>NC_140990.1:160637146-161837146 GCF_052327205.1 Somniosus microcephalus | reverse complement strand
ACCCATACATATACATATGGATTAGATGCAGATCCAGTCAAGATCGGCCTGGAGACAGAGGCCATCTAAATGTTGACCCAGACAAAAGGGGACAATTTCATATTCATGAGAACAGCACCAAGGACTAGATAACGAGATCAGCAGGACATTAAAAACAATGAAGGTCATTCCAGATCAGAGATGGGCCTTTACCAGCCATCTAAAACATTAAAAAATATAATAACTACCCCGCTGTGCTCCCAGCCCGCCAAAAGTTAAACAAAGACTAACCTGATTTTGGGCGGGAAGTGGAGGCTCCTGAAGAAAATGTATAATTGGAGGAGTTGGAGTGGTACGGACGCTCGGAAGACACGGCGGAGACACACACTCGGGGAGAGACACACGACCGAGTGGCAGTGGAATGAGAGGAGTTGGTTTGGGAGAAGATCAACGAGCTCCTCTCCACCATCGGAGGAAGAAGAATTAAGCCAACATCAAGAAGGCCGTTCGAAGCCGGCGTCCCGCCCCGGGGAAAAACATCGGGAGATCATCGACCATCCCCGGGCCGTTGCCGAAACGAGAGGCCATCGAGCCAACTTGGGAGAAGAGACAAAAAAATAAAACCCCGAGAGAAGAAACCTTCCAGCCACTCCGGCTCGGGAAGAGACGAAAAGTAAACTGAAGGAATCTATATGAAGACCAGCCCAAGGCTCCTCTAACCAGGGTCGAGCCGACGATCCTCGACCCCGCCGACATCCAGGCCCGCCGGTATCCAGCCACCCCCGACCCCCACCTCAGGAGAGAGGTGTGGTGCAGCTCACAGGGGTTCCACGATCCACGAGGAGACGGGGCGCCTGAAGGGATCAAAACACAGACTTGTTTTCAAAACCTGGTACTTCCTAGTTGGGTTGGTGAGCATGTTTCTGGCCCTTCACAATCAGATCTAGATAGGTTTAATAAGGGGGTGGATTTAAGTGTACAATTAACATGAGTTGTTGTCCCTCGGTGTTCCGTGTGTTTCCTTATTTCATGATGATCTTTGTAGAGTATAAGATGCCTGTATTTGCCTTTGTTAGTATTGTGTCGTTATGATTTGTTTGTATTTTTCCCTCCCATGTACTCTCTTATCTGCTTGCATTTGATTTATTTTTCCTTAGGCAATAAAATTTCATTTTGTTTCATCAAACTTGGTCTACAAGAGTTTTCTCTACATTGTAGTTCCTGCCCCAAAGTCCAGAGTATAGAATCTAAGGGGCGAGTGGGTCGAACCACTCAAGGTTTTACTGTGCAAGAGAGAGAGGCCTCTAGAGAGAGAAACCTCTGCGATCTAATTTGGTGATGGTAATGCCATTTAATGTCATGGGGAGGTGGTTAGACTCTCTCTTGTTGGACATGGTCATTGCCTGACACTTGTGTGGTGCGAATGTTACTTGCCACTCATCAGCCCAAGTCTGGATGTTGTTGAGGTCTTGCTGAAGGCGGGCCCGGCCTGCTTCATTATCTGAGGAATTGCAAATGGAATTGAACACTGTGCAATCATCAGTGAACATCCCCACTTCTGACCTTATGATGGAGGGAAGGTCATTGATGAAGCAGCTGAAGATGGTTGGGCCCAGGACACTGCCCTGAGGAACTCCTGCAGCGATATCCTGGGGCTGAGATGATTGTCCTCCAACAACCACAACCATCTTCCTTTGTGCTAGGTATGACTCCAGCCAGTGGAGAGTTGCCCTCTGATCCCCATTGACTTCAATTTTACTAGGGCTCCTTGGTGTCACACTCAGTCAATTGTTGCCTTAATGTCAAGAGCAGTCACTCTCACCTCAGCTCTGGAATTCAGTTCTTTTGTCCATGTATGGATGAAGGCTGTAATGAGGTCTGGAGATGAATGATCCTAACGGAACCCAAACTGAGCATCGGTGAGCAGGTTATAGGTGAGTAAGTACTACTTGTTGACGACACCTTCTGTCACTTTGCTGATGATTGAGAGTAGGCTGATGGGGTGGTAATTGGACGGATTGGATTGTCCTGCTTTTTGTGGACAGGGCATACCCGGGCAATTTTCCACTTTGTCGTATAGATGCCAGTGTGTACTGGAACAGCTTGGCTAGAGGCACAGCTAGTTCTGGAGCACAAGTCTTCAGCATTACAGCTGGGGTGATGTCGGGCCCCATAGACTTTGCTGTATCCACTGTGCTCAGCCATTTATTGTTATCACGTGGAGTGAATCAAATTGCCTGAAGACTGGTATCTGTGATGGTGGGGACCTCAGGAGGAGGCTGAGATGCATCATCCATTCGGCACTTCTGGCTGAAGATGGTTGCAAATGCTTCAGCCTTGTCTTTTGCACATGTGCTGGCCTTGAGGATGGGAATGTTCATGAAGCCTCCTCCTCCCGTTAGTTGTTTAGTTGTCCACCACCATTCACGACTGGATGTGGCAGGACTGCAGAGCTTTGATCTGACCCGTTGGTTGTGGGATCACTTGGTTCTGTCTATAGCATGCTGCTTCCGCTGTTTAGCATGTCCTCTAGTCCTGGATTGTGGTTCTACCAGGTCGGTACCTCATTTCAAGTATGCCTGGTGCTGCTCCTGGCATGCTCTTCTGTACACCTCATTGAACCAGGGTTGGTCCCCTGGCTTGATGGCAATAATAGAGTGAGGGATATGTTGGGCCATGAGGTTACAGACTGTGGTGGAATACAATTCTGCTACTGCTGATGGTCCACAGTGCCTCATGGATTTCCAGTTTTGAGCTTCTAGATCTCTTCTGAATCTAACCTATTTAGCACAATGGTAGTGCCACAGCAAACAATGGAGTGTATCCTCAGTGTCAATACGGGACTTTGTCTCCACAACGACTGTGCAGTGGTCAATGAAGGCAGCTATGTCCTTCAGGACACAGCCAGCTTGGTCAGTAGTGGTGCTACCGAGCCACCTTTAGTGATGGACATTGAAGTCCCCCACCCAGAGTATATTCTGTGCACTTGCTACCCTCAGTGCTTCTTTGAAGTGGTGTTCAAAATGGAGGAGTACTGATTCATTAGCTGAGGGAGGACGGTAGGTGGTAATCAGCAGTAGGTTTCCTTGCCCATGCTTGACCTGATGCCATGAGACTTCATGGGGTCCAGCGTGAACGTTGAGGAGTTCCAGTGTCACTCCCTCCCGACTGTGTACCACTGCACCACCACCTCTGGTGGGTCCGTCCTGCCTGTGGGACAGGACATACCATGGGATGGTGATGGAGACATCTAGGATGTTGGCTGATAGGTATGATTCTGTGAGTATAACTATGTTAGGCTGTTGCTTGACTAGTATGTGGGACAGCTCTCCCAATTTTGGCACAAGTCCCCAGATGTTGATGAGGAGGACTTTGCACAGTCAACTGGGCTAAGTGTGCCAGGAATTGCATTTGCCGCTTAACTTTTTATAAATTGCAGAATTAATTAACTAATTGGATCCATTTTCATCCACTCCAACTCAGCTCAACTCCTGTTTCAACTCCAGCAGCATAAAAACAAAACCCTTTTCACTCAGTTAGTACCTTTGGTCTATCCTTCAGTTATTAAACCCATCCTCAGTTTATAAGGCATTGCTGCTAAAGTAGTAACTATTCCAATGTTTACTCCTTCTGAATAATGCAGGCTATACAAAATATCTTTCATTTATTCAGTAGTCCAAACTTATCATTTAACCAACTCAATCTGGTGCAAAGACTGTTTTCTCCCTTAAGTGCTCATCCTTGCGCAGGCCCTTTCAGCCTTGAAAGGATGGGTTTCACACAACGACCCCCATTTGCACTCGGAGATGTTCAGTCATGTGCTAATGGAGGGTACTATCCAGGATGGAGAGTTTGGTTTGGCTAACTTTGCTCTCCCTTCTTTTACCCTTCTTAACTCTCCCCTCCCGCTGGAATGACTGCCTTGTTTCGGAGCTGGTTTCAGTTCGTGGCTTAATTGACAGCTGGAAACTCAACCAACCATGGCAAGAAACTGAGTAACAGGCAATGTAGGAGCTACAGCTCAGATGGCGCAAAAATTTAGTATGTGTTTATTTTCCACAAGGAATACGTCGAAGGAAATGAGTTTTGACTGGCCTTAACTATGTCAGTGGCATTGTCCAAATTAGTCAAAATTCAAATCCGTCTTTTGGGAAAAACATATCTGAGACACGCACACTTCACTCAAACTGAATAAGCAGCATATTATTTCAACGCACATGGTACTGTATGATTGAGAAAGACATAAGTCAGACAAAGACTAAGTAATAGATTGGAAAAAAGCTATTTTCGAGCGGATGAGAATGTAAACTAGGGAAGGTAAACTGGAAAAAAATATTGACAGACTAAGAGATAGAAAGGCAGTGGGAAATATTTAAAATGGTGACCAATACAATTCAGGAGAAATATGTTCCATTCATAAACAAAAACAAATTAGCCAATAATGAACCAGTATGGATGAATAAAGAGATAAGGGTAAAATTAAAAGTAAAGAAAAAGGCATAGACAATAAAGGAATGGATGACAAAAGGGAATACAAAGAGGTTGGAAAGAAGTCAAAAAAAATTAGGAAGACAAAGAGGAACTACAAAATTAAATTATCAAGGAACATCAAAGAAAATAGTAATGTATTCCACAAACACATAGGCCCCGATCTTTACTGGAGCGGGATTTCCAAGTGGGGGGAAGGAGTTCTGGTTTGGGTTTCCCCAAATGCTGTGGAGTTTAAACCCACAGCGTGCGTGTTTTTTTTCCAACAGGATCCCCGCCCAGAAGCCAGCCCGATGGACAGGCTTAGCTACTGGTCGGGCGGGGAACACTGCAGCAGAGGCAGCAGCCCAGGAAACAGCTAGGTTTTCTGCTGCTGGGGTAGAGTTTGCGAGGGGGTGGGGGGTGTGGGTACAGTGTGGCTTGTAGGGTTGGGGGATGATTGCGTGGTATCGTATACAGATTGCGGCAGAGATGGGGAGTCGGTGACAGTGGGGAGGTGGTCAGTGATTGCGGCGGGGGGGTCGGTGACAGTGGGGAGGTGGTCAGTGATCGCGGCGAGGGGAGTCGGTGACAGTGGGGAGGTGGACAGTGATTGCGGTGAGGGGGTCAGTGACAGTGGGGAGGTGGTCAGTGATCGCGGCGAGGGGGTCGGTGACAATGGGGAGGTGGTCAGTGATCGCGGCGAGGGGGGTCGGTGACAGTGGGGAGGTGGTCAGTGATCGCGGCGGGGAGGTCGGTGACAGTGGGGAGGCGGTCAGTGATCGCGGCGGGGGGGTCGGTGACAGTGGGGAGGTGGTCAGTGATCGCGGCGAGGGGGGTCGGTGACAGTGGGGAGGTGGACAGTGATCGCGGCGAGGGGGTCAGTGACAGTGGGGAGGTGGCCAGTGATCGTGGCGGGGGGATCGGTGACATAGAAACATAGAAGATAGGAGCAGGAGTAGGCCATTCGGCCCCTCGAGCCTGCTCCGCCATTCAATGAGATCATGGCTGATCATCCAAATTCAGTACCTTGTCCCTGCCTTCTCTCCATATCCCTTGATCCCTTTAGCCTTAAGAAATATATCTAACTCCTTCTTGAATATATTTAATGAATTGGCCTCTACTGCCTTCTGTGGTAGAGAATTCCACAGGTTCACCACTCTCTGGGTGAAGAAATTCCTCCTCATCTCAGTCCTAAATGGCTTACCCCTTATCCTTAGACTGTGACCCCTGGTTCTGGGCTCCCCGGCCATCGGGAACATCCTTCCTGCATCTAGTCTGTCTAGTCCTGTTAGAATTTTATAAGTTTCAATGAGATCCCCTCTCATTCTTCTAAACTCCAGCGAGGATAAGCCCAATCGACCCAATCTCTCCTCATACATCATTCCTGCCATCCCAGGTATCAGCCTGGTGAATCTTCGCTGCACTCCCTCCATGGCAAGAACATCCTTCCTCAGATAAGGCGACCAAAACTGCACACAATACTCAAGATGTGATCTCACCAAGGCCCTGTACAACTGCAGCAAGACATCCTTGTTCCTGTACTCGAACCCTCTCGCTACGAAGGCCAACATACCATTTGCCTTCTTAACCACCTGCTGCACCTGCATGCTTACCTTCAGCGACTGGTGCACAAGGACACCCAGGTCTCGTTGCACTTCCCCTTCTGCCAATCTATTGCCATTCAGATAATAATCTGCCTTCCTGTTTTTGCCACCAAAGTGGATAACCTTGCATTTATCCACGTTATATTGCATCAGCCATGCTTCTGCCCAATCACCCAACCTGTCCAAATCATCCTGGAGTTTCTCGGCATCCTCCTCACAGCACACACGCCCACCCAGCTTTGTGTCATCTGCAAACTTGGAGATATTACATCTAGTTCCCTCGTCTAGATCATTGATATATATTGTGAATAGCTGAGGTCCTAGGACAGATCCCTGCGGTACCCCACTAGTCACTGCCTGCCACTCGTAAAAGACCCATTTATTCCAACACTTTGCTTTCTGTCTGCCAACCAGTTCTCTATCCAAGTCAGTACCTTGCCCCCAATCCCATGTGCCTTAACTTTACACGCTAATCTCTTATGCTGGACATTATCGAAAGCCTTCTGAAAGTCCAAATACACCACATTCACTGGTTCTCCCTTATCTATTTTACCAGTTACATCCTCAAAAAATTCCAGTAGATTAGTCAAGCACGAGTTATCTTTTGTAAATCCATGTTCACTTTGTCCAATCCCATCACTGTTTTCCAAGTGCTCTGCTATTACATCATTTATAATGGACTCTAGCATTTTCCCCACTACCGATTTCAGGCTTACCGGCCTATAATTCCCCGTTTTCTCTCTGCCACCTTTTTTGAATAGTGGGGTAACATTAGCTACCCTCCAATCCATGGTTACTGTTCCAGAGTCTATAGAATTTTGGAAGATGACCAGCAATGCATCTATTATTTCTAGGGCCACTTCCTTAAGTACCCCAGGACGTAGATTATCAGGCCCTGGGGATTTATTGGCCTTCAATCCTGTCAATTTCCCTAACACCATTTCCCTACAAATACTGATTTCTTTAGTTCCTCCCTCTCATTAGACCTTATGTTCCCCGACATCTCTGGGAGGTTATTTGTGTCCTCCTTTGTGAAGACAGAACCAAAGTATGCATTTAATTGGTCTGCCATTTCTTTGTCCCCCATTATAAATTCCCCTGATTCTGACTGCAAGGGACCTACGCTTGACTTCTCCAATCTTTTTCTCTTCACATATCTAAAGAAGCTTTTACAGTCAGTTTATATGTTTCCTGAAAGCTTACTCTCATACTCTATTTTCCCCTTCTTAATTAATCCCTTTGTCCTCCTTTGTTGAATCCTAAACAGCTCCCAGTCTTCAGGTTTACTGCTTTTTCTGGCCAATTTATATGTCCTCTCCTTGGTTCTTATGCTATCCCTAATTACCCTTGTTAGCCACGGTTGAGTCACCTTTTTTGTTTTATTTTTATGCCAAACTGGGGGGAGGTGACAGCAGGGAGGTGGTCAGTGATTGCGGTAAGGGGGGCGGTGACAGTGGGGAGGTGGTCAGTGATCACGGCGGTGGGGTCGGTGACAGTGGGGCGGTGGTCAGTGATCGCGGCGAGGGGGGGCGGTGACAGTGGGGAGGTGGTCAGTGATCATGGTGAGGGGGGCGGTGACAGTGGGGAGGTGGTCAGTGATCATGGCGAGGGGGGTGGTGACAGTGGGGAGGTGGTCAGTGATCACGGCGAGGGGGGCCGTGACAGTGGGGAGGTGGTCAGTGATCACGGCAGGGGGGTCGGTGACAGTGGGGAGGTGGTCAGTGATCATGGTGAGGGGGGGCGGTGACAGTGGGGAGGTGGTCAGTGATCATGGCGAGGGGGGTGGTGACAGTGGGGAGGTGGTCAGTGATCACGGCGAGGGGGGCCGTGACAGTGGGGAGGTGGTCAGTGATCACGGCAGGGGGGTCGGTGACAGTGGGGAGGTGGTCAGTGATCATGGCGAGGGGGGTGGTGACAGCGGGGAGGTGGTCAGTGATTGCAGCGAGGGGGGCGGTGACAGTGGGGAGGTGGTCAGTGATCGCGGCGAGGGGGGCGGTGACAGTGGGAAGGTGGTCAGTGATCACGGCGGGGGGGCCGGTGACAGCGGGGAGGTGGTCAGTGATCGCAGCGGCGGGGGGGTCGGTGACAGTGGGGCGGTGGTCAGTGATTGCGGCGGGGGGGTTGGTGACAGTGGGGCGGTGGTCAGTGATTGCGGCGGGGGGCTCGGTGACAGCAGGGAGGTGGTCAGTGATCGTGGCGGGGGGCTCGGTGACAGCAGGGAGGTGGTCAGTGATCGCAGCGGCGGGGGGGTCTGTGACAGTGGGGAGGTGGTCAGTGATCGCGGCGGGGGGGTTGGTGACAGCGGGGAGGTGGTCAGTGATCGCAGCGGCGGGGGGGTGGTCTGTGACAGTGGGGAGGTGGTCAGTGATCGCGGCGGGGGGGTTGGTGACAGTGGGGCGGTGGTCAGTGATCGCAGCGGCGGGGGGGTCTGTGACAGTGGGGAGGTGGTCAGTGATCGCGGCGGGGGGGTTGGTGACAGCAGGGAGGTGGTCAGTGATTGCGGCGGGGGGCTCGGTGACAGCGGGGAGGTGGTCAGTAATCACGGCGGGAGGGTCGGTGACAGCAGGGAGGTGGTCAGTGATCGTGGCGGGGGTCGGTGACAGTGGGGAGGTGGTCAGTGATCGCGGCGGGGGGGTCGGTGACAGCGGGGAGGTGGTCAGTAATCACGGCGGGAGGGTCGGTGACAGCGGCGAGGTGGTCAGTGATCGCGGCGTTGGGGGGTCGGTGACAGCGGGGAGGGGGTCAGTGATTGTGTAAGGGGGGTTCGGTGACAGTGGGGAGGGGGTCTGTGATCGCGGCAGCGGGGGGTTCGGTGACGGGGCGGTGGTCAGTGATCGCGGCGGGAGGGTCGGTGACAGTGGGGAGGTGGTCAGTGATCGTGACGGCGGGGGGTGTCTGTGACGGTGGGGAGGTGGTCGGTGAGCGCGGCGGGGGGGTCGGTGACAGCAGGGAGGTGGTCAGTGATCGCGGCGGGGGGGTCGGTGACAGTGGGGAGATGGTCAGTGATCACGGCGGGGGGGTCGGTGACAGTGGGGAGATGGTCAGTGATCACGGCTGGGAGTCGTTGACAGTGGGGCGGTGGCCAGTGATCGCAGCGGCGTGGGGGGTCGGTAACAGCGGGGAGGTGGTCAGTGATCTTGGCGGGGGGTGGTGACAGTGGGGAGGTGGTCAGTGATCACGGCGGGGGGGTCGGTGACAGCGGGGAGGTGGTCAGTGATCACGGCGGGGGGGTTGGTGACAGTGGGGCGGTGGTCAGTGATCGCGGCGGGGGGGTCAGTGACAGTGGGGAGGTGGTCAGTGATCACGGGGGGGTCGGTGACAGTGGGGAGGTGGTCAGTGATCACGGGGGGGGTCGGTGACAGTGGGGAGGTAGTCAGTGATCGCGGGGGGGTCGGTGACAGTGGGGAGGTGGTCAGTGATCACGTGGGTGTCGGTGACAGTGGGGAGGTGGTCAGTGATCGTGGGGGGGGGGTCAGTGACAGTGGGGAGGTGGTCAGTGATCACGGGGGGGGTCAGTGACAGTGGGGAGGTGGTCAGTGATCACGGGGGGGTCGGTGACAGTGGGGAGGTGGTCAGTGATCACGGGGGGGTCGGTGACAGTGGGGAGGTAGTCAGTGATCGCGGGGGGGTCGGTGACAGTGGGGAGGTGGTCAGTGATCACGTGGGTGTCGGTGACAGTGGGGAGGTGGTCAGTGATCGTGGGGGGGGGGTCAGTGACAGTGGGGAGGTGGTCAGTGATCACGGGGGGGGTCAGTGACAGTGGGGAGGTGGTCAGTGATCACGGGGGGGGTCAGTGACAGTGGGGAGGTGGTCAGTGATCACGTGGGGGGGCGGTGACAGTGGGGAGGTAGTCAGTGATCACGTGGGGGGGGTCGATGACAGCGGGGAGGTGGTCAGTGATCACGGGGGGGGGTCAGTGACAGTGGGGAGGTGGTCAGTGATCACGTGGGGGTCGATGACAGTGGGGAGGTGGTCAGTGATCACGGGGGGGTCGATGACAGTGGGGAGGTGGTCAGTGATCACGGGGGGGGTCAGTGACAGCGGGGAGGTGCTCAGTGATCACGTGGGGGTCGGTGACAGTGGGGAGGTGGTCAGTGATCGTGGGGGGGGGGTCGGTGACAGTGGGGAGGTGGTCAGTGATCACGGGGGGGGGTCGGTGACAGTGGGGAGGTGGTCAGTGATCGTGGGGGGGTCGGTGACAGCGGGGAGGTGGTCAGTGATCGTGGGGGGGTCGGTGACAGCGGGGAGGTGGTCAGTGATCACGGGGGGGGGTCGGTGACAGTGGGGAGGTGGTCAGTGATCACGGGGGGGGGTCGGTGACAGTGGGGAGGTGGTCAGTGATCACGGGGGGGGGGTCGGTGACAGTGGGGAGGTGGTCAGTGATCACGGGGGGGGTCGGTGACAGTGGGGAGGTGGTCAGTGATCACGGGGGGGGTCGGTGACAGCGGGGAGGTGGTCAGTGATCACGGGGGGGGGTCGGTGACAGTGGGGAGGTGGTCAGTGATCACGGGGGGGGGTCGGTGACAGTGGGGAGGTGGTCAGTGATCACGGGGGGGGTCGGTGACAGTGGGGAGGTGGTCAGTGATCACGGGGGGGGGGTCGGTGACAGTGGGGAGGTGGTCAGTGATCACGGGGGGGGTCGGTGACAGTGGGGAGGTGGTCAGTGATCACGGGGGGGGTCGGTGACAGTGGGGAGGTGGTCAGTGATCGTGGGGGGGTCGGTGACAGTGGGGAGGTGGTCAGTGATCACGGGGGGGGGTCGGTGACAGTGGGGAGGTGGTCAGTGATCACGGGGGGGGTCGATGACAGCGGGGAGGTGGTCAGTGATCGTGGGGGGGTCGGTGACAGTGGGGAGGTGGTCAGTGATTGTGGGGGGGTCGGTGACAGTGGGGAGGTGGTCAGTGATCACGGGGGGGGTCGATGACAGCGGGGAGGTGGTCAGTGATCGTGGGGGGGTCGGTGACAGTGGGGAGGTGGTCAGTGATCGTGGGGGGGTCGGTGACAGCGGGGAGGTGGTCAGTGATCACGGGGGGGGGTCGGTGACAGTGGGGAGGTGGTCAGTGATCACGGGGGGGGTCGGTGACAGTGGGGAGGTGGTCAGTGATCACGGGGGGGGGGTCGGTGACAGTGGGGAGGTGGTCAGTGATCACGGGGGGGGTCGGTGACAGTGGGGAGGTGGTCAGTGATCACGGGGGGGGTCGGTGACAGTGGGGAGGTGGTCAGTGATCACGGGGGGGGGGGTCGGTGACAGTGGGGAGGTGGTCAGTGATCACGGGGGGGGTCGGTGACAGCGGGGAGGTGGTCAGTGATCACGGGGGGGGTCGATGACAGTGGGGAGGTGGTCAGTGATCACGGGGGGGGTCGATGACAGTGGGGAGGTGGTCAGTGATCACGGGGGGGGTCGATGACAGTGGGGAGGTGGTCAGTGATCACGGGGGGGGTCGATGACAGTGGGGAGGTGGTCAGTGATCACGGGGGGGGTCAGTGACAGTGGGGAGGTGGTCAGTGATCGTGGGGGGGTCGGTGACAGTGGGGAGGTGGTCAGTGATCACGGGGGGGGTCGATGACAGCGGGGAGGTGGTCAGTGATCGTGGGGGGGTCGGTGACAGTGGGGAGGTGGTCAGTGATCACGTGGGAGGGTTGGTGACAGCGGGGAGGTGCTCAGTGATCGCGGCGGGGGGGTCGGTGACAGTGGGGAGGTGGTCAGTGATCGTGGGGGGGTCGGTGACAGTGGGGAGGTGGTCAGTGATCACGGGGGGGGTCAGTGACAGTGGGGAGGTGGTCAGTGATCGCGGCGGGGGGGTCGGTGACAGTGGGGAGGTGGTCAGTGATCACGGGGGGGGTCGATGACAGCGGGGAGGTGGTCAGTGATCGTGGGGGGGTCGGTGACAGTGGGGAGGTGGTCAGTGATCGTGGGGGGGTCGGTGACAGTGGGGAGGTGGTCAGTGATCACGTGGGAGGGTTGGTGACAGCGGGGAGGTGCTCAGTGATCGCGGCGGGGGGGTCGGTGACAGTGGGGAGGTGGTCAGTGATCACGTGGGAGGGTTGGTGACAGCGGGGAGGTGCTCAGTGATCGCGGCGGGGGGGTCGGTGACAGCGGGGAGGTGCTCAGTGATCGCGGCGGGGGGGTCGGTGACAGTGGGGAGGTGCTCAGTGATCGCGGCAGCGTGGGGGGTCGGTGACAGTGGGGAGTTGCTCAGTGATCACAGCGGTGGGGGGGTCGATGACAGTGGGGAGGCGGTCAGTGATCACAGCGGTGGGAGGGTCGGTGACAGTGGGGAGGCGGTCAGTGATCACAGCGGTGGGAGGGTCGGTGACAGTGGGGAGGCGGTCAGTGATCACAGCGGTGGGAGGGTCGGTGACAGTGGGGAGGCGGTCAGTGATCACAGCGGTGGGGGGGTCGATGACAGTGGGGAGGCGGTCAGTGATCACAGCGGTGGGAGGGTCGGTGACAGTGGGGAGGCGGTCAGTGATCACAGCGGTGGGGGGGTCGATGAAACTGGGGAGGTGGTCAGTGATCGCGGCGGGGGGTTCGGTGACAGTGGGGAGGTGGTCAGTGATCGTGGGGGGGGGGTCGGTGACAGTGGGGAGGTGGTCAGTGATCGCGGCGGGGGTGTCGGTGACAGTGGGGAGGTGGTCAGTGATCGCGGCGGGGGGTTCGGTGACAGTGGGGAGGTGGTCAGTGATCGCGGCGGGGGGTTCGGTGACAGTGGGGAGGTGGTCAGTGATCGCGGCGGGGGGGTCGGTGACAGTGGGGAGGTGGTCAGTGATCGCGGCGGGGGGTTCGGTGACAGTGGGGAGGTGGTCAGTGATCACGGGGGGGGTCGATGACAGCGGGGAGGTGGTCAGTGATCGTGGGGGGGTCGGTGACAGTGGGGAGGTGGTCAGTGATCACGGGGGGGGTCGGTGACAGTGGGGAGGTGGTCAGTGATCACGGGGGGGGTCGGTGACAGTGGGGAGGTGGTCAGTGATCACGTGGGAGGGTTGGTGACAGCGGGGAGGTGCTCAGTGATCGCGGCGGGGGGGTCGGTGACAGTGGGGAGCTGCTCAGTGATCGCGGCAGCGTGGGGGGTCGGTGACAGTGGGGAGGTGCTCAGTGATCACAGCGGTGGGGGGGTCGATGACAGTGGGGAGGCGGTCAGTGATCACAGCGGTGGGAGGGTCGGTGACAGTGGGGAGGCGGTCAGTGATCACAGCGGTGGGAGGGTCGGTGACAGTGGGGAGGCGGTCAGTGATCACAGCGGTGGGAGGGTCGGTGACAGTGGGGAGGCGGTCAGTGATCACAGCGGTGGGAGGGTCGGTGACAGTGGGGAGGCGGTCAGTGATCACAGCGGTGGGGGGGTCGATGACAGTGGGGAGGCGGTCAGTGATCACAGCGGTGGGAGGGTCGGTGACAGTGGGGAGGCGGTCAGTGATCACAGCGGTGGGGGGGTCGATGAAACTGGGGAGGTGGTCAGTGATCGCGGCGGGGGGTTCGGTGACAGTGGGGAGGTGGTCAGTGATCGTGGGGGGGGGGTCGGTGACAGTGGGGAGGTGGTCAGTGATCGCGGCGGGGGTGTCGGTGACAGTGGGGAGGTGGTCAGTGATCGCGGCGGGGGGTTCGGTGACAGTGGGGAGGTGGTCAGTGATCGCGGCGGGGGGTTCGGTGACAGTGGGGAGGTGGTCAGTGATCGCGGCGGGGGGGTCGGTGACAGTGGGGAGGTGGTCAGTGATCGCGGCGGGGGGGTCGGTGACAGTGGGGAGGTGGTCAGTGATCGCGGCGGGAGGGTCGGTGGGGAGGTGGTCAGTGATCGCGGCGGGGGGGCGGTGACACTGAGGAGGTGGTCAGCGATCGCGGCGGGGGGGTCGGTGACAGTGGGGAGGTGGTCAGTGATCGCGGCGGGAGGGTCGGTGGGGAGGTGGTCAGTGATCGCGGCGGGAGGGTCGGTGGGGAGGTGGTCAGTGATCGCGGCGGGGCGGCGGTGACACTGAGGAGGTGGTCAGTGATCGCGGCGGGGGGGTCGGTGACAGTGGGGAGGTGGTCAGTGATCGCGGCGGGAGGGTCGGTGGGGAGGTGGTCAGTGATCGCGGCGGGGGGGCGGTGACACTGAGGAGGTGGTCAGTGATCGTGGCGGGGGGGTCGGTGACAGTGGGGAGGTGGTCAGTGATCGCGGCGGGAGGGTCGGTGACAGTGGGGAGGTGGTCAGTGATCGCGGCGGGGGGGCAGTGACAGTGGGGTGGTGGTCAGTGATCGCGGCGGGAGGGTCGGTGGGGAGGTGGTCAGTGATCGCGGCGGGGGGGCGGTGACACTGAGGAGGTGGTCAGTGATCGTGGCGGGGGGGTCGGTGACAGTGGGGAGGTGGTCAGTGATCAGGGCGGGGGGGCTGTCGGTTATCATGGGGGTGTCAGTGATCGCGGGGGGGGAGGGGTGGTGGGGTGTCAGTGATCGCGGGGGGGGTGAGTGGTGGTGGAGTCCGTGATTGCGGTGGAGGGGGGAGGGGTTGGGGATATCGTGAAAGGGGGGTTCCGATCGCGGGGGATGGGCTGGTGATATCGGGAGGTCTGATTGCGGGGGGGCAGGCTCTGATCGTCATTGGCGGGGGGAGGTGTCCGATCGCATGGATGTGGTCCGATCACAGAGGTGGTCCGAGCACAGGGGGAGTCCGATCATGGGGGGAGTCCAATCGCAGGGGATAGGGTTTCACTCGCGGGGGAGTCAGTGATCGCGGGGGGTACGATCGCAGGGGGTGGGGTCCGATTGCCGGGAGGGTAGGAGGTTAGTTTGGGGGGCTGGGAGGAAGCACTCCTGCTCCTCCTGGCCCACAAGAAGTGCTGTTAATGCACATATCTCTTCCACACAGCAGTTCTCAGCTGCCTTTAGCTGCCGGGTTTCCCGAGACCCGGGAAACCTGGCCGTCCAGTATTAAACCTGGAACAGAGATAAAATCTGAGGCATGCAGCCTCATTAAAATATGTAAATGAGCAACCTGCCTCCTGGGAGCAGGTTGGGTGCCCACCCCCTGTACCACCTCCGTTAGAACCGGAAGTAGGCGGGTTCGAGGCAGGTTGGGTTTAGGTTTGAGATTTTGAAAATTTTTACATCCCACCCGACCCAAGCCCTCCCGTTTTTGGGGGTTAAAATTCCCCTCATAAATAACAAAAGAGAAAATCAGGATAGGCATAGGGCCACTAAGGGATGCACAAGATAAACTCACAGGTAAACTTGTATAGAACCTTAGTTAGACCACTTGGTTACTACTATGAACAGTTCTGGTCTCCATATTATAAAAAGAACACAGAGGCACTGGAAAAGGTGCAATAATGATTTACTAGAATGATACCAGAAGTGAGAGGTTTTACCTATCAGGAAATGTTCTAGAAAAGAGAAGGCTGAGGGGTGACCTGATACAGGTCTTTAAGATTATGAAGGGGTTGAATAGGGTAGACGTAGAGAAGATGCTTCCACTTGCGGGTGAGACCAGAACGAAGGGCCATAAATATAAGATAGTCATTAATAAATCCAATATGGAATTCATGAGAAGCTTCTTTACCCAGAAAGTGGTTAGAATGCGGAACTCGCTATCACAGGAAGTGGTTGAGGCGAATAGCATAGAGGCATTTAAGGGGAAGCTAGATAAACACATGAGGGAGAAGGGAATAGAAGCTTATGCTGATGGGGTGAGATGAAGAGGGGTGGGAGGAGGCTCGCGTGGAGCATAAACATCGGCACGGATCTATTCTGTGCTGTAATACTTTGTAATGACAGCGAAATGGCAGAAATATTGAATAGTTACTTTGGCTCGGTATTTACCAGGGTGACTAATAGGGTGGACATGACATTAGAAGGAGAGATCAAAAAAAGATATAAAGACATTTAAGATAGAAAGGGGGGAGATAATTGATAAACTGATCAAACTCAGAGAGGATAAAACCCCTGGATGGATGTATTGCAACAGCGCATATTAAAAGAAGCTAGGGAAGAGATAGCAGAAGCACTATTATATATATATATATATATATATAAAATTCAATAGAAATGAGAATAGTGCCAAATGACTGGTGGATAGCTAATGTTATTCCTATATTTAAAAGGGGAGATGGAACAAGTCTAAGGAACTATAGACCACTTAGTTTAACGTCAATGTTGGAAAGATAACATCTAGAAACCTAAAATGTAATAAAGAATAGTCAGCATGGATTTCAAAAGGGAAGGTCATGCATGACCAATGTTATTGAATTCTTTGAAGAAGTAACCAAAAGACTAGATAAAGGTTATGTAGTAGATGTAATATATTTGGATTTTCAAATGGCCTTTGATAAGGTACCGCATAGTAGACACATGACTAAGGTCAGAATATGTGGAGTCAAGTGACAAATAGCAGAATGGATAGCAAGCTTGCTACAAAACAGAAAACAGAGAGTAGGGGTTAAAGGTATTTACTCAGACTGGCAGAAGGTGGGAAGTGGTGTTCCACGGGGATCAGTGCTGGAACCACTGTTGTTCACCGTTTACATAATGCTTTCGACTCAGGAAATGGAAGCTCTATGTCAACATTTGTGATTGACACCAAATTGGGGGGTACAGTTAATACAGAGTAATACTGTGATAAAATACAAGACGTTAATAAACTTCCATTTAGACTCTTATTTTCCAAGGAGTACGTGGCCCCCTTATTCCTCCTACCAAAATGCACCTATCTATATTGAAATTCATTTGCCATTTACACGCCCATTCTGCAAGTTTATTAACGTCTTCTTGTATTTTGTCGCCATCTTCCTCAGTATTAGCTACACAGTCTGGATACTGCAGTCATTGATTGTTTTTCTAAACCTTTTGACATAACCTTATTTTAAACGTGTGTCAAGAACTAACAGAGAGAGAAACTGAAAGGAATCTAGATTCTACGTGCTCTGCCCTCAGCAGTGTGAACCCTGGAGATACTTTCTAAAACTGCAGTATCAGAATTGTCACAGTGAGCACCACTGTATAATGGGGTTCACCACATCAAATACTCAGGCAACCTGTATAATGGGGCTCACCACATCAAATACTCAGGCAACCTGTATAATGGGGCTCACCAGATCAAATACTCAGGCAATCTGTATAATGGGGCTCACCAGATCAAATACACAGGCAACCTATATAATGGGGCTCACCAGATCAAATACACAGGCAACCTGTATAATGGGGCTCACCACATTAAATACTCAGGCAACCTGTATAATGGGGCTCACCAGATCAAATACTCAGGCACTCTGTATAATGGGGCTCACCAGATCAAATACTCAAGCAACTTATACAAATGGGGCTCACCAGATCAAATACACAGGCAACCTGTATAATGGGGCTCACCACATCAAATACACAGGCAACCTGTATAATGGGGCTCACCACATTAAATACTCAGGCAACCTGTATAATGGGGCTCACCACATCAAATACACAGGCAACCTGTATAATGGGGCTCACCACATTAAATACACAGGCAACCTGTATAATGGGGCTCACCACATCAAATACACAGGCAACCTGTATAATGGGGCTCACCACATTAAATACACAGGCAACCTGTATATTGGGGCTCACTACATCAAATACACAGGCAATCTGTATAATGGGGCTCACCACATTAAATACACAGGCAACCTGTATATTCAGGCTCACCACATCAAATGCACAGGCAATCTGTATAATGGGGCTCACCACATTAAATACACAGGCAACCTGTATATTCAGGCTCACCACATCAAATACACAGGCAACCTGTATAATGGGGCTCACCACATCAAATACACAGGCAATCTGTATAATGGGGCTCACCACATCAAATACACAGACAACCTGTATAATGGGGCTCACCACATCAAATACTCAGGCAATCTGTATAATGGGGCTCACCACATTAAATACACAGGCAACCTGTATAATGGGGCTCACCACATCAAATACACAGGCAATCTGTATAATGGGGCTCACCACATCAAATACACAGACAACCTGTATAATGGGGCTCACCAGATCAAATACACAGGCAATCTGTATAATGGGGCTCACCAGATCAAATACACAGGCAATCTGTATAATGGGGCTCACCACATTAAATACACAGGCAATCTGTACAATGGGGCTCACCAGATCAAATACTCAGGCAATCTGTATAATGGGGCTCACCAGATCAAATACACAGGCAATCTGTAGAATGGGGCTCACCACATCAAATACTCAGGCAATCTGTAAAATGGGGCTCACCAGATCAAATACTCAGGCAATCTGTATAATGGGGCTCACCAGATCAAATACTCAGGCAATCTGTATAATGGGGCTCACCACATCAGCTGGCGCTGCACTGTTTTTGGTTGCTTTATAAGTAGTTTGACTGCAGTCATGGTGGTCTGTTAGGTCTGCCTTCTGGGCTGAAGGTTGAGGGGCAGTAGCAAGGAAGACAGCAGAGAGCAGGAGCAGCTGTGACAAGCGGGAGGAAGATGGCACTGTGCAGAAGGCCATATCCACAGCAGGTATTTAGGGAGCACTTATCCTACCTCAACTTCACTGAGGAGAAATGTATGAGGCGCCAACGCTTAACCAAAGAAGCTGTCACTGAGCTATGTCACCTGCTGCAGCCACAAATCGAGCCTCTCACCAGGGCATGGACAGCACTGCCTGTGGCCCTTAACTTTTACGTCACGGGTTGTAGCAAGTAACATCAGTGACATACCACAGTTCGCAGTCCACAACTGTATCAGGGACGACACCGAGGCTCTCTATACCAGGAGGAACACCAATATCTTGTTCCCCATGGACTGAGCAAAACAGGACAAGAGACCACTAGTCTTTTCCCACATTGCAGGCTTCCCCAGGGTGCAAGGTGCCATAGAATACACCCACATTGCTGTGCATGCTCCCCATCATCAGCCTGGCAATTTTATTAATCATAAGGAATTCCGCTCCCTAAACATACAGCTGGTTTGCGACCACAGGCAGCACATCATGCTGGCCTGTGCCCAGTTTCCTGGCAGCAATCATAACTTTTTCATCCTACTCCAAACCATCAAGTGACAGTCTGGCCACCGGGCGACTGGGCAGAGTTGGCCTACAATGAGAGCCATGCCACCAAAAGAAACAGAATTGAACAAACAATCTCTTCTGTTGCCTGGACAATTTGGGAGGAGCTTTGCAGTACATCTCTGAGAGGATATCCAGATTGTGGTTGTCTGCTGCATTCTGCATAGCCTTGCCATCGTGGAGGGGCCAGCCCTTACCACCACCTGGGCAGCAAGAAGTGCAGCAGGAGGAGGAGCAGGAGCAGGAGGAGGAGGAGGAGAAGGATGGTGTGTGACTTGGGGGAGAACTTGAAGGTGGTTGTCCTCCTGCTGCCCTTGTCCTTCTAGGCGCAAGAGGTTGTGGTTTTGGGAGATGCTGCCGAAGAAGCCTTGGCAGGTTGCTGCAGTGCATCTTATAGATGGTACACACTGCAGCCACGGTGCACCGGTGGTGGAGGGAGTGAATGTTTAAGGTGGTAGATGGGGTGCCAATCAAGCGGGCTGCTTTGTCCTGGATGGTGTCGAGCTTCTTGAGTGTTGTTGGAGCTGCACTCATCCAGGCAAGTGGAGAGTATTCCATCACACTCCTGACTTGTGTCTTGTAGATGGTAGAAAGGCTTTGGGGAGTCAGGAGGTGAGACACTCGCCGCAGAATACCTAGCCTCTGACCTGCTCTTGTTGCCACAGTATTTATGTGGCTGGTCCAGTTAAGTTTCTACATAACATAAGAACATAAGAAATAGGAGCAGGAGTAGGCCAATCGGCCCCTCGAGCCTGCTCCGCCATTCAATAAGATCATGGCTGATCTGATCCTAACCGCCAATCTACTATCACAGAACCATCTCCTGAATCTAACAGAATTAGACACACGAAATAGGAGCAGGATCAGGCTACACGGCCCCTGGGCCCGCTCCGCTACCCACAGGGCCATGACCGATCCGACCTAGACTCATGTCCAAATTCCTGCCCGCTCCCCGTAACCCTTAATTCCCTTTACTTCTAGGAAACTGTCTATTTCTGTTTTAAATTTATGTAATGATGTAGCTTCTACAGCTTTTTGGGGCAGCATATTCCATGGACCTACCACCCTCTGAGTGAAGTAGTTCATCCTCATCTCAGTTTTGAAAGAGCAGTCCCTTATTCTAAGACTATGCCCCCTAGTTCTAGTTTCACCCATCATCGGGAACATCCTCCCCGCATCCACCCGATCCAACCCCTTCACAATCTTATATGTTTCAATATGATCGCCTCTCATTCTTCTGAACTCCAATGAGTAGAGTCCCAATCTACTCAACCTCTCCTCATATGTCCATCCCCTCATCCCCGGGATTAACCGAGTGAACCTTCTTTGTACTGACTCGAGATCAAGTATGTCCTTTCTTAAGTATGGGCACCAAAACTGTACGCAGTATTCTAGGTGCGGTCTCACCAATACCTTGTACAACTGAAGCAATACCTCCCTATTTTTATATTCTATCCCCCTAGCAATGAAAGCCAACATTCCATTGGCCTTCTTAATCACTTGCTGCACCTGCATACTAACCTTTTGAGTTTCGTGCACCAGGACCCCCAGATCCCTTTGTACTTCAGTACTTTCCAGTGTCTTGCCATTAAGATAATAACTTGCTCTACGATTTTTCCTGCCAAAGTGCATAACCTCACACTTTCCAGTATTGTATTCCATCTGCCAAATCTCTGCCCACTTATTTAGCCTGTCTATGTCCCCTTGCAGGTTTTTTATGTCCTCCTCACTCACTACTTTCCCTCCCATCTATGTATCATCTGCAAACTTTGATATGTTACACTCGGTCCCCTGCTCCAAATCATTAATATAGATTGTAAAGAGTTGGGGACCCAGCACTGACCCCTGCGGAACACCATATTAATTGGACAAATCAAATTGGGCAGGGCTGCCTTGAGGATGAGTTCATTGAGTGTATTAGGGATGGGTTTCTTGAGCAGTATGTAACTGAACCGACCAGGGGGCAAGCAACTTTAGATCTGGTCCTGTGTAACGAGACAGGATTAATTAAAAATGTCCTAGTAAAGGATCCCCTTGGAATGAGTGATCATAACATGGTTGAATTTCATATTCAATTAGAGGGTGAGAAGGTTGGATCTCAAACAAGCGTGCTAAGCTTGAATAAAGGAGACTATGAAGGTATGAGAATGAACCATTTATCCCAACTCTCTGCCTTCTGTTAGATAGCCAATCCTCTATCCATGCCAGAATATTACCCCCAATCCCGTGATTTTTTATCTTAAGCAATAATCTTTTGTGTGGCACCTTGTCAAATGCCTTTTGGAAGTTTAAATACACTACGTCCACTGGTTCCCCTTTATCCACCCTAAATGTTACTTCCTCAAAGAACTCCAGCAAATTTGTCAAACATGACTTCCCCTTCATAAAACCATGCTGACTTTGTCCTATTAAATTATGATTATCCAAATGTCCTGTTACTGTCTCTTTAATAATGGACTCCAAAATTTTACCTACCACAGATGTTAGGCTAACCGGTCTATAGTTTCCAGCCTTCTGTCTACTGCCCTTTTAAAATAAGGACGTTACATTAGCAGTTTTCCAGTCTGCTGGGACCTTTGCTGAGTCCAGGGAGTTTTGGAAAATTATTACCAATGCATCCACAATCCCTACCGCCACTTCCCTCAAGACCCTAGGATGTAAGCCATCAGGTCCAGGTGATTTATCCGCCTTGAGTCCCATTATTTTACCGAGTACCACTTCCTTTGTGATTTTGATCGTGTTTAGCTCCTCCCCCCCCTTTAGCCTCCTGTTTGTCCAGTGTTGGGATATTCTTAGTGTCTGCTACTGTAAAGACTGATATAAAATATTCATTCAGTGTTTTTGCCATCTCCATATTTCCCACCATTAATTTCCCGGTCTCATCCTCTAAGGGACCAACATTTACTTTAGCCACCCTTTTACTTTTTATATAACTATAAAAACTCTTACTATCTGTTTTTATATTTTTTGCTAATTTACTTTCATAATCTATCTTCCCTTTCTTAATCAATCTTTTTGTTATTTTTTGCTGTCTTTTAAAGTTTTCCCAATCCTCTATCCTCCCACTAGATTTTGCTACCTTATATGCCCTTGTTTTTATTCGAATACTATCCTTAATTTCTTTACTTAGCCACGGACGGCTGTCTTTTCTTTTACACCCTTTTCTTCTCAGTGGAATATATTTTTTTGGAAGTTGTAAAATTACTCCTTAAATGTACACCACTGATCATGTATCGTCTTACCCTTTAATCTATTTTCCCAATCCACTCTACTCAATTCCACTCTCATACCTTCATAGTCTCCTTTATTCAAGCTTAGCACGCTTGTTTGAGATCCAACCTTCTCACCCTCTAATTGAATATGGAATTCAACCATGTTATGGTCACTCATTCCAAGGGGATCCTTTACTAGGACATTTTTAATTAATCCTGTCTCGTTACACAGGACCAGATCTAAGGTTGCTTGCCCCCTGGTCGGTTCAGTTACATACTGCTCAAGAAACCCATCCCTAATACACTCAATGAACTCATCCTCAAGGCAGCCCTGCCCAATTTGATTTGTCCAATTAATATGATAGTTAAAATCCCCGATAATTATAGATGTTCCCTTATTACAAGCCTCAACTATTTCCTGATTGATACTCCGTCCAACAGAGTTGCAACTGTTCGGAGGCCTATAGACTACGCCCACTCGTGCTTTTTTCCCCTTATTATTCCTGATCTCCACCCAAACTGTTTCATTATCCTGATCTTTTGACCCAATATCATTTCTCTGTATTACCGTGATTCCTTCCTTTATTAACATAGCCACCCCACCTCCCCTTCCTTCCTGCCTGTCCTTCCTGATCATTAAATAACCTGGTATGTTTAATTCCCAGGCATTGTCACCCTGCAGCCATGTTTCTGTAATGGCCACAAGATCATACCCATATGTAGTTATTTGTGCCATTAACTCGTCTATTTTGTTACGAATGCTACGTGCATTCAGATAGAGAACTTTCAAATATGTTTTGTGACACGGGCTAGATTTTCAGTTGCTTGCGCCAGCAGTTAGCGCCTTAAGAGAAGTGAATTCCGGGCACTATGCGTGTAGCGCCCGGGCGCAGCGCAGTTTGCGCCTCGCCCCAAATTAAGTTGGCCGTTAGCGCCGGTGCAAAGTTTAGCGCCCGCCCGGATGCGCGCGCAGAAAATGACGTCACATCCTCGTGCAACGCCCTTTGGCCGCCCCGATTCCAAACTTCAGTCGGACCGCCCCATTGTGCGGCTGGCGGCCGGAGCGTTTGAAAAAGGAACGCAACACAACCAGCGCGGGCCCCGGGGGGTGCAAATTAAAGGGGACGTGCCCTCCAGTATAAAGGCCAGCCATTTTTCAGCAAACACTCTTATGCAACGCATTTCTGGACACACAACAAGGAGGATAGCTAACTGGTTTCAAGCAGCAACAGCTCAGGTATTTTTGGACTCAGGCCAGAGCGCTGCAAGTGGCCTTTTGGAAATTTGAGTGTTTGCCAGGATTTGATGGGGGTTGCATGGAGTGCCAACGCGGAGCTGCAGTGCCATGTCCGTAGGGCTCGCAGACGCATTGTGAGAGGGGCAGCCCTGACTAGAGGCAGAGGGGGCTACAGGCGTCAGCCACGTAGGCCTTACCCAGTCAGGCTATACTGCCAGCAGCGCTCCTACCTAAACATGAGTGCCTTGCAATGTGTTAGAAGGCTCCGATTCCGAAAGCAGGTGATTGCAGAGATCTGCCACCTGCTTCGCAGAGATCTGCGGCCAAAGCTCAGGTGCAGGACGTCTCTGTCGGTGGAAGTGAAGGTGACGGTGGCATTGAACTTCTATGCCACCGGCTCCTTCCAATCCGCTGCTGGGGACATAGCAAACATCTCCCAGTACGGCGCGCATCGCTGCATCCGCCAGGTGACCGAAGCACTGTTCAGAAGGAGAAGCCAATTCATCTCCTTCCCCATGGCCCTGGAGAGCCAGCATCAGCGCGCATTGGGATTTGCCAGACTCGGGGACTTCCCCTTGGTGCAGGGCGCCATTGACTGTACGCATGTGGCTTTGCGGGCCCCTCTGGAGCATGGCGAGCAGTATCGCAACAGGAAGGGCTACCATTCTCTGAATGTGCAGCTGGTGTGTGACCACAAGCAGTGCATCATGGCTGTCAATGCCAGCTTCCCAGGCAGCAGCCACGATGCGTTTATCCTGCGGCAGAGTACTGTGCATGACATGTTCGAGGCACAGCCTCCCCCAAGAGGATGGCTACTTGGGGACAAAGGCTATCCTTTGTGTACCTGGCTCATGACCCCGCTCCGCGCGCCCAGGACCGCTGCTGAAGAGGCTTACAACGAGAGCCATCAAACCACCTGCAACATCATCGAGCAAACTATTGGGGTCCTCAAGCAGCGGTTCCGCTGCCTTGATCGCTCCGGAGGAGCTCTGCAGTATTCGCCGGACCGGGTCTCCCAATTTGTGGTAGTTTGCTGCATGCTACACAACCTGGCTATCCGCAGGACTCAGGCACTGCCACCTGACGTTGGAGCAGCACCTCAGGAGGAGGAGCAGGAGGAGCAGGAGGAGGAGGAGGAGGAGCAGGAGTACGTTCCCAGGAGGGAGCGATCAGGGCCAAGGGCCGCGCGACGCCACCTTATTACACGGTACTTCTAAGCCCCCTGTCAGGGAATGCCTTGGGGCCATGAGGGAAGATGAATGCAGCCGCTCCGCAAGCCCTCAGCCGGCGAAGCCAACAAACACTAAGAAGAACAACCATGGAGACTGCATGAATAAAGATAACTATTTATTACACAAAAATGAAAACCCCTTCCCACATGAATGCCCAAAAACAATCATCGGGCCCCACAAAAAGCCCAACAAACGACTCACTCCCACAAACTGGGGAGGAGTCACTCCACATTTGAACAACCCGGGCCTCAACCTCGGCCTAACGCAAAAAATAAGCCCACGAACCAAACAACCATGGGCAAAAGAAAGATGGCCACCGCCATATAAAATGAAAGCTGGCCACACCCTCTACTGAGTGGCCCGCGAGGGCGAGACCTTGTCCAGCCTTTTGCCTCCCCTGCCCGGCCTGCTGCTCCTTCGCAAGCTCTGCCCAGTGGCTGCTGCGAGGCTGGGGGAAGGCGCCTGAGGCTCAGATGTCCTTCCGCCACATGCCGCTGGGGGGCGGCCTACACGGCCTTTGGGCCTCGAGGGGCCGTCTGCTGAGTGGCGCACCTGAGCCTGGCCAACATCAGCTCCAGCCGCTTGCCCTTGACGCCCCAGTGGGGGAATGGCGGCGACGGATGGCGCAATGTGGGCCAGCTGGCGTCTGGGATGCGCTGGCTGGTGCTGTGGCGCGCTGGCACTCGGCTGGGCCCGCACTGCAGGATCCGCAACAATCAGCCGAGGGGCAGCTCGCTGGGATGCTCCAGCGCGGCGGCTGCCCTGGCGATGCCTGCCTGAGACAGCGCGTGTGGCAGCAGTGAGTGCCCCTGTTGTCCTGGTGTGCGCCCGCATCACACCCGCCAGGGTCTTGACGGCATCAGCCAGCATGCGGCCACTCGCGGAAGTTGATGCCCTGAACTCGCGCACACTGGTCGCCAGCGACTCGATGGCCTCAGGCATGCGCCCTACCACGCTCATGAGCTCCGTGTGGCGCCGGTCCGAATCCTCGGCCATCTTATCCAGCTTCCGCGCCTCCTCCGAGGTGAAGGTGTCCGGACTGGATTCGCGACTCTCCCGCTGGGGAGGAGGGGACCGAAGTAGGGGAACCTTGCCACGTTGGTGGCAGCGAGTGTGCCGATCAACAGCACTCCCCTCTGATCCTTCCCCCCTTTGGGGGGAAGGCCGCGGGCCACGCGCACGACTCCTGGGTGGCTGGACGCCACTGGTCCCAGAAGCTGCATTCCCCTGCGACAGCTCGTCCAGGCACTCGTCCAGTGAGGACGTGTCAAGCATTTTGTCCTCTCCTGCGGGACCTGAGTGTTCCCCCGATGGTCCAGCTTGCTGTTCCTCCTCCTCCTCCTCCTCCTCCTCCTCCTGCTCGGAGGGGCTGTCACTGGCAGCTTCAGGGTCCTGGTCGTCACCAGCTGAAAGCAGGAATGCACAAGAGTAGCTTCAGAGTGAGGAGACGGCATCAGCGAGGGAGTTAGGACTGGTGGCATTCAGCGCATTGGTGGGACAGTGGCAAAGGAGGTAGCTCGGATGCGCAAGTGCGACGCGAGAGGGCCAAAAGGCGAGGTCCTTACCATTGCCGGGCAGTGGAGGCTCGGCTACTCCGCACGCTGTGGGGACGATCAGCCGGGCTCCCATGAGCACACACACGCGCTCCTCCAGCCGAGTGAGCTTCTGCAGCTTGGCGCGTCCTCCCCTGGCCCTGGCATGGGCCTGGCGATTATAGGCAACTTTAGCCTGCAAGAGAAAGGACAGGCTGTAAGTGCGCAGTGTAGCCCTGATGTAGTGTGCACTGCCTCCCATGGTGGAATAGCTTGGCCAGAGTGTAGCCCTGATGTCCTGTGCACTGCCTCCCATGGTGGAATAGCTTGGCCAGAGTGTAGCCCTGATGTAGTGTGCTCTGCCTCCCATGGTGGAATAGCTTGGCCAGAGTGTAGCCCTGATGTCCTGTGCACTGCCTCCCATGGTGGACTAGCTTGGCCAGAGTGTAGCCCTAATGTCCTGTGCACTGCCTCCCATGGTGGAATAGCTTGGCCAGAGTGTAGCCCTGATGTCCTGTGCACTGCCTCCCATGGTGGAATAGCTTGGCCAGAGTGTAGCCCTGATGTAGTGTGCACTGCCTCCCATGGTGGAATAGCTTGGCCAGAGTGTAGCCCTGATGTCCTGTGCACTGCCTCCCATGGTGGAATAGCTTGGCCAGAGTGTAGAGTGCAGAATGGCCAATTGATGCTCATGACTGTCCCAATGCTGCTGGCTGAGGGCTGGCCATTAGGACTTTGAGCTCCCTTTGCCCATCATGTCAGGTGTACATGCAAGAATGAGGAGGAGACTGGAAAGGGTACTCACCCTGACAATCCTGGTCAGGTCGTTGTATTTTTTACGACATTGTTTGTGGGTCCTGGGGGCATCACCGGTGAACGTCACCCTGTGGGCGATCTGCTTCCAGGCTCTGGTGTAATCGTGGTGGTTCGGATTCCTCCCACTCTCTGGGAACAAGATCCTGCGCCTCTGCTCCAGAGCTGTGACCATTATTTCCAGATCACCCTCTGAGAAGCGCAGGGCACGCTCACGGGCCTTCTCTGGCGTTGCCATGACTCCCTGGGGCTGAGCAGCAGTGTTGAGGCCTCTTTGCAAGGCTGCAGTGTGCAGGGCGTGGCAGCAGACCAATTCGTCCCTTCCCCCTTTTAAGAGCTGGCCGGCGCCACGGGGTCTGCTGTCAATCAAAAAATGACCGCACCCGTGCTGCGCCCCGCCTGGGCGCTATCCCTCTGGACCGCCGGCTTAGCGCCTAAAGATAGTAGTGGAACACCTCTTTTAGCGCTCCAACAACCTCTTAGGGCGAAGCCACTGAATTTCCGGCAACGGGGCGCAACTTACGGGCGGGCGCTAAGGTTAGCGCCCCAAAACTGGCTATACTGAAATTCTAGGGCCTAGAAATTCACTAGCCTTAGCGCCGCTTTTGAGGCGCTAGAGGGACTAGCGCCAGAGTTATGGCCAGTTGAAAAATTCCCTGGGGCCCTAAAGCGGCGTTGCACCGGTAGCGCTGCGCCGGCACCGATGACATCATCGGTGTGCGCAGCGTCCCGGTTGCCATGCCGACGGGCCCCAGCGCCGAAATTCAGTTGCGGCCGCCTCGCCCATGGCAGCCGCAACTAAGACTCTGGCAACAGAGTCCAACATGTGTTTGCGCCGGCGCATTAAAGGCCCCGCGGCGGCCGGCCGCTTTCCCGCCGGCCGCCTGCCCGCAGCTCCCTCCCCGGACTTCTCCACCCCCCCCCCCGGAACAGATGCAAGCCCGGCACTTGTCCGAGGTGCCGGGCTCATTTTTAAACAGATTTGCGCGGGCCGCGGCCGGGTGCAGGCAGCTCCTCCTTAACGGAAGGAGGAGGCCTGCACTTCCCCAGCCTGCCGCACCGCATCGGGTGCCGCAGCGCCGGAATTGCGGCGCTAAACGGCAGTTAGCGCCCTTTTCCAGGCGCTAAGACCCTTCAGTAGCGCCGGCAGCCGTTTGGGCGCGGCGCTACTGAATTTTGCCGCGCGCAGGGGGACTTAGCGCCGGCACTAACTTCCGGCGCTAAAGCCCTGGCTAAGCCAAAACCCAATTTCTAGGCCGAGGCCTTAGTTCCTGCTTTTGCCCTTTTTATTACTTTACCTTTTACTCCATACCTTCTGCCCCTTCCTGACACACTCTGGTTTTTAATTTCCCCACTGCTACCTAAGTCTATGACCTTCTCTGTTGTCATTTTTATTATTTGCTCTCTAGGAACCTCCCCCCCACTAGTTAGTTTAAAGCCCTCTCTACAGCCCTAGTTATATGATCCGCCAGGACTCTAGTCCCAGCACTGGCCAAGTGAAGCCCGTCTCAACGGAACAGCTCCCTCCTGCCACAGTACTGGTGCCAGTGTCCCAGGAAGCAAAACCCATTTCTCCCACACCAGTCTTTGAGCCACGCATTTAACTCTCTAATTTTATTTGTCCTAGCCAAATTCGCTCGTGGCTCAGAGATTATTGCCCTTGTGGTTCTGCTTTTTAATTTGGCCCCTAGCTGCTCAAACTCCCTCAGCAGAACCTCCTTCCTTGTCCTATCTATGTCATTGGTACCAACATGGACCACGACAACTGGATCCTCCCCCTCCCACTCCAAGTTTCTCTTCAGTCCAGAGGAGATGTCCTTAACCCTGGTACCGGGCAGGCAACACAGCCTTCGGGACTCTCGCTCTCGGCTGCAAAGAACTCTATCTATCCCCCTAACGATACTATCCCCTACCACTACAACATTTCTTTTAACTCCCCCCACTTGAATGGCCCCCCACTCCACGGTGCTGTGGCCAGGTTGCTCATCCTCCCCGCAGTCCCTGTTCCCATCCTCACAGGGAGTAAGAGCCTCGAACCTGTTGGACAAGTGCAAGGGCTGCGGCTCCTCCAACACTACCTCCTGGATCCCCGTACCTGCCTCACTTCTAGTCACACCATCCTGACCCTGGCCACGGACTATATCTGAATTAATTAATCTAATTGGTGTGACTACCTCGTGATACACAGAGTCCAGGTAACTCTCCCCCTCCCTGATGTGTCTCAGTGTTTGATGCTCGGACTCCAGCTCTTCAACACGGAGCCGGAATTCCTCGAGCAGCCAACACTTACTGCAAATGTGATCACCGTGAACATCAATGGTGTCCACCAGCTCCCACATATTGCAGCAGCAACACATCACCTGATCTCCCATTCTATGTAATTAATTAAATTTGATATTATTTTTAAATACCCTCTGTCCCGATTCTAGATCATGAATATCGCACCTTAGAAACTATAAACCAAAGAGATTTAAGCTTAAAAAGGGAGAAATACTTACCAACCAGTCACTTACCCGCTTTCTGGTGACATCACACTTGGATTACTTTTTACCTCTCTCCTTCCCTCCGAGTTCCCAGACTGGAGACTGGTACGCCTTACCTGGCCTCTGTGGCCTTTTATAGCCCCGCTCTGCCGCTGAAACAACCGCCGATGCTGTGAGGCCTTACCTGGTCTCTGGGGCCTTTTATAGCCCCGCTCTGCCGCTGAAATTCCTGCCGACGCTGTGAGGCCTTACCTGGTCTCTTGGGCCTTTTATAGCCCCGCTCTGCCGCTCGAGATTCCCGCCGACGCTGTGAGGCCTTACCTGGTCTCTGGGGCCTTTTATAGCCCCGCTCTGCCGCTGAAATTCCCGCCGACACTGTGAGGCCTTCCCTGGTCTCTGGGGCCTTTTATAGCCCCACTCTGCCGCTGAAATTCCCGCCGACGCTCTGGTCAATGGTGACCCCCAGGATGTTGGGGGATTCGGCGATGGTAATGCCGTTGAATGTCAAGGGGCGGTGGTTAGACACTCACTTGTTGAAGATAGTCATTGCTGGCACTTCTGTGGCGTGAATGTTACCTGCCACTTATCAGCCCAAGCCTGAACGTCGTCCAGGTCTTGTTGCATGCGAGCATGGACTGCTTCATTATCTGAGGAGTTGTGAATGACGCTGAACAATGTGCAGTCACCAGCGAACATCCCCATTTCTGACCTTATGTTGGAATGAAGGTCATTGATGAAGCAGCTGAAGATGGTTGGGCCTAGGACACTGCCCCGAGGAACTCCTGCAGCGATGTCCTGGAGCTGTGATGATTGACCTTCAATCACCACAACCATCTTCCTTTGTGCTAGGTATGACTCTAGCCAGTAAAGAGTTTCCCCCCCCAATTCCCATTGACTTCAGTTTTACTAGGGCTCCTTCATGCCACACTCGGTCAAATGCTGCCTTGATGTCAAGGGCAGTCACTCTCACCTCTCCTCTGGAATTCAGCTCCTTTGTCCATGTTTGGACCAAGGTTGTAATGAGGTCGGGAGCCAAGTGGTCTTGGCAGAACCCAAACTGGGCATCAGTGAGCAGGTTATTGGTGAGTAAGCGCCGCTTGATGACACCTTCCATCACTTTGCTGGTGATTGAGAGTAGACTGATGGGGCGATAATTGGCTGGATTGGATTTGTCCTGCTTTTTGTTGACAGGACATACCTGGGCAGTTTTCCACATTGTCGGATAGATGCCAGTGTTGTAGCTGTACTGGAACAGCTGTCTGAGTCAACAGTAACAGGCAGATGCAGATTGCACCCTGCCCCCTGCGCGCCCATTTACAGGCGCGATCGAATTTCAAGGCTACTATCTCCATGTTAGCTCCTTCGGTCTCTTGCAGCTGGGACTCATGGGAGTAGCAGTTAAGCCTTTGAAATGTATACACTACAGCCGATTTACTCTTCTGATTGGACAATCTTCCTTAACAAAGCAAGATTTTACAATTTAAGGAGACTGGAGAGTGCAACAGCGAATAATTGGAATCAAGCTAATCTTTCTATAATATAATCACTCAGATGTTACTTGGTTACAAGATTGCTTCTCTTGCTTTAATATAGCTGTGGTATAGAGCTGCACTTTGCAGGGAAAGTTGTGCATGCATTATAGTTGCACTGTTGATTTCAAAGGTAATTCCTGTGACTGATGGTGTATGACAGCTTTTAAATAGTCAATCTGACTGTTAATATAGGAGTGTTAATTACTGTTAAATGCAGTAATTAGGAATAGCCTCGTAATAGAACAGCTGAGGTACTTGCTGGAGGTTCACACCTCCAGAACTGGAGTGTTGAAGTCTAGTGAAGGATGACAGTTCAATCCCCTAGCCAACACAGGTGATGATGAGTTTTTATCAGTTCCCAGCCAAGCTCCTATGTTGCTTTCAAAGCCTCACTCCCCCCCTCCCCCCTCCCCCATCTAGGCTGGTTCCTGGTAATTATTAATAACAACAGAAAATGCTGGAAAAACTCAGCAGGTCAGGCAACATCCGTGGAGAGAAATTTGAGTTGACGTTTCGGGTTGGACCCTTCTTCAAAACTGGAAAGAAAAGAAACTAGATCGGAGGCAGGCTGCGATCGGACAAAAGAATAAAAGAAACAAAAGAAGTAAAAGAGATTAGAAGCTAGACGAGATGGTAATAGGCTGGGATTAGGTGTAAAGTGTACTGGCAGGGCAAAAGATAGCTGCCAGGTGTGAGAGAGAAACAAAAGGAAAGGGGGGGGGGGGGAAAGGAGTGGAACAATTACAAGAGAAAATGAAATGGGGGCCGAGCTTATGATCTGAAATTGTTGAACTCGATATTGAGTCCGGAAGGCTGCAGACTGCCTAATCGGAAGATGAGGTGCTGTTCCTCGAGTTTACGTTGAGCTTCCGTGGAACAATACAAGAGGCCAAGGACGGTGAGGTCCGAGTGGGAATGGAGCGGTGAATTAAAATGACAGGCGACCGGAAGCTCGGGGTCACCCTTACGGACTGAACGGAGGTGTTCCGCAAAGCGGTCACCCAATCTGCGTTTGGTCTCCCCAATGTAGAGGAGACCGCATCGTGAGCAGCGAATACAGTATACTAGATTGCGAGAAGTACAAGTAAATCGCTGTTTCACCTGGAAGGGGTGTTTGGGGCCCTGGACAGTGGGAAGGGGGGAGGTATATGGGCAGGTGTTACATCTCCTCCGCTTGCACGGGAAGGTGCCAGGCGAAGGGGAAGGGCTGTTTGGGGTGATAGAGGAGTGGACTAGGGTGTCTCGGAGGGAGCGGTCCCTGCGGAATGCTGAAAGGGGAGGGGAGGGGAAGATACGTTTGGTGGTGGGATCACTTTGGAGGTAGCGGAAATGCCGGAGGATGATCCGTTGAATGTGGAGGCTGGTGGGGTGAAAGGTGAGGACAAGGGGAACCCTATCGTGGTTCCGGGAGGGAGGGGCAGGGGTGAGGGCAGAAGTGTGGGAGATAGAACTGACACGGTCGAGGGCAGTGTCAACCACAGTAGAGGGGAATCCTCGGTTGCGGAAAAAGGAAGACATGTCTGAAGCACTGGTGTGGAAGGTGGCGTCGTCGGAGCAGATACGGCGGAGGCGGAGAAACTGGGAGAATGGAATAGAGTCCTTACAGGAAGCGGGGTGGGAGGAAGTGTAGTCCAGGTAGCTGTGGGAGTCAGTGGGCTTGTAGTAAATATTGGTCGATAACCTATCCCCAGAGATGGAGACGGAGAAGTCGAGGAAGGGAAGGGAAGAGTCCGAGATGGACCATGTGAAGGTGAGGGAAGGGTGGAAATTGGAGGCAAAGTGAATGAAATTGTCAAGTTCGGGGCGAGAGCAGGAAACGGCACTGATACAGTCATCAATGTATCAGAAAAAGAGGTGAGGGAGGGGACCCGAGTAGGACTGGAACAAAGATTGTTCCACATAGCCCACGAAAAGGCAGGCATAGCTAGGACCCATGCGGGTACCCATGGCAACACCTTTGATTTGGAGGAAATGAGTGGAGTTAAAGGAGAAGTTGTTCAATGTGAGAACAAGTTCAGCCAGGCGGAGGAGGGTCGTGGTGGATGGGGACTGGTAATTATTCTTCAGCTATGCTTAGAAATGTATCCCACTCAAGTAGGTTGCCTGCTGAAGAGATATTTTCAAAATTTCTTGTTGTCTTTTACATTCTTTAGGTCACTTTCCATACTGATAAAGGTGAGGGATGTTAACGGTGGGGAATGCACCAATAGACAATTAATACCTTTACCTGAAATTCTTCTGTGTTATTTTTGAGAAGGCATTAATTTGTTTCAAATAAATTAGTGCAGAGGAATTTCACACAAATTATTTCAATTGATCAGTGATTTCAATCTCCATCTCAATTCCCCTTGCCCTCTCTCCTTTGAATTCACTGCCTTTCTGTCCTCTCTAAATATCTCCCTCCGCATAAACTCTCCTACTCACATTCATTGCCATCTCCTCGATCACCCATCTCTCGTGGCCTCTCTACAGTTTTCAGCACTGACGAGGCCATTTCTGATCACTTTTTGTATCCCTCACCACACACATCCTGCTACCCACTTCCAACCCCACTTGCTTCTGAGTCCAACTTTCAAAAAAACTCTCCCCCAAGTTACTTACAGCTGCTCTCTCAAACTCCCAACTGCCTGGCTTTTGTCTTGCCATTCGCCATGATCTCTCTGCAGTGATTGATCAGCTCAACTTCTTCACCTCCACCTTTAATATCCTTGCACCCAGCAAAACCTTCACTGTCTCCCATCCTGGTTGCTTCTCCTGGTACAACCCCAACCTTTGCTTTCTCCATGGTGTATCTGGGTGATACCGGGGCTTTCAGAATGATACCAGGGCTTAGAAGGTTAAGTTATGAGGATGGGTTGCATAAACTTGACTTGAGTACAGAAGATTGAGAGGTAATCTGATTGAAGTGTTTAAAATGTTAAACGGATTCTATAGGGTAGATAGAGTTAAATTATTTCCTCTGATGGGGGAATCAAGGATGAGGGGACATAAATTAGAACAAAAGTATTTAGGAGGGAAATCAGGAAGCACTTTTTCACAAAGAGTAGTAGAAATTTGGACTTTCTCCCCCAAAAAGGCTGGGTCAATTGGAGCTTTCAAGACTGAGATCGATAAATGTTTGTTAGGTAAGAGTATCAAGGGATATGGAGCTAAGGCAGGTAAATTGAGTTAAGGTACAGATCAACCATGACCTAATTGAATGGCGGAGCAGGCTCGAGGGGCTGAATGGCCTACTCCCGTTCCTATGTTCCTAGCACAAGTGGCTTACCCATCCATCACCAGATCTGGCTGGAGTACATCAAGCTTTACCAGGCCTCACTCTCTGCCAAAACAGCCCACTAATCTAGGATCATTATGGAGAGCAAATATAACCACCAGCTTCTTCTCTCTACAACCAACTATTTCCTTAAACCCCTCCCCCCTGAAATCTCTCTGCTCACCTCCAACAACAAGTGCAAAGAGCCAATAGATTTCTCTGTCACCAATATAGAGACCATCCATTCAGCAGCCTCTGCTATTTTTACCCCGTTCCCCTTGCCCACCAAGCTAAACCTCTCCCCAGGCCCTCCCCCACCTTAGCCCTGATCCTCTGCCTGCCTCTCAGTCCCTTTTCGTTTCTCTCTCATGTCCCCCCTCCCTCCATGCCCTCTCCAAGACCCACAGCCTGCTCACGACCCCATTCCTAAAAACTGCTGACCACCCAACTTTGTAAGGATTTGGGGCTTCTTTAAACTGGTTTAAAGTAATTTTCCTAGTCTTGCAACCTTTGCCTGCACTCAGACCAATTTACAAATAAAACCAATTTTAAAACAGCGGTTTCGAATCGCTACCCCACCTTCCAGTTCTGACTGCAGGGCTTATAATTATTGATATTAAAACAGACACGTAGTTTGGATGAGAGAAAAAAAATCAAGTTTTATTAACTAAAAGAAACTATAATCAAAATATCAAACTATCCCACACGAACACAGTAAAATTGTAAAACTATATAACGGGAGTTGCAGACGGCGAAAACGAGGGATCCAATGGCTACAATGTTATTTAAACAATCTTAGCAATTCCCTTAACAACTGCTCTATTGTCCAGCACTGGGTGATTTAAAACCCATTCAAATCTTGAATGATTCCCATTCAAGGTGCAAAAGTCTCTTCTGCAGTTTAGATGTATCCACTCGATATACAAACAATTGCTAATAGCATTCAATTGCTTTGTAAACAAAGCATTGTCCTTTGTCTTCGGCCATGTGGTGACAGCCATTTTTATCCCTGGAAATTTAAAAGCACACCGCCCAGGGATTCTTTAATCAAAAAAATGAATCTTCAGAACTGTAAATTATTGCGAATTCTTACAACTTTTCTTCCTGGGCTCCTTGCTAGTTGACATACTAAATGGTTCCCTCTCCTTGGGCACTGTCCCCCTCCCTTTCAGGTCCATTGTCATCATCACCCTCCTTAAAAGTGCACCTCTGACTCCACTGTGCTTGCTATTGCACCATCTCCAACCTCCCTTTCCTCTCCAAGGTCCTTGAGCATATTATCAATTGTGTGAATTGTTTCCACAGCACCAAAATGAACCTAAGCAAAGGCATGAGTAACATTTTCTGTGACATTACCCCTCCTTGTCCTATCAGCTGTCGAGCACATAATCCTCCACCAGTGCCGTTCCTGCACTGTTCAACTCTTGGGAACCGTCCGTACTTGGATATCTGTACCAGTGGCTTCTCTTCCAAACCTCACGCTGTTAGCTCAAGAGTGTCTAAATGATCCAGTGTTGGCCCCATCCTCCTCCCCCTTGGTGACATCATCTGCAGACCTGGGATCAGCTTCCATATGTATGCGGATGACACCCAGTTCTACCTCTTCACCACTTCTCCAGCCCCTCCGCTGCTTCTGTGCTGTCAGACTGCTGGTCCGATATTCAGTCTTGGATGTGCTGCAGTTTCCTCCAGCTAAACATTGGGAAGACCAAAGCCATTGACTTCAAGCCACCCAACAGACTCTGTTCCCTCGTCATCAACTGCAACACCCCCTCCCCCAACCGGCCACTGACACAAGCTGAACCAGACTGTTTGCAACTTCAGCGTCCGAATCAACCCTGAGCTGAGAGTTTTCCAACACAATGCTGAGAGGTGTTCTTCCAAAAATCCAAACTAACAAATCACATATTGTGTAGTCTCTGGGAGAAGTACCTTCCAAATAGTACTTTTAACCACCTTTTGTCTAAACTCATGAGAATACCCATTGGCCCAGATTTTGCTGAAAATATGACAGCATGTGAACAACGCACACCATTATTAGTAAGCAAATCACCCAGCAACTTGTGGTGGGGAAGAGATTCCCCGTGAATTGTGAATCGGCAAAAGTTGCTGGCCGATTTGCGTCACTCCACCGTTAGCTTCGTGAAAACGGCATCTCGCCCTTTTCCTCCCCGTGACTTTCATGAAGTTGCTGCAATTACACATTAATTGTCCATTAAACTCGCCACAATAAGTTAAGTCTAGTAATTAACAGCGTAGATACTCTTTTAACAATGTGATAATTGTTAGTGACTGTCAATCAGCCTTTCTGGTCCAGAAAGTGAACAATTAAAAGTGTGGAGTTTCATTCCTTCAGATAGTGAATTGTTATTAGAGACTTTAAAAATGTCAAATTTAAAATTAAAATGTTTTCTTCTTACTTTTCCTTTTTGTCTCTTTTTTCTTTCTCTCTTAATCTTTCTTTCCCACTCTTTAGCTGGAATTTTCACTTCAGAGTCAGGTTGGGTGAGTGCTGGCTGCGTATCGGGTCGGGAACATGATGTGTTGATTAGCCCGCTCCTCAGTGCGACTTTAACACAATGGCCCCAATTAAACCAGCCATGTGCATTTCCCTGCCCTATTAAAGGATGCGGGTCTGATGACATTATCGATGACTCATTTCCAGCGCCCATATTTAAAGCAGCCTTGCACACAAGTCATTTGAAGGTTGGTTGAGGAGTGTGTAAGCATCATTGTAAAGGTTTGACTTATTTTGTGAACATAAAAACATGAATACCCAAAGGCAGAGGGCTGCACCCCAGTTAACAGATGCTCGATGCTGGTGGAGGCAGCACGAGTACGCAGGGAGGTCCTCTTCCCAGCAGATGGGTGAACATAACATAAGAAACCTCCCCAACAGACCAAAAGGGCATAGCTCGAAATAACGGCGAAGGTCAGCAGCAGGGAGGTTGTGAGGAGGACCTGGATCCGGTGCAGGAAGAGATTCACTGACCTGATGAGGTCAGGAAAGGCGAGTGCCAAGCCACCCTCACCTTCATCCTGATGTTCATGTCACCGCATCCCCATCACTCTGCCTTCCCAAGCCTACTCCTACACATTATTCCTCACACCAGCCTACCTTGCAAGTCCACCCATCCCTCTACGTCTATGTACATACTCACCTCCCCATCTGACTAACCACCCCTCACACTAACCCTCATCCTAAAGCAATCATAGCAAGTAACACCTCAGAAGGAGGCCATTTGGCATTGTCACCCCACTCCATCATAGTCACCCTCTACAGATGTAACCCATACATTCCTTACACTCATTCTATCACTCTCACTCAAGCTTCTCTTTCCCTCCTTGCAGGAGAAAAGAGCCCACAACAACAGGGAGAGACAGAGAACTGGAGGTGGCCCTCCAGTCTTCAGTAATTTGACTGCAGCAGAGGAGGTGGACCTGGAGGTGTCGAGAGTTGCAGAGATGCTGGTGGTGGGAGACGGAGAGAGGGGGACCTCTCAGCAACCTGGTGACAGAATTACATCTCATACAGCCACATGACATACAGCGGTCACTCATATGGTGACTGATGCCAGCAGCCAGTGAATGTTCATCATGTGCATAATGGTATTGTTACCCATTCTTAATATGACATATCTAACTCATCTCTTTACTCTCCCACAGGCCCATCAAGAGCTCCTCACCCACTGTCCAACCAGAGAAGGAAGACAATTTCTCAAAGGAGCCTCCAGCCTCTGAGGGTGCACCGTCAGCAGACCCAAGTGCACCCAGCACCAGCGCAGAGATGCACACCTCGGTGGGTCCTATGCAAGGTAGAGTAGTGTTGTCACCTGGTGTCTCACACTTCACAAGTGAGCAAGAGCAGGTGGTGTTGACAGGGATAGCAGTGGAGACTCCTCGCTGGAGGGCGCAGAATGCTCCAAGCTCTGCTCAGCTGCATGTAGACGCTGAGCCTCGGGGGCCATCGAGAAAGAGGGTGATCCTGGATCCTGGGCAGCAAGAAATGCAGGAAGCTGTGGCAGGTTTTGCAGAGAATGGAGACGTTCATCTCCAACATGAGCACCACCATGTCGCAGGCGATGGCGATGATGTGCTGTTCCATGGAAAGGATGGCTACCTGCATGGAGCAGCTAATGTGCCACTCACATGAGCATATGCTTGCTGTGGACAACAGATGGCAGATGCTCTTAGACCCCCCTTTCCAGAAGGGATATAAACGTAAACTTGGGCCCTCATGGCCCCACTGCTGTGCAGTAAGGCGCTCTCCAGCTCCTGCTAACGGGTGGCCCATGAGAAGGATGATGGTGAAAGGAGACATGGAAGTGGGGGTTCCTCTCAAAGCACTCACACTTCTCCCCCCTTTCTTCCCTTTCAGTCAGAGTCCCACATGCTTCCTTGGATCTCGATGGCCGAGTTTGCTCCTGCACAGTCGCAGGAGGAGCAGTCTTTGATGGGGCCCTCAGAGGCTCCAAAACCCAGAGGTCCTCCGCCAAAAGTGTCAAAACAGTCACAGCAGGGAAGTGAGCAGCCTGTCTCTACCTCTGCTGAAGCCACAGGGGTTGCACCTTGTAGAAGCACTCAAAAAAGAAAAATAACACAATCCTAGATGCACAAGGGTATGCACATGGGTGTATAAAGCAATGCTTTTGTTAAGGTTCTGTTATTGTTATGGCACATATAAATGTCTTTATTTACACTACTTTCCGGTCTTGCCCATTTTTGCCTCCTACCTTGGAAATGGCTTTGTCACTTGGAGTGAATGGTAAGACATTGCGTGACCTTGAGCAATGGGGCTTTGGGTGAGAGGAATGGGTTGGTCATTGTAGGAATGCTTTATGGTGTTGTTGGGGGGGTGGGGGGACTTAACACAGCATGTGGCAGCCATATGGGTGGATAGGAGCAAGTTAATTAATTCTGGGTATGATGAGGCCATCCCAGGCCTCTCGCACCAATGTGCGCCGCTGCTGGTGCCATCTCCACCTCAGGTTCCTCCTCCTCCTCTTCCAGCTGTTGCTCCTCTTCCTCCTTCTCTGAAGAGGCTGTGCAATGTGCGCCTTGTTCCTCATGCAGCTTCAATCCTCGCTCTGCACTATGTTGTGCAACATGCAGCAAACAGCGATGAATCTGGAGACCCGGCTGGTGTGTACTGAAGGGCTCCTCCAGATCCACCAAGGCACCTGAAGCACATCTTGAGTATGCCTCTTGTTTGCTCTATGACACATCTGGTGGGCATGTGACTTTTATTGTAATGCTCTCCGACCTCATTACTTGGCCTCCTCAAGAGTGTCATGAGCAATGCCTTTAGTGGATAGCCCTTGTCTCCAAGAAGCCAGCTGGTAAGTGTGTTTGGAGGTGTGAGGAGCTGAGGGAGGGTGAACTGGCACAGCACGAAAGAGTCATGACAGCTGCCAGGGAATCTGACGCACACATGGATGATGATCTTCCTTTGGTTGCAGATGTGCTGCACATTAAGGAAGTCACAAACACTCCTGAGTGATGTTGGGGTGCCCTGATGGTCACATGTGTGCAGTCGACGACACCCTGCACCCGTGGGAAGCCAGCCAGAGCTGCAAAGCCTGCTCAGTATCACTGGCTTCATCAGTGGCAAAGTTCACATAATTGGCTGCCTTGTAAAACATGGCATTGGTGGCCTGGGTGATGCATCTGTAAGTGGCCGACTGCGAGATGCTGCAAATGTCTACTGCAGATCCCTGAAAGGAGCCTGAGATAAAGAAGTTGAGGGCGGTGGTGACCTTGACAGCCACTGGTAAGGCGTATCCACCAGGTCCTCTGGGCTGCAGGTCTGGTTCCAGTAAGCTGCAAATGTCTGCGATGACCTGGTGCAATAGCCTGAGCCTCCTTTGGCACTGCTGCTCAGTCATGTTGAGGAAGCTCATCCCCTGTCTGTGTACCCTGTGTTGATGGGTATCACCGCCGGTGCAGCGCAGCCCTGCGCTGATCCCCTCTCTCCTGTGAAGCATCAGGTCATTGAGAAGGCTGCTGGTGTGGCTGCTGCTGTTGGTGTGGCTGCTGCTGGTGGTGGTGGTGCTCACCTTGGTCCGATTTTGAGGATCAAGGAGAAACAGTATAAGCGGCACCCATGCTGATGTCATAGATGGCAGGTCAAGTAGCGATCAGAGGGCCAATCCCTCAATGTTCTAATACTGACTAGCAATGTGCTGAGAGTGGCTTCCAAGGCTGCAGAAATGACCTGCAAACTCCAGAAACCTATATTTGTGCACAAAATGGAGTCAGCAAGAGCCTTTCCCTTAGACAACTAATGAAGTGTAAGGTGTGTGTGTATTTCTGTGGATTTCCCAGCTTTCAATTAATGCACTCACACAATGGCCACTGAGCTTCCGCCTCCCCTTCACAGGCGAGGTTCCCGAGCTGCGTGCTTCCCATGCTCATGCCATTAAATTCAAAAAACCCTCTTAAGGTTCTGATAACAAGCAGTTAATGAGTTGAATTAGGTCGCCCGCCTCTGCTGACCGGGTCCGTGACGCGCTGGGAAAGGTGCCCGAGTTAAAGGCGCGAGGAGGCGGGATGACGGCGGGGTCCCGACGCGCTGCCTATTTTCGCTATTTTTACAGCTGACCTACCTCCAAACCCGCACGCACAGCAACAGGAAAATTCCGATATTTACTTCTCTTTCTGTACCTGATATGACATTGAATTCACCCACTGTAATTCCCCCTCATTCTCAGTCCTTCCTCTCTTTATTTCTCAATCCATTAATCTAATTAATTAAGGAGTTAGACTGTTGGTCCCATCGTTCACCGAGATCTCAGATGCCTTGTTGCCTTCGTGGCGCCGTTATCAGCTCAAACTACCAGCAACTTTGTGGAAATAAAATTTTAAAACCAAAATGTGCTCGAACAAGTCTAACTAACAGGGCACGCCGTGAAATGCTCCACTCCAGCAAAGACTGGGCCAATGTTTTTCAAAACTCACGCTGATAATTCTCTTTGTGGTTCTCTCAATTGGTCATTTTAACTTCAGCCGAATCTCCAGCTACCTGTGTAAACAGGGATTCTGCCAATCTTCCGGTGGCTGACTGGGAGAGAATCCCATCCCACCCCACCCCTCGCCAATTGAGGAAATTCCCAGTGCCCGTATTTAAAAGTGACTTTTTCCCCCAAAATCTTTTCTGTTGGCAAATCGTCATAAAATGCAGAAATGTGACACTGTTCCATTCTCCTAGACAAGGGAGGCTTTATAGGACTGAGGGTGTCCTGCGGGGAACGAAAAGGACAAAACGACAATAAAAATAAAGTATAAAAAAGGTGGGAAGAAATACTGAGGGACATAGTTATTATTTGTAAGGAAGTTCTTCTGAAGAGTAAACATTAAACCAGGCAACTAACTGAATTTAAACAATTCACAAATTGAAGTATTTGTGTTAAACCAAACTATTATGGAATGTAACAATATTTTTTGCATAAAAATCAACTGTTTTTCTGCTGATAAAATGGTCCTTGTATCCAAGTCAGTGGACAATTATTCCTTTATGTAAAAGTGCTCCCGAATGCGGACACTAACACAATTGGGTGTTAAGCTTCCTCCATCTAATTACCCTTGAGCTTCTTTGCAAATGAATAATTACACTGATCTGTGCACTAATAGATCCAGCAGAAAGGGTAATAAATTATTTCCAAATAAGATAAAATCAAGCGTGACATCGTCTAATTAATTTCGGGGAGTTTTTTTTGAGAAAAGAATATAGGCTTCCGCTGGGAGATGAGCTATTCATTGAGTGACTGATAACACGTGATAGCTAGGAAGTAAAGAACCCACCTGCATTTTGCCTGGAGGCTGACAGCTCCCTGTAACCAGGTAGGTGATAATCCATCTTCCAGTTCAGTTCCCGGACTGCACGCTCCTTCTGTACAAAGCAGCCAATAAAATGCAATTAAGGTGATTTTTATAAAGATGCTATAGCCTAGATTTTCTGGTCAAACCAAACCAAGGATTTTTATATACAACATTTTAAAGTTGCTGCAGAATAGCAAATTTTGCTGCAGCTATGAATTGTGATATGGGCAAGTGGATGGGACAGTGGGTTGGTACTTGAACATGTGTGCTGCACTGTCGTCTGCTGCAGGTCCATGCCTGCATTCCTCCATGTGCTGAATTCCCAATTTCAGTCACGTAATGGTGGCAGGTGGAGATCAGATTGTTCCCCATAGAGCACAAAAGCAAGGAAGATATGCTAATCCTTTATAAAACACTGGTTAGGCCTCAGCTGGAGTATTGTGTTAAATTCTGGCTACCACACTTTAGGAAGGATGTCAAGGCCTTAGAGAGGGTGCAGAGGAGATTTACTAGAATGGTACCAGGGATGAGTGACTTCAGTTAAAGGAAAGACTAGAGAAGCTGGGGTTGTTCTCCTTAGAGCAGGGGAGATTTAATAGAGGTGTTCAAAATCATGAATGGGTTTTGAGAGAGTAAATAGGGAGAAACTGGTTTCAGTGTCAGAAGGGTTCTCAGCTTAGTAGTGTCCATGGTGATATCATTTGGGGGAGAAATTCGGTATCGCCCCATTTGGGGCGCAATTATCGGCTGGGCGCAAAGTTTAGCGCCTGGTGCAAATTATTGCCTCCGACTGCAAACTTGGTTTCTATCGCCCCTGGAGGTGATTGGAGCACTAAATCAGGTGCTACATGCCTGTCTTAAGGCGCAAAGGCCGAGGAGTGAGGCGCTACCTCAGAGCGCTGGCGAAGCTCATGTGATGTCAGTTGGCCATGGAACACAGACACACTGGCGCCAGCCAGTTCTTAAAGGGGAGGGTCGATCTTGCTCTCCAGTCATACCCTGCTCATTGCAGTCTTGAATCTCGGCCTGGAGAGACCTGTACATCAATTCTGCAGCAAAGGACTATGGAGAGGGTCAGGGAACGAGCTCAGTGCTTAAGTGACCGGGCCTTGGTGGCTCTGGTTGACGCAGTGGAGCGCCGAAGAGCAAATCAGTACCCAGAGAGTGGCAGCAGGCCATTGCCCCGCGACTACAGAAGAGTGTGGAGGGAGGTGACTCATCACGTCTCCTCTAGGAGCATGGTGCCCAGGACCCATACGCAATGTTGGGAAAAGTTCAACGACCTCACTCGGGTCATAGGGTGAGTGGCTGCTTTTCAATACCTCTCCATCCCTCCATCTCAACCTCACTCTATGGCCAGAGGGTCTTAAAACCCCAATGCCCAACACTCATCCAACACCTATGGCCATCTCATGAAACACACACGCACATTCCACACCTTGCATACATTAAGGGCTATTCAACTATGGGAGGCACATCAGGCAAGCACATGGCTGCATACATTAAGGGCTATTTAACTATGGGAGGCACATCAGGCAAGCACATGGCTGCATTTATACTCAGACGCCGTCCTTTTTCTTGCAGGCCAAGCTATCTCACAACAGGAGACAGCAGCAACGGATGGGTGGACGGCCGCCTCAGCTGTAAACCCTCAGCGATCTGGAGGCGCGCATCCACAGGATCGTCACAAGCCAGATGATCGGTTCCGTCGCCGCTGGAGAGGTCGACATCGTTCGGGACAGCAATGGTAAGGTCATTAGCTTTCTCTCCTCTCTTATTCCACTTGTCCCTCACAACACCAGCCTTTTACACTTTCAATCCAACTTACTAAATCGCTCCAGTCCTTGCTCCCTTACTGCTCCCCTGTCCTGACACTAAAGCCACTCTACACCTCCCTGCTTTCAGATGGTGAACCACCAGCTGAGGAGATGGGCCCTCAAGCAGCCAGTGGAAGCGACGCCTCAGGCGAGGAGGAAGAGGAAGCCGAAGCCTCAGCGCCAGCGTCTCCCGAGGGAGTCCATGCCCACACTGGGAACACACCTTCCCTGGAGGGGAGCAGGGGGGGAAGAGTCTGATGAGGGTGAAGCTCCAGATCCCAGCGGGCTGCAGCAATGCGATGGGGGTAGGGAAGCTCGGGGGCCTTCTCCCCGGAGGGAGAGTAGGCCAGCAAGTCCTGCTGCACTAGACGCAGAGGAGGAGCGGCTCATCGCTGAAATGAACACCCAGGCGATGGACATACACTCTCAGCTCATGGGTGCAACGGGAAGGGTGCCCGAAAGCATTGATGGACTGGCAAGGAGTGTGGAGCACTCCGCTGCAGCACAGGCAGATGCAATGCAACTGCTAAGTGATGCAATTCAGTCACAGGCTGCTGTTATCCAATCTCAGACTGCTCTCATGCAGTCTCAGGTTGAGGCAACGCAAGCACTGACTGCTGCCATCGTTGCTGGTTTGCCACATTGCCCCGGGGCTCTCACGGCACCACAGCAGGCCAGCAACCTGTGCTCCAGCAGATTGCTCCGGATGCTGAGGCGCTGCCTCATGGGAGTGCCAGTGTGTCGGTTGAGCAGGGAGGTACTGCCCTCTCTCATGATGACAGCATTCCTGCTTCCACCATTGTCACTTCCCCATTGCACTTGTTACCGCCTGTAGCCCAGACTGCTGCCCCTATGCAGAGTTGGTGCAGTCTGCAGCCAGGGCCTCCAGGCCCAGAGCTGGTTGAGGCTGTCCTTCAAGGGCATCTGTAGTCTCAGGATCTGACATTCAGCAGCCTTCCACCAGCCTTGCTGCAGCCACTGAGGCCCCATTACGGAGGAGTAGTAGGGTGGGAAGGGGGGAAGTGCGCAAGGGATGGAGATCACCCTCGAAGGGCAAAAAGTAGGAGGTCTTCAGAAATGTTGGGAATGTCTATTAAAGGGCGAGGTTCGTCTGATAACTTTTGTTTATTGTTTTCACTATTATCTCCAGGTTGTGAGAACCAGTTATGTTAATTAATGATTTGTTGTGTTTGATTCTATTAGTTTGTCATAAATAAATGACACACACAGGGCTGGATTTTGTCAATGGGGAGCTTTTCGAGGCGGGACTCCCACTTGTTGGGTTTTAGTCCCCCCTCCATCGACTTGCTCAAAATAGGGATTGGCCAAAAAACTGCCTGTTAACTACCTGTTAACAGGCAGTTAATTGGCATTAATCCCCTTCCCACCTCAAGGAGGCGGGACCGGCGCGGGTCAGCTACCTGCCTCCTGGCAAGATGGCATGGAGGCGGGTTGGGAGCGGGTTGGGCACCCACCCCCAAATTCTGCCACATCCCCGCCAGCCCCGCCTCCAAACCCGCCTCCCCAGGGCTGGAAAAATCCAGCCCTGTACAGAGTTGGTAAAATAAAAAAGTTGTTGTTTTCAAAATGTACATGTTTGGCCTTTGGAATCATTGCTGCCTTGGCCAGCTATAGGGGTTGCGGGTTGCTTTCCATCATGTTTTTCTCCATGCCAAAAGCCATTTTCTGAGTAGGCTTGTTATCAGCCATTGACGGACGGCCCTTGCAGTTTCAACATTGTGGGCCTCCCTCCCACCTTGGTGCTGCTGCTGATCATCCTCCTCCTCTTCCTCCTCCTCTTCCTTCTCCTCCGGTGGTGCACCAATGCCTGGTGGCATTGGCTGGGTCCTGAGGATTGCAAGGTTATGAAGAATGCAGCAAACAACTATGGAGAGAGAGACTCACTCAGGAGAGTACTGCAGGGCTCCTCCTGATTGGTCCAGACAGCGGAACTGTTGCTTGAGGATGCCGATCGTCTGCTCAATGATGCTCTTGGTGACAACATGGCTCTCATTGTACCGCAGCTCAGCATGGGTGTTGGGGTATGGAGCGGTGTCATCAGCCAGGTGCAGAGTGGATAACCCTTGTCCCTGAGGAGCCAACCACTTGGCTGATGCGCTGCCTGGAAAAGCTCTGGCACACCAGTCTGGCGCAGGATGAAAGCATCGTGGCTGCTGCCAGGATAGCGGGCATTGACAGCAAGTATCAGCTGTCTGTGGTCACACACCAACTGGACATTTAAGGAGTGGAACCTCTTGCGGCTTCGGAAATCCTCTGCATTCTCATGCGGTGCCTGCAATGCCACATGCGTGCAGTCAATGGCGCCCTGCACCATGGGGAAGCCCACTATCCTTGCAAAGCCCAATGCGCGTTCTTGCTGTTTGGCCCGGGTCATCGGGAAAGAGATGTACTGATGTCCCCTTTTATAGAGAGCATTTGTGATCTCCCGGATACAGCAATGGACCGTGCACTGGGAGATATTGGCGATGTCCCCAGTAGCTGTTTGAAAGGAGCTGGTGGCATAAAAATTCAGAGGCACTGTGACCTTCACTGCCACTGACAGAGATGTCCTGGTCCTCAATTGAGGCTGCAGATCTGGCTGCAGCAGGTGGCAGAGCTCAGTAACCACCTCCTTGCTGAAGCGCAGCCTGTGCAAATACTGCTCCTCAGACAAATGTATGTAGAAGAGTTGTTCCCGGAATACCCTGAGAGGGCAAGGTCTCCTATGCAGAGGCCTGTTGGCCCTCTTCCTTCTGGCCATGATTGCCACTCTCTCTCTGCGTCTCTGATGCCTCTGATTCTGCAGGCGCAGGACGACGTTCCGAATCAGTGCAGTCCCCACAGTCTCTTCTAAATCTCTGCAATGAAGGTCAAATCCAAAAGAACTTGCAAAGTGATGCTCAGTAACCAAAACTATTTCACACAGCATTGACTCTCTGCAGAAGTCTTTCTCTCTCTCTCTCTCTCTCTCTCAGAATCTCTCTCTCTCTGTCAGAATGAGTGGTGCAAAAATGTCTCCCACAAAAAAAGGCAGGAAGAGGGCGCCTTTAAATCGCGCTCCCCTAGCCCCTTACTGACTGCAAAATGTTCCACTCTCCATCGTTGCTTACGGCAGGCGGAAAGGAAGGGGGCGCCACTCAATATCCGGTCCGGGGCACCACCGGGGCGTTGCACGCTCGACTGACGTCATGATCTGCGGGCGCAGGAGATCGTGGCGGTAGAGTTTAGCGCCGCCGCAAAAACTCTGGTCAATTTCGTGAGTGGCGCAAATATCGCCGCACCCGGGCGCTAATAGGAGGCGCAAAGCAACTGAATTTTTCCCCCTTTGTCTCTCCTCCTCTTTTGAAGGTGCAAACTCATGCTGGGGTTTGGTTCTGTCTGAGCCACCAGCTCATCTGGTACCTCCCCAAATAGTCAATCTTCATGTACCCAGTCAGAATACTAAACTCTACAGAGTATCACCACCATTGTTGGTCTCATCCGATTGTGCTTTTCAGCAAACGAGACAGCAATCAGGAGCACAAGTTTTGGATGATTTTTCCCTTCTCAAATTCCGGGGTGCTAACAACAATTGTAGCACCTCAGTTGTTTTCCCAGTGGCGGTAAGATGACTGAATGCAGGTATGGCTCAGTCGGTTCCACTCATGCTTCTGAGTTAGAAGGTTGAGGGTTCAAATCCCACTCCAGAGACTTGAATGTAAAATTTAGGCTGACACTCCAGGGAGTGTTGCACTGTCAGAGGTGCTGTCTTTCAGTTGAGCTGTTAAACTGATGCCCCATCTGTCTTCTCAGGTGGATGTAAAAGATCCTATGCCGCTATTTTGAAAAAGAGATGGGGAGTTCTCCCGGTGTCCTGGACAATATTTATCCCTCAACCAGCATCACTAAAAACACATTTCCTACAGTGACTACACTTCAAAAGTACTTCATTGGTTGTAAAGTGGTTTGGGATGTCCTGAGATTGTGGAAGGTGCTGTATAAATGCAATTCCTTCATTTTTTATTTCTTTCACAGTCTGGAAATTCAACCTGGGACCTTCTGGTCTGTACGGCTTTAGTATCTCACTAGGCAGTCTCTTTACCTAGGCCAATGGGGCAGCTTTAGAATGACTTTTATAAGTATAGCCAGAGGGGTCTATACTTTCTCCCTGTCTCACTGCACTATTGGTTTAGAATGTCAACCAAAATGCAGTTGATGCTATAACTCTTTTCACTACAGTTAAAGTGTAATATCATTTGTGAGACTAAATGCATTCGCTAATATTTAGTTGTGAAGTCCTTGAAGTCTCTGCATTCAACATCCTGTTCGATAGTTATCTACAGATTGGTCCATGTTACAACATTATCCAAAATAAGAGTACCCTACACAGAAAACACAAATAAAACAAATAATGGGCTAGACATTCGTTATAGCCCAGGAATGGGCGGTGTCAGTAGAAAAGTTGAAGAATTAGCACCAGGCACAAATGCTTTAGACTGCACAGAAAATTCATGCTCACTGCTCAATAAAGTGATTGGAGTCCTAAATCAAGTCTTAAAAATCAAGCTCATTGGCGTTAGACTTAAAGGGCTCGAATTTCCAAGCCCTGTGGAGGCGGGTTTGGAGGCGGGAGTGGGGGGGAAATTGCAGAATCGGGGAGCACGAGCCCTTCCCGCCCCCAACCCGCCTCCATGCCCGTTTCCCAGGAGGCGGGTACCCGACCTGTGCTGGGAGCCGCCCCCCCGAGGTGGGAAGGGGATTAGTGCCAATTAATTGCCTGTTAACAGGTAGTTAACGGGCAGTTTTTGGCCTAATCTCTATTTTTAGCCCTGAAGCGTGGCCTGCCCGACGGCTCCCAACCACGCCAAGTTAGCGAGGCGGACCATCAGGCTGAAGGGCTTGGAGGGTTCGAGATGTCCGGTGTTCAGGTGAGTGATGGGTGTATGAGTGCAGAGGTAAGTGTGTTTGGTGTGTGTAAAGTGTTTAAATAAGTTTTACTTACCTTTACTTACTAATGCAGGCTTCCTTCCTTCAGGTCTCGGGAGTCCCTCATCTCACCGGCACAGAAAGCAGAATGACCGCGAACTGTCAAAAGTTGCAGCATTCTGCTTTCTGTTCTGGAGAGATTTCTAATTGAGTCTGTGGAGAAGGACTCAAGTTAGAAGTCAGATTGTCAGTGTTTGACAGCATCACAGAGCTGCCATCGCTGATATTTCATTCGTCAAAAGCTCTTGACAGATGAAATGTCAATCCCTGACGTCACCTGAAACTGGGTGTCCCTTAATTGGCCTGTTGAGCCCGCTGGGTGAGCTCAACAAGGTCAATCAAGGGAAATTCGCGTAGGTTGGCCACAAATCAATGGAGGTGGGACTACAACCTAAAAAGTGGGAGTCCCGCATCCATCACGTCCCCATTGACAAAATCCAGCCCAAAGGGTGGACCAATATCAGCTGCAGTCTAAATCATCATAATTGCCAGAGGATTTTTTCACTAAAGGGGAGGTTCATTGATGCTATAGCACCTCATTCTCAGCATTGCTGGCTGTGCAGCTGCCTCAGCAAACAGAAGCAGAACAAGGAAAAGGAGCCAGAGGACTGAGCCAGGTGTTCGCATGGCAGATCCACGCCCCAGGGAGAGAGCCCGCAGATTCTCCGATGAAGCATTGGAGACATTGGTGTTCGCTGTGGAAAGACGGAGGGTAGTGCTGTATCCAACAAGTGGCAGGAGGCCCTCGCCACAAGTCTTCTGCACCATGTGGAGGGAGGTAGTGCAGCACATCTCGGGCAGCACTGTGGTCCCCAGGACCCACACACAGTGCAGGAAGGAATTTAATGGCTTCACTTGGGTGATCAGGGTGAGTGAATGCTTCAACAAATGTTACATACCACCATCTGAACCACAATCTTCACACACTGCTCAAAGCACCACACCCCCAGCACTCACCCACCAACAATCTCTACCTACCAACACTCACACCCACATCTCACACCTTGCATACAATGACAGCTACTCAAGTATGGCAGGCGCATCACCCAAACACATTGCTCCACACTCACTCACACGCTTTCCTTTCTCTTGAAGCTAAGGTGGCTCACAACAGGAGGGAGCAGGAGCACCCAGGCAGGGGACAAGCCGACACCCAACCACAGCCTGCGCTGGAGAATCGAGTGCTGCAGATCATTTGGCGTCAGGTGGTGGTCGCTGTGGCCACCAGTGACGTTGACACCCTTTGGGACATCAACAGTATGCTCATCCCTACTCCTTCTTCTCACATCCCACTTCCCCCTCACCCCACAAGCGTTTCGCACTTTCAAGCTAATCATGCTATATGCATGCATTTCTCCCTGCCCCCTTTCCCCTCACCTTAACCTGACTCTTGTGCCTTTATGCTTTCAGATAATCAGCAAGCACCTGAGCAGCTTGTCCCTGAGGGCACCGTAGAGAGCGAGGCAGAAGAGGAGGAGGAAGAACACACTGCATCACTGCATCTCTCACCCGCAGACACCAACTCAGATACTAGCACTACGCGTTCTTTAGAGGCTAGTATAGTATCGGGATCTGCACAGAATGAGGCACCAGGGACGAGTGGGCTGCAGCAAGGCCAGGGGAAAGGTTAGCTCGGGGGCCAGCTCCCCGGAGGGCGAGTTTGCGTGTGTGTTCTGCTGCACAGGACTCAGATGAGGACTCCGATGGGGAGGCCTTTAGAAGAAGGGTGATGGGCATGCACACGGAGATGATTGGTGCAATGGCAAGGATGCCCAAGAGCCTCTCGGCAATGGTAACGAGCGTGGAGGAGTTTGCCTCCAACATTGCACAAGGCTCTGCGCACACCATGGAGCCCATCATTTCCAGTCTTCAAAGGATGGTAGACTCCCAGAGAGACTGGCAACCCAGACCTGATGCTGCGTGTAATGGGTGATCTGGCAGCTTCCATTGCTGCACAGGCAGAAGCGACGCAACGTCTTAGTGCTGTAAAGCAGTCTATGCTTGGTGGCATCCAATCTCAGACTGCTCTCATGCAGTCTCAGCTTGATGCCACGCAAGCTCTGACTGCTGCCATTGTGGCTGGGTCTACCACCATCGCCCAGGGCTTTCATGGTGTCGCAGCAGGCCAGCAATATGTGCTTCAATAGTTTGCTAGGGATGCTGAGATGCTGCCCCGGGGGAGTGGCACTGGGTCAGTGGAGCAGGAAGCTGCTGTCCTCTCTCAGGATGACAGCATTCCTGTTCCCACCACCTGACACTCTGCCATTGCACTTGTCACTGCCTGTCATCCAGCCAGCTCAGACTGCTGCCACCCATGCTGAGGTGGCGCAGTTCTCATCCGGGCCTTCCAGGTCTAGAGCTGGTCAAAGGCTTCCTGCAAGGCCATCTGAAGTGTCCCACACGGACACTCAGCAGCCTTCCACTAGCTGTGCTGCAGCCACTGGGCCAACACTTCGTAGGAGCACTCGAGTAGGCAAAGGCACAGTAATGCGAGGCACTAAGGGAATGCACAAGGGTGAATAGTTAATATTTTTGGTGTAAATATGTGTTCACTGATTTTTGATAAATGTATTCATTCTGTTACCATTCGTTTGTGGTGTCTGCCATTTCAGCTTTGCGGTGTGATACGGCCTGTGAGAGGGATGGAATGATGGGGATGTGGTGAGCATAGGGGATCTGGACTTTAAGTCATCCTGGTGTGAGGCTGGAGGTCTGTTTGGAGGAGGTGGCAGTGTTCTGTGACCACCTCCTTGGTGAAGCAGTGCCATCTAATATACTGCTCCTTGCTTAATTGAAGGTCAGAGAACTGCTCTCAGAACACCCTCGGAGGGTAAGGCCTTCTGTTGAGAGCCCTGATGTCCCTCCTCATCCCTCTATGCACATGTTCCTGTATTTCTCGCTGCCTACGCTCCATCCACCGTAGATCTTGGAGGCTGAGTTTGACTGCCAGTACAGCCCCCATTAATGTTACCAAGTGTAGCGGTTTGAATATTTGAAGAATAAATGTAGCTACTTTTTACTTCCCAGAAGACTCCTGATACAAAGTAACCGTAAAATTACTGAATGAAACTGTTGCAGTGGGTGAAACTGACAAGAAACCACTGAAACTGCACTAACCCTGACAGCTGCAGGTGATTACAGGTGATCCCTTTAAATAACGTCCCTGGAGCCGGCTTCCTGGTGCTGCACGCCAGCTCTCTCTGTCAGTGTTTACTCCAGGTGCTGAGGTAGGTGGCGACAATCAATTTAGCACACTCACTGATATCACGATCTACCTGGCGTTGACGTTCCCGGAGATACCTCTTACCGGTAGCGCTACGGGGGGGCGGGATTTGGCGTGCGCTGCTGAATTCACCTCGCCCCGGCGATACTGCTCTAGCATCCCATTTACGCCATCTACTGGTGCTAACGAGAGGTACTAAGGGGATGAATTTTCCCCCCATAGAGTTACAACAGACTTTAAAAAATAATCATACCGAATCCTCCCTCACAAATTCCAAATATTTTTAGATATTTATTCCAAGAATGAATTTGGATCCCATATGAAAATGCCAAGGTTTTAGTTGATGGGTTTTGTATAATGTATGCCTTGAGCTTGGAAATGCAGGCACTGGATTACAATGTTAATAGGTTTTCTACACTGTGTACTTTGTACAGATATTGGATTATACTTTCATATATTGTCTTTTATTTGCATAATTTATTCAGCTGCGGGGACCCTGGCGGTACTTCCATACTCCCCTGAGTCCCACAACCAGCCCAGTCATAGCTGCAAAATCGGGAGTTTTTAATAATTTGGTGCAGTTTGTTGAAATTTCTAGCTCTGTAATGTATTGACAATGTAAATATATTTATACCTTTCAAATACAATTACTCTGTAACAGGGAAGCATTCTGAGTTTTAGTCAGAAATTCAACAGTGAATAGCTCCACCAATAAAGGTACTAAACCATCCAGCCCAAAGGCTACCAGGTTCAATTCCTGATCTGTGCTGTGAGCTGGTCTCAGGTGAACTAGCAGTTTGCTATCCAACAATCCCTGCTGGAAAATGGACAGCAGCTGGGAACAGTTGTTATCCGTGGCTCAGTGGTAGCTCTCTCGCCTCTGAGTCAGAAGGTTGATGGTATCAAGCTCCATTCCAGATACTTGAGCATTTAATCTAAACTGACACCACAGCGTATTACTGAGGGAACTCTGCACTGTCAGAAGGTGCTATCCATTGGATGAAGCATTAAACCAAGGCTCTGTCTCCCCTCTCAGGTGGTTGTAAAATATTCCGTGAAGATTCGAAGAAGAGATAATGAGTTTTCCTGTTGTCCTGACCAACATTTATCCTTCAACCAACATCACTAAAACAGAAGATCTGGTCATTTATCAAATAACTGTTTGTGGGACCCTGCAACTTTGCCACATTTCCTACATAACAACAGTGACTGCACTTCATAAAGTAATTAACTGGCTGTGAAGCACTTTGGGACATGCTGAGGTCATGAAAGGCACTATAGAAGTGCAAGTTCTTTGGAGGTAATTTTAACCCCCAAAATCCGGTGGGTTTGGGTGGGGTGGGAAGTTAAAATTTTAAAAATTTCAAATCCGAACGCAACTGCCCGCTTCCAGTTTTAACGGAGGCAGGATGGAGGTTGGCAACCAAACCGCTCCCAAGAGGTGGGTCCTTCATTTCATTATTTTAATGAGGTTGCATGCCTGAGATTTTTTCTATGTTCCAGCTTTAACACTGGCCAGCCGGGTTTCCCTGGCCATGGGAAATCCGGCAGCTAAAGGGAGGGGAGGACTGCTGGATGGAAGAAGCAAGTGCTTTTCCAGTGCTGCTTGTGGGCCAGGAGGAACAGGAGTGCTTCTCCCCAGCCCACCAAGCTAACCGGTTAACCACCCCAGTGATCGGATCTCCCCTCCCAAATGCCCTCCCGATGTCCTCACCAGCCCGTGATCTCTTCCTCGCCCCCCCCCCCCAAGTCCTCCATGGCTCCCCTGTGATCTCCTTCATGAGTCCCCGTGATCTTCTGCCCCCTACCCTCCACCCCCCCCCCGCTCAATTTTGGCCTGCACCTCCACGATCTTCTCTCCTCCCCCGATCTCTCCGGGCCCCCCATCAATGTTCACCCCCGACCCCCAACCCCCAACCCCCAATCTCTCCCTTCCTCCTCTACGCTGCCAGGCTGTGGCCTGATGCCGCAGGCCTAATTACTCGACAGCCAGCCTGCCTGCCTCTCAGTCTGGCTGGCTGCGGGTGGGAAATGAATTCCAAAAATGGTAGTCAGGTCCTGCCATTATATTCAGCATCAGCTGCAGGTGTCATGCTGTCCTCAATCAAATAGCTTGCTGGCACGTGCTTTTTGGGCTCATTTATGAAGAATGGCTTTTGGGTAAGGTACTGGGAGGCTGCAGATAGCTGTGGAACCACCCAGCAGCAAGAAAGAAAGAAAGAAGGACTTTAATTTATATAGCGCCTTTCGCAACCTCAGGATGTCCCAAAGCGCTTCACAGCCGATGAAGTATTTTTGAAGTGTAGTCACTGTTGTAATGTAGGAAACACGGCAGCCAATTTGCACACAGCAAGGTGCCACAAACAGCAATGAGATAATGACCAGATAATCTGTTTTAGATGCTGGTTTAAGGATAAATATTGGCCAGGACACCAGGGAGAACCCTCTTTTATTCAGGGTGCCGGTCACGATCACTCAGCCCGGCACTCCTCTTGAGTGCTGGGCTGCTTTCCCGACACCCCGCTCCCCAGTGGTCCAGCAGGGTCCCGGTGCACGCAGCACTAGGCCCCTCCCCTTTAATCAGGGGAGGGAGGCCTGCAATATCACAGCGCTACGTGCTGACGCATGTGGCGCTGTTGCACGTAGCGCTGCGATATTCACTGGCAATGCCCCAGGAAGGAGGGGTAGTGCTTCCAGTAATGCCATGCCTCCTGCTTGGGGTGCTACCAATGAATTTATGGCACAGGGGTGCTAACTTTTTCAGGGTGCTAAAAGTAGCACCCCAGCGAAGTTAGTGCCCCAAAGGGGGCGCCACCAAATATTTCCCTCATAGAATGTTGCAACACAGAAGGAGGTCATTCGGCCCATCGTGCCTATGCCAGCTCTTTGGAAGAGCTGCCCAATATAGTTCCACACCCCAGCCCCTTGAGCCAGCTCCGCCATTCAATGAGATCATGGCGGATCTGCGACTTAACTCCAAATTTGGCCCATATCCCATAATAACGTTGGTTAACAGAAAGCTATCAATCTCTGATTTAAAATTAACAATTGATCCAGCATTAATTGCTGTTTGCGGAAAAGAGTTGAAAACTTCTACCGCCCTTTATATTGTAAGATTCTCAAAATTCACAGATCCCCCAAAGCTAGAAGAAAACCCTAAGGAAATGACTTTGGACTCTTTCTAACAAGCTTCAGGATGATAAAATACGCATTGGGCCAAACAGAGGGAGATTCAAGGTCGGAAACCAAGATTTGGCATTTTAAAAGGCATGTTGGGCCTGTAAAGGGAGAAATGGCTGCAACAGGGAATGGGATCAACCTCTGTAAAGACAGTTTGGGTATTGGAGTAAATCAAATTGTCTGGGGAACTGTGTAACCTATCAGACATTAACATCCTAACAATTGACCCACGGAGGAGCAGTCCCCACCCAAAACACAGGACCCATCCAAAACATGCATAATGCAAATCACCTCGCCAACCTACATAGAAATCTTGGGCTCAGACAGGAGACTCGAATACTGAGTATAGCTATGACAATTAACTAGGAGCTCAACAGCTCATTGAACAATCAGTACAGCATCCCTAAACCATTTTATACATTTCTAATCAAGTTACCATTAACGAGCCCGCCCAAATCAAACAATAAACCGGGACTGATTTGGCGTGCAGATTAGAAGGCCCCTCAAAGTATAATTGAAGGCCTGTTTTCTCAAGAAGACAGTTCTCTCTAGAAGCAACACACAAGAAGAAGCCGGAGCATCGAGACGGGGCAGCATTCTACCGTCACCCAAGTTCAACAGCGTCAGTGACCCATGACATCATTGGACACATTGTGGCAACAAGAGCCTTACGAAACTACCAACAAAATATTACCACCAACCAACCTGGTAATATTGAGCCATCGCGACCAAAGTAAAACAACTCAGGAGAAAACCGAAGATTTGAAAGTTTTCCAGTCTACAATCTATTCCTGACTTGCCCCCGGGTAAGATTTTTACTTAAAAGGAACTCTAAACCCTATCTCTACAGAAGAAAAGTGGGTACTCACCCCATAAATTCAAACGCACCCTACCGCATCAGCGGACTTGCGAAGACTGACCAGCAGTCGAAGTCCTCTACCATCTCCGGGGTACAGCAGACTCCGACCAACACATCCAGTGAACCCCAAAACCGCGAACCAGCTCAACTGTCAAGCATTCGTTTGGTGAGCATGATCCCTGGTCCTCTAGAGTTCAACTTAGCTAGGAAGTGGGATTGGGAGGGGTGAGGTATTTTCTACTGTATTTCCCTCGTATGTATTAAAATGTTCCCCATTTTTATTAGAGTATAAGATTGTTATGTTGTATTTTCTTTCTTGAATAAAGATCAAAGTTTCTTGCACCAAAACAGTTGTCTGCTGCACATTTATCACCCCCCCAAATAAGCCCAAGGTCTAGAATCAAGGGAGTGGGAGCGATTTGAACCACTCATAATTCAGTGGTGAGGCTGACCCACACACCACCCACTACATAATAGCGACCGCGGCAGGACCTTGGCAAAAGGGATGTGATACAGTGGACACTGTTTTTGAGGAAAACACTAAGATGGAAGAGAGGATTTCCTCTTATGTGCTCAAGAGAGAAATATCACTAAGAAGTGGGTGCTCAGTCTGTTGCGCGCTGAGCGTCCGATAGACACTGCAGCCAAATGGACTGAGAGCAAGGACCATAAGAAATCTGTGGAGATAGCAATCTGGTTGGTATGCTTCCAGAGACAGAACCAGCTTTTGGATAAACGCGTTGAGGCACTGGCAGCAGAGCTACGGGAATCAGTTCAACAGTCTCATGCAAGGGCTCTAGCAGGGGAAAGGTTATTGGCAGAACTAAATGCACAAAACTGGGGAAAAATGCAGCTAGTGGAAACACACAGAAACAGACAGGAATACTTTTGGTGTCAGGTCACCGAAGCCAAAAATAATGAACTGGTGTTACGGGAAGAGAACGCCCACCCCGCCAGGCAAGTAAAAGAGCAGGAGGAGAGGTTGAGAGATGTCCAGGCAGCTTACAAAATAGCAAGCCCTAGGGGGTTTGAGGCGGGAGATCATGGCCCCTGTAAGAAACAAATCAACAGTTTGAACCTTGCTCTGTCCAGGGCCAAAGGCATGGTATACCTAATAAGCCTGGGTGCGGCCCGGGTGGACCTGGGAGAGCAAGGGGAAACTGTTCGGACACCACCTGTGGTGCTGGGGAACGACCCGGTTGGGCAGCAGGAGGGACGGACAATTTGTGAGGCCGGCAGGGAGTGCACACCACCAACACCTGTGGCGCCGGGTTTAAACTCGGTTTGGCAGCAGGGACAGGTGGGCGAGCCAATGCAAGAAGGGTCGGAGCCGGGGCCGATGTGCCCGATCCGGCAGCTAAAGTTTGGCCTGCCCAGCGGTGGTGGGGGTCAAGCACCCCTTGAAAGCCAATTCGTGGCTCCCCACGGCGCCCAACAGCTTAGGGCTCGGATAAGCCACCTGAGTAAGCTCACTCAAAAAGGGGATCCGTTGGTCCACTTCATGGAAGTGGAACAGGCAGCGGACATTAACGAGTGCGATGACTCTGAAATGGCAAAGATGCTACTTTTCTCCCTGGATAGCAAACTCTACCAGTCCCTCTCTGCGGAGAGCAGAAAGGGGCAGGGCAGATACGCTGTTATCCGGGAGGAAGTTCTGGAGGCCATGGGCATGAATGATGGAAGTCCCTTCTCCCGGGTGGAGAGGACAGCACAGCTCGCAGGGGAGACCCCACAGACTTTAGCAGACAGGCTGTGGCCTGTGTACAGGAGTGCCTGTAGTGGGGATCTCGACCGGGCTTACCTGAGCCAGGACGAGCTGGCCCACTGGCTCCGAAGCCTAGTGGCAAACAGCTTGCCGCGGATCAGAGCCAAGGCTGAGCTTTGGTTTGACCCGAAGGACCCCCAGGTCACCAAGGAGACAGTGGTCAGACAACTGACCCTGGCTTACCGGAACGGTAGAGGGACAGAAGAGCACCCACCAAAAGGAAAAGTACATGAAGTAAAGCCTAGTCAGAATAAAAGAGTGGCACCAGGAAGGATGAAACCCTTCCGATACGAAGCATAACTGCTTCGGGTGCGGGAAGAATGGGCATTGGAGAAGGGACTGTAGAAATCCGTGGAAGGATAACACAGGAAAGAACACCCCAGCTCCTGCCCAAAAGACCGAGACACCGACCTCTCCCCCCACGTTTGACTCATTCGTAGCTGCGCTCCAAACTTTATTAAATGGCCCAGGGAAGGTAGCCACCACCACTGGTGCTTTAACCCCATCTGCCCCATACAACACAGACCCATGACTAGAACCAGCGCAGCCTGTCTACCTGTGTCCCCTTGAATACGATGCATGGAAGAGACTGTGGGGGAGAAATTGAGTATAGCCCCATTTGGGGCGCCAGCCTCGCCAGGGCACTAAAAGTAGCACCCCGGAAGCATTCGCGGCCGCCCGCCGGAAATTGAGTGGTAGCACCCCAAAGGGAAGTGCGGCGCTACTGGAGGCGCCCCGCATCCCTCTTGGGGCACTGCGACTGAATATCGTGGTGCAACGTGCTGCAGTGCCACACGCTGCGGCACGTCGCGCTGTGGTATTGCAGGCCTTCCTCCCCTTCTTAAAGGGGATGGGCCTTGTGCAGCGCGATCTAGGGCCCAGCTGGGCCCCCGAGGATCGGGAGTGCAGGCAAAAGAGCCCGGCACCGAAGAGAAGTGCCGGGCTCTTGGAACGCAGCCGGCACTCCGCGGGGGGGCGGGGGGGTTCAGGAGGCCGGGGACGGGAGCGCAGGCAGATGCTGGCAGGCGACCAACAACAAAAATGGCCACCCCGCACCTCCTTTAATTTACGCCTCCCCGGCCGCAGGTAGGCCCCCCTGAACCGGTCGGACATAGCATCCGGCGGTAAATCAGGGGGAGCTGCCAAATATCGCGGCCGGGGCGTCAGCGGGGCACTGTGCACACCGATGACATCATCGGTAGCGGCGCAGCGCTAATGGTTAGCGCCACCACTAATGTCCTGCGGAATTTAGCGGGAGGCGTGGACAGTGCCGCGCCCGGGCGCCAGTTGGCTTGCGTCCCATTAGTGCCCTCTTAAGGCGCTAACAGGAGGTGCAAGCAACTGAATTTTTCCCCCTGTATGTTCAGATGGAGGTGGAGAAGGTGAAAGGGACTTATCTGTTAGACACTGGAACGTCGAGTGCCATCGTCTATTCAGCTAACCCCGCTGCCTCACATCTGTCTAACGGGGTCCCGTACAGCTTAGTGGGGTTTACAGGTAACGAGCAGGCTGGCTCATTCTCCATCCTGCTGTCCATTCGCTTAGGAGCACTCCACACCAAGTGGACCTGTGTCTTAATGAAATGGGAGCAGGAAGGGAAGGGGATCCTGGGGGCTGATTTTATCATAGGCCACAGGATTTAGTGGATCTTAGGAACCACTGTCTGTGGGGAGCATGTACCGGCAAAGAAAGTGAAGTGGCAGTTATCCCAGAGAAACAGGGCAAGGGGACCTTGTGCACCGTGAAACCAAAGGAGGGTTACGACCTCGAACTGATGGTCAGTAACACTCCGATGGAATACCAGGCATTCGTGCGAGCACACCTCGCTGCATTTGCCACTCACAAACACGATTGTGGGAGGGTAAATGGGGTCGAGGTTAGTGTGAACGGGGACCCCATGACCTGACCACAAAAGCAATACAATTTCCCCAGGGAGGCGGAGGCAGACATGGAAACGGCCATGGCTTCTTTAGTCAAACAGGGGGTATTGAGACTGATAGCCACCCACGTAAACTCTCCACTGTGGCCGGTTAGAAAACCAGACAACTCCTGGAGGGCCACAGTGGACTATCGGGTACTCAACCGTAACATCTCCGTCTGTGCACCCACGTCGCAGCCGTTGCCGACCTCATTGGAAGTATCCCAGCCTCCGCGACCACCTTCACGGTGCTGGATATTTCCAACAGGTTTTGGTCCATCCCTTTATGGAGAGAGGACCAGTACAAGTTCGCCTTCACTTTCACTGGAACTGCCTACCTCAGGGTTTCCACAACTGCCCCAGCATTTTTCACCAATGCATGGCTAATTGTTTGAAGGGCTTCAGCCGGCCCCGGCAGTTGGTACAGTACGTGGATGACCTGCTCCTATTCACCGATGTGGGAGAGGAGCACGGTCCACTACTGGCTGAACTGCTGGAGCTGCTCAGGCAAGAAGGCTTCAAAGTAAACCTGAAGAAAGCACAGATCAGCCAACAGGAAGTAAAATTCCTGGGGCTGACTGTGCGCGCTGGGGAAAGGGCCATCAATAAAGCAAGAAGGGAAGCAGTGCAGGAGTTACCAGCCCCCAACACAGTTACAGGAGTGAGATCTTTTCTAGGGCTAACCGGATACTGCAGAGATTTCATTGAGGATTACACAGCCACAGCAGCCCCTCTGCTCCGACTCCTACACAAGGGAGTGGAGTGGGTCTGGGACGAGGGTTGCGAGGCAGCATTTGTGAAACTCAAGAAAGATCTGCAGACCGCGTCAGCTCTAGGGGCTATTGATGGGGGAAATGAGTTTTTCCTGGAGGTGGCAGCCAGCGGGGACAGTCTGAGTGCAGTGCTGCTCCAAGAGCGGCACGGCCAGCTGAGACCGGTGGTTTACTCCTCCAGGATACTCACCGATGTGGAGAAGGGCTATTCCAACTGTGAGAGGCACCTCCTCGCCACTCACTGGGCTGTGAAAAGATCATTGATCTTCACAGGAACATCTCCTATCACACTCCTCACACATCACACGCCCACCCAGATGCTCCTGGATGGGAGAATCAAAGACAGGACAGTGAGCAGTGCCCACATTGCTCGCTGGACACTACTTCTCTCCCAGATGGACCTAAAAGTGAAAGGTCTCTGTGAGCCGAAGCTCGCGGCCAACATGATTTACCCAGGGACAGCCCACTGGTGTTCCACTGAAGGAGTATGGGAAGTTAACATAGGTTTTCGGGCCGGGATACACCCCGCGGGCCGCGAAATCTATGTGGATGGTTTAAGCACAATATCTGGGTGTGGAGTTCATGACCCAGAGGCGGACATTGCCCTGACAATTAAACTCTCCAGCACCATGAGTGCCCAGCATGCTGAACTATCTGCGGTAGTGTACGTGGTCACACACCCCGAGAAATTCCCGACCCCGTACACGATCTGCTCGGACAGTATGTTCACATGCAATTCGTGTACGGAATACCTGGTTATCTGGTCCCATCGCGGATATACCTCCGCTGACGGGAGACCCCTGGCAATTAAGCCTCTGCTGGAGAAAATCATGGCAGCTATGGGGGAGGAAGGAAATGTCTATATACACAAAGTAAAAGCCCATTCCTCCACTGAACCCAGCGGCAAGGGAAATCAGCAAGCCGACGCACTGGCAAAAGAAGGTGCTCGTATGGGCACTTTTTGGGACCCATACGGGTTAAGTCCCATAGCAGCGATCAGGGGCAGAGGCGAGACGCAAGGGAGTTCAGGGGTAGCATTGGTACCGGACCTTAAAACGGTTCAAACCCAAGAACCTGTCCTCAAAACCGTCCTGAATGCACTCACTAATGGGGAAAAGGTAGAGGGCCCATACGGCACAGCAGCCATCACCGTTAAGGAAGGCATGCTGTTCAGGGAGGAGCAGTGGGTAGTGCCACAGCAGCACCAAAGGGAATTCCTCCAACTGGCCCATGAGGGTCCAGGAGCGGGGCATCCCGGACCTGAGACCACCTGGCAATGGGTGGAACAGGCAGGATGGTGGCCAGGACTCAGGGAAGATGTCCGCGAGTTTTGTGCCGGCTGTCTGGTGTGTGCTGCTAACAACCCTGACCCCCAGAAAAGAAAGGTATCTATGGGACACATCAGGAGGGTAGAGGGACCATGGCAGTCGATCCAGGTCGATTACATCGGGCCCCTATTGTGATATCTGATTGGTAAGGTCAGAAACTGAGAGAAGCGAGATATTAGAAACAAACCCAACTGTTTATTTACACGGTGTAGCAGAGGAACATATCTCTTACAAGCTGGAGGCCAGGCACACAATTCTTACTGCATGAGCCAAGATGGAGGATGAACCTCTGAGTCATACCCATAATGCAATGCCACATTACCGTGTTAACTGGTGTACCAGGACATTGAATACATGACCCATTACCTTAAATACTGGTGAATGTGAACCCTTAATATTTGGCTCCATCTGGTGGATAACTTAAACATTACATCCCAGATTACTATATCCCTCCCCTCTTAAGTTGAACATTAATTTCTTAACAACATTCTTAAAAGTCCCATAAGGAAACTCCTTTAACGATAGTCCATACTGAACGAATCTAGCAGGTCATTATCAATCTCTCTGGCGGCTTGTGAGAACTTGGTGAACATCTTACAGTCAAGTCCCTGCTTGGTTGTGGTAGAGCCACCTGCTGCTCCTGAGCAGTACTCAGAGTAGCTGACTCTGCTACAATGGTTTCCTCTTGACGAAGGGGTCCAGGTGGAACTGGCTCTGTTCGTGGTGGTGGTACCTCCAATGCATTTGGATAACTGGGGGCCAACTTGTCCTCCGACATCTCCTCTTGAACCTCCATTTCGATTTCCCCTGGTCTGGTCAGTATCTGATCTACATGTCTGCGTACTACCTGACCAGTTCCCACCATGACCGTATATAATACTGGACTGGTCATTGAGTCTATGACGCCAGGAATCCATTTTGGACCATAACTGAAATTCCTGGTAAGGACCGCATCTCCTTCTCCAAAACTGCGGCTCTTTGTCCTTCTGTCATGGTTCTCCGTTTGTTTGATTTGTCGGTTTTCCACCTTCCTTTTTAGATCTGGGTGAACCAGGTCAAGAGTGGAGCGTAGTCAACGTCCTAACAACAGCTCAGCAGGAGAGAGTCCTGTGGTAGATTGAGGTGTTATTCTGTAGCTAAACAGAACTCGTGACACCTTGGCTGCTAAACTCCCTTCCGCACTGTTTTTCATCATCTCCTTAAATGTTTGTACGGCTCTCTCCGCAAGTCCATTTGAAGATGGATGATATGGAGCTGAGGTCACGTGCACTATGCCATTGTTTCTCATGAACTCTTTTGTTTCTGTACTCACAAAACACGTGGCATTGTCACTTACTACGATCTCCGGTAGCCCTTGATTACTAAAACTCCTACGCAGGCAGTCTATAGTGACAGTAGATGAAGCAGAATTTACAGGATAAGCATCCATCCATTTGGAATGGGCATCAATGATTATGAGGAACATCTTTCCCATGAATGGACCCGCATAATCTACATGTAATCTTCTCCATGGTTTATCCGGCCACTCCCAGGGGTGGAGAGGAGCCGCTGCTGGTGCCTTCCTGTGTACTTGACAAGTGCTGCATGTCTTGACTAGATTTTCTATCTCCTCATCTAGCTTTGGCCACCACAAGTAACTCCTTGCCAAGGCTTTCATACGTGAAACTCCAGGATGACACTGATGTAGTTGCCCTAGGATAGACTGTCGTGCTGGCTGTGGAATAATCACTCGTGCTCCCCACAACACGCAACCATCCTGCACACCCAGCTCTGTCTTCCTGACACTGTAAGGTATGAAATCAGTCCCTTCTGGATGCTGTGGCCAACCCCTCATCACATATTCTCAGACTCTAGACAGTACTGGATCTTTACCCGTCCATGTCCTTACTTGTTCTGTTGTCACAATTGCCGTGTCCGTGTCCTCCAACATCAAAACTCTGTCCTCTGGAGCTGCACAGATAGGTGTACCTGGCAGTGGAAGACGGCTCAAGGCATCTGCGTTCCCATGGTACTTGCCCGCCTTGTAAACGATGACATACTCATATGCCCTCAACATCACTGCCCACCTCTGGATCCGGGGTGACACCATCTGTGGTACTGCTTTCATTTCATTAAAAAGAGATAGAAGAGGTTTATGATCGGCGCATATGGTGAATTTCCTGCCATATATGTACTTGTGAAACCTCTGTAACCCAAACATTACTGCTAACCCTTCTTTATCTAACTGGGAATAGTTTTTTTCCGCCGGTGTCAGAGTTTGAGACATAAACCCTATTGGTCTTTCTGTTCCATCTTCCAAGCTGTGTGAAAGAACCGCCCCCACCCCGTAAGGTGAAGCATCACAAGAGAGAATGATGTCTCTCTGCATTGTAGTGAACCAGCACATCCGAGGACAGCATCAGTTTCTTGGACTGTTCAAATGAAACCCTCTGTTCCTCTTCCCACTGCCACGGTGTTTCCTTGCACAGAAGTTTGTGAAGAGGTGCTAACACTGTTGCCAAGTTTGGTAAAAATCTGTTATAATAGTTTAGCAGCCCCAGGTAAGCTTTTAACTCAGTCACATTGGTAGGAGCTGGGGCCTCCTGCAGTGCTTGTACCTTCTCCTTGATTGGATGGAGCCTGGTGGCATCCACTCTGTGTCCCAGGAACACGGCCTCATTCCCCAGGAAAGTGCACTTTCTCCTCTTGAGCCGTAACCCAGCTTTATCCAATCTTTGTAGTACCTCTCTCAGAGTGCTCAGATGCTCCTGGTCGGTTCTTCCCGTCACCAGAATGTCATCCAGATAGATTGAAACATGTGGGATCCCTTGCAGTACACCCTCGATAGTCCTCTGGAAAATAGCTGGACTAGATGAGACACTGAATGGTAAGCGGTTATAGGTAAACAAACCCTTGTGTGTATTTATGGTTACATACTTCTTTGATTCCTCATCTAGTGTAATCTGCAAGTAGGCATGACTCATATCCAGCTTTGTGAATTTCTTCCCTCCAGCCAGGTTCGCAAAGAGATCCTCTGTTTTGGGAATAGGATACTGTTCTAGTTTAGACACCCTATTTACTGTCAATTTATAATCTCCACAGAGTCTTACCGAATTGTCCGGTTTTAAAACAGGTACAATGGGAGCTGCCCATTCTGAACATTTCACGGGTTCCAGTATGTTCTCTCTCAAAAGACGCTTAAGCTCAACCTCTACCTTTGGTTTCATGGCATATGGCACAGGTCGTTGTTTAAAAAACCTTGGCAGTGCCTCCTTGTCTACATAAATCTTAGCTGGGGGGCCATTAGATGTGCCAAGTTCTTCCTTGAACACTTTCTCATGTTCAATCAACACTTCTTGCAAAGACAACTGTTTGCCTCCCTCTATTTGATTTATTGCTCCCCAATCTAATTTAAGTTCTTGTATACAGCCCCGACCTAACAGGTTTGGTCCGGAACCCGATACTACAACTACAGGTAGCTGTTCCACGGTGTCCCTGTGTTGCACAGTTACAGTAGCTGTACCCAATGTCACCACTCGTTCACCGGTATATGTTTTAAGCTGCATAGAGCAAGACTTTAACTCTGGAACTTTTGCACAGTTCCACAATTTTGAGTACTCCTCCCTATTCATTATGGTCACACCGCATCCTGTATCCACTTCAAAGTTGACCTTAGAGTCATTTACTGTCAGTTGCAAAGTGATAGGATCCACTTTTGGAATGTTCCCTACCATACTATGTATTATGAACATGTCGTCTTCTTTCTCAGCTTCTCCGCTGATGTGATGTGCTCCCTGTTTTTTCACTTCTCTTCCTAGGTTTTGCTTTCCTCCCCCTTTTGGTTTGTATTCCTCCATGATTGCTTTTGCCCTGCATGCACGTTTTATGTGCCCTTTTTTCCCACACTTGTGGCACTTTTCTTCCAGAAACCGGCATTCCCTCACCAGGTGATCGCCATTGCATCTATAACATGCCTTTACATGCTCACGTTGTGGTTTCTGACGCATGTTTAACTTGTGCACAATAACCTGACCTGCAACTTGCTTTGTAGTAGCCCAGTCTGAACCTTGTATTTCTTTTACATCTCGGTTCGCTGTCTCTATGGCTTTAGCAAGTTCCAACGCTTTTTCATATGTAAGCCCAGTCTCGGACAATAATCTCCGCTGCATTCGATCATCCATTATCCCGCAAACTAGCCTATCTCTCAGCATGTCTTTCAGGTTGTTGCCGTAATTGCAATCGTGTGCCAATTTCCGCAACACCGCTACATAATCCAATACAGCCTCTCCCGGTTTTCTGTTCCGTGAATTAAATTTGAAATGCTGTACAATCTCACTCGGTCTGGGATTGAAATGGTCCTTTAGCAAGGCCACTAAGTCAGCAAATGATCTGTCTCCCAGCTTTGCAGGACTGCATAAGTTTCCCATTAAACTATACGTCTGACTTCCCACGGAAGTGAGCAAAATTGCTCTCCTTTTTCCGACATCAATTATATCATTTGCGTCAAAGAAATGCATCAACACCTCGCAGTATTCATCCCAGGTCTCCATCTGAACATCAAAAGCAGAGATCTTTCTTACCGTAGCAGCTATGATCCGTTATTCAGTGTTCCTTTTTCTTTTTCTTTCGTCAAGATGTGATCTGTTTATCCTCGTCGCCAATATGTGATATCCAAGTGGTAAGGTCAGAAACTGAGAGAAGCGAGATATTAGGAACAAACCCAACTGTTTATTTACACGGTGTAGCAGAGGAACATATCTCTTACAAGCTGGAGGCCAGGCACACAATTCTTACTGCACGAGCCAAGATGGAGGATGAATCTCTGAGTCATACCCATAATGCAATGCCACATTACCGTGTTAACTGGTGTACCAGGACATTGAATACATGACCCATCACCTTAAATACTGGTGAATGTGAACCCTTAATATTTGGCTCCAACTGGTGGATAACTTATACATTACATTCCAGATTACTATACCTACCCACCGCCCAGGGAGGCTACAAGTACTGCCTCATCCTGGTGGATGTGTTCTCAAAGTGGGTGGAAGCTTTTCCATGCCGAACTGCTACCGCATTGGGTATGGCTAGGATCCTGGTCAGGGAAGCGTTCTCACGATGGGACTACCGCAGTATGTGGAGTCCGACCAAGGGAGTCACTTTTCCGGGCAGGTCTTGCAAGAGACCCTCATGGTACTCGGTATTGAAAGGAAATGGCACTTCGCCTACAACCCGCAGTCATCGGGTCCTGTGGAGCGTTTAAACTGTACCATTAAAGAAAGGCTGCGGAAGGAGACGGGACACTCACCCAAGAAGTGAGTAGAAGTCTTATCATTGGTCCTAATGGGGATCCAAGCCAGCCAGTCAAAAAGCACGGGGTATTCCCCACACGAGCTCATGACTGGCAGGATTATGCGGACCCCCACCCAAGTGCTAGCCCCGGTGCTCACGGAAGGTCAGCTCAGAGAGGTGAACCGGGACAGCTTTATCAGGAATCTGTTTGAACACTTAAACAGGTTCACTGGCAGGATGCTAGCAACATGGGAAAACAGCACCGGAGTAACCGATTGCTGCTAGAACCCCGCAAGCACCATGAGTGGGAGATAGGGGATCAGGTCATGGTTAGGAATTTTGCTCGGGTAGGGATTTTCGAACCATTGTACATGGGGCCATACAACATTGTCGATAAGGCAATCCCCATGGTCTATGCCATAAAGATGCCCTGCCGCACAAAGTGGTTCCACATTAACCAGTGTAAACTGTTCAATCCCGAGAAAGGGAAACGGCCAGCAAGGGTGAACCATCCTAAGGACAGGGATCCTCAGCCAGCAGCTGTGGCAGACTCACAGATCGCACCGGTGGGGGCAGTGGCTTGTATTACTGGAGGGGCTATCCCATGAATTATTTGGGACTCGGACGCACCCCCGGTAGCCGGAGCCCTAAGAAGGTCACCTTGCACACCAAAGCCAAAACTACCGTGGTCACCAGCGCATCAGTTTCAATGGTTCCGCCCCGGAAGGGACGCAACCCGTAAAAGAATGCCCAAGGTCAGGGATTATTCTAGGAATAGGGATCCCCAGCCTGCAGCCTCCAACAGTGAGGGACTCACAGGAGAGGTAGCAGTGGGCAAAGAGAACGAGGGGGTCCCCAGCCTGCGGCCTCAGGCTGCGCAGAACCCACAGGACAGGACAGGGACTCAGCAGCCACACAGAAGGGGGTAGTGTGCTGTAGTACAGGAGGGGACACTCCCCCGATCATTTGAGGTTCAGGGAAACCCCCCAGTTGCTTTAAGAAGGACTCTCTGGGTCCTGCGGTACAGGCCACCTTACGCCCAGGCGTACAGGCTGCCCAGAAGCCGCACAAGACAGAGGCCGAACAGGAATTAGCCTGGCCGCCCGAAAACGGGCGGTGGATGTACTGTACATAGCATTTCTGATGTATTTAGGTGTGTTTTTACAGTTTTGGTAGCTTTAGGTTTATTATTTAATTATTTTCAAAGTAAGTTTAAGTTTCGAAACTCGATCACTTTGTCAAGACAGAGAGGAAATCGGCATGAGAAAGGTTCTGCTCCTGCTCACCCTGGTAGGGGTGAGCATCGGTGACCGAGGTGACGTGGAGGACTCCCACATTTATGGGTGCTCGGGAGAGAGAGCGCCGATCGTTACCGCTGGGGGTGGTGAACCGACTGTGGAGGAGCTCGCTATTTATTTCCATGAGGGAAGGTGGCCAGGGTGGCTGGGGTCTAACTCTACACAATACTCCAGCCAGACCGGGTTCATCTACGGGGAGGCCTCCATCCCGTGCCCCAGGGTACAGGTCATGGCCACACGGATCAGTGTCACTGAGGGGAAACGTGTGTGTCTTACATGCAAAGGACGGATTCCCCTGGATAGGTGGTGGTGGCTCAGGAATCTGAGCAGGGACATAGGGGACCATACAGCCAACTGGGAATGACTGGGGAACGACACCTACCGAACGATCACGTGGACCCAAGGGGGAGTGAGTGTGTGTTGGGATAAGTAGTGGGAGTCGGAACAGGGAATTTTCATCTGCATGTGGGGATCAGAGAGAGCCTGCCCCACAGGCATATCCATCATCTTCTCCAGACAATGGCAAGATGCCGGGAAGGGGATGGGGTGGGATTCTAGCCTGCATTCGTGCGCGCTCCCACACTCCCCAATCCCAGTCAACGCCACCGAACTCGTAGCATGCACCCGAAAGCCCCTGCCCATGACCCGACAGCACGGACAGTAATAGAGAGGTGTCCTACCACCACCAAGGGACCAGGGAATGGGTTAGTGCTAGTGCCGACCGAAAAGGTACTATACCAGGGGGTACACTATGCAGTAGCTTCAGTTATCCTAAACCTTACTGAAGTACACTTACCTGAATGGTGCCCTACAGAGACAGAACAGCTATACCAGGCCCTACTAAAAGAAATGTTCAGGAAATTCTACGAATTTGACTTTGCCAGCATAGACAAAGCAGAGCTATACACATTACACGCTGAGTACACTATGGGCGCGGGGAGACAAAGAAGGGGAACCTGGAATGATATTTTCACTACCTGCAATACAGGGTCCTCTGTAATAAATAGCCTGGACAATATAGAACTGCAAACACAAATAAATGGTCTAAAAACCCAACTACGAAAGATCCTAACAGAAGAAAACACAGTGGTAGGCTCAGAGCTACATGAGGACCAAGCTATGATGGTCCATTTAAAGGAAATTATTGCTGAGCAGTAAATGCACTCATATGGGAGGATAGGAATGCTTTGGATCAGGCTGCACAGAATGAGGTGTGTGTGCTATACGGGGCATGGTTGCTGGGCGAGGGCCGCAGCAACCTGGAGGATTTAAAACAAGGTTTAGTCCCCTCCTGGATCAGCAACAAACACCTCGCAGCCCTCCACCCATCTATCAATTCGCTGAGCCCGTGTCAGCTCTGCCTAGCCTCTGAAGCCTAACCTGTCCCAGTAGATTGCGGGCGTTCCAATCACACTATCATGGGGATAATAGTGAGGATGCTGGTCATGGGTGGGACAGCCCGACCCGCTCCGGTATACAGGGTGGAGAACATTGGGATCATTCAAGGGGGTGCACACATCCATTTCACAGCGGTCCCGCCTTATGTCATAAAGTGGGAGCACACTATGACAGGCACTAACCTCTCCGGGTGCTGGAGCCGGGGTGCACACATAATACTGTGTCCCCAGCACTTGAACACCTATTCTAGACCACAATGCAGGTTTAAAACTGCTGGCGCATGACCTATAAACTGTACCATGGAGGTAATGGCACAAGGCCATGTTCCCCCACAGGTAGCATACATAGGAGGTGGGGCATATTGTTTCACCACAAGTGCACCCCACTACCAGCATGGACAGCACATCTGGGCCTAGAAATTCGGTGGGGTTAGCGCCCAATTAGAGGCGTTAGAGGGCCTTGCGCTGGAATTATAGCCGCGATCGAAATTGCGTTGGGCCCTACCATCGGCGTTAGCCGGTAGCGCTGCGCCGGCACTGATGACGTCATCGGTGTGCGCAGCATCCCGGTTGCCGTGGTAACGCGGCCGGATGCCCAAATTCAGTTGCGGCCGCCTCGCCCGTGGCAGCCGCAACCAACGATTGTTCAACGGGATGTTGCAGCACGTAGCGCCGGCGCATTAAGGTGGAGCGGCGGCCGGCCGCTTTCCCGGCGGCCGCCTGCCCGCACCTCCCTCCCCGGACTCCTCCACCACCCCCCCGCAGCACTGATGTGTGTGGCCCGCGAGCCCGGCACTTCTCCGAGGTGCCGGGCTCATTTGTCGGGCGAATCGACCGGTCAGCGGTCGGCTGCAGGCAGCTCCTCCTTAACAGAAGGAGGAGGCCTGCAGTACCCCAGCCTGCCGCACCGCATCGGGTGCCGCAGCGGGGGATTAGCGCTGCAAACCTGCATTCAGCGCCCATAGCGAGGCGCTGAAACCCTCCATTAGCGCCCGCAGCCGTCTGGGCGCGGGGCAGCTGAATTTTGGGCGGGCGCAGCGGCAAATATCGCGGGCGCAAAATTTCGGGCGCAAAAGCCCTGGCGGAGGCAAACCTAATTTCTAGGCCCTGGTGTCCAGTAAGTGACAGCAGTTTCTGCTTTAAACCCGAGGCAGAATTTCAAGTGGCCCAGGAACGGATTGTCCTTATTCCTGAACCCTCCACTGTTCACCTCACTGTAACTGAAAACGTAACCAACCTGCAAGACTATGTTACATACTTTGGCTATGAAATTCCCCCTCTACCCGAACATCTTAGCGCCCTACTCAAAACCGTAAAAGTATCACAAAAACATTTCTATACTCTAGAACAAAAAACAGTCGAGATAGGGGGTGAGATTTTGGATATCGTAGTTCCACCCTGGTGGGATATTTTCAAAAATATAGAGGTCCCTTCCTGGATCAGAATGGCTTCCCATATTTTAGTGGTCTGCCAGCTCAGTATAGTTTTCTACTTACTATGCACAAAGTGCAAGGGGAGGGGCAGAAAGCTCTGATCCCGACATGAGAGGGTATTGGACGAGCATTACAATAAAGATTATGATCATGTATTGGACGATCCTTAATCATCATTGTAATAAAGTTTGTGACCGCGTATTATTTTACTATGTATGTACCGTATTTTCCAAGTGGTGCAGGGGTGTTGGACCCCCTCCGTGCTTGGATATGAACGTAACTGAATTTTACCTGTGTATGCATCTGAACACTACATTTAAAGGGGAATGTATGCTTTGGGTCTTAGATAGGAAAACTACAGGGGGAAGGTTGGCTCTCGGGGATCAAGAATTTTGCTCACTTAGTATGACACTCTAGCAAATAAAGTATCACAGGGGGGACTGTACGATTCTCAAAATTCACAGATCCCCCAAAGCTAGAAGAAAACCCTAAGGAAAATGACTTTGGACTCTCTAGCAAGCTTTAGGATGATAAAATACACATTGGGCCTAACAGAGGGAGATTCCAGGTTGGAAACCAAGATTTGGCATTTTAAAAAGCATGTTGGGCCTGTAAAGTGAGAAAAGGCTGCAACAGGGAATGGGATCAACCTCTGTAAAGACAGTTTGGGTATTGGAGTAAATCAAATTGTCTGGGGAACTGTGTAACCTCACTCAGCCCCTATCAGACATTAACATCCTAACAATCGACCCACGGAGGAGCAGTCCCCACCCAAAACACAGGGCCTATCCAAAACATGCATAATACAAATCACCTCGCCAACCTACATAGAAATCTCGGGCTCAGACAGGAGACTTGAAACCTGAGTATAGCTATGACAATTAACTAGGAGCTCAACAGCTCATTGAATAATCAGTAGAGCATCCCAAAACCATTTTACACATTTCTAATCAAGTTGCCATTAACAAGCCCACCCAAATCAAACAATAAACCGGGACTGATTTGGCGCGCAGATTAGAAGGCCCCTCAAAGTACAATTGAAGGCCTGTTTTCTCAAGAAGACAGTTCTCTCTAGAAGCAACACACAAGAAGAAACCGGAGCATCGAGACGGGGCAGCATTCTACCGTACACCCAAGTTCAACAGCTTCAGTGACCCAGGACATCATTGGACACATCGCGGCAACAAGAGCCTTACGAAACTACCAACAAAATATTACCACCAACCAACCTGGTAATATCGAGCCACCTTGACCAAAGAAAAACAACTCGGGAGAAAATCGAAGATTTGAAAGTTTTCCCCTCTACAATCTATTCCTGACTTGCCCCCGGGTAAGATTTTTACTTAAAAGGAACTCTAAACCCTATCTCTACAGAAGAAAAGTGGGTACTCACCCCATAAATCCAAAATGCACCCTACCGCATCAGCGGACTTGCGAAGACTGACCAGCAGTCGAAGTCCTCTACCACGTCTAGGGTACGGCAGACACCGACCAACACATCCAGCGAACCCCGAAACCGCTAATCAGCTCAACTGTCAAGCATTCGTTTGGTGAGCATGATCCCTGGTCCTCTAGAGTTCAACTTAGCTAGGAAGTGGGATTGGGAGGGGTGAGGTATTTTCTACTGTATTTCCCTTGTATGTATTAAAATGTTCCCCATTTTTATTAGAGTATAAGATTGTTATGTTGTATTTTCTTTCTTGAATAAAGATCAAAGTTTCTTGCACCAAAACAGTTGTCTGCTGCACTTTTGTCACCCCCCCCCAAATAAGCCCAAGGTCTAGAATCAAGGGAGTGGGAGCAATTCGAACCGTTCATAAGTCAGTGGTGAAGCTGCCCCACACACCACCCCCCACAGTGTGTAGAAGTGTTTCCTAATTTTACTCCTGAAAGGACTGGCTCTAATTTTCAGACTATGCCCCCTAATCCTAGAACCCCAACCAGTGGAATAGTTTCTCTCTATCTACCCTACCTGTTCCCACTAATATCTTGAAAACTTTGATCAGATCACCACACAACCTTCTAAATTCTAGGGAATATAACTCTAATTTGTGTAATCTCTCCTTGTAACTTAAAACTTGAAGTCCAGGTATCATTCTGGTAAACCTACGCTGCACTCCCTCCAACGCCAATATATCCTTCCTAAATAACAACAGAAAACGCTGGAAAAACTCAGCAGGCCAGGCAACATCCGTGGAGAGAGAAACAGAGTCAACGTTTCGGGTCAAAACCCTTCTACAGAAATGAGAAAAAACGGCAGGAAATGAAAAGATTAAAAGGCAGTTTGGGGGCTGGGAAATGGGGGAGGGGATGAAACAAGAGACATTGAGATATTCAAGGTGAGACGAGATGGTAATAGGACAGGTAAAGACACAAACAATGGCTCTTGATGAAGTGTGAAATGCGCTGGCAGAGTGAAAGGCAGCTGCCATGTGGGAGAGAGAAAAAAAAGGAAAAGGCACAAACCAAAAGTGTGGATAAAAAATATAAAAATATAATAGGGGCCGAGTTTATGATCTGAAATTGTTGAACTCGATATTGAGTCTGGAAGAACATAAGAACATAAGAAATAGGAGCAGGAGTAGGCCAATCGGCCCCTCGAGCCTGCTCCACCATTCAATAAGATCATGGCTGATCTGATCCTAACCTCAAATCTACTATCACTCTCCATCCCACCCGAACCCATGTGATCTCCCGGGAGAGGCGAAAAAACAGATAAAAAACCCAATGGCCAATTTGGGAGAAAAAATCTGGGAAATTCCTCTCCGACCCATCGAGGCGATCGAAACTCATCCAGGAGATCACTCTGTCCCTATATTTTCTACAGTACTTACCTTCTGTAAAGGCGATCTCCACCCCAGCCAGGAACAGGAATAAAACCATCTCCTGAAATCTAACAGAATTAGAACACAAGAAGTAGGAGCAGAACCAGGCTACACGGCTCCTGGGCCTGCTCCACTACCCACAGGGCCACGACCATTCCGAACCTAGACTCATGTCCAATTTCCTGCCCGCTCCCCGTAACCCTTAATTCCCTTTACTTCTAGGAAGCTATCTGTTTCTGTTTTAAATTTATTTAATGATGTAGCTTTCTCAGCTTTCTGGGGCAGCGAATTCCACAAACCTACCACCTTCTGAGTGAAGAAGTTTCTCCTCATCTCAGTTTTGAAGGAGCAGCCCTTTATTCTAAGATTATGCCCCCTAGTTCTAGTTTCACCCATCATTGGGAACATCCTCACCGCATCCACCCGATCAAGCCCCTTCACAATCTTATATGTTTCAATAAGATCGCCTCTCATTCTTCTGAACTCCAATGAGCAGAGTCCCAATCCACTCAACCTCTCATCATATGTCCACCCCCTCACCCCTGGAATTAACCGAGTGAACCTTCTTTGTACTGACTCGAGCGCAAGTATGTCTTTTCTTAAGTATGGACACCAAAACTGTATGCAGTATTCCAGGTGCGGTCTCACCAATACCTTGTACAACTGCAGCAATACCTCCCTGTTTTTATATTCTATCCCTCTAGCAATAAAAGCCAACATTCCATTGGCCTTCTTGATCACTTGCTGCACCTGCATACTAACTTTTTGAGTTTCGTACACCAGGACCCCCAGATCCCTTTGTAGTACAGTAGCTTCCAGTTTCTTGCCATTAAGATAATAACTTGCTCTATGATTTTTCCTGCCAAAGTGCATAACCTCACACTTTCCAGTATTGTATTCCATCTGCCAAATCTCTGCCCACTTACTTAGCCTGTCTATGTCCCTTTGCAGGTTTTTTATGTCCGCATCACTCACTACTTTCCCTCCCATCTTTGTATCATCTGCAAACTTTGATATGTTACACTCGGTCCCCTCCTCCAAATCGTTAATATAGATTGTAAAGAGTTGGGGACACAGCACTGACCCCTGCGGAACACCACTAGTTACTGATTGCCAGTCTGAGAATGAACCATTTATCCCAACTCTCTGCTTTCTGTTAGAGAGCCAATCCTCCACCCACGCCAGAATATTACCCCCAATCCCGTGATTTTTTATCTTGAGCAATAATCTTTTGTGTGGCACCTTGTCAAATGCCTTTTGGAAATCTAAATACACTACGTCCATTGGTTCCCCTTTATCCACCCTGTATGTTACTTCCTCAAAGAACTCAAGCAAATTTGTCAAACATGACTTCCCCTTCATGAAACCATGCTGAGTTTGTCCTATTAAATTATGTTTATCCAAATGTCCCGTTACTGTCTCCTTAATAATGGACTCTAAAATTTTACCAAACACAGATGTTAGGCTAACAGGTCTATAGTTTCCAGCCTTCTGCCTACTACCCGTTTTAAATAAGGGTGTTACATTAGCAGTTTTCCAATCTGCCCGGACCTTTGCTGAGTCCAGGGAGTTTTGGAAAATTATTACCAATGCATCCACAATCCCTACCGCCACTTCCCTCAAGACCCTAGGATGTAAGCCATCAGGTCCAGGGGATTTATCCGCCTTGAGTCCCATTATTTTACCAAGTACCACTTCCTTAGTGGTTTTAATCGTATTTAGCTCCTCCCCCCCTAGAGCCCCCTGTTTGTCCAGTGTTGGGATATTCTTAGTATCCTCTACCGTAAAGACTGATGCAAAATATTTGTTCAGCGCTTTTTCCATCTCCATGTTTCCCACCATTAATTTCCCGGTCTCATCATCTAAGGGCCCAACATTTACTTTAGCCACCCTTTTTCTTTTTATATAACTATAGAAATTTTTGCTATCTGCTTTTATATTTTTTGCTAATTTACTTTCATAATCTATCTTCCCTTTCTTAATCAATCTTTTTGTTATTTTTTGCTGTCTTTTAAAGACTTTCCAATCTTCTATCCTCCCACTAGATTTGGCTACCTTATATGCCCTTGTTTTTAGTTGGATACTATCCTTAATTACTTTACTTAGCCACGGATGGCTATGTTTTCTTTTACACCCTTTTTTCCTCAGTGGAATATATATTTTTTGGAAGTTGTAAAAGAACACCTTAAATGTACACCACTGATCATGTACCGTCTTACCCTTTAATCTATTTTCCCAGTCCACTCTAATCAATTCCGCTCTCATACCTTCATAGTCTCCTTTATACAAGCTTAGCATGCTTGTTTGAGATCCAATCTTCTCACCCTCTAATTGAATATGGAATTCAACCATGTTATGGTCACTCATTCCAAGGGGATCCTTTACTAGGACATTTTTAATTAATCCTGTCTCATTACAGAGGACCAAATCTAAGGTTGCTTGCCCCCTGGTCGGTTCAGTTACATACTGCTCAAGAAACCCATCCCTAATACACTCAATGAACTCATCCTCAAGGCTGCCCTGCCCAATTTGATTTGTCCAGTTAATATGATAGTTAAAATCCCCCATAATTATAGATGTTCCCTTATTACAAGCCTCAACTATTTCCTGATTAATACTCCATCCAACAGAGTTGCAACTGTTCGGAGGCCTATAGACTACGCCCACTAGTGTTTTTTTCCCCTTATTATTCCTTATCTCCACCCAAACTGTTTAACTATCCTGCTCCTTTGACCCAATATCATTTCTCTGTATTATAGTGATTCCTTCCTTTATTAACATAGCCACCCCACCTCCCCTTCCTTCCTGCCTGTCCTTCCTGATTGTTAAATAACCTGGTATGTTTAATTCCCAGTCATGGTCACCCTGCAGCCATGTTTCTGTAATGGCCACAAGATCATACCCATATGTAGTTATTTGTGCCGTTAACTCTTCCATTTTGTTACGAATGCTACATGCATTCATATAAAGAACTTTCAAATATGTTTTGTGACACTTAGTTCCTGTTTTTTCCCCTTTTACTACTTTACCTTTTACTCCATACCTTCTGTCCCTTCCTGACATGTTCTGTTTTTTAATTCCCCCACTGCTACCTAAGTCTATGACCTTCTCTGTTGTCATTTTTATTATTTGCTCTCTAGAAACCTCCCCCCCACTAATTAGTTTAAAGCCCTCTCTACAGCCCTAGTTATATGATTCGCCAGGACTCTAGTCCCAGCACTGGCCAAGTGAAGTCCGTCCAAATGGAACAGTTCCCTCCTGTCCCAGTACTGGTGCCAGTGTCCCAAGAAGCAAAACCCATTTTTCCCACACCAGTCTTTGAGCCACGCATTTAACTCTTTAATTTTTTTATCCTAGCCAAATTCGCTCGTGGCTCAGATTATTACCCTTGAGGTTCTGTTTTTTAATTTGACCCCTAGCTGCTCATACTCCTTTAACACAACCTTCTTCCTTGTCCTATCTACGTCATTTGTACCAACATGGAACATGACAACTGGATCCTCCCCCTCCCACTCCAAGTTTCTTTCCAGCCCAGAAGAGATGTCCTTTACCCTGGCACCGGGCAGGCAACACAGCCTTCGGGACTCCCGCTCTTGACCGCAGAGAACCCTATCTATCCCCCTAATGATACTATCCCCTACCACTACAACATTTCTTTTTACTCCCTCCACTTGAATGGCCCCCTGTTCCATGGTGCTGTGGCCAGGTTGCTCATCCTCCCTGCAGTCCCCGCTCCCACCCTCACAGGGAGTAAGAACCTCGAACCTGCTTGACAAGAGCAAGGGCTGCGTCTCTGTCAACACTACCTCCTGGATCCCTGTACCTGCCTCACTCATAGTCACATTGTCCTGTCCCTGACCACGGGCTACATCTGCATTAATTAATTTCATAGGTGTGACTACCTCCTGAAACAGAGAGTCCAGGAACTTCTCCCCCTCCCTGATGTGTCGCAGTGTCTGAAGCTCGGTCTCAAGCTCTTTAACACGGAGCCTGAGTTCCTCTAGCAGCAAACACTTATCGCAAATGTAATCACCGTGAGCCTCAATGGGGTCCACCAGCTCCCACATTTCACAACAGTAACACATCACCTGTTCACCCATATCTATGTAATTAATTAAATTTCTTATTATTAGTTATGAAGGCCCTCTGCCCCGATATAGATGATAGTATTACACCACTATTTAATAGGACTTACCAACTTAAAGGTATAGAAGAGAAGGAAAAGGACCTACCAACCAGCTGATTACCAACCTCCCTTTTGAATGCTGTCTGTGGGGCCTGTCCGATTGAATTGTCTCACTGCTCCGCTTCCGCAGTGCTGGATTAGCCTGAGAGTGGGAAGCAAAACAGAGCAAAAACACCCCCTCTCCTCCCACTTGCCCGAACTCTCCCACTTACCAAACTCTGCTTACACTCAATGCACCGCACTCAGTGCTGCTGCACTAAGCCTGCCCCTTTTTATACCCGGATTCTACTTCCGGTTTAAACTCCCCAACAGCTTAATTTACTCTAAAAAATTAAACTTACTTCAAATAATTAACTTATTCACTCACTAAAATTCAGTAAATACACTTAAATGACTTTTTCTCCCACTTACCAAACTCTGCTTACACTCAATGCACTGCACTCAGCCCGTAAAGTGCTTCCTTCCATCCTAATCCTTCCTAAGGTGTGGTGCCCAGAACTGCTTGCAGTACTCCAGGTGTGGTCTAACCTGGGTTTAGTATAGCTGCAGCATAACATCTACCCCCTTGTAATCTAGTCCTCTAGATATAAAGGTCAGTATTCCATTAGCCTTTTTGATTATATTCTGTGCCTGTTCATGACATTTTAATGATCTATGTACCTGGGCCCCCAAGTCTCTTTGGACCTCCACTGTTTTTAGCCTTTCACCATTTAGAAAATACCCTGTTCTATCCTTTTTATGTCCAAAGTGGATGACCTCATATTTGCCACAGTTTTGCCCATTCACTTACAAAGATATCCCTTTGTAATTTTATGCTGCCACCTGCACTGCCTACAATTCCACCTGTCTTTGTGTCATCGGCAAATTTGAATATATGACTTCCTATGCCTTCATCTAAGTCGTTAATAAATGCTGTGAATAGTTGATGCCCCAACACAGATCCCTGCGGGACACCACTAGTCACATCCTGCCAATTTGAGTACCTACCCATTATCCCTACTGCCTGTCTCCTGCCGCTCAGCCAATTTCCTAAACAGATCAATAATTTGCCCTCAATTCTGTGGGCTTCTACCTTAGTTAACACTCTCTTATGTGGGACTTTATCAAATGCCTTCTGGAAGTCCATATAAATAACATCCATAGACATTCCCCTGTCCACTACTGTAGTCACCTCTTCAAAAAACTCAATCAGATTTGTCAGGTATGATCTACCTTTCAGAAATCCATGCTGGCTCCCTCTGATCAATTGAAAATTTGAGAGGTGTTCAGTCACTATCCTTAATTATAGACTCTAGCAATTTCCCAACAACAGATGTTAGGCTAACTGGTCTATAACTCCCTGGTTTCCCTCTCTCACCATTTTTATATAGCGGAGTGACATGCACAATTTTCCAATCTAAGGGAACGGATGCTGAATCGAGAGAACTTTGGAAGATTATAATTAGGACATCTGCAATGTACTCACCTACTTCCTTTAAAACCCTGGGATGGAACCATCTGGTCCTGGGGATTTGTGAAGATTAGTGATTTGTAAAGATTTAGCATGAATTCCATGTTTTTGTATTTGCCCCTATTTACAAAGCCAAGTATCCCATACGCTTTCTTAACCGTCTTATCTACTTGCCCTACACCTTCAAAGATTTGTGAATATGCACCCCCTCTGCTCTTGCATCCCCTCAAAATAGTACCATTTAGATTATGCTGCTTCTCCATGTTGTTCCTCCCAAAGTGCATCACTTCACACTTACCTGCATTAAATTGCATCTGCCATGTGTCTGCCCAGTTCACCAGTCTGTCTATGTCCTCCTTAAATACCGACCCCCGGGGATCGCACTGCACACTTCTCTCCAGTCATAAAAACATCCGTTCACCACTATTCTTTGCCTCCTATCCCTTAGCCAATTATGTACTCAAGTTACCACCGTCCATTTAATACCATGTGCTTCTATTTTCCGAATAAGCCTGTTATGTGGTACTTTATCAAATACCATTCAAAAGTCCATATAATACATCATCTATTGCACTACCTTCATCAACCCTCTCTGTTACTTCATCAAATATCTCTATCAGGTTAGTCAGACATGATTTGCCTTTAACAAATCCATGCTGGCTGTCCCCATGCTTCTCTAAGTGAGAATTAATTTTGTCCTTGGCAATGGTGTCTAGTAATTTTCCCACCACTGAAGTTAGACTGACTGGCCTGTAGTTACCAGGTTTATCCCTCTCCCCTTTTTTGAACAGGGCTATAATATATATGCTAACATTTAGCTAAGTTTTATATATCTAGATTGTTTCCAACTGGGGGAGCTAGTTAATCTAACCTATTTTCTCCTGAAGGTGCCTATTGAATAGATTCAGCTCCACTCCACTGAGGTGAACACGGCTTGTTGAACAGCTTAGGCTGATTAAAGACCCCTCAAAACAGTTGCCATAGCTTCCTGAATTGGAATAACTAGCAGATACATTCAAAAATAACTGGTAATCACACACATAACTGAGCAAATTATATCATATGTATTTGTTTAAATGTGGCTTGACTCCTCCCTTTCTGTTTGAAATCTAAATTGGATTGTCCTCGCAACATTTTTATTAAAGATTTAAAGGCTTACATTTATATAGCACCTCTCCATTTGCACGCAGCAAAGTCCCACAAACAGGTGCAGGAACGGGAGGGCAAATTATTATTTAAATGGCAATAGATTGGGAGAGGGGGAAGTACAGAGAGACCTGGGTGTTCTTGTACACCAGTCACTGAAGGCGAGCATGCAGGTGCAACAGGCGGTCAAGAAGGCAAACGGTATGCTGGCCTTCATAGCAAAAGGGTTAGAATACAGGAACAGGGATACCTTGCTGCAGCTGTACAGGGCACTGGTGAGACCACACCTCGAGTACTGTGTACAGTTTTGGTCGCCTCATCTGAGGAAGGATGTTCTTGCCATGGAGGGGGTGCAGCGGCGATTCACCAGGCTGATACCAGGAATGGCGGGAATGACCTATGAGGAGAGACTATGTAGTTTAGGGATGTACACACTGGAGTTTAGAAGATTGAGAGGGGACCTCATAGAAGTGTATAAAATTCTGACAGGTCTAGACAGACTGGATGCAGAAGGAATGTTTCCCTTGGCGGGTGAGAACAGAACTAGAGGACATAATTTAAGGATAAGGGCTAAACCATTTAGGACAGAGATGAGGGGGAATTTCTTCACTCAGAGAGTGGTGAACCTGTGGAACTCATTGCCACAGAGGGCAGTGTACGCCAGCTCATTAAATATATTTAAGAGGGAATTAGATATATTTCTACGGGCAAAAGGGGTTAAGGGTTACGGAGAGAAGGCGGGGACGGGATACTGAATTAAAGGATCAGCCATGATCTCATCGAATGGCGGAGCAGGCACGAAGGGCCGAATGGCCTACTCCTGCTCCTATCTTCTATGTGATAATGGGCAGGTAATCTGTTTTAATGATGTTGATTGAGGGATATATATTGGCCAGGACACCTGGGAGAACTCCCCGACTGTTCTTCAAAATAGTGCCATAGTATCTTTTACATCCACCTGAGAGGGCAGGCGGGGCCTCGGTTTAACGTTTCATCCAAACAACAACAACAACAACTTGTATTTATATATCACCTTTAACGTAGTAAAATGTCTCAAGGCCCTTCACAGGAGCACTATAAAACAAAATTTGACACCAAGCCACAAAAAGGAGATATTAGGGCAGATTACCAAAAGCTTGATCAACGAGGTAGGTTTTAAGGAGCGCCTTAAAGGATGAGAGAGAGGTAGAGAGGCGGAGAAGTTTAGGGAGGGAATTTCAGAGCTTAGTGCCTTGGCAGCTGAAGACACGGCCTCCAATGGTTGAGCGATTAAAATCAGGGATGCTCAAAAGCCCAGAATTAGAGGATCGCAGATATCTCAGAGGGTTGTGGGGCTGGAGGAGATTACAGAGATAGGGAGGGGTGAGGCCATGAAGAGATTTGAAAACAAGGATGAGAATTATAAAATTGACAGCACCTCTGACAGTACAGCACTCCCTCAGTACTGCACTGGACTGTCAGTCTAGATTGTATGTACTCAACGCTCTGGAGTAGGACTTGAACCCACAACCCTGTGACTCAGAGGCAAGAGTGCTACCACTGAGCAATGGCTGATACTGTGACTTAAGTTCATTGTTAAATCTCTTGGGATGTATTTTCCTCTTCAGCACATAAGTGCTTGCTGTGACGGAAGGAATTATCATTGGCCATTGTGCCAGGTGCTGGAGACAAAAATCTGCCCACTTATGTCTTGTGAATGAGTTAAAAGAATCTCTACTGAGCCTAGACAAACTAGCCAAACCTAAGAAAAACAAGACCCTTGCTCCAGATGGATTGTACCCATGGATATTCAAAGAAACTAGGGAGGAGATAGCAGAGGCACCAGTGTACATGTACACAAATTGACTAGAAAAGGAATAGTGCCAGAGGACTGGCGAACAGCAAATGTGATTCCTATTTTCAAAAAGAGTGATAGAACTAACTCATGGAACTATGGTACAGTTAGCTTGACATCAGTGGTAGGAAAGATACCACTTTGATAAAAGATCAGATATAACAAAACCTCTACAGAAATTAGTCAGCATCATTTTGGTAAAGGAAGGTCACATTTGACCAAACTCATTGAATTATTTGAAGAACTAACAGAAATAGTAGACAAGGACAATGCAGTGGATATGGTACACATGGACTTTCAGAGGTTATGAAGGGGTTCGATAGGGTGGGCATGGAGAAACTGTTATGATTTGTGGGTGAGTCCAGAACAAGGGAGCATAAATATAATATGGCCACTAACAGATCAAATAAAGAATTTAGGAGGGATTTCTTTACACAGAGAGTGGTAAGAATGTGGAGCTCACTGCAACATGGAATTGTAGAAGCAGAGAGCATTGATACGTTTAAGAGGAGGCTTGATGTATACATGTGGGAAAGGGCTTAGAGGGATATGGGGACAGGGTGGGAAGAAATAATTAGAGTGGTGGGGGCACATGTGGAGTATAAACGTGGCATAGACCAGTTGGGCTGATTGGCCTGTTCCTGTGCTATAGATTCTATGTAATATGTAATCTTATGTATGACAAGATAAATATATTCCATCCTCAAAATTCCAATGGTTTGTTAAGGATTGTACAGGAAATGAGTTTTGGAAGTCTCACCCCAGTTCCTAGTAAAAATGGGCCCATAAGGAGATGCTCAATAGGGGGCACCCTTCTGAAGTTGGGGCTGAGACATATTATTGAGGCAGTGTAGAAGGAGCTTTACTCTGCATCTAACTGTGCTATAGCAGGCCTGGGAGTGACTGATGCTGACAATGGAGCCCTGATTTTAACCTAACTCTCCAGGCGGGAACGGGGCTGATTTGGGTCGGACGCTAATTTTATATCCCGTCCGATTTTATGCTCCATTGATGACAATAGAGAGTAAAATCGGGTGGTGTGTAGGACCCAATCCCACAAAGGTGGGTTAGGTTATGATCGGAGCTTGGGTGCCTAAAGTGGATGGTGTTCCATGCCCTAGCACTGACATCCCTCACCCTGAAGAGTACAAAATTCATTAAAAATCACAATAGAAAATTGCAGAATTACTGTATTAGATCCAATGACAGAGGCCTAGAAATTCGACCGTGCAGCCCCATTTTTTGGGTGCTAAATAGCCTCATAAGCCTCCAATATGGCAGGCAGGAAACGCATGCTCATTGCGAGCAGGAAGTGCGCCGCTGACCATATTGGTAAAGGACAAAAAATTCAGCGTGCAGTGCCCATGCCTGAAACAGGTGTTAGGTCCTTTGCATATGCAGATAAGGGCCCTAACACCAGTTTGAGGCCCCCACTACAAGATTGTTTTTTTCCTGAGTGCAGCCGGCGCTGGTCTACGTGCAGCCTAACAAGTGTTCCTTAAAGTGACTGCCTGTTAGGCTGCCACCAACAACATAAGTTTCTAATATATACTTACCTGAAGGTAGAGCCGAAGGAGCATGAAGTGGTTCCTAAATTCAAAGAGTGCAGGCTGCTGACGAACACCAATTCCCCCCCCTCCAATCGGGGCCAATTCCACCCCACCCACCTTTCTCATTTGCCTGAGGGCCACTTAGGCGCCAGCACCAGCCTGATCTTGCATCGCGCTTCGCCGGCGAGCTGCCTGTTGCTCTCCGCAGCTCACTGGCACGATGAAAATGAGGCCCAATGGCCAATATCTGAGTTAGGGGTCTTACCCAATATCGGAGGTGCCTTGGGACTCACCATTCAAGTGCAGGAAATATGCACTCAAATGTCGAGGCCATAAACTCATAACCAAACATGCTTAACATTCTGTAGTGATAGATCAACTGTGCCTGGAAGATAGATGAAAAAAGCAATGATTTTTATTAAAATATAATATGAGCCACAATTATTAAATAGTATCTGTGTAAATTCCTGCTGTATGTCAATAATTTTATGATTTGCTGAGCTATTAAAAGTAATGAGATTGTCTCCTCGTATCTAGGATTAAATACTGATCTAATAATGAATGGAAGGTTCTACATTTAATAAGCAACAATCAATGTATGTGGGTCACAAGTAGTCCTCTGGTGATCATTTTCCATAGTTAGAGCAAGTGAGGTTTTTTTTATGAACTTTTTTTTATGAACTAGCCAGAATTTACAGGACTGAAAATTCTCATTAGATCGAGCTCTTCACATGGGGATTGTTATCATGGAACAGGTCAGGGAGTTCCTTCACTGTAATCAACTATTACTACTGTATTACTTTGATAATTATGGCTGGAATTTTCTGTACCTGGGCAGGTCGGGTGCGGGCGGTCATCATGGGGGGTCACAACCCCATTCTTCATACCATGCCGCTCCTGAGATCGACTTTCCGTTAATTTCTATTAAGACCGCCCTGCGCGTTACCCGGCCCTATTAAATGGTGCGGGTCTGATGATGTCAGCGATGACGTGTTTTCAGCTTGTATATTTAAAGGAGCCTTGGTCACATTGCATTTGAAGGTTCATCTAGGAGTACGCAGGCAGCACACTGCACAACTGGACTGCTGCAACGAGTGCCAAACTGACTGCACTGAGACAGAGGGCTGCACCCAGGTTCTCCAATGACTCCCTCCATATGCTTCTGGAGGGAGTGAGAGCACGCAGGGAGGTCCTCTTCCCTTCTAATGGGCAGAAGAGACCTCCCCAGGAGACAAAAGGAGCCTGGCTCCAAGTAGCAGAGGAGGTCAACAGCAGGGATGTGGTCAGGAGGACCTGGGTGCAGTGCCGCAAATGTTTCAATGATCTCATTAGATCAGGAAAGGTGAGTGCAAAGCCACACTCAACTTCTTCCTGCTGCACCTCTCATCACATCCCCATCACTCTGCCTTCCCTACCCTGCTCCTGCACATCCTTACACACACCAAGATACCTTGCACACCCGCCCATCCCTCTCTCTATCTACATTATCACATCCCCATCTGTCTAGCCACCCCTCACACTCATCCTCATCCTAATGCAATCATACCAACTAACAACACAGTAGGAGACCTCATGACATTGCTACCCCACTCCATCATTGTCACCCTGTACAGATGTAACCCATTCATTCCTTACACTGATTGCATCACTCTCACTCAACCTTCTCCACTTTTCCTCCTTGCAGGAAAAGGGAGCCCACAATAAGAGGGAGAGGGAGAGAACCGGAGGTGGCACTCCATTATTGGCTAGCCTAATATCAGCAAAGGAGGCTGCCTTGGAGGTATTGAGAATTGCCGAGCAGCCGGAGCTGGGAGATGGAGAGAAGGGGACATCTCAGCAACCTGGTCGCAGGTGATTGCAACTGTAGGCTCTTCCATAGATAGGATGGCAACCTGCATGGAGCAGCTAATGCGCCACTCACAGGAGCACATTGGCTCTATGGAGAACAGATGGCTATCTATGGAGAATAAATGGCAGAGGCTCATAGACATCCTCTCTAGGAGGGATGTCAATGTAGAAGTGGATCCTCATGTCCCCACATTGTGCAGCATAAGAACATAAGAAATAGGAGCAGGAGTAGGTCATTCAGCCCCTCGAGCCTGCTCCGCCATTCAATAAGATCATGGCTGATCTTCGACCTCAACTCCACTTTCCTGCACTATCCTCATATCCCTTGATTCGCTTAATATTCAATAATCTATCGATCTCTGTCTTGAATATACTCAACGACTGAGTCTCCACAGCCCTCTGGGGATAGAGAATTCCAAAGGTTCACCACCCTCTGAGTAAAGAAATGTCTCCTCATCTCAGTCCTAAATGGCTGACCCCTTATTCTGAGACTGTGACCCCTGGTTCTAGACTCCCCAGCCAGGGGAAACATCCTCCCTGCATCTACCCTGTCAAACCCTGCAAGAAATTTGTATGTTTCAATGAGATCACCTCTCATTCTTCTAAACTCTAGAGAATATAGGCCTAGTCTACTCAATCTTTCCTCATAGGACAATTCTCCCCATCGCAGGAATCAATCTGGTGAACCTTCATTGCCCACCCTCTATGGCAAGTATATCCTTCCTTAGGTAAGGAGACCAAAACTGTACACAATACTCCAGGTGTGGTCTCACCAGGGCCCTATATAATTGCAGTAAGACGTCTTTACTCTTACATGCAAATCCTCTTGTAATAAAGGCCAACATACCATTTGCTTTCCTAATTGCTTGCTGTACCTGCATGCTAACTTTCAGTGATTGTGTACAAGGACACCCAGGTCCCTCTGAACAGCAACACTTCCCAATCTGTCACCATTTAAAAAATAAACTGCTTTTCTATTTTTCCTACCAAAATGGATAACTTCACATTTCTCCACATTATATTCCATTTGCCATGTTCTTGCCCACTCACTTAGCCTGTCTATATCCCCTTGAAGCCTCTTTACATCGTCCTCACAACTTACATACCCACCTAGCTTTGTATCATCAGCAAACTTAGATATATTACATTTGGTCTCCTCATCTAAATCATTGATGTAGATTGTGAATAGCTGAGGCCCAAGCACTGATCCTTACGGTACCCCACTAATTACAGCCTGCCAACCTGAAAATGACCCGCTTATTCCTACTCTCTGTTTTCTGTCCTCTAACCAATCCTCAATTCCTGCTGGTATATTTCCCCCAATCCCATGAGCCCTAATTTTGTTTAATAACCTCTTGTGTGGCACCTTATCAAATGCCTTCTGAAAATCCAAATACACCACATCCACTGGTTCTCCCTTATCTATTCTGCTAGTTACAACCTCAAAAAACTCTAATAGATTTGTCAAACACGATTTCCCTTTCATAAATCCATGTTGCCTCTGCCCAATCCTATTATTATTTTCTAAGTGCCCTGTTGCCACGTCCTTAATAATAGATTCTAGCATTTTCCCTACTACTGATGCCAGGCTAACTGGTCTGTAGTTCCTCGTTTTCTCTCCCTCCTTTCTTAAATAGTGGGGTTACATTTGCTACCGTCCAATCCATGGGAACTGTTCTAGAATCTATGGAATTTTGGAAGATGACAGCCAATGCATCCACTATCTCTATAGCCACCTCTTTTAAAACCCTAGGATATAGGCCATCAGGTCCAGGGGATTTATCGGCTTTCAGTCCCATTAATTTCTCCAGTACTTTTTTTTACTAATACTAATTTCTTTCAGTTCCTCATTCTTGCTAGACCCTTGGTTCTCCAGTATTTCCGGGAGGTTTTTTGCATCTTCTTCCGTGAAGACAGACACGTAGGGCTGGATTTTACCAGCCCTGAGGAGGTGGGTTTGGAAGCGGGACTGCTGGGAAAGTCAAAAAGAATGGGAGCAGGTCCCGAACCCGCTCCCAACCCGCCTCCAACCAATCTTCCCGGGAGCCGGGTCCCCGAGTTGCACAGGGACCCAACTCCTAGCGGCGGGAAGAGGATTATAGCCACTTAATTGCCTGTTAACAGGTAGTTAACAGGCAGTTAAGAGGCTTCTCCCAATTTTTTGACTGCTGCTGCAGGCTTCCCGATGTCGGGCAACTCCACCAGGGTAAGTGAGGCGTGGTGTGGGTCTGTTGTTATGTTGGTGTTTGGATGACAACTGCAGAAGTGGTGTGAAGGATGCAATAGTGTGAAGGAATAAGCCATATTCAGAAAAATACACCATTCTATGAAATATTCTGGCCTTTGAAACATGACAAACTGGGCTTGAAAATCTAAAAACCTAACAATGGAAAAGCTGTAAAAGCTGTGAACAGCATACAGGCTATTGAGTTAAGATAAGTTGTTGACACTCAATCAATAGCCTTGCTGAAACAGAAGGTTAAAGGTTCCTGAAAGTCTGAAGCCTTGGAAAGAACACAATACCATACCCTGTTAAGGTGTCTTAAACCAACACTTCGGAAATAACCACAGAAAATTAAAGAAACATATGCCTTCGTAAAAGTAACATCAAATGAAACACGGAGACACGAGTCTGTGTTACAACCAGTTGAGGTAACTAAGAAGACAATGGTGCACCTGGTTGAGCTGTTTTTAATTTACACTTTGGAAAGAGACACAGAAGAGTTTGGTAAGAATGACATCAAATAGATACATCTGCTCCACACCATTTTTATGATAAGTTTCGAACACCTAAAGGTAGAGACATGAGTCTGTAATGCTACCAGCTGACCTAACTGTAAAAATAGCAGGGGTCAACAGAAAAATGACTAGAGATAATTAGCTTACATCAGCAGAAAACTTCAAAGGAAATACCACTGAGAAAGGGTATATAAATTGGACTTTAAAATGGGAAGACAGACTCGCTTGAAGGGGCAAAGCGATTCTCAGCTTCAGAGGCAAGCTCTGTAAGTCTACAACTCTTTTTTGAGTCTTGCGGATCAAAAAGGTACTGAATTTGATTTTGGTGGATATCCTGGAATAAACTAAGAAATGTAAAAATGTAACGAAGTTAAGATTTGAGAATAGGGATCTCTGATAAGATTGTAAAAGCTTTTTGTATTTGGAACTGTTAATGTTGTGATTGAAATACTTACTGTAATTACATGTCAGTTCTTTAATAAATCTATATATTTTTAGAATTGTCTCACATAGTACTTCTGTATCAAACTCACAAACTCAATCCCTGTACACTCTTTGGTGAGGAGTTGCAGAATTCTGAGAGAGTTTTCTGGACCCTCATAATATCCGGAATGTTACAGTCTAGCTAAACTTATTAAAAGTACTATCTGGAGGATGGTAACATCTTCAGGTTGTTCCTTTCCTTTAGGGAGAAATAGTCTGGACCTTTAGACCCAATAAAGCGTCTTTAGGATTCGGCTACCTCTAACTTTAGTTGAAAGTGAACGTCTGGGGAACACGCCTGATCTAGGGTAGCCCTAAAGGGGCTAGGACTAGTAATAATCCCTTCAATGGGACAATGGTTAATATCAGAGGTAAGGAGATGTTGTGAAAGTAATTTTTAATGTGGTTAGATGTTTCTGCAGGTGACAAGCTGTGAAGTGTTTGTGTAGCCTCATCTCATCAGGAGAAGTAACAGATGGCTTCTGCAATCTCAGCTGCAGCTGCCATCTGTTTTATCCTAAGGAGAGAGTCATTGGAGAGCCGGGATGCAAGGGCTCACTTCAATGCTGTCAAACACTGACAATTCATCTGTCAAACAAGTGTGGTGCATATGCCTTTAAGAAAACCGGCAGATGATGTGTCATCAACTGATGTCATCTGACACCAGTTTTCCCTTAATTGGCTGGCAAGCCTGCAGGGTGGGCTTAACAAGGCCAATCAGGGCAAAATAGTGTCTGTTCATCAGACGTCGCTGGGGACGGGACTAGAACCTGGAAGGTAGCAGTCTCACCCCCAATTCCTCTCGGTAAGTAAAATCCAGCCCATAGGGTGCGATCTTACCTTTCGGTGCGTGTTGGGAGCGGATCAGCTGCCTTCCGGGTTCCGATCCCGCCCCCAATGATGCCCGATGCACAGACGGAATTTTATGTCAATTGGCCTTGTTAAGCCTGCCCTGCAGGCTTGCCGGCCAATTAAGAGAAAGCCGGTGTCAGATGACGTCAGTTGCTGACACATCATCTGCCAGTTTTCTTAAAGACACGCAAATTTTTTTGACATGATTTTTCAGTGTTTGACAGCATTGAGGTGCTGCAAACACTGCCAATCACTGTACAAAGGTAAGCCCTTGCACCCAGACTCTCCAATGACTCTCTCATTAGGATAAAACAGATGGCAGCTGCAGGTGAGGTTACAGAAGCGATCTGTTACTGGTGATAGAGGTTCTCCCAATGAGGTGGGACTACACAAACACTTCAAACCTTGTTACTTACAGAAAAGTCTAAATACGTTAAAAATGATTTTTTCAACATTTTCTTACCTCTGAAACTTACCAGTATACCATTGGATCCTTCACACCACTTCTGCAACTGTCATCAATGCACAAACCTTATAGTAGACCCACAGCACGCCACACTTACCCTGGCGTGGTGTCCGGACATTGGGAAGCCCACAGTCGACCTGTCAAAATTGAAAAAAGCCTCTTAACTGCCTGATAACTACCTGTTAACAGGCAGTTAAGTGCCTATAATCCTCTTCCGCCACTAGGTGTCGGGTCTCTGTGCAAATCGGGGACCCGACACTTGGGCAGATTGTATGAAGGCAGGTTAACAGTGGGTTCAGGACCAGCTGTCAATCTTTGCAATTTTTCCAGCAGTCCCACCTCCAAACCCGCCCCTTGAGTGCCAGCAATATTCTCCCCAAAGTATTTGTTTAGTTTCTCTGCCATTTCCTTATTCCCCATTATAATTTTTCCTGTCTCAGCCTGTAAGGGATCCATGTTTACTTTCTCTAATCTTTTCCTTTTTACATACCTATAGAAGCTTTTATAGTCTGTTTTTATGTCTCTCGCTAGTTTACTCTCATGCTCTATTTTCCCTTTCGTTATCAATTTGTTGATACTTCTTTGCTGAATTCTAAATTCCTCCCAATCCTCAGACTAGCAGGGAAGTGCAGGTGGCCCATGAGAGGGAATGATGGTGAGAGGGGACGTGGAAGTGGGGGCTCCTCTCAAAGCTCTCACAATTCTCCCCCGTTGGACCCCCCTCAGTCAGAGCCCCCGATGCCTCCTTGGATCGCAATGGCCGAGTCTGCCCCTGCAGGAGGAGCAGGCTTTGGTGGAGCCATCACAGGCTCCAAAACGCAGAGGACAGCCACCAAAAGGGTCTGTGCAGTCGCAACAGGGAAGTGAGCAGGCTGCCTCTACCTCTGCTGAAGCCACAGGGGTAGCACCACATAGAAGCACGTGTAAGAGAAAGATGAAACACACGTAGATTCACAAGGGTGGCCACTCGGGTGTTTTATTAAATATTTCTGTAAAGTTTCCATTACTGTGATGTTACAGATAAAAAAAAATATTTTCACCACATTCCGGTCATGGACAAATTTGTGTGCACCTTTGGAAATGGCTTAGTGAGTTGGAATGAATGGTGAGACATAACGTTACCTACAGCAATGGTGGTCAGTGTGAAGGAATGGCTTGGTCATTGTAGGGATGCTTTATGGTGTTGCTGTGGGGTGGTGCCAACCTAGCACAGCATGTGGCAGTCATTTGGGTGTACTGCGTAAAATTAAGTAAATCTGGCCATGATGAGCTCAACCCTGGACTGCCGGGCAGCAATATGCTCGGATGCTGGTGAGATCTGGACCGCAGGGTCCTCCTGCTCCTCCTCCTCCTCATCTTCCAGCTGATGCTCCTCTTGCTCCTCCTCATGCTCTGAAGAGGCTGTGCGTTCAGAGCCTTACTCCTCATACAGCGCTAATCCTCACTGCTGCCCTATGTTGTGCAGCAAACCACAACAATTCTGGACACCTTGGCTGGTGTGTACTGAAGGGCTCCTCCAGATCTGTCAAGGCTTCTGAAGCGCATTTTAAGCATGCCTATTGTTGCTCTATTACACATCTGGTGGAAATGTATATCTCTCCTGGGCCTCAGTACTTGGCCTCCTCAAGGGTGTCATGACCAACATCATCAGTGGATAGCCCTTGTCTCCAAGCATCCAGCCAGAAAGTCTGTTTAGAGGAGCGAAGAGCTGAGGGAGGGTGGACTGGTGTAGGACGAAAGAGTCATGACAGCTGCCAGGGAATTTTGCGCACACATGCATGATGATCTTCCTATGGTTTCAGACAAGCTGCACATTGCAAGACTGGAAGCTCTTGCAGCTGACAAAGACTCCTGGGTTATGATGGGGTGCCCTGATGGCCACATATGTGCAGTCGATGATACCCTGCACCCATGGGAAGCCAGCCAGAGCGGCAAAGCCGAGCGCCCACTCAGTAACATTGGTTTCCCAGTGGCAAAGTTGATATAATTGTCTGACTTGTCAAAGAGGGCATCGGTGACCTGTGTGATGCATCTGTGGGTGGCCGACTGTAAGATGTTGCAAGTATCTGCTGCAGATCCCTGGAAGGAGTCTGAGGCGAAGAAGTTGAGAGCGCTGGTGACTTTGACAGCTACTGGTAAGGCATGTGTCCACCTGCTCCTCTGGGCTGCAAGTCTTCCTCCAGCAATGTGCAAATGTCTGTGATGACCTGGCACGATAGCTGGAGCCTCCTTTGGCACTGCTGCTCTGTCATGTTGAGGAAGCTCATCCTCTGCCTGTATACCCTGTGTAGGGGGTATCGCCTCCGCTGTGGTGCAGTCCTGCACTGATGCCCTCTGTCCTGTGCAGCATCAGGTGGTTGAGGAGAAGGTGGTGTTGTTGTTGGTGCTGCTGGTGTGCCAGGTGCTGCTGGTGTTGGAGCTCATCATGGTCCAATTCTGAGGACCAAGATGAGATGGTATAAACGGCACCTATGCTGATGTAATAGATGGCAGGTCAATTAGAAATGACAGAAGCAATTCTGTCAGTGGTGTGATAGGCTCGACCAAGGAGGTGACAGCGGATCCCGACTTTGCTGGAAACACTTGCAACCTCTAGAAAGCTAAATCTGTGCTGACAATGCAGTCAGCAACAGCATCTGCCTTAGGAAAGTGATCAGCTGTGACGTTGGAGTTTTTATTGTATTTTCTATGCGAGGTAATCCACATTGGTGGCAAAAACAGGAAGGCAGATTATTATCTGAATGGCAATAGATTGGGAGAAGGGGAGGTGCAACGAGACCTGGGTGTCCTTGTGCACCAGTCGCTGAAAGTAAGCATGCAGGTTGTAGAAGTGCATCAGCATAGAAATATATATCCACACATATTAGTATAAAGTAAGCACACATACACTCTTAAATAAAAATGGAGTCTGGAACTTTCAGCAGATCAAAATGACTTCGCACAGTATAGCATAAAGGGAAACAAGCAAGACCATATTAGGAAGCGGTTTAAGGAAGAGGATGTGACTCCTTTGTAGCTTGCAGGCTAGACAGTTCCATAAACAAGATAAGCTTAGCAGAACAAAAAGCATGATGACCGAAGGACATGTACTGTAAACTTTCGTATGAATGTCCAGAACCAAAGTGAGAGACAAACCGTCTCCATTGTATAAAATTAATTAACTTTATCTAAAGGTATTCCTGCATCATGACTTTTGATTATCTATTGACTAACCTTATCTTAAGACACCGAGGCTCTGCTGACCCTTTAGTCATCTTCTTGTTGACCTTAAACATTCCTTACTCATCTCTTTCTTAATGTTATTAATTGTGTCTCAATACCATACCATGTGATAAAAGGTTTTGATCTTTGTGTATAAAAAGAGGTGTTTTTGTCCATGTATTCGGAGAAGTCACGATAGCCATTGCCTACGTGAAGCTCCCCTTGCTAGCAAGTAGTTAAATAAAGTCTGCCTTTGACGATCACTTTGTTTCACAGAGTCTTATTGAACAGTCGAAACTTCGACAGTTTCTTGGAGGTCCCACCGAGATCGCTTGCTGCCTTTCGGTAAGTCACGGACGAGGACACCATACTTTGCTAACGACAAATCCTGAATGGCCATAAGTGAGGTTTTCTCACAGAAAAGGATTTCTCTTTAGATACATAGTTGGTGTAGTCTGTTACTTCCGACGGGAGCACTGTGATCTGTTAAGACTCATGTGTGCTTGGAACTTGAGTTAACTTATGTAACCTTTTGCTTCTTTTATCTTGACATTAAAAGGGGGAGGAGATTGCCGGTTCAGGTTTCAAAACTGTCGGACAAAGGGAGACAGCAGAAAGGTCGCGACCAGGTTGAGTTCCGGAATATATGTGAGTGTACTGTGAAGGGATTAGCCTGAAGGATAGACACAGAAAGAAAGAAATAAGGGTACCAGAGGGCCTGTGAAGAGACTAGCTCGAAGGATAGGCAGAGAGTGCACAGTGACGTAATCTGTGAAGGGACTACCTAGTAATCCCGAAGGATAGATAGGCAGTTAGAGTAAGGATAAGTATGGAATAAGGATTCAGAAATAAAACACAACTGTTTTGTAAAATAACGCTTATATGCATATGTAAAGTTTGTAAAGATTTAAAGGAAAACTGTTGGTGACTGAGTTGATCGACTAGGACAAGGAAGTGCCTGTCTCAAACGCGCAGCCTTAGACCGGTTGTTAAGAGGGGAAATCCCCCACGCGAAGGTCAGGACCCTGAAGTGGGCGGAGAGGCATAAAGGCACTTAGGATCGTGATACTCAGTCATTAGTTGTCAAAAGCTTGTAAAATAAGGCCTCGATCTGTAGAGCGTACCACGCAGATCGAGAAAACTGTCGGATTGTAATTTAGCTTTTGTAGAAAGCCTGCATAACTGTACCTACGTTATATCATGTCTGAGTTCTTTTGTGTATCTGTTTGGACCTTCAAGTTATTCCTTAGTATTTTCTTGATTGTTATTATTGTATGTTATTGTTCATCGCTGTCAGCACTTTGGTCATCCTGTAGGGGTCGTAAGAGGGTTGAGGGTAAAACTTGCGACCCAGAACAAGTGCAGCTAGTGGAAATTGAGAACTAACTAGGATGGGAGCTGCACAAAGCAAGGTCCCCGAAAGGGGAACCCCAGCTTTCCATATTTTTCAAAATCGTGGCCGATCATCCACAAATGATTTACCTAAATGGTCTAATTGGACCAAGAATGACAAATACCCATTCCCTATAGACGGAACCTTTAATTTAGACAGAATAACATGTCCAGAGAATTGCCTCGCAACTAGAGACCCGCAGAGAAAAGGAAAAAAAAAAAGAAGTAAATTGGTCAGCCTTCTCAGATTGGAAAAAGGAAGCAGAGAGGCGACGCGAACGAAGTATAGAAGTTAGTAAACATAATAAAAAGAGGGATGAGATTAATCAGGAACAGAATAAACAACAAAAAGTTAAACAAATCAGGGTTGGCAGGGTCCACAAAATTTATCCGGAAACAGAAATACCCAAGCCCAGGTTTACACTCGTCCACAGACTAATTGGACAGCTAGCAATACCTGGGGAAATCAAAGTGGCCCAAACGAAGAGTTTGGACAAAATCCAAATTGTTCAGCATGACGTTACTTAGAGCCCACCCCAGACATTGCCCAGGAACAACAGGCTGTGGTACAATTGCCTGCAGTATCACTAAATTCTAAAGAAGAGCCATTTATAAATTTAAATATGAATGGAACACAAGTTCCATTTTTTGGTAGACACTGGAGCAACTAATTCGGTCTTGACTAAACAATATGCAGTAGGAGCACCTTGTATCAATCAGAGTGTCAAGTGTGTAGGACTTTCAGGAACAACCCAGACTATGGTATGGCCCACTCCATTGGATGTACAGATGAAAGACTTTCATGAACAGCATGCATTCTTATTATCTGAAGACGTTCCCATCAACTTATTAGGAAGAGATTTGTTGTGTAAAATGAAAGCAGTGATATCATGTATGGAAAAAGGACTGAAGGTATATGTTCCAACTGACAGATGTGGGATGTACCCATTGCAGGTCCACAATTCTCCTATTTTGTATTGTTGGACTAATCATGATGACAACCTCAGTAAACAATTACTGATGGCTGTGGGAGCATTGCAGTATGCCACAAGATCAGTATCAGAATACCAGAAGCAGTTTAATTTGGGCCATTGGCATGATAAATTGCACTGTATAGCCTATTATGACAAAACGGGAGAAGATCTAGAAGTGGCAATTAATTACAAGCCCTTTCTGCCTCAGAAATATTCACTTAAAATCCGAAGAATTTTAATTGGGCAAGAAGGAATAGCGTCACCAATCTTGTTGACCCAAACAGCATGGGAATTATTCAGGGTAAAAGACTCTAAGCCACACTGTACACTAGCAGTGGCGTATGAATTCAAATCTTCTGATCTAGGACAGATGGTCCTACGCCTATCAAAAGCTGCAGTTCAACAGGAGTGGAGAATAAGTCAGGGTTGGTTCAAGACCTAAGAGCAGTTAACGAGTCTGTTCTCCCTGCCTACCCGGTGGTCCCAAACCCAGCCACCATTCTGACCAGTATACCTCCTAATTCAAGGTATTATACGGTCATTGATCTCTGCTCAGCCTTCTTCAGCATTCCTATTCACCAAGATTCCCAGTTCCTGTTTGCCTTCACATTCAAAGGAACCCAATACACATGGACCAGGCTGCCACAAGGCTATACAGAAAGCTCAACTCTCTTTTCGCAGTGACTCAAACATGATTTACAGAACATTGTCTTAACCGATGGGTTAACCCTCATACAGTAAGTAGACGACCTGCTAATTGCATCACCTACCCAAGAGGCATTGTGAATCAGTGACTCAGCTTATCACTAAGCCTCGTATAGACATTGTAGAAACTCCTCTGGACAATAGCGATTTTATATTTTATGTGGATGGATCAGCCCTCAGAGACGAAAAGGGCTCGCAAAAAAAGTGCATATGCCATTTCCGATGATCATTCAATTATCCAAGTATGCTGACTACCATCTTTCTTTTCAGCACAACAAGCAGAACTGTTTGCCATTACAAGAGCATGTATTTTAGCTACAGGAAAATCAGTGAATATTTATATTGACTCTCGGTATGCATTTGGAGTCACTCATAATTATGGTCAAATTTGGAAACTTAGAGGATTCCTGACTTCATCAGGATCTACAGTTAAAAATGCTGAACAAATTGATAACCTTTTAAAGGCTCTCCAGTGTCCTTAAAAAAAAATTGCTGTTATTAAATGCAAAGCAGATACAGGCAATCAAGACCAGGCTTCTTTGGGCAATGATAAGGCGGATCGAGCAGCTAAGGCTGCTGCTCTTTCTGATACAGGGTCACAAGTGTCTGCATATGTTCTTAGAAATCAAGATCCAGACAATCCCCCACCCACAATTGATGACGTTTTGGCCTATCAATTACAGGCCAGTCCGGACGAAGTGTTAGCTTGGGTGAATGGTTCTTGTTTTAAACACCTGAAGGAGTATGGGTCTACCATGACGGCTGCATGGTGGCTACCAAGTCAATACTCCCATGGATTGCCTGATGTGTCCACATGATCACATGCAGGCAAAGGGGGGATGGCAGACTATATCACACAAATTTGGTATTCACCAGGCAGTGACAATTACAAAACAAATTAGTGAACAATGCATTACCTGCCAAACAATGAACCCAGGTAAAACGGAAAAGGTACAGGCTGCCTCCCACCCAAATCCAACAGGACCCTTTGTACATTTACAGATGGATTTTATTGAATTACCGGTATGTTTAGGATTTAAGTATGTATTAGTTATTGTAGATGTGTTTTCACGATGGATTGAAGCCTTTCCATGTAAAAAAAAAATGATGCAGTTACTGTTGCAAAATGTTTGTTAAAAGAAATTGTACCACGATTTGGTATACCTGCACAACTTTCAAGTGACAATGGACTTCTACTGCAGCTATCATCCACAGTCAGCGGGACTGGTAGAAAAATATAATGGTATGCTGAAGAATAAACTTTCTAAACTTTGCAATGAAACTGGACTTAAATGGGTCGAACTATTACCCCTAGCATTGATGATAATGCGAGCAGCAACTAACAGGACAACCGGACTATCGCCACATGAGATTGTTATGGGACGACCCCTAAGACTGCCATTTTCAGCACCACTTACGGTTAAGCAAATGGACATCCATAAAATGGATGAGAACATGTTAAACTATTGTATTGCATTAACTAGATGTATTTCCAGCTTTCACCAGCAGGTAAAAGAGGCGCAAACGGAACCAGCGGAAGGAAGGTGCCATAACTTGGAACCAGGAGATAACGTATACGTAAAGGTCTTCAAAAGAAAGAACGGACTACAACCACGCTTTGAAGGGCCATACCAAGTACTCCTGACAACAAACACAGCTGTTAAAATCAAGGAAAGACCGACCTGGATACACGCATCCCATTGCAAGAAAGCACCAGACGGGGACATTTATAAAAAAAAAGACTTGAGACGATGAAATTATTGTTTACGCTGTATGTGCTCATTGAGATGGTATACGTAAACTGTCAGAGATATATTGAAGAACCCCGAAAGAAACGAGAATTACATGTTAACACTTTTCTGTATATGGCTTACGAGCATGCTAAGGATAGTGGTAGATCTAGTTGCTGGGTCTGTGCCCATATACCCATTCACACCACAGGAGGAATCCCACTAAGATCTATTCCCTTTAATATTTCCGAAACAGCAGAATGGATCATAAGGCAAAATAGTTCAGGCAACACAGACAGAACCATGGATATGATTCAGTGGAGATCAGCAGGTTATAATCTGACCACCTTCCAGGGATGGTATCAACCCAATTATAACCATACTCGAGCGACCGCCTTCCTCTCCTTAATTAACACCTCAGGAGTTGGCAGACCGCAAGGGTCGTTATGCCTTAAAAAGGAGGTCAAGGTAGGGAGGAAAGTTGGACAGAGAATAGGAGAGAGTTCTTGCAATCAAACAGTCACGTGGCAACCACCTATTCCTGGTCTGACCAAGCAGGGAACGTTTTTACTAGAATGGACCAAGGTGTTTAATCAAACCAGTAAGTTGCTATGGGCTGGCGATGCTTTCCGCTTATGGAGGGAGATCAGGACAATCCCTTTCGTGAAGAGATGATACGGTTGGACAAAATACGATTTTAACAATTAGGATAGACAAGAGAGGAGAGACGATCTTAGATAAGGTCAGCCATCAATACAGGTATTATCCCGGGGATGGTCAAAACGGAAATGAAGTCGGTATCCTTAGGCCAAAATTTAAATTTGGCACGAGGACCGACAAAAGGGACTGAAAGAATTAATGTGGGCTATATTGTCCTAGGTGGGACAAAATGGGGGAATGTAGAAGTGCATCAGCATAGAAATATATATCCACACATATTAGTATAAAGTAAGCACACATACACTCTTAAATAAAAATGGAGTCTGGAACTTTCAGCAGATCAAAATGACTTCGCACAGTATAGCATAAAGGGAAACAAGCAAGACCATATTAGGAAGCGGTTTAAGGAAGAGGATGTGACTCCTTTGTAGCTTGCAGGCTAGACAGTTCCATAAACAAGATAAGCTTAGCAGGACAAAAAGCATGATAACCGAAGGACATGTACTGTAAACTTTCGTATGAATGTCCAGAACCAAAGTGAGAGACAAACCGTCTCCATTGTATAAAATTAATTAACTTTATCTAAAGGTATTCCTGCATCATGACTTTTGATTACCTATTGACTAACCTTATCTTAAGACACCGAGGCTCTGCTGACCCTTTAGTCATCTTCTTGTTGACCTTAAACATTCCTTACTCATCTCTTTCTTAATGTTATTAATTGTGTCTCAATACCATACCATGTGATAAAAGGTTTTGATCTTTGTGTATAAAAAGAGGTGTTTTTGTCCATGTATTCAGAGAAGTCATGATAGCCATTGCCTACGTGAAGCTCCCCTTGCTAGCAAGTAGTTAAATAAAGTCTGCCTTTGACGATCACTTTGTTTCACAGAGTCTTATTGAACAGTCGAAACTTCGACAAGGTGCAGCAGGCGGTTAAGAAGGCAAATGGTATGTTGGCCTTCATAGCGAGAGGTTTCGAGTACAGGCGCAAGGATGTCTTGCTGCAGTTGTACAGGGCCTTGGTGAGACCACTCCTTGAGTATTGTGTGCAGTTTTGGTCACCTTATCTGAGGAAGGATGTTCTTGCCATGGAGGGAGTGCAGCGAAGTTTCACCAGACTGATACCTGGGATGGCAGGAATGACGTATGAGGAGAGATTGGGTCGATTGGGCTTATATTCGCTGGAGTTTAGAAGAATGAGAGGGGATCTCATTGAAACTTATAAAATTCTAACAGGGCTAGACAGACTAGATGCAGGACGGTTGTTCCCGATGGCGGGGGAGTCCAGAACCAGGGGTCACAGTCTAAGGATAAGGGGTAAGCCATTTAGGACAGAGATGAGGAGGAATTTCTTCACCCAGAGAGTGGTGTATCTGTGGAATTCTCTACCCTAGAAGGCAGTTGAGGCCAATTCATTAAATATATTCAAGAAGGAGTCAAATATATTTCTTAAGGCTAAAGGGATCAAGGGATATGGGGAGTAAGCAGGGACAGGGTACTGAATTTGGATGATCAGCCATGATCTTATTAAATGGCGGAACAGGCTCGAGGGGCCGATTGGCCTACTCCTGCTCCTATCTTCTATGTTTCGATGCTTTCCACGCTGTGCACTAATGAGCTGGATCAATGGCCACTCAACTTCCGCCTCAGTTTCACAGACGTGGTTCCCGAGCTGCGTGAGCCCCGTGCTCATCTAGGGAAATTTGAAAGGTAGATTTAAAAAGGCACTGAAGGGTGACAAGTACCTCTTAATGATTTGAATTAGCTTGCCCGCCTCTGCCGTTCGGGTCACTGCCGCACCAGCAAACATGCCCGAGGGAAAGACCCTTGAGGGCGGGATGACGGTAGGTTCCCAACTCGCTGCAAGATATTTCAAATTTCCCACCTGACCCACCTCCAATCGCGCCCGCACGGACACCAGAAAATTCCAGCCTTTGTTTCTGATTTTCTATGAAACTACATCTATCTCGATACCATATGCATATGATGTTTAATTTAGCATCCGTTGCTATGCCCATTGATAGCATATTACAAACATACATAGGAACACGAAAAGGGTGAGAAAAATGCGAGCTTGAGTGCGTGGTAGCACTCTTGCCTCTAATTGTGGGTCCAAGTCCCAATCTAGGGCCAGAATCTTTACCTTGGAGTCGGGTTGCGTGCATGCGGTCCACATAGCAGGTCGGGAACCCGAAGATATGACCAGCGCGTTCTGCACTGCGCGTTTAACACAATGGCCCCAATTCAAACAGCCATGAACGTTTCCCGGCCCAATTAAATGGAGCGGGTCTGATGACATCACCAATGACTTGTTTTCAGCACAAATATTTAAAGCAGCCTTGCACACATCTCATTTGAAGATTGATGTAGGAGTGCAGAAGGAGGTTTCCAGAGGTCTCGATAACGCAATAAAACTGGCAAAACTGTGGGTCATGGAGACAAGACAGAGGGCAGCAACAAGATTCACTGTTGCCTCCCTGGAAGTTCTGGTGCAGGCAGTAAGAGCAGGCAGGGAGGTCCTCTTCCCTGGCAATCGACGAAAACGGCCACTCAAAGAGATAAAAGGGGTATGGCTGGAGATCGCAGAGGAGGTCAGTAGCAGGGATGTTGTGAGGAGGACGTGGATCTAGCCACACTCACCTACATCCTGCTGTGCCTATCACCCCAACCCCATCACTCTGCCTTTCCAAGCCTACTCCTGCACATCATTCCTCACACCAACCTACCTTGCTGGTCCACCCATCCTGCTCTGTCTATGTACCTACTCACATCCCCATCTGACTAACCACCCCTGACACTAACCCTCATCTTAAAGCAATCATAGCAATAACACCACAGAAGGAGGCCATTTGGCAACGTCACCCCACTCCATGGAAGTGCAGGTGGTGTGCCACAACTGCAGCATGTGAGAGTTTGTGGAGAGTATTGTGATCCCGGACAACCACGTTTGCAGTAAGTGCCTGCATCTTGAGGAACTTCAGCTCAGAGTTTTTGAGCTGGAGTCTGATGTGCAGACATTGCAGGGCATCAGGGATGGGGAGAGTTACCTGGACACTTTGATCCAGGAAGCAGTCACACCCCTTATGTTAGGTAGTGGGACAGGAGGGTGTGACTGCAACTCAGGAAGGTAAATTATCAAGGAACATAAAACAAAATAGTAAAATATTTTATAGGCACATCAATAAAAAAAGGAAGGTTGGGATGGGAATAGGGCCATTAAGCGATAGGCAGGATAATACCACAAGTACTGATAGAGAGATAGCAGAAATATTAAATAATTATTTTGCTTCAGTATTTACTAGGGAGATAGAACACGTGGACATGACATTGGATGATGAGATTAGTAATGAGATAAGTGCATTTAAAATAAAAAAGGGGATATATTAAATAAATTAATCAAACTTAAAGAGGGGAGAAGGCAGGGACAGGGTACTGAATTTGGATGATCAGCCATGATCTCATTGAATGGCGGAGCACGCTCGAAGGGCCGAATGGCCTACTCTTGCTCCTATCTTCTATGTTTCTATAAAACCCCTGATTTGGATGAATTGCATCCACGCATTTTTTAAAAATCTAGGGAAGAGATAGCAGAGGTATTACTACACATATTTAATAATTCATTAGAAAAAGGTATAGTACCAGAGGACTGGCGGATAGCGAACGTAATACCTATATTTAAGAAGGGGGATAGAACATGTCCAGGGAATTATAGACCAGTCAGCTTAACATTGGTGGTAGGAAAAATAATGAAATCCCTACTAAAGGAGAAAATAGAAGAACATTTAGAAACCAAAAATATAATAATGAATAGTCAACATGGATTTCAAAAGGGAAAATCTTGCTTGATCAACCTTATTGAATTTTTTGAAGAGTAGACAATGGTAATGCAGTAGATGTAATTTATCTGGATTTTCAAAAGGCCTTTGATAAGGTACCCCATAATAGACTGATGGACAAAGTCAGAGAATGCGGAGTCAGGGGGCAAGTCGCAGAATGGATTGCTGGCTGGCTTCAGGACAGAAAGCACAGAGTAGGAGTAAAGGGTAGCTATTCACAGTGGCAGAAGGTGGGTAGTGGTGTTCCACAAGGATCAGTGCTGGGACCTCTGCTGTTCGCAATTTACATTAATGATTTAGACTTAGGAATCAAAAACACAATTTCTAAATTTGCGAATGACACCAAATTGGGGGGATAGTCAATACAGAGGAGGACTGCAACAAGTTACAGGAGGACATTAATAAACTTGTAGAATGGGCATATAATTGACAAATGAAGTTCAACACAGATAAATGTGAGGTATTACATTTTGGTAGGAAGAATAGGGATGTCACTTATCACTTGGAGGGTGCGAGTCTAGGTGGGGTAGAGGAACAAAGGAATCTAGGAGTACAAATACACAAATCACTAAAAGTTGTGATGCAGGTTAGCAAGGCCATAAAAAAAGCAAACCAAGCACTAGGGTTTATTTCTAGCGGAATTGAATCCCCGATTTGCACATGGACCCAACACCTAGCAGTGGGAAGAGGATTATAACTGTAGTGTATGTACCCGTCTACCTTTAAGAGAACTATTGTATGTAACCGTTCACCTTTAAGAGAACTACTTTAGGTGTGGCACTACTTGTTTGGCTTCTGTATACTGTAATACCGACGGTGACCACACCGGTATATAAGTGTTGTGGCATGATTCCTTGGGCAGATTCGCCCTGACCTTCGAATAGTAAAGACCTGTTTGTTTGTTATTCCTGAAGTCTGTGTCGTTATTAACTGTACAACCCACAGACTTTACAGTGGCGACGAGCCCGATCGTACCCTGCGGCAAGACTACCAAAGCAACTAAAGAGCGTCGAAGAGAGGCAACCGCCCTCGTCGTTATGCTGGGAGAAAACACGAGGCTGCAGCAATAGAAAGGAAGAAGACTTAGCAACAAAAGCTTCCAGCAGCAACAGGCACTGACTACCCTTCTACCACGGTGCGGAGTGAGCCGATCAGCAGGAAACAAGGCGGCCGCGGAGACTGTGAGTAGGGGAAAGTGTAACGAAATCCGGAGGATAAGGGCTGTGCACTCGACCACGGTCGAAGGGGAGCAGAGCTGGTCAGGAAGGCGGGTCCAACGGCGTCGTGAGATAGCCGGACCGCGATCGGCGGGAAAAGCCGGGCAGCGGCCGAAGCCACGAAGCGCTGAGACCGGGAGCAGGCGCGGGAAGAGAGCAACTCAGCCGCAGCCGGGGAGGGAAGCACCGGACTGCGTGAGGGCTGGGAGGCGAACGGGAGCCGGGCGTGTGGGAGAGGCAGAGCCGACCAAAGGAGGCTGCGCGAGAGCCAGTCCAGCGGCTGAACTGTTCTCCACCAACGGGGTACCCAGCGCCGGTAGAGCCGAACGTGGGGGAGAGAGAGACAGAGCCGAGCAAGGGGAGAGAGACTGCGCGAGAGCCAGTCCAGCGGCTGATCTGTTCTCCGTGAACGGGGTACCCAGCGCCGGTAGAGCCGTGCGAGCGGGAGAGAAAGACAGAGCCGAGTAAGGGGAGCTGTGCGGAAGCCAGCCCAGCGGCTGAACCTGTCCGCTGTGGGGAAAGCGTACCCCTCCCACCAGGGAAGAAACGCGGGAAGCCGCCATTAGGCGGAGAAGACGACAGACGCGGGAAACCGCCATTGAAGGGGCGGGGAGAGAAGGGAAGAGCGGGAAACCGCCATTTTCGCGGGAAAAACCGCCATCTTAGAAATAAATAAATAATAAATAAGAATTTAAAGAAATACTTGTGCTGCTCCCAAGGAAGGAAGATGCCTAAGCGAGGGAATATTAACGATTTTAATTCTGAGATAGAAGACTGGGCCACGTACGTGGAACGCATCGAGATCTATTGTGAAGCCAACAAAATAGAGGAAGACGACAAAGCGATAACATTGCTAAACTCGATGGGCGCAAAGACATACGGGCTCTTGAAGCATCTACTAGCACCAGCTAAACCGGCGGATCAGACTTTCGAAGAGATTGTGGCTGTTCTGAAGGACCACTTGAACCCCACACCATTGATGTTGGCTGAACGATTCAAATTCTATGCAAGAACGCAACGGAAAGACGAAAGCAATGCGGAATATTTGGTCGAACTGCGTAGGCTAGCGAAATGCTGCCAGTTTGGAGGGAATCTGACAGAGGCACTGCGAGACAAGTTCGTATGCGGATTGTCCAAGGAAGGGACGCAAAAGCGACTACTCGAAGAGAATGACCTCATACTTGACAGGGCTGTCCTTATAGCCGCATCGCACGAAGCCGCAGCGAAAGGAACGGCGGAAATGCAGCTAAAGGCGGCGGCACTCGGGGTGGACCAAATTACCTCAAGTACAACAAAATGCTATCGTTGTGGGAAGACAACACACGACCAGAATCAATGCTGGTTTAAGAACCAAGAATGTAGGAAATGTGGCAAACTGGGTCACATCGCTAAGGTATGCCGGTCAGGGAAGAAGACCAACAACCAAAGGAAGCCACCACAAGAAAAGTACAACAAGGTACACAAGGTGGCTGAGAAGAGTTCAGACGAACAGAATTCAGACTCAGACCCAAACAGCCAGGAGCTGGGTAGTCTGAGAATTCACAATGTGAGTAAGGAAGCTGACCTACAAACTATCTGGGTCATACTAAAAATAGCTGGAGTCCAAGTAAGAATGGAGTTGGACACTGGATCAGCTCTATCAGTCATAAATCGAAGGGACTACCACCGGCTATTCTCTCACATACCCTTAAGAAATACCAAGTTCGTATTGCAGACATACACGGGGCATAAGGTATACCCCATGGGGAAGATAAGAGTCAAGGTGAGAGATAGGGGTAAAGAACACCCAAGATTGAACTTGTACGTATTATCTGAGGGAGGACCACCACTTCTAGGACGAGAGTGGATCAAGAAAATAGACATGGAATGGCACTATCTAAAAGCCATAATGAGTGAGGACTCGGTGCAAGCTATCAGCTCAGATTCTGAAACGGATGACGATAAGACCAACTCAAATATGGAAGACAAGGCTAAAATGAACTTGCCGACTATGGTGGAGAAAACGAAGACATGCATAAAGGCTTATGCTACCGAGAAGAATTAAGCTTCAGAGCAGAACTCCAGTTTGACAGAGAATTCTGAGCCTGTTCAAGTTAAGGGCTTATCCACGACGGAAGAACACCGAACTCGGACTCAAACTTATTTCAAAGTACGACAACAATTAGAACAGTTGAGTTACCGTCTCGTACAAGAGATGAAAACAATGGAAAAGTTCTGGGACACCGAATGGGAGAACCTGGAAAGACAGCAGAGGCAGCTAGCTCAAGCAAAGAGCGACCATAGAGCCATCGTGACCAAGTACCGATCACATCTCCCTTATGATGTTCAGGAGTTAGAATATTTGCATGATCTAGAGATACAGCATAAAGGCAAACCACGCTACAATGAGGATTTTGTTCTGCAATTGGAGACGGAGCTAGTGCAGGCAAGGTTAAGAGAAGCTGAATCGCAGTGTGCACTTAAAGATATGCAGAAAAAAATCTTGGACATGGAAAAGAGAAACGCTTCTTTACCTGATGTGAATAATGTGGCAATGTTGCAAGAGGAGCTTATAGGGGCGAAACTGAAAGAAGCTAAGCAAAGGATGTTGGAACTTGAAACACAGAACCAAATCAGCAGTAACCAGCTATGTCGAGCAGAGAAGGAGTGCTATGGTCTACATGAGAAGGTGCAATACCTCTCAGCCCAGAATAAGGGACTACTCACTCAGTTAAATGAAAGTAAACGGAAAATGGCTGAGATAGACTGCAAGAATAAAGAAGATTTGATGGCTGAACTCCAACAGGAAATTGCGAAAGAAGCAAATGAAGAGGAATCTTCAGGAAGCCAGGATGTTATTCCAGTTCTTCTCTACGACTCCTTACAAGCAGAGTGTGAGAAGTTGAAAGAACAGTATGAACAGGCCCAGGCTACAATTCTGGAGGGGGTTAACTCGCCAACCTCCGAAAAGCTAGTTTCAGTAGAAGCATATGAACAACTAAAGGTTGAACATGAGCAAGAAGTCCAAAGGCTGCAGGAAATTCTTGATGAGCTCAAGGCCAAGACAGACTCATCGGTAGAAGTTCCATCCATAGATGAGAAATTAGAGGTGAAAGACATGGCAGAACATGAAAGACAAGATGTCCAAGAACTCATAAAAATATTGAAGGAAACCCAAGACAAATATGAGGCGGCAATGACCGAGGTTCAACAACTTGAAGAACAGATTCAACTGGGAATCCTTTCAGTGGAAGAAAAGGAAACTGTAAGAATGGTCCCTGAACATGAGCTAGAGAGCATCAGGGCGCAACTTTTCCGAGCGCTGAAAGCCAAAGTACAAGAGGAACAGAAGGTGGAAGCATTGGAGGAAAAGGTGGATGAAATGGAGAAGACTCTGATCCACAGTGTTCCCGTGGAAGAGTTAACGGTCAGCCAACTCCTTCATATGCTGAGGGAAAAGACTCTGCAATGGGAACAATCTGAACACGAGCTTCAATCTTCAACGGGAAGGAGTTCGGAGCTCTCAAAAGTTTGGGAAATAGCTGACGTTGCAAAACAGACTTTACTGGGATGCCAAAAGTACGCTGAATCACGTCTATGTGAACAACAGAATGTTGAAACAGGTGCTCCAGTAGAAGGATTGAATAGCCCGATCAATCAATCCCCGAGGGAAGGGGAAGTATTGAAATCACAAATGAGATCATTAGGGAAGGATTTGCAGGAAACCCAGGAAGAGCGGGATGAAGATGAATGCATGAAGAAGTCTTTTCAAGAAAGATGTCTAGGGAAGGAACCACAGTCAGCTAACATCCAGATGGGTAAGGAGGAAGTAGAAGGCCCTCTCGCTGGCCTAACTCAGGACGAACCCGAATATTACCATGACCTGTTGAGTGACACTGAATATTACGAGGATGTGGTCTGCCCAGTTTGTGATGAAAACTCCCAAAGTGCCGAAATCAGGATGAAGCACTTAAAGTCGAAGGAACATAGAGAGTTGGTGGCGCTACTGCTGGCAGCTGATAAGGGAGCCCCGAGATTCTCCAAAAAGCAGAAAAGAAAAAGAAGAAGCAGAAGATGATAACTATCGCAAATATTATCACTTCTACCAGATCATGCGTGGACCCTACGAAAGGAGTTAAATCAGTTGGGAAGTAGGAAAATATCAAGGCAACCCAGTTGTTGTAAAAGTCAGCACTGCTGGTTAGCAGGACGAAAGTTCAAGCTGTTACGTCAAGAAAAGGATACGGAGGAGTCACGCTAGCAATGTGAACCATCTACACCAAAGAGATGTTGTTCGGACCGAGTCAAGATCAGAGACTGAATCTGGGAACTGTTTCCCACCGAGACTATGTCTGTAAATTGTTTTATATGAAGTTGAAGAGATGTTATGTTTAATGGGGATTCTGTATGTAATAAGCTAAAAAGGGAGGATTGTAGTGTATGTACCCGTCTACCTTTAAGAGAACTATTGTATGTAACCGTTCACCTTTAAGAGAACTACTTTAGGTGTGGCACTACTTGTTTGGCTTCTGTATACTGTAATACCGACGGTGACCACACCGGTATATAAGTGTTGTGGCATGATTCCTTGGGCAGATTCGCCCTGACCTTCGAATAGTAAAGACCTAGGGGGGTGTAAAAGGGGAGGGGGTGTTGCAATATTAATTAAGGAGTCAATTACTGCTGTAAGGAGGGATGATATATTAGCGGGTTCCTCTAATGAGGCCATATGGGTAGAACTTAAAAACAAAAAGGGGGCAAGCACTTTGCTGGGAGTGTACTATAGGCCCCCAAACAGTCAGGGGGAGATAGAGGAACAGATATGTAGGCAAATCTCAGAGAAGTGCGAAATTAATAGGGTAATAATAGTGGGGGATTTCAACTTCCCCAATATAAACTGGGACAGTCAGAGTGTGAAAGGCTTAGAGGGTGCAGAATTCTTAAAGTGCATCCAGGAGAGCTTTTTGAGCCAACATGTAGAAAGTTCTACAAGAGAGGGGGCGGTACTGGACCTAATTCTGGGGAATGTAGCCGGGCAAGTGGTGGAAGTGTCAGTAGGAGAGCATTTTGGCGACAGTGACCATAATTCGGTGAGATTTAAGGTGGTCATGGAAAAAGACAAAGACGGCCCGGAAATAAGGGTTCTAAATTGGGGGAAGGCCGATTTTAATATGATAAGGCAGGATCTGGCCAAAGTGGACTGGGAGCAGCTGCTTACAGGAAAATCCACATCAAAACAGTGGGAGACTTTCAGAAGGGAAATAGAGAGAGTACAACGCCAACATGTTCCTGTAAAGGTCAAGGGTGGGACCAACAAGCAAAGGGAACCTTGGATGACAAGGGATATACAAAAATGCATTAGAAATAAAAGGGGGGCTTTTGGCAGTTACAAAAGACTAAAGACAGAAGAAGCCCTAGAGGAGTATAAAAAGTGCAGGGGCATACTTAAAAAAGAAATTAGGAGGGCGAGGAGGGGCCATGAAATAACATTGGCGAGCAAAATAAAGGAAAATCCTAAGATGTTTTATAAGTATATTAAGGGCAAGAGGATAACCAGGGAAAGGGTAGGGCCCATTAGGGACCAAAGTGGCAATCTGTGTGTAGCGCCAGAGGATGTAGGCGGGGTTTTAAATGAATTTTTTGCATCTGTGTTCACTATGGAGAAAGACGATGCAGACATAGAAATCGGGCAAGGGGACTGTGACATACTTGAACATATTAGCATCGAGAGGGAGGAGGTGCTAGCGGTTTTAGCAGGCCAAAAAGTGGATAAATCCCCAGGCCCGGACGAGATGTATCCCAGGCTGCTGTGGGAGGCAAGGGAGGAGATTGCAGGGGCTCTGACACTAATTTTCAGAACCTCTCTGGCCACAGGGGATGTACCAGAGGACTGGAGAACAGCTAACGTAGTACCATTATTCAAGAAGGGTAGCAGGGATAAACCAGGGAATTACAGGCCAGTGAGTCTAACATCTGTGGTGGGGAAATTATTGGAAAAAATTCTGAGGGACAAAATTAATCTCCACTTGGAGAGGCAAGGATTAATCGGGGATAGTCAGCATGGCTTTGTCAAGGGTAAATCATGTCTAACAAATCTGATCGAATTTTTCGAGGGGGTGACTAGTGGGGTGGATGAGGGAAATGCTGTGGATGTGGTTTACATGGACTTCAGTAAAGCTTTTGACAAAGTCCCGCATAGGAGACTGGTCAAGAAGGTAAGAGCCCATGGGATCCAGGGTGCCTTGGCGCGTTGGATCCTAAACTGGCTGAGTGGCAGGAGGCAGAGGGTGATGGTCGAAGGTTGCTTTTGTGACTGGAAGCCTGTGTCCAGTGGGGTACCTCAGGGATCGGTGCTGGGTCCCTTATTGTTTGTGATCTACATAAATGATTTGGATGAAAATGTAAAAGGTATGATCAGTAAGTTCGCAGATGACACGAAAATTGGTGGGGTGGTAAATTGTGAGGAGGAAAGCCTCCGGCTACAGGACGATATAAACGGGTTGGTCCGATGGGCGAAAAAGTGGCAAATGGAATTTAACCCTGAAAAGTGCGAGGTGATGCATTTTGGACGGACAAATAAGGCAAGGGAATACACAATGAGTGGTAGGACCCTAGGAAGTACAGAGGGTCAGAGGGACCTTGGTGTACATGTACATAGATCCCTGAAGGCAGCGGAGCAGGTAGATAAGGTGGTTAAAAAGGCATATGGGATACTTGCCTTCATTAGCCGAGGCATAGAATATAAGAGCAGGGAGGTTATGATGGAGCTGTACAAAACGCTGGTGAGGCCACAGCTGGAGTACTGTGTGCAGTTCTGGTCGCCTCACTATAGGAAGGATGTGATTGCTTTGGAGAGGGTGCAGAGAAGATTCACCAGGATGTTACCTGGGATGGAGCGCCTCAGCTATGAAGAGAGGCTGGACAGGCTGGAGTTGTTTTCCTTGGAGCAGAGAAGGCTGAGGGGGGACCTGATTGAGGTGTACAAAATAATGAGGGGCATAGATAGGGTAGATAAAGAGGAACTTTTCCCCTTAGTGGGGGGGTCAATAACAAGGGGGCATAGATTCAGGGTAAGGGGCAGGAGATTTAGAGGGGATTTGAGGAGGAACTTTTTCACCCAGAGGGTGGTTGGAATGTGGAACTCAATGCCTGAAAGGGTGGTGGAGGCAGGAACCCTCACAACATTCAAGAAGCATTTGGATGAGCACTTGAAATGCCATTGCATACAAGGCTATGGACCAAATGCTGGAAAATGGGATTAGACTGGACAGGGATGGATGGGCGGCGCAGACACGATGGGCCGAAGGGCCTCTTTCTGTGCTGTAAAACTCTATGACCTGTTTGTTTGTTCTCTCTCAAATTACATAATGTAATTGCCAAAGAAGATTACCAGACCATTTGGGTTACCCTCACAATAGCAGGGTCCCCAGTTAAAATGGAGCTAGATACAGGATCAGCTCTGACCGTCATAAATCGATGGGATTACGAGCGGCTATTTCCGCATATACCTCTAAAAGACACATCCAATATCTTGAAAACATATACGGGGCAGAAAGTATACCCCAAAGGAAAAATAAGGGTGCCTGTTGTATACAACAGCAAGGAAATACAGAAGTTGTATTTATACGTTCTACAAGATGGTGGTCCACCGCTGTTGGGGCGTGAATGGATCAGGAAAATACGTTTAGACTGGCACTCCATTCAGGCACTGACGGTGACCAGTAAGAAAAAAAATGATGATGACGTCATACCTGAACGATTTAAAGACATCTTGGCAACGCCAAGGAAGTGTTTCAAGAGAAACTAGGAACCTTGAAAGGCATCACCGCCTCAATAAAAGTGGAAGATGCAGCAATTCCCAAGTTTTTTAAGGCAAGACCGGTGCCATACGCAATTTGTCCAGCAGTCGAGGTAGAGCTGGAGAATTTGGAAAAGGCAGGCGTATTATCTAAAACAGATTGGAGCGAGTGGGCAACACCCATCGTCCCAGTCATGAAGAAAGCATTGAAGAATGATAAATCTAAAGAACAGAGAAAAATTCGCATCTGTGGAGACTTCAAGGTGACTGTAAACCCGGTCCTTCACACGGTACAGTATCCTCTTCCGAGGATAGAAGATATTTTCGCCTCACTATCCGGAGGGAAACGTTTCACCAAAATTGACTTGGCACAGGCATATCTACAGATGGAGGTTGAAGAGGCCTCTAAAAAATATCTCACGATAAATACACACAAAGGTTTGTACCAGTACAATCGACTGGTTTTCGGAGTAGCATCCGCTCCAGCTATCTGGCAAAGAGCTATGGAGCAAGTCCTCCAAGGGATTCCGGGGACTCAATGCTACCTAGACGACATCCTTGTAACAGGAGAAAATGACAACGAGCACCTTGCCAATTTAGAGCAGGTGCTCACTAGGCTGAGAGAACGGGGCCTACGAGCAAATCGCCCCAAGTGCGAATTTTTCCGAAATCAAATATCATATTATGGCCACATAATAAATAAGGAAGGGTTGCATAAGTCACCTGAAAAAATTGAAGCGGTCATAAAAGCCCCAGCACCTGAAAATGTTTCACAATTAAGGTCGTTCCTGGGATTAATAAATTACTATCATAAATTTTTACCGAACTTATCAACTCTTCTGCACCCTCTTAATGAACTGCTACAAACAGGAGTAATTTGGAAATGGAACGAAGACTGCAAACGTGCCTTCCATAAATGCAAAGACTTAATCACATCCAAAGAAGTTTTGGCTCATTACAACCCATCACTGCCAATCAGACTGGCGTGCGATGCATCCCCTTACGGCATAGGAGCAGTATTATCGCATAAATTCCCTGATGGCTCGGAACGGCCGATAGCTTTTGCGTCACGCTCATTGAACTCAGCTGAGCGTAACTATGCCCAAATCGACAGGGAAGCACTCAGCCTGGTATGGGGAGTAAAGAAATTCAACCATTACCTACACAGACAAAAATTTACCTTGTTGACTGACCATCAAGCCCTCATCTCCATATTCAACCCTAAAAAGGGTGTTCCCATTATGACAGCGCAAAGGCTACAGAGGTGGTCCCTTTTTCTAGGGGCACACCAATACAACATAGAATACAAAGGATCAAAACAGCATGGGAATGCTGACAGTTTATCGCGTCTACCGTTGCCAATGGTAGAAGAGGCACCTACAGTAGACCCAATGGAGATGTTCCACTCTACCATAGTGGAATGTCTACCAGTAACAAATTCTGCCATTGAAAAGGAAACGAGAAATGACCCGACTCTTTCACGGGTCTACGATTTAACAGTGAAGGGATGGCCAGCACATGGCGAACCACTGTTGCCAGCATTCTCGCAAAGAAGAGAACAGCTGTCAGTGTGCCGAGGAACCTTGATGTGTGGATCCAGAGTGGTGATTCCACCCAAACTCCAGGATAAAGTGCTAAAGGAGCTTCACGAGGGGCATCTGGGTGGAGTGAAAATGAAGAACCTAGCCAGGGCGTTTGTATGATGGCCAGGTATCGATGGAGACATCGATGAAATGTCCAAGAGCTGCCTAGGATGCCAGAAGGTCCAAAACGCTCCACCACAAGCCCCTCTACATCCATGGGAGTGGCCCTCATCTCCCTGGCAAAGGGTACACATCGACTTTGCTGGTCCATTTATGGACTCAATGTTCTTAATCGCGGTTGATGCACACTCCAAGTGGCCGGAGGTAATAAAGATGTCCTCCACCACCACGGAAAAAACCATCACAGTATTAAGGACCATATTTGCCAGGAATGGGCTGCCGGAACAGATCTGTTCTGATAATGGACCGCAATTTGTGTCCGAAGAATTCAGGAAGTTCTTAAAAACAATGGGGTTAAGCACTACACATCCGCCCCATACCATCCCGCCACCAATGGATTGGCTGAAAGGTTTGTCCAGACCTTCAAGAAGGCCATAAAGACCATGGGTAATGAAGACATAATACTTCAGCACAGGTGGATAACTTTTTGTTCGCATACAGGAATGCAACACATATGGTTGCCAACCAAACTCCCGCCATGATGTTCTTCAATAGAAACCTAAGATGCCGGCTGGATTTGGTCAAGCCCAACATCAGAAGGGACGTGGAGAACCGGCAGTTTCAAGGCATGAATGAAAGGCCAACTAGAACCTTCCAGATAGGTCAACAAGTTTTGGCCCGGGACTACCGTACCGAGAAATGGCAGCCTGGAACTATCTGCACACGACTAGGACTATTGATGTATACCGTGGACATCGGAGAAAGCATAATAAGGCGCCATGCTGACCAAATCATAGAGTCATCCGAAAAGGGACAACCTACACCACAACTCTATACGCCGAACGATGAAGTAGAGATACCCATATCTACCTCCGATCCGGTGATACTGGAACCCGATGAACCCGACACTGGCATTCAAGCCGAATCAGCCTTGCCAAAAGAACCTACTACATCACCAGAAACTACTACACCACTGAGGCGTTATCCGGACTGAGTCAGGAAGCCTCCAGAGAGACTGACTTATAATTAATTAACTACAGCAATGTGTATATTATTTTTCTTATAACATGTAATTAATAATTACTTAAAATATGATGTACTGGTTAGCTAAAAGGGGAGGAATTGTAGTGTATGTGCCTTTAAGAGCCCCATATGTGCTGTAATGCCGGTAATGGCCACTCGGGCTATATAAGCCTGTATATTGTGTTATATCCGTTAGTACCCCTCCAGACTTTGCTTAGTAAACACCTATGAACCAACTCCTGTCTTCAATGTCTCTATCAACACACGGACACTACAGTTAACAGGCAGTTAACAGACTTTTTTTCAATGTTGCCGCTTCTGCCTTGGGCTTCCTGACATCCGGACACCACGCCAGGTAATTGTGGCATGTTGTGAGTCTGCTGTAATGTTTCTGCATTGATGACAGCTGCAGAAGTGGTGTGAAGGATCCAATGGTGCCCTGGTGAGTTTCATAGGTAAGAAAATGTTGGGAAAAATAATTTTTAATGCATTTACACTTTTCTGTAGGTAACAAGTTTTGAATTGTATGTCTAGTCCCACCTCATTGGGAGAACATCTCTCACCAGTGACAGATCGCTTCTGTAACCTCACCTGCAGCTGCCATCTGTTCTAGCCTAAGGAGGAGTCATTGGGGAGTCTAGGTGCAAGAGCTCACCTTTGTACAGTGATTGTCAGTGTTTGCAGCACCTCAATGCTGTCAAACACTGAGAAATGAGCTGTCAAAAAAATTGGGCGTGGTCCCTTTAAGAAAACCGGCAGATGACGCATCATCAAATTATGTCATCTGACTGGCTTCCTCTTAATTGGCTGGCAAGCCCGCATGGCGGGTTTAACAAGGCCAATTGACATTAAATCGCGACCGTGAGCCAGATGCAGTTGGGGGTGGGACTGGAACCCGGAAACCAGCTGACCCGCTCCCAAACTGCATCCAATGAGAAAATCGCAGCCTTTGTGTCTGTCTTCATGGAAGAAGATACAAAAAACCTCCCGGAAATAGTGGACAACCAAGGCTCCAGCGAGAATGAGGAACTGAAAGAGATTGGTATCAGTAAAAAAATAGTACTGGAGAAATTAATGGGACTGAAAGCCGATAAATCCCCTGGACCTGATGGCCTACATCCTAGGGTTTTGAAAGAGGTGGCTATAGAGATTGTGGGTCCATTGGTTGTCACCTTCCTAAATTCCATAGATTCTGGAATGGTTCCCGTGGATTGGAATGTAGCAAATGTAACCCCACCAAGAGAAAACAGGGAACTACAGACCAGTTAGCCTGACATCAGTAGTAGGGAAAATGCTAGAATCTATTATTAAGGACGTGGTAACAGGGCAATTAGAAAATAATAATAGGATTGGGCAGAGTCAACATGGATTTATGAAAAGGAAATCACAGAATCACAGAAACCCCACAGTGCAGATAGAGGCCATTTCGGCCCATCGAGCCTGCACCGACACATATCCCACCCGATCCCCGTAACCCCAACACATATCCCACCCTATCCCTGTAACCCCACCTATTTAATCCCCCTAACACTAAGGGTCAATTTATCATAGCCAATCAACCTAACCTGCACATCTTTGGACTGTGGGAGGAAACCGGAGCACCCGGAGAAAACCCACGCAAACACGGGGGGAATGTGCAAACTCCACACAGACAGTCGCCCGAGGCCGGATTCGAACCCGGGTCTCTGGCGCTGTGAGGCAACAGTGCTAACCACTATGCCACCGTGCTTAACTCGTGTTTAACAAATCTGTTAGAGTTTTTTGAGTTTGTAACTTGCAGAATAGATAAGGGGGAACCAGTGGATGTCGTGTATTTGGATTTTCAGAAGGCATTTGATAAGGTGTCACACAAGAAGTTATTAAACAAAATTAGGGCTCATGGAATTGGGGGTAATATACTAGCATGTATTGAGGATTGGCTAACGGACAGAAAACAGAGAGTAGGAATAAACTGGTCATTTTCGGGTTGGCAGGCTGTAACTACTCGGGTACCACAAGGATCAGTGCTTGGGCCTCAGCTAGTCACAATCTACATCAATGATTTGGATGAGGGGACCAAATGTATATATCCAAGTTTGATGATAATACAAAGCTGGGTAGGAATGTAAGTTGTGAGGAGGATGCAAAGAGGCTTCAAAGGGATATAGACAGGCTAAGTGAGTGGGCAAGAACATGGCAAATGCAATATAATGTGAAGTTATTAATTTTGGTAGGAAAAATAGAAAAGCAGAGTATTATTTAAATGGTGAGAGATTGGGAAATGCTGGTGTTCAGAGGGACCTGGGTGTCCTTGTACACGAATCACTGATGGCGATGGTGTGCAGTTCCATGGAAAGGATGGCCACCTGTATGGAGCAGCAAATGAGCCAGTCCAACGAATACATGCTTGCTGTGGACAACAGCTGGCAGATACTCACTGACCTCATCTCGAGGAGGGATATAAATGTAGACTTGTGCCTTCATCGCCCCACTGATGTGCAGCAAGGTGCTCTCCAGCTCCTTGCTAGCAGGGAAGTGTGGGTGGCCCATGAGAGGGATGATGTTGAGAGGGAACATGGAAGTGGGGGCTCTTCTCAAAGTGCTCACATTTCTCCCCTGTTGCCTTCCACTCAGTCAGTGCCCCACATGCTTCCTCGGATCCCAATGGCCGAGTCTGCCCCTGCATAGTTGCAGGTGGAGCCTTCTTTGGTGGGGCCCACACAGGTTCCAAAACCCAGAGGACCTCCGCCAAAATATTCAAAGCAGCCACAGCAGGAAAGTGAACAGCCTGCCTCTACCTCTGCTGAAGCTACAGGGGTCGCACCTCGTAGAAGCAGGCGGAAAAGAAAAACGATACAGCCCTAGATGCACATGTGTATGCACATGGATGTATGAACAAATATTAGTGATAAGTTTCATTTCAATTATGAAGCACATCGATTTATTTCTTTGCACCACTTCCCAGTCTTGTCCAGTTTTGTCTCCTACCTGGGAAGTGACCTTGCCACTTGGAGTGAATGGTGAGACATTACTTAACCTCGCGCAATGGGGGTTTGGGTGAGAGGAGTGGCTTGGTCATTGTAGGACTGCTTTTTGGTGTTATTATGGGGTGAGGGGTGGGGGGGTGTGGAACCCAGTACAGCATGTGACTGCCATATGGGTTCCCTGGAGCAAGTTAAGTAAATCTGGCCATTATGAGGCCATCCTGGGCCTCCCGGGCAGCAATGTGCGCTGCTGCAGGTGCCAGCTCCATCTGAGGTTCATCCACCTCCTCCTCCTCATCTTCCAACTCCTCCTCCTCTGAAGAGGCTGTGTGCTCTGCACCTTGCTCCTCCTGCAGCTCCAGTCCTCGCTGCTGCGCTATGTTGTGCAGCACGCAGAAAATGATGATGATTCTGGAGACCCTGGCTGGTACTTACTGAAGGGCTCCTCCAGAGTTGTCAATGCATCTGAAGCGCATCTTCCACACCCCCCACACCCTGGTTCTCAGGTGCTGTATTGGAGGTATTGATGGAGGAGGCTATCAGGAGGAGGGACATCCTTTTCCCACCAGGTAGCAGGAAGGTCTCCAGTCAAGCTGTTGGCAGCAGTGGGCACAGATGGCAGAGCGGGTCATCGCCAGAAGCATCACACCATGGACCAGGCTGTAATGCCAGAAGAAGTTTAATGACATGACCAGGGCTGTTAAAGTAAGTCTCCTAACTCCTATTTGGCATCACTCTCTGCTTAACCCTGCACTACCTGTTTCCCCAGCACTCACAACCCTTCCCTCCCCCGATCACAAGCACTTTCTTTCAATCACTGCAGCACACTTCACTCAACCTCCTTTTGCTCCGAGTGCCACACTGCACGTTCTACTCTCCTCACTATTACTTTCTTCACCTCCTCACACCCTTTCCACCAGCACCACTATACTACCTTGACATGCACATCCTCAAAGCATCTCACTAGGCTACCACTAATAGTCTCCCTTCTTTCTTGCATGGCAAGCTTTCAACTAATAATAAGGATCAGATGAGGACAGGAGGAGGGAGAGTGTCCATTAACATCCTCTCCCCAGTCGAGGAGCACGTTATGGAGATTATGGGTCGCGTCAGAGGTGTGGCAAGTAGCAAGGCTGGAGGACACATTCTGTAGGGTTCTTGGGGGAGAGAGAACTGGCTGAGTCATCTGTTACAAACTAGTGTGACCAGCAGAAGTTAGCTTACATTTTTTAAAATGTCATTTTGTTTTTTAATCTCCTGCAATACCTGGTGCAGTCAGTCACTCTGTGATGAATTCGCAACATAGAGACAGGAGGAGGCCATTCTGTCCCTCGAGCCTGTTCCATCATTCAATTAGATCATAGCTGATCTGTATCATAGTTCCATTTACAGGTCTTTGATCCATATCCCTTAATACCCTTGCATAGCAAAAATCTATCCATCTCAATCTTTAAGATTTCAACTGACCCCCAGCCTCAACAGCCTTTTGGCAGAGCGAGTTCCAGATTTCCACTACCCTTTGTGTGAAAACTGCACTAGGTAAGGCAACCCTTTAAATTTTGTTGCATGACGTATTCACGTCGTTTGTGTTTTTACAATATGGTTGGACATACTGTACACCTGACTACACTTCTGGAGGGAAATCAGGGAACTGGCTGGAAGGGTGGCAGGGAGGTAGTGTAATGGCCCTTTCCCTAAGTCCACCCAAAATCAGGCAAAATGAGAGTGGAAAATCCACTCCATTGATTAGGAGGATTAGGAGTCCTTACCACGGTGTTCATCTCATGCTTGATTTCCTCCTTCTTCTTCTGTACCTCCTCCAGCTCTTCAGCAGAAAGTATGGGAGGAAGGATTCGAGCAGTGTAAGTCTCTAACTTCAGCTAGAGTCAAAGACATAAAATAAAATCATATTGTAAGGAACAGAATATCAACTGGCATTACACAACAGGAGAGGAAATGATCCTAAATCAAGAACCTTTATTACTCAGGCACATAGGAACAGGAGTAGGCCATTGAGCCCCTCGAGCCTCTTCTGCCATTCAATGAGATCATGGCTGATCTGCGACCTAACTCCATATACATACCTTTGGCCCATATCCCTTCTCCGATTTAAAATTATCAATTGATCTAGCATCAATTGCCGTTTTTGGAAGAGAGTTCCAAACTTGTACAACCCTTTGGGCTAGAAATTCTGTTGCACCCCATTTGGGGCGATAACTTTTGAAATCTGTGAAAATTATTGCCAGTTGATAATCCTTTTTTGATCCCGGGAACTTCAGTTGTAGCACTCCAAGATGGAAGTGGAGTGCTAAATCAAGTGCTAACCACTTCTCTTAGGGCGCTAAAGTGTGTGAGCGGGTCGGTAGCGGCAGAGCGCTGAAGAATGTGCAGTGCAGTGCTATCGGCATCAGAGGCTCCTTCCCTCGCTTAAAGGGAAGGGCCAATGATGGTTTGCAACATTATTCTTCTTAGTTCTGTGGGGCCAGGGGACCTGCGCGACTTCCATTACAGCCCCAATCACTCTCTGAGAGTGGAGGGCTGAGGCATTGCGCAGCAATGAGGTTTCAAAAACTTTCAGCAGGCACCATACTGGTGCAAAGAATGAAGTTTGGCCTCCCTGACCACCACTGCCTTTAATTATCGCTCCCCAAGTGGCCAGCCGCGGCGACAATGCCTCCTGTTGCTGCCGTTGTTGATGCCCGGCAATGCAGTAGGGGGCGGGAGCGAATTTCACATCTGGGGCGGGAGAAGTGTTTCCTAATTTCACTCTTGAAAGGTCTGGCTCTAATTGTTAGACTATGCCACCTAGTCCTAGACTCCCCAACTAATGGAAATAGTTAATAAAAACAGAAAATACTGAAAATACTCAGCAGGTTAGGCAACATCTGTAGAGAGAGAAACAGAGTTAATGGCCTGGAAATTTGGGTCTCCACGGGTGAGTACGCACAGGGTACTCACCCGTAGGCCTAATGGAAGTGCCGGTTTCGTGCATGCACTGCGCATGCGCGGGAAACTGGAACTTCCATTCCCTTGAAAGAAGGGGTTCAGAGGTCGTATGCGTGCGCCGGAGAGGCAGCGCGTGCGCATTGAACTTACGTTTTTTTTCCAGGTTTTTCCGGGAGGTTAAGTCTCCAGGAGTTACACATATAAAAAGCAGGTGCAAGGCCTGCTTTTAACAAGGTAAGTGGTGAATTAATTAAAATTAAAACATTTTTTCCACAGGTTTATTTTTTTTAAATACTTTAAAGAAAGGTAAGTTTATTTTTAGCCCCGTTAGAAAATGTACCTAATTTTTTCAAAAATTTAAATTATTGTTTAAAATAGTTATTTTATATAATTTATAGTTATTTTAAAAATGTGATTTAAAAAAAAAATGTATTTGAAGTTTTAGTGATGTTTTGGGGCTTATAGTATTTATGGTTTTGACAGCTCTTCCTTTCAATTTTATTAATTGGCATTCCCTGCTACCATTGGCTCTCCATGGCCCACGTGATCCCAGGGGACGTATCGAACTAACTGCGCCCCTGGGATACGCAAGCACTGTGCGCCAGCAGTTGGAGCAGGCACAGGATCGGAATCCCACGCGGGCCCACAGCTCAACGGCCGGTGTGCTAGGTAAGTGCAGGTCGGAGGCTTGCACCTGCGGGAAGGTCAATGACCCTTCGTCAGAACTAGAAAAAGTTAGAGATATAACAGATTTTTAAGCAAGTGTAGGGGCAGGGAGAGTGGGGAGGGAAGGAAAGAACAAAAGGGAAGGTCTGTGATAGGGTGAAAGGCAGGAGAGATTAAAAGACAAAAGGGATGATGGTGCAAGGCAAAAGGAGATGGTAATGGGACAAGTTAAGAAACAAAAGATGACTCTAGATGAGGCTTAAATGGCAATGGTAGAATCATCAACAGCTGCCATGTGAGAGAAAAAAAAAACATTTTTTTTAAATATAGGGGCCAAGGTTAGAGTCTGAAATTGTGGAACTCGTGGTGAGTCCAGAAGGCTGTAAAGTGCCTAAATGAAAGATGAGGTGCTGTTCCTCAACTTACATTGAGCTTCGTTGGAACAATGTAAGAGACCGAGGATGGAGAGATCAGAGTGGGAGTGGAGCGGATAACTAAAGTGACAGGCAACCAGAAGCTCGGGGTCACGCTCACAGACTGAACGAAGGTGTTCCACAAAGTGGTCACCCAATCTGCGTTTGGTCTCCCCAATGTAGAGGAGACCGCATCGTGAGCAGCGATACAGTATACTAAATTGCAAGAAGTACAAGTAAATTGCTGTTTCACCTGGAAGGGGTGTTTGGGGCCCTGGACAGTGGGAAGGGAGGAGGTAAAAGGGCAGGTGTTGCATCTCCTGCGCTTGCATGGGAAGGTGTCGTGGGAAAGGGAAGGCGTGTTGTGGGGTGATGGAGGGGTGGACCCACTCCACTCCCACTCTGATTTCTCCGTCCACTGTTCCAATGAAGCTCAATGTATGCTCGAGGAACAGCACCACATCTTTCGATTAGGCACTTTACAGCCTTCTGGACTCAACATCGAGTTCAATAATTTCAGACTATAACCTCGGCCCCTATATTTTAAAAAAATGTTATTTTTTCTTTTTTTCTCTCACATGGCAGCTGTTGATGATTCTGCCATTGCCATTTACACCTCATCTAGAGTCAACTTTTGTTTCTTAACTTGCCCCATTACCCCCTCCTTTTGCCTTGCACCATCATCCCTTTTGTCTTTTATTCTCTCCTGACTTCCACCCTATCACAGACCTTCCCTTTTGTTCTTTCCTCCCCTCCCCACTTTCCCTGCCTCTGTACTTGCTTAAAATCTGTTACATCTCCAAATTTTTCCAGTTCTGACGAAGGGTCATCGAACTGAAACGTTAACTCTGTTTCTCTCTACAGATGCTGACTGACCTGTTGAGTATTTCCAGCATTATCTGTTTTTATTTCAGATTTCCAGCATCCGCAGTATTTTGCTTTTGTATTAATGGAAATAGTTTCTCTCTATATATCTATAGTAATCTGGGATGTAATGCTTAAGTTATCCACCAGATGGAGACAAATATTAAGGGATCATATTTACCAGTGTTAAGTTAATGTCCTGGCACACCACTTATTAAGGTAGTGGCATTGCATTCTGGGTATGACTCAGAGGTTGATCCTCCATCTTTGTGATCGCACAGTAAGAATTGAGAGTGTGTTTGCTGCAGCTGTAAGAGCTATGTTCTCTGCTACATATGTATAATTAAACAGTTAAAGTTTTGGTTCCTGAAGTCTGGCTTATCTCAGTTTCTGACCTTACCACTCGGATATCACATTTGGCGACGAGGCTGAACAGATCTCATCTTGAAGAAGGGAAAATAAAAGAAAAGCACTGAATCAAGGAATCATGGCTGCTATGGTAGGACAGCTCTTTGCTTTTGATGTTCAGACGCAGACCTGGAACGAATACTGTGAGTTGCTACTGCATTTCTTTGAAGCAAATGATATAGTTGATGTTGGGAAAAGGAGAGCTATGTTGCTCACTTCCGTAGGAAGTCAGACGTATAGTTTAATGAGAAACTTATGCAGTCCTGAAAAGCCGGGAGACAGATCATTTACTGACTTAGTGGCCTTGCTAAAGGACCATTTCAATCCCAGACCGAGTGAGATTGTACAGCGTTTCATATTTAATTCACGGAACAGGAAACTGGGAGAGACTGTATTGGATTATGTAGCAGTGTTGAGAAAACTGGCACATGATTGCAATTACGGGAACAGTTTGAAAGACATGCTGAGAGATAGGCTTGTTTGTGGGATAATGGATGCTCGAATGCAGAGGAGATTATTGTCCGAGACGGGGCTTACATATGAAAAAGCGTTGGAACTTGCTCAAGCCATAGATACAACTAACTGTGATGTAAAAGAAATACAAGGTTCAGACTGGGCTACGACAAAGCAAGTTGGAGGTCCGGTTGTGCACAAGTTAAATATGAGTCGTAAACCACAACATGAGCATGTAAAGGCATGTTATAGATGCAATGGAGATCACCTGGCGAGGGAATGCAGGTTTCTGGAGGAAAAGTGCCACAAGTGTGGGAAAAAAGGACATATAAAACGTGCATGCTGAGCAAAAGCTACCCTGGAGGTACACAAACCTAAAGGGGGAGAAAAGCAACACCTAGTAAGAGAAGTGAAAAAACAGGGAGCACATCACATCAGCGGAGAAGCTGAGAAAGAAGATGACATGTTCATATTGCATAGTATGGTAGAGGACATTCCAAAAGTGGATCCTATCACTTTGCAACTGATAGTAAATGACTCTAAGGTGAACTTTGAGGTGGTGTTACCATAATGTACAGGGAAGAGTACTCAAAATTGTGGAACCGTGCAAAAGTTCCAGAGTTAAAGTCTTGCTCTATGCAGCTTAAAACCTATACCGGTGAATGAGTGGTGACATTGGGCACAGCTACTGTAACTGTGAAACACAGGGACACCGTGGAACAGCTACCTGTAGTTGTAGTATCGGGTTCTGGGCCAAACTTGTTAGGTCGGGGCTGGATACGAGAACTTAAATTAGATTGGGGAGCAATAAATCAACTAGAGGGAGGCAAGACTTGTTGATTGAACATGAAAATGTGTTCAAGGAAGAACTTGGAACATTTAATGGCCCCCCAGCTAAGATTTATGTCGACAAGGAGGCACTGCCAAGGTTTTTTAAACAACGACCTGTGCCGTATGCCATGAAACCAAAGGGAGAGGCTGAGCTTGAGCGTCTTTTGAGAGAGAACATTCTGGAACCCGTAAAATGTTCAGAATGGGCAGCTCCCATTGTACCTGTTTTAAAATCGGACAATTCGGTAAGAATCTGTGGAGATTATAAATAGACAGTAAATAGGGGCCTAGAAATTCAGTTGCGTTCGCCAGCCGTTAACGCCATAAGAGGGGTAGATTTCCAGCGCTAGGCACTTAGCGCCCGGGCGCAGAACGAACTGCGCCTACGCCCAACTTCAGTTGTCATTTAGCGCCGGCGCAAAGTGTTTGCGCCCACTCAGCTGCGCGCGCAGCTTATGATGTCATTTCGTCGTGCAACGCTGTTTGTGCGCCCCAAACCGGAAATTCAGTGGCGCCCACCCAATGTGGGCGTGGCGTTGTTAAGAACTGTGAAGTGGAATGCAACAGAGGCCCTGCGGGCCTCGGGGAGCGCTAATTAAAGGGCACTTACACTGACCTATAAAGCCCAGCCATTTTGCTGCAATGACTTTAGTTCTTTGGATTTCTGGACAGAGACCAAGGAACAGAGCTTACTGATTTGGGACAACATAGGAGAGGTATTTTTGGCTTCTGGCCAGAGCTTGGAAATTTGATTCATTGTGATTTCACTGTTTGCAAGTTTATTATGGGGGCTGTATGGGGTGGCAACCCTCAGTTGCAGCATTATGTGCGAAGGGCTCGCAGACGCTGTGTGAGAGGGCCAGCCATGCCTAGACGCAGAGGGGCCATCAGGCGTCAGCAACGTAGTCCTTACCCACTCAGGGAATACCGGCAGCAGGTGTCCTATCTCACCATGACTGCCGCGCAGTGTGTTAAGAGGCTGCGCTTCAGAAGGGAGGTGGTTGCAGAGATCTGCCAGCTGCTTCACCGAGATCTGCGCCCGCAGCTGATGTGCAGGACGTCTCTGTCGGTGGAAGTGAAGGTCACGGTGGCTCTGAACTTTTATGCAAGCGGCTCCTTCCAAGCCGCTGCTGGGGACATAGCGAACATCTCCCAGTTCGCCGCGCATCGCTGCATCCGGCAGGTCACCGATGCCCTTTTCGCGAGGAGACACCAATTCATCTCCTTCCCCATGACCCTAGAGAGGCAGGAGCAGCGTGCAGTCGGATTTGGCAGGATCGCGGACTTCCCCATGGTGCAGGGCGCCATTGACTGCACGCATGTGGCTATGCGGGCACCTATCAACAATGCCGAGGATTACCGCAACCGGAAGGGCTACCATTCCCTCAATGTACAGCTGGTGTGTGACCACAGGCAGTGCATCCTAGCTGTCAATGCCCGCTTTCCAGGAAGCAGCCACGATGCATTTATCCTGCGCCAGACTACTGTGGCTGACATGTTCGAGGCACAGCCTCCACCAAGGGGATGGCTTATTGGGGACAAGGGCTACCCTTTGTGTACATGGCTCATGACCCCGCTCCGCGCACCCAGGACCCCTGCGGAGGAGGCATACAACGAAAGCCATCAAGCCACAAGGAACATCATAGAGCAAACGATTGGCGTCCTCAAGCAACGGTTCCGCTGCCTGGATCGCTCCGGCGGATCTCTACAGTATTCGCCGGATAGAGTCTCCCAGTTCGTCGTCGTTTGCTGCATGCTGCACAACCTGGCTATCCGCAAGACTCAGGCACTGCCACCTGACGTAGCAACACCACCTCAGGAGGACGCGCAGGAGGACCATGAGGAGGAGGAGGAGGAGGAGTACCAGGCCAGGAGGGAGCCACAAGGTCCAAGGGCCGTCCGCCGGCGGCTTATTGAACGACACTTCTAGGCCCCCTGTCAGGGAATGGCTTGTGGCAATGAACGCACCTGAATGCAGCCGCTCCGCAAGCCCTCAGCCGCTTAACGCAACAACCACTGGAAACATGACACCTGGACAAGCTGAATAAATAAAAAGCTTTATTTAACAAACTCAGGGCCCTTCCCACATGAAACAGAAAAACAGACAACACCCCCCAAAAAACTGTGAAAAGAATATCTCACTCCCACAACCTGGGGAGGAATAACAAAACTTGCCCATCCAATTGGCCTTCATCCTCGGCCTTACCAAAAGAAGCCCCCCCACAACAGAACACAAACACCCCCATATAAAAAACCATTGGCCTTCATCCTCGGCCTTACCAAAAGAAGCCCCCCCACAACAGAACACAAACACCCCCATATAAAAAACCATTGGCCTTCATCCTCGGCCTTACCAAAAGAAGCCCCCCCACAACACAAACACCCCCATATAAAAAACACCGTTGCCACCATACTCTACTGGGTGTGCCGAGAGGGCGAGTCCTTGTGCAGCCTTGTGCGGCCCCTGCCCGACCTGTTGCTCTGCCTCAACCTGGGCCCTGTGGGTGTTGCAAGGCTGGGGGAAGGCTCCTGAGGGGCAGAATGCGTGACGGCAGATGCCCTTGGGGGTCGGCCTAAACGAGGTCCGGCCCTGGAGGGGCCGGCTGCTGACTGCTGCAGCTGTGGCTGCGCAGCATCAGTCTCTGCAGCAGCTCATCGCACCTTGGCTGGGGGAGTTGCAGTGGCGGCTGCAGCAATGGGGGCAAGCTGGCTGATGGCACGCGCTCGCTGTTCGCCAGAGACACTGGCACTCGGCCGGGCTGGCAGTGCAGCAAGCGCAGCAATCTGGTGGAGGCCAGACCGCTGTGCTGCAGCAGGGCGGCGGGTGCCCTGGCGATGCTTCCGCGACACAGCGAGTGTGGCAGAAGTGAGTGCCCGAACTGCCCTGGTCTGTGCCTGCATCAGATCAGTGAGTGTCTGCACGGCACCACTCATGAACTCGCGACTCGCGTCCTGCGCTGCCGCGAGTTGGTGGACACCTCTGTCCTGTGCTGCCGCGAGTTGGTGGACACCCCTGTCCTGTGCTGCCGCGAGTTGCTCGACAACCCTGTCCTGTGCTGCCGCGAGTTGGTCAACACCCCTGGCGTGTGCTGCCGCGAGTTGCTCAACACCCCTGGCCTGTGATTCCCCGAAAGCGGCCACACTATGAGCCAGGGACTCAATGGCCTGAGGCAACTGTCCCACAACCCCCATGAACTCCTTGTGGCGCCGCTCCGAATCCGCCGACATTTGATCAAGGAGGCGCACCTCCTGGGCGAGGTCCGTCTCCGGACTGGAGGCCGGACTCTCCCTCTGGGGAGAAGGCCGCCGAGCTGGCCGACCCTTCCCGCGTGCCTGGACGCCACTGGGCCCAGCAACTGCCCTCCCCTGCAACACTTCCCCCCTCTGGGGAGAAGGCCGCCGTTCTGCCCGACCCTTCCCGCGTGCCTGGACGGCACTGGGCCCAGGAGCTACACCCCCCTGCAACACATCCCCCTGGCTCTCCTCCAGGCAAGACGTGTCCCCTCCATTGCCATCCCCTGGCGCAGATGATGCTTCCCCCGATGTGCCGCCTTCCTGTTGGTCCTCGTCGTTCTCCTCTTCCGAGGGTCTGGCACTCTCTGCTTCAGGGACCTCCTCCTCACCAGCTGAAAGCAGGAAGGCACAAGAGTAGCTTTACAGTGAGGACAGGGCATCAGCGAGAGAGGCATGAGTGGTGGCATTCAACGCATTGGTCGGACAGTGGCAAAGGACGTAGATCTGATGCGCTAGGGGAACGAGAGAGGTCCAAACGGTCATGTCCTTACCATTGGGTCGCAGCACAGGGTCGGCATCTCCAATGGCAACAGGGCCAACCACCCGGCCACGCATGAGTCGAGCCACGCTCTCCTCCAGCTCACTGAGCTCCTGGAACTGGGCACGGCCTCCCCCGGTGACATTCTGGCTCTTCAAATTCCGGGCCATCTTGGCCTGCAAGAGAAAGGACGGCCTCTAAGTACATTGTGGTGGCCTGTTGTTGTGCGCACTGCCTCCCATGGTGGAATAGCTTGGCCAGTGTGGTGGCCTGTTGTTGTGTGCACTGCCTCCCATGGTGGAATAGCTTGGCCAGTGTGGTGGCCTGTTGTTGTGTGCACTGCCTCCCATGGTGGAATAGCTTGGCCAGTGTGGTGCCCTGTTGTTGTGTGCACTGCCTCCCATGGTCGAATAGCTTGGCCAGTGTGTTAAGTGCAGAAAGTGCTATTGAGGATTATGCCAGTGCCATAGCTGCGGGAGGAGGGCTGGCCATTAGGCCTTTGAGGTCCCTTTGCCCATAATGTGAGGTGCACATGCAAGGATGAGGAGGACACTGGAAAGGGTACTCACCTTGACCATCCGAGTGAGGTCGTTGTACTTCTTGCGGCATTGGTCACCAGTCCTGGGGACATCGCTGTTGACTGACACCCTCTGGGCGATTTTCCTCCAGGCTCTCCTGTACTGCCTCCTGGGAGCCTTCTTGCCACTGTCCGGGCACAAGATCTCTTTGTACCTTTCCAACCCCCTAACCAGCACCCTCAAAGCATGCTGGGAGAAGCGCTGCGCTCGTTCACGGGCCTTCTCCATGGCTTCAGGCGTTATTTGGGTCCACCAGCAGTGTTCAGGCCTAGCTGCAGGGCTCCACTATCCAGGGCGTGGCTGCAGACAAAGTCGACCCTTCCCCCTTTAAGAGCTGGCCGGCGTCAGGGTGTCTGCTGTCAATCAAAACATGACCGCACCTGCGCTGCGCCCGGCCTCGGCGTTATCAGTCCGCACCGCCGGCTTAGCGCCTGAAGATAGGAGTGCAACGCCAGTTTCAGCGCTCGCCCAAACTCTTGGCCAGATCTACTGAATTTCGGCGAAGTGACCTGCAGTTTCCGGCGGGCGCTAACTTTAGCGACCGCCTGACTTTACCGCCCCAAAAGTGGCTATACTGAATTTCTAGGCCAGGGTGTCTAAACTTGAACAGTATCCTATTCCTAAAACTGAGGATCTTTTTGCAAACCTGGCTGGAGGGAAGAAATTCACGAAGCTGGATATGAGTCATGCATGCTTGCAGATTACACTAGATGAGGATTCCAAGAAGTATGTAACCATAAATACACACAAGGGTTTGTTTACCTATAACCGTTTACCATTCAGTGGCTCATCTAGTCCAGCTATCTTCTAGAGGACAATCGAGGGTGTACTGCAAGGGATTCCACATGTTTCAATCTATCTGGATGACATTCTGGTGACGGGAAGAACCGACCAGGAGCATCTGCGCACTCTGAGAGAGGTACTGCAAAGATTGGATAAGGCTGGGTTACGGCTCAAGAGGAGTAAGTGCACTTTCCTGGGGAATGAGGCCGTGTTCCTGGGACATAGAGTGGATGCCACCAGGCTCCATCCAATCAACGAGAAGGTACAAGCACTGCAGGAGGCCCCTGCTCCTACAAATGTGACTGAGTTAAAAGCTTACCTGGGACTGCTAAACTATTATAACAGGTTTTTACCAAACTTGTCAACTGTGTTAGCACCTCTTCACAAACTACTGCACAAGGAGACACAGTGGCAGTGGGGAGAGGAGCAGAGGGTTTCATTTGAACAGTCCAAGAAACTGATACTGTCCTCGGATGTGCTGGTTCACTACAATGCAGAGAAAGACATCATTCTCTCTTGTGACGCTTCACCTTACGGGGTGGGGGCAATTCTTTCACACAGCTTGGAAGATGGAACAGAAAGACCGATAGGGTTTATGTCTCGAACTCTGACCCCAGCGGAAAAAACCATTCCCAGTTAGATAAAGAGGGATTAGCAGTAATGTTTGGGTTACAGAGGTTTCACAAGTACATATATGGCAGGAAATTTACCATATGCACCGATCATAAACCTCTTCTATCTCTTTTTAATGAGATGAAAGCAATACCACAGATGGTGTCACCCCGGATCCAGAGGTGGGCAGTGACGTTAAGGGCGTATGAGCATGTCATCGTTTACAAGGCGGGTAAGTACCATGGGAACGCAGATGCCTTGAGCCGTCTTCCACTACCAGGTACACCTATCCGTGCAGCTCCAGAGGACAGAGTTTTGATGTTGGAGGACACGGACACGGCAATTGTGACCGCAGAACAAGTAAGGACATGGACAGGTAAAGATCCAGTACTGTCTAGAGTCCGAAAATATGTAATGAGGGGTTGGCCACAACATCCGGAAGGGACTGATTTCACACCTTACAGTGTCAGGAAGACAGGGCTGAGTGTGCAGGATGGTTGCGTGTTGTGGGGAGCTCGAGTGATTATTCCACAGCCAGCACGACAGTCTATCCTAGAGTTCTTTGCAGCCGAGAGCGAGAGTCCCGAAGGCTGTGTTGCCTGCCCGGTGCCAGGGTTAAGGACATCTCCTCTGGGCTGGAGAGAAACTTGGAGTGGGAGGGGGAGGATCCAGTTGTCGGGGTCCATGTTGGTACCAACGACATAAATAGGACAAGGAAGGAGGTTCTGCTGAGGGAGTTTGAGCAGCTAGGGGCCAAATTAAAAAGCAGAACCACAAGGGTAATAATCTCTGGATTACTACCTGAGCCACGTGCAAATTTGGCTAGGGTAAATAAAATTAGAGAGTTAAATGCGTGGCTCAAAGCCTGGTGTGGGAGAAATGGGTTTTGCTTCCTGGGACACTGGCATCAGTACTGGGACAGGAGAGAGCTGTTCCGTTGGGATGGACTTCACTTGACCAGTGCTGGGACTAGAGTCCTGGCGAATCGAATAACTAGGGCTGTAGAGAGGGCTTTAAACTAATTAGTGGGGGGGAGGTTTTAAGAGAGCGAAAAATAAAAATGACAGCAGAGAAGGCAATAGAGCAAGGTAGCAGTGGGGGAATTAAAAACCAGAGCATGTCAGGAAGGGATAGAATGTATAATGATAAAGGTAAAGTAGTAAAAGGGGTAAAAGCAGGAATAAATTGTCAGAAATCATATTTGAAAGTTCTTTATCTGAATGCACGCAGCATTCATAACAAAATTGACGAGTTGACGGTACAAATAACTACACATGGGTATGATCTGGTGGCCATTACGGAAACATGGCTGCAAGATAATCATGACTGGGAACTAAACATACAAGGGTATTTGACAATTAGGAAGGACAGACAGGAAGGAAAGGGAGGTGGGGTTGCTATGTTAATCAAGAGTAATACCCACTGGAAATGTTATGTACGCTAAGTATGGTTATCAATCTTTAACATAGACACTGTATTATCATTGTTATAAATCCCTGGGTTAAAGTTGCCCATGTGAAGGTACGGCAAGAACTTTTAAGGACACAATGTGACTAACAGCAGACTTTCCATAATTCTGCACCAGTATCAACTGTTGCAGACAGTGAGGCTGCGCAGTCTCCAGGCAGAAACCCCAGGAGGAAGGGGTGGAGTCGGGTTTTTCGAGCGGGAAATGCGAGCGACTGGAAGAAAAGAGGGCAGGAGCTCTGAAAAGAGGGCTCAGGAGGCAAATGGCTGCCGCATCCCGTCCCGGGCTTCCAAACTCAGCCGCCGCCCTTCGTATTAGTAGCTCTGCATCCAGAACTCAAAGTGGGATTCAGTGATCGTGAAGAGAATTCAACGAAGGGGTTCGGAGTCGTAAGTCTTGCAGACATTATACATACCATGAGCTCCAACTTAAGCGCGCCAATGAAAGAGTGCACTCGAATTTGGACACAGGGACAGATTCCCCTTTGAATCCATATAAATGGAGAATGTATGTTTATTATGTCTAGATTCATTCTAATGTATGCAAATGTCTAATTTAGGTCATTGACCCGTAATCTTCTTATACTGTCTGACATTAAAACTATAAAGTAAGATAATTAGAATTAAGCCATTGTAGTAGTGATCTCCTTACTGGACTATAGAATACTGTCTACAACAGAGACCACATCTCACATATGTCTAGGGAACAGTGAAGGGGTTACATTTTGGGGGCTCGTCCGGGATTGTGGTCTATTTATGTCAGTAAACTAACAGTATTGAATGCTCATTGCTAAGAGAGTGGTTTGTGGTTTCTACTGGGCTGTTTGAGCATAAAAGATGGATGTTATTGAGGTTGAAGCTTGGTGCAAACGGAAGCAGATAGCTACTACCCATGCCATTGTGCTGAATGGTGTTGCTAACGATGAATTGTGTCAAAGCCTTTGGAAAGGTTAGGATAGTTGAGCGCTGCTTGGATACAGCTACCAAGAAGCAGTTTGTGTTGATCCAGACATCAGAGAACCTGAGAGGTCATGGTTTACCTGAGGCAGTTGGGCTTTCTGAAGAGGCTGGTCCCTGGCCAGTTCAGTTTGTCCCTATTATTACTAAGGAAGAAGAAGGGTTTCAGACCAAGTTGTTGTCATTCTTGAGACAAGGAAAGACTGTTGCTGATGTCAAAGGTCTGATAGGTCCTTCGGCCCTGGATATGAACACTCAGTTGGTCAGTGCCATTAGTTCTCTGGTGGATAAATGCACCAATCTGTCCTTCGAGGCTCAGGGATACCGTAAGCTCCATATGTTCTCAGGAGTGAGACCAACTCCCAGTGGGGAAGAGGAGTACGACGCCTGGGCTGAGCAGACCCTGCCTCTGCTAGAGGAATGGCAGTGCAGTGGCAATGTGAAGAGGCAGAGAATAGTAGAAAGCCTTAAGGGTCCTGCTGCTGACATTGTAAGATTCTTAAAGGCCCAGAACACCTCTGCTACTTCCTTTGACTACATGCAGGCTCTAGAAACTGCCTTTGGAACTACTTAAACCATTTCAGATTTGATGGTCAGATTCAGAAGCACATTCCAGTGTGAGGGAGAGAAGCTGTCCAGTTATCTGCTGAGAATAGACAAACTGCTGCATTGTATGTTACGGAAAAGAGGGATTGAGTTGCCTGAAATGAATCGGTTCCGCATTGAACAGGTTGTGCGAGGTGCATTGCTCGAAGACGTGACTGCTCTTCGCATACGCATGACCCATAAGTTGCAAGATCCACCTACCTTCACTGAGCTGCTAAGGGAAGTCAGAGAGGAGGAGGATATGCTTCAGGCCCGGAATGTAGCAAAGAGTGCTGTGATGTCCAAGCTTGTGACTCCTGTTACAGTTCCTACTCCTAAGGGTGATGTCAACCCTGAGATGGAACAGCTGAAGAAGGAAATAAATGTCATGAGAGCCGAGATGGCATATTTTCGGTCTAAGCCCAACACAGAAAGGGATGACGCACGGGTGCAAAAGGTTGAACGCCCTGCGAAGTCTAACAGCAAAATGAATGATTCCTCTAAAGGATATCCCCATGAAGGAGATAGACCTGGAGTCTTTTGTTATAACTGTGGAAAGGATGGACATTTCAAGCGAGAATGTAGAGGTGAGGAAAATCTAAAAAAAGTAAATGACCGTCTCATAAAACTTACCAAGATGTCGGGAAACTACAAAGGGGCACAGTAACGGAATGGCCTGCTGTCCCTGTAGTTAAGACACGTTCCGCTAAGTGCAATAATAGACGAGGGGGCATGAAAGACATCATACCTGAAGGTTTAGTAGGGCTGAGTTCTGCTGTATCAATGCAGATTGAAGGCATTTACACTAAAGCTATCCTCGACACGGGTTCTCAGGTTACCATACTGTACAGATCCTTCTATGACCGATACCTGACGCATTTGCCGTTAACCCCAATCAGTCTTCTGCAGATCTGGGGCCTTAGTCCTGCTGATTACCCATATGATGGCTATTTGTTGCTGAGGTTGGAGTTCTTGGAAGCTGATGTAGGGACCACTGAGACCATTGATGCACTTGTGTTGGTTTGCCCTGACCCCATGGTGAAAGGTGAGGTTTCCATACTGGTTGGCAGTAATACACCCATAGTGAGACGACTCCTGACAAGCTGCAAAGAGCAGGGAGGTGAAAACTTCTTGAGCACCAGACACATTCACCCTGTTTTCAAAAAGGCTTTTGAGAAACTGCCTGAACTTTCTTCCGACGTAGATGATAGCAAAAGAGGAACTGTGTGGTACGTGATACGCTTATCAATTACTTCATAAAAGGTGATGAGTCGAAGAAGAGATGATGAGTCGAAAGAAGAGATGAATAAGGCTTTTATTAGCTAAGAAGAGACCATGCTTCTTCGTGAGTGACTGAACAAGTCTGAACGAAACCCACACAGTGGTGGGTGGAGTCAGCTGAGGCATGCCTCCATACACAGCGCCACCCAGAGGTGGCAATATACAATACAGTGGTTTACCACATTCACCCCTTGTTTAATGTGAAGTCCGGCGGGGTGAAGGGTACTACAAGTTAAGTCTATCAGGAGGCCTTGTCTGACGTCCTGATCGTCGTGGTGGCGGCGGTGGTGTTGCAGCATCCGACGTCGGGTCTGGTGTCTGGGTGGTTGGCGAAGATTCCTGGGGCTTTGGCATGCCGTCTGCAGGGGTTGGGTTGGGAGGGGTGGTGGGGGATAACAGTGGTAAGGGGGATAACGGTGGTAAGGGGGATAACGGTGGTAATTCAGGGGTACCCGAGGGTGCGAGATCTCGTATGGAGACCGTGTCCTCCCGCCCGTCTGGGTATGTCACCCAGGCATACTGGGGGTTGGCGTGTAGGAGGTGCACCCGCTCGACCAGGGGGTCCATTTTATGCGTCCTCACGTGCCTCCGCAGTAGGACGGGCCCAGGAGAAGTCAACCATGCCGGTAGCGAGGTTCCCGATGTAGACTTCCGGGGGAAAACGAACATTTTCTCATGAGGGGTCGCATTAGTGGCAGTACAAAGCAGTGACCGAATGGAGTGAAGCGCTGCAGGGAGGACCTCCTGCCAGCGGGAGGTCGGAAGGCCCTTAGATTTTAGTGCTAAGAGGACTGCCTTCCAAACCGTCGCGTTCTCCCTTTCCACCTGGCCGTTCCCCCGGGGGTTGTAACTGGTGGTCCTGCTCGTGGCGATACCTCTTGTTAGCAGGTACTGCCGAAGTTCGTCGCTCATGAACGATGAGCCCCTGTCGCTATGTATATAGCTGGGGAACCCGAACAGAGCGAAGATGTCATTCAGACACTTGATGACCATGGTACTGGTCATGTCTGGGCAAGGGATGGCAAAGGGGAAACGGGAGTACTCATCAACTATGTTGAGGAAGTACACATTGCGGTCAGCGGAGGGGAGGGGCCCTTTAAAATCGACGCTCAGGCGTTCGAAGGGGCGGGTGGCCTTGATCAGGCTTGCTCTGTCCGGCCTATAGAAGTGCGGTTTGCACTCGGCGCAGATTTGGCAGCTCTTGGTCATGGTCCTGACCTCCTCGATGGAGTAGGGCAGGTTACGGGATTTGATAAAATGGAAAAACCTGGTGACCCCCGGGTGGCAGAGGTCATTGTGGAGGGACTGCAGCCTATCACTCTGCGCGTTGGCGCATGTACCACGTGATAGGGCATCTGGGGGCTCATTGAGTTTCCCTGGCCGATACAAGATATCATAATTGTAGGTGGAGAGTTCGATTCTCCACCTCAAGATCTTGTCGTTCTTGATTTTACCCCTCTGCTTATTATTAAGCATAAAAGCTACTGAACGCTGGTCAGTGAGCAGGGTAAATCGTTTCCCGGCCAGGTAATGCCTCCAGTGACGCACCGCTTCTACAATAGCCTGGGCCTCCTTTTCGACGGAGGAGTGTCTCGTCTCGGGGCCCTGGAGGGTCCTTGAGAAAAAGGCCACGGGTCTGCCCGCCTGGTTAAGGGTCGCGGCTAGGGCGAAGTCGGAGGCATCGCTCTCCACTTGGAAGGGGATGGACTCATCCACCGCGTGCATTGCGGCCTTCGCGATATCGTTCTTGATAAGAGTGAAGGCTGCACACGCCTCTGGTGTCAGGGGGAAGGAGGTGGCTTTGATGAGGGGCCTGGCTTTGTCTGCATAGAGGGGCACCCACTGGGCGTAGTAGGAGAAAAACCCCAGGCATCTCTTCAGTGCTTTTTGGCAGTGGGGAAGGGGTAGCTCCATTAGGGGGCGCATTCTGTCGGGGTCGGGCCCGATGACTCCGTTCTCCACCACGCAGCCGAGGATGGCCAGGCGCTTGGTGTGAAACATACATTTTTCCTTATTGTACGTTAGGTTCAGCCGTTGGGCCGTACGGAGGAAATTTGCTAGATTAACGTCGTGGTCCTGCTGGTCGTGGCCGCAGATGGTGACGTTATCCAAATAGGGGAAGGTTGCCCGCAGCGCGTTCTGGTCAACCATTCGGTCCATCTCCCTTTGGAAGACCGAAACCCCGTTGGTGACGCCGAAGGGGACCCTAAGGAAGTGGTAGAGGCGGCCGTTTGCCTCGAAGGCAGTATACTGGCGGTCCTCATGGCGGATGGGCAGCTGGTGGTACGCTGACTTAAGGTCGATGGTGGAGAATACTTTGTATTGCGCAATCTGATTGACCATATCAGATATGCGAGGGAGGGGGTACGCGTCCAGCTGGGTGTACCGGTTTATGGTTTGGCTGTAGTCGATTACCATGCGGCGTTTTGCAGTGGTTTTAACGACTACAACCTGGGCTCGCCAGGGGCTAGTGCTACCTTCGATAATGCCCTCCTTCAAGAGCCGCTCCACCTCGGAGCTGATAAAAGCTCTGTCCCCGGCACTGTACCGCCTGCTTTTGGTAGCGATGGGTTTACAGTCGCGGGTGAGGTTAGCGAACAGGGGAGGGGGGGGGACTTTTAATGTGGAAAGGCTGCAGGTGGTTTGCAGCGGGCGATTTAAAAGTTGTTGGTTGCAGACTGTGAGTGGGGGGAGGGGTCCACCGTATGCTAGTGTGACACTCTTAAGGTGGCACTGAAAATCCAACCCTAGCAGGACGGCAGCGCAAAGACGGGGCAGGACTAGCAGTTTAAATTTTTGATATTCAGTGCCCCCTACTGACAGGGTCACCACACAGTAGCCGCTGATGTCCATTGACTGGGACTTGGACGCCATAGAAATGCGATGGTGCGTTGGCAGAATCGTGAGGGAGTGGCTACGTACCGTGTCGGGGTGGACGAAACTCTCTGTGCTCCCGCTGTCGATCAGGCAACTGGTGGCGCGGCCGTTTACCGCGATATCCATCATGGAGCTGGATAGATGGTGAGGGAGGGCTTGATCCAGCGTCACGGAGGCCAGTATGTGGCTTAGTGAGTCACTATAGTCATCCGCCGAGACGGTGGTCGGTTCCGGTGACGGAATGGCGGTTGAGTGCGTTGGATACGATGGCGGCGGATGCCATGCGGCCGGGGGTACACAAAATGGCGGATAAGATGGCTGCTCCCACGGCCCGCACGCTGCGCTGCTGGCTGGCTTCCCCTTGCAGGCGTTAGCGTAATGGCCTTTCTTCCCGCAGCCCGAGCAGGTAGCTGTCTTAGCTGGGCAGTGCGCTCTGGGATGTTTTAACTGGCCACAGAAATAGCATTTTTGGGCCTGGTTACTGGGCATCGAAGCAGTTCTTACCGGAGGCTGCTGTCTCGGTTGGGTCGCTGCAGCGGTTGGTGCCGGGGGCGGCGGTCCCGTGTCCCACGGTTTCGATTGCCATGTCTCGGCGCCGTTACGGGGGTATGCCTCGAGGTTTCGGTGGGCCTCCTCTAACGAGAGCGCAAGGGCAATGGCCGTCTTCAGGTCGGGTTCCTTGCTTTCTAGCAGTCTCTGCCGGGTGTGGTCTGACTGGAGGCCCCTGACGAAGGCATCACAGGCGAGTCCCTGCGCGTGCTCCACAGCCGTTACCGCTTTACAATCGCAGTCTCTGCAGAGTGCCAGTAGCGCCCGTGCAAATGCCCCTACCGATTCTCCCGGTTGCTGCCTGCGGGATCCCAAGAGGTGTCGGGCGTAAATTGTGTTCACTGGGCGCGTATATTGCCCTTTTAGTAGCTCGAGGGCCGCCACGTACGTATTAGAGTCCCGGATTAGCATATATACTTGATGGCTCACCTGGGCGGTCAAAATTTTCAGTTTGTGATCCTCCTCTGTAACCTGTGAGATTGCGAGGAAGGATTCAAAGCAGCTCAGCCAGTGTTCAAACTTGGCTGATGCACCCACATCTTGAGGGTCGAGGTCCAGGCGTGGTGGTCTGAGGGCTCTCAGCAATGTCTGCTGTATCCGTTGCTGTTGTTGCTCCTCAGGTGTCGCCATTTAACTTTTAGCTAATAAAATTGATACGCTTATCAATTACTTCATAAAAGGTGATGAGTCGAAGAAGAGATGATGAGTCGAAAGAAGAGATGAATAAGGCTTTTATTAGCTAAGAAGAGACCATGCTTCTTCGTGAGTGACTGAACAAGTCTGAACGAAACCCACACAGTGGTGGGTGGAGTCAGCTGAGGCATGCCTCCATACACAGCGCCACCCAGAGGTGGCAATATACAATACAGTGGTTTACCACAGTACGTTCGAGCCAAACCTATCACCCTGCGTCCTGGAGGAGTGGCTAGAATCCCTGGGATACCAAAATTCCCTGGAATGCCAGGTACTGAAGCCATTCTGATAGAGTCACCTGATGATCCTGCAGAAGAGTCACGGTTTCCAAATGAGCTTCTGGTGAGACCAGAGTTGCAGACCCCGACAGCTGTGATGTCAAGGAGAGTTACAGTGACCGTGAGGAATATGTCAGGCAAAGGAATCACATTGAGGAAAGGAATGCCGATTGCGCATCTGTTTCCTGTAAATGTACTGTCATCACATGTGAAGGAAGAGTCCAAAGTTAATTCAACCGGAGATCTGACACCCTCCTCCTTCAACTTTGGAGATTCATTCGTTCCTAAAGAATGGAAGGACCAATTAGTCAGGAAGATGATGGAGCGGAGAGGAGTTTTCTCTACTCATGAGTTTGATGTTGGTTGTAGTAAGAGTACTCGCCATTCTATCAGAATTACCGAGGATAAACCCTTTCGGGAGAGGTCTCGACGGCTGGCACCAGCTGACATCGAAGCATTGAGACAGCACCTGTCGCAGTTAAAAGAAGCTGAGATCATTACCGAGTCCAGGAGTCCTTATGCATCTCCTATAGTGGTGGTGAGGAAAAAGAACGGAAAGATTCGGATGTGTGTGGACTTTAGGACGCTTAACAGACGTACTATTCCCGACCAATACACCGTTCCAAGAATTGAGGATGCACTGGCTTGTCTTAATGGAAGCAAGTGGTTCAGTGTGTTGGATCTCAGAAGTGGATACTACCAAATACCGATGAGTGAATCGGACAAATAAAAGACAGCCTTTATATGTCCAGTTGGGTTCTACCAATTTGAAAGGATGCCACAGGGAGTTTCAGGCGCTCCAGCAACTTTTCAAAGAATAATGGAACAAACAGTTGGGGGACATGAGCTTGCTCGAAGTATTGGTGTACTTGGATGATATCATTGTGTTTGGGGCAACCCTTGAAGAACACGAAGCTCGGTTGCTGAAAGTGCTTGGTCGCCTGGAGGATGAAGGTCTCAAGCTATCATTGGACAAGTGTCAGTTTTGCCAAACATCCGTGTCCTACGTGGGGCATATTGTATCACAGGATGGAGTAGCCACAGATCCATCCAAGATCGAAGCTGTTACCACATGGCCCAAACCGAACACATTGACTGCCTTGCGGTCATTTCTTGGGTTCTGCGGATATTACAGGCGCTTTGTGCAGGATTACTCCAAAGTGGCCCATCCTCTGAATCAGCTGCTGGCTGGTTACCTCCCACCAGCCGAGAGGAAGAAAAAGGCTAAAGGTAAAGAGAACAAGGACTACTTCAAACCCTCTGAGCCTTTTGGTGTTAGATGGGATGAGAAATGCGAAGAGGCCTTCCACACCTTAAAGCAAAGTCTTACTCAAGCCCCCGTGTTGGCTTTTGCAAACCCACAGCTGCCATATGTGCTACACGTGGATGCCAGTCAAGAAGGGTTGGGTGGTGTGTTGTATCAGGACCAAGGAACAGGGCTGAGACCCGTAGCGTTCATCAGTCGCAGTCTTACGCCATCAGAGTGTAACTACCCAGCTCATAAGCTAGAATTCTTGGCGTTGAAGTGGGGGGGGGGGGTGGATAAGCTGCAGGATTATCTGTGTGGAGCGAAGTTTGAAGTGAGGACAGACAATAATCCATTAACCTATGTGTTGACTTCGGCAAAACTTGATGCCACCGGCCACCGCTGGCTTGCTGCACTATCTGTTTACGACTTTAGTCTCAGGTACAGACCTGGGAACCAGAACATTGACGCAGATGCTCTGTCTCGTCGCCCACACTACCAGAAACCAGAGTGGAAAGATGTTGCTTCAGCAGATGTGAAAGTAATGTGTCAGATGTCCGTGGTATCTGGACCAAAGAAATCATTTCATGCCCGAGAGATTGACCACTTGGGAGCGTCAATGCATGCTGTTCCCCAGGCATTTTGCAACCTTTCCAGTTTGGATGTACAAAACTTACCCATGTTGTGTTCATCTGAAATATCCAAAGCACAACAGGAGGATCCCTGTATTCATGAGGTGTTTTCAGCTCTCCGTCTGGGTGATATTACACAGATCGACAAATCAAAACATCCTGACTGTCATCTGCTCCTAAGAGAATGGGACCACTTGGAAATTAAAGAGGGAGTGTTGTGTAGAATCACTCACCCACCCACTAAACCATGTCATTCACAGTTGGTCCTGCCTGAAAAGTACAGGGAAATAGTGATGAAGTCTTTGCATGATGACGCAGGTCATCTGGGAGTAGATAAGACCTATGGGTTGGTCAAGGACAGATTCTATTGGCCACGTATGAAGTCTGCGGTTGAGGAGTTCTGCAAGTCCTGTGCACGCTGTGTCCAGAGAAAGACTTTACCTAAAAGAGTTGCTCCTCTGTTTCACATGCAAAGTGATGGACCTCTAGACCTTGTCTGTATGGATTTTCTGTCCATCGAACCCGATTCCAGCAATACCGCAAATGTCTTGGTCATTACAGATCATTACACTCGCTACGCCCAAGCTTTTCCCACAAAGGATCAGAAAGCATCCACCGTTGTCAAAGTGTTGTGGGAGAAATACTTCATCCACTATGGCTGCCAAAGCGAATACACAGTGATCAAGGTAGAGACTTTGAAAGTAGACTTATACATGAGTTGTTGTCCATGCTCGGGATTGAGAAGTCAAGAACAACTCCATACCATCCTCAGGGAGATCCTCAACCTGAGCGGTTTAACTGTACTTTGTTAGACATGCTTGGAACGCTGGATTCAAAGCGAAAGAACAAGTGGAGTCGGCACATTGGACATCTTGTTCATTCTTATAATTGTACCCGAAATGACACTACTGGTTTTTCACCATACTACCTCATGTTTGGACGTGAAGCGAGGATGCCGGTGGATTTGTGTTTCGGAGTATCCAGTGATGGCACATCACAGAGAACTTACCTCAAGTATGTATCTGACATGAGAAAGGAATTGCAAGCTGCTTATGAACTTGCTGAGTCTGTTTCTGCCAAACAGAATAAAGGAAATAAGCAGAGGTATGACCAGAAGATCCGTTTTTCCCAACTCATGCCTGGTGACCGAGTTCTCATACGGAACCTAGGACTTCAAGGGAAACATAAGTTAGCAGACCGCTGGGCTTCTACACCTTACATTGTTGAAAGTCAAATGTCACAACTACCTGTGTTTCGGCTAAAACCTGCAGGTGGGAATGGACCCATAAAAATACTGCACCGGAATCATATCCTGCCATTGGGACAGCAAGTGCGTCTGGATCCGCCAGCGGATAATGAGCCGACACCTAATAGGAGAACCCTGCAGAGAAGAAGAAGGAAAAAAACGAGAAACCAGGAAAACTTTGTTCCAGAAGACAGAAAACCCATGACACAGTGTGTGGATCATGAGGAACCTGATGAGTCGGAAGATGAAGAATGGGATCTATGGTACGACCTCCCAGAAAGACGCATAAGACAGAATCTGGATGAATTGTCTGAACCACTTAGCTCAGACTTGGACATGGTCTGGGAAGAACCAGATGCTTCCGAGAAGGAGATAAAAGAGACTGAAAGGCATGATAACAAAGGAACCAATGCCTCCAACGTAGTTGAAGGGACTGAAGACCGGGTATCCGAAATAAGGAGCTCACAGCGAGTTAAGAAGGTTCCTGAAAGATTGACATACAGTACACTAGGAGTGCCAAGTGTAATGATAGCCCCTACGGTTCGATATGTTACCTCCCTTTATACATGGTTGGGAAGCATGCAACCACTTATTTGTAAAGTTCATTAGGCATGGGGACATGCCTATATTTGGTAGGGGGGAGTGTAATACCCACTGGAAATGTTATGTACGCTAAGTATGGTTATCATTCTTTAACTTAGACACTGTATTATCATTGTTATAAATCCCTGGGTTAAAGTTGCCCATGTGAAGGTACGGCAAGAACTTTTAAGGACACAATGTGACTAAGAGCAGACTTTCCATAATTCTGCACCAGTATCAACTGTTGCAGACAGTGAGGCTGCGCAGTCTCCAGGCAGAAACCCCAGGAGGAAGGGGTGGAGTCGGGTTTTTCGAGCGGGAAACGTGAGCGACTGGAAGAAAAGAGGGCAGGAGCTCTGAAAAGAGGGCTCAGGAGGCAAATGGCTGCCGCATCCCGTCCCGGGCTTCCAAACTCGGCCACCGCCCTTCGTATTAGTAGCTCTGCATCCAGAACTCAAAGTGGGATTCAGTGATCGTGAAGAGAATTCAACGAAGGGGTTCGGAGTCGTAAGTCTTGCAGACATTATACATACCATGAGCTCCAACTTAAGCGCGTCAACGAAAGAGTGCACTCGAATTTGGACACAGGGACAGATTCTCCTTTGAATCCATATAAATGGAGAATGTATGTTTATTATGTCTAGATTCATTCTAATGTATGCAAATGTCTAATTTAGGTCATTGACCCGTAATCTTCTTATACTGTCTGACGTTAAAACTATAAAGTAAGATAATTAGAATTAAGCCATTGTAGTAGTGATCTCCTTACTGGACTATAGAATACTGTCTACAACAGAGACCACATCTCACATATATCTAGGGGACCGTGAAGGGGTTACATTTTGGGGGCTTGTCTGGGATTGTGGTCTATTTATGTCAGTAAACTAACAGTATTGAATGCTCATTGCTAAGAGAGTGGTTTGTGGTTTCAACTGGGCTGTTTGAGTATAAAAGATGGATGTTATTGAGGTTGAAGCTTGGTGCAAACGGAAGCAGATAGCTACTACCCATGCCATTGTGCTGAATGGTGTTGCTAACGATGACCCTGATGATGTCTTGCTAAGGGCTCTGAATTGTGTCAAAGCCTTTGGAAAGGTTAGGATAGTTGAGCGCTGCTTGGATACAGCTACCAAGAAGCAGTTTGTGTTGATCCAGACATCAGAGAACCTGAGAGGTCATGGTTTACCTGAGGCAGTTGGGCTTTCTGAAGAGGCTGGTCCCTGGCCAGTTCAGTTTGTCCCTATTACATAAGAACATAAGAACATAAGAAATAGGAGCAGGAGTAGGCCAATCGGCCCCTCGAGCTTGCTCCGCCATTCAATAAGATCATGGCTGATCTGATCCTAACCGCCAATCCACTATCACAGAACCATCTCCTGAATGTAACAGAATTAGACACACGAAATAGGAGCAGGATCAGGCTACATGGCCCCTGGGCCCGCTCCGCTACCCACAGGGCCATGACCGATCCGAACCTAGACTCATGTCCAAATTCCTGCCCGCTCCCCGTAACCCTTAATTCCCTTTACTTCTAGGAAACTGTCTATTTCTGTTTTAAATTTATGTAATGATGTAGCTTCTACAGCTTTTTGGGGCAGCATATTCCATGGACCTACCACCCTCTGAGTGAAGTAGTTCCTCCTCATCTCAGTTTTGAAAGAGCAGCCCCTTATTCTAAGACTATGCCCCCTAGTTCTAGTTTCACCCATCATCGGGAACATCTTCCCCGCATCCACCCGATCCAACCCCTTCACAATCTTATATGTTTCAATAAGATCGCCTCTCATTCTTCTGAACTCCAATGAGTAGAGTCCCAATCTACTCAACCTCTCCTCATATGTCCATCCCCTCATGCCCGGGATTAACCGAGTGAACCTTCTTTGTACTGACTTGAGAGCAAGTATGTCCTTTCTTAAGCATGGACACCAAAACTGTACGCAGTATTCCAGCTGCGGCCTCACCAATACCTTGTACAACTGAAGCAATACCTCCCTATTTTTATATTCTATCCCCCTAGCAATGAAAGCCAACATTCCATTGGCCTTCTTAATCACTTGCTGCACCTGCATACTAACCTTTTGAGTTTCGTGCACCAGGACCCCCAGATCCCTTTGTACTTCAGTACTTTCCAGTTTCTTGCCATTAAGATAATAACTTGCTCTACGATTTTTCCTGCCAAAGTGCATAACCTCGCACTTTCCAGTATTGTATTCCATCTGCCAAATCTCTGCCCACTTACTTAGCCTGTCTATGTCCCCTTGCAGGTTTTTTATGTCCTCCTCACTCACTACTTTCCCTCCCATCTTAGTATCATCTGCAAACTTTGATATGTTACACTCGGTCCCCTCCTCCAAATCGTTAATATAGATTGTAAAGAGTTGGGGACCCAGCACTGACCCCTGCGGAACACCACTAGTTACTGATTGCCAGTCTGAGAATGAACCATTTATCCCAACTCTCTGCCTTCTGTTAGATAGCCAATCCTCTATCCATGCCAGAATATTACCCCCAATCCCGTGATTTTTTTATCTTAAGCAATAATCTTTTGTGTGGCACCTTGTCAAATGCCTTTTGGAAGTCTAAATACACTACGTCCACTGGCTCCCCTTTATCCACCCTATACGTTACTTCCTCAAAGAACTCCAGCAAATTTGTCAAACATGACTTCCCCTTCATAAAACCATGCTGACTTTGTCCTATTAAATTATGATTATCCAAATGTCCTGTTACTGTCTCCTTAATAATGGACTCCAAAATTTTACCTACCACAGATGTTAGGCTAACCAGTCTATAGTTTCCAGCCTTCTGTCTACTGCCATTTTTAAATAAGGGTGTTACATTAGCAGTTTTCCAGTCTGCCGGGACCTTTGCCGAGTCCAGGGAGTTTTGGAAAATTATTACCAATGCATCCACAATCCCTACCGCCACTTCACTCAAGACCCTAGGATGTAAGCCATCAGGTCCAGGTGATTTATCTGCCTTGAGTCCCATTATTTTACCGAGTACCACTTCCTTAGTGATTTTGATCATGTTTAGCTCCTCCCCCCCTTTAGCCCCCTGTTTGTCCAGTGTTGGGATATTCTTAGTGTCTTCTACTGTAAAGACTGATGTAAAATATTCATTCAGTGTTTTTGCCATCTCCATATTTCCCACCATTAATTTCCCGGTCTCATCCTCTAAGGGACCAACATTTACTTTAGCCACCCTTTTTGTTTTTATATAACTATAAAAACTCTTACTATCTGTTTTTATATTTTTTGCTAATTTACTTTCATAATCTATCTTCCCTTTCTTAATCAATCTTTTTGTTATTTTTTGCTGTCTTTTAAAGTTTTCCCAATCCTCTATCCTCCCACTAGATTTGGCTACCTTATATGCCCTTGTTTTTAGTCGAATACTATCCTTAATTTCTTTACTTAGCCACGGATGGCTGTCTTTTCTTTTACACTCTTTTCTTCTCAGTGGAATATATTTTTTTTGGAAGTTGTAAAATAACTCCTTGAATGTACATCACTGATCATGTATCGTCGTACCCTTTAATCTATTTTCCCAATCCACTCTGCTCAATTCCGCTCTCATACCTTCATATTCTCCTTTATTCAAGCTTATCATGCTTGTTTGAGATCCAACCTTCTCACCCTCTAATTGAATGTGGAATTCAACCATGTTATGGTCACTCATTCCAAGGGGATCCCTTACTAGGACATTTTTAATTAATCCCGTCTCGTTACACAGGACCAGATCTAAGGTTGCTTGCCCCCTGGTCGGTTCAGTTACATACTGCTCAAGAAACCCATCCCTAATACACTCAATGAACTCATCCTCAAGGCTGCTCTGCCCAATTTGATTTGTCCAATTAATATGATAGTTGAAATCCCCCATAATTATAGATGTTCCCTTATTACAAGCCTCAACTATTTCCTGATTGATACTCCGTCCAACAGAGTTGCCACTGTTCGGAGGCCTATAGACTACGCCCACTAGTGTTTTTTTCCCCTTATTATTCCTTACCTCCACCCAAACTGTTTCATTATCCTGATCTTTTGACCCAATATCATTTCTCTGTATTACAGTGATTCCTTCCTTTATTAACATAGCCACCCCACCTCCCCTTCCTTCCTGCCTGTCCTTCCTGATCGTTAAATAACCTGGTATGTTTAATTCCCAGGCATTGTCACCCTGCAGCCATGTTTCTGTAATGGCCACAAGATCATACCCATATGTAGTTATTTGTGCCATTAACTCATCTATTTTGTTACGAATGCTCCGTGCATTCAGATAGAGAACTTTCAAAGATGTTTTGTGACACTTAGTTCCTGCTTTTGCCCTTTTTATTACTTTACCTTTTACTCCATACCTTCTGCCCCTTCCTGACACGCTCTGGTTTTTAATTTCCCCACTGCTACCTAAGTCTATTACCTTCTCTGTTGTCATTTTTATTATTTGCTCTCCAGGAACCTCCCCCCCACTAGTTAGTTTAAAGCCCTCTCTACAGCCCTAGTTATATGATCCGCCAGGACTCTAGTCCCAGCACTGGCCAAGTGAAGCCCGTCCCAACGGAACAGCTCCCTCCTGCCCCAGTACTGGTGCCAGTGTCCCAGGAAGCAAAACCCATTTCTCCCACACCAGTCTTTGAGCCACGCATTTAACTCTCTAATTTTATTTGTCCTAGCCAAATTTGCTCGTGGCTCAGGTAATAATCCAGAGATTATTACCCTTGTGGTTCTGCTTTTTAATTTGGCCCCTAGCTGCTCAAACTCCCTCAGCAGAACCTCCTTCCTTGTCCTATCTATGTCGTTGGTACCAACATGGACCACGACAACTGGATCCTCCCCCTCCCACTCCAAGTTTCTCTCCAGTCCAGAGGAGATGTCCTTAACCCTGGCACCGGGCAGGCAACACAGCCTTCGGGACTCTCGCTCTCGGCTGCAAAGAACTCTATCTATCCCCCTAACGATACTATCCCCTACCACTACAACATTTCTTTTAACTCCACCCACTTGAATGGCCCCCTGCTCCACGGTGCTGTGGCCAGGTTGCTCATCCTCCCTGCAGTCCCTGCTCCTGTCCCCACAGGGAGTAAGAGCCTCGAACCTGTTGGACAAGTGCAAGGGCTGCGGCTCCTCCAACACTACCTCCTGGATCCCCGTACCTGCCTCACTTCTAGTCACACCATCCTGACCTTGGCCACGGACTACATCTGAATTAATTAATCTAATTGGTGTGACTACCTCGTGATACACAGAGTCCAGGTAACTCTCCCCCTCCCTGATGTGTCTCAGTGTTTGAAGCTCGGTCTCCAGCTCTTCAACACGGAGCAGCAGCCAACACTTACTGCAAATGTGATCACCGTGAGCATCAATGGTGTTCACCAGCTCCCACATATTGCAGCAGCAACACATCGCCTGATCTCCCATTCTATGTAATTAATTAAATTTATTAATATTATTCTTAAATATCCTCTGCCCCGATTCTAGATGGTGAATATCACACCTTAGAAACTATAAACCAAAGAGATTTAAGCTTAAAAGGGAGAAATACTCACCAACCAATCACTTACCCGCTTTCTGGTGACGTCACACTTGGATTACTTTTTACCTCTCTCCTTCCCTTCGAGTTCAGAGACTGGTACACCTTACCTGGTCTCTGGGGACTTTTATACCCCGCTCTGCCGCTCAGGTTTCCCACCGACGCACTGAGGCCTTACCTGGTCTCTGGGACTTTTATACCCCGCTCTGCCGCTCAGGTTTCCCGCCGATGCTGTGAGACCTTACCTGGTCTCTGGGACTTTTATACCCCGCTCTGCCGCTCAGGTTTCCCACCGACGCTGTGAGGCCTTACCTGGTCTCTGGGGACTTCTATACCCCGCTCTGCCGCTCAGGTTTCCCGCCGACGCTGTGAGGCCTTACCTGGTCTCTGGGGACTTCTATACCCGCTCTGCCGCTCAGGTTTCCCGCCGATGCTGTGAGGCCTTACCTGGTCTCTGGGGACTTTTATACCCCGCTCTGCCGCTCAGGTTTCCCGCCGACGCTGTGAGGCCTTACCTGGTCTCTGGGGACTTCTATACCCCGCTCTGCCGCTCAGGTTTCCCGCCGACGCTGTGAGGCCTTACCTGGTCTCTGGGGACTTCTATACCCGCTCTGCCGCTCAGGTTTCCCGCCGACGCTGTGAGGCCTTACCTGGTCTCTGGGGACTTTTATACCCCGCTCTGCCGCTCAGGTTTCCCACCGACGCTGTGAGGCCTTACCTGGTCTCTGGGGACTTTTATACCCCGCTCTGCCGCTCAGGTTTCCCGCCGACGCACTAAGGCCTTACCTGGTCTCTGGGGACTTTTATACCCCGCTCTGCCGCTCAGGTTTCCCGCCGACGCTGTGAGGCCTTACCTGGTCTCTGGGGACTTTTATACCCCGCTCTGCCGCTCAGGTTTCCCGCCGACGCTGTGAGGCCTTACCTGGTCTCTGGGACTTTTATAGCCCCGCTCTGCCGCTCAGGATTCCCGCCGACGCTGTGAGGCCTTACCTGGTCTCTGGGGACTTTTATACCCCGCTCTGCCGCTCAGGTTTCCCGCCGACGCACTGAGGCCTTACCTAGTCTCTGGGGACTTTTATACCCCGCTCTGCCGCTCAGGTTTCCCGCCGACGCTGTGAGGCCTTACCTGGTCTCTGGGGACTTTTATACCCCGCTCTGCCGCTCAGGTTTCCCGCCGACGCACTGAGGCCTTACCTGGTCTCTGGAGACTTTTATACCCCGCTCTGCCGCTCAGGTTTCCCGCCGACACTGCGAGGCCTTACCTGGTCTCTGGGGACTTTTATACCCCGCTCTGCCGCTCAGGTTTCCCGCCGACGCACTGAGGCCTTACCTGGTCTCTGGAACTTTTATACCCCGCTCTGCCGCTCAGGTTTCCCGCCGACGCACTGAGGCCTTACCTGGTCTCTGGGGACTTTTATAGCTCCGCTCTGCCGCTCAGGTTTCCCGCCGACGCACTGAGGCCTTACCTGGTCTCTGGGGACTTTTATACCCCGCTCTGCCGCTCAGGTTTCCCGCCGACGCACTGAGGCCTTACCTGGTCTCTGGGGACTTTTATACCCCGCTCTGCCGCTCAGGTTTCCCGCCGACGCACTGAGGCCTTACCTGGTCTCTGGAACTTTTATACCCCGCTCTGCCGCTCAGGTTTCCCTCCGACGCTGCGAGGCCTTACCTGGTCTCTGGGGACTTTTATAGCTCCGCTCTGCCGCTCAGGTTTCCCGCCGACGCACTACTACTAAGGAAGAAGAAGGGTTTCAGACCAAGTTGTTGTCATTCTTGAGACAAGAAGGAAAGACTGTCAGAAATTATATTGGGTCAAAGGATCAGGATAGTAGTAGTGTTGTCATTCTTGAGACAAGAAGGAAAGACTGTCAGAAATTATATTGGGTCAAAGGATCAGGATAGTGAAATAGTTTGGGTGGAGATAAGGAATAAGAAGGGGAAAAAGTCACTAGTGGGCATAGTCTATAGGCCTCCTAACAGTTGCAACTCTGTTGGTCGGAGTATAAATCAGGAAATAGTTGGGGCTTGTAATAAGGGAACAGCTATAATCATGGGGGATTTTAACTTTCATATTGACTGAACTAATCAAATTGGGCATGGCAGCCTTGAGGAAGAGTTCATAGAGTGTATTAGGGACAGGTTCCTTGAGCAGTATGTAACTGAACCAACCAGGGGACAGGCAACCTTAGGTCTGGTCCTGTGTAATGAAACAGGATTAATAAAAAATGTCCTAGTAAAGGATCCCCTTGGAATGAGTGACCATAATATGGTTGAATTCCAAATTCAGTTTGAGGGTGAGAGAGTTGGATCTCAAACCAGCATACTGAGCTTAAATAAAGGAGACTATGAAGGTATGAGAGTAGAATTGACTAAAGTGGACTGGGAAAACAGATTAACGTGTAAGACGGTACAAGAGCAATGGTCTACATTCAAGGAGATATTTCACATCTTTCAAGATAAATATATTCCACTGAGGAAAAAGGGGAGTAAAAGAAAAGACAGCCATCCGTGGCTTAGTAAAGTAATAAAGGATAGTATCCGACTGAAAACAAGGGCATATAAAGTAGCCAAATCTAGTGGGAGGATAGAAGATTGGGAAGCATTTAAAAGCCAGCAAACAATAACTAAAAGATTAATTAAGATAGGGAAGATAGATTATGAAAGTAAACATGCAAAAAATATAAAAAAAGATAGCAAGAGTTTCTACAGCTATATAAAAAGAAAAAGGGTGGCTAAAGTGAACGTTGGTCCCTTAGAGGATGGGACCGGGAAACTAGTGGTGGGGAACATGGAGATGGCAAAGACGCTGAACAAATATTTTGTATCAGTCTTTACAGTAGAGGACACTAAAAATATCCCAACACTGGACAAACAGGGGGCAATGGGGGGGGAGGAGCTAAAGACGATTAAAATCACTAAGGAGATGGTACTCAGTAAAATAATGGGAGTTAAGGCGGATAAATCCCCCGGACCTGATGGCCTACATCCTACGGTCTTGAGAGAAGTGGCGGTAGGGATTGTAGATGCATTGGTGATTATTTTCCAGAGCTCCCTGGACTCAGAAAAGGACCCGGCAGATTGGAAAACTGCTAATGTAACACCCTTATTTAAGAAGGGAAGTAGACAAAAAGCTGGAAACTATAGACCAGTTAGCCTAACATCTGTGGTTGGCAAAATGTTGGAGTCCATTATTAAGGAAACAGTAACAGAGCATTTGGATAAACATAATTTAATAGGACAGAGTCAGCATGGTTTTATGAAGGGGAAGTCACGTTTGACAAATTTGCTCGAATACTTTGAGGATGTAACATACAGGGTGGATAAAGGGGTACCAGTGGATGTAGTGTATTTGGACTTCCAAAAGGCATTTGACAAGGTTCCACACAAAAGATTACTGATCAAGATAAGAAATCACGGGATTGGGGGTAATATACTGGCATGGGTAGAAGATTGGCTATCTAACAGAAAACAAAGAGTTGGGATAAATGGTTCATTCTCGGGCTGGCAATCAGTAACTAGTGGTGTTCCGCAGGGGTCAGTGCTGGGACCCCAACTCTTTACAATCTATATTAACAATTTGGAGGAAGGGATCGAGTGCAACATATCCAAATTTGCCGACGATACAAAGATGGGAGGGAAAGCAATGCGTGAGGATGACATAAAAAACCTGCAAAAGGACATAGACAGGCTAAGTGAGTGGGCAGAGATTTGGCAGATGCAATATAATGTTGGAAAGTGTGAGGTTATGCACTTTGGCAGAAAAAAATCAAAGAGCAAGTTATTATCTAAATGGAGAGAAACTGCAAAGTGCTACAGTACAAAGGGATCTGGGGGTCCCGGTGCATGAAACACAAAAAGTTAGTATGCAGGTGCAGCAGGTGATCAGGAAGGCCAATGGAATCTTGGCTTTTATTGCAAGGGGGATGGAGTATAAAAACAGGGAAGTCTTGCTGCAGTTATACAGGGTATTGGTGAGGCCACAGCTGGAATACTGCGTGCAGTTTTGGTTTCCATATTTAAGAAAAGATATACTTGCTCTCGAGGCGGTTCAGAGAAGGTTCACTCGGTTGATTCCGGAGATGAGGGGGTTGACGTATGAGGAAAGGTTGAGTAGGTTGGGACTCTACTCATTGGAGTTCAGAAGAATAAGAGGCGATCTTATCGAAACATATAAGATTGTGAGGGGGCTTGATCGGGTGGATGCGGGGAGGATGTTTCCACTGATGGGTGAGACTAGAACGAGGGGGCATAATCTAAGAATAAGGGGCTGCCCTTTCAAAACTGAGATGAGGAGAAACTTCTTCACTCAGAGGGTAGTAAATCTATGGAATTTGCTACCCCAGAGAGCTGTGGAAGCTGCAACATTAAATAAATTTAAAATGGAGATAGACAGTTTCCTAGCAGATAAGGGAATTAGGGGTTACGCGGAGAGGGCAGGGAAGTGGACGTGAGTCTAGATTCGGATCAGCCATGATCCTATTGAATGGCGGAGCAGGCCCAAGGGGCCGTATGGCCTACTCCTGCTCCTACTTCTTATGTTCTTATGTAACTACATCAGTGTCATCCTGGAGTTCCGCATATGAAAGCATTGGCAAGGAGTTACTTGTGGTGGCCAAAGCTAGATGAGGAGATAGAAAATCTAGTCAAGACATGCAGCACTTGTCAAGTACACCGGAAGGCACCAGCAGCGGCTCCACTCCACCCCTGGGAGTGGCCGGATAAACCATGGAGAAGATTACATGTAGATTATGCAGGTCCATTCATGGGAAAGATGTTCCTCATAATCATTGATGCACATTCCAAGTGGATGGATGTGTATCCTGTAAATTCTGCTTCATCTACTGTTACTATAGACTGCCTGCATAGGAGTTTTAATAATCAAGGGATACCGGAGATCGTAGTAAGTGACAATGCCACGTGTTTTGTGAGTACAGAAACAAAAGAGTTCATGAGAAACAATGGCATAGTGCACATGACTTCAGCTCCATATCATCCGTCTTCAAATGGACTTGCGGAGAGAGCCGTACAAACATTTTAGGAGATGATGAAAAAAAGTGCGGAAGGGAGTTTGGCAACCAAGGTGTCACGAGTTCTGTTCAGCTACAGAATAACACCTCAATCTACCACAGGACTCTCTCCTGCTGAGTTGTTGTTAGGACGTTGACTATGCTCCACTCTTGACCTGGTTCACCCAGATCTAAAAAGGAAGGTGGAAAACCGACAAATCAAACAAAAGGAGAACCATGACAGAAGGACAAAGAGCCGCAGTTTTGGAGAAGGAGATGCGGTCCTTTCCAGGAATTTCAGTTATGGTCCAAAATGGATTCCTGGCGTCATAGACTCAATGACCGGTCCAGTTTCATATACGGTCATGGTGGGAACTGATCAGGTAGTACGCAGACATGTGGATCAGATACTGACCAGACAACGGGAAATCGAACTGGAGGTTCCAGAGGAAATGTTGGAGGACAAGTTGGCCCACAGTTATCCAAATGCATTGGTGGTACCAACACCACGAACAGAGCCAGTTATACCTGGACCCCTTCGTCAAAAGGAAACCATCGTAGCAGAGTCAGATACTCTGAGTACTGCTCAGGAGCTGCAGGTGAGTATACCACAACCAAGCAGGGACTTGACTGTAAGACATTCACCAAGGGCTCACAAGCCACCAGAGAGATTGATCATGACCTGCTAGGTTCTTTCAGTATGGACTATCATTAAAGGAGTTTCCTTATGGACTTTTTAAGAATGTTGTTAAGAAATTATTGTAAACATAAGAGAGGGGGGGGATATATTAATCTGGGATGTAATGCTTAAGTTATCCACCAGATGGAGACAAATATTAAGGGATCATATTTACCAGTGTTAAGGTAATGTCCTGGCACACCACTTATTAAGGTAGTGGCATTGCATTCTGGGTATGACTCAGAGGTTGATCCTCCATCTTTGTGATCGCACAGTAAGAATTGAGAGTGTGTTTGCTGCAGCTGTAAGAGCTAGGTTCTCTGCTACATATGTATAATTAAACAGTTAAAATTTTGGTTCCTGAAGTCTGGCTTATCTCAGTTTCTGACCTTACCACTCGGATATCACAATATCCTATCTGTTCCCCTTAATTTCTTGAAAACTTCAATCAGATCACCCCTTAACCTTCTAAATTCTAAGGAATACAACCCTAGTTTGTGTAATCTCTCCTCGTAATTTAACCCTTAGAGTCTGGGTATCATTCTGGTAAACCTACGCCGCACTCCCTCCAAGACCAATATATTCTTCCTAAGGTGTGGTGCCCAGAACTGCTCACAGTACTCCAGGTGTGGTCTAACCAGGGTTTTGTATAGCTGCAGCATAACATCTAACCCTTGTATTCTATTCCTCTAGATATAAAGGCCAGTATCCCATTAGTTTTTTAAATTATTTTCTGCACCTGTTAATGACATTTTAATGATCTATGTACGTGGACCCCCAAGTCTCTTTGGACCTCCACTGTTTTTAGCTTTACGCCATTTAGAAAGTACCCTGTTCAGCCTTTTCAGGTCCAAAGTGGATGACCTCACATTTGCCTACATTGAAATCCATTTGCCACAGTTTTGCCCATTCACTTAATCTATCAATATCCTTTTGTAATTTTATCCTTTTACCTACACTGCCTACAATGTTGCCTATCTTTGTGTCATTGGCAAATTTGGATATGTGACTTTCTATGCCATCATCTTAAGGTGTTAATAAATATGGCAAATAGTTGAGGCCACTAGTCACATCCTGCCAATTAAAGTACCTGCCCATTATCCCTACTCTCTGTCTCCTGCTGCTCAGCCAATTTCCAAACCAGGTCAATAATTTGCCCTAAATTTCATGGGCTTCCAAGTGGGACTTTATCAAATGCCTTCTGGAATTCCATATAAATAACATTCCCCTGTCCACTACTTCAGTCACCACCTCAAAAAATTCAGTCAGGTTTGTCAGCAATGACCTACCTTTCACAAATCCATGCTGGCTCTCTCTGATCAACTGAAATGTTTTGACTTGTTTAGTCACCTTATCCTTGATTATAGACTCTAGTAATTTCCCAACAACAGATGTTAGGCTAACCAGTCTATAATTCCCTGGTTTCCCTCTCTCGCCATTCTTAAATAGCGGCATGACATGCGCAATTTTTCAATCTAAAGGAACAGTTCCTGAATCGAGAGAACTTTGGAAGATTGCCAGCTGCAATGTGCTCACCTACCTCCTTTAAAACTCTGGGATGGAAACCATCTGGTCCTGGGTATTTGTCACTCTTTAGTGCCATTATTTTCTTTATTACTGTTATATTACTTAGGTTAATTTTATTGAGTCCCTGTCCCCAATTCAATATTAGTTTCTTTGGGATTTCCAGCATGGTATCCTCTTCTTCTACTGTAAATACTGACGCAAAGTATTATTCAACATGTCCACCATTTCCTTATTATCATTGATAATATCACCAATATCAGCTTTTAAGGGGCCACATTTCTCCTGACTGCCCTCTTTTTCCTAATATAATTATAAAATATCTTTGTGTCGATTTTGATATCCCTTGCGAGTTTCTTTTCATAATCCCTTTTTGTAGCTCTTACTATCTGTTTTGTGGCCCTTTGCTGTTCTTTGTATTTTCCCATTCGCCAGGATCTGTGCTATTTTTTGCATTTTTGTGTGCTTTTTCTTTTAATTTTATGCTGACCCTTACCTCTTTAGTCGTCCATGGCTGGTTTTTTTGGCAAGTAGAGCTCTTACCCCTCAGGGATATAAACTGGTTCTGTATCACATTAAATTCTTTTTTGAACATCTCCCACTGATCTTCTGTTGTTTTACCCGTTAATAGATTTTCCCAGTTTATTGTGGGCAGTCTCTGTCTTATCCCATTGAAGTCAGCCTTACCTAAATCTAGAATCTTCGTAGTTGTTTTGCGTTTCTCCCTTTCAAACACTAAGTTAAACTTGATCATGTTACGATCGCTATTGGATAAATGTTGACGCACCGTTCGGCTGTTAACTAAATCTGTCTCATTACTCATTACTAAATCTAATATGGCCTGCCCCCTTGTTGCTTCTAGGACATATTGTTGTAGAAAACTATCCCGGACACACTCAAGACATTCACTATCTTTCTGACAGGTGTTGGTCTGCTTATCCCAGGCTTTCCTAAAAATATGTAATTATGTTCCTACATGTTCCCTCTGATGTCATAGTATGCCCATCCCAACTTTTTTGATTGTCCTGCTCACAAAGACAACACATTGATCAATTTTCACGAAGGTAAGAAAAGGAAGCATTAATATTACGGTCTACTTGGGTGTTGAACAGTATTCATAAAATTCAGCTTACTTTAAATTCTTTGATCATGAAGTAAGGTCGTAAGCAGAACTACCTCCTGCCCTCCCGTTTCCCCTACCCAAACAGGCTACCATGTTTAGAGCATCCTGAGCAGGATTTTAAAAAGCCACAGGGTATCTATCATAGCCTTCAACAGAACATGTTCAGTAGGAGGTAGGACAAAATGTCAGTCTTGCCATTAACACAAGTATAAGAAAATGAGAGATGTTTTTTAATGTTCAGAGCCCAGCTGCAGCAGTTTATTTCCATATGCAAGTACCCATTTAGACACTACGGGCGAGAAATTCATTACTGCCCAAGAATGGGTGCCAACTTTGGAAAAGTTTGAGATTTAGCCCCAGGCACTAATGAATCTTGCTGCACGCAAAATACATTGACCCAGAAATTAGGATCGGGTGCTTGCCGCGTGTGCAAGCCCCTGATGTGCACTCACCCGGCGCGCCGACATCTGAAGCCTGGGCCTGCTTGGAATTCCTGTCACTGGCCCGGTTCAGATGTCGGCGCGCTGTGCTTGCCTGATCCAGCGGCGTAGTTAGTGCGATGTGCCGGCTGGGATCAGGTGAGCACTGTGCAGCCAATCAGGGGAGGGGAAACTTCATTCATGAGTTTGATAGTAAGAACTGTCAAACTCATGAAAAGTACGGGCGCCCAAAAGACTAGTTTAACTTTAAATAACATTTTAAAAAACATCCCAATAATTAAATAAACTATAAATAACTTTAAGAAACTATTTTAAACAATTAATCAAATTTTTGAAAAAAATAATTTTTTTTTAAATCGGGTCTAAAACTACACTTACCTTACTGTAAAGTCCTTAAAAACAATAAAGCTATGGAAAAAATGTTATAATTTTAAGTAATAGACCACTTACCTTAAAGAATGAAGTCTTTACGTCTCCTTTTAAGGAGAGGCCCTTACACACGTGCAAACCTGTGGAAAAAAAGGAATTTCAACGTGCACGCGCAGACTCCTGTGCGCATGCGTTCGTCCTCTGAACCCCTTGGTTCAGAGGACAGGAAATGCCGGTTTCCCGCGAATGCGCTGTGCATGCTGAAATCCGGCACTTCCAACGGGCCCACGCGTGAGTACCCCGTCCGTACTCACGCGTTGGGACCGGAATTACTGGCCCATTGTCATTGCTCAAAGAAAGGAAGGGATCACTAAATCAAGCAGTAACGGCCTAGCTCAGTGGCGTTACACTCAAAGGGCTAACCAGTATCAATCTAATCGCAAGTCATCATTGCCACAGGCTCTTTCCGGTTTTTAAAAGGGAGGTTCATTCATGCTGCAGTACCTCATTCTCAGCATTGCTGGCTGTAAACCTGTGTCAGCAAACAGGAGCAGGCCAAGCCCAAGGAGCCGGGTGACTCAAGTAGGTTTCATGAAGGCAGATCCACACCCCAGGGAGAGAGCCCGCAGATTTTCAGACCAAGCATTGGAGGAGTTGGTGTCCGCTGTGGAGGGACGGAGGGCGGTGCTCTACTCGCCAAGTGGTAGGAGGCCCTCGTCACAAGTCTTCCGTGCCATGTGGAGGGAGGTTGCCCATCAGGTCTTGGGCAGCACTGTGGTCCCCAGGACCCATACACAGTGCAAGAAGAAATTTAATGACCTTAGTCGGGTGGTCAGGGTGAGTCAATGCCTCAACAAATGCTACATACTACCGTCTGAACCACAGTCTGCACACACTGGCTAAAGCACCACACCCCCACCACTCACCCATCAACAATCTCTACCTACCAACATAAGAACATAAGAACACAAGAAATAGGAGCAGGCATAGGCTACTTGGCCCCTCGAGCCTGCTCCGCCATTCAATAAGATCATGGCTGATCTTGGGCTCAAAGCCACTTCCCCACCTGCTCCCCATAACCCTTCACTCCCTTATCTTGCAAAAATTGTCTATCTCCATTTTAAATGTATTTAATGACCCAGCCTCCACAGCTCTCTGGGCAGAGAATTCCACAGATTTACGACCCTCTGAGAGAAGAAATTCCTCCTCATCTCAGTTCTAAAAGGGCGACCCTTTATTCTAAAACTGTGCTCCCGTGTTCTAGATTTCCCCACGAGGAATCTACCATGTCATGCCCCCTCAGTATCTTATATGTTTCAATAAGATCTCCTGTCATTCTTCTAAATTCCAATGAGTATAGGCCCAGCCTGCTCAACCTTTCCTCATAAGTCAACCCCCTCATCTTCGGAATTAACCTAGTGAATCGTCTCTGAACTGCCTTAAATAAGGAGACCAAAACTGTACACAGTACTCAAGGTGTGGTCTCACCAAAACCCTGTACAGTTGTAGCCGGACATCCCTGCTTTTATACTCCAACCCCTTTGAAATAAAGGCCAACATTCCATTTGCCTTTTTGATTACTTGCTGTACCTGCATGCTAACTTTTTGTGTTTCATGCACAATGACCCCCAGGTCCCTCTGAACTGTAGCATTTTGTAATCTCTCTCCATTTAAATAATAATTTGGTTTTTTATTTTTCCTGCCAAAGTGTATAACTTCGCACTTTCCCACATTATACTCCATCTGCCAAATGTTTGCCCACTCACTTAGCCTGTCTATATCCCTTTGCAGATTCTTTGAGTCCTCTGCACAACTTGCTTTCCCACCCATCTTTATGACATCCGCAAACTTGGCTACATTACACTCGGTCCCTTCATCCAAGTCATTAATGTAGATTGTAAATAGGTGAGGCCCCAGTACCGATCCCTGTGGCACCCCGCTAGTTACGGTTTGCCAACCGGAAAATGACCCATTTATCCCGACTCTCTGCTTTCTGTTAGTTAGCCAATTCTCTATCCATGCTAATATATTACCCCCAATTCTGTGAGCTCTTATCTTATGCAGTAACTTTTTATGTGGCACCTTATCAAATGCCTTCTGGAAATCCAAATACACCACATCCACTGGTTCACCTTTGTCCACCCTGCTCATTACCTCCTCAAAGAACTCCAGTAAGTTCGTTAAACATGATTTCCCTTTCATAAAACCATGCTGACTCTGCTTGACTGCATTATGATTTTCCAAATGCCCTGCGACTGCTTCCTTAATGAAGGACTCCAGCATTTTCCCAATGACAGATGTTAGGCTAACTGGTCTATAGTTTCCTGCTTTCTGTTTCCCTCCTTTCTTAAATAGGGGTGTTACATTTGCAGTTTTCCAATCTGCTGGGACCTCTCCAGAGTCCAGAGAATTTGGGTATGTTGCAACCAATGCATCCACCATCTCTGCAGCCACTTCTTTTAAGACCCTGGGATGTAGGCCATCTGGTCCAAGGGACTTGTCGTCTTTTAGTCCCATTATTTTACCAAGTACTGTTTCCTTAGTGACAGTGAATGTCTTTAGCTCCCCCCTCCCTGTGCCCCTAGATTTTCCATTATTGGGATGTTGTTAGTGTCTTCTACCGTGAAGACAGATACAAAATATTTGTTCAGAGTCTCTGCCATTTCCCCATTCCCCATTAATAATTCCCCAGTCTCATCCTCTAAGGGACCAATGTTTACTTTAGCTACTCTCTTCCTTTTTATATACCTGTAGAAGCTCTTACTATCTGTTTTAATATTTCTTGCCAGTTTACTCTCATAATTCATCTTCTCTCTCTTTATTACTTTTTTTAGTCATCCTTTGCTCACACTCACATCTGTAGTGTATGTACCCGTCTACCTTTAAGGGAACTATTGAATGTAACCGTTCACCTTTAAGAGGACTACTTTCGGGTGGCACTATTTGTTTGGCTTCTGTATACTGTAACACCGATAGTGACCACACCAGTATATAAGTGTTGTGGCATGATTGCTGGGGCAGATTCGCCCGGACCTTCGAATAGTAAAGACCTGTTTGTTTGTTACTTCTGAAGTCTGTGTATTTATTAACTGCACAACCCACAGACTTTACAGTGGCGACGAGTCCAATCATACCCTGCGGCAAGACTACCAAAAGCAACAAAGAGCGTCGAAGAGAGACAACCGCCCTCGTCGTGCTACCAAAAGAAAACACGAGGCTGCAACATCAGAAAGCAGGAAGACTAACAACAAAAGCGTATCAGCAACAGGCACTGACTACCCTTCTGCCACGGTGCGGAGTGAGCCGACCAGCAAGAAACAAGGCGGCCGAAGAGACTGTGAGTAGGGGAAGGTGTAGAAGTATCCGGAGGATAAGGGCAGAGCACTCGACCTCGGTCGAGGGGGAGCTGTGCCGGCCAAAAGTCGGGTCCAACGGCGTCGGGTGACAGCCGGACCGCGATCGGCGGGAAAACTCCGGGCAACGACCGCAGCCACGAAGCGCTGAGCCTGCGAGTAGGCGCGGGAAGAGAAACCCAGCCGCAGCCGGGGAGGGAAACACCGGTCTGCGAGAGGGCTGGGGAGGCGAACGGGAACCGTGCGGGTGAGAGCCGGGTGCGGAGAGAGAGACTGCGAGGAGCCAGTCCAGCGGCTGAGCTGTTCTCCACCAACGGGGCACTCAGAGCCGGCAAAACCGAACGTGCGGGAGTGGGAGAGAGACACAGCCGAAAACGGGGTGAGAGACTGCGCGAGAGCCAGTCCAGCGGCTGAACTGTCCTCCGTTAACGGGGTGTACCCAGCGCCGGTAGAGCCGTGCGGGCGGGAGGAAAAGACAGAGCCGAGTAAGGGGAGCTGTGCGGAAGTCAGCCCAGCGGCTGAACCTGTCCGCTGTGGGGAAAGCGTACCCCTTCCACCAGGGAAGAAACGCGGGAAGCCGCCATTAGGCGGGAAAGATGATTGAAGTGGGCGGGGCGAGAAGGAAAGAGCGGGAAACCGCCATTTTCGCGGGAAAATCCGCCATCTTAGAAATAAACAAATAAATAAGAATACTTGAAGAAATACTTGTGTTGTACCCAAGGAAAGAAAGATGCCTAAGCGGGCGGACATCAACGAGTTCAATTCGGAGATAGAAGACTGGGCCACGTACGTAGAACGTATTGAGATACATTGTAAGGCTAACAAAATAGCTAAGGAGGAAAAAGCTTTAACCTTACTTAACATGATGGGTGCGAAAACATTCGGGGTGTTGAAGAATCTTCTCTCACCAGCTAAACCGGCAGATCAGACTTTCGATGATATTGTAGCAGTGCTGAAGGATCACTTGAACCCCACACCGTTGATGCTGGCTGAACGATTCAAATTCTACGCAAGAACGCAGAGGAAAGACGAAAGCAATGCGGAATACTTGGTCGAACTGCGTAGGATAGCGAAATCCTGCCAGTTTGGAGGGAATCTGACAGAGGCACTGCGTGACAAGTTCGTATGCGGATTGTCCAAAGAAGGAACGCAGAAGCGACTACTGGAAGAAAATGACCTCACACTGGACAGGGCTGTCCTCATAGCTGCATCGCATGAAGCCGCAGCGAAAGGAACGGCGGAAATGCAGCTAAAGGCGGCGGCACTAGGGGTGGACCAAATTACTTCGAGCACAACAAAATGCTACCGTTGTGGGAAGACAACACACGACCAGAATCAATGCTGGGGTAAAAACCAAGAATGCAGGAAATGTGGCAAGATCGGGCACATAGCTAAGGTATGCCAGTCAGGAGCAACGTACAACAATAAGAAGTCACCACAAAAATGGTACGGAAAGGTACAAGAGGTGACTAAGAAGAGTCTGAGGGAACAGAAGTCGGTCTCACACTCCAAATGCAAAGGACTGGACAGTCTGAGAATTCACAACGTGAGCAATGAAGCTGACCGACAAACTATCTGGATAACGCTACAGATTGCAAAGGTCCAAGTAAAAATGGAAGTGGACACCGGATCGGCGTTGACGGTCATGAATAAGCATGACTATAAGAAATTTTTCAAGCATATTCCACTACGGGATACGGAACTAGTACTACAGACATACACGGGGCACAAAGTATTCCCCATCGGAATGATAGAAGTCAAGGTGAGATACAAGGATAAAGATCATCACCGGTTGGACCTGTATGTATTGCCTGAGGGAGGACCACCACTTCTGGGACGGGAGTGGATCCGAAAAATAAAACTGGACTGGCAGTCCCTAAACACCATGACGGTGGATTCCGAAAAAGAGGACGTCAAACCTGAACGGTTGTCCAGAATATTGGACGAAGCTAAGGAGGTATTCCAGCAAGGACTGGGAACGCTGCGAGGTATTAAAGCAAAGGTTAAGATTGCAGAAAATGCAAGCCCAAAGTTTTTTAAGGCCAGATCAGTTCCTTACGCAATACGGCCAGCTGTGGAGGCAGAACTGGAAGAACTTGAACGATCAGGGGTTCTGTCAAAAGTGGACTGGAGTGAGTGGGCCACGCCCATTGTTCCCGTCATGAAGTCCTCACCGAGTAATAAGCCTGGGGGACCGGGGAAGGTCCGTATCTGCGGAGATTTCAAGATTACTGTGAATCCGGTGCTTCACACGGTACAATACCCGCTTCCGCGGATTGAAGATATCTTTGCTTCGTTGGCTGGAGGGAAACATTTCACGAAAATAGATCTTGCTCAAGCATATCTACAGATGGAGGTCGAGGAAGAGTCACGCCAGTACCTCACCATCAACACTCACAGAGGCTTGTATCGCTACAATAGACTGGTCTTTGGGGTAGCTTCGGCGCCAGCAATTTGGCAGAGGGCCATGGAACAGGTGTTACAAGGAATTCCAAGCACGCAGTGCTACTTAGATGACATTTTAATCACGGGAAAAGATGAGGAAGAACACCTCACGAATTTGAAACTGGTACTCACCAGGTTGAAGGAGTATGGCCTTCGGGTTAATCGCAAGAAGTGTGAGTTCTTCCAAAAACGGATCTCATACTGCGGTCATGTCATTGACCGAGAGGGACTGCATAAGTCACCCGAAAAGATAGAAGCGGTTGTGAAGGCCCCCGCTCCAGGAAACGTATCACAGTTAAGATCATTCTTGGGGTTGATTAATTACTATCACAAGTTTCTGCCAAATTTATCCACGGTACTGCATCCGCTGAATGACCTGTTGCGGAAAGAAACACCATGGAAGTGGAGTGAAGAATGCAAAAAGGCTTTTCGCAGAAGCAAGGAGTTGATTACCTCTGAAGAAGTGTTGGCTCATTTCAACCCAGCATTACCCCTTCGTCTAGCTTGCGATGCTTCCCCGTACGGAATTGGGGCAGTACTCTCGCATAGGCTACCAAATGGCTCGGAAAGGCCAGTGGCTTTCGCGTCCCGATCATTGACACCCGCGGAGCGAAATTACGCCCAAATAGATAGGGAGGCCCTCAGTCTTGTGTGGGGCGTGAAGAAATTCAACCATTACCTACAATGTAAAAAGTTCACATTGCTGACAGACCACCAGCCGTTGGTGTCCATATTCAACCCAAATAAGGCCGTTTCCACCATGACAGCACAAAGGTTACAAAGGTGGTCCGTGTTACTTGGGGCACACCAATACGAAATTGAGTACAAAAGGTCTAAACAGCATGGAAATGCTGATGGGTTGTCACGCTTGCCATTGCCGATGGTAGAAGAAGCGAGTATAGTGGACCCAGTAGAGTTGTTCCACTCATCCATAGTGGAGTGTCTACCGATAACAAACTCAATGATTGAGAATGAGACAAGGAATGACCCGACTCTTTCACGAGTCTATGATGTAACGGTGGAGGGATGGCCAGCACAGAGCGAACCAACACTGCAAGCATTTGCACAGAGGAAAGAACAACTGTCAGTGTGTTGAGGAACCCTGATGTGTGGATCTAGAGTGGTGATTCCACCCAAACTCCAAAAGAAGGTGCTAAAGGAGCTGCACGAAGGACATCTGGGGGGAGTAAAGATGAAAAATCTAGCAAGAGCGTTTGTGTGGTGGCCAGGCATTGATAGAGACATAGAGGAGATCACGAAGAACTGCCTAGAATGTCAGAGGGTTCAGAACGCGCCACCCCAGGCTCCTCTGCATCCATGGGAGTGGCCCTCATCGCCTTGGCAAAGAGTACACATCGACTTTGCTGGTCCATTTATGGACTCGATGTTTCTAATAGCGGTGGATGCCCACTCCAAGTGGCCGGAAGTAATTAAGATGACCACCACCACGACGGAAAAAACCATCGCAGTGTTAAGGACTATGTTTGCTCGGAATGGCCTGCCGGAACAGATCTGTTCTGATAATGGACCACAATTTGTGTCCGAAGAATTCAAGAAATTCTTAAAGAGCAATGGGGTTAAACATTACACGTCAGCCCCATACCATCCCGCCTCAAATGGATTGGCTGAAAGGTTTGTCCAGACCTTCAAGAAGGCCGTAAAGGCCATGAGTAATGAAAATATAAGTCTGCAACATAAGGTGGATAGCTTTTTGTTGGCATACCGAAATGCGACACATGCGGTCACAAATCAAACTCCCGCAATGATGTTCTGTAATAGACGCCTAAGATGCCGGCTGGATTTACTAAAACCAAACGTCAGAAGAGACGTAGAGAACCGGCAATTCCAGGGCATGAACGACAGGGTCACTAGATCTTTCCAGATCGGTCAACGAGTTTTGGCCCGGGACTACCGTACTGAGAAATGGCAGCCTGGAACTATTGGGAAAAGGCTGGGGCCATTGATGTACACCGTGGACATTGGAGACAATATAATAAGGCGCCATGTTGACCAAATCATAGGGTCCGCCACAAATAGGCCACCGACTTCACCACCTTATCCGGGTAATGTTGAAACTGAGATACCCAGAACACCTACTTCCGATCTAGTGATACTGGAGTCAGCTGAACCTGACACGGCTTTTCAAGCCGAATCGACCTTGCCAGAAGCACCTCCTAGCCCGCCTGAAATGACGACACCACTGCGGCGTTATCCTGACAGAATCCGGAAACCCCCGGAAAGACTGAATCTATGAACTGTCTTACATAAACCTGTATATATGTTAGGATGTATGTTCACTATGGACTTAGTAAGTAATAAGCTAAAAAGGGAGGATTGTAGTGTATGTACCCGTCTACCTTTAAGGGAACTATTGAATGTAACCGTTCACCTTTAAGAGGACTACTTTCGGGTGGCACTATTTGTTTGGCTTCTGTATACTGTAATACCGATAGTGACCACACCAGTATATAAGTGTTGTGGCATGATTGCTGGGGCAGATTCGCCCGGACCTTCGAATAGTAAAGACCTGTTTGTTTGTTACTTCTGAAGTCTGTGTATTTATTAACTGCACAACCCACAGACTTTACAACATCCACATCTCACACCTTGCACACAATGACAGCTTTCCAACTATGGCAGGCACATCACCCAAACACATTACTCCACACTCAGTCACACACTTTCCTTTCTCTTGCAGGCCAAGGTGGCTCACAACAGGAGGGAGCGCGAGTGCACAGGTTGGGGACAAGCCGACGCCCAACCACTGTCATAGAAACATAGAAGATAGGAGCAGGAGTAGGCCATTCGGCCCCTCGAGCCTGCTCCGCCATTCAAAGCGATCATGGCTGATCATCCAAATTCAGTACCCGGTCCCTGCTTTCTCCCCATACACCTTGATCCCTTTAGCATTAAGAAATATATCCAACTCCTTCTTGAATATATTTAATGAATTGGCCTCTACTGCCTTCTGTGGTAAAGAATTCCACAGGTTCACCACTCTCTGGGTGAAGAAATTCCTCCTCATTTCTGTCCTAAATGGCCTACCCCTTATCCTTAGACTGTGACCCCTGGTTCTGGACTCCCCGATATTCGGGAACATCCTTCCTGCATCTAGTCTGTCCAGTCCTGTCAGAATTTTATAAGTTTCAATGAGATCCCCTCTCATTCTTCTAAACTCCAGCGAGTACAAGCCCAATCGACCCAATCTCTCCTCATACATCATTCCTGCCATCCCAGGTATCACCCTGGTGAATCTTCGCTGAACTCCTTCCATGGCAAGAACATCCTTCCTCAGATAAGGCGACCAAAACTGCACACAATACTCAAGATGTGGTCTCACCAAGGCCCTGTACAACTGCAGCAAGACATCCTTGTTCCTTTACTCAAACCCTCTCGCTACAAAGGCCAACATACCATTTGCCTTCTTAACCGCCTGCTGCACCTGCATGCTTACCTTCAGCGACTGGTGCACAAGGACACCCAGGTCTCGTTGCACTACCCCTTCTCCCAATCTATTGCCACTCAGATAATAATCTGCCTTCCTGTTTTTGCCATCAAAGTGGATAACCTCACATTTATCCACGTTATATTGCATCTGCCATGCTTCTGCCCAATCACCCAACCTGTCCAAATCATCCTGGAGTTTCTCGGCATCCTCCTCACAGCACACACGCCCACCCAGCTTTGTGTCGTCTGCAAATTTGGAGATATTACATTTAGTTCCCTTGTCTAGATCATTAATATATATTGTGAATAGCTGGGTTCCAAGGACCGATCCCTGCGGTACCCCACTAGTCACTGCCTGCCACTCAGAAAAAGACCCGTTTGTTCCAACTCTTTGCTTTCTATCTGCCAACCAGTTCTTTATCCAAGTCAATACCTTGTCCCCATCTCTTATGCGGGACCTTATCGAAAGCCTTCTGAAAGTCCAAATACACCACATCCACTGGTTCTCCCTTATCTATTTTACCAGTTACATCCTCAAAAAGTTCCAATAGATTAGCCAAGCACGATTTACCTTTTGTATATCCATGTTGACTTTGTCCGATCCTGTCACTGTTTTCCAAGTGCTCTGCTATTATATCTTTTATAATGGACTCTAGCATTTTCCCCACTACTGATGTAATTCCCCGTTTTCTCTCTACCACCTTTTTTGAATAGTGGGGTAACATTAGCTACCCTCCAATCCATGGGTACTGTTCCAGATTCCATCGAATGTTGGAAGATGATCAGCAATGCATCTACTATTTCTAGGGCCACTTCCTTAAGTACCCTAGGATGTAGATTATCAGGCCCTGGGGATTTATCGGCCTTCAATCCCATCAATTTCCCTAACACCATTTCCCTAAAAAACTGATTTCTTTCAGTTCCTCCCTTTCATCAGACCCTATGTTCGCCGACATCTCTGGGAGGTTATTTGTGTCCTCCTTTGTGAAGACAGAACCAAAGTATGTATTTAATTGGTCTGCCATTTCTTAGTTCCCCATCATAAATTCCCCTGATTCTGACTTCAAGGGACCTACGCTTGACTTCACCAATCTTTTTCTCTTCACATATCTATAAAAGCTTTTACAGTCAGTTTTTATGTTCCCTGAAAGCTTACTCTCATATTCTATTTTCCCTTTCTTAATTAATTCCTTTGTCCTCCTTTGTTGAATCCTAAACTGCCCCCAATCCTCAGGTTTACTGCTTTTTCTGGCCAATTTATATGTCCTCTCCTTGGATCCCTAATTTCCCTTGTTAGCCACGGTTGAGTCACCTTTGTTTTATTTTTATGCCAAACTGGGATGAACAAATTCTGTAGTTCATCCATACGGTCTTTGAATGTTTGCCATTGCCTATCCACCATCAACCCTTTGAGTGACATTTCCCAATCAATCCAACCCAACTTGCACCTCAGACCATCGTAGTTTCCTTTATTTATATTCAGGGCCCTAGTCTCTTAGTCAACTACTTCATTCTCCATCTTAATGAAGAATTCGATCATATTATGATCGCTCCGACCCAAGGGGCCTCGTACAACAAGATTGCTAATTAATACTTTCTCGTTACATAATACCCAGTCAAAGATGGCTTGATCTCTGGTTGGTTCCTCAACATATTGGTCCAGGAAACCATCCCGTAAACACTCCAGGAATTCCTCCTCCACAGTATTGTTACTAATTTGGTTAGCCCAATCTATATGTAGATTAAAGTCACCCATGATGACTGCTGTGCCCTTATTGCACGCTTCTCTAATTTCCCTTTTAATGCCATCCCCAACCTCCGCATTACTGTTTGGAGGTCTATATACCACTCCCACTAACGTTTTCTGCCCCTTGGTATTTCTCAGTTCTACCCATACAGATTCCACATCATCAGAGCTAATATCCTTCCTTACAATTGTGTCAATCCCTTCTTTAACCAGCAATGCTACCCCACCTCCCTTTCCTTTTTGCCTATCTTTCCTGAATATTGAATACCCCTGGATGTTGAGTTGCCAGCCTTGGCCACCCTAAAGCCATGTTTCCGTAATCCCAATTAAATCATATTTGTTTACCTCTATTTGCGCAGCTAATTCATCCAACTTATTACGAATGCTCCTCGCATTAAGACACAAAGGCCTAGAAATTCAGTTGGGCGCGCCATCCGTTAGCGCCTTAGGAGGAGTAGATCTCGAGCGCTAGGCGCTTAGCGCTCGGGCGCAGCGCGATCTGCGCCTCGCCCCAACTTCAGTACACATTTAGCGCCGGCGCAAAGTCTTAGCACGCGCCCTGCTGCGCGCGCAGATCATGACGTCATTTACTAGTGCAACGCCCTTTGTGCGCCCCGAACCGGAACTTCACTCGTGCTGGGCCATTGTGCGCCGGGCGGCCCTAACGACTGTGAAGTGGAACGGTACACAGCCGAGGCGGGCCGCGGGGAGCGCTAATTAAAGGGCACTTACCCTGCACGATAAAGGCCAGCCATTTTGCAGCATTCACTCCTGTGCAACGGTTTTTTGGAGAGAGACCAAGGAGGAGAGCTTACTGGTTTGGACCAACACTAGGACAGGTATTTTTGGCTCAGGCCAGAGCTTTGCAATTATCTTTGCCTTCATTGAGAGCTCAGTGTTTGCCAGCATATAATGGGGGCTGCATTGGGTGCCAACGCTGACTTTCAGCCTTATGCCAGAAGGGCTTACAGACGCCGTGAGAGAGTGGCAGCCCTGGCTAGATGCAGAGGGGGCAACAGGCGTCGCCAACTGAGGCCTCACCCACCCAGGGTATACCGCCAGCAGTCCTCCTATCTGACCATGTCTGCCGCGATGTGTGTAAGGAGGCTGCGATTCAGAAGGGAGGTGGTTGCAGACATCTGCCAGCTGCTTCAGAGAGATCTGCAGCCACAGCTGATGCGCAGGACGTCTCTGTTGGTGGCAGTGAAGGTGACGGTGGCTCTCAACTTCTATGCCACCGGCTCCTTCCAATCCGCTGCTGGGGACATCGCTAACATCTCCCAGTTCGCTGTGCATTGCTGCATCCGCCAGGTGACCGAAGCCCTTTTCAGAAGGAGACATCAATTCATCTCCTTCCCCATGACCCTGGACAAGCAGCAGCAGCGTGCAGTGGGATTTGCAAGAATAGCGGGCTTCCCCATGGTGCAGGGCGCCATTGACTGCACGCATGTGGCTTTGCTGGCACCTCTGGAGCATGCCGAGGATTACCGCAACCGGAAGGGCTACCATTCCCTCAACGTACAGCTGGTGTGTGACCACAGGCAGCGCATCCTAGCTGTCAATGCCCGCTTTCCAGGCAGCAGCCACAATGCCTTTATCCTGTGACAGACAACTGTGGCTGACATGTTCCAGGCACAGCCTCCCCCAAGAGGATGGCTTATTGGGGACAAAGGCTATCCTTTGTGTACCTGGCTCATGACCCCGCTCCGCGCGCCCACGACCCCTGCTGAAGAGGCATACAACGAGAGCCATCAAGCGACTAGGAACATCATAGAACAAACAATCGGCGTCCTCAAGCAACGGTTCCGCTGTCTCGATCGCTCCGGGGGAGCCCTCCAGTATTCGCAGGAGCGAGTCTCCCAATTCGTCGTCGTTTGCTGCATGCTGCACAACCTGGCTATCCGCAGGGCTCAGGCACTGCCACCTCACGTTGGACCCCCACCTCAGGAGGAGGAGCAGGAGGAGCATGAGGAGGAGGAGGACGAGGAGTACCAGCCCAGGAGGGAGGCAGAAGGTCCAAGGGCCGCCCGTCGGCGGCTTATTGAACGTCACTTCTAGGCCCCCTGTCAGGGAATGGCTTGTGCCAATGAAAGAACATGATTGCAGCCGCTCCGCAAGCCCTCAGCCGGTTAAGGCAACAAACACTTCAAAGATCAAACATGGACAATGTTAATAAATAAAATGCTTTATTGTACAAACTCAGGGCCCTTCCCACATGAAAACCAAAAACAGACGAAACCCCCAAAAAACACTCAAACACATTACTCGCTCCCACAACCTGGAGAGGATTAACAAAACAGTGCAACTAAAATGGCCATCATCCTCGGCCTTCGTAAAAAACAAACATCACATCCTCGGCCTTCAAAAAACAAACATCCAATTCTCGGCCTCAAAAAACAAACATCCAATTCTCGGCCTCAAAAAACAAACATCCAATTCTCGGCCTCAAAAAACAAACACAACTGGCCACACATTCGACTTTTTGGCCCGCTAGGGCGATGCCTTGGCCATCTTTGTGTGGCCCCTGCCCGCCCTGCTGCTCCTCCTCAAAGTAAGGCCATTGGCTGCTGCAAGGCTGGGGTCAGGCTCCTGAGGGGCACATGTCGTGACGGCAGATGCCCTTGGGGGTCGGCCTAGTCGAGGTCTGGCCGTCGAGTGGGCGGCTGTTGAATGCTGCAGCTGTGGCTGGCCAGCATCAGCCACTGCAGCAGCTCCTGGCAGCTCCACTGGGGGAGTGGCAGTGGCGGCTGGAGGAATGGGGGCAAGCTGGCGGATGGCAGGCGCTCGCTGGTCGCCTGAGACACTGGCGCTCGCCCGGGCCAGCACTGCAGCACGCGCACCAATCTGCCGAGGGACAGACCGCTGTGCTGCTGCAGCGCGCCGGGTGCCCTGGCGATGCCTGGCTGACACAGCGAGTGTGGCAGCAGTGAGTGCCCGTGTTGACCTGTTCAGTGACCTCATCAGAACACCCAGTGACTGCACGGCACCACTGATCAGCTGCCCACTCGCTGCCTGAGCTGCCCCGAATGCCGCCCGACTCGCTGCCTGATCTGCCCCGAATGCCGCCCGACTCGCTGCCTGCTCTGCCCCGAATTCCGCCAAACTGATGGCCTGTGAGGCCCCAACGTCGGTGACACTCCGAGAGAGGGACTCGATGGCCTCAGGCAACCGTGCCACTACCCCCATGAGCTCCGTGTGCCGGCGCTCCGAGTCCACGGACAAGTCCTCGAGGCGTTCCATCTCCTCGGAGAAGACCATCTCCGGACTGGAGGCCGGACTCTCCCTCTGGGGAGAAGGCCGCCGAGCTGGCCGACCCTTCCTGCGTTGCTGGACGCCGCTGGGCCCAGCAATTGGACTCCCCTCCGACCCTTCCCCCCTCTGGGGAGAAGGCCGCCGAGCTGGCACCCCCCTCCCGCGTTTCTGCAGGCCGCAGGTCCCATGAGCTCCCCTCCCCTCCGACACTTCCGCCACGCTCCCCTACAGGGAAGACGTGTCCCCTACATTCGCATGGGTTGCCACGGCTGAGGGTTCCCCTGATGGGCCGCCTTCCTCTTGCTCCTCCTCCTCCTCCTCTTCTGAGGGGCTGTCACTGGCAACTTCAGGGACCTCCTCCTCACCATCTGAAAGCAGGAAGGCACAAGAGTAGCTTTAGAGTGAGGAGAGGGCGTCAGCGAGGGATGCATGAGTGGTGGCATTCAGCGCATTGGTCAGACAGTGGCAAAGGATGTAGATCTGATGCGCAAGTGGGACGAGAGAGGTCCAAACGTTGATGTCCTTACCATTGGTGCCCAGAACAGGGTCGGCATCTCCACATGCAACGGGGCCAATCACCCGGCCACCCATGATGCGCTCCACGCGATGTTGCAGCTCGGTGAGCGGCTGGATCTGGGGTCGGCCTCCCCCGGTCGCAGTCCGGCTCTTCCTATTATTGGCCAGCTTGGCCTGCAAGAGAAAGGACGGCCTCTAAGTACAGTGAGTAGCCCTGATCTTGTGTGCACTGCCTCCCATGGTGGAATAGCCTGGCCAGTGTGTCGCCCTGATCTTGTGTGCACTGCCTCCCATGGTGGAATAGCCTGGCCAGTGTGTCACCCTGATCTTGTGTGCACTGCCTCCCATGGTAGAATAGCCTGGCCAGTGTGTCGCCCTGATCTTGTGTGCACTGCCTCCCATGGTGGAATAGCTTGGCCAGTGTGTTAAGTGCAGAATGTGCAATTGATGTTCATGCCTGTCCCATAACTGCTGGATGAGGGCTGGCCATTAGGGCTTTCAGGTCCCTTTGCCCATAATGTGAGGTGCACATGCAAGGATGAGGAGGTCACTGGAAAGGGTACTCACCCTGACAATCCGCGTGAGGTCATTAAACTTTTTGCGGCATTGGACACCGGTCCTGGGGACCTCGCTGTTGGCTGACACCTTGCTGGCGACATGCCTCCAGGCTCTCCGGTAGGCGCGGACCGGCGCCTTCCTGCCATTGTCCGGGTACAAAATATGGTGCCTCTCCTCCACACCACCAATCAGCACACTCAGATCACGCTCTGAGAAGCGCTGCGCTCGTTCACGGGCCTTCTGCATGGCTTCAGGCGCTATTTGGGTCCAGCAGCAGTGTTCAGGCCTAGCTGGAGGGCTCCACTATCCAGGGCGTGGCAGCAGACCAAGTCGACCCTTCCCCCTTAAGAGCTGGCCGGCGCCAGGGTGTCTGCTGCCAATCACGAGATGGCCACACCTGCGCTGCGCCCAGCCTCGGCGCTCTCGCTCAGCACCTCCGGCTTAGTGCCTAAAGAGAGGCGTCCAGCGCCAGTTTTAGCGCTCGAGCAAACTCTTAGGGCGAAGCTAATGAATATCGGAGAAGTGGCCTCGATTTGGCGGCGGGCGCAAACTTTAGCGGCCGCCCGACTTTACCGCCCCAAAAGTGGCTACAATGAATTTCTAGGCCAAAGCCTTCAGGCTTGTTTTTTTAACGCTCTTAGACCTGTTAGAATTATTATTTACTGTGGCCATGTTTGATTTAAACCGTTGATTTCTCTGATTGCCACTTTTGTTTTTCTCCTTCCTATCTTTTGCTTTTATCCTTGTTTCCCTTTCCTCTGTCCCCCTGCTCAGGTTCCCAACCCCCTGCCATTTTAGTTTAAACCCTCCCCCAGAGCACTAGCAAACACTCCCCCTAGGACATCGGTCCCGGCCCTGCCCTGGTGCAAACCGTCCGGTTTGAACTGGTCCCACCTCCCCCAGAACCGGTTCCAATGTCCCAGGAATTTGAATCCCTCCCACTTGCACCATTCCTCTAGCCATGTATTCATCTGAAATACCCTTTGATTTCTACTCTGACTAGCACATGGCACTGGTAGCAATCCTGAGATTACTAACTTTGAGGTCCTATTTTTAAATTTACCTCCTAACTCCCTATTTTAGCATCTCATCCAGTTATTTGCCTATATCGTTGGTACCTATATGCACCACGACAACTGGCTGTTCACCCTCCCCTTCCAAAATGTTCTGCAGCCGCTCTGAGACATCCTTGACCCTTGCACCAGGGAGGCAACACACCATCCTGGAGTCTCGTTTGCGGCCGCAGAAACGCCTATCTATTCCCCTTACAATAGAATCCCCTATTACTATAGCTCTGTGGGGATTATTCTTTATGTTTAGTAAGAAGTATTGTGATTGGTTGTTTGTTTCCTGCCTTGGGATATATGCTGTAATCTCATTGGTAGTTGATGTCATGTGATTTGTGGTGGCCATCTTAAATTCAGTTCTTTCCAGCCTTTAGTTGGGACTGGGTGTTGAAGATGTGCTACAGGATTTTTAAGTTAATAAAGCCTAGATTAGAAAGGCAAATCTATTCTTTATTTCAATTTATTAACTTTATGTCAGAATGGAGCGATATCTTCAACCAGAACGATTCAATGCTGACCCTAATTCTGCAGGAGTGGATGATAAATGGAAACATTGGTATTGTACATTTAAAAACTTTTTGGGCGTGTTGGATCAAGAGTCTCTAAATAAGCTGAATATGCTGATCAACTACATTGCTCCGGATGTGTATAAGTATATTTTGGACTGTAAAACTTACGAAGTGGCTATTTCTACATTGGAAAAGATTTTTGTTAAACCAAAGAATGAGGTATTTGCACATCACCTTCTATCTGCCCGTAGGCAGCAGGTGGGAGAATCTTTGAATACTTATTTACAAGCACTTCGGTGCCTTAGTGTTAACTGTAATTATAAGGCCGTGACGGCTGAAGAATATAAGGAAGAATCGGTACGGGATGCTTTTATTAATGGATTACTGTCTTGATCAATTCGTCAGCGGTTGTTAGAAAATAAGACTTTGGATCTTAAGAGTGCTTTTGAGCAAGCTTCTACATTGGATGTGGCTCAGAGAAGTTCGGATTCTTATGCTCTTTTTAATCGGCCTGTGACTGTGGTTTCGGCAGTTCCGGATGAAAAGGAATTATGTGGACTTAATAGGAGTGGTTTACTAGATTCTGAAACAGTTTCTACTTCAGCGGCTGTTGCCTCTAGGATTCAGAAGTGTTATTTTTGTGGGAACGTCTGGCACCCTCGTCTGAAGTGTCCTGCTCGGGAGGCTGTGTGTAGTAAATGCGGCAAGAGAGGTCATTACGCACGTGTGTGTAAATCATCAGGTTCAATTACCTCCTCTGTGACTATTCAGCCTTTAGATAGGGCGTTTATTGCATCAATTTCTGCTGCATTTGCTCATGGCCTAAACAAAGCTATAGTTACGGCCCAAGTTAATGGGTTGGAAGTGAAGGCCCTTATAGATACGGGCAGTACTGAGAGTTTTATAAGTCTTCAGTTTGCAAAGGAGAAGCATTTGAAAATTTCGCCTGTTTCCTATCAGGTGTGTATGGCTCAGACGACTCTCACTTCACAAGTAGCTGGTTGTTGCCTTGTGAAATTGATTCTTCTAGGTAATACGTATACTGATATACGCCTATCTGTTTTGCCTAATCTCTGTGTGGATATTTTGATTGGTCATGATGTGCTTCAGTTACACGAGTCTCTCAGTCTTTCATTTGGAGGGACTAAGCCACCTTTACCTATTTGTGGATTAACCTCTTTATCCATTTCTCCATTATCACTTTTTTTCAATTTGATGTCGGATTGTAAGCCAATTGCTACCAAGTCAAGAAGGTATAGCAGTCAGGATAGAGAATTTATTAATTCTGAAGTTCAACGTCTCCTATTGGAAGGAATCATTGAACCTAGTTGTTCGCCTTGGCGGGCACAGGTAGTTGTCATGACTAACGAGAGACATAAGAAACGAATGGTGATAGACTATTCCCAAACTATTAATAGGTATACTCAATTAGATGCGTACCCTTTGCCTAAGATTGATGAGCTTATCAATAAAGTATCTCAGTATAAGGTTTTTAGCACTATTGACCTAAAGAGTGCTTATCATCAGATTCCTATTGTTAAGAAGGATCAACCATATACGGCCTTTGAGGCTGGTGGAAAGCTGTATCAGTTTTGCCGAATACCATTTGGTGTTACTAATGGTGTTGCTTGTTTTCAACGGGCAATGGATGCTTTTATAAGTGATAACTCTCTCTCTGACACCTTTTCATACTTAGATGACATTACGGTGTGTGGCAAATCAAGGGTGGAGCGTGATTCTAATTTAGAAAGATTCCTTCAAGCTGCGGAAAAAGTTGGTTTAACTTTTAATAAAGAGAAGTGTACCTTTTCGACCACTGAGGTAAATCTACTGGGGTACATTATCTCGGGAAACAAGATTAAACCAGACCCAGAACGTCTGTGACCATTGATTGATTTACCTTGTCCTACTAATTCTAAGGCTTTGCAACGAGTTGTTGGACTGTTTTCTTACTATTCTAATTGGATTGCAAATTTTTCACAGAAGATCCGGCCTCTTATTCGGGTTACGACATATCCTCTATCATGGGAGGCCAGGACGTGTTTTGATAATTTTAAAAAGGATATCCTTGGAGCAGTTGTGCATTCTATTGATGAGCAGGTTCCTTTTGTGATTGAGACGGACGCTTCTGATTTTGCAATTGAGGCTACTCTGAACCAAAATGGAAGACCTGTGGCCTTTTTCTCACGTACCTTGAACAATAGTGAAAAAAGGCATTCTTCAATAGAGAAAGAGGCGTATGCAATAGTAGGAACACTGCGTAAATGGAGACATTATTTATCGGGGCGACATTTTACGTTGGTAACTGATCAAAAGTCTGTGTCCTTTATGTTTGATGTCAAACATTTTGGAAAGATTAAGAATGATAAAATAATGAGGTGGAGGATTGAGTTGGCATGTTACCATTTTGATATAGTTTATCGTCCGGGGAAGGATAATGTTGCTGCTGATGCGCTGTCGAGGGCTTATTGTTCTGTGATTCACGGAGATATGCTTATTAATCTTCACAATGCCTTATGCCATCCTGGGGTTACGAGGATGATACACTTCATACGCAGTAAGAATTTGCCCTTTTCAGTTGAAGACGTCAAGCGGATGACTTCATTATGTTCTATCTGTGCTCGGTGTAAACCGAATTTCTTTAAGCCTCAACGAGCTCATCTTATAAAGGCTACTTCTCCTTTTGAACGTTTGAGCGTCGATTTCAAGGGGCCTCTTCCTTCAACTACTCAAAACCGATATATATTTACTGTTGTGGATGAGTTTTCAAGGTTCCCTTTTGCTTTTCCTTGCGCAGATGTATCAGCTGCTACAGTTATCAAATGTCTGACTCAACTTTTTGTCATCTTTGGGATGCCTGCGTATATCCATTCGGATCAGGGAAGTTCTTTTATGTCTTCCCAGTTGAAGGAATACCTTCAGAGTCGGGGAATTTCTACTAGCAGAACTACCCCATATAATCCCCAGGGTAATGGACAGTGCGAACGATACAATGGGGTGATCTGGAAGGCAGTTATGTTGGCTTTGACATCCTGGAACCTTAAGAATACACAGTGGGAAATGATACTGCCTGATGCCCTGCATTCCATTAGATCATTGCTTTCAACGGCTACTAATGTGACCCCCCATGAAAGGCTCTTTAACTATCCACTGAGATCTACTACGGGATATTCGGTACCTTCATGGCTTACTATGCAGGGACCTGTGCTGCTTCGACGCCATGTTAGATTGTCAAAATATGATCCTTTAGTGGAGGAGGTGGAGCTGTTGGAGGCAAATTCCCAATATGCTCATATTCGATTCCAAGATTGGAAAGAAAGTACCGTTTCAATTAAAGACTTGGCTCCTTGTGGTGGCCAGCCCTCTTCTGAGGATATTAACAATAGTCATGATTCAGATAATGTGGATGCTGTTACAGATACTACGAATATTTCCAATCCGACTGCAGATAATTATACTTCTATTAGTCAGCCCTCGATGGATGTTCATGACCGTCCCAGTTTACCTCCTGATGGGATTTCTAATCCGGAAACCATTGAAAAGCGGGATATGGATAGCCTTCCTGCAGAAGATACTTCTGTGTCTCCTGGTGTGGGAGGGCAAGGAATTTCACCAAGGTTGAGAAGGTCGACACGAACAAGATATCCGGTCGACCGATTGAAAATGGACTTTTAAATTGATAGTAATGTTTTAAAATTGTTGAAATATTATATTATATTGTTTTAGTTGAGAGATACTTAATACTTATGTGCAATGTTACTAATTGTTGTTGCCCACTTAGTATTGTGTCATGTTGAATAGTTTTATTTTGTCTGTGCATAGTTTTAGTTGTAAATAATTAATTATAAATTGTAAAGGTTATTTAGGTTGGAGTATATTTTAAAAGGAGGGGTGAATGTGGTGATTATTCTTTATGTTTAGTAAGAAGTATTGTGATTGGTTGTTTGTTTCCTGCCTTGGGATATATGCTGTAATCTCATTGGTAGTTGATGTCATGTGATTTGTGGTGGCCATCTTAAATTCAGTTCTTTCCAGCCTTTAGTTGGGACTGGGTGTTGAAGATGTGCTACAGGATTTTTAAGTTAATAAAGCCTAGATTAGAAAGGCAAATCTATTCTTTATTTCAAGCTCTACCCCTCTTTTTCCTCCCGTCCTGTGCAGCAGAGCCACCCCTGGTGCCAGGAAGTTGGCTGCTGCTGCCTTCCTATGATAAGCCATCCCCCCCAACAGCACTCAAAGTGGTGTATCTGTTTGAGAGGGGGATGTCCACAGGGGACCCCTGCACTACCTGCCTGCGCCTAGAACTCTGTCTGTTGGTCACCCCTTCCCTTTCTGCCTGTCCAACCTTTGCCTTGGGTGTGACCAACTGCTTAAACATGATATCCACGATGTCCTATGCATTGCAAATGGTCCAGTATGTATCCAATCGCAGCTCCAGCACCACAATGCGGTCTGCCAGTAGCTGCAGCTGGACACACTTCCTGCACACATAGTTGTCAGGGACACAGGAAGTGTCCCTGAGTTCCCACATAGCGCAGGAGGAGCATACCCTAGGGCCGGGCTCTCCTGTCATGACTTACCCTTCAATTAATTTAAATTAAATTAAATCAAATCAATCCCACCAATTACACTACAGTGAAATGGTATACTTAAGGGCCCTGGTTTACCAATAGTCCCTGCTACACCACAGAGACCTTAGAAACTACAAACCACAGAGTTAAAGTTTAAAAAGAGAGAAATACTCACCAACCAATCACTTACCTGCTTTCTGGTGATGTCACACTTCGATTACTTTTTACTTCTCTCCCTCTCTCTGAGATTGGAGATTGGTACGTGTACCTGGTCTCTGGTGCCTCTTTATACCTCGCCGCTCTTGCCACTCTGAGGCCTACCTGGTCTCTGTCGCCTCTTTATACCTCACCGCTCCACCGAGATTCCCACCGCTGCTCTCGCTGCTCTGAGGCCTACCTGGTCTCTGGCACCTCTTTATACCTCGCCACTCCGAGAGATTCCCACCGCCGCTCTCGCTGCTCTGAGGCCTACCTTGTCTCTGGCGCCTCTTTATACCTTGCCGCTCCGCCAAGATTCCTGCCGCCGCTCACGCTGCTCTGAGGCCTACCTGGTCTCTGGCGCCTCTTTATACCTCACCACTCCACAAAGATTCCAGCCGCCGCTCTCGCCGCTCTGAGGCATACCTGGTGTCTGGCACCTTTTTATAACTCACCGCTCTACCGTGATTCCCACCGCCGCTCTCGCCGCTCTGGCCGCTCTGAGGCATACCTGTTCTCTGGCACCTCTTTATACCTCACTGCTCTGCCGAGATTCCCACCGCCGCTCACGCCGCTCTGAGGCCTACCTGGTCTCTGGCGCCTCTTAATACCTCACCACTCCACCGAGATTCCAGCCGCCGCTCTTGCCGCTCTGAGGCATACCTGTTCTCTGGCGCCTCTTTATACCTCGCCGCTCCGCCGAGATTCCCACCGCTGCTCTGGCCGCTCTGAGGCCTACCTGGTCTCTGGCGCCTCTTTATACCTTGCCGCTTTGCCGAGATTCCGGCCGCCGCTCTTGCCACTCTGAGGCCTACCTGGTCTCTGGCGCCTCTTTATACCTCGCCGCTCCGCCGAGATTCCCGCCGCTGCTCTTGCCGCTCTGAGGCCTACCTGTTCTCTGGCACCTCTTTATACCTCGCCACTCCACCAAGATTCCCACCGCTGCACTCGCTGCTCTGAGGCCTACCTTGTCTCTGGCGCCTCTTTATACCTCGCCGCTCCGCCAAGATTCCTGCCGCCGCTCACGCTGCTCTGAGGCCTACCTGGTCTCTGGCGGCTCTTTATACCTCACCGCTCCACAGAGATTCCAGCCGCCGCTCTCGCCGCTCTGAGGCATACCTGGTGTCTGGCACCTCTTTATACCGCACCGCTCTGCCGAGATTCCCACCGCCGCTCTCGCCGCTCAGAGGCATACCTGTTCTCTGGCACCTCTTTATACCTCACCACTCTGCCGAGATTCCCACCGCCGCTCATGCCGCTCTGAGGCCTACCTGGTCTCTGGCGCCTCTTTATACCTCACCACTCCACTGAGATTCCAGCCGCCGCTCTTGCCGCTCTGAGGCATACCTGTTCTCTGGCGCCTCTTTATACCTCGCCGCTCCGCCGAGATTTCCACCGCTGCTCTGGCCGCTCTGAGGCCTACCTGGTCTCTGGCGCCTCTTTATACCTCGCCGCTCCGCCGAGATTCCTGCCGCTGCTCACGCTGCTCTGAGGCCTACCTGGTCTCTGGCGCCTCTTTATACCTCGCCACTCCGCCGAGATTCCTGCTGCCGCTCTCGCCACTCTGAGGCCTACCTGGTCTCTGGCGCCTCTTTATACCTCGCCGCTCCGCCGAGTTTCCCACCGCCGCTCTCGCCGCTCTGAGGCCTACCTGGTCTCTGGCGCCTCTTTATACCTCGCCGCTCCGCAGAGATTCCAGCCGCCGCTCTCGCCGCTCTGAGGCCTACCTGGTCTCTGGCGCTTCTTTATACCTCGCCACTCCGCCGAGATTCCTGCTGCTGCTCTCGCTGCTCTGAGGCCTACCTGGTCTCTGGTGCCTCTTTAAACTCTCGCCGCTCCGCCGAGATTTCCGCCACCGCTCTCGCCGCCCTGATGCCTACCTGGTCTCTGGCGCCTCTTTAAACTCTCGCCGCTCCGCCGAGATTCCCGCCACTGCTCTCGCCGCTCTGAGGCCTACCTGGTCTCTGGCGCCTCTTTAAAGCCTCGCCGCTCTGCCGAGATTCCCGCCGCCGCTCTCGCCGCTCTGAGGCCTACCTGGTCTCTGGTGCCTCTTTAAACTCTCGCCGCTCCGCAGAGATTCCCGCCACCGCTCTCGCCGCTCTGAGGCCTACCTGGTCTCTGGCGCCTCTTTAAACTCTCGCCGCTCCACCGAGATTCCCGTCGCCGCTCTCGCCGCTCTGAGGCCTACCTGGTCTCTGGCGCCTCTTTATACCTCACCGCGCCGCCGAGATTCCCGCCGCCACTCTCGCCGCTCTGAGGCCTACCTGGTGTCTGGCACCTCTTTATACCTCGCCGCTCCGCCGAGATTCCTGCCGCTGCTCACGCTGCTCTGAGGCCTACCTGGTCTCTGGCGCCTCTTTATACTTCGCCACTCCGCCGAGATTCCTGCTGCCGCTCACGCTGCTCTGAGGCCTACCTGGTGTCTGGCACCTCTTTATACCTCGCCACTTGGCCGAGATTCCCGCCGCCGCTCTGGCCGCTCTGAGGCCTACCTGGTCTCTGGCGCCTCTTTATACCTCGCCACTCCACTGAGATTCCTGCCGCCACTCTCGCCGCTCTGAGGCCTACCCGCTCTCTGGCGTCTCTTTATGCCTCGCCGCTCTGCCGAGATTCCCGCAGCCGCTCTCGCCGCTCTGAAGCCTACCTGGTCTTTGGCGCCTCTTTAAAGCCTCGCCGCTCCGCCGAGATTCCCGCCGCCGCTCTCGCCGCTCTGAGGCCTACCTGGTTTCTGACGCCTCTTTAAAGCCTCGCCGCTCCGCCGCCGCTCTCGCCACTCTGAGGCCTACCTGGTCTCTGACGTCTCTCTAAAGCCTCGCCACTCCGCCGAGATTCCCGCTGCCGCTCTCGCCGCTCTGAGGCCTACCTGGTCTCTGACGCCTCTCTAAAGCCTCGCCGCTCTGCCAAGATTCCCACCGCCGCTCTTGCCGCTCTGTCTGCACTGGCAAATAGAGTACTGGAGATTATTGGGCGCTAGGTGGTGGGCGCCATGGCCACCGGTGCTGTTGAACCCTTTGGGGACAACAATGGTATGTTCATCCCTACTCCTTCTTCTCACATTCCACATCCTCCATCACCCCACAAACCTTTCGCACTTTCTAGCTAATCATGCTGTATGCATGCATTTCTCCCTTCCTGCCCCCTTCCCCTCACCTTAACCCGTCGCTTTATGCTTTCAGATAATGAACAAGCACTGTCCCTGAGGGCACCATTGAGACTCAGATGAGGACCTCGATGGGGAGGCCTTTAGAAGAAGGGTGATGGGCATGCACACGGAGATGATAGGTGCAATGGCAAGGGTGCCTGAGAGTCTCTCAGCAATGGTAACGAGCGTGGAGGAGTCCGCTTCCAACATTGCACTAGGTTCTGCGCACACCATGGAGCCCATCATTTCTAGTCTGCAAAAATGGTAGACACCTAGAGACCTTGGTGACCCAGACCTGATGCCATGTGTGATGGGCGATCTGGCAGCTTCCATTGCAGCAAAGGCGGAAGCGACGCAACATCTTAGTGCAGTGATGCAGTCTATACTTGGTGGCCTTCAATCTCAGACTGCTCTCATGCAGTCTCAGCTTGATGCCATGCAAGCTCTGACAGCTGCCTTCGTGGCTATGTCTACCACCGTCGACCGGGACTTTCACAGTGTCGTAGCAGACCAGCAATGTATGCTCCAACAGATTGCTAGGGATGCTGAGGTGCTGCCCTGGGGTGTTCAAGTGGGTTAGTGGAGCAGGAATCTTCTGTTCTCTCTCAGGTTGACAGCATTCCCACTCCCACCACTGGCACTCAGCCATTGCGCTTGTCGCTGCCTGTCATCCAGCCAGCCCAGAGCTGGTCAAGGGTTTCCTGCAAGGCCATTTGAGTCTCCCGCACGGATACTCAGCAGCCTTCCACCAGCCGTGCTGCAGCCACTGGGCAAACACTTCATAGGAGCACTAGAATAGGCAAAGGCACAGCAACGCGAGGCACTAAGGGATTGCACAAGGGTGAATAGTAAATATTGTTGTTGTAAAGATGTGTTCACTGATTTTTGATAAATTTATTAATTCACTTCCGATAATTTTTTACTGTCCTTTATTTCAGCTGTGCGCTGTGATATGGCCTGCAACAGGAAGGGAATGATTGGGATGTGGTGAGCAATGGGGATCTGGGGTTGAATTTACTGGAACCGCAGTCTGATAAGGTGGTCACTGTCCACCCTTCTGGAAGGCCAATTGAGTGGCTGCCTCCTCCCTCGCTCCTGTTCCTCCTCCTCTTCCTCATTTTCCTCGTCATCCTCCTCCTCTCCCTCTTCCTCCTCCTGAGGTGGTCCCCCAATCCCTGCTGGCAAGGGCTGGTCCCCCATGAGGGCCAGATTGTGGAGCATGCAGCACACCATGACGAAATGGGACACCCGCTCCAGTGAGTACTGGAGGGCTCCTCCTGAGTGGTCAAGGCAACGGAACCATTGCTTGAGCACCCCGATGGTCTGCTCAGTGATGTTCCTGGTGGCAGCATGGTTCTCATTGTATGAGTGTTGTGCAGGAGTGTTGGGGTTGCGGAGGGGAGTCATGAGCCAGGTGGAGAGCGGATACCCCTTGTCTCTAACCAGCCACCCTCAAGCTTGACATGGTGGCTGGAAGAGTGCTGGCGCAGGATGTCGGCATCGTGGCTGCTGCCAGGATATCAGGCATTCACATTGAGGATTCGCTGTCTGTGGTCGCACACCAACTGGACATTAAGTGAGTGGTAGCCTTTGCAGCTACGGAAGATCTCAGGATTGTTATGTGGTGCCCGCAAAGCCACGTGGGTGCAGTCAATGGTGCCCTGCACCATGGGGAATCCCGCTATCCTGGCAAAGCCACATGCATGCTCGTCCTGCTTCTCTCTGGTGATGGTGGAAGGAAATGTCATCCCTTCTCCTACTGTAAAGAGCCTCTATGACCTCCCGGATGCAGCAATGGATGGCGAACTGCGAGATGTTACCTATATCTCCTGTTGCAGAATGGAAAGATCCGCTGGCGAAGAAATTGAGGGCGGCGGTGACCTTGACTGCCACTGAGAGAGCTGTGATGGTCCTGATCTGAGACTCGAGGTCTTGTTGCAGGAGGTGGCAGAGTTCTGTGACCACGTCCTTGCTGAAGCGGAGCATTCTGAGACACTGCTCCTGGCTTAATTGGAGGTAGAATTGCTGTCGGAAAACTCTTGGAGGGTCAGGCCTCCTGTTGAGAGCCCTGATGGCCCTCCTCCTCCCTCTGGCCGTGTGTTCCAATCTGTCTGGCTGCCTGCGCAGTCTCCGCAGTAGATCCTGGAGGGTGAGGTCGACTGCCAGTACAGCCCCATTAATGTAAGGAAGAGCAGAACTTTGGTATTTTGTGAGAATAAATGTAATTAATTTTTAGTGGCCACAACACTCCGGAGACTAAACAACCTTTAAACGACTGATTTAAACTGTTGCACAATGTCAAACTGACAAGGAAGCAGTGAAACAGCACTAACCTGAGAGCTGTGACTCATTACTCATGATCCCTTTAAGTAGCGCCCTTGGAGCCAGCTACTGATTGCTTCATGCCTACTCTCTCTGTCGCTGTCGGGGCGAGGTGCTAAGGTAGGGGGTGATACTCAATTTGACAGATCGGGCACCCAGTGAGCGTTGCACGCTCATTGACGTCACGATCTACCTGCCGCTGAAGTCCCCAGCGCTAACTCGTAGCGGCGGTGCTACGTTTGGGCCCGAATTTGGCATGCGGCACTAGATTCACCTCACCGTGGTGCTGCTGCCTCAGCGCCCCATTAGCGCCCCCGCCAGGCACTAACTGAAGGTGCTAACCAACTGAATTTCTCCCCCCAGATTTACATCTCTCTATAATGCAGCACAAAGCTTGGGGTACAATCCAGCACCATGACATGACTCAATGTTGCAATATGTTCAGCCTTGCTCAATAATAGGGTTGGCAACTCCAGTTGAATGTATTCCTGGAGGTTTCATCATGTGATCTCCTGCCTCCAAATGCCGTGCCCCCTCATTCTCACTAGTGGTCGGCTAACGTCCATCCTCACGGCGCACTGCCTTCCCACTCCAATTGTAAAGCAAAAGCTTTTTACTACCTGATTGGATAATTCTAGACTGTTAGCAACTAATAAACAGAATTGTTCAAAGAAAATGAAAAAAAACATGCAATTTTAAATTAATGCTCCCATGATTTCTCTCCAAGTTTGCTCACAAAAGTTTCCTGAAGATTGATCTTCAATTCCAAGAGACTTCAGGGCAATCCTGGTGAGTTGGCAACTCTAGTCAACAGCACCCCATGAACTTTATGGCCCCAATATTTTTCCCCTTATGCCCGAGTGGCAGACAGACCAGCACATTGGAAGTGTATTTTCCATGTCCTGGCCACTATGCACCCTAATTTGATTGGCTGACTCATTATGAAGGCATGGTCACCTCCCTGGTGCAGGCCCACACCTGGCATAGCCTTGTAGGAACATAAGAACATAAGAAACAGGAGCAGGAGTACGCAATTCGGTCTTTCGAACCCGCCCCACCATTCAATATGATCATGGCTGATCTTCTACCTCAAATCCATCTTCTTGCACTATCCCCATATCCCTTGAGTCCCTTAGTATCTAAATATCTATTGATCTCTGTCTTTAATATACTCAATGACTGAGCATCCACGGCTCTCTTGGGGTAGAAAATTCCAAAGATTCACCACCCTCTGAGTGAAGAAATTTCTCCTCATCTCAGTCCTAAATGGCCAACCCCTTATTCTGAGACTGTGACCCCTAGTTCTAGACTCCCCAGCCAGGGGAAACATCCTCCCAGCATCTACCCTATCAAGCCTTTAAGAATTTCATATGTTTCAATGAGATCATCTCTCATTTTTCTAAACTCGAGAGAATATAGGCCTAGTCTACTCAAGCTCTCCTCGGAGGACAATCTCCTCATCACAGGAATCAGTCTAGTGAACGTTTGTTGCACGCCCTCTAAGGCAAGTATATCCTTCCTTAGGTAAGGAGACCAAAACTGTACACAAAACTCCAGGTTTGGTCTCACAAGGGCCCTATATAATTTCAGTAAGACGTCTTTACTCTTATACTCAAATCCTCTTGTAATAAAAGCCAGCATACCATTTGATTTCCTAATATCTTGCTGTATGCAAGATATGGGCTCATGGGGTTGGTGGTAATATATTAGCATGGATAGAGTATTGGTAAACAGCCAAAAAACAGAGAGTAGGATAAACAGGTAATTTTCAGATTGGCAGACTGTAACAAATGGGGTGCTGCAAGGATCATTGCTTGTATTACAGTATGCAGACGACGCTTGCATCTGCGCACAATCTGAGGCCGTACTCCAAACCATCGTCAACACCTTCACCGAAGCATACGATAGCATGGGCCTTACACTAAACATTCATAAGACAAAGGTCCTCTACCAACCTGCCCCTGCCACACAGTACTGCACCCTGATTATCAAAATCCATGGCGAGGCCTTGGACAACGTGGATCACTTTCCATGCCTCGGGAACCTACTGTCAACAAGGGCAGACGTCGATGGCGAAGTCCAACACCACCTTCAGTGTGCCAGTGCAGCCTTCGGTCGCCTGAGGAAGAGAGTGTTTGAAGACCAGGACCTCAAACCCAGCACCAAGCTCATGGTCTACAGAGCAGTAGTGATAACCACCCTCCTGTATGCTTCAGAGACATGGACCATGTACAGGAGGCACCTCAAAGCACTGGAGAGGTACCACCAACGCTGCCTCCACAAGATCCTGCAAATCCATTGGCAGGATAGGTGCACCAACGTCAGTGTTCTCGCTCAGGCCAACACCCCCAGCATTGAAGCTTTGACCACGCTTGATCAGCTCCGATGGACGGGTCACATCGTCCGCATGCCCGATACGAGACTCCCAAAACAAGCGCTCTACTCGGAGCTCCGACACGGCAAGAGAGCCCCAGATGGGCAGAGGAAATGCTTCAAAGACACCCTCAAAGCCTCCTTGAAAAAGTGCAACATCCCCACTGACACCTGAGAATCCCTGGCCCAAGACTGCACAAAGTGGAGGAGAAGCATGTGGGAAGGCGCCAACACCTCGAGTCTCTTCACTGGGAGCAAGCTGTGGAAGTACAGTTTCTCACTTAGACACAAAATGGCTTCCTAGGCATAGAATAAAAACTTAAATGGCCGACAGCATGATTCACTAAAGGCAAGGGGATGAGACATACATACTCCTTATCTGTGACAAGCTTAACAAGGAGCCTCAGTTACCAAACAAACAGCCAAGGACATGATAAGGTAAATATCGGCCCACGGGTCCAGTTGGTACAGTGAGAGAACAGAGGGAACAGAGAGATCCCATAATAAAGGATTAGTTAATCTTATCCCAAGGTATTTCCGTTCGTTATTCTAACGCAGCCCGGAATACGTTGTTTCAATAATTCGCAAGGCCTGTGCCTTTGTAATCAGTTATGATTCAATACTATGTCATGTGGCATAGAAAGCCTGTTTTGCTTTTTACTGTATAAATATGTTACAATTTCTGTATTACTTTGAAGAGGTCTGATGTAGCCCTTGTCTACACAACTCTTCCCTTGCAAGCAAATAAAGCCTGTCTTTAACGATACTTTGTGTTTAAGAGTCTTACTGGGGAGTCGAGACTTCGACAGTTACTTGGAGGTTCCACCGAGATCGCTTGCTGCCTTTCGGTAAGTCACGGACAAGGACATCGTGAATCTCTAATGACAGATCATGAATGGCCACAGTGATGCTTTATCACATAAAAGGATTTCTCATTCGATATTAAGTTGGTGTGGTCTGCTTCTTCCGACAGGAGTACTGCGATCTAGTTAAGACTCATGTTTTAGACTTGAGTTGAATCCTGTAACTTTTGCTTCTTTTATTGTTGACCACTGAAAGGAGGAGAATACTGACAACTCAAGTCTTTAAAGAAAAAAAAAAGTATCGGGCAAAGAAGGCAAGAGGAAAGTCGACAGGGCTGAGTCCCATAAGGTACCAAGTTAAAACTGCAGTATCAAGGGTGGGTCCCTTGATCAAGGGTGGGTCCCTTGAGCCGGGGCTGAGTCCCGCGGCAGAAAGTATCGTTTGAGAATTGTCACTGTAATTTTTTTAAGATCTGTATTATCAGGTTCAGGATTTTTCTCCGTTGAGATACCTTCTACGAGGGTTCAAGCCCCTCGTATTAAAGCATAAGGATTCTATTGTTTTCCATTTTTTGTTGACTATTGACAGCATTAAGACAGAAAACTCTCACATAAAGTATAAGTTAAACGTTAAGGACTCAGTTTGTAGTGGCGTATAACGCAAACTGAGAATTGACTATTTGTTTAGTTTAAAGTATAAGATAAATGTCTGAATATTTGGTCTGTTTGCCTGTTTGGGCAGCTGCATTGCTTATCATTTCTTTGACTGTTGTTATTACTTGTTATTTTTCATCACTTGTGGTCCTTTGGACGGTCAGTAATAATCGTAAGGGGGTAAGGGGTGAAACTTGCGATCTAGAAGAAGAGAGCCTAGTTTAAAAAAAAAACCAAACAAACTAAGATGGGAGCTGCACAGAGCAAGATCCCGGAAAAGGGAACTCCTGCTTCTTATGTCTTTACCTACTATGGTCAGATATCCACAAATGATTTACCTAAGTAGGCTAGATGGACAAAGAAAGACAGACACCCTTTCCCCGTGGATGGTACATTCAATCTAGATAGAATCACGTGTCTAGAAAACTGCCTAGCAGGCAGAGACCCACGTAGAAGGGGTGCAAAATCAGTAAATTGGTCTGCCTTCTCAGACTGGAAAAGGGAAGCAGAAAAACGTAAAGAGCGCAGCATATTAACTGGCAAAATTGAGAACAAAAATAAGAAAAGAGAGCTAATGAATAAATTGACTAAACAAGAAGAGATTACACTAATGCCTTTAAGACAAATCCCGAAGCCCACCGCCTCTTCTTGTGAATATCCTCCCATTCCCACGACTCATTCCAGTAATGACGAGGATGAGGGATGGTTCAGAAGACCAACCCCGCCTCCTGACTACGAAGTACAACAACCAGCCGCACCAGCTGCTGAACCACCTGACCACGGTGCTGCAAGGCAGGAGAACAGACCCAACACTAGGTTTGTGACTGCCAGTCAATCAAACCAAGGAGGAGCTGAACGAATTGGTGCTTTTCCACTCAGACGTTTCCCCAATGTCCACAATGCTGACGGAGCTCCAGTCGCTGTCCACCGCTCATGGACAGCTGGTGAGCTTAGGGCAATAATTCATGAATTACCCGATCCCACAGAGAACTTAGAAAAGGCAATTAATGAGCTCAAAAGTATCATTATCTGCCACCAGCCCACCATTGTGGATGTTGATCAGCTATTTAGAGCTTGGTTAAAAGACACCAAATACCGCCTTTTGACAGAAGGCGTAGGCCAGGATAGGTTTCAGCTTTTCGAAAACCATAGAACAAATCAAGGCTGGAATCCAGAAACCTTACCTGATGATGCATTCTGGACTGAATTATATAGAGTAATGCATATCAAATTCCCTAAAAGGATGAATTGGACAAAGATAATTGAGACAACTCAGAAAAGGGATGAAGACGTTGAGGATTATATGGAAAGAATGGAAGCAGTTATGGGACAGCATTCGGGTATGACAAAAGAAAATTACCAAATCCCTTTAATTAATGCCCTTGTAAACGGCCTCAGAACAGAGCTTAAGGAACCGTTGACTTTAGTTTGCCTTGACTGGAGACATAAAACCATTCCTGAATTGACACAAATCTTGAAAGGAATACAGGAAAGGAATAAAGATCAAAAGAATAAAGTTTCTTTGTTAATGGAGCAAGCAGCTTCTCCAGCCCCGACCGCCCAGACTACTATTTACTACCAGGGTCAGAACAGGGGACGAGGTAGAGGATATAACAGAGGTAGAGTCAGAGGCAGGGGTAGAGGTGGTGGTGGCAGGGGCCAGTGGAACGGAGGAGGAAATACAAGCACATGTTTTAATTGTGGTCTGATTGGCCACTGGAAAGCCAATAGCCCTTACCCAACACCGCACAATCAAGGTTGGGAAGGTACACCCAACAATATGAGTACCCAAGCCCAGCTTCACAATCGTCCGCAGGCAAACTTCACTACAGGAAATCCCTGGGAAACTCAAAATACGGGAGGTCAATCCGGAGTCCCAGTGCAAAATTATTCAGCATGACGCAGAGACGCAGCCTCAGACATTACCAACCTCCTGCAGTTACCCTTAGTGTCAATCAGTTATTAAATGTCAGGCTCATACAGGCAGTCAGGATCAGATATCCTTGGGTAACGAGCGATCAGATAGAGCTGCTAAATCAGCCGCTCTGTCAAATACAGGGCCACACGTCTCAGCCTTTGTTTTGCGTCAACAAAAATCAGATAATGACCCACCTTCTATTAATGATGTTTTAGCCTTTCAGTCACAGGCTAACTCGGACGAAGTGTTAAGTTGGGCAAGGGATTTTTGCTTTAAAACGCCTGAAGGGATATGGGTTCACCATGACGGCCGCATGGTGGCTCCAAAGTCTTTACTTCCATGGATTGCCCGATGCGTTCATGTTTTCACGCATGCGGGCAAAGGGGGGATGGCAGACTATATTAATCAAACATGGTATGCACCAGGTATTTCGGCAATTGCAAAACAAATCAGTGAAAGGTGCACCATTTGCCAGGAAATGAATCCAGGCAAGACAGAGAAGGTACAGGCTGCCTCCCACCCAAATCCATCAGGCCCTTTCGTACATTTACAAATGGATTTTATTGAATTACCTCCATGTTTAGGATTTAAGTATGTGTTAGTAATTATAGATATGTTTTCAAGATGGGTTGAAGCTTTCCCATGTAAAAAGAATGATGCTGTAACAGTAGCAAAGTGCTTGTTAAAAGAAATCATACCAAGGTTTGGAATACCTATGCAGCTTTCAAGCGACAGAGGATCGCATTTCACTGGAGCAATTATAAAAGAACTATGTAAAGCTTTGCAGATTAACCAGCATCTTCACTGCAGTTATCATCCACAATCCGCAGGACTGGTGGAAAGACATAATGGAGTGCTGAAGAATAAACTTTCTAAACTTTGCAATGAAACCGGACTTAAATGGGTCGAACTATTACCCTTAGCATTGATGATAATGCGAGCAGCAACTAACAGGACAAATGGACTGTCTCCACATGAGATTGTTATGGGACGACCCCTAAGACTGCCATTTTCGGCACCATTTACGGTGAAACAAACGGACATTCATAAAATGGACGAGGCTATGCTAAACTATTGCATCGCATTAACTAAATGTATTTCCAGCTTTCACCAACAGGTAAAGGAAGCTCAAACGAGTCCAGCAGAGGGAAAGTGCCACGACTTGGAACCTGGAGATGACGTCTACGTGAAGGTTTTTAAGAGGAAGAACGGTCTGCAACCACGCTTCGAAGGACCATATCAAGTGCTCCTGACTACAAACACAGCTGTAAAAGTCAAGGAAAGATCTTCCTGGATTCACGCATCCCACTGCAAGAAGGCACCGAATAGAGACAATTGAATTTTGAAAGACTCTTACAATGAAGACGTTACTTATATTTTGTATACTAATCGGACTACTGAGTCTAATATGCCAAGGAGATGGGGAAAGATCCCGAAAGAAACGAGAATTACACGTGAATACTTTTTTGTACATGTCTTACGAATATGCTAGACGCAGTAAGTCAGTATGAAAACACAAAGAACCAAGGCTGGGCTGACTAGATATTGGGAGGATGGCTGGGATCAGTAGGACAAATATTATTGCATGGACTGGTAGTAGTAATAGCCCTGATTGTATGCATTGCTCTGTTTGTCACAACGATGAAGTGTTGTTGCAATAGGTTGGGCAAGGCAGTCTTGCCTACGATGAATATGATGATACAGAGAGAAGTAAGGTCAGTAGAGGAAAAGAATGGTCCCCTGGATGAGGAACTGAAACGATTGAATAAAATACAATTATAGGGATTAGAAAACTTAGACAAATATATACATATATATACTCCACATGCTCTCCTCTTTCTGCAAAACACATTTTCCATTTACATGGGAACTGCAGGCTAGGAAAAAGAGAGAGGACTCCCTTCAACAACAAGCCAGTGTCGTTGACTTTGTATATCACTTGGTCCGCACTTTGGGGGCTTACATAGAAGCACTTGTGCTTAGGAGAACCCCACAGGTTAGTTATAAACTGTGTGGGCCATGAATTAGTCCTCCTCTATAAGCTGCTGTTCCCTATCTTTTAGAAAGTGCATAGTGGCACTAGAACTGCAGGCTAATATAAGCTGCAGGGAAATTAGAACACTGCAGGCTAATATAAGCTGCAGAAATACAAAGACATAAACCTGAAATCAAATCAAACATAATTAAACCCTACAAAAACACACGCCCAAACACTAAGAATAGACAGAGAAGAAAGACGATCTTAAACAAGGTCAACCATCAATACAGGTAAATCCCGGGGATGGTTCCAAATGGAAAAGAAGTCGGTATCCTTGGCTAAAATCTAAATTTAGTATGAGGACCGATAGGAAGAGGTTAATTTCAGTTATGTTGTCCTAGTAAGGACAAAAGGGAAGAATGTGGAAGTACAGTTTCTCACTTAGACACAAAATGGCTTCCTAGGCATAGAATAAAAACTTAAATGGCCAACAGCATGATTCACTAAAGGCAAGGGGATGAGACATACATACTCCTTATCTGTGACAAGCTTAACAAGGAGCCTCAGTTACCAAACAAACAGCCAAGGACATGATAAGGTAAATATCGGCCCACGGGTCCAGTTGGTACAGTGAGAGAACAGAGGGAACAGAGAGATCCCATAATGAAGGATTAGTTAATCTTATCCCAAGGTATTTCCGTTCGTTATTCTAATGCAGCCCGGAATACGTTGTTTCAATAATTCGCAAGGTCTGTGCCTTTGTAATCAGTTATGATTCAATACTATGTCATGTGGCATAGAAAGCCTGTTTTGCTTTTTACTGTATAAATATGTTACAATTTCTGTATTACTTTGAAGAGGTCTGATGTAGCCCTTGTCTACACAACTCTTCCCTTGCAAGCAAATAAAGCCTGTCTTTAACGATACTTTGTGTTTAAGAGTCTTACTAGGGAGTCGAGACTTCGACAAAGCGGAAGCCAAGTGCAAACAGCGGAAGGAGCGCACGTCAACCCAAGCACCCTACCCACCTGCCCCTTCAACCACCATCTGCCCCACCTGTGACAGAGACTGTAGGTCGCGCATTGGACTCATCAGTCACCTGAGAACTCATTTTTAGTGTGGAAGCAAGTCATCCTCGGTTCCGAGGGACTGCCTAAGAAGAAGAAACAGCCAAAAAACAGAGAGTAAGGATAAATAGGTCATTTTCAGATTGGCAGACTGTAACAAGTGGGGTGCCGCAAGGATCATTGCTTGGGCCTCAGCTATTTACAATCTATATTAATGACTTATGTGAAGAGACCGAGTATCCAAGTTTGCTGATGATACAAAGCTAGGTGGGAAAGTAAGCTATGAGGGGGCACAGAGAGCCTGCAAAGGGATATAGACAGGTTACGTGAGTGGGCAATGGTGTAATAAAACTCACTACGCACTTGGCTTGAGTATAAAGCAAGGCTTTAATCAACTTGTTTCAAAACATGGAGGTCTAGTTGTACTTCACTAGTTCCTGTTTACACAATGTCCTGGGCAAGCTGGGCCCATGCCCGAGTATTTATACTCCTTGGACGGCGCCACCAGCTGGCCATCCAGTGTTATTTCATGAGTCTTTCTTCATGGATCATAACATTCATAACAGGCAATAACGTGGCAAATGGAGTATAATGTAGGGAAATGTGAGGTTATTCACTTTAGTAGGAAGAATAGATAAACAGAATATTTTTTAAAAGGTGAGAAACTATTAAATGTTGGTGTTTAGAGAGATTTAGCTGTCTTCGTACAGGAAATACAGAAAGTTAGCATACAAGCCAGAGCGGAGAACAGTTTAAAAAGAGCGAGAGCCGGAGCGGAGAACAGTTTACTGGGACAGGAGGGAGCTGTTCCGTTGGGACGGACTTCACTTTGCCAGTGCTGGGACTAGAGTCCTGGCAAATTGAATAACTAGGGCTGTAGAGAGGGCTTTAAACTAATTAATGGGGGGAGGCCCCGGGCCGTCGGACCGTGCAGCCGGCGACGGTGAGGTGGAGGCCGCGGCGACCGGAGGATGTGTTCGGCGAGTCGGGTGGAGGCAACGCAGCGCATCGAGCAGCAGCAGCAGCCACGACGACTCGCAGTCCAACTGGGAGGAGGAGAACCGGGAATGGTGGCCAGAGGGTGAGCGGGAGAAGCAGGCCACCACACGTGGAGCCGAGCCGGCAACAGTGAGGAGGAGGCCGTGGTGACGAGGAGTACGGAGCGGCTGAGGGACATCGTGCTCCCACTGCCACTGGATGACAAAGAATTGACTTTCTGAACACGGCGCTGTAAGAATAGCTGACATGTCCCTACGGGGAGTAAGCATTCCATTGTACTAGTTACATATGGCAAATAAAATTGAATTGAAAAGTACAACAAGCAATTAGGAAGGCAAATGACTTTTTTTTATTCATTCCTGGGATGCGGGATTCACTGGCAAAGCCAGCATTTATTGCCAATACTTAATTGCCCTTGAGAAGGTGGTGGTGAGCCGCCTTCTTGAACCGCTGCAGTCCATGTGGTGAAGGTACTCCCACAGTGCTGTTATGGAGGGAGATCCAGGATTTTCACCCAGCGACTATGAAGGAATGGCGATATATTTCCAAGTCAGGATGATGTGTGACTTGGAAGGGAACTTGGATGTGATGGTGTTCCCATGCGCCTGCTGCCCTTGTCCTTCTAGGTGATAGAGGTCGTGGCTTTGGGAGATGCTGTCAAGGAAGCATTGGTAAGTTGCTGCGGTGCATCTTGTAGATGGTACACATTGCAGCTACGGTGCGCCGATTTTGGAGGGAGTTAATGTATAAGGTGGCGGATAGGGCGCCAATCAAGTGGGCTGCTTTGTCCTCGCTGGTGTCAAGCTTCTTGAGTGTTGTTGGAGCTGCACTCATCTAGGCAAGTGGGGGGTATTCCATCACACTCCTGACTTGTGCCTTGTAGATGGTGGAAAGGCTTTGGGGAGTCAGGAGGTGAGACACTCATTGCAGAATACCCAGCCTCTGACCTGCTCTTGTGGCCACAGTACTTATGCATCTGGTCCAGTTAAGTTTCTGCTCAATGGTGACCCCCAGAATGTTGATATTGGGGGATTCGGCGATGGTAATGCCGTTGAATGTTAAGGGGCGGTGGTTAGACTCTCTTGTTGGAGATAGTCATTGCCTGGCACGTGTGTGGCATGAATGTTACTTGCGACTTATCCACCCAAACCTGAATGTCGTAAAGCTCTTGCTGCATGTGGGCATAGACTGCTTCATTATCTGAGGAGTTGCGAATGGAACTGAACACTGTGCAATCATCAGTGAACAACCACACTTCTGACCTTATGATGGAGGGGAGGTCATTGATGAAGCAGCTGAAGATGGTTGGGCCGAGGACACTGCCTTGAGGAACTCCTGCAGCGATGTCTTAAGGCTATGATGATTGGCCTCCAACAACCACAACCATCTTCCTTTGTGCTAGGTTTTCCCCTGACCCCATTGACTTCAATTTTACTAGGGCTCCTTGATGCCATACATGGTCAAATCTTCTTCTTCTTAGGCAGTCCCTCGGAACCGAAGATGACTTGCTTAAAAATGAGTTCTCAGGTGATTGATGAGTCCAATGCGGGACCTACAGCCTCTGTCACAGGTGGGGCAGACGGTGTTTGAAGGGGCGGGTGGGTGGGGTGCTTGGGTTGACGTGCACTCCTTCCGCTGTTTGTGCTTTGCTTCCGCTTGCTCCCGGTGAAGAGACTCGAGGTATTCGGCGCCTTCCCGAATGCTTCTCCTCCACTTTGTACGGTTTTGGGCCAGGGATTCCCAGGTGTCGGTGGGGATGTTGCACTTTTTCAAGGAGGCTTTGAGGGTGTCCTTGAAGCATTTCCTCTGCCCACCTGGGGCTCTCTTGCCGTGTCAGAGCTCGGAGTAGAGCGCTTGTTTTGGGAGTCTCGTATCGGGCATGCGGATGATGTGACCCGTCCATCGGAGCTGATCGAGCGTGGTCAAAGCTTTGATGCTGGGGATGTTGGCCTGAACGAGAACACTGACGTTGGTGCCCCTATCCTGCCAATGGATTTGCAGGATCTTGTGGAGGCAGCATTGGTGGTACCTCTCCAGTGCTTTGAGGTGCCTGCTGTACATGGTCCATGTCTCTGAGGCATACAGGAGGGCGGGTATCACTGCTGCTCTGTAGACCATGAGCTTGGTGCTGGGTTTGAGGTCCTGGTCTTCAAACACTCTCTTCCTCAGGCGACCAAAGGCTGCACTGGCACACTGAAGGCGGTGTTGGACTTCGTCTTGATGTCAAGGGCAAATGCTGCCTTGATGTCAAGGGCAGTCACTCTCACCTCACCTCTGGAATTTAGTTCTTTTGCTAATTTGACCACGCTTGGACCAAGGCTGTAGTGTGGTCTGGAGCTGAGTGGTCTTGGCAAACTGAGTATCAGTGAGCAGGTTATTTGTGAGTAAGTGCTGCTTGATAGCCCTGTCAAAAACACCTTCCATCACTTTGCAGATGATTGACAGCAGACTGATGGGGCGGTAATTGGCCGGATTGGATTTGTTCTGCTTTTTGTGGACAGGACATACTTGGACAGTTTTCCACATTGTCAGGTAAATGCCAGTGTTGTAGTTGTACTGGAACAGCTTGACTAGAAGCGCGGCTAGTTCTGGAGCACAAGTCTTCAGCACGGCAGCCGGGATGTTGTTGGGGCCCATAGTCTTTGCTGTATCCAGTGCACTCAACCGTTTCTTGATATCACGTGGAGTGAATCAAATTAGCTGAAGACTGGCTTCTGTGATGGTGGGGGCCTCAGGAGGAGGCTGAGATGGACCATCCACTCGAAACACTTCAGCCATGTCTTTTACACTCCCGTGCTAGGCTCTGCCATCATTGAGGATGGGGATATTCATGGAGCCAACTCCTCCCATCAGTTGTCACGACTGGATGTGGCGGGACTGCAGAACTTTGATCTGATCCGTTGATTGTGCGATCATGTAGCTCTGTCTATAGCATGCTGCTCCCGTTGTTTAGCATGCATATAGTCCTGTGTTGCAGCTTCCCCAGGTTGGCACCTCATTTTGAGGTACGCCTGGTGCTGCTCCTGGCATGCTCTTCTATGTACCTCATTGAACCAGGATTGGTCACCTGGCTTGATGTTAATGGTAGAGTGAGGGATATGCCAGGCCATGAGGTTACAGAGTGTGGTGGAATACAATTCTGCTGCTGCTGATGGCCCACAGCACCTCATGGATGCCCACTTTTGAGCTGCTAGATCTGTTCTGAATCTATCCCATTTAGCACGGTGGTAGTGTCACACAACACAATGGAGGGTGTCCTCAGTGTGAAGACGGGACTTCGTCTCCACAAGGACTGCGTGGTGGTCACTGCTACCAATACTGTCATCGACAGATGCATCAGCGGCAGGTAGATTGGTGAGGATGAGGTCAAGTAGGTTTTTCCCTCGTGTTGGTTCTCTCACCATCTGCTGCAGGCCCAGTCTGGCAGCTATGTCCTTCAGGACTCGACCAGCTCGGTTAGTAGTGGTGCTACCAAGCCACTCTTGGTGATGGACATTGAAGTTCCCCACCCAGAGTACATTCTGTGCTCTTGCTGCCCTCAGTGCTTCTTCCAAGTGGTGTTCAACATGGAGGAGTACTGGTTCATCAGTGAAGGGAGGGTGGTAGGTGGTAATCAGCAGGAGGTTTCCTTGACCAAGTTTGACCTGATGCCCTGAGACTTCATAGGGTCTAGAGTCAATGTTGAGGACTACCACAAGGACTGTGTGGTGGTCACTGCTACCAATACTGTCATAGACAGATGCATCAGCGGCAGGTAGATTGGTGACGATGAGGTCAACTCCCTCCCGACTGTATACTGTGCCACCACCTTTGGTGTGTCTGTCCTGTCGGTGAAGGAGTCTGGAACGTTGGCTGAAAGGTATGATTCTGTGAGTATGACTATGTCAGGCTGTTGCTTGACTAGTCTGTGGGACAGCTCTCCCAAATTTGGCACAAGTCCCCAGATGTTAGTGAGAAGGATTTTGCAGGGTCAACTGAGCTGGGTGTGTCTTTGTCATGTCCGATGCCAGTGCCAGGTGGTGCATCCAGTTTTATTCTTATTATTGTTCCTTTTAGCGACTGAGTGGCTTGCTAGGCCATTTCAGAGGGCAATTAAGAGTCAACCACATTGATGTGGGTCTAGAGTCACATATAGGCCAGACCAGGTAAGGATGGCAGATTTCCTTCCCTAAAGGGCATTTAGTGAACCAGATGGGTTTTTAATGGTAGTTTCATTACTGATACTCGCTTTTTATTCCAGATTCATTTAATTAACTGAATTTAAATTCCACAGTTGGCATGGTGGGATTTGTACTCACGTCTCCGGATTATTAGTCCAGCCTTCTGGATTATTAGTTCAGTAACAGAACAACTATGCTACCATTCCCGTTGGCCTTTATTGCAAGGTGTACAAGAGTAAGGGGGCTAGAAATTCATTCTAGCCAAGGAATGCGCAGTGTTTACACTAAAAATGGTGAACTGGCACCAGGTGAAAATCATCTAGACTGCACGCAAAATTCGTCCTCACTCCTCATTAAAATGATTGGAGCCATAAATCTAGTCTAAAAACCCAGGCTCATTGGTGTTACATGGAAAAGATGGACCAATATTGAGTTTAGTCTAAACACAAGTAATGATTGCCGCAGGCTTTTTTAACTGCTTAAAGGGGAGGTGCATTGATGCTGCAGCACCTCATTCCCAACATTGTTGGCAGTGCAGTTGCCTCAACAACCACAAGAAGAAGGACAAGGAGAAGGAGCACTTATTTAGAAATCCTGATAGCAGATTGCTGCCCCAGGGAGAGAGCCCGCAGGTTTTCCCATGAAATTTTGGAGGAATTGGTTTTAGCAGTGGAGAGAAGGCAGCCGGTCCTGTACCCACCAACTGGCAGGAGGCCCTCACTGCAAGTCTGCCGCACTATGTGGAGGGAGGCGGCACACCACATCATGGATAGCACTGTGGTCTCCAGGACCCACACCCATTGCAGGAATAACTTTAACAAGCTCACACGGGTGGGCAGGGTGAGTGAAGGCTTCAACAAATGCTACATACCACCATCTGCACCACAGGCCTCACACACTGCTCAATGCAACACCCCCCCAGCACTCACACACCAACAATCTCTACCTACCAACACTCACACTCACATCTCATACTTTGCACACAACGACAGCTATTCAACTATGGCAGGCACAAGGGTCATTAGTTATTAGGATGCATGTTGTATGTGAGATATGTTTATGCATAAATGTATTAATTGAGTTTGGAATATTTTGTGGTCTCTCTCATTTCAACTTTGCACCCAGGAGGACGCTGTAATATGGCATGACGGGGATGTGGTGAGCAACGGGGACCTGGGGTTTCATTCATTCAAGTCGGAATCTGATGAGCCAGTCACAGACCGCACATTCGGAAGCCCAATTGTCCGGCTGCCTCCTTCCTCCCTCCTGTTCCTCGTCTTCCTCCTCGTCTTCTTCCTCCTTATCTTCTTCCTCCTTGACTTCTCCCTCGTTCCTCTGCGCACATGTTCCCATCTTTCTCATTGCCTCAGCTCCCTCTACCATAGATCCTGGAGGGCGAGGTGGATTGCCAGTACAGCCCCCATGACTTTTAGTGTTGTAGGTTGAATCTTTCAAGAATACATTTTGCACTTTTCTACTTGTCACAACACTCCTGATACCACAGAACCTTTAAATCGCTAAATAAAACTGTTGCAGTATCAGGAACTAACACACAGGCACTGAAACTTCACTAACCTATCAGGTACAAGTAATTGGGGCTGATCCCTTTAAATAATGTCCCTGGAGCCAGCTTCTTGGTGCTGCACGTCAGCTCTGCTTGTCGGTGTTTACTCCAGGCAGTGAGATAAGTGGCGAGAAGCAAATTGTTAGATCGGGCATTCAGTGAGCGTTACACACTCACTGATGTCACAATCTCCCTCGTGTTGAAGTCCCCGGTGATCACAGCACTACGGGGGAATCCCAATTTGGCGTGTGCCGCTGGATTCAACAGGAGCTGTTGTTACAGCTCACAATGCTGCATCAGCGCCATCTACTGGCGCAAACGAGTGGTGCTAAGGGGATGACTTTTTCCCCCAGGAAGTCTTAACAATTGTACAGGGCTTTGGTGAGACCACATCTGGAGTACTGTGCACAGTTTTGGTCTCTTTATCTGAGGAAGGATATACCTGTATTAGAGGCAGTGCAACGAAGGTTCACTAGATTGATCCCTGGGATGTGAGGGTTGTCCTAGGAGGAGAGATTGAGTAGATTGGGCCTATACTCTCTCAAGTTTAGAAGAATGAGAGGTGACCTCATTGAAACATGTAAGATTCTGAAGGGGATTGACAGGGTAGATGCTGAGAGATTGTTTCACCTGGCTGAAGAGTCTAGAACTACGGAGCATAGACTCAGGATAAGGGGTCGGCCATTTAAGACTGAGATGAGGAGGAATTTCTTCACTCAGAGGATTGTGAATCTTTGGAATTCTCTACCCCAAAGGGCTGTGGATGCTGAGTCATTGAGTATATTCAAGGCTGAGATAAATAGATTTTTGGACTCTAGGGGCATCAAGGGATATGGGGATTGGGTGGGAAAGTGGAGTTGAGATCGAAGATCAGCCATGATCTTATTGAATGGCGGAGCAGGCTTGATGGGCCATATGGCCTACTCCTGCTCCTATTTCTTATACTCTTATGTACCTGCATGTTAACTTTCTGTGATTCATGTGCAAGTGCACCCAGGTCCCTCTGAATAGCAACATTTCCCAGTCACTCGCAATTTAAAAAATATTCTGTTTTTCATTTTTTCCTACCAAAGTGGATAACTTCACATTTTTCCACATTACATTCCATCTGCCATGTTCTTGCCCACTCAATTATCCTGTCTATATCCCTTTGCAGCCTCTTTGCGCCTTGTGCTGGGAATCAGGAACAGAAACTGGAAAGAAGCTGCAGGCCGGGCTGCCAACCTCGAGGCCGTCTTGCTGCTGCTTCAGAACTGCAGCCAGAGGCATAAAATTCCGTCATGTCCTGTTGTTAAAGGTCAAGCACTTACCTGCCTAGTCCGCTTCGTTTTTCTGCTGAGGAACCCCTTATCTGAAGGGGGTCCTGCTGCAACATTCAACATCAGAATGTTGTGGCACCGCTGGAAGTGGGCTCCTTTTGATCGCATTGAGAGGAGATTGAGGCAGGACGGTCAATAATGCTCCTCCCAATTCATTTACACCCCCAAGCTGAGCCTGAGCCTATTACAGGCACAAAACATGCTTTGCCAATTTGGGAAATGCCATTAATCCTAGGAATGCCCCCACACACTAGAGAGAGCAAGATCAGGGCTATGTGTTATCAGGGCTTTGTGTTATCAGGGCGCTATGTTATTAAGGCGATGTGTTATCAGGGTTCTGCTTTATTAGGGCTGTGTGTTATCAGGCTGAGTGTTGTCAAGGCTGTGTGTTGTCAGGGCTGGGTGTCGATAAGGTGATGTGTCATCAGGGCTGTGTGTCGTCAGTGTAATGTATTATCACATGGTTTGTCACATGGTTTAATATGAGCATGCTCAGTTCGCTCTGGCCTAATAAAGCAAACACATGGACTAGCAACACATCGTGTCTCTGTCCTTCATTTGTTCCACCCACATATATTACATTTTGGCGACGGGAATGGGATTTCAAAGCCATTTTTAGGGATCATGGAAGGACACAGTGTTCAACATTCAAGTGGACAAGTTGAAGGTAAATTTGTGACACCTAAACTGAATTTTTGCAATGTTGTACCGTTAATGCTGATATAGAATCATTTGTGCTTCGCCTTCGTGTGTATGTTTACACCACAACAGCAGCATTGATTCTCACAGGTAGACAGGTAGCGTGCTGAGTCACTGTTCGATGGGATCAGGACAATCATAGCCGCGCCTATGGTATTCATCGGAAGCCTCGGCATGTATAATCAAGCTCGTGAACCATTCAGTTCTTACATTGAGCGTATGGAGATATTTTTTAGGGCCAATAACATTATCAAGACCGAAGTGCAGATGAGAATGTTCAAGCTCAAAACAACGGCCTGTATTTTCCGATCAGAGGCTTCCTGCGTGCGGAGGCCTCCGATCTGGAAAAAATCTACGTATTTACCTGAGGGCTCCCGAGGTGCGTACACTTCCGCTCCTGGGCCTCTCCAAATTGAAATGCGCAGGGCCCACGTATCCCAGAGGCTCATGTGGTTCGTAAGCGTCCCTGGGATCACGTGGGCCATGGGGAGCCAATCAAAGAAGGGAATCTCCTTTCATACACTTAACAGATAGACCTGTCAAATATATGAATGGAGATCACCCCAAAAACACTGTAAAAAATTAAATACATTAAAAAAAATCACATTTTTAAAATGAGTTGAAATTACAATAAATTAAATATTTTAAACAAAAATTTAATTTTTTGAAAAAAGTAATTGAAGTTTTTTATGGGGCTAAACATAAACTTACCTTTTTTAAAAGTATTTTTAAATGATAAATGAGTGAAAAAAAAAATCTTTTTTACTTTTTTCAACTCTTATGCTGGTAAAAGCAGGCCTTATGCTTGGCCTTTACCAGGCATTAGATTTCTAAGGGTTTTCAGCGGGCGGAGGTTCTCCAGAAAGCGGAACTATCCGCCCGCAGAGGCCCTTCTCCAGGGCAGATGTCCGGTCTGTCAAGAGACCGAAAATGCCAGTTTTCAGCGCATGTGCTTGGCATGCCTGAAACCGGCATTTCCGATGTCCCTATGGGTGTGTACACAGCTCATACACACCCGTAGGCATCAGAATATACGGCCCAATGTAATTCGTGAACAGAAAAAAGCTATTTTTCTAACGGAGATCGGGACAGATGTTTACCGAATGGTGACAAACCTACACACGCCAGGGAAAGCAAAGGATGCGTCGTTTGAAGACATTGTCGAGAAACTCGAGGACCATTTCGACCCAAATAAATAGAAAGCTATAAGTTTGGTACCAGAAACCAAAAACAAAGTGAAACCATCAGTAAGTACATTGTAGCTCTTAAGAACCTGTCTTTACATTGTAACTTCGGCACATTTTTGGATCGTGCACTGCGAGATAAGTTTGTGTGTGGACTGGTGGATGAAACTGAGATTGCAGATGAGACTCAAAAAGACTCAGTACTGAAAAAAGTGTATGAAAACACCTTGAATGGGTGGACTGATCAGTGTATGGACACAGAATTCAAACCATTCCATAGCAGTCATACTGAATTGTCTTGTGAGCAAGGTTGTATCAAGTGGGGAAACAGAGTGGTGGTACCTACTTCTTTGAGAGATAGAATTCTGACTGAACTTCATACTGAACATCCAGGGATTGTCAAAATGAAATTAATTGCAAGCAGCTTTGTTTATTGGCCTGGATTGGACAGTGATCTTGAACAACTTGATCATTTAGTAGAGGGGTCAAAAACCAGGGGGCACAGATTTAAAGTAATTGGGGGAAGGTTTAGAGGGGATTTGAGGGGAAATTTCTTCACCCAGAGGGTTGTGGGGGTCTGGAACTCACTGCCTGAAAGGGTGGTAGAGGCAGGAACCCTAACCACATTTAAAAAGTACTTGGATGTGCACTTGGGATGCTCTAAACTGCAGGGCTATGGACCAAGAGCTGGGAAGTGGGATTAGGCTGGATAGCTGTTTGTTGGCCGGCGCGGACACGATGGGCCAAAATGGCCTCCTTCCGTGCTGTAACTTCCTACGATTCTATGATTCTATGATCATGAAAACATACATGAGTTTGACTACGTTCAGACTTCAGAAACTGAAGTACGAGGTTCAAACAAGTCTGAGATAGAAACAGGATCATCTTTGAATTCAGAACCAAAACAAAATAGCCCGAAAATTAGTTCAAAACCGAAATCTTCTGTAAGGAGATCAGGAAGGTTCCGCAAACCTGTTATTAAACCAGATTTATAGTTCATTTGTAGGATTTGTAGTTAAATTAATAGAAAAAAAGCCAGGAGTTTTTGTTATGTGGTACATGCAATGCTGGGTAATGTGTGACCAGTTTTGTTGTATCTGAAGGGAATACATACATTTGTTTTAAGTGGGAAAGCAGTGTAATGTATTATCACATGGTTTGTCACATGGTTTAGTATAAGCACCCTCAGTTCGCTCTGGCCTAATAAAGCAAGCACATGGACTAGCAACTCATCGTGTCTCTGTCCTTCATTTGTGCTACCCACATATATTACAATCGTCAGGGCTGTGTGTCATTAGTAATGTGTATCGTCAGGACTGTGTTTTATTCCCACTAAGTGTTATCAGGGCTGTGTGTTACCCATGCCATGTATTATTAGGGCTATGTGTTATCAGGGTTGTGCGTTATCTGTGCTGTGTGTTATCAGGCTATCTGTTGCCACGGCTGTGTGTTGTCAGGGCTCTGTGTTGTTAGGGCTGTGTGTTGTCAGGGCTATGTGTTGTCAGGGCTCTGTGTTATCAAGGCTATGTGTTGTCAGGGCTGTGTGTTATAAGGGATATGTGTTGTCAGAGCTATGTGTTGTCAGGGTTGTGTGTTATAAGGGATATGTGTTGTCAGGGCTATGTGTTGTCAGGGCTGTGAGTTATAAGGCATATGTGTTGTCAGAGCTATGTGCTGTCAGGGCTGTGTGTTATAAGGGATATGTGTTGTCAGAGCTATCTGTTGTCAGGGCTGTGTGTTATCAGGGCTATGTGTTGTCAGGGCTGTGTATTGTCATGGCTCTGTGTTGTCAGGGCTGCGTGTTGTCAGGGCTGTGTGTTGTTAGGGCTCTGTGTTATCAGGGCTAGGTGTTATCAGGGCTCTGTGCTATCAGGGCTATGTGTTATCAGGACTGTGTATTGTCAGGGCTGTGTGTTGTCAGGACTGTGTATTGTCAGGGCTCTGTGTTGTCAGGGTTCTATGTTGTCAGGGCTGTGGGATCTCAGGGCTATGTGTTGAGTGCTATGTGTTGTCAGGGCTCTGTGTTGTCAGGGCTATTTATTGTCAGGGCTCTGTGTTGTCAGGGTTCTATATTGTCAGGGCTGTGTGTTGTCAGGGCTATGTGTTGTCAGGGCTGTGTGTTATCAGGGCTGTGTGTAATCGGGGCTGTGTGTTATGGGGCTGTGTGTTATCGGGGCTGTATGTTAACAGGGCTGTGTGTTGTCAGGGCAGTGTATGGTCACGGCTGTGTGTTATCAGGGCTATGTGTTACTCCCGCTATGTGCTATTCCCGCTGTGTGTTATTCCCGCTAATTGTTATTCACGTTACGTGTTGTCAGGAGTATGTGTTGTTACGTCTATGTGTTATAAGGTCCGTGTGTTATCAGCACTGTGTGTTATTCCCGCTATGTGTTGGCCGGGCTATGTGTTGTCAGGACTGTGGTTTGTCAAGGCTGTGTGTTGTCGGGGCTGTGTGTTATTCCCGCTATGTTTTATTCCGGCTATGTGATATTCCTGCTGTTTTATCGGGCTGTGTGTTATTAGGGCTGTGTCTTATCAGGTGTACATGTCATCAGGGCTGTGTTTTGTCAGGGCATTGTGTCATCAGGTTGTGTGTTATCAGGTTGTGTGTTGTCGGGGCTATGTGGTGTCAGGGCTCTGTGTTGTCAGGTCTGAGTGTTGTCAGGGCTCTGTGTTCTCAGGGCTATGTGTTAGCAAGGCTATGTGCTGTCAGGACTATGTGTTGCCCGGCCTATGTGTTATCAGGGCTCTGTGTAGTTAGGGCTCTTTGTTGTCAGTGCTCTGTGTTGTCTGGGCTGTGTATTGTCAGGGCTATGTGTTGTTGGGGCTCTTTGTTGTCAAAGCTTTGTGTTGTCAGTGCTCTGTGTTGTCTGGGCTGTGTATTGTCAGGGCTATGTGTTGTTGGGGCTCTTTGTTGTCAGAGCTTTGTGTTGTCAGTGCTCTGTGTTGTCTGGGCTGTGTATTGTCAGGGCGATGTGTTGTCAGGGCGATGTGTTGTCAGGGCTGTGTGTTGTCAGGGCTGCGTGTTGTCAGGGCTGTGTGTTGTCAGGGTTGTGTGTTGTCAGGGCTGTGTGTTGTCAGGACTATGTGTTGTCAGGGTTGTGTGTTGTCAGGGCTGTGTATTGTCAGGGTTGTGTGTTGTCAGGGCTGTGTATTGTCAGGACTATGTGTTGTCAGGACTCTGTTGTCAGGGCTCTGTGTTGTCAGGGCTGTGTGTTATCATGGCTGTGTGTTATTCTCGATATGTGTTGTCCGAGCTATGTGCTGTCAGGGCTGTGTGCGTCAGAGCTTTGCCTTATCAGGGTTCTGTTTTATCAGGGCTATGTGTTATCAGGCACTGTGTTATCTAGCTGTGTGTTATTCCCGCTATGTGTTGTTCGCGCTATGTGTTATCAGGGCTCTGTGTTGTCAGGGCTCTGTGTGACATGGACTCTGTGTTGCCAGGGCTGTGTGTAATTAGGGCTGTGTGTTGTCAGGCTGTGTGTTATCGTGGCTGTGTGTTATCAGGGCTGTATAAACATAAGAACATAAGAAGTAGGAGCAGGAGTAGGCCATACGGCCCCTCGGGCCTGCTCTGCCATTCAATAGGAGCATGGCTGATCCGAACCTAGACTCACGTCCACTTCCCTGCCCGCTCTCCGTAACCCCTAATTCCCTTATCAGCTGGGAAACTGTCTATCTCCGTTTAAAATTTATTTAATGTCGCAGCTTCCACAGCTCTCTGAGGTAGCAAATTCCATAGATTTATTACCCTCTGAGTGAAGAAGTTTCTCCTCATCTCAGTTTTGAAAGGGCAGCCCCTTATTCTAAGATTACGCCCCTTAGTTCTAGTCTCACCCATCAGTGGAAACATCCTCCCCGCATCCACCCGATCAAGTCCCCTCACAATCTTACATGTTTCGATAAGATCGCCTCTCATTCTTCTGAATTCCAATGAGTAGAGGCCCAACCTACTCAACCTTTCCTCATAAGTCAACCCCCTCATCTCCAGAATCAACCGAGTGAACCTTCTCTGAACTGCCTCGAGAGCAAGTATATCTTTTCTTAAATATGGAAACCAAAACTGTATGCAGTATTCCAGGTGTGGCCTCACCAGTACCCTGTATAACTGAAGCAAGACTTCCCTGCTTTTATACTCCATCCCCCTTGCAATAAAAGCCAAGATTCCATTGGCCTTCCTGATCACCTGCTGTACCTGCATACTAACCTTCTGTGTTTCATGCACCAGGACCCCCAGATCCCTTTGTACTGTAGCACTTTGCAGTTTCTCTCCATTTAGATAATAACTTGCTCTTTGATTTTTTCTGCCAAAGTGCATAACCTCACACTTTCCAACATTATATTCCATCTGCCAAATTTCTGCCCACTCACTTAGCCTGTCTATGTCCTTTTGCAGGTTTTTTATGTCCTCCTCACTCGCTGCTTTCCCTCCCATCTTTGTATCGTCGGCAAACTTGGATATGTTGCACTTGGTCCCCTCCTCCAAATCGTTAATATAGATTGTAAAGAGTTGGGGTCCCAGCACTGACCCCTGTGGAACACCACTAGTTACTGATTGCCAACCCGAGAATGAACCGTTTATCCCAACTCTCTGTTTTCTGTTAGATAGCCAATCTTCCACCCATGCCAGTATATTACCCCCAATCCCGTGATTTTTTATCTTGTGCAGTAATCTTTCGTGTGGCACCTTGTCAAATGCCTTTTGGAAGTCCAAATACACCACATCCACTGGTTCCCCTTTATCCACCCTGTTTGTTACGTCCTCAAAGAATTCGAGCAAATTTGTCAAACATGACTTCCCCTTCATAAAACCATGCTGACTCTGTCCGATTAAATTATGCTTATCCAAATGTCCTGTTACTGCTTCCTTAATAATGGACTCCAACATTTTACCAACCACAGATGTTAGGCTAACTGGTCTATAGTTTCCAGCCTTTTGTCTACCTCCCTTTTTAAATAAGGGCGTTACATTAGCAGTTTTCCAATCTGCTGGGACCTTTCCTGAATCCAGCAAGTTTTGGAAAATTACCACCAATGCATCTGCAATCCCTACTGTAAGAGTCATGAAAGTTTAAGAAAGTGTAAAGAAGAAAGAAAATACTTTAAAATATTAGTTAAATATTATGATACAGTATGTATGTACATTTGTTTGTTATTGATGCATATTCTAGTATAATATAGTTAATTTACCTGACTGATTTATTGTATTGAGAAACCCCCTCTTTTCTTGTTCCAATAGTATAGTCTGAGAGACCCCTTTTATTTTTGCTACAATGGTACAGTCCTTAAGCTTGTCACATGATATCCAGCCATTTTTACAGTTCAAGCTCCACGAGGCTGGAAAAGGTAGAAGCTTTGAGGGCTGTGGTGCAATACAGTTTTTTACCGTGTGTGTATTTAAACGTGTTTTACTTTGAAATCCTGTTTGAAGTGTATTACAGTAAACAGTTAAAAGACAAAGTTACGTTTTGGAACGTTTTATTTCAACACGCGTCTACTCATTGCTAAAAGCCTCAAAGCTCAGTGGCTGCATATTGGAAACTACGGAGCGCCACTATACCTACCGCTACTTCACTCAAGACCCTAGGATGTAAGCCATCAGGTCCAGGTTATCAGGCTGTGTGTTATCAGGCTGTGTGTTATTCCCGCTATGTGTTGTTCGCGCTATGTGTTATCAGGGCACTGTGTTATCAGGGCTGTGTGTAATCGGGGCTGTGTGTTATTGCGGCTGTGTGTTATCAGGGCTGTATGTTATCAGGGCTGTGTGTTAACGGGGCTGTGTGTTAACGGGGCTGTGTGTTATCGGGGCTGTGTGTTATCGGGGCTGTGTGTTATCAGGGTCATAGAGTCATAGAGTTATACAGCACAGAAAGAGGCCCTTCGGCCCATCGCGTCCGCACCGGCCATCAAGCCCTGTCTAATCTAATCCCATTTTCCAGCATTTGGTCCGTAGCCTTGTATGCTATGGCATTTCAAATGTTCATCCAACTGCTTCTTGAATGTTGTGAGGGTTCCTGCTTCTACCACCCTTTCAGGCAGTGAGTTCCAGATTCCAACCGCCCTCTGGGTGGAAAAAGTTCTTCCTCAAATCCCCTCTAAACCTCCTGCCCCTTACCTTGAAACTATGCCCCCTTGTTATTGACCCCTCTACTAAGGGAAAAAGTTCCTTTCTATCTACCCTATCCATGCCCCTCATAATTTTGTACACCTCAATCAGGTCCCCCCTCAGCCTTCTCTGCTCCAAGGAAAACAACTCCAGCCTGTCCAGTCTTTCTTCATAGCTGAAGCGCTCCAGCCCAGGTAACATCCTGGTGAATCTCCTCTGCACCCTCTCCAAAGCAATCACATCCTTCCTATAGTGTGGCGACCAGAACTGCACACAGTATTCCAGCTGTGGCCTAACCAGCGTTTTGTACAGCTCCATCATAACCTCCCTGCTCTTATATTCTATGCCTCGGTTAATGAAGGCAAGTACCCCATATGCCTTTTTAACCACCTTATCCACCTGTTGTGCTGCCTTCAGGGATCTATGTACATGCACACCAAGGTCCCTCTGATCCTCTGTCTTTCCTAGGGTCTTACCATTCATTGTATATTCCCTTGCCTTGTTAGTCCCTCCAAAGTGCATCACCTCACACTTTTCAGGGTTAAATTCCATTTGCCACTGTTCCGCCCATCTGACCAACCCATCTATATCGTCCTGCAGACTGAGGCTACCCTCCTCGCTATTTACCACCCCACCAATTTTTGTGTCATCTGCGAACTTGCTGATCATACCTTTTACATTCACATCCAAATCATTAATGTAGACCACAAACAGCAAGGGCACCAGCACCGATCCCTGCGGTACCCCACTGGACACAGGCTTCCAGTCACAAAAACAACCTTCCACCATCACCCTCTGCCTTCTGCCACTAAGCCAGTTTTGGATCCAATGTGCCAAGGCACCCTGGATCCCATGGGCTCTTACCTTCTTGACCAGTCTCCTATGCGGGACTTTATCGAAAGCCTTACTGAAATCCATGTATACCACATCCACTGCATTACCCTCATCCACACACCTAGTCACCCCCTCGAAAAATGCAATCAAATTGGTCAGACATGATCTTCCCTTGACAAAGCCATGCTGACTATTCCTGATTAATCCTTGCTTCTCCAAGTGGAGACTAATTCTGTCCCTCAGAATTTTATCCAATAATTTCCCTACCACTGATGTTAGGCTCACTGGCCTGTAATTCCCTGGTTTATCCCTACTACCCTTCTTGAATAATGGTACTACATTAGCTGTTCTCCAGTCCTCTGGCACATCCCCTGTGGCCAGAGAGGTTTTGAAAATTTGTGTCAGAGCCCCTGCAATCTCCTCCTTTGCCTCACACAGCAGCCTGGGATACATCTCGTCTGGGCCTGGGGATTTATCCACTTTTAAGCCTGCTAAAACTGCTAGTACCTCCCCCCTCTCGATGCTAATATGTTCAAGTATATCACAGTCCCCCAGCCCAATTTCTATGTCTACATCGTCCTTCTCCATAGTGAACACAGATGCAAAAAATTCATTTAAAACCCCACCTACATCTTCTGGCTCCACACACAGATTGCCACTTTGGTCTCTAATGGGCCCTACTCTTTCCCTAGTTATCCTCTTGCCCTTAATCTATATATATAAAAGGATATGTCTCTCTGTCTGTCTCTCTGTCTGTCTCTCTGGCCGGCTATACAATCAAAAGTTATAGAGCGTACCTACACATATGTTATATCAAAAGAAAGCTCATCATTAGGGGACTCTTGTAGGCGTATTTACTTTTTGCTCGGACAAAAATTGTGCCGACGGTCGGACAAAAATTGTGCCGACGGTATCCAAAAAATGTTCAAAATTCCTCTCCTTATCCGCTCATTTGCATCGAGTGGGGGCGGGTTCATTGTGTGTGTGGGCGGGGCATCCTACAGTTGAGTGACGTGATGATTGACCAATCCTACAGTTCAGTGACCTGATGGTTGACCAATCGGTGCGTGTGTGGGCGGGCCTTATCATTCTGAACCGAGGTGAGTCGCCGCCATCTTGATTCCAAACTTTTCATTTCTTTTTCCCGCTTTCTGCGTCTTTAAAAAAAAAAGTTGCTTTTAAAACACATATTGTTTTTTAAAAAAGTTAATTACTTTCTAAATCTTTTATCTAATCTCATTAATTTTCCTACCTTTCCCCGTTTTTGCAGGTAGGCCTCGAAGCCTGGGCATCTGTTGCCAGCCATGCTGAACCCTAGGCAATTGTTTTGTGGCAAGCTCCTCCCACCCCTCACCCCCCACCCCCCCCCCCCGGCTGGGCCCGATTCCAAACCAGCGGCCAGCCATCTTGGTAAAGGCTGGCTGGGCTCACTGCAACCTCCTCGCGCTAAATTCACGCTCGCGCTGCACCGCGCACGCGCACCTCCACACAGAGCGCGGCCAGAGGGAAGCGAGCAGGTTAGCCGGGGGGTGGCTCGGGAGGGGAGGGGGAGTGGAGAGCGTTACCCCGGCAACCGGGCTCGCCAGCCGCAATCGGCCGTCTCAAGCCGCTCAGGCCCGGACCCGGAGATCGGGAGGCGGAGAGGGGAGGAGGGTTACCAAGGCAACCAGGCCTGGCCAGCCGCAATCGGCCGTCTCAAGCCCCATCAGGCCCGGCCTCCGGAGGGCGGGGCTCGGGCTGACCGGGGCGCTGCGATCGGCATGTCAGTGCGTAGGGTGGCACGGAGCTCAGCGGAGCCATCGCCGGCAGAGGCCAGAGGGTCTGCTGGCTCCCCCCTCCCTTTCTCCCCCCCTCCTTCCCCCACCTCCCCCACCCCTCCCCTTCTCTCCCCTCCCCACCCCCTCCCCCTCCCCTCCCCCTCCCCCTCCCCTCCCCCTCCCCCTCTCCCCCTCCCTTTCTCCCCCCTCCTTCCCCCACCTCCCCCTCCACTCCTCTCCCCCTCCCCTCCCCTTCCTCCCCCTCCCCTTCCTCCCCCTCCCCTTTCCCCTCCCCTTCCCCCCCTCCCCTCCCCCTCCCCTCCCCTTCCCCCTCCCCTCCCCCGCCTCCCCCCTCCCCTCCCTTCCCCCCTCCCCCTCCCCTTCCCCCCCTCCCCCCTCCCCTTTCCCCTTTCCCCCCTCCCCTTTCCCCCTCCCCTTTCCCCCCTCCCCTCCCCTTCCCCCCACTCCCCTCCCCTTCCCCCCTCCCCTCCCCTTTCCCTCCCCTTCCCCCCCCTCTTCCCCCCTCCCCTCTTCCCCCTCCCCTCCCCTCCCCTCCCCTTTTCCCCCCTCCCCTCCCCTTCCCCCCTCCCCTCCCCCCCTTTCCTCCCCTCCCCCCCTTCCCCCCCCCTTCCCCAAGGGGCTGTGTGTTGTCAAGGGGCTGTGTGTTGTCAAGGGGCTGTGTGTTGTGTTGTCAAGGGGCTGTGTGTTATTCACGTTACGTGTTGTCAGGACTATGTGTTGTTAGGTCTATGTGATATCAATCTGTGTGCTATCAGGGCTGTGTGTTATTCCCGATATGTGTTGTCCATGCTATTTGTTGTCAGAGCTGTGATTTATCAAGGCTGTATGTTGTCAGGGCTTTGTCTTATCAGGGCATTGTGCTATCAGGGCTATGTGTTATTCCCGCTATGTATTGTCAAGGCTCTGTGTTGTCAGGGCTCTGTGTTGTCAAGCTGTGTGATATTCCCGCTATGTGTTGTTCACGCTATGTGTTATCAGGGCTCTGTGTTGTCAGGGTTCTCTGTGACATGGGCTGTGTGTTGTCGGGGCTGTGTGTTGTCGGGGCTGTGTGTTGTCGGGGCTGTGTGTTGTCAGGGTTCTCTGTGACATGGGCTGTGTGTTGTCGGGGCTCTGTGCTATTCCCGCTAATTGTTATTCACGTTACGTGTTGTCAGGATTATGTGTTGTTAGGTCTATGTGATATCAATCTGTGTGTTATCAGGGCTGTGTGTTATTCCCGCTATGTTATATTCCCGCTAAGTGTTATTCCCGCTATGTAATATTCCTGCAATGTGTTGTCAGGGCTATATGTTATCGGGGCTGTGTGTTATTAGGGCTGGGTGTTGTTCCTGCTAAGTGTTGTCAGGGCTGTGGTTTGTCAAGATTGTGTGTTGTTACGGCTGTGTGTTGTTCCCGATATGTCTTGTCCATGCTATGTGTTGTCAGGGCTGTGATTTATCAAGGCTGTATGTTGTCAGGGCTGTCTGTTATCAGGGCTTTGTCTTATCATGACTTTGTGTTAGCAGGGCTGTGTTATTCCCGCTATGTATTTTCAAGGATCTGTGTTGTCAAGGCTCTGTGTTGTCAAGCTATGTGTTATTCCCGCTATGTGTTGTTCACGCTATGTGTTATCAGGGCTCTGTGCTGTCAGGGTTCTCTGTGACATGGACTCTGTGTTCTCAGGGCTGTGTGTAATTGGGGCTGTATGTTATCAGGCTGTGTGTTATCGGGGCTGTGTGTTACGGGGCTGTGTGTTATCAGGGCTGTGTGTTGTCAGGGCAGTATATGGTCAGGGCTGTGTGTTATCAGGGCTGTGTTACTCCCGCTATGTGCTATTCCTGCTGTGTGTTACTCCCGCTAATTGTTATTCACGTTACGTGTTGTCAGGTCTGTGTGTTATCAGGTCTGTGTGTTATCAGGTCTGTGTGTTATCAGGGCTGTGTGTTATCATGGCTGTGTGTTATTCCCGCTATGTGTTGTCAGGGTTGTGTGTTATTCCCGATATGTGTTGTCCGGGCTATGTGTTGTCAGGGCTGTGGTTTGTCCAGGCTGTGTGTTGTCATAGCTGAGTGTTGTCAGGCCTGTGTGTCATCAGGGTTATGTGTTGTCAGGGCTGTGTGTTATCAGGGCTCTGTGTTGTTAAGGCTGTGTTTTGTCAGGGCTGTGTGTTCGCAAGGCTATGTGTTGTCAGGACTATGTGCTGCCCGAGCTATGTATTATCAGGGCTCTGTGTAGTTAGGGCTCTGTGTTCTCAGGGCTGTGTGTTGTCAGGCCTTTGTGTTATCAGGGCTCTGTTTAGTTAGGTCTCTTTGTTGTCAGGGCTATGTGTTGTCAGGGCAGTGCGTAATTGGTGCTGTATGTTATCAGGCTGTGTGTTATCGGGGCTGTGTTTTGTCAGGGCTGTGTATTATCCGGGCTATGTGTTATCGGGGCTGTGTTTTATCGGGGCTGTGTGTTGTCAGGGCTTTGTGTTGTCAGGGCTCTGTGTTGCCATGGCTGTGTGTTGTCAGGGCAACATGTTGTCAGGGCTGCGTGTGGTCAGGTCAATGAGTGGTCAGGGCTCCGTGTTGTCTGGTCTATGTGTTATCAGGGCTCTCTGTTGTCAGGACTCTGTTGTCAGACCTCTGTGTTGTCTGGGCTGTGTGTAGTCAGGGCTGCGTGTTGTCAGACCTTTGTGTTGTCTGGGCTGCGTGTTGTCTGGGCTGCGTGTTGTCTGGGCTGGGCGTGGTGTTGTCTGGGCTGGGCGTGGTGTTGGCTGGGCTGGGCGTGGTGTTGGCTGGGCTGGGCGTGGTGTTGTCTGGGCTGGGTGTGGTCAGGGCTGGGTGTGGTCAGGGCGCTCTTTTGTCTGAGCTGCGTGTTGTCAGGGCTGCGTGTTGTCAGGGCTGCGTGTTGTCAGGGCAATGAGTGGTCAGGGCTGGGCTCTGTGTTGTCCAGGGCTGCGTGTGGTCGGGGCTGCGTGTGGTCGGGGCTGCGTGTGGCCGGGGCAGCGTGTGGCCGGGGCTCGGTGTGGCCGGGACTGGGTGTGGCCGGGACTGGGTGTGGCCAGGACTGGGTGTGGCCAGGACTGGGTGTCGGCTGCGTGTCGTCTGCGCTGCGTGTCGTCTGTGTTGTATCCGTGTGTTAATGGAGACACGGAATGCAGGAGTTGGTTTCACAGGTGTTTAGTTATACTCACAGAATCATACCTTTCAGCCAATGTCCCAAACTCCTCCATCATTATCCCTGGGTATGTCCTGTCCCACTAGCAGGACAGACCCATCAGGGTAGGCGGCACTTGGACCTGTATCGCCGTTCCTTCACTGTCGCTGGGCCAAAATCCTGGAACTCCCTTCCTAACAGCATTGTGGGTGTACCTACACCATTTGGACTGCAGCGGTTCAAGAAGGCGGCTCACCACCATCTTCTCAAGGGCAATTAGGGATGGGCACTAAATGCAGGCCTAGCCAGCCAGCGACGCCCACATCCCATCAATGAATACAATTTTTTTTTTAAAATACAGCCGGGAAGGAGTGGCCCTGGGAGTCCTCAACATTGACTCCGGACCCCATGAAGTCTCATGGCTTCTGGTCAAGCATGGGCAAGGAAACCTCCTGCTGATTACCACTGACCACCCTCCCTCAGCTGATGAATCAGTACTCCTCCATGTTGAACACCACTTGGAAGAAGCACTGAGAGTAGCAAGGGCACAGAATGTACTCTGGGTGAGGGACTTCAATGGCCATCACCAAGAGTGGCTCGGTAGCACCACTACTGACCAAGCGGTCAAGTCCTGAAGGACATAGCTGCCAGTCTGGGCCTCCGATAGGTGGTGAGAGAACCAACACGAGGGAAAAACCTACTTGATCTCGTCCTCACCAATCTACCTGTCACAGATGCATCTGTCCATGACAGCATTGGTAGCAGCGACCGCCTCACAGTCATTGTGGAGACAAAGTCTCGTCTTCACACTGAAGACACCCTCCATTGTATTGTGTGGCACTACCACTGTGCTAAATGAGACAGATTCAGAATAGATCTAGCAGCTCAAAACTGGGCATTCATGGGGTACTGTGGGCCATCAGCAGCAGCAGAATTGTATTCCACCACAATCTGTAACCTCATGTCCCTCACGCTACCATTACCATCAAGCCAGGGGACCAACCCTGGTTCAATAAGGAGTGTAGAAGAGCATGCAGCGGCGGACCTGGGTGAAGTGGCGGCAGCGGAGTGAGATTAAAAGTGACGGCAGCAGCAGGTAGGCCCCACAGCGGCGGCAGACCTGGGTGAAGCGGCAGCAGCGGAGCGAGGCTAAAAGTAGCGGCAGCAGCAGGTAGGCCCCACAGTGGCGGCGGACGTGGGTGAAGTGGTGGTGGCGGTGGAGCGAGGTTAAAAGCGGCGGCAGCAGCAGGTAGGCCCCACAGTGGCGGCGGACCTGGGTGCAGCGGCAGAGCGAGGTTAAAAGCAGCGGCAGCAGCAGGTAGGCCCCAAAGCGGTGGCGGACCTGGTTGAAGGGGCGGCGGCGGATCGAGGTTAAAAGCAGCGGCAGCAGCAGGTAGGCCCCAAAGCGGCGGCGGACCTGGTTGAAGGGGCGGCGGCGGATCGAGGTTAAAAGCAGCGGCAGCAGCAGGTAGGCCCCAAAGCGGCGGCGGACCTGGTTGAAGGGGCGGCGGCGGATCGAGGTTAAAAGCAGCGGCAGCAGCAGGTAGGCCCCAAAGCGGCGGCGGACCTGGTTGAAGGGGCGGCGGCGGATCGAGGTTAAAAGCAGCGGCAGCAGCAGGTAGGCCCCAAAGCGGCGGCGGACCTGGTTGAAGCGGCGGCGGCAGATCGAGGTTAAAAGCAGCGGCAGCAGCAGGTAGGTTTACCAATCTCAGAGCGGGAGAGGGAGAAGTAAAAAGTAATCGAAGTGTGATGTCACCAGAAAGCAGGTAAGTGATTGGTTGGTTAGCATTTCTCTCTCCTTTTTTCCAAACTTAAATTTTGTGGTTTATAGTTTATAGTGTGTCTATGGTGTAGCAGGAACTGCTGGTAAACCAAAGCCCTTAAGTATGTCATTTAACTGTAGTGTAATTGCTGGGATTGATTTGATTTAATTTAATTTGAATTAATTAAAGGGTAAGTCATGGCAGGAGAGCCCGGCCTCATAGTGTGCTCCTCCTGCACTATGTGGGAAGTCAGGGACACTTCCTGTGTCCCTGACGACAATGTGTGCAGGAAGTGTATCCAGCTGCAGCTACTGGCAGACTGCATTGCAGTGCTGGAGCTGCGATTGGATACATACTGGAGCATTCGCGATGCTGAGGACGTCGTGGATATCACATTTAATCAGTTGGTCACACCGCAGGTAAAGGTTGCACAGGCAGAAACGGAATGGGTGACCACCAGGCAGAGTAGTAGGCATAGGCAGGTAGTGCAGGAGTCCCCTGTGGTCACCCCCCTCTCAAACAGATATACCACTTTGGATACTGTTGAGGGGGATGGCTTATCAGAGGAAGGCAGCAGCAGCCATCTTCCTGGCACCAGGGGTGGTTCTGCTGCACAGGATGGGAGGAAAAAGAGCGGTAGAGTTATCGTAATAGGGGATTCTATTGTAAGGGGAATAGATAGGCATTTCTGCGGCCGCAAATGAGACTCCAGGATGGTGTGTTGCCTCCCTGGTGCAAGGGTCAAGGATGTCTCAGAGCGGCTGCAGAACATTTTGGAAGGGGAGGGTGAACAGCCAGTTGTCGTGGTGCATATAGGTACCAACGATATAGGTAAAAAACGGGATGAGGTCCTAAAAGCTGAATATAGGGAGTTAGGAGGTAAATTAAAAAATAAGACCTCAAAGGTAGTAATCTCAGGATTGCTACCAGTGCCACATGCCAGTCAGAGTAGAACTAGAAGGATATTTCAGATGAATATGTGGCTAGAGGAATGGTGCAAGGGGGAGGGATTCAAATTCCTTGGACATTGGAACCGGTTCTGGGGGAGGTGGGACCAGTACAAACTGGACGGTTTGCACCTGGACAGGACCAGGACCGATGTCCTAGGGGGAGTGTTTGCTAGTGCTCTGGGGGAGGGTTTAAACTAAAATGGCAGGGGGTTGGGAACCTGAGCAAGAAGACAGAGGAAAGGGAAACAAGGATGGAAGCAAAAGACAGGAAGGATTAAAACAAAGGTGGTAGTCAGAGAAATCAAGGGTTTAAATCAAACATGGCCACAGTAAATAATAATTCTAAAAGGTCTAAGAGCGTTAAAAAAACAAGCCTGAAGGCTTTGTGTCTTAATGCAAGGAGCATTCATAATAAGGTGGATGAATTAGCTGCGCAAATAGAGGTAAACGAAGATGATATGATATGATTGGGATTACGGAATCATGGCTCCAGGGTGGCCAAGGCTGGGAACTCAACATCCAGGGGTATTCAATATTCAGCAAAGATAGGCATAAAGGAAAAGGAGGTGGGGTAGCATTGCTGGTTAAAGAGGGGATTAACAAAATTGTAAGGAAGGATATTAGCTCTGATGATGTGGAATCTGTATGGGTAGAACTGAGAAATACCAAGGGGCAGAAAATGTTAGAGGGAGTGGTATATAGACCTCCAAACAGTAATGCGGAGGTTGGGGATGGCATTAAAAGGGAAATTAGAGAAGCGTGCAGTAAGGGCACAGCAGTTATCATGGGTGACTTTAATCTACATATAGATTGGGCTAACCAAATTAGTAACAATACTGTGGAGGAGGAATTCCTGGAGTGTATACGGGATGGTTTCCTGGACCAATATGTCGAGGAACCAACTAGAGATCAGGCCATCTTAGACTGGGTATTAGGTAATGAGAAAGGATTAATTAGCAATCTTGTTGTGCGAGGCCCCTTGGGGAGGAGCAATCATAATATGATAGAATTCTTCATTAAGATGGAGAGTGAAGTAGTTGACTCAGAGACTAGGGTCCTGAATTTAAATAAAGGAAACTATGATGGTATGAGGCGCGAGTTGGGTAGGATTGATTGGGGAATGTCACTCAAAGGGTTTACGGTGGATAGGCAATGGCAAACATTCAAACATCGCATGGATGAACTACAGAATCTGTTCATCCCAGTTTTGCATCAAAATAAAACAAAAAGGTGAATCATCCGTGACTAACAAGGGAAATTAGGGATACCATAAGATCCAAGGAGAGGACATATAAATTGGCCAGAAAAAGCAGTAAACCTGAGGATTGGGAGCATTTTAGGATTCAACAAAGGAGGTCAAAGGGATTAATTAAGCAGGGCGAAATAGAGTATGAGGGTGAGCTTGCAGGGAACATAAAAACTGACTGTAAAAGCTTTTATAGATATGTGAAGAGAAAAGGATTGGTGAAGTCAAGTGTAGGTCCCTTGCAGTCAGAATCAGGGGAATTTATAATGGGGAACAAAGAATAGGCAGACCAATTAAATACATACGTTGGTTCTGTCTTCACAAAGGAGGACACAAATAACCTCCCAGAGATGTTGGGGAACATAGGGTCTAATGAGAGGGAGGAAATGAAAGAAATCAGTATTTGTAGGAAAATGGTGTTAGGGAAATTGACGGGATTGAAGGCCGATAAATCCCCAGGGCCTGATAATATACATCCTAGGGTACTTAAGGAAGTGGCCCTAGAAATAGTAGATGCATTGCTGGTCATCTTCCAAAATTCGATAGAATCTGGAACAGTACCCATGGATTGGAGGGTAGCTAATGTTACCCCACTATTCAAAAAAGGTGGTAGAGAGAAAACGGGGAATTACAGACCGGTAAGCCTGACATCGGTAGTGGGGAAAATGCTAGAGTCCATTATAAAAGATGTAATAGCAGAGCACTTGGAAAACAGTGACAAGATCGAACAAAGTCAACATGGATTTACAAAAGGTAAATCGTGCTTGACAAATCTACTGGAATTTTTTGAGGATCTAACTGGTAAAATAGCTAAGGGAGAACCAGTGGATGTGGTGTATTTGAACTTTCAGAAGGCTTTCGATAAGGTCCCGCATAAGAGATTTGCGTGTAAATTTAAGGCACATGGGATTGGGGGCAAGGTATTGACTTGGATAGAGAACTGGTTGGCAGACAGAAAGCAAAGATTTGGAATAAATGGGTCTTTTTCCGAGTGGCAGGCAGTGACTAGTGGGGTACCACAGGGATCGGCCCTAGGACCCCAGCTATTCACTATATATATTAATGATCTAGACAAGGGAACTAGATGTAATATCTCCAAGTTTGCAGATGACACAAAGCTGGGTTGGCGTGTGTGCTGTGAGGAGGATGCTGCAAAACTCCAGTATGATTTGGACAGGTTGGCTGATTGGGCAGAAGCATGGCAGATGCAATATAACGTGGATAAATGTGAGGTTATCCACTTTGGTGTCAAAAACAGGAAGGCAGATTATTATCTGAATGGCAATAGATTGGGAGAAGGGGAAGTGCAACGAGACCTGGGTGTCCTTGTGCACCAGTCGCTGAAGGTAAGCATGCAGGTGCAGCAGGCGGTTAAGAAGGCAAATGGTATGTTGGCCTTCGTAGCGAGAGGGTTTGAGTACAAGAACAAGGATGTCTTGCTGCAGTTGTACAGGGCCTTGGTGAGACCACACCGTAAGTATTGTGTGCAGTTTTGGTCGCCTTATCTGAGGAAGGATGTTCTTGCCATGGAGGGAGTGCAGTGAAGATTCACCAGGCTGATACCTGGGATGGCAGGAATGACGTATGGGGAGAGATTGGGTCAATTGGGCTTATACTCACTGGAGTTTAGAAGAATGAGAGGGGATCTCATTGAACCTTATAAAATTCCAACAGGACTAGACAGACTAGATTCAGTAAGGATGTTCCCGATGGCTGGGGCGTCCAGAACCAGGGGTCACAGTCTAAGGATAAGGCGTAAGCCATTTAGGACAGAGATGAGGAGGAATTTCTTCACCCAGAGAGTTTTGAACCTGTGGAATTCTCTACCACAGAAGGCAGTAGAGGCCAATTCATTTAATATATTCAAGAAGGAGTTAGATATATTTCTTAAGGCTAAAGGGATCAAGGGATTTGGAGAGAAGGCAGGGACAGGGCACTGAATTTGGATGATCAGCCATGATCTCATTGAATGGCGGAGCAGCCTCGAGGGGCCGAATGGCCTACTCCTGCAACCTATCTTCTATGTTTCTATGTTTCTATGCCAGGAGCAGCACCAGGCATACCTAAGAATGAGGTACCAACATGGGGAAGCTGCAACACAGGACTACATGCATGCTAAAAAGCAGAAACAACATACTATAGACAGGGCTAAGCGATCCCACAATCAAAGGATCAGATCAAAGCTCTGCAGCCCTGTCTCATCCAGTCGTGAATGGTGGTGGACCATTAAACAACTGAAGGGAGGAGGAGGCTCCATGAATATCCTTATCCTCGATGATGGTGGAGCCCAGCACATGAGTGCAAAAGACAAGGCTGAAGCGTTTGCAACCATCTTCAGCCAGAAGTGCCGAGTGGATGATCCATATCAGCCTTCTTCTGAGGTCCCCACTATCACAGAAGACAATCTTCAGCCAATTTGATTCACTCCACGTGGTATCAAGAATTGGCTGAGCGCACTGGATACAGTAAAGGCTATGGGCCCCAACAACATCCTGGCTGTCATGCTGAAGACTTGTGCTCCAGAACTAGCTGCGCCTTTAGCCAAGCTACTGGCCTCTATCTGACCATGTGGAAAGCTGCCCAGGTATATCCTGTCCACAAAAAGCAGGACAAATCAAATCCAGCCAATTATCGCCCATCAGTCTACTCTCAATCATCAGCAAAGTGATGGAAGGTGTCGCCGACAGTGCTATTAAGCGGCACTTACTCACCAATAACCTGCTCACTGATGCTCAGTTTGGGTTCCGCCAGGACCACTTGGCTCCAGACCTCACTACAGCCTTGGTCCAAACATGGACAAAAGAGCTGAATTCCAGAGGTGAGGTGAGAGTGACAGCCCTTGATATCAAGGCAGCATTTGACCAAGTGTGGCATCAAGGAGCCCTAGTAAAACTGAAGTCAATGGGAATCAGAGGGGAAAACTCTCCACTGTCTGGAGTCATAATAGCAAAAGGAAGATGGTTGTGGTGGTTGCAGGTCAATCATCACAGCCCCAGGATATCGCGACAGGAGTTCCTCAGATCAGTGTCCCAACCATCTTCAGCTGCTTCATCAATGACCTTCCCTCCAACATAAGGTCAGAAATAGGGATGTTCGCTGATGGCTACAGTGTTCAATGCCATTCGCAACTCCTCAAATAAGCAGTCTAAGCTCGCATGCAGCAAGACCTGGACGACATTCAGGCTTGGGCTGATAAGTGGCAGGTAACATTCACGCCATACAAGTGACAGGCAATGACTATCTCCAACAAGCGAGAGTCTAACCACCGCCCCTTGACATTCAACGACATTACCATCGCGGAATCCCCCACCATTAACATCCTGGGGGTTACCAATGACCAGAAACTTAACTGGATCAGCCACATAAATACTGTGGCAACAAGAGCAGGTCAGAGGCTAGGTATTCTGTGGCGAGTGTCTCACCTCCTGACTCCCAAAAGCCTTTCCACCATCTACAAGGCACAAGTAAGGAGTGTGATGGAATACTCTCCACTTGCCTGGATGAGTGCAGCTCCAACAACACTCAAGAAGCTCGACACCATCCAGGACAAAGCAGCTCGCTTGATCGGCACCCCATCCACCACCTTAAACATTCATTCCCTCCACCACCAGCGTACCGTGGCTGCAGTGTGTACCATCTACAAGATGCATTGCAGCTACTCACCAAGGCTTCTTTGGCAGCACCTTCCAAACCCGCGACCTCTACTACCTAGAAGGACAAGGGCAGCAGACGCATGGGAACACCACCACCTCCATGTTCCCCTCCAAATTACACACCATCCTGGCTTGGAAGTATATCGCCGTTCCTTCATCGTCGCTGGGTCAAAATCCTGGAACTCCCTCCCTAACAGCACTGTGGGAGTACCTTCCCCACACGGACTGCAGCGGTTCAAGAAGGCGGCTCACCACCACCTTCTCATGGGCTACTAGGGATGGGCATTAAATGCTGGCCTTGCCAGCAATGCCCACATCCCATGAATGAATTTTAAAAAAACACTACACCTGGTCTAGAAATTCAATCGTGTAATGCTTGTTTTTCAGGCGCTAAACGGGCGCATATTCATCCAATATGGTGGACAGGAAGGCGCTATCATTACAAGCCGAAAATGTGCTGCCCACCGGATCGGATCGGGCTTCAAAGGTGTCCAAAATGCACACCTGAACAATAGAAAATGCTGAATAATATTTTCAAATGAGGGTCCTACACTTGTTTGAGGGCCCTTTTATGATATTGGTCTGCCCCTGCACCTGACTCGTCATGTGTTAAGCTCAGGAGGGACCCTTCACCAGTGCTATTTAATGCATGGTTTTCGCTGCCTTATAAACAGTTTGACTGCAGTCATGGGTGGTCTGGTAGGGCTGAAGGTCGAGGGGGAGGAGCAAGAAAGACAGCAGAGAGCAGGAGCAGCTGTGACAAGAAGGGGGAGAAGGAGGGCACTGCGCAGGAAGCCGCATCCATTGCGGGTATTCAGGGAGCACTTCTCCTACCTGAATTTCACTGAGGAGCAATGTATGAGGCAACTTCGCTTCACCAAGGAGGCTATCCCTGAGCTATGCCACCTGCTGCAGCCACAACTCGAGTTTCGCACTAGTGCTGGGACAGCACTGCCTGTGACTGTCAAGATCACTGTGGCTCTTAACTTTTATGCCATGGGCTCGTTCCAGGCTGCAGCACGTGACATCAACATCTCACAGTTTGCAGTCCACTACTACATCAGTGGGTCACTGAGGCTCTACACCAAGAGAAACAGCTACATTACTTTGCCCGCATGGCAAGCTTCCCCAGGGTGCAGGGTGCCACAGGACAGTGATTCTCAAGCATTTTTGGTTGAAGGATCCCTTTTCAAATGAATTAGTAATCACAGACCCCCCCTATAAATTATAATACAGTACTATACAATACTCACAATATGAAAGTGCTGCATATAAAGAGTGTTTTAATAATGCTTTTAGGAAAACAGGTATTTACTTAGATATCAGCGAGATGGGTGTAGCTGCTTCTCACGAATTCTGGGCACTCCACGGCAACACATGGTCACTATTCGTCACTTAGTGCTGGACAATTTTTAAAGCTGTCAGCAGGCTGGCCAAGGTGAGTGAGGGCACGAGCACCCATGCACATGCTGGGATGCTGCTGGAAGCATGGCTCACCGCCATACTATCCCACTGGCATGTTTTGTAACAGCTGCACTGTGGGATTGTACGTGTTTGCATGAACATGTTCAGGCACGTGTTTGAAGGGCCCCACAGGCTCTATGATCACGTGTCGGGAGGATGACACGGTTGCGGCGCCAGGGAGAGGAATCGGCTCGCCCGGCAGGGAGCGCTCGTTGCAAAGTGAGCGGGGGACATGGGCCTCTGTAAGGAGGTGGGACTAGCTCTTGAGAATAATTCACAAGCACTGAATCAGTGTCGGTTTTATAAATAGGATCAGGCTTGCAATTACCTCCGGTCGTGGACCCCCTGGAAAGTCTCTGTGGACCCCAGTTTGAGAACCATTGCCTTAGAATAAACCCACATTGCCTTTAAGTGGCATTAAAGAGGCATTATTCCTGGCCCACAAACAGATGTGCAGCCAATGAATAGCGCAAATAATGCCTGACTCATGATAATGAGGTGGCAGTACAAATACTACTGCTGCCTAGGGCAACACTAACAGGTGCATGCAATGTGCGCCCCGCTCTCTACACGCCCATATTCCAGCGTGATTGAATTTCTATCCCCTGTGCACAATACCATAAGACATAAATATAGAAATACATAGAAGTTACAACACGGAACCAGGCCATTCGGCCCAACCGGTTTGTGTCAGCGTTTACCCTCCATACGAGCAAATACTATCTATAAAAAAAATGTACATGCGCGTGCGTCTGTGTGTGCACGTGATTATGTATTCCTCCTATAGCCAAGGGCTCAAACAATTGGTCCCAATGAGAATCAAAATCAATTGAAAAGACAAAGTGTAGATATTATTCTTGTGGTCCCAGTAGGGCTGGAGATGCCGTGCTCCGTAAAGATTGGATCATCCCTCCGCTTAATGCTTATCCTTATAACCTTCAGTCACTTTGAAAACCAGACATTCCCAGAGCTTCTTCTAAAGGGAGTTAATCAACATGAAATTAATTACTTTTGATGGAATTCTATTCTGTATATCGACTGCTTGTTAGTGAAAAAAATTCTTATCTTTAGTCTTGCTTGAGTCTTGCAAGTTTTGCACTGATGTTTTCCAGTCCTCTGATCACAATGTAAGTTAACCTACCTCTTTACCTCTATATTATCCACACCTTTCAGCATTTTGAACAATGAATGATGCGCTTCCATGATCTGATTATATATCGCAGTCAGCTATTTTCATAATGACAGGAATTCCTGAAAAATCATCAAATAGTTTCTTCCAGGAAGAGGAAGAAAATGATGTCCTCAATATTACAACAATGACTACACTTCAAAAATTACTTCATTGGCTGTAAAGCGCTTTGGGACGTCAGGTGGTCGTGAAAGGCGCCATATATATGCAAGTCTTTCTTTTTCTTTCTAAGTGCACTATTGTAATTTAATGCCTTTCTTAAGGCACAAATATTAGGGCTGACATTCTACAGGGTTCCCTTGGTCTACCGCTGTGACTCTCGTGGGACACCAGCTGAGCCCCCAGTAAAACAGCAGAGACCAGGTTATGCTGGGTCACCACTGTTTCTAGGAATTTCCTCTGACTCCATCTACCCCATACAAAGGAAATGATGGACGGGAGCAGAGAGCCCTTAAACTGGGAGTTCATGCTCCTCCGGTTGCAAAGGGACCCAGTGTAGTATCAGTGGTGGCTGATACACCCAGTGAGTGGAGGAGTACTAGCCTGCACAAGACTGCATTTGAGGCACACTGGTGGGGTCCAGGCCAAGTAAGTAGCCTAGACTCCTGAAGAGTTATAAACTAGTATTATTAAAAAAAAGGACTGGAGAAATTAATGGGACTGAAAGCCGATAAATCCCCTGGACTTGATGGCCTACATCCTAGGGTTTTGAAAGAGTTGGCTATAGAAATAGTGGATGCATTGGTTGTCATATTCCAAAATTCCCTAGATTCTTGAATGGTTCCCGCGGATTGGAAGGTAGCAAATGTAACCCCATTATTTAAGAAAGGAGGGAGAGAGAAACGGCTCTAAGCTCTGCAATTCCCTCCCTAAACCTCTCCGTCTTTTTTAGAAGAGACTGGCGAAATGGAAAAGGATATGGGGTAGCCCTGATAATAAAGGATGGGATAAAGACAGTAAAGAGAAAGGATCTTAGCTCTGAAAATCAAGAAGTAGAATCAGTTTGCGGGGAGCTAAGAAACAGCAAGGGGCAGAAAACACTGGTGGGAGTTGTTTATAGGCCCCCAAACAGTAGTTGTAATGTAGGGCAGTGTATAAATCAGGAAATTAGAGGCGCATGTAACAAGGGGGACTTTAATCGACATATAGGCTGAGCAAACCAAATTTGCAGTAATAGTGTGGAGGACAACTTCATGGAATGTATACAAGATAGTTTTCTAGATCAGTATGTTGAAGAACCAACTAGGGAACAGGCTATTTTAGATCTAGTATTGTGCAATGAGAAAGGGTTAATTAATAACCTTGCAGTAAAGGGGCCTTTAGGGAAGAGTGACCATAATATGGTAGAATTTTATATTGAGTTTGAAGGTGATTTAGTTAAATCTGAAACTAGGGTCTTAAATCTAAACAAAGCAAACTAGGTATGAGGGGTGAGTTGACTAAGGTAGATTGGGAAAGTACATTGATGGTAGACAAGCAATGGCTAGCATTTAAAGAATTAATACATAATTTAAAACAAATATACATTCCTTTAAGGCACAAAAACCCCACAGGAAAAGTGGTCCAACCGTGGCTAAGAAGAGAAGTTAAAGATAGTATGAGATTAAAGGAAGAGGCTTATAATGTTGCCAAAAAGAGTAGTAAGCCTGGGGATTGGGAGCATTTTAGAATTCAGCAAAGGAGGACCAAGAAATTGATAAAGAAAGGGAAAATAGAATATGAGAGTAAACTAGCGAGAGACATGAAAACAGAGAGTAAAAGCTCCTATAGGTATGTAAAAAGGAAAAGATGAGCAAAAGTCAATGTGAGTCCCATACAGGCTAAGACAGGAGAAATTATAATGGGGAATAAGGAAATGGCAGAGAAATTTAACAAATACTTTGGGCTCGATTTTCCCAGCCCCAAGGAGGCGGGTTTGGAGGTGTGCGAGTTGTGAAAATCGTCAAAACTGGCGGGTGGGCCTGTTCCCGCCTCCATCAAAAACAAGGGCATATAAGGTAGCCAAATCTAGTGGGATGATGGAGGATTGGGAAAACTTTAAAAGACAGCAAAAAATAACAAAAAGATTGATTAAGAAAGGGAAGATAGATTATGAAAGTAAATTAGCAAAAAATATAAAAACAGATAGTAAGAGTTTTTATAGTTATATAAAAACAAAAAGGGTGGCTAAAGTAAATGTTGGTCCCTTAGAGGATGAGACCGGGAAATTAATGGTGGGAAATATGGAGATGGCAAAAACACTGAATGAATATTTTACATCAGTCTTTACAGTAGAAGACACTAAGAATATCCCAACACTGGACAAACGGGGGGCTATAGGGGGGGAGGAGCTAAACACGATCAAAATCACTAAGGAAGTGGTACTCGGTAAAATAATGGGACTCAAGGCAGATAAATCACCTGGACCTGATGGCTTACATCCTAGGGTCTTGAGGGAAGTGGCAGTCGGGATTGTGGATGCATTGGTAATAATTTTCCAAAACTCCCTGGACTCGGCAAAGGTCCCGGCAGACTGGAAAACTGTTAATGTAACACCCTTATTTAAAAAGGGCAGTAGACAGAAGGCTGGAAACTATAGACCGGTTAGCCTAACATCTGTGGTAGGTAAAATTTTGGAGTCCATTATTAAGGAGACAGTAACAGGACATTTGGATAATCATAATTTAATAGGACAAAGTCAGCATGGTTTTATGAAGGGGAAGTCATGTTTGACAAATTTGCTGGAGTTCTTTGAGGAAGTAACATATAGGGTGGATAAAGGGGAACCAGTGGACGTAGTGTATTTAGACTTCCAAAAGGCATTTGACAAGGTGCCACACAAAAGATTATTGCTTAAGATAAAAAATCACGGGATTGGGGGTAATATTCTGGCATGGATAGAGGATTGGCTATCTAACAGAAGGCAGAGAGTTGGGATAAATGGTTCATTCTCAGACTGGCAATCAGTAACTAGTGGTGTTCCGCAGGGGTCAGTGCTGGGTCCCCAACTCTTTACAATCTATATTAACGATTTGGAGGAGGGGACCGAGTGTAACATATCAAAGTTTGCAGATGATACTAAGATGGGGGGGAAAGTAGTGAGTGAGGAGGACATAAAAAACCTGCAAGGGGACATAGACAGGCTAAGTAAGTGGGCAGAGATTTGGCAGATGGAATACAATACTGGAAAGTGTGAGGTTATGCACTTTGGCAGGAAAAATCGTAGAGCAAGTTATTATCTTAATGGCAAGAAACTGGAAAGTACTGAAGTACAAAGGGATCTGGGGGTCCTGGTGCACGAAACTCAAAAGGTTAGTATGCAGGTGCAGCAAGTGATTAAGAAGGCCAATGGAATGTTGGCTTTCATTGCTAGGGGGATAGAATATAAAAATAGAGAGGTATTGGTTCAGTTGTACAAGGTATTGGTGAGACCGCACCTGGAATACTGCATACAGTTTTGGTGTCTATACTTAAGAAAAGACATACTTGCTCTCAAGTCAGTACAAAGAAGGTTCACTCGGTTAATCCCGGGGATGAGGGGATGGACGTATGAGGAGAGGTTGAGTAGATTGGGACTCTACTCATTGGAGTTCAGAAGAATGAGAGGCGATCTTATTGAAACATAAGATTGTGAAGGGGTTGGATCGGGTGGATGCGGGGAGGATGTTCCCGATGATGGGTGAAACTAGAACTAGGGGGCATAGTCTTAGAATAAGGGGCTGCTCTTTCAAAACTGAGATGAGGAGGAACTACTTCACTTAGAGGGTGGTAGGTCCATGGAATATGCAGCCCCAAAAAGCTGTAGAAGCTACATCATTACATAAATTTAAAACAGAAATAGACAGTTTCCTAGAAGTAAAGGGAATTTAGGGTTACGGGGAGCGGGCAGGAATTTGGACATGAATCTAGGTTCGGATCGGTCATGGCCCTGTGGGTAGCGGAGCGGGCCCAGGGGCCATGTAGCCTGATCCTACTCCTAGTTCGTGTGTCTAATTCTGTTAGATTCAGGAGATGGTTCTGTGATAGTAGATTGGCGGTTAGGATCAGATCAGCCATGATCTTATTGAATGGCGGAGCAGGCTCGAGGGGCCGATTGGCCTACTCCTGCTCCTATTTCTTATGTTCTTATGTTCTTATCCCACCTCCGAGCAATTTTCCCAAGTGTGTGTTTTCTGACCCGCTTTCCATCCCGCCTCCAAGAGGTAGGATAGGCCCTTAAGGTCCTTAACAACCACTTAATTGCCTCTATAATCCCATTTTGAGAGGTCTTTCCGATTTTAACACATTTTCCCCATCCTACACGTCTCCTCTGGAACACACCAGGTAATCCTGGTGGCCTAACTAGTGGATTGCTTATGAACAGCTGCAGCTCCACCATTAGAAAGCAGTTTTCACTGATGATCATTTGCAGGTGGCAGAACTTTGTTGTTTCAGGTCTGGGGGAACTTTTAGCAGGCATACTCAGTGTTGTGGAAGTTTGGAACCTGACACCCATCTCTAGTGTGACCTCCTTGGAAACCCCTCTCCCCACCTTGACTAAGCGTTTCCTCAACTGAGGCATATACCAGAAGCATGGCGACCATTTAATTCCTTTCCTCCTGGACATCAGATTCAGATGAAGACCATCCGCGGCAGCAGCAGAATCATGAGCAACAGCAGCACCAACAACAGGAACATCAACAGGGGCGCCAAGCTGCTAGTCACCCACCTGAAGATGCATAGGCCAGAAGGCGCCAGAGCACCACCATATTGCTGCCCGGGATGCAAGGGACACACTCATGTTGGTCACATTTGCTTAGCTTGCACAATCAAACAGTTTAGGCCTCGCACCTTCTTACCAGAGCATTGACAATGGACAAGAACCTGTGGATTCCTCTCACTCTGACCACCATACTGACAATTTAAAATTGCCCTAAGCCCTCAATGTGGAAGTCCCATTAGCGAAATGACACACGCCACAACTGCAACAGCTTGCCATCAGAATTTTTTATGGCAATAAGCAACTGATGACTTCTCAAAATTAAACACAACATTACACCCAAGTGACAACCCTTGTGACTACTTGTGCATTATCTTCCTCTTACGGATGCTCCTACGTGGTGCTTCCCCTGTGGCTTCAGCAGATGTGTAGGCCCCTTGCTCACTTTCTTGCTGCTCCTGTCTCGACACCTTTGATGAGCGTCCTCTGGGGTTGTGAACCTGTGAGGGCTCGCCAACAGTCTGCTGCTCCTGCGGCTGTGCAGGGGTTGAGACGCCGATCTCAGTTGGGTGGGGGCTCTGGTGGGGCTCTGCTCGAGGGCTCTGCAGTGGCATGGTCGTGTGAGCACTTGGAGAGGAGCCCCCACTTCCTTGTTGTATGCCACCAGCATCCCTCTCATGGGTCAGCCCCTCTTCAGAGCTAGCAAGCGGCTGGACAGCACCTTGCTGCACTGCAGGAGGGCCATGAGGACCTGTTTCTGCACTGGAAGTCCTACTCCAGAGGACTTGCATGAAGGTCTGGTTTGTTTGCTCAATAGTTGACCATGGCTCCTCAAGAGATGTCAGTCTATTCTGAACAATTACCATGTTTTCCATACCCTGGCGACTAAGCTCCTCCATGGACATAGCCATCCTCTCCTCTACCGTAGCCAGCCTAACCATGGAGGTAGCCATCCTTTCCACGGAGGTTGCCATTCTTTCCACGGTGATGCGTCCATGTGCCAATGCCTCCACAAAGGCTCTGCTCATGTTCGTGATGGACTCCTCCATTCACTCCACACTTGCAGCGACCCTGGAGACAAAACCTGCCAGAGACTCCTGCACCTGTTCCTGGAGTTGCAGCACCGCTCTCCTTAATAATAATAATAATCAACTTTATTGTCATTGTTAGTGCACAAGTGCAGTACAACAAAATGTAGGCTTGCGGCTCCCGAGAGTGTACATTTAGATTAAGACATTTAAACATTCAACATTCATTTGGCTTGTAATACATTAACATAAACATAACCATAATAAAGTGCATTGGCAGATGTGCAGGCTTTAGAGTTTATTTGTGGAGTTCAGTAGGATGACAGCCCTGGGAAAGAAGCTGTTCCTAAATCTGGTCGTTCGGGTGCGAATGCATCTGTAGCGTCTCCCAGATGGCAGGAGGGCGAACAGACTGTGGCTGGGGTGGGTAGGGTCTTTGATGATGGTCCGTGACCTCCGTAAACAGCGTTTCTGGTATATGTGCTCTATGGTCGGTAGCCGGGTGCCGGTAATGCATTGGGCAGTTTTGACGACCCGCTGCAGGGCTTTCCGGTCATAGTAGCTACAGCTGCCATACCATACTGTGATACAGTTCGTCAGGATGCTCTGTATTGTGCAGCGGTAAAAGTTAGAGAGGATCAGGGGTGACAGGTTACATCCCTTCAGCCTCCTTAGGAAATATAGGCGCTGCTGGGCCTTCTTCACCAGAGAGGAGGTATTGAGGGACCAGGAGAGGTCTTCCGTGATGTGGACTCCGAGGAACTTAAAGCTGTCCACCCTTTCCACCACAGCCCCCTGGATGTGGATGGGGGTGTGACTTCCGCCTTTAGACTTCCTGAAGTCCACAATGATTTCTTTGGTTTTCTTGATGTTAAGGGCCAGGTTGTTATCGGCGCACCACTTCACGAGATGCTGGACCTCCTCCCTGTAGGCTGACTCATTGTTGTTGGTGATCTGGCCTACTACCGTGGTATCATCCGCAAACTTGATGATGGTGTTGGAACCATGAACAGCCACACAGTCGTGGGTGAAGAGGGAGTAGAGGAGGGGGCTCAGCACACATCCTTGTGGGGCCCCCGTGTTCAGGGTCAGGGGGGCGGAGGTGTGGTTACTGTAGTGTATGTAACGTTCTACCTTTAAGAGAACTATTGTATGTAACCGTCCACCTTTAAGAGAACTATTTTAGGGGTTGCACTACTTTATCTTGGCTGCTGTATACTGTAATACCGGTGGTGACCACACCGGTATATAAGTGCTATGTAATGAGTTATTGGGCAGATTCGCCCTGACCTTCGAATAGTAAAGTCCTGTTAAAGTTTACTCTTGTAGTCTGTGTATTAATTCGCCATATAACCCACAGACTTTACAGTGGCGACGAGTTCGATCTTACCCTGCGGCAGCGATACATCCGAAGCAGTTAACGAGCGTCGAGAAGAGGCATCCGCCCTCGTCGTTCTGCTGAGAGAAGACTCGAGTCTGCAGAGCAAGGAAGAAGGAAGAATTCAGACACGAAGCCTTCCATCAGCAACAGGCAGTGATCGTCCCTTCTGTCACGGTGGTGAGTGAGCCGATCAGCCACGAGAAGCAAGTCGGCCACGTTGACTGTGAGTAGGGGGAAAATAAAAAGAAATGGAGGATAAGGGCGGTGAACTCGACCACGGTCGGGGGAAAGGAGCCGGACAGAAGTCGGGGCCAGAGGCGCTGAGACTGGGGCAGCGTAGGGCACGGAAGCCGCGGTACAAGCGGGAACGCAGCTGGTGTGAGAGACCGGGCTACAAGCGGGAATGCAGCCGGTGTGAGAGACCGGGCTACAAGCGGGCTGGGAGACGCAACAGCGTCGTGAGATAGCTCGACCGCGACCGGTGAAAAAGGCCGGGCAGCTACCGAGGCCGCGAGGCGCTGCGACCGGGATCGTAAGGCGCGGGAGATAATAATAAATAATTCAAACCGCGGAGAACTCAGCCGCAGCCGGGGGAGGAAAGGACCGGACTGCGAGAGGGCTGGGAGGCGCGATTGGAAGCCGCTGAGGGAGAGACAGAGCCCGAGCGAGCGGGAGAGCTTCAGAATAAACTGAAGCCGGCGCGCCACGGAGAACTCAGCCGCAGCCGGGGGAGGAAAGGACCGGACTGCGAGAGGGCTGGGAGGCGCGATTGAAAGCCGCTGAGGGAGAGACAGAGCCCGAGCGAGCGGGAGAGACAGAGCCCGAGCGAGGGGGGAACGGGACCGAGCGAGGGAGACCGAGCGAGATTCCGCCCAGCGGCTGGAACTGTTCGCCACCAACGGGTTGTCCCCAGCGCCGGTTGCCCTGCCGAGAAAAGGGAACAAGGAACGCACTGAAGCCGGCGCGCAGGCTGCGAACTCCGAAAGCCAGCGGTCGTCGCCCGAGGGAAAGCTTACCCCTCCCGCCAGGGGAAGAAACGCGGGAAGCCGCCAGTAGGCGGGGAAGAAGACAGCAGCGGGAAACCGCCATTTTGAAAGTGGGCGGGGAAGAAGACAAGCGCGGGAAACCGCCATTTTTGGAAAAAAAAAGTAACGAACAAATTCGTTGTTGTTTCTCAGAAAGATAGTGAAGATGCCTAAGCATGGTAACATCAACGACTTCGATTCCGAGGTGGAAGATTGGGCCACGTATGTAGAACGCATCGAGATATATTGTGAGGCCAATAAAATAGCAGATGATGATAAAGCTCTAACCTTACTAAACTCAATGGGGGCGAAGACATACGGGCTATTGAAGCATCTTCTATCACCAGCTAAACCGGCGGATCAGACTTTCGCTAATATTGTTGCTGTCCTGAAGGATCATTTGAACCCCACACCGCTGATGTTGGCGGAACGATTCAAATTTTGTGCGAGAACGCAACGGAAAGAGGAAAGCAACGCGGAATACTTGGTTGAACTGCGTAGACTAGCGAAATACTGTCAGTTTGGGGAAAATCTGACAGAGGCATTGAGAGACAAGTTCGTGTGCGGGTTGTCGAAGGAAGGAACACAAAAGCGACTGCTCGAAGAGAACGATCTTACACTTGATAAGGCTGTCCTTATTGCAGCATCGCACGAAGCCGCAGCGAGAGGTACTGCGGAAATGCAGCTGAAGGCAGCGGTACTCAGCGTGGATCAAATGACTTCGGGTACAACGAAATGTTATCATTGTGGGAAGACAACACACGACCAGAACCAATGCTGGTTTAAAACCCAGGAATGTAGAAAATGTGGCAAGCTTGGTCACATAGCTAAAGTATGCCGTTCAGGAAAGAAGACCAGCAACAACAAAAAAGTCACCGCAGGAAAAGTACAGCAAGGTACACAAGGTGGCTGAGAAGAATTCAGATGAACAGAATTCGGATTCAGACTCCAACAGCCAGGAACTGGGTAGTCTGAGAATTCACAATGCGAGTAAGGAAGCTGACCTACAAATTATCTGGGTCACGCTCAAAATAGCCGGAGTCCAAGTGAAAATGGAATTGGACACAGGATCAGCCCTAACAGTTATAAACCGAAAGGACTACAAAAGGCTATTCTCACATATTCCCTTGAAAGATACCAAGATTGTATTGCAGACATACACGGGGCGAAGAGTATACCCCATCGGAAAGATAAAAGTCAAGGTGAGAGACAAGGGCAAAGAACACCAAGGAATGGACTTATATGTACTACCTGAGGGGGGTCCACCACTTCTGGGACAGGAGTGGATCAAGAAAATAAATATGGACTGGCACTTCCTAAAAGCCATAAAGAGTGAGAACTCGGTGAAGACAATCAGCTCAGACTCTGGAACTGATGATGGTAAGACCAACCCATGTGCAAAAGACAAGGCTAAAATGGACTTGCAGACTAATGTTGGAAAAACGAAGGAGTGCATAAATGCTTATGCTTCAGAGGAGAACAAAGTTTCAGAACAGAATTCCACTGAACAACAACAACATAGTTTGACAGAGAATTCTGAGTCTGTCCAGTCTACAGACATGCACATTTCTGAGGAACACCGGGCTCGAACTCAACTCCATTTCAAACTACAACAGCAATTAGAACAAATGATTCGCCGTCTTGAGCAAGAGATGAATGCAACGAAAAAGTTCTTTGACACAGAGTGGGAGAATCTGGAAAGACAACAGAAGCAGCTGATGGAGAAAATGGAGCAGGAGCGCACAAACCGTCTGCGCGAGGAGGCCAAACGAATCAAAGCTGATTCGGTTTCTGAAGGTGTGTGCTCTAATCTGGTGGAGCAAGATGTTCAGCAACTGAAGGCGCTTGTTAGCAGGTTGCAGGCAGAAAAGGCTGATTTGGTTGCCATGAATTCCGAGCTCCAACTGAAGTTGGGTGCAGCATCACCGGACGATTCATTTGTTGAAATTCGAATGGTGGAGGCTGCAGACGATGGAGAATTAAAAGCAGCAAAGGGGCCCCAGTGCAAGGTTACAAACAGCCCTGTAGCCTATCCGTCAAAAACACAGGATGACGATACTGGGAAACGTCTGATGTCAGAAGAGTTAACGGTCAGCCAACTCCTTCATATGCTGAGGGATAAGACTCTGAAATGGGAAGAACTTGAACACGAGCTTCAATCTTCAAAGGAAAGGGGTTCGGAGCTCTCAAAAGTTATTGAAATAGCTGAGGTTGCAACACAGACTGAGAAGACTGCAGCAGAGCAGCCCTTGGATGCCAAAAGTACGCTGACTCACGTCAATGTAGAACAACAGAATGCTGAAACAGCTGCTCCAGTAGAGGGATTGAATAGTCCGATCAATCAATCTCCGAATGAAGTTGAAGTATTGAAATCACAAATGATGTCATTAGTAAAAGACTTGCAGAAAGCCCAGGAAAAGCTGGATGAAGCTGAACGCATGAAGAAGTCTCTTCAGGAAAGATGTCTGGATTTGGAACAAAAGCTGGCTAATGTCCAGCTGGGTATGGAGGAAATAGAAGACCCTCTCGCTGGCCTAGCTCAGGACGACACCGAATATTACCATGACCTGTTGGACGACACCGAATATTACGATGACCTGTTCTGCACAGCTTGTGATGAAAACTCCCAAAGTGCAAAAACCATGAAGAATCACAAAAAGTCTAAGGAACACCGGGAGATGGTGGCGCTACTACGGAAAAAGGAGGAAGAGAAGGAGGAACTGTGCATGCAGCTGGCAGCTGACAGTGGAGCCCAGAGAGTCTCCAAGAAGCAGAAAAGGAAAAGACGAAGCAGAAGATGATGACCCATCTGAACCATTATCACCTCTACCAGGTCACGCACGTGGTCCTTCCGAACTGAGTCAAATCCGTTTGGAAGTAGAAAAACTTCCCAAGGTACTCGAGCCTTTAGAAGTCAGCAAGGCTGGTTCTGAAGTTACGGAAGTTCAAGCTGTTAAGTCTAGTGAGGGACTATTAGATGAGTCACCCCAGCAACGTGAACCTACTACACCACCGAGGCGTTATCCGGACCGAGTCAGGAAGCGCAGGAGGCGCTTCTGCAGAGACTGAATCTGTGAACTGTTTTCCGCAGAGACTGCATCTGTGAACTGTTTTTACATGAAGTTGGATATATGTTATGATGTTATGTTTAATGGGGAATAGGTATATTGTAAGCTAAAAAGGGAGGATTGTAGTGTATGTAACGTTCTACCTTTAAGAGAACTATTGTATGTAACCGTCCACCTTTAAGAGAACTATTTTAGGGGTTGCACTACCTTATCTTGGCTGCTGTATACTGTAATACCGGTGGTGACCACACCGGTATATAAGTGCTGTGTAATGAGTTATTGGGCAGATTCGCCCTGACCTTCGAATAGTAAAGTCCTGTTAAAGTTTACTCTTGTAGTCTGTGTATTAATTCGCCATATAACCCACAGACTTTACAGTTACCTAATTTGACAGACTGGGGTCTGTTTGTTAGGAAGTCCAGGGTCCAGTTGCAGAGGGAAGTGTTCAGGCCAAGAGTGTGGAGTTTGGTGGCCAGCTTCTGGATGGACCTGGAGACACAGGGTCGACATGCAGCTGAGCCGAGCTGGCAGAGTCCTGCGCCCTCCAACGAGGACTCTCCACTGCTGTCCCTGTCTCCACCATCTGCTGATGCTCACTTGTGAGCTGTGATACACCAGGTGACAACACTACTCTATCTCGCGAATGTCCCACCGAGGTGTGAGTGTCTGCGCTGGTGCTGGGTGCTCTGAATTCTGCTGATGCTGCGCCCTCAGAGGTTCCAGCTTCCTCTAAGGAGTCTGGAAGTTCAGGCTGTTCCTCCTGGACGGTGGGGACGGGGGCTCTCGATGGTCCTGTGGAGGAGTAAAGGAAAGAGTTAGAGATGTGAGGTCAAGGTTACATGAACATTGAAAAGTGCAGATGATCATAAGTCAATCTGTTAGAGCATCAGATTTATTATCAGTGACTCATGCAATGTCAATGAGAGAGATGCCAAACTATTCTGTCACCAGCTTGCTGCGATGCACCCGTCTGTCCGTCCCCCAGTTGGGAATCCTCCTCGATTCCGGCGATCTCCAGGGCCGCCTCTTCCCAGGGGGTGAGCTGGGCTACTGAGGGTGGCCCTCCTCCGGTCATGGCTCTTTCCCTCTTATTGTGGGCTCTCTTTTCCTGCAATGAGGGACACAAGTGGAGTTTGAATGAGAATGAAGGAGTGAGTGTAGAGAATCCATAGCATAGATGCTTAGAAGGATACAAAGGACCCTCCCTATGTGCTGAAAGTTGTTGTTGTCATGGCATCACAGTGATAGGGAGTGTGAGGGCTGCATGATCGAATAGTTAAGTGAATGTGACCTTAGAGAGAGAGAGAGGGAATGGGTGAGGGTGCAGGCATGTAAGTGTCAAGTGGAATGTGGAGGAAGAGGTTGGCAAAGCAGAGTGCTGGTGAAGAGAGGTGATGGGAATCAGATTGAGAGTGATGGGAAAGTCATACTCACTTTTCCTGTTCGGAGAAGATAATGAAGCCTCTTCCTGCATTGCCACCAGGTTCTGCAGCTCAGGGAGATGGAGCTGACCTCCTGGGCCACTTGCAGCCACACAGCTTTTGTCTGCTGGGGTGGCTTTTTTCTCCCTGAGGAAGGGAACAGCACTTCCTTCCTGGATCTCGTGCCGTGCACCAGAGCTTGGAGGGAGGGCTCATCGAAGTGTGGAGCACACTTTGGCCTACTGCTGGACATAGTTGATGAAGAAGGCGAAGACAGCAATGGCCATAAAGGTTGCAGTGTCCAGAAGAAGCAAGGCTGCTTGCAGGCCTTAAAACCAGCAGCATTGATGACGTCATCGGAGGCGACTTTCTGTCTGAAAAGACTAGTTGGGCCAGGGGTTCCCACATGCAGGAAATCAATTGGCCAATTCGGGGAAAATCCCACTTTTTCAGCACTTCAATTAGGAGTCGGGGTCCTGACACGATTTCCACCTGACACGCCCCAGCCCGCCCACATTGACAAAATCCAGCCCGATGTATCTGTCTTCACGGAAGAAGACGCAAAAAACTTCCCGGAAATAGTGGAGAACCAAGGGTCTAGCGAGAATGAGGAACTGAAAGAAATTAGTATTAGTAAAAAAAATAGTGCTGGGGAATTAATGGGGCTGAAAGCCGATAAATCCCCTGGACCTTATGGCCTACATCCTGGGGTTTTGAAAGAGCTGGCTATAGATATAGTGGATGCATTGGTTGTCATTTTCCAAAATTCCATAGATTCTAAAACGGTTCCCGCGGATTGGAAGGTAGCAAAGGTAACCCCACTTTTTAAGAAAGGAGGGAGAGAGAAAAAGAGGAACTACAGACCAGTCAGCCTGACATCAGTAGCAGGGAAAATGCTGGAATCTATTATTAAGGATGTGTTAACAAGGAACTTAGAAAATAATAATAGGATTAGGAAGAGTCAACACGGATTTATGAAAGGGAAATTGTGTTTGACAAATCTGTTCGAGCTTTTTGAGGTTGTAACTTGCAGAATAGATGTGGTGTATTTGGATTTTCAGAAGGTATTCGATAAGGTGCCACACAAGAGGTTATTGAACAAAAGTAGGGCTCATGGGATTGGGGGCAATATATTAGCACGGATTGAGGCTTGGTTAAAGGACAGAAGAGAGAGTAGGGATAAATGGGTCATTTACAGGTTGGCAGGCTGTAACTAGTGGGGTACTGCAAGGATCAGTGCTTGGGCCTCAGCTATTCACAATCTACATCAATGATTTGGATGAGGGGACCAAATGTAATATATCTAAGTTTGCTGATGATACAAAGCTGGTTGGGAATGTAAGTTGTGAGGAGGATGCAAGGAGGCTTTAAGGGGATATAGCCAGGCTAAGTGAGTGGGCAAGAACATGGTAAATGGAATATAATATGGAGAAATGTAAAGTTTGGTAGGAAAAATAGAAAAGCAGAGTATTTTTTAAATGGTGAGAGATTGGGAAATGTTGCTGTTCAGAGGGACTTGGGTGTCCTTGTACACGAATCACTGAAAGTTAACATGCAGGTACAGCAAGCAATTAGGAAAGCAAATAGTATGTTGGCTTTTATTACAAGAGGATTTGAGTATATGAGTAAAGATGTCTTACTGCAATTATATAGGGCCCTGGTGAGACCACACCTGGAGTAGTGTGTACAGTTTGGTCTCCTTACCTAAGGAAGGATATACTTGCCATAGAGGGAGTGCAACCAAGGTTCACCAGACTGGATCCTGGGATGGGGGGATTGTCCTATGAGGAGAGATTGAGTAGACTAGGCCTATATTCTCTGGAGTTTAGAAGAATGAGAGGTGAACTCATTGAAACATAGAAACATAGAAACATAGAAACATAGAAGATAGGAGCAGGAGTAGGCCATTCAGCCCCTCGAGCCTGCTCCGCCATTCAATGAGATCATGGCTGATCATCCAAACTCAGTACCCTGTCCCTGCCTTCTCCCCATATCCCTTGATCCCTTTAGCCTTAAGAAATATATCTAACTCCTTCTTGAATATATTTAATGAATTGGCCTCAACTGCCTTCTGTGGTAGAGAATTCCACAGGTTCACCACTCTCTGGGTGAAGAAATTCCTCCTCATCTCTGTCCTAAATGGCTTACCCCTTATCTTTAGACTGTGACCCCTGGTTCTGGACTCCCCCACCATCGGGAGCATCCTTCCTGCATCTAGTCTGTCTAGTCCTGTCAGAATTTTATAAGTTTCAATGAGATCCCCTCTCATTCTTCTAAACTCCAGCGAGTATAAGCCCAATCGACCCAATCTCTCCTCATACGTCATTCCTGCCATCCCAGGTATCAGTCTGGTGAATCTTCGCTGCACTCCCTCCATGGTAAGAACATCCTTCCTCAGATAAGGCGACCAAAACTGCACACAATACTCAAGGTGTGGTCTCACCAAGGCCCTGTACAACTGCAGCAAGACATCCTTGTTCCTGTACTCAAACCCTCTCGCTACGAAGGTCAACATACCATTTGACTTCTTAACTGCCTGCTGCACCTGCATGCTTACCTTCAGCGACTGGTGCACAAGGACACCCAGGTCTCATTGCACTTCCCCTTCTCCCAATCTATTGCCGTTCAGATAATAATCTGCCTTCCTGTTTTTGCCACCAAATTGGATAACCTCGCATTTATCCACACTATACTGCATCTGCCCAATCACCCAACCTGTCCAAATCATCCTGGAGTTTCTCGGCATCCTCCTCACAGCACACACACCCACCCAGCTTTGTATCGTCTGCAAACTTGAGATATTACATCTAGTTCCCTCGTCTAGATCATTAATATATATTGTGAATAGCTGGGGTCCAAGGACCGATCCCTGCAGTACCCCACTAGTCACTGTCTGCCACTCGGAAAAAGACCCATTTCATACATACAAGATTCTTACAGGGCTTGACAGGGTAGATGCAGGGAGGATGTTTCCCCTGTCTGGGGTGTCTAGAACCAGGGGTTACAGTCTCAGAATAAGTGGTTGGCCATTTAGGACTGAGATGAGGAGAAATTTCTTCACTCAGCGGGTGGTGAATCTTTGGAATTCTCTACCCCAGAGGGCTGTATAGGCTCAGTCGTCGAGTATATTCAAGACAAAGATCAATAGATTTGTGAATATTAAGGGAATCAAGGGATATGGGGATAGTGCAGGAAAGTGGAGATGAGGTAGAAGATCAGCCATGATCTTATTGAATGGCTGAGCAGGCTCGAAGAGCCATATGGCCTATTCCTGCTTCTATTTCTTATGTTCTTATGCCTCTCTATCTCTCGCTCCTCATTCAGGCGCTCCTTAAAACTTACCTCTTTGACCAAGCTTTTGATCACCTGTCCTAATATCTTCTTATGTGGCACGTGTCAAATTTTGTTTGATAGCGCTCCTGTGAAATGCCTTGGAGCATTTTACTATGTTAAAGGGGCTATATAAATACAAGTTGTTGTTGTTGCTACACGATGCCTTTAAGTAGCAGCCACCCGGCCAGATTTACCACTTTCCCAATTGTATCTGTATCTTAACCCCATCAACCTGCCTTGGTTCCACATCCCTTACCTAACAAAAGTATATCAATCTCAGTTTTGAAATTTTCCTTTGACTTATCCTCAACAGCCTTTTGGGAGAAAGAGTTCCAGATTTCCACTACCCTTTGTGTGAAGAGATGCTTCCTGACATCATCCTTGAACAGCCTAACTCTAATTTTAAGGTTATGACCCCTTTGTTCTGGACTCCCCCACCAGGGGAAATAGTTTTTCTCTAGCTACCCTATCAAAGCCTTTAATCATCTTAACACCTCAGTTAGATCACCCCTTAATCTTCTATAGTCAAGGGAATACAAGCCTGGTCTATGCAACTGAATGCTACATTTGATTTAATTTAATAATTCGAGATACCTGCCTCACTAACATATTGTGGCCATGCTAATAGGTCCTAGAAGACACTTTCTTGAATACCTATACAGAGGGTGTGAAGTGATGCGGCTGCTGACAAAATGGTGTCAGTCTCTATCAGCCAGATGAATATTATTTATTTAAAATGTAAAAAAAATCAGTAAATGTACTGATAAGCTTTATACTGCACAGTGTAAATGATCTCTCTGATATCTGTTTGAAAGAATGTTCAGAGCAGGTCAGAGCAGAACATAAGCCTGTCTAGAAAAACTCCCTAGTTTGATGATAATATCCCCATAATCATCTAAAGTTGTTTAAGTCATACAGTTTATTCACATGAGTTTCTAGAAAATAGCATCTTCAGTCTCTATCCCCAGTTCATCTTTCCTTCTCCCTGGTGGTTTACTCATGTTCATCCTATCCCACAGAAAGATGATCCCACATACTCTCCCAATTACCACCCTACTGTCCATTCACTGGTACTTTCTAAACTCATGGAAGCTGCTGTTATTTCTCTAATTATCCACCATCTTGAAAGCTCAGGCCTAATCTATGACTGCCAGTATTGCTTTGATATAACTGTTCCATTGGTGATGATCTTACCTGTGTTACACATCTCTGGAGCTCTGTTGTTGACAGTTTAGTGATTTGTTTGCCATTGCCTTGGAAATCTCTGAGGTCTTTGACTGAATCTGGTACCATGCACTTCTAAGCAGATTACCATTCAAAGTTTTTCCACCAGAGCTAGCTATCTAGGATCCTCTTAAATCCCCAATCCACCTGGCAGAAACCAAGCGGGTGGGCAGCTAAATCCCCATGGCTACTTACCCGTCCTGGAGACGCTGGGAGCTGATGGTTCCCCGACTCAACTGAAAAAGCATCAAGGGCACCCACCTGAAGTCGGGGTCGGGGGGTGGGGGCAGTCAGGGTCCTTTTTTAACATAACCAACTGCAATTTTAACTCGGTGATCTGAGTGGGAAGTCATGTTGAATTTCCCGCCAGGTGACGACAGCAAAGAGGATCGGGACCAGAAGAGGCCCAAAAAGGTCCGTTTTTAAAAACTTTTTTTTAAACTTTCTTTGTGGGGACAGGAAGAGCAAGTACTCCTCTGGGTCCCTCAAGAAAAGCTTAGGCTTCCCTACCGCGGACTCACCTCCCCCTTCCCGATCATGAAACCCTGCTGGACGGCCGCTGCCACCTACCTGGTCTCACCGGTTAGCGTGATTTTCCGCACTCTCCCAGTTGGAACGGGTGGGGAGTCACCAGGTGGGATCTGAATGAGGCCCAAGAGCTGGAATAGCCTGGGCATCATTTCTGAAGCAGCGGGTAAGTTTCTGTGTTACACTCATACTCGCCTGCTGAAAACTGGCCTGCAGTGAAAATCAGGCATTGCATTTCTGCTGTCAATGGCTCATCTCAGAATCTTTCCCCCTCAACTCAGAGATCCCTAGGACCCAGCTGCAATCTTCCTTGTCTCTCTGTTTTATTGATAGGGCCAGAGCTGCTCTGAAGTTTCCTCTTTTGCTCTTCCTAAACTCTGAACATGGGGCTAGATTTTCAGTATAGACAGTTTTGGGGCGCTAACCTTAGCGCCCGCCCGAAGTTAGCGCCCGCCCCAAAGTAGCGCCCCGTTGCCGGAAATTCAGTGGCTTCGCCCTAAGAGAGTGGTGGAGCGCTAAAAGAGGCGTTCCACTCCTACCTTTAGGCGCTAAGCCGGCGGTCCAGAGGGATAGCGCCCAGGCGGGGCGCAGCGCGGGTGCGGTCATTTTTGCACTGACAGCAGACCCCGTGGTGCCGACCAGCTGTTAAAGGGGGAAGGGACGAATTGGTCTGCTGCCACGCCCTGCACACTGCAGCCTTGCAAAGAGGCCTCAACACTGCTGCTCAGCCCCAGGGAGTCATGGCAACGCCAGAGAAGGCCCGTCAGCGTGCCCTGCGCTTCTCAGAGGGTGATCTGGACATAATGGTCACAGCTCTGGAGGTGAGGCGCAAGATCTTGTTTCCAGAGAGTGGGAGGAATCCAACCCACCATGACTACACCAAAGCCTGGAAGCAGATCGCCCAGAGGGTGACGTTCACCGGCGATGCCCCCAGGACCCACAAACAATGTCGTAAAAAATACAACGATCTGACCAGGATTGTGAAGGTGAGTAGCCTTTCCAGTCTCCTCCTCATTCTTGCATGTACACCTGACATGATGGGCAAAGGGAGCTGAAAGTCCTATTGGCCAGCCCTCAGCCAGCAGCATTGGGACAGTCATGAGCATCAAATGGCCATTCGGCACTCTACACTTTGGCCAAGCTATTCCACCATGGGAGGCAGTGCACACTACATCAGGGCTTCACTCTGTCCAAGCTATTCCACCATGGGAGGCAGTGCACTCTACATCAGGGCTTCACTCTGTCCAAGCTATTCCACCATGGGAGGCAGTGCACTCTACATCAGGGCTTCACTCTGTCCAAGCTATTCCACCATGGGAGGCAGTGCACACTACATCAGGGCTTCACTGCGCACTTACAGCCCGTCCTTTCTCTTGCAGGCTAAAGTAGCGTTTAATCGCCAGGCCCGTGCCAGGGGTGGCCGCGCCAAGCTGCAGAAGCTCACTCGGCTGGAGGAGCGCGTGTGTGTGCTCAGGGGAGCCCGTGTGATTGTCCCCACAGCGTGCGGTGTATCCGACCCTCCACTGCCCGGCAATGGTAAGGACCTCGCCTTTTGGCCCTCTCGCGTCGCACTGGCCCATCCGAGCTACCGCCTTTGCCACTGTCCCACCAATGCGCTGAATGCCACCAGTCCTAACTCCCTCGCTGACGCCGTCTCCTCACTCTGAAGCTACTCTTGTGCATTCCTGCTTTCAGCTGGTGATGACCAGGACCCTGAAGCTGCCAGTGACAGCACCTCCGACCAGGAGGAGGAGGAGGAGCAAGCCGGACCTTCGGGGGAACAGTCACGTCCCGCAGGAGAGGAGGAAATGCTTGACACCTCCTCACTGGACGAGTGCCTGGAGGAACTGTCGCAGGGCAATGCAGCTTCTGGGACCAGTGGCGTCCAGCCACCCAGCAGCCGTGCGCGTGGCCCGCGGCCTTCCCCCCAAAGGGGGGAAAGATCAGAGGGGAGTGCTGCTGCTCGGCACACTCGCCGCCACCAACGCGGCAAGGGTCCCCTAGTTCGGCCCCCTCCTCCCCAGCGGGAGAGTCGCGACTCCAGTCCGGACACCTTCACTTCGGAGGAGGTGCGGAAGCTGGATAAGATGGCCGAGGACTCAGACCGGCGCCACACGGAGCTCATGAGCGTGGTGGGGTGCATGCCTGAGGCCATCGAGTCGTTGGCGACCAGTGTGCGCGAGTTCGGGGCAGCAACTGCCGCGAGTGGCCGCATGCTGACTGATGCCGTCAAGACCCTGGCGGCTGTGATGCGCGCGCACACCAGGACCACAGGGGCACTCACTGCTGCCACACGCGCTGTCTCAGGCTGATTGCTGCGGATCCTGCAGTGCGGGCCCGGCCGAGTGCCACCGCGCCACAGCACCAGCCAGCGCATCCCAGACGCCAGCTGGCCCACATTGCGCCATCCGTCGCCGCCATTCCCCCACTGAGGTGTCAAGGGCAAGCGGCTGCAGCTGATGGTGGCCAGGCTCAGGTGCGCCACTCAGCAGACGGCCCCTCGAGGCCCAAACGCCGTGTAGGCCGCCCCCCAGTGGCATCTGGCGTAAGGGCATCTGAGCCTCAGGCGCCTTCCCCCAGCCTCGCAGCAGCCACTGGGCAGAGCTTGCGAAGGAGCAGCAGGCCGGGCAGGGGAGGCAAAAGGCTGGCCAAGGTCTCGCCCTCGCGGGCCACTCAGTAGAGGGTGCGGGCAGCTTTCCTTTAATATGGCGGTGGCCATCTTTATTTTGCCCATGGTTGTGTTGTTGGAGGGCTTATTTTTTGCGTTAGGCCGACGTTGAGGCCCGGTTTGAAGAAAGGTGGAGTGACTCCTCCCCAGTTTGTGGGAGTGAGTCGTTTGTTGGGCTTTTTGTGGGGCCCGTTTATTGTTTTTGGGGATTCATGTGGGAAGGGCTTTTCATTTTTGTGCAATAAAAAATTATCTTTATTCATGCAGTCTCCATGGTTGTTCTTCTTAGTGTTTGTTGGCTTCGCCGGCTGAGGGCTTGCGGAGCGGCTGCATTCATCTTCCCTCATGGCCCCTGGCCATTCCCTGACAGGGGGCTTAGAAGTACCGTGTAATAAGGTGGCGTCGTGCGGCCCTTGGCCCTGGTCGCTCCCCCCTGGGAACGTACTCCTGCTCCTCCTCCTCCTCCTCCTCCTCATGCTCCTCCTGCTCCTCCTCCTGAGGTGCTGGTCCAACGTCAGGTGGCAGTGCCTGAGTCCTGCGGATAGCCAGGTTGTGTAGCATGCAGCAAACCACCACAAATTGGGAGACCCGGTCCGGCGAATACTGGAGAGCTCCTCCGGAGTGATCAAGGCAGCGGAACCGCTGCTTGAGGACCCCAATAGTTAGCTCGATGATGTTGCGGGTGGTTTGATGGCTCTCGTTGTAGGCCTCTTCAGCAGCGGTCCTGGGCGCGCGGAGCGGGGTCATGAGCCAGGTGCACAAAGGATAGCCTTTGTCCCTGATGAGCCATCCTCTTGGGGGAGGCTGTGCCTGGAACATGTCATGCACAGTACTCTGCCGCAGGATAAAGGCATCGTGGCTGCTGCCTGGGAAGCTGGCATTGACTGCCATGATGCGCTGCTTGTGGTCACATACCAGCTGCACATTCAGAGAATGGTAGCCCTTCCTGTTGCGATACTGCTCGCCATGCTCCAGAGGGGCCCGCAAAGCCACATGCATACAGTCAATGGCGCCCTGCACCAAGGGGAATTCCCCGAGTCTGGCAAATCCCAATGCGCGCTGATGCTGGCTCTCGAGGGCCATGGGGAAGGAGATGAATTGGCTTCTCCTTCTGAACAGTGCTTCGGTCACCTGGCGGATGCAGCGATGCGCGCCATACTGGGAGATGTTTGCTATGTCCCCAGCAGCGTATTGGAAGGAGCCGGTGGCATAGAAGTTCAATGCCACCGTCACCTTCACTTCCACCGACAGAGACGTCCTGCACCTGAGCTTTGGCCGCAGATCTCGGCGAAGCAGGTGGCAGATCTCTGCAATCACCTCCTTTCGGAATCGGAGCCTTTTAACACATCGCGCGGCACTCATGTTTAGGTAGGAGCGCTGCTGGCGGTATAGCCTGACTGGGTAAGGCCTACGTGGCCGACGCCTGTAGCCCCCTCTGCCTCTAGCCAGGGCTGCCCCCCTCACAATGTGTCTGCGAGCCCTACGGACATGGCGCTGCAGCTCCGCGTTGGCACCCCATGCAGCCCCCATCAAATCCTGGCAAACAGTCTAATTTCCAAATGGCCACTTGCAGCGCTATGGCCTGAGTCCAAAAATACCTGGCTCTTGCTGCTTGAAACCAGTTAGCTATCCTCCTTGTTGTGTCTCCAGAAATGCGTTGCACAAGACTGTTTTCTGAAAAAAGGCTGGCCTTTATACTGGAGAGGGCGTTCCCTTTAATTAGCGCCCCCCGGGGCCCGCGCTGGTTGTGTTGCGTTCCTTTTTCCAAACGCTCCGGCCGCCCGCCGCACAATGGGGCGGTCCGACTGAAGTTTGGAATCGGGGCGGCCAAAGGGCGTTGCACGAGGATGTGACGTCATTTTCTGCGCGCGCATCCGGGCGGGCGCTAAACTTTGCGCCGGCGCTAACGGGCAACTTAATTTGGGGCGGGGTGCAAACTGCGCTGCGCCCGGGCGCTACACGCATAGCGCCCGGAAATCACTTCTCTTAAGGCGCTAACTGCTGGCGCAAGCGACTGAAAATCTAGCCCATGCAGTCTTGCACGCTGTTCCTCCTGTCTGCACTCCCACGGTGTGGATATCAAGATTCACTTTGCCATTTCATTCTTTCCCAAAACCTCATACCTGTGGAACAGCCTACCTCTATTAGGATTTCTTTCCTTTTACAATCTATAGGCTTTTAACACCTAATTCAGTGTCATCTAAACACTAATTCTTGATTTATCTCACCCACTAATCTTATTTTCAACCTGTATTGTACATCTGGATTCTTCAGCTAGGTGTCTCACTTTTGAACAAAATTACCTCGTTAAGGACAACATGCAACTTCTTCTCATGATATTTACATGTCCAGCTGGTTTTTACATACATGCCTGAGAACGTCTGGTTTGCTATGTGCTGCAGGAGTCTTTAATGCTTGATGCAAGTGACCAGCATACAGATTGTGCTACGTTGCTATAGGGACTTCAATGTATGAAACCAGCCCAGGAACTGACAGTCTGGGTAGAAATTCCAATTGGCAAACTTCACATACGAATCCACAATGCACTCGTACAACTGCGTAAATATTGTGCACATGGGAATGTAATGTGATAAATGTTTGTACTTTAAGTTTGCTGAGAGAGAAATCACATTAATGGTCAAACAAACTCTCAGCTTCAATATACATTAAGATCCAATAGTGTCACTAAGGGCAAAATGGAAACGTGAATATTATTAGCTTTCATTGTTGATCACTTAATTTGAACTAACCTAAAGAAACTCTTCAAATTATTCCCCATCTACGTAATTTTAAATATATGGGAGGAAAAAAACACCAGAAGAGATGAGAGTCAGATCAGGAAATTTCAATGCTATTATCCCATCAAAATTAATTCTAAGTCAAAAACTACAAGGATTAAACGTACTGGAGTTTGAGTGGATGTCTGAACGGAATCATTTGTCACAGACTTACTACTTTGGCCCCACTGTGGGAGACATAATTGTCACGCTGTATAACAACAGAAATGGCCATGATATTGTGTGTAATAAAAAATGTCTACTCTTCTCAGTCATTCACTGAGACTGACACAACGCAACACCAGCTAACAAAATGTTAGTACATAAAGTATTCAATTAAACTGTGACAGGTTGGTTAGCGCTGGGTGTGATTGAAAACTTCAAGCATCTCTGAGTGACTCACTGGAGGAACGGGTACCACCCAGCCCCAGTCAGCCATGTCCTCTTCCTGCTGCTGTGTCGCAGACCCTGCAAGACACACAAAAAACACCAGCTGAAAAGACTTGCACTGCAGCCACAAATTCAAAAGTGTGAGCCTACTTCTTGTCAAAGCAATTACAGTGTAGGAAACGCCCACTAACTTGACCATTAAGAATGCAACGCTCTGAAGCTTTTACATTCAGGTGCCTTTTTTGTTTCTGTGAACAGAATTAGTTTGCTGATATAGAAACAAAAAACGTTGGAAATACTCAGCCGGTCAGGCAGCATCCGTGGAGAGAGAAACAGAGTTAACGTTTCAGGTCGATGATCTTTCTTCAGAACTGGAATGGTCATTCACCTGAAATGTTTTTATTTTAGATTTCCAGCATCTGCAGTATTTTGCTTTTGTTTTAGTTTGTTGATATTCTTTTCATGCCAAGTGATAATTGTAACTATTACTGTTATTCGAGGGGCTAGTACTGTCCCATTCTAGGAACAATATATTGTTATTCACCCAAAACAATACTGGAGCTGTATCCCAAGGTACTGCTACACATACACAGACAGTTGCCAATTTCTCTGTGATCAGTGTCTGAGGACCACTTACGATCTGGAAGGAAAGCACAGGAAACAAGTGTGAAGACCCATGACTCCAGGTCTCCGCCCCCTTTTGTTGCCGTGGGAGTTCCAGGGATTCCCCTGAGAAAGCAGAAAGCGTGCGCCTGCAGAAGGTGTAGGCAAAGCCTGACCGTGCAGATGACGTAGGAGGGGGCATTTCTGGCCCTCCCACCTCATTTCTCAAAGCTGGCCAGAGGGCACACAGGGGGTCACCCAAAGAATTTGGAATTGGGCCTTGTGTCTGGATGCCCCCAGATCTTATCATCCTTCGACCAGAGAGGGGCAGGCAACAAGGGAAAAGAAAGACTTGCATTTATGTAGTGCCTTTCACGACTACCGAACATCCCAAAGAGCTTTACAGCCAATGAAGTACTTTTGAAATGTAGTCACTGTTGTAATGTAGCAAACGCGGCAGCCAATTTGTGCACAGCAAGCTCCCACAAACAGTAATGTGATAATGATAAAATAATCTGGGGGAGAAATTCGGTATCACCCCATTTGGGGCGCAATTATCGGCCGGGCGCAAAGTTTAGCACCTGGTGCTAATTATCGCCTCCGACTGCAAACTTGGCTTCTATCGCCCCTGGAAGTGATTGGAGCGCTAAATCAGGCGCTACACAGCTCTCTTAAGGTGCTAACGCCAAGGAGCAAGGCGCTACCTCAGAGCGCTGGCGAAACTCATGTGATGTCAGTCAGCAATGGATCACAGACACACTGGCGCCGGCCAGTTCTTAAAGGGGAGGGTCGATCTGGCTCTCCATCCACATCCTGCTCATTGCAGCCTTGACTCTCAGCCTGGAGAGACCTGTACATCAATTCTGCTGGAAAGAACAATGTAGAGGCCCAGGGAAAGAGCTCAGAGTGCAATCCCCATAATCTCTTCTAAATCAATGCAAGGAAGGTCAAATCAAAATGAACCTGCAAAGTGCTGCTCAGTACCCAAAACTCCTTCACACAGCGTTGAATCTCTCCAGAAGTCTCTCTCTCTCTCTCAGAATGTGTGGTGCAAAAATGTCGCCGACAAAAAAAAGCAGGAAGAAGTCACCTTTAAATAGCGCTCCCCTAGTCCCTTCCCGGCTACAAAACGTTCCCCTCAACCTGTTGTTGCTAGCGGCAGGCGGTATGGCAGGGGGCGCCACTCAATATCCGGTCCGGGGCGCTACCGGGGCGTTGCACACTCGACTGACTTCACGATCTGTGAGCGCAGGAAATCATGGCGGTAGAGTTTAATGCCGCCGCAAAATGTCTGGTCAATTTCGGGAGTGGCGCAAACATCGCCACGCCCGGGCGCTAGTTGCTTTGCGCCCCATTAGTGCCCTCTTAGGGCGCTAACGGGAGGCGCAAAGCAACCAAAATTTTTCCCCTTTTTTTTTGTGATGTTGATTGAGGGATAAATATTGGCCAAGACACCAGGGATAACTCCCCTGCTCATCTTCGAAATAGTGTCATGGTGTGGCACAGCCACCAAGGGGTTCTTATATTGTTGTACATAATTGCCTGTAACAAAGTCAATCGGTATCTGTATTCGTTTGCTGCATGTTAACAGCGCGGTCTCTAAAGGGTTAAGACCAAGCGCGATGATGTCATCACGTGGGTCACATGACGTTCCGAACGGTGGGAAACGTGATGACGTCATGACGTCAGACTGAGGAGCCTCCCCTCTCAGTCCTCATGGAGCCAGCTTTAAGCAAAGACCTGTGTTTGAGTTCTCCTGTGTTTTTGAATGTTACTTCCACCAGTTTGCATTAAGCATCGTTTTGGTTAGCTGATTGCCTCGCTCTTAGTAATTTCGTCAGGAATTCACAAATTCCTACAATGGGATCTTTTATGCCCACCGGGGAAAGGGCGGGCGAGTGGGACTAGCTGAGGTGCTCTTGCAGAGAGCTTGCACAGGCTCAACGGCCTGAATGGCCTTTTTTCGTGCTGTAACCATTCTATGATTCAGACAGGGCCTCGGTTTAACGTCTCATCCGAAAGACGGCACCTCTGACAATGCAGCACTCCCTCAGCACTGCACTGGAGTGTCAGCCTAGATTTTTGTGCTCAAGTCTCTGGAGTGGGACTGTGAACCCACAACTTTCTCACTCAGAGGCAAGAGTGCTACCCACTAAGCCACAGCTGACATTCTGAGATCTGAGAAAGTAGGAACAGACATCCTCTTCCAGCCGCTGTTACGTCCGTGTATAAGAAGACACAGACTGCGGAGAACGGTACAATAGGTGTTTACTCAACGTGGCTCAGACTGCAACTGATCTGTACAGATTACTACTCAGCGTTATATACAGGTGTGGTCACTGCCGGTACTACAGTATACATGAGCTGTAAAAAGTAGTTCCCCCCCCTTAAAGGTATATACATTACAGCCGCCACATAGCGCTTTAAACCTGGAGGCTTTCTGGCTGCTGTTCTCCGCTCCTGCCTCAACTCACCTGCTGTGGACACCTTCATCCATTCCTTTGATACCTCTAGACTCGACTACTCCGATGCTCTCCTGGTCAGCCCCCCACCTTGCATCTTTCATAGCCTTGATCTCATCCAAACTATGCTGCTCGTATCCTAACTCGCATCAAGTCCTGTTCACCCATCACCCTTGTGCTCTCTGACCTACATTGAATCCCGGTCTGGCAACGCCTGGATTTTAAAATTCTCATTTGTTTTCAAATCCTTCCATGGCCTTGCCCCTCCTTATCTCTGTAACCTCCTCAAGCCCCACAACCATCCGAGATCTCTGTGTTCCTCCAATTCTGGTCTCTTCTGCTTCCCCAATTTTCATTGCTCCACCATTGCAGACCATGCCTTCAGCTGCCTAGGCCCTAAGCTCTGGTATTCCCTCCCTAAACGTCTCTGCCTCTACCCCCTTTCAAGATGCTTCATAAAACTTATCTCGTCACCTGTCATATCTCCTTATGTGTCTCGGTGTCAAATTTTGTTTGATAATCGCTCCTGTGAAGCGCCCTGGGATGTTTTACTATGTTATCGGCACTATATAAATGCAAATTGTTGTTGTTTACCAAGGCAGGCAGCCAGATTGGCAGCTCACTTGTATTCATGCCCCCATTTCTCGAAACAAAGCTCTTCTAGGGGGCGGGCTGTTGCCATTGGCCATTAGCGTCAACCTTGTCTCAGTGGTAGCTCTCTTGCCTCTGAGTCAGAAGGTTGTGGGTTCAAGCTCCACTCCACAGAATTGAGCACATGATCCAGGCTGAAACTTGCAGTGCTGTGGAAATGTCAAAGGTCTTTCGGATGAGACGTTAAACTAAGGCCCCGTCTGCCCTCTCAGGTGGAATGTAAAAGATGTAATGATACAATTCGAAGAGAAGTGGAGTTCTCCCTGGTGTCCTGGCCAAAATTTATCCCTCAACCAACACCTAAAGCAGTAGCTCTGGTAACAACTGCATTGTAAAGCCTCTTGTTTATTGAGATATTGAAATGAATGATTTGAAACAATCGTGGAGCGTATAATGGGCGACCAATGCATACCGCCTGTTTTGCATTCCCGCCCAAGCCCAATTTTGCCCCATAACTGACAAGCTATTTTTTGGTATTCACGTAAATAATCAAACCACAAAGAATTCATCTCAACAGTCATCGAAAACACAATTTATAAATGTAAGCAATTCAAACAGTGACATGATGCCCTCAGCCAGGTACGCTGCATCGTTCGTAATAGCCTCTGAGCAAATCAACTGCCCACCAGCTCAGTACTTGGTAAAGAGGCATGGGAATAAAAAACACTTCCCAAAACAAAGGCCTAGATAATGGCCCAGAAATTCGGGTCCCCACGGGTGAGTACGCACGGGGTACACACCCGTAGGCCCAACGAAAGTGCCGGTCTCGTGCATGCACTGCGCATGCGCGGGAAACCGGAACTTCCGTTCCCCTGAAAGAAGGGGTTGACAGGTGGAACGCAAGGCCTGCTTTTAACAAGGTAAGTGGTGAATTAATTAAAATTAAAACATTTTTTCCACAGGTTTATTATTTTTAAATACTTTAAAGAAAATTAAGTTTATTTTTAGCCCCGTTAGAAAATGTAATTAATTTTTCCAAAAATTTAAATTATTGCTTAAAATAGTTATTTCATGTAATTTATAGTTATTTTAAAAATGTGATTTAAAAAAAAAATTATTTGAAGTTTTAGTGATGTTTTGGGGCTTATAGTATTTATAGGTTTGACAGCTCTTCCTGTCAAACTTATGAATGAAGCATTCCCTGCTACCATTGGCTCTCCATGGCCCACGTGATCCCAGGGGACGCTTCGAACTAACTGCGCCCCTGGGATACGCAAGCACTGCGCACCGGCAGTTGGAGGAAGCCCAGGATCGGAATCCCACACGGGCCCACAGCTCAATGGCCGACGTGCTAGGTAAGTGCAGGTCGGGGGCTTGCACCCGCGGGAAGCCCCCGACCCGAATTTCTGGGCCATTATATAAATAAGTCTGTTAACTTCAACACCTTCTGCCTTTGGGATCATTGAAATGTTCAGCTTCTCAAATGAAGGAACATTTTAGGCTGATTTTCCATGTGTGCAATGCTGGTTGGGAACGTCCTCCATCAGCCATGAGTATTGGAAAATTACAGGATGGAAAGTTGTGGGCAGTATGCCTTCCATTTGCCAATATGTACGGCTGCTGGGCAAGGTTCCCTGCCAGTGCGTGCTCAGAACATCAGCCCTATCCTGTCACTTGTACATGTTAACATAAGAACATAAGAAATAAGAGCCTGCTCCACCATTCAATAAGATCACAGCTGATCATCGACCTCAACTCCACTTTCCCACCTGATCTCCATATCCCTTGATTCCCCTAGAGTCCAAAAATCTATCTATCTCAGCTTTGAATATACTCAAAGACTCAGCATGCACAGCCCTCTGGGGTAGAGAATTCCAAAGATTCACAACCCTCTGAGTGAAGAAATTCCTCCTAATCTCAGTCTGTTCTAGCTATTGGGTGGCTAGCATATGAAAGCTTGGTGCTTTACTTACTGGAACTATTTCATAGGCATGACAGTATGACAATCAAAAGTCCATTTCTCCTTGCAGACACTTAATGAGGTTGACATTTAATAAGAACATATATTTTTCAGGAGCTTAATGAATATGTGTAGTTAGACTAGAAGTTTAATGATGTCTGTTTCTATTAATCCCTTTTGGCTATTAAAACAATATAGAAAAGATGAAAATTTGAGGGGGGTAATATTGATTTGGGGAAGGCAATCATACAGATTTTATCCAACTTTTTGTTGACCCTGATAATAACAAAATCAATAATTACAACTGAGGTGCAGGAATGATTGTTTTTTTAAAGAATTCATAAAATGTCATCCCTTTTCTTCCTATAGAAGTTGCTTTCTACTATATAGTCTCCGTGAGGTGGCATTGTAATATGGACTCCACTATCATCAGTGTTAAAAATGCTCACCATTGGCGAAAGAAAACTTTCCCTCGAGATTAATCTCCCAAAATTACCGCAACAGATTTAAGAACTGGTCACGGAAGTCAGTGACCAATTTTCCTGTCATAATCGTAATAGCCGGAAATTCAGGAGCAGTGAAATTCGGTAGAACCGAGCTCTATGCTCAATTCTCTGATCTGCACTCCAATTGAGTGAGAATAGAGTCTTGCAATTTCGGGGTAGAAGTGTCTTTACCTAGATGACCTTTTACCCAGAAACCCAAATGAAACCTGCTGCTAGTTATTCTAAAAATTACAGACAAACTTGAATGGGAGCAGCTCTGGGACTTGAACCTCTGTGAAATAGGCGCTCCGCCCAGCCACCTTACTTTGAAAGAGAATAAGGAGTTCACAGTGGTCATATGCCAAGTATTACAATAAATATGCACACTTCATGCAAGTTAATAACATGTCATTCCCTTTATCCAATCATAATGGGGCAGAAATTCCTCCCCAAACGTGTGAGTATGGAAGGGGTACTCACGCGTCTGGCCGGAGGAAATACCGGTTTTCAGCATGCACAGCGCATGCGCTGAAAACCGGCATTTCCTCTCTAACCCAAGAGGTGAAGAGGCTAGCGCGTGCACTGTAGGGGGCAGCGCGTGCGTCTTGGATTTCCTCTGTTTTGGGGGATTTGCGCATGTGTAAAGGCCTCCGGTCTTTACGCTTGTAAAAAGCACACGTAAGTATTTATTTTTACAGGTAAGTGGTGTTTTAGTGTTATTTATAATTTTTTTTCCCACAGGTTTATTATTTTAAAGAATCTACAATAAGGTAAGTTTAGTTTTAGACCCTTTTTATTAAAAATTTATTTTTTTCAAAAAAAAAAATTATTGTTTAAATTATTTTTAAAAACTTATTTATACTTAATTTAATGATTGGGATGTTATTTAAATTTTTATTTAAAGTTTAAATAGTGTTTTGGGCCCCCGTAGTTTTCATGAGTTTGACAGTTCTTACTCTCAAACTCATGAATGAACCTTCCCCTCCCCTGATTGGTTGTACAGTGCTCACTTGATCCCAGCCGGCACATCGCACTAACTACGCCGCTGGATCAGGTAAGCACTGCGCGCTGACATCTGAACCGGGCCTGTGACAGGAAATGCAAGCAGGCCCGGGCTTCAGATGTCAGCGTGCAGGGTGAGTGCAGATCGGGGGCTTGCACCCGCGGGAAGCCCCCGACCTGAATTTTTGGCCCAATAAGTTAATAATAAACAGCAAGCATCTTGTCCTCCTCTTGAGGTCTCCATCATCACAGATGTCAAACTTCAGCCGATTCGAGTCACTCCATGTGACATCAAGAAACAGCTGAGCGCACTGGACACAGCAAAGGCTATGGGCCCAACAACATCCCAGCTGTAGTGCTGAAGACCTGTGCCCCAAAATTAGCCGCACCTCTAGCTAACCTGTTCCAGTTACAATACTGGTACCTACCTAACTGTGGAAAATTTCCCAGGTATGTCCTGCTACAAAAAGCAGGGAAATCTATCCTGGCCAAGTACCGCCCAATCAGCCTACTCCTAATCATCAGCAAAGTGATGGAAGGAGTTGTTAATAATGCTATCAAGCGGCACTTACTCACCAATAACCTACTCAATAATGCTCAGTTTGGGTTCCACGAGGAACACTCGGTTCCATACCTCATTACAAGTGGCTCACAGCCTGATTTCCCAGTCTATCCACCACCTACAAGGTACAAGTCAGGAGTGTGATGGAATACTCTCCACTTGCCTGAATGGGTGAAACCACTACATCACTGAAAAAGCTTGACACCAACCAGGACAAAGCAGTCTGCTTAATCAGCATGTTGTCCAACATCAGTGTACCATGGCTATAGTGTGTACGATTTATAGGATGCACTGCAGCAAGGCTTCTTCAGCAGCACCTCCCAAACATGTGACCTGCACTATCGAGGAGGGCAAGGGCAGCAGGCGCATGGGAACACCGTCACCTCCAAATTCCCCTCCAGGTCACATGTCCTGACTTGGACATATATCACCGTTCCTTCATCATCGCTGAGTCAAAATCCTGGAACTCTCTACCTAACAACACTGTGGAAGCACCTTCACTACATGGACTGCAGCAGTTCAAAAGGAAGGTTCACCATCACCTTCTGAAGGACAACTAGGGATGGACAATAAATGCTGGCCTTGCCAATGACACCCACATCCCAAGAATGAATTAGAAAAAATTCATGGCTTTAGAACTGAAATCCTACTTAACAAACTGACTTGACTTCTTTCTGGATGTCACAGATAAAGTGTATAACTCCCTATAATACAGTTTATTTGGATTTTCAGAAAGCTTCATATAAAGCTCCACATGAAAGATTTCTAATGAAATTAAAAGTTGCAGGAATGGACGGTAGCAGACAAGATTGGAAAATAAATTGGTTAAAATAGAAAAAGAGTATTTATGAAGAGTGTAAAATGTTATACTGCGGTAAGTATTGAGTGGCGTTCCACAGGTCAGTGTTTGGACCTCTATTGTTTTTAATTTTAAAAGGACAAGGGCAAGTAAATTACTTGGTGACCAAAAATAATCCTGATCAAATTTGCCACTGATACAAAAATAGGGTGCGCATTAGAAACAGTAAAGGCAGTAAAAGATTTACAAACGGATTTAGACTGGTCTTTGAAATGGGCATAGAACCATAGAAGTTTGCAGCACAGACAGAAACAATTGAGCACTTTGTGTTTGCGTTGGGCCTTTGCTAGAGTAATTCAGCACTAATCCCATTGTCCTGCACTCTCCCCAGAGCTCTGTATCTTCCTCTGCTTCAAATCTTTATCCACGTTTCCCTTAAAAGCTGCAGTGATTTCTGCTTCAAACACTCCCTATGGCAAAGCATTCCATGCTCCAACTCTCTCTGTAAAAGAATTTCTCTTAATCTTTCTCCTCAATCCCTATGTGACCATTTTTAAATGATGACCCCTTGGGGGAAAAATTCAGTTGGTTGTGCCTCCCGTTAGCGCCTTAAGAGAATGCCAAGTGGGGCGCAAAGCAACTAGCGTCCGGGCGCGGCGATATCTGCGCCTCTCGTGAAATTGACTGGACATTATGCGGCGGCGCTAAACAATACCGCTCGATCTCCTGCGCACGCAGATCTTGACGTCATTCGAGAGTGCAACGCCCTTGTGACGCCCCGGAACAGAAATTGAGTGGTGCCCCCCTCCTTTCCGCCTGGCGTACCCAACGACAGGTTGACTGGAACGCTTCCTAGTCGCTGTGGGGCTGGGGGGATGCTATTTAAAGGGGGCCTCGTCCTGGCTTCTGTGTGGTAGCCATTTTTGCACCACTCGTTCTGAGAGAGAGAGAGAGATTTTGAGAGAGACCAAGAGAGAAAGAGAGACTTCTGCATTGAGAGCGGTGGCGGCGGACCTGCAAGGAACCAGGCGGCTGCGAGGCTTAAAAGCGGCGGCGAGGACCAGGTAGACCTCAGAGCGGTGGCGGCGGACTTGCAAGGAACCAGGCAGCGGCGAGGCTTAAAAGCGGCAGCAAGGACCAGGTAGGCCTCAGAGCGGCGGCGGCGGACCTGCAAAGAACCAGGCGGCGGCGAGGCTTAAAAACGGCGGTGAGGACCAGGTAGGCCTCAGAGTGGTGGTGGCGGACCTGCAAGAACCAGGCGGTGGCGAGGACCAGGTAGGCCTCAGAGCGGCGGCGGCGGACCTGCAAGGAACCAGGTGGTGGCGAGGACCAGGTAGGCCTCAGAGCGGCGGCGGCGGACCTGCAAGGAACCAGGCGGCGGCGAGGACCAGGTAGGCTTACCAATCTCAGAGGGAGGGAGAGAAGTAAAAAGTAGTCTAAGTGTGACGTCACCAGAAAGCAGATAAGTGATTGGTTGGTGAGTATTTCTCTCTTTTTAAACTTAAATTCTGTGGTTTATAGTTTCTAAGCTCACTGTGGTGTAGCGGGGACTGTTGGTAAACCAGGGCCCTTAATTATATCATTTAACTGTAGTGTAATTGGTGGGATTGAGTTGATTTAATTTAATTTGAATTAATTAAAGGGTAAGTCATGGCAGGAGAGCTCGGCCCCGTGGTATGCTCCTCCTGCGCTATGTGGGAAATCAGGGACACTTCCTGTGTCCCTGACGACCATGTGTTCAGGAAGTGTATACAGCTGCAGCTACTGGCAGACCGCATTGCTGCGCTGGAGCTGCAATTGGATACATACTGGACCATTCGCGATGCTGATGACGTCGTGGATATCACATTTAAGCAGTTGGTCACACCACAGGCAAAGGTTGCACAGGCAGAAAGGGAATGGGTGACCAACAGGCAGAGTAGTAGGTGCAGGCAGGTAGTGTAGATGTCCCCTGTGAACATCCCCCTCTCAAACAGATCTACCACTTTGAATACTGTTGAGGGGGATGGTTTATCAGAGGAAGGCAGCAGCAGCCAACTTCCTGGCACCAGGGGTGGTTCTGCTGCACAGGATGGGAGGAAAAAGGGTAGAGCTATAGTAATAGGGGATTCTATTGTAAGGGGAATAGGCGTTTCTGCGGCCGCAAATGCGACTCCAGGATGGTGTGTTGCCTCCCTGGTGCAAGGGTCAAGGATGTCTCAGAGCAGCTGCAGAACATTTTGGAAGTGGAGGGTGAACAGCCAGTTGTTGTGGTGCATATAGGTACCAATGATATAGGTAAAAAACGGGATGAGGTCCTAAAAGCTGAATATAGGGAGTTAGGAAGTAAAGTAAAATATAGGACCTCAAATGTAGTACTCTCAGGATTGCTACCAGTGCCACGTGCTAGTCAGAGTAGAAATAGAAGGATATTTCAGATGAATACGTGGCTAGAGGAATGGTGCAAGGGAGACAGATTCAAATTCCTGGGACATTGGAACCGGTTCTGGGGGAGGTGGGACCAGTACAAACCAGACGGTTTGCACCTGGGCAGGGCCGGGACCGATGTCCTAGGGGGAGTGTTTGCTAGTGCTCTGGGGGAGGGTTTAAACTAAAATGGCAGGGGGTTGGGAACCTGAGCAGGGAGACAGAGGAAAGGGAAACAAGGATAAATGCAAAAGATAGGAAGGAGAAAAACAAAAGTGGCAGTCAGAGAAATCAACGGTTTAAATCAAACATGGCCACAGTAAATAATAATTCTAATAAGTCTAAGTGCGTTAAAAAAAACAAGCCTGAAGGCTTTGTGTCTTAACGCAAGGAGCATTTGTAATAAGGTGAATGTATTAGCTATGCAAATAGAGGTAAACGAATATGATTTGATTGGGATTATGGAAACATGGCTCCAGGGTGGCCAAGGCTAGGAACTCAACATCCAGGGGTATTCAATATTAAGGAAAGATAGGCAAAAAGGAAAGGGAGGTGGGGTAGCATTGCTGGTTAAAGAGGGGATTAACACAATTGTAAGGAAGGATATTAGTTCTGATGATGTGGAATCTGTATGGATAGAACTGAGAAATACCAAGGGGCAGAAAACGTTAGTGGGAGTGGTATATAGACCTCCAAACAGTAATGCGGAGGTTGGGGATGGCATTAAAAGGGAAATTAGAGAAGCATGCTGTAAGGGCACAGCAGTCATCAATGGGTGACTTTAATCTACACATAGATTGGGCTAACCAAATTAGTAACAATACTATGGAGGAGGAATTCCTGGAGTGTTTATGGGATGGTTTCCTGGACCAATATGTCGAGGAACCAACTAGAGATCAGGCCATCTTAGACTGGGTATTATGTAATGAGAAAGGATTAATTAGCAATCTTGTTGTACGAGGCCCCTTGGGTCGGAGTGATCATAATATGATAGAATTCTTCATTAAGATGGAAAGTGAAGTAGTTGACTCAGAGACTAGGGCCCTAAATTTAAATAAAGGAAACTACGATGGTATGAGGCGTGAGTTGGGTAGGATTGATTGGGGAATGTCACTCAAAGGTTTATGGTGGATAGGCAATGGCAAACATTCAAAGATCGCATGGATGAACTACAGAATTTGTTCATCCCAGTTTGGCATAAAAATAAAACAAAAAAGGTGACTCAACCGTAGCTAACAAGGGAAATTAGGGATAGCATAAGATCCAAGGAGAGGACATATAAATTGGCCAGAAAAAGCAGTAAACCTGAGGATTGGGAGCAGTTTAGGATTCAACAAAGGAGGACAAAGGGATTAATTAAGAAGGGGAAAATAGAATATGAGAGTAAGCTTTCAGGGAACATAAAAACTGACTGTAAAAGCTTTTATACATAGGTGAAGAGAAAAAGATTGGTGAAGTCAAGCGTAGGTCCCTTGCAGTCAGAATCAGGGGAATTTATAATGGGGAACAAAGAAATGGCAGACCAATTAAATAAATATTTTGGTTCTGTCTTCACAAAGGAGGACACAAATAACCTCCCAGAGATGTCGGGGAACATAGGGTCTGATGAAAGGGAGGAACTGAAAGAAATCAGTATTTGTAGGGATATGGTGTTAGGGAAATTGACGGGATTGAAGGCCGATAAATCCCCAGGGCCTGATAATCTACATCCTAGGGTACTTAAGGAAGTGGCCCTAGAAATAGTAGATGCATTGCTGATCATCTTCCAGCATTCGATGGAATCTGGAACAGTACCCATGGATTGGAGGGTAGCTAATGTTACCCGACTATTCAAAAAATGTTGTAGAGAGAAAACGGGGAATTACAGACCGGTAAGCCTAAGATCGGTAGTGGGGAAAATGCTAGAGTCCATTATAAAAGATGTAATAGCAGAGCACTTGGAAAACAGTGATAGGATTGGACAAAGTCAACATGGATTTACAAAAGGTAAATCGTGCTTGACTAATCTACTGGAATTTTTTGAGGATGTAACTGGTAAAATAGATAAGGGAAAACCAGTGGATGTGGTGTATTTGGACTTTCAAAAGGCTTTCAATAAGGTCCCGCATAAGAGATTAGCGTGTAAATTTAAGGCACATGCGATTGGGGGCAAGGTATTGACTTGGATAGAGAACTGGTTGGCAGACAGAAAGCAAAGAGTTGGAATAAACGGGTCTTTTTCCGAGTGGCAGGCAGTGACTAGTGGGGTACCGCAGGGATCGGTCCTTGGACCCCAGCTATTCACAATATATATTAGTGATCTAGACAAGGGAACTAGATGTAATATCTCCAAGTTTGCAGACGACACAAAGCTGGGTGGGCGTGTGTGCTGTGAGGAGGATGCCGAGAAACTCCAGGATGATTTGGACAGGTTGGGTGATTGGGCAGAAGCATGGCAGATGCAATGTAACGTGGATAAATGCGAAGTTATCCACTTTGATGTCAAAAACAGGAAGGCAGATTATTATCTGAATGGCAATAGATTGGGAGAAGGGGAAGTTCAACGAGACCTGGGTGTCCTTGTGCACCAGTCACTGAAGGTAAGCATGCAGGTGCAGCAGACGGTTAAGAAGGCAAATGGTATGTTGGCCTTCGTAGCGAGAGGGTTTGAGTACAGGAACAAGGATGTCTTGCTGCAGTTGTACAGGGCCTTGGTGAGACCACATCTTGAGTATTGTGTGCAGTTTTGGTCACCTTATCTGAGGAAGGTTGTTCTTGCCATGGAGGGAGTGCAGCGAAGATTCACTAGGCTGATACCTGGGATGGCAGGAATGACGTATGAAGAGAGATTGGGTCGATTGGGCTTATACGCGCTGGAGTTTAGAGGAATGAGAGGGGATCTCATTGAAACTTATAAAATTCTAACAGGACTAGACAGACTAGATGCAGAGAGAGTGTGTGAGAGAGAGAGAGAGGATGGGAGTGTGTGAGAGAGAGAGAGAGAGAGACTGGGAGTGTGAGAGAGAGAGAGAGAGACTGGGAGTGTGTGAGAGAGAGAGAGACTGGGAGTGTGAGAGAGGGAGACTCTTCCCCCCAATCTCTCTCTTTTTCTCTTCTCCCCCCAATCTCTCTCTCTCTCTTCTCCCCCCAGTCTCTCTCTATCTCCCCCAGTCTCTCTCTCTCTCTCACCCCGTCTCTCTCTCCTTCCCCCTCTCTCTCTCTCCTTCCCCCCCTCTCTCTCTCCTTCCCCCTCTCTCTCCTTCCCCCTCTCTCTCCTTCCCTCTCTCTCTCTCTCTCTCTCCTTCCCTCTCTCTCTCTCTCTCTCTCCTTCCCTCTCTCTCTCTCTCTCTCCTTCCCTCTCTCTCTCTCCTTCCATCTCTCTCTCTCTCTCCTTCCCTCTCTCTCTCTCCTTCCATCTCTCTCTCTCTCTCCTTCCATCTCTCTCTCTCTCTCTCCTTCCCTCTCTCTCTCTCTCTCCTTCCCCCTCCCTCTCTCTCCTTCCCTCTCTCTCTCTCCTTCCCTCTCTCTCTCTCTCCTTCCCTCTCTCTCTCTCTGCTTCCCTCTCTCTCTCCTTCCCTCTCTCTCTCTCCTTCCCGCTCTCTCTCTCTCCTTCCCTCTCTCTCTCTCTCTCTCTCTCCTTCCCTCTCTCTCTCTCTCTCTCTCTCCTTCCCTCTCTCTCCTTCCCTCTCTCTCTCTCTCCTTCCCTCTCTCTCTTCCCCCCAGTCGCTCCCTCTCTCTCTTCCAACAACAACATGCCCTCAAAAAAGCCTCGGCACCGCCGGGCACCCCCAGCCAGTAAAATATATTCAAGCATGAGTTGGATATATTTCTTAAGGCTAAAGGGATCAAGGGATATGGGGAGAAAGCAGGGACAGGGTACTGAATTTGGATGATCAGCCATGATCGCATTGAATGGTGGAGCGGGGCTGAAGGGCCGAATGGCCTACTCCTGCTCCTATCTTCTATGTTTCTATGTTTCTATGAGTCAATGCTGTCTGAGGTAGTTTTGGCCTCTAACCATAACTTTGCAGGTGCTTTGGCTTTTGACCTTCATATCTTTAATTGCCTAGATACTCTGAGAGCTGCAATGGATGGGAACATCGTCCTTCTCCATCACATTCGGAGGGCACAGAGATGCAGAGAGAGAGTGGCAATCATGGCCAGACGGAGGAGGGCCAACAGGCCTATGTACAGGAGTCCTTACCCTCCCAGGGTTTTTCGCCAACAGTTCTCCTACATTAATGTAGCCTGGCGAAATGGAGCAGCACAGGACACGAACTTTCGTTTTTGGGGTTTTTTATTCTGTATTAATAACTTGGGTCTAGGTTTAGGATGAAATTGTAAATACATAAAACACAGTCGATAAAATACGGCAGTGGCTTGCTGTAAAACAGAACATGAGGTAAACCACAGGTGCAGGTAGTTAATTAGCTAACAATCATTATACAAAACAAAACATATCATACCATACATTCGTATGTCCCGTTATCACGTTACCTCTTACAAGCAAACAGAAAGTATTAAACTCGTTCGAAACGTAGCCCCAAGGACTCAACAACAATTTTAACAAAGGTTAACACCAGCACATGGTGGGACAATCTGCAAGCATCCCCGTGATATCGAGTGATTTGGGAAACAATATCACTGTAAAACTATGTCTGGCTGCACTAAATGCTGTTTTAGTTGTACTTTACGCAGACTAAGTTCATTTCAAAAGTCATATTCACCCCAACTCTCCTCAGAGCACATCCCTCACGCTGGATCTAGAAAATGGAGGCTGTGAAGAAAGGGGAGGTTCCTTTGGCATCACATGGCCCCAACCCCTAATCCTTTTCTCCTTTTTTAAAATTCTAAAGGGGAAAATGAACCGCGCCATCTAGTGGACTTAAATATTCACTGCATTTTCCCACTTGGCTACATTAATATGTCTGAGGAGCAGTGTTTGCGAAGGTTGCGCTTCAGCAAGGAGGTGGTCACTGAGCTCTGCCACCTGCTTCAGCCAGATCTTCAGCCTCAACTGAGGAGCAGGACGTCTCTGTTGGTGAAGATAACAGTGGCTCTCAACTTTTATGCCACCGGCCCATTTCAATCAGCTACTGGGGACATCGCCAATATCTCCCAGTTTGCGGTGCATTGCTGCATCCGTCAGGTCACAAATGCCCTCTTTAAAAGGAGACGAGAGTACATCTCTTTCCCCATGACCTCGGACAAGCAGCAAGAATGCGCAACGGGCTTTACGATGATAGCAGACTTCCCCATGGTGCAGGGCACCATTGATTGCACGCATGTGGCTTTGCGTGCGCCGCAAGAGAATGCCGAGGATTTCCGCAGCCAAAAGGGCTTCCATTCCTTAAACGTTCAGTTGGTCTGTGACCACAGACATCTGATACTTGTTAGATCTGTGTATCTTAATGTTGTGTCCTTCAATAATCAGACAACAGACTGCAGGGAACGATAACTGTACAGATCACTACTCAGGGTTTATATACAGGTGCGGTCACTGCCGGTACTACAGTATACAGGAGCTGTAAAAAGTAGTTCTCCCCTTAAAGGTACATACATTACAATTCCTCCCCTTTTAGATTAACAGTACCATAACACTCATTTAACAATTAAATATCAAACTAATTACAATTAACACTTTAACATGCAACATTAGCTGAAAATAGTCTATTTATAAATTCAGTCTTTGGGGAGGCTTCCTGATCCTTTCTGGATAGCACCTTTCCCGAGTGTCTTGCTCTTGGTGCGGAGGCGATTCTGGCCCCCTGTCGTCGGTTGGTTCATCAACTTCCGATGCTACTGTTTCTGGGGTAGATGCTACCTGTACGTCGGGTTCATCACCAGGTACATATGGGCGAGGCATGGGGTTGACTTGTTCCTGTGACTCTAGGATCTGGTCAGCATGGCGTCTCACGATGCTCTCCCCAACGTCCACTGTGTACATTAGTGGGCCCTGCCGTGTGCATATCGTTCCTGGCTGCCATTTTTCTGTTCGGTAGTCGCGGGCCAAGACTGGTTGCCCTATATTGAAGCTCCTTGTTGGCTTCTCATGGATGTGCTGGAATTGCTTACTCTCAACATCTCTTCGTACGTTTGGTCTGAGCAAATCCAGGCGAGATCTTAACCTTCAGTTAAAGAACATCATGGCTGGGGCCTGGTTGGTGACTGCATGTGTCGCATTCCGGTAGGCGAACAGGAAATTGTCCACCTTGTGTTGCAGCGGAATGTTGTCATTGTACATAGCCTTTATTGCCTTCTTAAAGGTTTGTACGAACCTCTCAGCCAATCCATTTGTGGCTGGATGATACGGGACGAATGTGTAATGCCTTACCCCATTCCTTTTCATAAATCTTCGAAACTCTTCGGACACAAACTGTGGTCCGTTATCAGAGCAAGTCTGCTCTGGCAAGCCGTTCCTGGCAAAAATGGTCCGTAGGACTGCAATAGTTTTCTCCGTGGTGGTGGAGGACATTTTGATCACCTCAGGCCATTTCGAGTGCGCAGCCACGGCTATTAAAAACATTGAGTCCATGAATGGACCAGCAAAATCAATATGCACCCGTTGCCATGGAGATGAGGGCCACTCCCATGGGTGTAGACGGGCATGTGGTGGTGCATTTTGGACCTTCTGGCATCCTGAGCAGCTCTTTGTCAAGTCCTCGATTTGCTGATCGATCCCCGGCCACCACACAAGTCCCAGCAAGGCTTTTCATTTTCACCCCTCCCAGATGACCTTCGTGAAGCTCATTGAGCACTCTCTCCCTTAACTTGGGTGGAATTACCACTCGGGATCCACACATCAAGGTCCCCTGGCATACTGACAGCTGTTCTCTTCTGGATGAGAATGTTGGCAACAGTGAGTCGCCATGTGCTGGCCATCCCTTCACCGTCAAATCATATACCCGAGACAGTGTCGGGTCATTTCGGGTTTCCTTTTCGATACCAGCGTTAGTTACTGGCAAGCATTCAATTATAGTCGAATGAAATATTTCGACAGGATCCACTGCTGGTGCTTCCTCCACAGTAGGCAGTGGCAGTCGTGATAGCCCATCAGCGTTTCCATGCTGTTTCGTGCCCTTATACTCGATTTCATATTGGTGCGCCCCTAGAAAAAGGGACCATCTTTGTAGCCGTTGCGCAGTCATCACCGGAACGCCCTTCTTTGGATTAAAGATGGAGACAAGTGGTTGGTGGTCAGTCAGCAAGGTGAACTTCTGCCCGTGCAGATAGTGATTGAACTTTTTCACTCCCCACACTCGGCTGAGGGCCTCCCTGTCAATCTGGGCGTAGTTACGCTCGGCTGAGGTTAGTGATCGTGACGCAAAGGCTATTGGCCTCTCTGAGCTGTCCGAGAATTTGTGCGACAGCACCGCTCCAATGCCGTAGGGTGATGCATCACATGCCAACCGAATTGGTAATGCCGGGTTGTAATGGGCCAATACCTCTTTCGATGTGATTAGTGTTTTGCTCTTCTGGAAAGCTCGTCTACATTCGTCACTCCACTTCCATGGCACCCCAGTTTGCAGTAGGGTGTTCAGTGGGTGTAGTATTGTAGACACATTTGACAAGAACTTATGGTAGTAGTTCACCAGCCCGAGGAACGACCTCAGTTGTGACACATTTTCCGGTGCTGGAGCCTTGACTACTGCCTCAATCTTCTCTGGGGACTTATGTAACCCCTCTTTATCGATAACGTGGCCACAATACGAGATCTGTTTTCTAAAAAACTCGCATTTGGGGCGGTTAGCTCGGAGCCCATATTCCTGCAATCTAGTGAGCACCTGCTCCAGGTTGGCAAGGTGATCACTATCATTTTCGCCTGTGACCAGGATGTCGTCTAAATAACACTGGGTCCCTGGGATCCCTTGCAGGACTTGTTCCATTGCCCTCCGCCAAATAGCCGGAGCTGATGCTACCCCGAATACCAGCCGGTCGTATTGGTAGAGACATTTATGGGTGTTGATTGTGAGGTATTTTTTTGATGCTTCTTCTACCTCCATTTGCAGATACGCCTGGGCCAGATCAATCTTAGTGAAGCGTTTCCCTCCAGATAGCGAGGTGAAAATATCTTCAATCCGCGGAAGTGGATATTGTACGGTGTTAAGGACCGGGTTCACTGTTACGTTAAAGTCCCCACAGATGTGAACCTTCCTTGATTCCCCAGGCGTGCTGCTCAACGACTTTTTCATCACAGGGACGATGGGTGTAGCCCACTCGCTCCAGTGTACCTTGGACAGTACACCTGAACGTTCCAGACTCTCCAGCTCTGCTTCGATGGCTCGGCGGATCACATAAGGTACCGGTATTGCCTTAAAAAATTTTGGGCTTGCGTTTTCTTCAATTTTAATCATCGCTGTCATGCCTTTTAGTGTTCCGAGTCCTTGCTGGAACACTTCTTTCACGTCAGTTAGGATCTTTGACAGTCACCCAGGTGTGACGTTGTCACCTTTTTTGCCAGCCACAGTCAGTGCCTGTATGGAATGCCAATCTAGCTGTATCTTCCGGCTCCATTCACGTCCTAGTAGTGGTGGTCCTCCATCTGGCAATACATGTAGGTCCATTTTTGGTGTTTCCTTGCCGTTATATATAACGTTCACCCTTATTTTTCCTTTGGGGTAGACTTTTTGCCCCATGTACGTCTTCAAGACAATCTTTGTATCTCTCAAGGGTATATGTGAGAATAGCCGCTTGTAGTCCCTTCGGTTTATGACTGTTAGGGCTGATCCTGTGTCCAATTCCATTTTCACTTGGACGCCTGCTATCTTAAGCATGACCCAGATGGTTTGGTGATCCTCCGTTTTGATCACATTATGTAGTTTCAGACAACCCAGCTGCTTGCTTCCGGAGTCTGTATCACTTTTCTGTTAGTCTGAACTACTATCCGTCACCTTATGTACCTTCTTGTACTTCTCCTGTGGAGATTTCTTGCTGCTGGTTTTCTTTCCCGACCTGCAGACTCTTGCTATGTGTCCTACTTTTCCACACTGTCTGCACACTTTGTCCTTGAACCAGCAATCATTATGGTCGTGTGTTGTTCTGCCGCAGCGATAGCACTTCACTGTTCCGTATGACATTTCATTTGTGCCATATTCTTGCAGTCTCCGTTGTATCTCTGCAGCGCCCCGTGCTGCTGCTTCGTGTGATACTGCAATGCTGAAAGCCTTGTCCAGTGTAAGATCCTTTTCTGATAGAAGCTGTTTCTGGGTTCCTTCACTTTGAAGCCCACACACAAACTTGTCCCTTAAAGTATCCGCTAGTCCCGTTCCAAACTGGCAGTGTTTCGATAGCTTGCGCAGTTCCGTTAAATACTCAGCATTACTTTCATCTTTATGCTGGTTCCTTTTGTGAATCTTAAATCTTTCTGCTATCAGCAGCGGTGTGGGGTTTAAGTGGTCCTGTAGGATTGACACTATGTTTTCAAAATCCTTTTCTACTGGCTTCTCTGGGGTTACTAGGTTTCGTAGTAAGCCATACGTTTTTGCACCCATTAAGTTCAACAATACCAGCGCTTTCTTGTCATCTGGCACTTCATTTGCCTTGCAGTATACTTCGATGCATTCGACATATGTTGTTCAATCTTCGACTTCATTGTCGAACGCTGTGATACTGCCACTCTTCGGCATTTTTGGGTGTGGTTAGACTGGCTTAAAATGGCGTCTCCTGCCCTTTCCTTTCTTCCCCGCTGCGGTTTAAAATGGCGTCTCCCGCGCTTTCCTTTCTTCCCCGCTGCGGCTTAAAATGGCGTCTCCCGCGCTGCTGCCAATGCCGCTCTCGGCGGTCCTCGTGGCAAATGGCAGCGCCTTGCGTTTTCCTGCGCGCCTCTCTCCCCCGTTGACGCTGCTCGGCTCTTGAACACCGGCTGTGCTCTGCTCTCTCTCGTCTCTCTCCCCTGTTGACGCCGCTCGGTCCTGTACACCGGCTACGCCCTGTGCGCTCTGCCCTCTCTCCCTCCCCCGTCGATGCTGCTCGGCCTTTTTCTGTGCCACCCGGTCGGGCTCTAGCCCGCCGCTGTCCGGGAAGGCTCAGCGCAGTACCTGTTGCCAGCCCGTTTCGCTGGACCACCGTGACTGGAAAGCCAAGCCTGGCTCTCGACAGCCTCCCCTGCGATGCTCAAATCTCCGCTGGATGACTTGGCGGTTGCCCATGGTCGATGCCCGTGCTTCTGGACTTGACCTTCTTCCACTGTTCTCCAGGAGCGAATCCCTGGGAGGTGATGCAGAGTTGCAGGTAGGTTCGAACTTGCTCGTCGCCACTCTTAGATCCGTGTATCTTAATGTTGTGTCCTTCAATAATCCGACAACAGACTGCAAGGAACGATTCAACAGGTGTTTACTGAATGAGGGTTACTCTAGAACTAAGTGTACAGATCACTACTCAGGGTTTATATACAGGCGTGGTCACTGCCGGTACTACAGTATACAGGAGCTGTAAAAAGTAGTTCTCCCCTTAAAGGTACATACATTACAATACTCGCTGTCAATGCCCACTTTCCTGGCAGCAGCCACGATGCCTTCATCCTGCGGCAGACTTCTGTGGCAGACCTTTTCCAGGCACCGCATCACCCAGGAGGTTGGCTTCTCAGGGACAAGGGATATCCTCTGTGCACCTGGCTGATAACACCACTCCGTACGCCCAACACCGCTGCTGAGCTGCAATACAACGAGAGCCATCAAGCTACCAGGAACATCGTTGAGCACACAATCGGCATGCTAAAGCAACGGTTCCGCTGTCTGGACCATTCTGGGGCGCCCTTCAGTACTCGCCTGAGCGAGTCTCCCACTTTGTTGTTGTGTGCTGCATGCTGCATAACCTTGCAATCCTCAGGACCCAGCCAATGCCACCAGGCATTGGAACACCAGCAGAGGAGGAGGAGGAAGAGGAGGAGGAAGATGAGGAGGATGATCATCAGCAGCACCAAGGTGGGAGGGAGGCACACAATGTACAAAGTGGAAGGGCCGTCCATCAAAGGCTCATAGCAAGTCGCTTCTAGGCCCCCCTCTGAGGAAATGGCTTCTGCCATTCAAACAACCTGAATGAAACCATCTTGCAACCCCTAAGCCGGTCAAGGCAACAATGATTGCAAAGACCAAACATGTATATTTTGAATACAGACACTTCTTTGTTTGACAAACTCTGTGTGTCTCATTTCCGCATGACAAACTAATAGAAAGAAACACAAAACAAAACAATCATTAACATAACTGGCTCTCACAACCTGGAGTCAATTTCCAAAACAGTTACAAAAATTTGACCACGAACCTCGGCCTTTAATAAAACAATGAAAAACATTTTGTCACACCTCCTAATTTTTGCTCTTCGAGGGTGATCTTCCCTTGCGAAATTCCCCCCTTCCCACCCTGCAGCTCCTCCGTAATGGGACCCCAGTGGCTGGAGCAAGGCTGGTGGAAGGCTGCTGATTGTCACAACCTGAGACTGCAGATGCCCTTGAAGGACAGCCTGGACCAGCTCTGGGCCTGGAGGGCCCGGCTGAAGACTGCACCAACACTGCATGGGTGGCAGCAGTCTGTCCTACAGGCGGTGGCAACGGCAGTGAAGAAGTGCCAGTGGTGGCAGCAGGAATGCTGTCATCTTGAGAGAGGACAGCAACTCCCTGCTCGACCGACACACTGGAACTTCCACGGGGCAGCACTTCAGCATCCGGAGCAATCTGATGGAGCACAGATTGCTGGCCTGCTGCGGCGCAGTGAGAGCCCCGGGGAAATCTGCCCGATCCAGCGAGGGTGGCAGCAGTCAGTGCTCGCGTGGCTTCAATCTGCGTCTGCATGAGACCAGCCAGTGACTGCATTGCAGCACTAAGAATTTACGTGGCAGCCGCCTGTGCTACACCGAAGTGCTCCACACTCCTTGCCAGTGATTCAATGGATTCGGGCACCCTTGCCACTGCAGCCATGAGCTGTGTGCCTGCGCTCCGCCTGGGCGCTCATTTCAGTGAGGACCCACTCCTCCTCTGCGTCCAGTGCAGCAGGGCTCGATGCCATACTCTCCCTCTGGGGAGAAGGCCCCCGAGCTTCCCTACCCCTATCGCGTTGCTGCAGCCCGCTGGGTCCTGGAGCTTCACCCTCATCAGACCATTCCCTCCTACTCCCCTCCAGGGAAGGTGTGTTCCCAGTGTGGGCATGGGCTCCCTCAGGATAGGGTGGCGCTGATGCTCCGGCTTCCTCTTCCTCCTCGCCCTCCACTTCACTCTCACTGGCAGCTTGAGGGCCCGTCTCCTCACCTGGTGAATCACCATCTGAAAGCAGGGAGGTACAAGAGTGGCTTTAGCATGAGGACAGCGTGGCAGCTAGGGAGGAATGAGTGCAGCGATTTAGTAATTTGGATTGAAAGTGTCAAAGGCTGGTGTTGTGAGGAACAAGTGGAAGGAGAGAGGACAAAAAGGTGATGACCTTACCATTGCTGTCCAGAACGGGGTCGGCGTCTCCAGTGGTGACGGGACCAATCACCCGGCTTGCCACAATCCTCTGGATGCGCACCTCAAGATCGCTGAGGGGTTGCAGCTGAGGCCGCCCTCCACCAGTCCGTTGCTGCTGTCTCCTATTATGAGACAGCTTGGCCTGCACGAAAAAGGACGGCGTCTGAGTAAATATACAGCCATGGTCTTGCCTGAAATGCCTGCCATAGTTGAATAGCCCTTACTGTATGCAGCCATGGTCTTGCCTGAAATGCTTGCCATAGTTGAATAGCTCTTACTGTATGCAGCCATGGTCTTGCCTGAAATGCCTGCCATAGTTGAATAGCCTTTACTGTATGCAAAGTGTGGAATGTGCATGTGTGTTTGATGAAAGGGCCATAGGTGTTGGATGAGTGTTGGGCATTGGTGCTTTGAAGACCCTCTGGCCATAAAGTGAGGTTGAGATGGAGGAATGGAGAGGTTTTGAAAATAAGCCACTCACCCTGACGACCCGAGTGAGGTCGTTGAACTTTTTCCTACATTGGAGATGGGTCCTAGGCACCATGCTGCTTGAGGAGACTCTCTGAGCCACCTCCCTCCACACTCTTCTGTACTTGCGTGGCAAAGGCCTCCTGCCACTCTATGGGTACAGTATAGATCTTCTGCGCTCCACCGCGACAACCAGAGCCTCCAAAGCCCGCTCACAGAAGCGCTGTGCTCGCTCCCTGGCCCTCTCCATAGTCCTTGGCTGCAGGATTTAGGCACAGGTCTGCCCAGGCCGAGATTCAAGGCACCAATGAGCAGGGTGTGGCTGCAGAGCAAGATCGACCCTCCCCTTTAAGAACTGACCGGCGCCAGTGTGTCTGTGTTCAATCGTTAACTGACAGCACCTGCGCAGCGCCCGCCCTCTGAGGTACCACCTCGCTCCTCGGCCTTAGCGCCTTAAGAGAGGTGTGTAGCGCCTGATTTAGTGCTCCAATCACCTCCAGGGGCAATAGAAGCCAAGTTTGCTGTCGGAGGCGATAATTAGCGGCAGGTGCTAAACTTTGCGCACCGCCAATAATGGCGCCCCAAATGGGGCGATACCAAATTTTTCCCCCCTTGTAACTGACTCCATAACCAGAGGAAATAGTCTTTCTCTATTCACGATACAAACATTTTCAATATTTTAAAAACCTTTATTAAATCTCCTCTTAGCCACCTTTGCTTCAGGGGAAATAGTTCCAGTATCTCAAGTCTCTTCTCATACCTGTTATGTTCATTAATAGCTAGTCATTTTTATTAAGAACAGCTAGCTTTTACTAGACACTTTATTGAGCACATGTGGACTAGGTACAGTATCTGTAGAGGCCTCCATCTTGACTGCTGCCTTGTGGGTAGCCTGGTGCATCATGGGTAGCCCACTCTTATATACATACAGCACCACCTAGTGTACCATTCCAGAATGACAGGTTACTGATCATTACATCCCCCTTTCTTTGAGGTTAAACAAAATCAGTATCAATCAATATCAATCAATCATAACAACATAAACATCTTCAACAGACAATACATTTTCAATGTAGTTTTCTTTGTACTCAAAGATTAAGTCTATCAGGCTTTTTTACTTCACGTGTGGATCTTCTCAGCACAGGTAAGCCTGATGTGTTTTCATGAGAGCCTGTATGTGTACTTTTGTTAGATTGTTCTGGTGGTGAGTGACAAGATTCAGTTGCGGCATTGTCATCGATTTGCTCTTCGATAGTCTCTTGTGTTTTTAGGAGGGAACGGCGGTTCCTCCTGAGAATCTGCCCTTCCTCAGTTCTAACAGTGTATGACCTTGGTCCTACTTCCTCAAGAACTGTAGCTTTCCTGTTCCATGCATCTGGATCCTCAATCCTGACAACATCATCCCTTGTCAATGGTTTCAGAGTTTTGGATGACTTGTCATAGTATGATTTCTCTTTCAGCTTTAACAGTTGTAGTCTCTGTCTCAGTTCCTTACTCTGCTTTTCTTTTGCACAGCAGGGTAGCGTGGTACGCAACTTGCGACCCATTAGGAGTTCAGCAGCTGAAGAACCAGAGTCTAAAGGTGAGGCTCGGTAGCTCAGCAGGGCGAGATAAGGATCAGACTTGCTTTCTGTCACTTTCTTCAGTAGCTGCTTGAGAACTTGAACACCTTTCTCTGCCTTACCATTCGACTGAGCATACAAAGGACTGGATGTGATGTGTTGAAAGTCATAATGAGCTTCAAACTGTTGCCACTCCTTACAGTTGAAGCACGGACCATTGTCGCTAACGGCAATCCTGGGAATTCCATGTCTGGCGAAAATGGATTTCACATGCATTATCACACTGCTTGCTGTGGTGCTTGAGAGCAGTGCCATCTCAGGATAGTTAGAATAGTAGTCAATCACTATTAGATAGTCTTTACCATTTAAATGAAAAAGGTCCATACCAACCTTTTGCCATGCTGCTGTTGGTATGTCAGCTACTATCATTGGTTCCTTTGCTTGTTTGTTTTGGTGTTTCTGACATGTCTCACATTTGCCTATCATGTTCTCAATGTCCTTATTTATGCCAGGCCAATAAACAGTGTCTCTTGCTCTCTTTTTGCATTTTTCAATTCCGAGGTGTCCCTCATGAATCCTTTTGAGCATGTCTTGATGTAGAGCCTGTGGAATGACTATTATGTTCTGTTTTAGTAATAGTCCACTTGCAACACTCAATTCTGACCTTATGTGAAAATATTTTGGGCAGGAACCTTTTGGCCAACCATGATGAATGTTCTCTATTACTGTTTCTAATGCTGTATCTTTCACTGTTTCTTCTGCTATTTGCTTTGATTTTGTGTCTGACATGGGCAGCGCAGCAGTGACCATACTCACATGAACATCCACGTCTTCTTCAGTAGAACTCACATGACTCATTGTGGGTGCTCAGGATAGTGCATCTGCTAACACTATGTATTTGCCTGGTGTGTAGATCAGTTCAAAGTCATATCTTTGCAGCTTCATCATGAGTCGTTGAATCCTTGGAGACATCTCATTCAGGTTTTTTTTTATGATGGCAACCAGTGGGCTGTGGTCTGTCTCAACTGTGAAGGTGGGAAGTCCATATATGTAGCCATGAAACTTTTCTAGTCCAACTACCAAGCCTAGACATTCCTTTTCAATCTGGGCGTATCGACACTCAGTATCAGTCAAAGACCTGGAGGCATAGGCAACAGGCTTCCAATCTTCACCCTCTGCTTGTAGCAAGACCGCACCTAGGCCATCTTTTGATGCATCCGTTGACACTTTGATTCTTTTTGTTGGGTCAAAGAAGGTGAGTACAGGTGTGGTTGTCAGCGCTGTTTGGAGGTTTATCCACTCTTGTTCATGTCTTTCTGTCCATGCGAACTCATTTGTTTTACGTAGCAGGTCTCGCAGACAGGCTGTCTTGGCTGACAAGTTAGGAATGAACTTTCCAATGAAGTTTATCATCCCCATGATGCGTAGCACTCCTTTTTTTGTCAGCGGGTCGGGGCATTTTGAGTATGGCGTTTACTTTTTCCATATCTGGCTCTGTTCCTTTACCAGATAGATTATCTCCTAGGAAAGTGACTTCCTGGACGCCAAACTGACACTTGGCTTTGTTGAGCTTCAGTCCATTCCGGCGTATGCTCTGTAGCACTTTAGTCAGTCTCTCATTGTGTTCTTTCAGTGTGGAGCCCCAGATGATGATGTCATCAACATAGACCCGAACTCCTTCCAGACCTTCAATAATGTGTTCCATCGCTCTATGAAAGATTTCAGATGCAGATATTATCCCGAAAGGCATTCTGAGGAAACAATACCTGCCAAATGGTGTGTTGAAGGTACAGTATTTGGTGCTCTCTTCATCCAGTTTTAGTTGCCAAAATCCTTGTGAGGCATCGAGCTTTGTAAATTATCTGGCACCTGACATTTCACTGGTGATTTCTTCTCGCTTGGGAATCTGGTAGTGTTCACATTTTATGTTTGCATTTAAGTCCTTTGGATCCATGCATATTCTTAGATCATTGTTCTTTTCCTTTACACATACCATGGAGTTAACCCAGTCTGTTGGCTCTTCGACTTTCCTGATGACTCCTAGTGTGGTCATTCTGTCCAGTTCATTCTTGAGCCGGTCACGCAGGGGTGCTGGAACTCTTCGTGGAGTATGTACCACTGGCTGAGCATCCTCCTTTAGCTGGATCTTGTAAGTGAATGGTAGAACTCCAAATCCTTTGAACACATCCTGGAAATTATTCACTACAGAATCCACCGAGTCATCTGGTCTGCTTATGGAACAGTTTATACGGTAGACTCTCTTGACCAGTTCTAAGTCCTCACAAGCTTTGTCACCCAGTAGTGAATCAAGTCCTTCAGCCACAACAGAAAACATGAGATGATGCACTTTGTCTTTGACTGTCACTTTAAGTCTGCATACACCTAAGCTATCTATTTTCTGTCCATTATAGTCCTTCAGTAGTACTGACTTTTTCTGTATTTTGGGCTTTTCTTTCATATTGTTAATGTCACTCATACTGATTAAGTTTGCTTTTGCCCCAGTGTCTAGTTTCAATGTAACTAATGCTCCATTTACCTGCAGTGGGATCATCCATTTGTCCTCTTTTACTGCATTAACTTTATGTTCAGCATTGTTAATTCCTGAGGGCTGCACATTTTCTGTGTCCTTTTTGATATTGTCACATGACACCATTCCTACAAAACATGTCTCACTTAAATCAGTGTCCTCAATCACATTAACTCGTTGCCCTTTCTTTGTTTTTACTTTTGAAAAGCATTGTTTGGCAAAGTGATTCTTTCCATTACACTTTGTGCACATTTTTCCAAACGCTGGGCATTGCCTTAAGTGGTGTTTGTAACCATAGCGTTTACAATTAAAAATTTCATCCTCCGATTGCTTTTCATTTCTGTACTGCCCACGTTTCTTCCCCTTGTAGGACACAGCACCGACAGCAGCATTATCACTCATTACAATCGCATCATTATTGATTTCACTGAAAGTCTTCGCTTGCTTTCGAGCTAGCTCGCTGGCTTGGCATATTTTCACAGCAATTTCCAATGTTAGTTCGGTTTCTCTCAACAGATGTTCCCTGACTTTTTTATCATGAATACCAAACACAATCTGGTCACGAATCATGGATGCTTTCAGCTCAGAGAAATTACATGTCTGTGCTTTCAGTTTCAGATCAGTCATAAAGCTATCAAAAGTCTCATTTTGCTGCTGTTTCCTTGAACAGAAAATGTATCTTTCATAGGTCTCATTCTTTTTGGGAGAACAATGTGTATCAAATTTCTTTAGCACATCGTCTAAATTTTCTCTGTTCTCCTCTGGATTAAATACAAATGTATTAAATACCTCTGTCGCCTGTGGGCCTGCAACCGTGAGCAGCAACGCTATTTTCCTTGCGTCTGGCTTCGTACCGTACCCGATGGCAGCAATGTAGAGTTCGAATTGTTGTTTAAAAGTCTGCCAATTGTAGTCGACATTTCCTGTGAGTTTCAAACGCTCTGGTGGCTTCAAATTCTCCATGTCGCTTTGCACAATATTCAGCAGATCTTACCAATCCTGGTACCATGTTATGTTCATTAATAACTAGTCGTTTTTATTAAGAACATCTAGCTTTTGCTAGACACTTTATTGAGCACATGTGGACTAGGTACAGTATCTGTAGAGGCCTCCATCTTGACTGCTGCCTTGTGGGTAGCCTGGTGCATAGTGGGTAGCCCACTCTTATATACATACAGCACCACCTAGTGTACCATTCCAGAATGACAGGTTACTGATCATTACAATACCTGGGCCAGAATTTTCTGCACCTGGGCGGGTCGGGTGTGGGCAGTCGCCATGGTGGGTCGCAACCCCATTCTTCATTCCATCCCGCTCCTGAGATCGACTTTCCATTAATGGTGCTGATTAAGCCCGACCTGCATGTTACCCGACCCTATTAAATGGTGCGGGTCTAATGACGTCATCGATGACGCGTCTTCAGCCGGGATATTTAAAGGGGCCATGGCCACATTGCATTGGAAGGTTCATCTAGGATAGTGCAGGCATTGCACTGCATCATTGGAGTGTTGCAAGGAGTGGCAAACATGACTGCACAGCGACAGAGGTTCTCAGATGACTCCCTCCATATGCTTGTGGAGGGAGTGAGAGCACGCAGGGAGATCCTCTTCCCTCCTGATGGGCAGAAGAGACCAATCCAGCAGACCAAAGGAGCTTGGATCTAAATAGCAGAGGAGAACACCAGCAGGGATGTTGTCAGGAGGACCATCACTTTGCCTTCCTAACCCTGCTCCTGCACATCCTTACTCACACCAACATCTTGCACATCCACCCATTTCTCTCTCTCTATCTACATTATCACATCCCCATCTGACGAGCCACTCCTCACACTCACACTCATCCTCACACTCACCCTCATCCCTAACGCAATCATACCAACTAACAACACACAAGGAGGCCACTTGGCATTGCCTCCCCACTCCATCATAGTCACCCTCTAAAGATGTAACCCATCCATTCCTTACACTCATTCCATCACTCTCACTCAACCTTTTCTTTCCTTCCTTGCAGGAAAAGAGAGCCCATAATAAGAGGGAGAGGGAGAGAATCGGAGGTGGCCCTCCATCATTGGCCACCTTAGCAGCAGATGAGGTTACCTTGGAAGTGTCAGAAGCCATCGAGTAGCTGGAGGTGGGAGATGGAAAGAGGGGGGACATCTCAGCAACCTGGTGACAGAATTACATCTTATACAGCCACATGGCATACAGCAGTCACTCATATGGGGACTGATGTCAGCAGCCAGTGAATGGTCATCGTGTGCATAATGGCATCTGTACTCATTCTTCATATGACATATCTAAATCATCTCTTTACTCTCCCACAGGTCCTTCAAGAGCCGCCCCTCCCCCGCCCCCCCAACCACTGTCCAGGAGGAAGAGCAAGACGACTCCTCAGAGGAACCTCCAGCCTCTGAGGGCGCACCGTCACCAGACATAAGCGCACCCAGCACCAGCGCAAATATGCACAACACGGTGGGTGCAATGCGAGATACAGTACTGTTGTCTCACAACTCACAAGTGAGCAAGAGCAGATGTTTGAGCCAGGGACAACAGTGGAGACTCCTTGCCGAAGGGTGCAGGAAACTCCCAGCACTATTCAGCTGCATGCAGACGCTGAGCCTCGGGGGCCATCCAGAAAGAGGGTGATCCTGGAGGTGCAGCAAGAAGTGCAGGAGGCTTTGACAGGTTTTGCGACCGCGATGTCTGCAAACGTGCAGAGAGTGGAGGCATCCATCTCCAACATGAGCACCACCATGTCGCAGGCAATGGCGACTGTAGGCTCTTCCATGAAAAGGATGGCCACCTACATAGAGCAGCGAATGTGCCATTCACAGAAGCACATGCTATCTATGGAGAATAGATGGCAGACGCTCATAGACATCCTGTCTAGGAGGGATGTCAACATAGACGTGGATCCTCATGGCTCCACTGCTGTGGTAGCAGGGATGTGCGGGAGGCCCATGAGAGGGATGTGAGAGGGGACATGAAAGTGGGGCTCCTGTCAAAGCGCTCACATTTCTCCCCCGTTGCCACCCCACCCCCCCACACCCCGAGTCAGAGCCCGAGATGGCCCCTCTGATCATGATGGCCGAGTGCCACTGCACAGTCGCAGGAGGAGCAGTCTTTGCTGGGGCCATCACAGGCTCCAAGACCCAGACGACATCCGCCAAAAGTGTCTGTGCAGGCACAGCAGAGAAGTGAGCAGGCTGCCTCTACCTCTGCTGAAGCACAAGTAGATGCACAAGGGTAGCCACCTGGGTGTTTTAATAAAGGTTTCTGTAAAGTTTCCGTTAATGTGATGTCGCAAATAAAAATATTTATTTTCACCGCTTTCACACATGGAAAAATTTGTGTGCAACGTTGGAAGTGGCTTAGTGAGTTGGAGTGAATGGTCATAGAGTCATAGGGCTGGATTTTCATTCAGGTGCGAGTTGGTGTCGTGTTATCCACACGAATCTAATTCGATGTGGGAGATTGATGCTATTTAACTAAATTGCCCAATTGAGTTCCAGCGTGTGGGAACCCATGGCAAATGAGTTTCTCCAGTCTGAAAGTCGCCTCCGATGATGTCATCATTGCTGCTGCATTTAAGGTCTGCAACAAGCCTTGCTTCTTCTGCAAACTGCCAACCTTTTGGCATTTGCTGATACACTGAGCTGGAAGCAGAATGGCCAGAGAAAGACCGAGGTCTGCACCCCGTTGTGACGACGTTGCCCTGCAGGCTTTAGTGGAGGGAGCAAGAGCTCACTAGGAGGTGCTCTTCCCTTCATCAGGGAGGAAGAAGCCTCCCCAGCAGACAAAGGCTGCGTGGCTGCAAGTGGCAGAGGAGGTCAACTCCTTATCAGCTACCCGCAGAACCTGGATACAGTGCAGGAAGAGATTTCATGACCTTCAGCGCACTGGAAAAGTGAGTATGAATTTCCCATCACTCTCAATCTGATCCCCATTGCCTTTCCTCACCAGCACTCAGCTTTAGCAATCTCTTCCTCCACATCCCACTTGACACTGACATCCATGCACCCTTACCCATTCCATTTCTCTCTATGGTCACATTCACCTAACTATTTGACTATGCAGCCCTCACACTCCCTATCACTCTGATGCTATGAAAACAATTGACAACACACAGGGAGGGCCCTTGGTCTTGCCACCTCACTCCATCTTTGTCTCCTTCTAAGCATCTTTGCTATGGATTCTCTACACTCACTCCTTCATTCTCACTCAAACTCCACTTGTCTTCCTCATTGCAGGAAAAGAGAGCTCACAATAAAAGAGAACGAGCGAGGACAGGAGGAGGACCACCATCAGTAGCCCACCTCACGTCCTGGGGGGAGGCGGTCCTGGAGATCGTAGGAGTGGAGGACGACACGCAAGTGGGGGACGGACAGACGGGTGCATCACACCAAGCTGGTGACAGAATAGTTTTCCATCTCTCTCATTGACATTGCATGAGTCGCTGATAATGTTTCGGAAGCTCTAACAGATGGACTAATGATCATCTGCAATATGCAATGTGCATGTAACCTTGGCATCACATCTCTGACTCTTTCCTTTACTCCCCCACAGGATCATCGCAAGCACCCGTCCCCACTAGCCAGGAGGAACAGGCTGAGCCTCCAGACTCCTCAGAGGAAGCTGCAACCTCTGAGGGCGCAGCGTCAGCAGAATTAAGCGCACCCAGCACCAGCGCAGACACTCACACCTTGGTGGGACCTTCGGGACATAGAGTAGTGTTGTCACCTGGTGTATCACAGCTCACAAGTGAGCATCAGCAGATTGTGGAGACAGGGACAGCAGTGGAGAGTCCTAGTCGGAGGGCGCAGGACTCTGCCAGCTCGACCCTCTGCCTTTGGGTCCAACCACAGTATCAGCGGTGATGGCACTCCAGGAAAAGATGTAGGAGTCTCTGGCAGGTTTTGTCTCCAGGGTCGCTGCGAGTGTGGAGCAAATGGAGGAGTCCCTCGCTAACATGAGCAGAGCCTTTGTGGAGTCATTGGTGCATGAACGCATCACCACGGAAAGGATGGCACTCTCCGTGGAAAGGATGGCTGCAGTAGACGAAAGGATGGTTACGGCCATGGAGGAGCTAAGTCGCCAGAGTGTTGAAAACATGGTGGGTGTTCAGAATAGACTGACATCTCTGGAGGAGCGATGGTCAGCTATTGAACAGGGAAACCAGACCTTCATGGCAGTCCCTCTGAGAAGGACTGCCAGTGCAGATACGGGTCCCCATGGCCCCCCTGATGTGCAGCAAGGTACTCTCAAGCCACTTGCAAGCGCTGAGGGGGACCTGACCCATGAGAGGAAGTTGGTGGCAGACATCAAGGAAGTGGGGGCTCCTCTCCAAGTGCTCACACTTCCATGCCACTGCAGAGCCCTCAGTCAGAGCCCCACCGGAGTCCACACCCAACTGAGATCGGCATCTCAACACCTGCACAGCCGCAGGAGCAGCAGACTGTTGATGAGCCCTCACAGGTTCGTCACCCCAGAGGACGCCCGCCAAAGGAGTTGAGACAGGAGCAGCAAGAAACTGAGCAAGGGGCCTCCACATCTACTGAAGCCACAGGGGAAGCACCACGTAGGAGCACGCATAAGAGAAAGATACTGCACAAATAGTCACAAGGGTAGTCACTTGGGTGAAATTTGATGTTTTATGAGTAAAAGCCATCATATGAATCATGTACATAAAAAATCTGATGGCTACTGCTGTAGTTGTGGCGTGTGTCATTTCGCGAATGGGTCTTCCACATTGAGGGCTTAGGATTACTGGCAATTGTCAGTATGTTGGTCAAATTGCTAGGAATCAGCTGGTTCGTGGGCATTGTCGATGCTCAGGTAATAAGCTGCGAGGCAAAAGTGCTTGAGTGGCTAGGCTAAGCAAATCTGGCCAAGATGAGTGCATTCCTTGCATCCCGGGCAGCTATGTTGTCGCGTACTGCTGCCGCTGGTTGATGGGCCTCTGCAGGATGTTAGTTTTTGCTCTCCTCCTCATCTGAGGAGGATATGTGAGGAGCCACTTGGTCCTCAGGAATTTGCAAGCCACGACGCTGTGCCATGTTGTGAAGTGCACAGCAAACCACGACGATTCTGGAGACCCTGGCTGCTGAGTACTGCAGGGCTCCACCTGATCTATCCAGGCATCTGAAGCGCATCTTCAGCAAACTGATGGATTGCTCGATTATGGCTCTGGTGGACATGTGGCTGGAGTTGTAGCTCTCCTCAGCTTCGTTGGATGGGCTCCTCAACGGCATCATTAGTCACGTCCTGAGGGGATAGCCCTTGTCTCCAAGTAGCCATCTGTTAAGTTGGTCTGCCAGACTGAATAGCAGAGGCACACTAGACTGGCACAGTATGAAGGAGTCATGGCAACTGCCAGGGTACTTGGCACAAACATGCAAAATTTCCTTCTTGTGGTCACACACCAGCTGAAAGTTAAGGGAGTGGAAGCCCTTGCGATTGACAAAAATACCTGGATTGCGATGGGGTGCCTTAAGGGCCACATGTGTGCAGCCAATGATGCCCTGCACCCTTGGAAAGCCTGCCAGATGAGCCAATCCAACTGCATGCGCCGTGACACTTGCTCAATCCTTGGTGAAATGGATGTGATTGTGCACGAGGGCATCGGTTACCTGCGTGATGCAAGTGTGTGCGGCCGCCTGGGCGATGCCGCTGATGTCTGCTGCTGATCCCTGGAATGAGCCTGAGGCAAAAATGTTCAGTGCGGTGGTGACTTTGACGGCCACTGGTAAGGGTTGTCCTCCTGGTCCTCTGGCCTGCAGGTCTTGTTGCAGCATTGCGCAGATGTCACCCACTACCTCTCGCGAAAGTCGGAGCCGCCTTTGGCACTGCTGCTCAGACATGTTGAGATAGCTGACCCTGTGTCTGTAGCCCTGTTTGGGGGCTATCTCCTGCGCCAACGGGCTTCCATGCACTGGCCCTTCTGGCCTGTGCACCTTCAGGTGGGTGAGCAGCAGCTTGGCGCGCCTGTTGTTGCTGCTGTTGTTGGGGCTGCTGCTGTTGGGGTGGCTGTTGTTGTTGCTGCTGTTGTTCGGCCTCATCTAATATCCAGAAGGGAAATAAATAAATGGCTCCCATGCTTCTGGTAGATGCCTCAGTTGAGGAAGCGCTCAGTGAAGGTGGTGAGAGGGGTTTCCCAGGAGGTCACACTGGAGATGGGTGTCAGGCTCCAAACTTCCACAGCTGTGGTTATGCCTTCTAAAAGTTCCCCCAGACCTGAGACTACAAAGTCCTGCCACCTGCAAATGATGGCTGATCAAATCTCCTCTTTAATGGTTGACCTGCAGCTGATAGTCAGCAATCCAATTGTGCTCCCTCCAGGTTTCAACATCGTGTTTCAGAACAGGCGTGTTTCACGTGGGAAAAGGGTTAAAATCGCAATGGCCATTCAAAATGGCATTATAGAGGCAATTTAGTGCTTGTTAAGGGTCGTAACGGCCTATCCCGCCTCTTGGAGGTGGGACGAGACGGGACCATCAGACACGAATTTTTGAAAATTGCGTGGAGGCGGGATGGAGGCGGGGTTGTGCCCGCCCGCCAGTTTTTGTAATTTTAACCACCTGCACGCCTCCAATCCCGCTTCCACGGCCCAATGAAAATCTTGCCCATAGAGTTATACAGCACAGAAAGAGGCCCTTCGGCCCATCGTGTCTGCGCCGGCCATCAAGCCCTATCTATTCTAATCCCATTTTCCAGGACTTGGTCCATAGCCTTGTATGCTATGGCGTTTCAACTGCTCATCTAAATGCTTCTTGAATGTTGTGAGGGTTCCTGCCTCTACCACCCTTTCAGGCAGTGAGTTCCAGATTCCAACCACCCTCTGGGTGAAAAAGTTTTTCCTCAAATCCCTTCTAAACCTCCTGCCCCTTACCTTGAAACGATGCCCCCTGGTTATTGACCCCTCTACTAAGGGGAAAAGTTCCTTTCTATCTACTCTATCTATGCCCCTCATAATTTTGTACACCTCAATCAGGTCCCCACTCAGCCTTCTCTGCTGTAAGGAAAACAACCCCAGCCTGTCCAGTCTCTCTTCATAGCTGAAATGCTCCAGCCCAGGTAACATCCTGGTGAATCTCCTCTGCACCCTCTCTAATGCAATCACATCCTTCCTATAGTGTGGCGACCAGAACTGCACACAGTATTCCAGCTGTGGCCTAACTAGCGTTTTGTACAGCTCCATCATAACCTCCCTGCTCTTATATTCTATGCCTTGGCTAATGAAGGCAAGTATCCCATTTGCCTTCTTAACCACCTTATCTACCTGTCCTGCTGCCTTCAGGGATCTATGTACATGCATACCAAGCTCCCTCTGATCCTCTGTCCTTCCTAGGGTCCTACCATTCATTGTGTATTCCCTTGCCTTGTTAGTCCTCCCAAAATGCATCACTTCACACTTTTCAGGGTTAAATTCCATTTGCCACTGTTCTGCCCATCTGACCAACCCGTCTATATCGTCCTGTAGCCTGAGGCTTCCCTCCTCGCTATTTACCACTCCACCAATTTTCGTGTCATCTGCGAACTTACTGATCATACCTCCTACATTGATATTTAAATCATTAATGTACACTACAAACAGCAAGGGACCCAGCACCGATCCCTGCGGTACATCACTGGACACAGGCTTCCAGTCACAAAAACAACCTTCGACCATCACCCTCTGCCTCCTGCCACTAAGCCAGTTATTGATCCAATGTGCCAAATTGCCCTGGATCCCATGGGCTCCTACCTTCTTGACCAGTCTCCCATGCAGGACTTTGTCAAAAGCCTTACTGAAGTCCATGTAGACTACATCAACTGCACTACCCTCACCCACACACCTAGTCACCCCCTCAAAAAATTCAATCAAATTGGTTAGACATGATCTCCCCCTGACAAAGCCATGCTGACTATCCTTGATTAATCCTAGCCTCTCCAAGTGGAGACTTATTCTGTCCCTCAGAATTTTTTCACGTGAGACATAACGTTATCTCCAGCAGTGGTGGTCAGTATGAAAGGAATGGCTTGGTCATTGTAGGGATCCTTTATGGTGTTGCTGTTGCACAGTGTGAACCTGGGGTAGCATTTGGCAGCCATATGGGTGTACTTTGTGAAGTTAAGTAAATATGGCCATGATGAGCCAACAGCAACATTTGAAAGTTTCTCACCATTTAAAAAATATTCTGTTTTTCTATTCTTCCTACTGAAGTGAATAACCTCACATTTCCCTGCAGTATACTCCATCTGCTACCTTACTGCTCACTCACTTAGTCTATCTAAATCCCTTTGCAGACTCTTTGTGTTCTCCTCACAGCTTACTGTCCCGCCTAGCTTTGTATCATCAGCAAACTTGGATACATTACACTCGGTCCCTTCATCTAGGTCATTAATATAGATTGTAAATAGCTGAGGCCCCAACACTGATCCTTGCGGCACCCCACTAGTTACAGCCTGCCAACCTGAAAAAGACCCGTTTTTCCCTACTCTGTTTTCTGTCCGTTAACCAATCCTCTATCCATGCTACTATATTACCCCCAACCCCATGAGCCCTTATCTTGTGTAATAACCTTTTATGTGGCACCTTATCGAATGCCTTTTGGAAACCCAACTATACTACATCCACTGGTTCCCCTTTATCTACCTCAAAACACTCCAATAAATTTGTTAAACATGATTTCCCTTGCATAAAACCATGTTGACTCTGCCTAATCATGTTGTGATTTTCTACATGCCCTGATACCACTTCCTTAACAATGGATTCCAGCATTTTCCCGATGACTGATGTCAGGCTAACTGGCCTGGAGTTCACTGTTTTCTCTCTCCCTCCTTTCTTGAACAGCAGTGTCACATTTGCTACCTTCCAATCACAGGGACCATTCTAAAATCTAAGGAATTTTGGAACATCGAAACCAATGCATCCACTATCTCTGCAGCCACCTCTTTTAGAACGCAAGGATGTAGGCCGTCAGGTCCAGGGGATTTGTCGGCTTTTAGTCCCATTTGTTTCTCCCATACTTTTTCTCTTCTTACATTAATTACATTAAGTTCCTCACCCTCATTAGAACCTTGGTTCCCTACCATTTTTGGTATGCTTATGGATTGAACGGAGGTGTTCCGCAAAGTGGTCACCCAATCTGCATTTGGCCTCCTCAGTGTGAAGGAGACCACATCGTGAGCAGCGAATACAGGATACTAAATTGCAAGAAGAACAAGTAACATGGTGTTTCACCTGGAAGGAGTGTTTGGGGCCTGTTGTGTCTGTGTGTTGATAGAGACACTGAAGACAGGAGTTGGTTTGATAGGTGTTTACTAAACAAAGTCTGGAGGGGAACTAACAGATACAACACAATACTAAGGCTTAGATAGCCCGAGTGGCCATTACCGGCATTACAGTACACATGGGGCTCTTAAAGGCACATACACTACAATTCCTCCCCTTTTAGCTAACCAGTACATAATATTTTAAGTAATTATTAATTACATGTTACAAGAAAAATAATCTATACATTGCTGCAGTTAATTAATTATAAGTCAGTCTCTCTGGAGGCTTCCAGACTCGGTCCGGATAACGCCTCGGTGGTGTAGTAGTTTCTGGTGGTGTAGTAGGTTCTTTTGGCAAGGCTGATTCGGCTTGAATGCCAGTGTCGGGTTCATCGGGTTCCAGTATCACCGGATCGGAGGTAGATATAGGTATCTCTACTTCATCGTTAGGCGTATAGAGTGGTGGTGTAGGTTGTCCCTTTTCGGATGACTCTATGATTTGGTCAGCATGGCGCCTTATTATGCTTTCTCCGATGTCCACGGTATACATCAACGGTCCTAGTCGTGTGCAGATAGTTCCAGGCTGCCATTTCTCGGTACGGTAGTCCCGGGCCAAAAATGTTGACCTATCTGGAAGGTTCTAGTTGGCCTTTCATTCATGCCTTGAAATTGCCGGTTCTCCACGTCCCTTCTGATGTTGAGCTTGGTCAAATCCAGCCGGCTTCTTAGGCTTCTATTGAAGAACATCATGGCGGGAGTTTGGTTTGTAACCATATGTGTTGCATTCCTGTATGCGAACAAGAAGTTATCCACCTTGTGCTGAAGTTTTATGTCTTCATTACCCATGGCCTTTATGGCCTTCTTGAAGGTCTGGACAAACCTTTCAGCCAATCCATTGGTGGTGGGATGGTATGGGGCGGACATGTAGTGCTTAACCCCATTGTTTTTTAAGAACTTCCTGAATTCTTCGGACACAAATTGTGGTCCATTATCAGAACAGATCTGTTCCGGCAGCCCATTCCTGGCAAATATGGTCCTTAATACTGTGATGGTTTTTTCCGTGGTGGTGGAGGACATCTTGATTACCTCCGGCCACTTGGAGTGTGCATCAACCGCGATTAAGAACATTGAGTCCATAAATGGACCAGCAAAGTCGATGTGTACCCTTTGCCAGGGAGATGAGGGCCACCCCCATGGATGTAGAGGGGCTTGGGGTGGAGCGTTTTGGACCTTCTGGCATCCTAGGCAGCTCTTGGTCATTTCTTCGATGTCTCCATCGATACCTGGCCACCATACAAACGCTCTGGCTAGGTTCTTCATTTTCACTCCACCCAGATGCCCCTCGTGAAGCTCCTTTAGCACTTTATCCTGGAGTTTGGGTGGAATCACCACTCTGGATCCACACATCAAGGTTCCTCGGCACACTGACAGCTGTTTTCTTTGCGAGAATGCTGGCAACAGTGGTTTGCCATGTGCTGGCCATCCCTTCACCATTAAGTCGTAGACTCGTGAGAGAGTCGGGTCATTTCTCGTTTCCTTTTCAATGGCAGAATTTGTTACTGGTAGACATTCCACTATGGTTGAGTGGAACATCTCCACTGGGTCTACTGTAGGTGCCTCTTCTACCATTGGCAACGGTAGGCGTGATAAACCGTCAGCATTCCCATGCTGTTTTGATCCTTTGTATTCTAATGTTGTATTGGTGTGCCCCTAGAAAAAGGGACCACCTGTGTAGCCTTTGCGCTGTCATAATGGGAACACCCTTTTTAGGGTTGAATATGGAGATGAGGGGTTGATGGTCAGTCAACAAGGTAAATTTTTGTCCGTGTAGGTAATGGTTGAATTTCTTCACTCCCCATACCAGGCTGAGTGCTTCCCTGTCGATTTGGGCATAGTTACGCTCAGCTGAGTTCAATGAGCGTGACGCAAAAGCTATCGGCCGTTCCGAGCCATCAGGGAATTTATGCGATAATACTGCTCCTATGCCGTAAGGGGATGCATCGCACGCCAGTCTGATTGGCAGTGATGGGTTGTAATGAGCCAAAACTTCTTTGGACGTGATTAAGTCTTTGCATTTATGGAAGGCACGTTTACAGTCTTCGCTCCATTTCCAAATTACTCCTGTTTGTAGCAGTTCATTAAGAGGGTGTAGAAGAGTTGATAAGTTCGGTAAAAATTTATGATAGTAATTTATTAATCCCAGGAACGACCTTAATTCTGAAACATTTTCAGGTGCTGGGGCTTTTATGACCGTTTCAATTTTTTCAGGTGACTTATGCAACCCTTCCTTATTAATTATGTGGCCACAATATGATATTTGATTTTGGAAAAATTCGCACTTGGGGCGATTTGCTCATAGGCCCTGTTCTCTCAGCCTAGTGAGCACCTGCTCCAAATTGGCAAGGTGCTCGTTGTCGCTTTCTCCTGTTACAAGGATGTCGTCTAGGTAGCATTGAGTCCCCGGAATCCCTTGGAGGACTTGCTCCATAGCTCTTTGCCAGATAGCTGGAGCGGATGCTACTCCGAAAACCAGTCGATTGTACTGGTACAGACCTTTGTGTGTATTTATCGTGAGATATTTTTTCGAGGCCTCTTCAACCTCCATCTGTAGATATGCCTGTGCCAACTCAATTTTTGTGAAACGTTTCCCTCCGGATAGTGAGGCGAAAATATCTTCTATCCTCGGAAGAGGATACTGTACTGTGTGAAGGACCGGGTTTACAGTCACCTTGAAGTCTCCACAGATGCGAATTTTTCTCTGTTCTTCAGATTTATCATTATTCAATGCTTTCTTCATGACTGGAACGATGGGTGTTGCCCACTCGCTCCAATCTATTTTGGATAATACGCTGGCCTTTTCCAAATTCTCCGGCTCTGCCTCGACTGCTGGACGAATTGTGTATGGCACCGGTCTTGCCTTAAAAAACTTGGGAATTGCTGCATCTTCCACTTTTATTGAGGCGGTGATGCCTTTCAAGGTTCCTAGTTTCTCTTGAAACACTTCTTTGGCGTTGGCCAAGATGTCTTTTAATCGTTCAGGTATGACGTCATCATCGTTTTTTTTCTTACTGGTCACCGTCAGTGCCTGAATGGAGTGCCAGTCTAAACGTATTTTCCTGATCCATTCATGTCCCAACAGCGGTGGACCACCATCTTGTAGAATGTATAAATACAACTTTTGTATTTCCTTGCCGTTGTATACAACAGGCACCCTTATTTTTCCTTTGGGGTATACTTTCTGCCCCGTATATGTTTTCAAGATAATGGATGTGTCTTTTAAAGGTATATGCGGAAATAGCCGCTCGTAATCCCGTCGATTTATGATGGTCAGAGCTGATCCTGTATCTAGCTCCATTTTAACTGGGGACCCTGCTATCGTGAGGGCAACACAAATGGTCTGGTAATCATCTTTGGCAATTACATTATGTAATTTGAGACAGCTTAGTCTCTTGTTTTTGGAGTCGCTATCGCTCTTCTGGTCTTCGGAGCTACTGTCTGTCATCATTTGTACCTTTCTGTATTTTTCTTTATTGATTTTTTTTTTCCTGTCCGTGGATTTTTTTTGTCCAGATCGGCATACCCGTGCAATGTGTCCAATCTTTCCGCATTGCCTGCATGCTTTGTCCTTGAACCAGCAGTCCCTCTGGTCATGGGTGGATCTGCTGCAGCGATAACATCTCTCGAAACCCTGTGTCATTTCATGGGTGCCGAAGTCCTGTGTCTTTTGTTGTATCTCTGCAGCTCCTCTTGCGGCTGCTTCGTATGATACAGCCATACTGAAAGCCTTGTCCAGTGTTAAATCTTTTTCAGAAAGCAGCCTTTTCTGTGTTCCTTCGCTTAAGAGACCGCAGACGAATTTGTCTCGAAGATAATCTGCTAGTCCTGCCCCGAATTGGCAGTGTTTTGATAGCTTCCTTAATTCGGTGAGGTAATCAGCGTTACTTTCATTCTTGTGTTGATTTCTCTTGAAGAATTTGAATCGTTCCGCTATCAGCAGCGGTGTTGGGTTTAAGTGCTCCTGTAGGGTATCAACAATTTCTTTAAAATTCTTGTCCTTTGGTTTGGCTGGAGTGATTACATTTCGTAACAGCCCGTATGTCTTTGCGCCCATTAGATTTAGCAGTACTGAAGCTTTTTTTTCATCTTCTATTCCACTTGCGGTGCAATATACCTCCACTCTTTCCACATATGTGGTCCAATCCTCTATCTCATTATCAAAAGCATCAATATTGCCAGACTTAGGCATCCTAGAAATAAAATGGCGCTTCCCGCGCTTTTCTTTCTTTTCTGCAGAAAAGATATGGTGCGTCCCCGCCGCTGCTGCCGATGACAACGCTGTTTCCCGCGGTTTCCGTTCTTTTTATTTATTTATTTACAGTTGGAGACTCGTTCCCGCCGGACTCTCTCTCTAGGTCTGAACGTCGACCTGCTTGCAGCGCCGGCCGTCTCCCGAGTGCTCCCTCCCCGTCTGTTGCTGCTTGCCTCCGCTTTCGCTGCTTGGCCCAGCTGTAGAGCCAGCCGCTGGAGCCCCAGCCCGACGCCCAGGAAGAATTATTGCAGTACCTGCCGCCAGCTTGGCCAGCTGGTGAAACCACAGCTTTCTCTTTTTCTTGATTTTTCTTCAACTTTGGACGCCAGAGGAATCGATGTCCTTGAGGTGCTGCCGAATTGCAGGTAAGTCCGTTTCCAATTCGTCGCCACTGTTGTGTCTGTGTGTTGATAGAGACACTGAAGACAGGAGTTGGTTTTATAGGTGTTTACTAAACAAAGTCTGGAGGGGAACTAACTGATACAACACAATATACAGGCTTATATAGCCCGAGTGGCCATTACCGGCATTACAGTACACATGGGGCTCTTAAAGGCACATACACTACAGAAACAATCTCTCTGTGTCTACTCTATCAAAACCTTTCATCATTTTAAAGACCTGAATTAGGTCACTCCTCAATCTTCTCTTTTCCAGAGAAAAGAGACCCGGGGCGAGAAATTCATATACTTACCGGCACTTGTTAGCGCCAGAGATTCTCGAAAAATTGGCGGCTGCCACTCTTGTGTCAGCTGGATGCGGTCCCCGCTGCAGCCGCCATATTTGTTGGCCCCTTTCCGTGCCGGTAACCGGCAGCATCTGTAAAAAAAAAAATTGCGGCGTGGTGACGTCAGTCGGTGTGCAACGCTGTCTTAATGTCACCTACATGAACTTCGACTCTAGCGCTCAATTCAGCGCTGGGTCCTAAGCACACAAAGTTAACCTGCTGTCATTTCACATTTACAGCATCCGCTTGCAGAGGGAAGAGGAAAAACAGAAGAAGAAGACGCAGAAGAGGAGGTAGCCAAAGAGGAGGAATCAGACAGAAGGATGCATCCCAGACAGCCCCTTCGTGGCTGGGCTATCCGGGATGGGATCATCTGCCTACAGTGCCACTGGCTGGGCAGGCTACCTCTTCTTGTTGACCCACTGGCTGGGCAAGCTGCATTTCTTGGATGTGTGAAATGAGAAAGACACAAAGGTGGAGTTGTGCTGACGGGAGGGTGGGAAACCTAGAGGTGCATGCCAGAAGGGGGATAACATATGAGGCTCCCAGCATCTTGTATCCTTTCAGCCCTGCCGCTGGCCAAGGGCTCAGCCATGCCCCTGCCAAGAATGGCCTGCACCGTCTCCTCCAAGGGGGTGAAGTAATGTTAGGAATGCTAGATGTGTCTCGTCATTGGTGCAGATTGTTGGTAGGTGAGTGATTGGAGGTCCTGTATTGAGCAGTGTGTGAGGCTAGTGGTGCAATTGGTAGGTGACAGCTTTTGAAGATGCATTCACTGACATTGACCAGTGGTCTGAGGTCATGAAGCTTCTTTGGGCACTGGAGCCAGGTGTTGGGTACGACGCTGCTGGCAGTGATGGCCTTGGTAATGTACTCCCACATTGTTCTTTCTGGTTGGCCTCCTGGCCCTTGTGGGTAGAGGGCCAGTCTTGCAGTATTGACCCTCTGCACAAAGCTGGAGTGCTGCTTGCGAAACCCTGGGTGCCGCTTCCCTGGCTTGCTGAGCCATTTGTGTTAGTGCAGTTTTCACATTTGTTCAGTTTAGGAAGGTAATTCAGCTTTAAGAGCTGAATAATCACATTTGAAACTTCTTTTAAATACTGAATATTTGTAAAAAGACAGAAAGAGCTGGAAAATGTATTGAATCAGTGCATTTTATTTTCCCTTGCTTCAATGTGCATGGCCCCTTTAAATTTCAGAGCTTCTCACTGCCCACAATGCATTGCGAGCTTCACAGCCTCGCACACAGGTGCGAGGGGAAGCAGCAACACTGCACCAGGACTACAAATTGGTCACAGATCCCTCGTGCAACACCACCAGGATGGGAGTGCATCTAAGGTTAGAGCTGCGCCACCTACCTCCACGCCCTCACACCAATTTAGGTCGGTTAGCATTATGGCCATTTCGGGCAGCCGTTAACAGCAGTTGGCGGTGACACCAATTATCCCCCCCCACATTCTGTTCATCCTTTCCTGATAGGTATAACTTCGCAGTTCTAGTATCAGCCTTGTAAATCTTTTTTTTTAACCCTCTCTGTAATGTATGTACCTTTAAGGGGAGAACCACTTTTTACAGCTCCTGTATACTGTAGTACAGGCAGTGACCACACCTGTATATAAACCCTGAGTAGTGATCTGTACAGTTAGTTCTAGAGTAACCCTCATTCAGTAAACACCTGTTGATCGTTCCCTGCAGTCTCTTGTCTGATTATTGAAGGACACAACAACAAGATACATGGATCTAACATTGGCGATGAGCAGATTCAAACCTACCTGCAACTATGCATCACCTCCCAGGGATTCGCTCCTGGAGAACAGTGGACGAAGGCCGAGTCCAGAAGCGTGGGCGTCGACCACGGGAAACCCCCCCGTCATCCAGCGGAGATTTGAGCATCGCAGGAGAGGCTGTCGAGAGTCAGGCTTGGCTTTCCAGTCACGGTGGTCCAGCGAAACGGGCTGGCAACAGGTACTGTGCAGACCCTTCACGGACAGCGGCGGCTAGAGCCGACCGATGGCACAGAAAAAGGCCGAGCAGCGTCGACGGGAGAGAGAGAGAGAGAGGGGAGGGCGCAGCTGGTGTTCAGGACCGAGCGGCGTCAACGGGGGAGAGAGGCGAGAGAGAGCAGAGCACAGCCAGTGTTCAAGGGCCGAGCAGCGACAACGGGGGAGAGAGGCGCACAGGAAAACGCGCAGAGCGCAGCCGGTGTTCAAGGGCCGAGCAGCGTCAGCGGGGAAGAAAGGAAAGCGCGGGAGACGCCATTTTAAGCCGCAGCGGGGAAGAAAGGAAAGCGCGGGAGACGCCATTTTAAGCCAGTCTAACCACACCCAAAAATGCCGAAGAGTGGCAGTATCACAGCGTTCGACAATGAAGTCGAAGACTGGACGACATATGTCGAACGCATAGAAGTATACTGCAAGGCGAATGAAGTGCCAGATGACAAGAAAGCGCTGGTATTGTTGAATTCAATGGGTGCAAAAACGTATGGCTTACTACGAAACCTAGTAACCCCAGAGAAGCCAGTAGAAAAGGATTTTGAAAACATAGTGTCAATCCTACAGGACCACTTAAACCTCACACCACTGCTGATAGCAGAAAGATTTAAGTCTCACAAAAGGAACCAGCATAAAGATGAAAGTAATGCTGAGTATTTAACGGAACTCAATCACAGAATCACAGAAACCCCACAGTGCAGATAGAGGCCATTTCGGCCCATCGAGCCTGCACCGACACATATCCCACCCGATCCCCGTAACCCCACGTATTTAATCCCCCTAACACTAAGGGTCAATTTATCATAGCCAATCAACCTAACCTGCACATCTTTGGACTGTGGGAGGAAACCGGAGCACCCGGAGTAAACCCACGCAAACACGGTGAGAATATGCAAACTCCACACAAACAGTCGCCCGAGGCCGGATTCGAACCCGGGTCCCTGGCGCTGTGAGGCAACAGTGCTAACCACTATGCCACAAGCTATCGAAACACTGCCAGTTTGGAACGGGACTAGCAGATGCTTTAAGGGACAAGTTTGGGTGTGGGCTCCAAAGTGAAGGAACCCAGAAACAGCTTCTATCAGAAAAGGATCTTACGCTGGACAAGGCTTTCAGCATTGCAGTATCACACGAAGCAGCAGCACGGGGCACGGTAGAGATACAGTGGAGACCGCAAGAATATGGCACAAATGAAATGTCATACGGAACAGTGAAGTGCTATCGCTGCGGCAGAACAACACACGACCATAAGGATTGCTGGTTCAAGGACAAAGTGTGCAGACAGTGTGGAAAAGTAGGACACATAGCAAGAGTCTGCAGGTCGGGAAAGAAAACCAGCAGCAAGAAATCTCCACAGGAGAAGTACGAGAAGGTACATAAGGTGACGGAGAGTAGTTCAGACGAACAGAAAAGTGATACAGACTCCGGAAGCAAGGAGCTGGGTTGTCTGAAACTAAATAATGTGATCAAAATGGAGGATCACCAAACTATCTGGGTCATGCTCAAGATAGCAGGAGTCCAAGTGAAAATGGAATTGGACACAGGATCAGCCCTAACAGTCATAAACCGAAGGGACTACAAGCGGCTATTCTCACATATACCCTTGAGAGATACAAAGATTGTCTTGAAGATGTACACGGGGCAAAAAGTCTACCCCAAAGGAAAAATAAGGGTGAACGTTATATATAATGGCAAGGAAACACCAAAAATGGACCTATATGTATTGCCAGATGGAGGACCACCACTACTAAGACGTGAATGGATCCGGAAGATACAGCTAGAATGGCATTCCATACAAGCACTGACTGTAGATGCCAAAAAGGATGACGACGTCACACCTGGACGACTGTCAAAAATGCTAACTGATGCACAAGAAGTGTTCCAGCAGGGACTCGGAACACTAAAAGGCATAACAGCGACGATTAAAATAGAGGAAAATGCAAGCCCAAAGCTTTTTAAGGCCAGACCGGTACCTTATGCGATCCGCCCAGCCGTCGAAGCAGAGCTGGAAGGTTTGGAACGTTCAGGCGTACTGTCCAAAGTGGACTGGAGCGAGTGGACTACACCCATCGTTCCTGTAATGAAGAGGTCGTTGAGTAATACGCCTGGGGAACCAAAGAAGGTTCGCATCTGTGGGGACTTTAAGGTGACAGTGAACCCAGTCCTTCACACTGTACAATACCCGCTTCCGCGGATTGAAGATATTTTCGCCTCGTTATCGGGAGGGAAACGCTTCACTAAGATTGATCTGGCCCAGGCGTACCTGCAAATGGAGGTAGAAGAAGCCTCGAAACAGTACCTCACGATCAACACTCATAAAGGTCTCTACCAATACAACCGGCTGGTGTTCGGGGTAGCATCAGCTCCGGTTATTTGGCAAAGGGCAATGGAACAAGTCCTGCGAGGGATTCCAGGGACCCAGTGTTATTTGGACGACATCCTGGTCACGGGCGAAAATGACAGTGATCACCTCGCCAACCTGGAGCAGGTGCTCACTAGATTGAAGGAATATGGGCTCCGAGCTAATCGCCACAAATGCGAGTTTTTCCAGAAGCAGACCTCGTATTCTGGCCACGTTATTGATAAAGAGGGGTTACATAAGTCCCCTGAAATGATTGAGGCAGTAGTCAAGGCTCCAGCACCGGAAAATGTATCACAACTGAGGTCGTTCCTCGGGCTGGTGAACTACTACCATAAGTTCTTGCCGAATTTGTCTACCGTACTACACCCACTGAACACCCAACTGCAAACGGGGGTATCATGGAAGTGGAGTGACGAATGTAAACGAGCTTTCCAGAAGAGCAAAGCATTGATCACATCAAAGAGGTGTTGGCTCATTTCAACCCAGCACTACCAATTCGGTTGGCGTGTGATGCATCACCCTATGGCATTGGAGCGGTGCTGTCGCACAAATTCCCGGACGGCTCGGAGAGGCCAGTAGCCTTTGCGTCTCGGTCACTAACCTCAGCCGAGCGTAACTACGCCCAGATTGACAGGGAGGCCCTCAGCCTAATGTGGGGAGTGAAAAAGTTCAATCACTATCTGCACGGGCAGAAGTTCACCTTGCTGACTGACCACCAACCACTTGTCTCCATTTTTAATCCAAAGAAGGGCGTTCCGGTGATGACTGCGCAACGGCTACAAAGATGGTCCCTTTTTCTAGGGGCGCACCAATATGAAATCGAGTATAAGGGCACGAAACAGCATGGAAATGCTGATGGGCTATCACGCCTGCCACTGCCTGCTGCGGAGGAAGCACCAGCAGTGGATCCTGTCGAAATATTTCATTCGACTATAATTGAATGCTTGCCAGTAACTAACGCTGGGATAGAGAAGGAGACCCAAAATGACCCGACACTGTCTCGGGTATATGACGGTGAAGGGATGGCCAGCACATGGCGACTCACTGTTACCAGCATTTTCATCCAGAAGAGAACAGCTGTCAGTATGCCAGGGGACCTTGATGTGTGGATCCCGAGTGCTAATTCCACCCAAGTTAAGGGAGAGTGTGGTCAATGAGCTTCACGAAAGTCATCTGGGAGGGATGAAAATGAAAAGCCTTGCTAGGGCTTATGTGTGGTGGCCGGCGATCGATCAGCAAATCGAGGACCTGACAAAGAGCTGCTCAGGATGCCAGAAGGTCCAAAATGCACCACCACATGCCCCTCTACACCCATGGGAGTGGCCTTCATCTCCGTGGCCATGGGTGCATATTGATTTTGCTGGTCCATTCATGGACTCAATGTTTTTAATAGCCGTGCCTGCGCACTCGAAATGGCCTGAGGTGATCAAAATGTCCTCCACCACCACGGAGAAAACTATTGCAGTCCTACGGACCATTTTTGCCAGGAACGGCTTGCCAGAGCAGATTTGCTCTGATAACGGACCACAGTTTGTGTCCGAAGAGTTTCGAAGATTTATGAAAAGGAATGGGGTGAGGCATTACTCATCCGCCCCGTATCATCCAGCCACAAATGGATTGGCTGAGAGGTTCGTACAAACTTTAAAAAAGCAGTAAAGGCCATGTGCGATGACGACATTCCACTGCAGCATAAGGTGGACAATTTCCTGTTAGCCTACAGAAATGCGACACATGCAGTCACCAACCAGGCCCCGGCCATGATGTTCTTTAACCGAAGGTTGAGATCTCGTCTGGATTTGCTCAGACCAAATGTACGAAGAGATGTTGAGAATAAGCAATTCCAGCACATCAATGAGAAGCCGACATGGAGCTTCAATGTAGGGCAACCAGTCTTGGCCCGCGACTACCGAACAGAGAAATGGCAACCAGGAACGATATGCACACGGCAGGGGCCACTAATGTACACAGTGGATGTTGGGGAGAACATTGTGAGACGCCATGCTGACCAGATCCTAGAGTCACAGGAACGAGTCAACCCCATGTCTCGCCCATACGTACCTGGTGATGAACCCAATGTACAGGTAGCATCTACCCCAGAAACAGTAGCATCGGAAGCAGATGAACCAACTGACGACAGGGGGCCAGAATCGCCACCGCACCAAGAGCAAGACACTTGGGAAAGGCACTATCCAGAAAGGATCAGGAAGCCTCCCCAAAGACTGAATTTATAAATAGACTATTTTCAGCTAATGTTGCATGTTAAAAGTGTTAATTGTAATTAGTTTGATATTTAATTGTTGAATGAGTGTTATGGTACTGTTAATCTAAAAGGGGAGGAATTGTAATGTATGTACCTTTAAGGGGAGAACTACTTTTTACAGCTCCTGTATACTGCAGTACCAGCAGTGACCACACCTGTATATAAACCCTGAGTAGTGATCTGTACAGTTAGTTCTAGAATAACCCTCATTCAGTAAACACCTGTTGATCGTTCCCTGCAGTCTCTTGTCTGATTATTGAAGGACACAACAACAAGATACACGGATCTAACACTCTCCAGTGCCTCAATATCCGTTTTATAATTTGCCGATGAGAACTGTACACAGTACTTCAAGTGTGGTCTAACCAAGATTGTGGGTTCACTCCAGGGACTTGAGCACATAAATCTAGGCTGACACTCCAGTGCAGTGCTGAGGGAGTGCTGCACTTTCGGAGGTGCCGTCTTTCGGATGAAACGTTAAGCCGAGGCCCCATCTGCTCTCTCAGATGGATGTAAAAGATCCCATGGCACTATTTCGAAGAAGGGCAGGGGAGTTATCCCCGGTGTCCTGGCCAATATTTATCCTTCAATCAACATAACAAAAACAGTTTATCTGGTCATTATTATATTGCTGTTTGTGGGAGCTTGCTGTGCACAAATTGGCTGCTGCGTTTCCCACATTACAACAGTGACTAATCTCCAAAGAGTACTTCATTGGCTGTAAAGCGCTTTGAGATGTCTGGTGGTCGTGAAAGGCGCTATATAAATGCAAGTCTTTCTTTCAATATATGTTTAGCATAACTTCACTGCTTTTCAATTCTATCCCTCTAGAAATAAACCCTAGTGCTATGTTGGCTGTTTTTATGGCCTTATTAATCTATGTCACTACATTTAGTGATTTGTGTATTTGCACTCCCAGATCCCTTTGTTCCTCTACCTGATTTAAATTCTTGTTTTCCAAGTAATATGTGACCTTCTTATTTTTCTTACCAAAATGTAATACCTCATACTTATCTATGTTGAAATTCATTTGTCAATTATATGCCCATTCTGTGTGTTTATTAATGTCTTCCTGTAATTTGCTGCAGTTCTCCTCAGTATTGACTATTCACCCTCGGCAAATTTAGAAATTATGTTGTTTGTTTCCAAAGTCTACATTGTTAATATAAATTATGTACAATAGTCCCAGCACTGATCCTTGTAGGACCCCACTTCCCACCTTCTGCCACTCTGAATAGCTACCCTTAACCCCTACTCTCTGCTTTCTGTCTTGCAGCCAGCTAGCTATCCATTCTGCTACTTGTCCCTGACTCCGCACGCTCTGAAATTATTCATGAGTCTATTATGTCGTACCTTATTCATTAGTCTATTATGTCGTACCTTATCGAAGGCCTTTTGGAAATCTAGATATATTACATCTACTACATTACCCATATTGACTCTCTCTATTACCTCTTCAAAGAATTCAATGAGGTTGGTCAAGCAAGACTTTCAGTATTATATTTTTGGTTTCTAGATGTTTTACTAGTTTCTCCTTTAGTACGGATTCCATTATCTTTCCTACCACCAATGTTAAGCTGCCAGGTCTATAGTTCCCTGGACATGTTCTAGCCCCCTTCTTAAATATAGGTAAAACGTTAGCCAGTCCTCTGGCATTATACCTTTTTCTACCAAGTTATCAAATATGTGTAATAGTGCCTCTGCTATCTCTTCCCTAGATTCTTTTAAAATGCACGGATGCAATCTTGAATTTTTGCTTCCAAGGCCCTGACATTAATTGGGATGGTGCGGAAGAGCCCAGTAGCAGGAACAGAACCCAGCAGGCTGGGACATAGAGGCCCTGCCAATTTTAACGGCATGGCCCCACCCGACACCTGGCCAGATGGAGAGCCTGGCCAGCCGGTGAGAGACAAAATTGGTGGCAAAAACTCGTAGCCGAGGACCTGTGGGAAAGGTTCCCACCAATCAGTGGGGGATAAGCTCCAGGCCACGATTGGGAGAGGGAGGGGGCTGGGGAGGCGAAGGCTTCCTTGTGAGGCCTAAAGACTTAACAAGTCCTCTTCTGGCCAGTGGACTTGTCCTATCCTGTTGCTGTTGCCAGGCAGCAGACAGTGTGGGACTCCTGCTGTGGTGAGGTTAAAAATAAATCGCGCCACCGATGATGTCATCGGACCATGACCTTTGCAAGTTAAGTAGGTCCTTGTCTGTTTTTAGCAGGAGCATTGTCCAGGGTCTGGGTTGGGATGGGCTCAGGTTGCTCAACAATAAAAACTTACATGAAAAAGAACCAGTAGAAATAAAATGTAGATTTCTACTGGTGCAAAGTAGCTTGAACTCGTTTTCAACAAAACTGCTGATTACAATCCAAGACCTGAGAACAGAAAGAACTTGTATTTATATAGCACCTTTCACCACCTCAGGATGCCCCAAAGTGCTTTACAGCCAATGAAGTACTTTTGAAGCGTAGTCATTGTTGTAATGTAGGAAACGCGGCAGCCAATTTGCACACAGCGAGCTCCCACAAACAGCAATGTGGTAACTGACCAGATAATCTGTTTTAGTGATGTTGGCTGGGGAATAAGTATTGGCCAGGATACTGGGGAGAACTCGCCTGCTCTTCGAAATAGTGGCATGGGATCTTTTAAATCCACTAGCAACATTGAATTTATGCCAGGGCTGCCATTTTCGTCCTCAACACTGGAAAAAACACCCTGTCTTAACCTCGCACAGTTGAACATGCATTCAGCACCGGGAAGGACCCCCCACCAGCGTTATTCAAAGGGATCAGCAACCACTCTCAGGTTATTTGCCGATTAATTTCTACTGGCTCTGTGTAAGTTTGTAGCAGTGCTTAGTGCTTTCCAGAGTTGTTTAAAGTTGGTGAGGTGACAGGGAGTGGTGCTGCAAGTGGAGAAGGCCTTGGTTCTGACTTCACAGGTTCTGGTCAGACCACTTGCTCCCAGCCATGGGTGCTCTAGTTGTCAACCCCCTTGGCCTGCAGCATGACAGGGAGTTGGAGCAGGGGCAGCGAAGAAGAGGACAAGCTGCTCGCAGATGGAGGTGGAGGGGGGAGAAGGGCTCTCAGCAAAAGGCCTTACCCACCTTGGGTCTTCCGAGAGCAATTCTCTTACCTCAGTCTGAGCCAGGAGCAGTGTGTGTGGTGTCTGTGCTTTACGAAGGAGGTGCTCACAGAACTCTGCCACCTCTTGCAACCAGACTAGCAGCCTCACACCAGGGCAATGACAGCGCTGCCAGTGGCAGTGAAGGTGACCGGAGCCTCGAATTTGTTTGCATCGGGATCTTTCCAGGCTGGAGCAGGCGACATCTGTAACATCTCCCAGTTCACCGTCCACTGCTGCATAAGAGAGGTGACAGACGCTCTTTATGCCAGGAGAGGGGACTTCACTGTCTTCTCTCTGAGAGAAGCAGGCAGAACGTGCATGAGGCTTTGCCAGGATAGCAGGCTTCCCCATGGTGCAGGGCGCCATCGACTGCTCGCACATGGCTTTGCGGGCATCGCATCTAAATGCTGAGATGTACCACAACCGCAAAGGTTACCACTCACTGAATGTGCAGTTGCGACAATGCTCAGCACAGCATGATGGTGACTGCCCGGTATTCTGGCAGTAGTCATGATGTATTTATTCTGCGGCAGTCTGCTGTTCCCTCAGTCTGTGAGCCACCACAACAAACCAGAGGGTAGCTACTGGGTGACAAGGGCTATCCGCTGACCACCTAGTTCATGACTCCACTCTGCAACTCATGCACACGTGGGCAGCATGCGTACAATGAGAGCCATGCTGCCACATGGAATCTGATAGAGCAGACCATTGGCTTTCTAAACAACGCTTCCACTGCCTGGACCGCCCTGGAGGAGCCCTGCAGTACTCACCAGAGCACATCTCAAGATTCATCGTGGTCTGCTGCATGTTCCACAACCTCGCCATCATGAAGGCACAGCCCTTGCCACCAGGCATACGGTGACCAGCTGAGGAAGAAGAGGAGGAGGAGCAGGAAGAGCAGGAGGAGGAAGAGGATAAGACAGAAGCAGAAGAGGAGGAAACGGAAGAGAGGAGGCAACCCAGACAGCCCCTTTCTGCCCGGGCTGTCAGTGATCGACTCATTTGGCTGTGGTACAACTGAACACAACCCCAATTCCACAACAGTCCCACACTTTATCTTCCCTCTGTTACTGACCATCACAGCGTCCTCTTGGCCACAATAATGAAATAAGAGCCACCAGAAAAGAAACATTCCAAACCCACTTTATACATCAATCCATCCAATATTACATAAAAAGGTGAACAAATCAACCTTGTGCATTTCTTTAGTGTCTGTCTTCAGTGTGCCGTTACCTGTTCTGGTGCTCCTATGAAATGCTACCCCAGTGGCTGCAGCATGGCTGGTGGAAGGTTGCTGACTTTCAGTGGGGAAGACTGCAGAAGGCCTTGCAGGATGACCTTGAGAAGCTCTGGGCCTAGAAGGCCCGGCTTTAGACTGCACTATCTCGGCATGGGTGGCAGCAGTCTGGGCTGGCTGGCTGACAGGCAACAGCAAGTGCACTGGCAGATTGGCAGTGGTGGGAGGATCGATGCTGTCATCCTGAGAAAGGACAGCAGGCTCGTGCTCCACGGAGCCACTGCCACTCCCCCGGGGTGAGCCTCTGCAATCCTAGTAATCTGTTGGAGGACAGAATGCTGTGATGCCCTGCGAGCCCCTTTCCACACTGGTAAATGCAGCCACGATGGCAGCAGTCTGAGCTTGCGTGGCAGCAAGCTGAGCATGCATGTGAACAGTCTGAGCTTCCACTGCAGCACCCAGATGTTGGGTGGCTTCTGTTTGTGCTGCAATGGAAGCTGAGACATCAGCCATCAGATGCTGCTAATGGAGTTGCCCACCCCGTCCATGCTGGAAATCATGGGCGCCAAGCTCTGCGCAAAACCCATTGCAAGATTGGTGCCGGATTCCTCTATGCTCTTGAGATTGCACTCAGGCTTCCTGGCAGGCCTGCCAATGCACCAAGCATTTCACTGTGCATACCCATCAGCTTTCTTCTGTAGGCCAACCCATCGAAGTCCTCATCTGAGTCCTCTGCAGCAGAACTCATGTGTAAACTCGCCCTCCAGGTAGCTGGCACCTGCACTACCCTTGCCCCCTGCCCTGGCTGCCACTCATGCCTAGTGTCTCACCATGTGCAGATCCCACCTCTAACCTATCCTCTAAAGTACGCAGCGTGTCTGAAGCTGAGCTGGTGGCCGCGAGTGTGAAATCGAGTGAAGGTGCTGTGTCTTCATCATCAGTGTCTTGCTGCGCTTCAATTTCATGATCCAGGTGGCCAGGTGGCAGTTCTGGGCTATCTGAAAGGAGAAAGGCACAAAGGTAAGCTTGCGGTGAGGGGAGCGGGGAAAGCAAGAGCTGCATCTTTACACCATGTGCAGCTTGTAAATCAGAAGAGATTGTGGGATGAGGGGGAAGTGGGATGTGAGAAAGAGGATTACGTATGACGATACCATCATCTTGTATTGTTTCAGTCCCATCGCTGGCCACAGGCTCAGCGATGGCCCTGCATCCCGTGGAAATAGGACCTCTCTCCTCATGTTCACCGCCTGCACCAAGGCCTGCAGTGAAGCATCGGAGAACCTTGGAGCACGCTCTCTGCCCTGTTGTGACATCAGTAGTTCTTTTTGCTGCTCTGACTCTGTTCCCCATGCTGCAGGCAGAATGACCCAATAATGGTCAGCACCGTCTCCTCCTTAGGGGTCAGGTTATGTAGGTGTGCCTGGTGCCAGCTCTCTGGAGGGCGAGTTTGAGGGTGAGGTGAGGTGAAGCTATGAATGTGAGGTATGAGTCATGTTTGGTAGAGATTGTTGGTAGGTGAGTGATGAAGGTGTGGTGCATTGAGCAGTGTGTGAGGCTAGTGGTGCAGATGGTAGGATATGGCATTTGAATATGAATTCACTGACCATGACCATTCGTGTGAGGTCATTAAACTTCTTCCTGCATTGTATCCTGGTCCTCGGGGCTGCTTAGCTGGCATTGACCACAACGACTATCTGCTCCCATTGTCTTTTCTGCATTTGCTTGGAGTGCCTCCTGTACCCGTGGAAACAGGACCTCTCTGCTCATGTTCACTTCCTGCACCATGGCCTGCAGTGTTGCATTGGAGAACCTTGGAGCATGCTCTCTGCCCTGTTGTGACATCAGTAGTCCTTTTTGCTGCTCTGACTCTGTTCCCCATGCTGCAGGAAGAATGTACCCCCCCTTTAAGAAGTGCAGACTAACTTTAATTGGTGTTAGCCTCACACGAACTTGGGCCCCCTGCTGAGTGGTCAGCCACTCAGCAGCACCATCAGTGCTGTGCTGAATGCCACAATGCTGCCTGCATTACTTTGAACGGGTGCTGGTTGATCCCGCATTGCGATCCCCCTGCCCGTTTTTGGGGACAAATGAATTTCTAGTCCTATATCTTTGGATAGAACTAATTAAATTGAAAGAACACTCCTGAACCTACAATGGCAGTCATCATTGCCATATAGTGTTGCTTACCGCTCTGAAAAATGGTCTAGCTTTCACTTTGTTCCCCACCCCCCCACAGCAATACAGCTGGAATGGAAGACACAGTGGATGAAAAGAGTTGGATGTAAGTACATCCACCTTCGTCATGCAGTTGTGCCTCACTGCACTACATCATCTCACAACCCTGCTAGTCAATCCAGTCTTCATAAGAACATAAGAAATATGAGCAGGAGTAGGCCATTTGACCCCTCGAGCCTACTCCGCCATTCAATAAGATCATGGCTGATCTGATCTTGGCCTCAACTCCACTTCCCTGCCCACTCCCCATAACCCTTGATTCCCTTACCTTTCAAAAATCTGTCTATCTCCACCTTAAATACATTCAATGATCCAGCCTCCATAGCTCTCTGGGGTTTCCCACATTACAACAGTGATTCCACCTCAAAAATACTTAATTGGCTGTAAAGCGCTTTGAGACATCCAGTGGTCATGAAAGGCACTATATAAATGCAAGTCTTTCTTTTTTTTTAGATAATTCCAAAGATTCACAATCCTCTGAGAAAAGAAATTCCTCCTCATCTCCATTTTAAATAGACAACCTCTTATTCTGAAACTATGCCCCTGTGGTAAACCACTGTTATTGTATCCTACTGTTATCGTTATTGCATATTGTTACCTCTGGTTGGCGCTGTGTACCAATGCATGCCTCAGCTGGCTCCGCCCACATGACCAGGTATAAAGGTGGGTGTTTCGGCAACCCACTTCCTTCTTGGAACCAGTTGGCCATGAGAGGCATGCTCTGTTCTTTAGTTAATAAAAACCTCTTCATTACTTTCCTAATTCATCGCCTTTTATGGAGTAATTGATAAGCGTATCAATTTTATTAACTAAAAGTAAAATGTCGACACCTGAACAGCAACAACAGCAGGTGTTGCTGCGAGCCCTCAGACCAGCATGCCTGGACCTCGACCCTCAAGCAGCGAGTTCATCGACCAATTTCGAACACTGGCTGAGCTGCTTTGCATCCTTCCTAGAAGCCTCCGCCGTGACATCGGAGGAGAACAAACTAAAAGTTTTGACCGCCCAGGTGAGCCCTCAAGTATATACACTCATCCGGGATGCTACTACGTACACGGCGGCCCTCGAACTACTAAAAGGGCAATACACGCGCCCAGTGAACACGATTTACGCCAGACACCTCTTGGGATCCCGCAGGCAGCAACCGGGGGAATCGGTAGAGGCATTTTTACGGGCGTTACAGACACTCTGCAGGGACTGCGACTGTAAGGAGGTAACGGCTGCGGGGCACGCGGAGGGACTTACCTGTGATGCCTTTGTTAGGGACCTCCAGTCCGACTACTCCCGGCAGAGACTGCTCGAAAGCAAGGAGCTCGGCCTGAAGTCGGCCGTAGCCCTTGCGCTCTCGTTAGATGCGGCCCACCGAAACCTCGAAGCATACTCACGTAACGGCGCCCCGCCATGGCCATCGCGACCTTGGGACATGGGACCGCCGCCCCCGGTACCAACTGCTGCAGCGATGTCCCGAAATCAACCGGGACCGCTGCCCCCGGTACCAACTGCAGCGATGCCCCGTAACCAGGCCCAAAAATGCTATTTCTGTGGCCAGTTAAAACACCCTAGAGCGCGCTGCCCGGCTAAGACCGCTACCTGCTCGGGCTGCGGGAAGAAAGGCCATTACGCCAATGCCTGCAGGGGGAAACCCACGAACACCAGCAGCGCCGCGTGCGAACCGTGGGGGCAGCCATCTTATCCGCCATTTTGTGCACCTCCGGCCACGTGGGGACCTGAATCACGGCCACCGCCATTTTGTCCGCCGCACTCAACCGCCATTTTGTCTCCGGACTCGACCACCGTCTCGTCGGACGACCATATCGACTCACTAAGCCATACACTGGCCTTTGTTACGCTGGATCAAGCCCTGCCTCATCATCTGTCCAGGTCCATGATGGACATCACGGTAAACGGCCGCACCACCACTTGCCTATTTGACAGCGGGAGCACAGAGAGTTTTATTCACCCGGTCACGGTACGTAGCCACTCCCTCACGGTCCTGCCAACGCGCCATCGGATTTCTATGGCGTCTAAGTCCCATTCAATGGACGTCGGCGGCTACTGTGTGGTGACCCTTTCGGTTAGGGGCACAGAATATAAAAATTTTAAACTTCTTGTCCTGCCCCGTCTTTGCGCTGCCGTGCTACTAGGGTTGGATTTTCAGTGCCACCTTAAAAGTGTCACATTAGCATACGGTGGACCCCTCCCCCCACTCACAGTCTGCAATCAACACCTTTTAAATCGCCCGCCGCACACCACTTGCAGCCTTTCCACACTCAAAGTCCCCCCCCCCCTTGTTCGCTAACCTCACCCGCGACTGTAAACCCATCGCTACCAAGAGCAGGCGGTACAGCGCCGGGGACAGAGCTTTTATTAGCTCTGAGGTGGAGCGGCTCCTGAAGGAGGGCATTATCAAAGGGAGCACCAGCCCCTGGTGAGCCCAGGTTGTAGTCGTTAAAACCACCGATAAACGCCACCTGGTCATTGACTACAGCCAAACCATAAACCGGTACACTCAGCTGGACGCATACCCACTTCCTCGCATATCTGATATGGTCAATCAGATTGCGCAATACAGAGTATTCTCCACCATTGACCTTAAGTCAGCATACCACCAACTCCCCATCCGCCATGAGGACCGCCAGTATACTACCTTCGAGGCGAACGGCCGCCTCTACCACTTCCTTAGGGTTCCCTTCGGCATCACCAACGGGGTTTCGGTCTTCCAAAGGGAGATGGACCGGATGGTTGACCAGAACACGCTGCAGGCCACCTTTCCCTACCTGGATAATGTCACCATCTGCAGCCACGACCAGCAGGACCATGACGTTAATCTAGAAAAATTCCTCCGTACGGCCCAGCGGCTGAACCTAACGTACAATAAGGAGAAATGTATGTTTCGCACCAAACGCCTTGCCATTCTCGGCTGCGTAGTGGAGAACGGAGTCATCGGGCCCGACCCCGACAGAATGCGCCCACTTATGGAGCTCCCCCTCCCCCACTGCCAAAAAGCACTGAAGAGATGCCTGGGGTTTTTCTCTTACTATGCTCAGTGGGTGCCCCACTATGCGGACAAAGCCAGACCCCTCATCAAATCCACCTCCTTCCCCCTGACACCAGAGGCGTGTGCAGCCTTCACTCTTATCAAGAGCGATATTGCGAAGGCCACAATGCACGCAGTGGATGAGTCCATCCCCTTCCAAGTGGAGAGCGATGCATCCGGCTTCGCCCTAGCTGCGACCCTTAACCAGGCGGGGAGACCCGTGGCCTTTTTCTCAAGGACCCTCCAGGGCCCCGAGGTTCGACACTCCTCTGTCGAAAAGGAGGCCCAGGCTATTGTGGAAGCGGTGCGTCACTGGAAGCATTACCTGGCTGGAAAACGGTTTACCCTTCTCACTGACCAGCGTTCAGTTGCTTTTATGTTCAATAATAAGCAGAGGGGCAAAATCAAGAACGACAAGATATTGAGGTGGAGAATTGAACTCTCCACCTACAATTACTATATCTTGTACCGGCCCGGGAAACTCAATGAGCCCCCCAGATGCCCTATCACGTGGTACATGCGCCAACGCGCAGGTTAATAGACTGCAGTCCCTCCACAATGACCTCTGCCACCCGGGGGTCACCAGGTTCTTCCATTTCATCAAATCCCGTAACCTGCCCTACTCCATCGAGGAGGTCAGGACCATGACCAGGAACTGCCAAATCTGTGCCGAGTGCAAACCGCATTTTTATAGGCCAGACAGAGCAAGCCTGATCAAGGCCACTCGCCCCTTCGAGCGCCTGAGTGTCGATTTTAAAGGGCCCCTCCCCTCCTCTGACCGCAACGTGTACTTCCTCAACATAATTGATGAGTACTCCCGTTTCCCGTTCGCCATCCCTTGCCCAGACATGACCAGTACCACGGTCATCAAATGTCTGAATGACCTCTTCGCCTTGTTCGGGTTCCCTAGCTATATACATAGCGACAGGGGCTCATCTTTCATGAGCGACGAACTTCGTCAGTACCTGCTCGCGAGAGGTATTGCTACGAGCAGGACCACCAGCTACAACCCCCGGGGGAACGGCCAGGTGGAAAGAGAGAACGCAACGGTTTGGAAGGCCATCCTCTTAGCCTTAAAATCTAAGGGCCTTCCGACCTCTCGCTGGCAGGAGGTCCTCCCTGCGGCGCTCCACTCCATCCGGTCACTGCTTTGTACTGCCACTAATGCCACCCCTCATGAGCAAATGTTCATTTTCCCCAGGAAGTCCACATCGGGAACCTCGCTACCGACATGGCTGACTTCTCCTGGGCCCGTCCTACTGCGGAGGCACGTGAGGACCCATAAAACAGACCCCCTGGTCGAGAGGGTGAACTTCCTACACGCCAACCCCCAGTATGCCTACGTGGCGTACCCAGACGGGCGGGAGGACACGGTCTCCATACGAGACCTCGCACCCTCGGGTGCCCCTGAATTACCACCGTTATCCCCCACCACTTCTCCCAACCCAACCCCTGTAGACGGCATGCCGGAGCCCCAGGACCCTTCGTTGACCACCCAGACACCAGATTCGACGTTGGATACTGCACCACCGCCGCCGCCACCACGACGATCAGGACATCATACAAGGCCTCCTGATAGACTTACCTACATGAACTTGTAGTACACTTCACCCCACCGGACTAAATTTTAAACAAGGGGTGAATGTGGTAAACCACTGTTATTGTATCCTACTGTTATCGTTATTGCATATTGTTACCTCTGGTTGGCGCTGTGTACCAATGCATGCCTCAGCTGGCTCCGCCCACATGACCAGGTATAAAGGTGGGTGTTTCGGCAACCCACTTCCTTCTTGGAACCAGTTGGCCACGAGAGGCATGCTCTGTTCTTTAGTTAATAAAAACCTCTTCATTACTTTCCTAATTCATCGTCTTTTATGGAGTAACTGATAAGCGTATCAGCCCCCTAGTTCTAGATTCCCCCATGAGTGGAAACATCCTCTCTACATCTACCCTGTCAAGCCCCCTCAGAATCTTATATTGTAGGAATGTCTAGTTCCTATCCAAAGACTGAGGTCCACTCAGGCGCTCAAACAAAACGAAGTTTAATGGAAACTAACAGGTTTAAACAAGTAACTGCAGGAGAACATCGAGTGTAGGCCTGTTCAGTTCGGAGGCTCCACGAGGACTGCTCGGGCGGTCCCGTGGTTGACGTCATGACGTCATCACGTTCTTCCCGCCAGTGGGGGATCACGTGATGTACGGCGTGACGTCATCGCGTTTACCCGCGCTGTTAAAGTAATCACGCTCTGTACAAGTAAACAGTATAAATAAAGACACAGACTCAGGCTGTAGCTAACATGTTGTTAAAAGGAATTATATACAAACGATCTGAGTCCTTTAGTGGCTCCGCCACATGCGCCCCCCCAGAATTGTCTTTAACAGCAAAAGTGAGACGGCGAGGAGGCCTGACAAGCCTATCCGAGCGACTTCTGTAACCCTGAAGTGGAAGCTGATGGGCGGTGGTCGAGCTAGCGGGCGGTTGTGGTGGATCTGGCACGGCGACTATGGGCGGTCGGCCCCGTTTTGGCAGTGCAGGTCTAAGTGTGCCGGCTTCAACCGGTCAACCGAAATGTGGTCCGGTTTACTTCCGATATCGACCGAAAAGGTTTTGTCTCCCGGCTCTATAACGCGGAAGGGACCAGTGTAAGGAGGCTTGAGCAGATCCCGGTGGGCGTCGTGGCGGATAAACACATACTCGGCGCTTGTCAGCTCAGTTGGGACGTGGGAGCTCTGTAAGCCGTGATGCGATGTAGGCACTGGAGCGAAATATCTGGCCGCTTCCTGGTGGCTGACGAGTTGCTGGGATGCGGACCATGGCTCTGTTGGAGACGGGAGGAAATCCCCATGTACTCGTAGTGGCTGGCCATATACGAGTTCCGCCGAGGACGATTGCAAATCTTCTTTGGGCGCTGTACGAAGACCTAAAAGGACCCAGGGAAGTCTGTCCACCCATCCCGCGCCTTGAAGACTGGCCCGCAGAGCGGCTTTGAGCGACCTGTGGAATCGCTCGCACAGGTCGTTCGCCTGTGGATGATAGGCGGTGGTGCGATGTAGTTTGGTGCCGAGCCCCTGAGCCACAGCATTCCAGAGCTCAGAGGTAAACTGCGGTCCACGATCGGAAGAGATGTCCGCCGGTACCCCGAAACGAGCAACCCATGAGAAGATGAAAGCTCTGGCCACGTCTGCCGAAGTGGTGGAAACCAAAGGACCTGCCTCTGGCCATCTAGTGGTGCGGTCTACCACTGTGAGGATGTGTGTAAAACCTTGAGAAGGTGGAAGCGGCCCCACGAGGTCCACATTCATGTGGTCGAATCGACGCTCCGGAACAGCGAATGTGGCCAATGGAGCTTTTACATGAAGCTGTACCTTGGCCTTTTGGCAGACCACGCAGGTGTTGGCCCAGTCGTGGACATCCATGTGCATACCCTTCCAGACGAATTTTGATGACATCAGCCTTTGCGAGGCCTTCATGCCAGGGTGTGACAACCCGTGTATGGCGTCGAACACTTTTCGGCGCCAGGCAACTGGTACGATAGGGCGGGGAGCTCCCATGGAGACGTCGCAAAGTAGCGTGGTGCCTGCGGCATGGAATTTGACGTCGGCCGTTTGGAAGCTAGAGGGGCTGGTCCTGTATGCTTGGACCTCTGGGTCCGAGGCTTGATCCGCAGCCATGAGGGCATAGTCGATTCCGAGTTGGACTGCGTGCACAGTCGCGTGGGAGAGGCAATCCGCCACCAGGTTGTCTTTGCCGGACAAATGCTGAATGTCCGCGCTGTTAAAGTAATCACGCTCTGTACAAGTAAACAGTATAAATAAAGATACAGACTCAGGCTGTAGCTAACATGTTGTTAAAGGGAATTATATACAAACGATCTGAGTCCTTTAGTGGCTCCGCCACAATATGTTTCAATAAGATCACCTCTCATTCTTCTAAACTCCAATAAGTATAGGCCCAACCTGCTCAACCTTTCTTCATAAGACAACACCCTCATCTCAGGAATCAACGGAGTGAACCTTCTCTGAACTGCTTGCAATGCAAGTATATCTCTCCTTAAATAAGGTGACCAAAACTGTACGCAGTATTCCAGGTGTGGTCTCACCAACACCCTGTACAATTGTAGCAAGACTTCCCTACTTTTATACTCCATCCCCCTTGCAATAAAGGCCAACATGAATTTATAATCCTCAAATGACACCTTAAATTTTATTGCACAATTAATTTTGCTTGCTATTCATACAAGTTGTGTCACTGCAAGCTCCAGAACTAGCTGTGCCTCTAGCCAAGCTGTTCCAGTACAGCTACAACACTGGCATCTACCCGACAGTGTAAAATTTCCCAGGTATGTCCTGTCCACAAAAAACAGGACAAATCCAATCCAGCCAATTACTGCCCCATCAGTCTACTGTTAATCATCAACAAAGTGATGCAAGGTGTCATCGATAGTGCTATCAAGCGGCACTTACTCACCAATAACCTGTTCACCGATGCTCAGTTTGGGTTCTGCCAGGACCACTCGGCTCCAGACCTCATTACAGCCTTGGTCCACACATGGACAAAAGAGCTGAATTCCAGAGATGAGGTGAGAGTGACTGCCCTTGACATCATGGCAGCATTTGACTGAGTGTGGCACGAAGGAGCGCTAGTAAAATTGAAGTCAATGGGAATCAGGGAACAGACTCTCCACTGGCTGTTGTCATACCTAGCACAAAGGAAGATGGTTGTGGTTGTTGGAGGCCAATCATCTCAACCCCAGAACATCGCTGCAGGAGTTCCTCAGGACAGTGTCCTAGGCCCAACCATCTTCAGCTGCTTCATCAATGATCTTCCATCCATCTTAAGGTCAGATGTGGGGATGATTGCACAGTGTTCAGTTCCATTCGCAACTCCTCAGATAATAAAACAGTCCATGCCCGCATGCAGCAAAATCTGGACGACGTAGCAAGTAACTTTCGCACCACACAAGTGCCAGGCAATGACTATCTCCAACAAGAGAAAGTCTAACCACCTCCCCTTGACATTCAATGACATTACCATCATCGAATCCCCCATCATCAACATCCTGAGGGTCACTGACCAGAAATTAACTGGACCAGCCACCTAAATACTGTGGCCACAAGAGCAGGTCAGAGGCTGGGTATTCTGTGGCGAATGACTCACCTCCTGACTCCCCAAAGCCTTTCCACCATATACAAGGCACAAGTCAGGAGTGTGATGGCATACTCTCCACTTGCCTTGATGAGTGCAGCTCCAACAACACTCAGGAGCTCGACACCATCCAGGACAAAGCAGCCCATTTGATTGACACCCCATCCACCACCTTAGACATTCACACCCACCACCACTGGCGCACCATGTCTGCAGTGTATACCATATACAAGATGCACTGCAACAACTCGCCAAGGCTTCTTCAACAGCACCTCCCAAAAATGCAAACTTTATACCTAGAAGAACAGGGCAGCAGGCACATGGGAACACCACCATTTCAAGTTCCCCTCCAAGTCACATACCATTCTGTCTTGGAGATACATTGCTGTTCCTTCATCGTCACTGGGTCAAAAAAAACCTACCTAACAACACCGTGGGAGTACCTTCGGACTCAGCGGTTCAAGAAGACTGCTCACCACAACCTTCACAAGGGCAATTACGGATGGGCATTGGGGGCCCATGCCTGAAACAGGCATTTGGCTCTTTGCATGTGCAAATAGGGGGCCTATCAACGCCTGTTTGAGGCCGCCTGTGCAAAATTGGGCTGCACTGAACATAGCCGGCACAGGAAAACATGGTCAACATGCAGCCTAACCAGCAGTCCTTAAAGGAGGCATCTGCAACTCGCCAGTCTCATGAACAGGTTGGGGCTCTTTTCTCTAGAAAAGAAAAGACTGAGAGGTGGCCTGATAGAATTACATAGAATGTACAGCACAGAAACAGTCCATTTGGCCCAACTGGTCCATGCCGGTGTTTATGCTCCAAGCGATCCTCTTCCAACCACTCTTCATCTCACCCTTCATCTATCAGCATATCCTTCTATTCCTTTCTCCCTCATGTGTTTATCTAGCTTTCCCTTAAATGCATCTATGCTATCCGCCTCAACCACATCCTGTGGTAGCGAGTTCCACATTCTAACCACTCTCTGGGTAAAGAAGTTCCTCCTGAATTCCCTATTGGATTTATTGGTGACTACCTTATATTTATGATCCCTAGTTTTGGACTTTCAGTGCTAGAAATTCATCTTGGGCAGTGGCGCAAAACGGGCGGTATTGGATCAGCCGCTCGTTACACATAGTGCCTGATACTCAGCCATTGCACTCATTGGAACTGAATATCAGGCGCCGAGTATAACAAGTGGCCGATCCAATACCGCCCGTTGTGCATCACCGCCCAAGACAAATTTCTAGGCCTCAGTCTTTTCTGATAGATATAACATCTTAGTTCTGGTACCTTCCTTGTAAATCTTTTTTGCATCTTCTCCAGTGCCTCTATATCCTTTATTATAATATGGAGACCAGAACTGTGCACAGTACTCTAAGTGTGGTCTAACCAAAGTCCTACACAAGTTTAACATAATCTCACTGCTTTTCAATTCTATCCCTCTAGAAAAGAACCCTAGTGCTTTGCTTTTTTATGACCTTATTAACCTGTGTCGCTACTTTTAGTGATTCGTGCATCTGTACCCTCAGATCCCTTTGCTCATCTACCCCATTTAGTCCCTTATTTTCCAAGCAGTGTGGCCTCCTTACACTTCCTACCAAAATGCACCACCTCACACTTATCTATATTGAAATTCATTTGCCAATTACACACCCAGTCAGCAAGGTTATTAATGTCTTCTTATAATTTGTCACTGTATTCTTCAGTACTGACTATACCTACCAATTTGGTAGATGTCTTTAAAATTATGAAGGGATTCGATAGCATAGACGTAGAGAAAACTTTTCCACTTGTGGGGGTTCAAAACTAGGGGCTATAAATATAAGCTAGACATTAATAAATCCAATAAGGAATTCAGAAGAAACTTCTTTACTCAGAGTGGTGAGAATGTGCAACTTGGAGTGGTTGAGGAGAACAGCAAAGATGCATTTAAGGGGAAGCTAGAGAAGTAAATTAAGGAGAAAGGAATAGAAGGATATGCTGATAGATTGAGATAAAGTAAGGTGGGACGAGGCTCGTGTGGAGCATAAACGCCGCATAGAGCTGTTGGGCTGAATGGTCTGTTTCTGTGCTGTAAATTCTATGTAGTTCTATGTAATGTAAATGTCGGATGGGCCTCTGGCCTACCCGTTCCGGTGCAGGGTGCCGGCTCCAACCTATTTCTACGCCAGTAACTGCAGCCAAGAAATTACTGTAGATACTATTTTGTGACAAACGCAATGTTTTTTATGACTTTCCTTTGCCTTCTATTTTAAAGCAGGTGGTAACCCATTTATTTAAATCTTTTAAAAATATACCAATGAGAGCACTTTAGTTATTTGCTTCTAAACTGATGTTCCTGATGATAGAGGTCACAAAAATCTCTGGAATGCGTTCAGCTTTAAAAAAAATAAGAACAGATGTTGGCCCAGATTTCCAGTCATGCTATGGAATGATGTGATGATTGAAGAGATGGAGCAGCAGAGTTCACATTGGTCTATGATATGCATGCCACGACTGAAATAAATAACTGATGCAAGAAATAGTCAGGAGAACTTTTCTATGCTGCACATGCCAACGTGGTGAAGGTCCTGTATTGTGGGACAACGGGAAGGTAGTAATAGATGTGCAAGACCTATAGTACAGGAAAAGCCATAGAGAAGCTGCCATTCAGAGGGTGCATGGACTACATGTGTGGTTCAGTTAGTTGTATGTGGGTTTTTTGAAAGTATGTTTTAATTCTCATTTTGGTCAGGTTAATTCTTAGGCCTAGAAATGTAATGGTGTTGCGCCCCTTTTGCAGGCGCAAAATGGGCAGCAAAGCGTTCAATATGGCGGGCGGATTGCTAGCGCACATTCTGAGCTGGAAGTCCACCGTCTGCTATAGTGCTATCGGCGTCCAGGGCCCACACCTGAAACCGGTGTTATGCCGTTTGCATATGCAAATAAGGGGGCCCAACACCTGTTTGATGCCTCCTTTACCAAATTGGTTTGTCCTGAATGCAGCTGACGCAGGCCAGCAGCGTTCAGGAAAATCAGGTCTACATGCTGATCACCACTCTGGATCACTTGGGCGTGGCAAATATTGCAAAACCGGGTAGGTATGATAGCCTTTTCTCATTCTGGATGAATAGACAAAAACATGAACCAATACTCTATTCCACTGGAAACAGGCACAAGCGTTCCATCTCTGTCCTCCTGTTGGCTAAGCCAAGGAGCAGCATTGGCAATGGAAGCCATGGGGCAATTTGCAGTCCAATTCTCTATGTAAAGGAACAGGATGGGGCAGCAATGAAGAGAACAGGATGTCAAATGGTGCAAAATATGGAATTAATATAGACTTCTCTGTATATATGAACTCCCGCTATCAGTACCAAGAAAAATACAACCAGGAAAGATCCCACAGAAGACAGCTTTAAATGTCAGTCAGAATTGTTCTTATTTTAAATATCTGTCATACGATTTAGTAGTACTAGTCTTTATAATTCACAGTTCATTTAGGAATGTGCTGCTATTGTACATACAGCCTTTGGCAGGGCAGACCCTTGACTTGCTGGTAGAGGAACATCCCTGAAAGAAAAGGACAAAAAGGATGATTTTTCGATTAAAATCCTGCTGCTCAAATGCACTACAGAAAACTGGCTGTATGCCAGTAACATATTTCAATTTCAGCTTTTTTTATTCTCGTTAATGAAAAACGATTATCATTTTTGTCATTTAAATTCTCTCCGCTAGCATTATCAGTGTAAAGCCAAGTTACATTAATTTTTATCCTGGTAGCTGTAAAAGAATTTTTTAATACCTATTAAGCAAACCAAAATGAATGGAGCTATAAAGAACGAGAATACAATCGTGCCCTTGGAAGGTTGCACAAGGGAAATGCTGATCAGGATGAGCAAAGATCTGCACATAGATCTGCTAACTACTGAGTATCACAGCACACCAATAACTTTGCGTATCATAACAAGTCATTAAACACACATTGTTACATTTACATGTGAAGTTAGGACAAACATAGAGATGTTCAAGTTGAAACAATTTAAGTTGACAAAGCAGTTTAAAGCTCAAACTGTTTGATATTCAAGTACATAGACTTTCAATGGATTACACGAGTCTTGGTCATGCAGAAATTATTCAAGCACTTGTGATTATCTGAGGCTAAGCTGAACGTGCATGGCAATTTGAACTTTATAGTAAATGTGAGTTATTTTGAGTGTTGTGCATGGTTATAATAATCCCAAAATAATGATGAATTAAAGTAGATTTTGGCCCGTATTTTCCGATCAAAGGCTTCCTGCGTGCGGAGGCCTTCAATCTGGAAAAAATCTACGTACTTACCTGAGGGCTCCCGAGGTCCAGACACTTCCGCTCCTGGGCCTCTCCAACTCGAAATGCACAGGGCCCACGTATTCCAGAGGCGCATGCGGTTCGCAAGTGTCCCTGGGATCACGTGGGCCATGGGGAACCAATCAAAGAAGGGAATCTCCCTTCATACACTTGACAGATAGACCTGTCAAATATATGAATGGAGATCACCCCAAAAACACAGTAAAATATTAAATAAATGTTTTTTAAAAATCACATTTTTAAAATGAGTTGAAATTACAATAAATTAAATACTTTAAACAAAATTTAAATTTTTTGAAAAATATAATTAAAGTTTTTTATGGGGCTAAAAGTAAACTTACCTTTTTTTAAAGTATTTTTAAATGATAAATGAGTGAATTTTTAAAAAACTTTTTTCAACTCTTATGCTGGTAAAAGCAGGCCTTTTACCAGGCGTAAGATTTCTAAGGGTTTTCAGCGGGTGGAGGTTCTCCAGAAAGCGGAACTCTCCCCCCGCAGAGACCCTTCTCCAGGGCAGGCGTCCGATCTGTCAAGAGCATTCTTGACAGATCGGAAATGCCGGTTTTCAACGCATGCCTGAAACCGGCATTTCCGATGTTCCTACAGGTGTGTATTCCGATCCTTACCCACCCGTAAGGTTCGGAATATACGGTCCTTTATGTCCTGGTGGCTCAGAAAATAAAACCCTTTGCTCCCAGCTATAAAACCATGACTTGGAGTGCCAGCAATAACCTACTTATCTTATTGGGTAATCTTTGTCAGTTGTTGAGCACCTTGCTAAACAAAGTGGCAAATACAACTGAAGCATTTCATTTCAGTACATACTCCCACAAAGGCAAAAACTCTACTTGTGTAGTTAAGCAACCATGGTCAACAAATGAGGTAACATACAATAGCAAATTAAAAGAAAATGCTTACACAAATGCATGGAAATTGGAAATCCAGCAGACTGGGAAAGCTATAAAAATCAGCAAAGGGATAGAGAGAAAGTAATAAGAGGTGCAAAAAGAAAATAGGAAAAAAAACTTGCAAAGGATATCAAAGCTAACAGTAAAAGTTTTAATAAATATATTAAGAGAAAGAGGCCTAGAAATTGGATAAAGCCTGGGGGCCATCGCCCAGCGCTATTTGCCTGCACCCATTCAAAGTGGTGCAGGCAGCACACAACATTTGTTCTGCCTGCTTGTTTTGCACGATTGCAGTGCTGATCTCAGAGTTAAATGTGCTGCTGATTGGCTTAACGCTCAACAGGGTGGGGGGGGGGCAATACCGGGTGCTGTCTACTGGCCAATAAAATTTGGCCTAGGCTCTCTGCCCTACTTAAAGGGGAGGTGCTTTGGTGCAGAAGCACCTCATTGTCAGTCAAAAGGAAGCCATGACCCAACAGCTGAGAGAAAGGGCTATTCGATTTTCTGATGTGACACTGGAGGCCTTGGTCCTGGGGGTTCAATGATGCCATGATGCCTCTACCCGAAGGGGGGGCAAGAGGCCTTCAAGGATGACCTCAAGAAGGATCTGGGAGGAGATCGCTTAATCCGTCACTGTGACGAGTATTGTCCCCAGGACCTGGATCCAGTGCCACAAAAAGTTTAATGGTCAAGGTGAGTGAATGCATCAGCAAATGCCATATCCCACCATCTGCACCACAAGCCTCACACACTGCTCAATGCACCGCACCCCCATCAGTCACCTACCAACAATCTCTAGCTATCACCATTCATACCTCACAATCATACTTTACTTCACCCTCACGCACTTAGCACTGCTGCAAGACTCACACCCACATCTCACATCTTGCACGCACTGGCAGCTATTCAAACATGGCAGATACATCATCCAAACACATTGTATCACACTCACTGACACACTTCCCTTTCTCTTGCAGGCCAAGGCGGCTCACAACCGGAGAGAGTACCAGCAGATGAGTGGAGGCTGTCTTGTTTTACACACTTTGTACAAAAATAATAAATTGCAGGACAACGGAGTATTACAGTTTAAACTCTTTTATGAAGCATCAGGTCTGTGATCTCAATCATACAGCACAGTGGGGACAAGATGGAGTTAGGACCCCTGGGTCTTCAAAACAATAGCAGTCCTTACAGATGCCTGCAGGCCAATGACAACTCAGCATGTGATCACATGTGAATCTAATAGGTATTCCTTACAGATGCCTGCGGGCCAATGATAATTCAATATGCAAATGTTACATCCCCTTTCTTTTAAAAGAAAAATGTTATGCATTACTTTTAAACCTTTCTTCTACCTAATGTGCTCGGTAGCATAAACATCTAAGTAAACTCAGCATTTAACTAGCACTGAAAACATCTCAACGTTTCATTAACGATGTACAGTATTTTTTTTCAGGGCAGCGATCCGCCTACACCCTTTGACAGTTCACAAGTCAAGGATAACTCTAGGCTTGACCTCTCGTCCTGACCTTGTGTGGTATGGAACTGAGCATGCTCCTGAATCGGTCAACAAATTAGGTTCAGGTAAGTATGATGTGTTTTGTGTATTGCTCTGTTCATCACACTCTGTAGAACTGATCCTCTCGTCGGAATGACGGTGTTGTTCCTTGGTGTTCAGGAGGTGCCTGCAATTGCGGCGGTACACCTGTCCTTCTGGGGTGCGGACGTGATACGATCGCTCAGTGTCAGCTGGCTGGATGACGACTGCTGGCTTCTAGTAGTCATGCTCCTGGATTCTGACGGGTTCTCCATTGTGCAGCGGTGGCAGTAGTCTAGCTGACCTGTCATAGTATCTCTTTTGGTGTTGCTGTCTCTGTACACGTTTTGCATGCACTTGCTTGCAGCTGGCGACCTCTGGCTGCAGCTGCTGGTTGGTGCTTGGAAGGATTGAGCGAAGTCTGCGGCTCATCAACAGCTGCGCTGGTGACTTGAAGTTGTCAACCGAAGTGTTGCGGTACTCAAGGAGACTGATGTAGAGGACTCTTTTGTCCGCTTTGGCTTTGTCCATGAGTGTTTTTGCAATCTGGACAGTTTTTTCAGCAAGGGCATTACTTTGAGGGTAATGTGGGCTTAATGCGACATGTGTGAAATCCCATGCCTTGGCAAACGACTCAAACTCTTTTGATTTGTATTGGGGGCCATTGTCTGAGACTAAAGTCTCTACAATGCCATGCCTGGCAAAGGCTGCCTTTAGCTTGTGGATCACAGCTACAGATGTGGTGCTGTGAAGCTTGTCCAGTTCAAAAAATCTGCTGTAGTAATCAACAGTCACTATGTAGTCCTCGTTATTCCATATGAACAGATCCGTTGCTGCGACCTGCCAGGGCCTGTCTGGCATACGGTGAGGTATCATGGGCTCTTTGACATTTGATGGGCGGCGTTCTAGACAAATGGAACATTTTCCGACAATGTCCTCAATGTGTTTGCACATTCCGGGCCAAAACATAATGTCACATGCTCTTTGTTTGCATTTTTCCATGCCCATATGTCCAGCATGAATTTTTGTCAACATCTCTTCTCTGAGACTGGTAGGAATGATGATTTTCTCCCTTTTGAAGATGATTCCGTTGATTTGTGACAGTTTGTCTTTGTGTTTCCAGAATTCAGATATGCTCTGAGGGCATTTCCTCCTTTCCTCAGGCCATCATTCATGTATGACTTTGCTCAGCAGTGTGAGCTGTGCATCTTTCTCTGTTCCTGCTTGGATCTCCTTCAGTTTTGAGTCACTCACAGGTAAGCTGTTGTACACCATGTGCACCTGCACATCCATGCCTTCACTGAGGCTGCTGTCCTGGTAGCTAAGAGACTCTCTGGAGAGCATGTCTGTGACAGGAATGTCTTTGCCTGGATGGTGAATGATTGTGAAGTCATACTTCTGTAGCTGAAGGATCATTCTCTGTAGCCTTGGTGGTGCTGCGGCTAGTGGTTTCCTCGTGATTGACTCGAGGGGCTTGTGGTCGGATTCCACAATGACTTGTCGGCCATAGACGTACTGGTGGAAACGCTTACATCCAAAGAAAATTGCATATAGCTCTTTCTCGATTTGAGCATAGTTGATTTCACTGTCTGTGAGAAATCTGGAAGCAGAGCCTTCTTGCAGTAATGCTGCGCCTAGTCCGTACTTTGACGCATCCACTTGTAGCCTGAGCTCTATGTTGGGGTCGCAGTAGGCAAGAACTGGTCCTGGTTCTCTGGTGATTAGGTCTTTCATTTTCTGAAATGCTGTGTCATGTTGTTTGCCCCACAGGAACTCATTGGATTGTTTGAGCAACTGATGCATGGGTACATTGATTTCGGAGAGGCTCGGGGCAAACTTGGCTAAGTAGTTAACCATGCCTAGTACTGTCTCTAACTCTGCGCGGTTCTTCGGCGGCTCCATCTTCTTGATGGCGGAGATTTTCTCTGGATCCGGCTTAATGCCATCAGTTGAGAGGCGATGCCCGAAATTACTGATCTTGGTGGATTCGATTATGCTTTTCTCGGGGTTGAGCCGGATACCTTTCTCCCGTGATCTTTGTAGCATCGCACGGAGGTTCCTCTCTATTCCTGCCATAGATAAGGATGTCATCTACGATTGCGACTACTCCGTCGAGGCCTTCATAGGTTTCGTCGATCTTCCGCTGGAATTCATCCTGAGCTGAGATAAGACCAAATGGTAAACGCAGAAATCAGTAGCGTCCAAATGGTGTGTTGAATGTTGTTAGCTTAGATGACTCTTCCGTGAGCTTGATAGTCCAGTATCCTGATCGTGCGTCCATTACACTGAAGTAACGTGCTCCCACTAGCTTGGGTGTGATGTCATCTGGCGTTGGTAGAGGGTAGTGAGGGCGCTTGATAGCCTTGTTCAAATCTCTGGGGTCGAGACAGACTCTGAGCTTGCCTGTACGTGGTTTCTCAACCACTACTAGCGCATTGACCCACTCTGTCGGTTCTGTTTCCCGGACGATGATTTCTGTATTCTCCATGCTCTGCAGCTCCTCCTTCAGGTGACTACGTAGAGCAAGGGGTATCCTTCTCAGTGGGCAAACCACAGGGGTTGCTGCTGGGTCAAGGTGAATAGTGCATTCACCTGGGAATAGTCCGATTCCTTTGAAAACGTCAGCAAACTCCTCCATGACTGTCTGCTTCTCAACTGGTGCTGTCAATGATAGCACTAGCTTGATGAGGTCCATGTCTAAACATGCCTTTAGACCTAGCACTGGAGGTGCCCGAGTGTCAACAATGTAAAAGTCTAACATCATGTCGCTTTCTTTGTACTTGCATTTCATCACGCATGTGCCTTTTACAATGAGCTGCTCACCCCCATAGCTGGTCAGTCTGCGTGAGGCTGTAGCTCACACTCATCCTTCAAGCTGTGACACTCACTAAGGAATTACATTAACCTGAGCTCCAGTGTCTAGTTTAAACTTAAGCTCTGTGCCCTGTTTTCCTATCTCAATATCGGCAAGGGCTTGCTCGGTCTCTGAAATCTGTTTTTTCTGTGACACAGAATCAATAAACAGTTCCTCTGCATTTGGCTCTCTATCTGGCATTTAGCTGTCACTCACTGTGTGTACTGCTTTCCGAAAACAGTCCTGCAGACTTTAGCAAAGTGGTTCCGTTTACCACATTTAGCACATCGCCTTCCTTTGGCAGGGCAGTACTCCTTTTCTCCATGCATCTTGTTTCCACAATATCCACAGTTTTTGAAGCGTTTTATGTCTATGTCGCTCATTTTTAGAACTCTAAAACACGCTCTCTGGGCTGTGTTCTTTGGTGTGTATCTATTAACTGCGTGCACTGTCTGTTCACTCGAGCTGCTCGTGGCGCCGGTTATGGTTTTCAACTGTGCTTGGGCTATCTCGTGCGATCTAGCTATGTCCATAGCTTTGTCCAGCGTTAGCCCGGACCCAACATTCAAAAGTTTCTCTCTCACTTTAGCTGAATGTATTCCAAACACGATGCGGTCTCTGACCATCTCATCTTTATCTGCATATTCACAGTCTTTTACCAGCAGTTTTAACTCAGTCACGAACTGTTCAAACGACTCACTAGCTCCTTGTACTTTCTCCTGAAACTTGTACCTAGCGAATATCGTATTTGTCTTGGGCATCACATATGATTCAAAACGGTCAAAATAACTTTTCAGTACCTTTGCTTCATCCGCAGTGAGAGACCATGTGTTAGAAATGTCTCTCCCTTTTTCTCCGATCCACAGAAGTAGGTAGCTGCATCTTTCTTCCTCCCCTTTGCTTTTCAGCGGACCCGAGAATATCAACTGCACGTGTTGCTTGAACTTGCTCCATTCTCTAGGTAAGTTCAAAGATTCCCAATTCATTTGAGGTAAGGGAGCTCCAACGATGTCCATTTCAAATCCCTGTTCTGACCCCATGTCTTGTTTTGCACACTTTGTACAAAAATAATAAATTGCAGGACAACGGAGTATTACAGTTTAAACTCTTTTATGAAGCATCAGGTCTGTGATCTCAATCATACAGCACAGTGGGGACAAGATGGAGTTAGGACCCCTGGGTCTTCAAAACAATAGCAGTCCTTACAGATACCTGCAGGCCAATGACAACTCAGCATGTGATCACATGTGAATCTAATAGGTATTCCTTACAGATGCCTGCGGGCCAATGATAATTCAATATGCAAATGTTACAGAGGCCAAGCAAGAATTGACAACCTGATGGACCTGGAGGAAGCAGTGCTAGACATCATTGGAGGGGCCGTGACAGATCCGTGGTGAGCGGAGAAGTGGAAAGCATTGCTGATGATGACAGTATGCACATACCTAATCCTTCTTTGCACATCCCACTTCCCCTCATCCCACAATCTCTTCTCACTTACAAGCTGCTGATGCCCACTAACAAGCTGCTGATGGTGTATGCATGGATATCTTACTTTACCCCCCACCCCCCCACATCCCCGCACCACAAACCGACCCTTATGCCTTTTTCCTTTCAGCTACCCAAGAACTGGAACCTGGCTAGCCTGTGCCTGAAGTTGTGGAGGAGAGGGATGGAGGAGAAGAAGAAGAAGACACATCAGCACGGCATCTGACACTCGCAGGCACCAGCTCAGAGATTGGCACTGCGCAGAATTTATAGGGTGGTACAGAGGCGGGATCTGCACATGGTTGAGTCACCAAGCACGAGTGTGCTGCAGCCAAGCCAGGGGGAAAAGGTAGCTTGGTTGCCAGCTCCTTGGTGGGCGAGTTCACACACAAGTTCTGCTGCACAGGACTCAGATAATGAGAGTGTTTGAAGACCAGGACCTCAAACCCGGCACTAAGCTCATGGTCTACAGAGCAGCAGTGATACCCGCCCTGCTGTATGCCTCAGAGACATGGACCATGTAAAGCAGGCACCTCAAAGCACTGGAGAGGTACCACCAACGCTGCCTTCGCAAGATCCTGCAAATCAATTGGCAGGATAGGCACACCAACATCAGTGTTCTTGCTCAGGCCAACATCCCCAGCATCGAAGCTTTGACCATGCTCGATCAGCTCCGATGGATGGGTCACATTGTCCGCATGCCTGATACGAGACTCCCAAAACAAGTGCTCTACTCGGAGCTCCGGCACGGCAAGAGAGCCCCAGGTGGGCAGAGGAAATGCTCCAAAGACACCCTCAAAGCCTCCTTGAAAAAGTGTAACATCCCCACCGACACCTGGGAAACCCTGGCCCAAGACTGCACAAAGTGGAGGAGAAGCATCCAGGAAGGCGGCGAACACCTCGAGTCTCTTCGCCGGGAGCAAGCGGAAGCCAAGTGCAGGCAGCGCAAGGAGCGCACATCAACCCAAGCACCCGACCCACCCGCCCCTTCAACCACAGTCTGACCCACCTGTGACAGAGACTGTAGGTCTCGCATTGGACTAATCAGTCACCTGCAAACTCATTTTTAATGTGAAAGCATGTCATCCTGGGTTCCGAGGGACGGCCTAAGAAGAAGAGAAGAATGACCTCGATGAGGCAGCCTTCAGAGGAAAGGTGATGGGCATGCACACAGAAATGCTTGGTGCAATGGCAAGCTTGCCAGAGAGCCTCTTATCAGTGTCAAGGAGCATGGAGGAGTCCGGCTCCAACATTGCACAGGGTTTTGCGCAGAGCTTCGAGCCCATGATTTCCAGATGGAAATGATGAACAATTCCATGACAGAACTTATGCACCCAAACATGATGCTGGGTGTGATAGGCGATCTCGCAGCTCCCATTGCAGCACAGGTGGAAGCGACCCAAAATCTCAGTGCTGCAGTGGAAGTGCTGACTGCTCTCCTGCATTCTCAGCTTGCTGCCATGCAAGCTCAGACTGCTGCCATCGTGGCTGGGTTTGCAAGAGTCGAAAGGGGCTTGCGGGGTGTCACAGCAGTCCAGCAATCTGTGCTCCAATGGATGGCGAGGAATGCTGAGGCACCGCCGCGGGGAGTGGCAGTGGCTCTGCAGAGCAAGAACCTGCTGTCCTCTCTCAGGGTGACAGCATTCCTACTCCCACCACTGCCACTCCGCCAGTGCCCTTGCTGCTGCCTGTCATCCAGCCAGCCCAGTCTGCTGCCGCCTATACCGAGGTAGTGCAGTCTACAGCCGGGCCTTCTAGGTCCAGAGCTGGTCGAGGTCATCCTGCAAGGCCATCTGTAGTCTCCCACACTGAAAGTCAGCAGCCTTCCACCAGCCATGCTGCAGCCACTGGGGGAGCACTTTGTAGGAGCACTAGAGTAGGAAAAGGCACACGAAAGACAGACATGAAGGGAATGTACAAGGGTGATTAGTTGACTTTGTTCTTTTGATTTGAATTTGATAAATTTATAAATTATGTTTGGAATGTGTGTTTTGTGGTGGCTCTCATTTCAGCTTTGTGCCCAGGAGGATGTTGTGATGTTCCATGACAGATGGATGTTAAGATGGGGAAATGGTGAGCAACGGGGATTTGGGGTTTCATTCACTGGAACCAGAGTCTAATGAAGTGCTCAGGGACAGCCTGTCCGGAATGGGGATGTGCTGCCTGCCTCCTCCCTTCCTCTTCCTCCTCCTCTTCCTTTTCTTCTGTGAAGGAATAAGCAATATACCTATTCAGAAAAATACACCATTCTATAAAAGAATTCTGACTTTATTAAAACATGACATACTAGGTTTGGAAATCTGGAAGCCTAACAACGGAGAAGCTGTGAACAGCATTCAGGCTATTGAGATAAGATAAGTTGTTGACACTGAATCAATAACTTTGTTGAAACAGGAGGTTGGAGGTTCCTGATAGTCTGAAGCCTGGGAAAGAACACAATGGTATACCCTGTTAAGGTGTCTTAAACCAACACTTTGGAAAGAATCACATAAAATTAAAGAAAATATGCCTTCGTAAAAATGACATCAAAAGAAACCCGGGAGACACGAGTCTGTGTTACAACCAGTTGAGGTAACTAAGAAGACAATGGTGCACCCGGTTGAGGTGTTTTTAATTTACATGTCGTAAAAAGACACAAACAGAAGACCTTGGTAAGAATGACATCAAATAGATGCACCTGCTCCATACCGTTTTTTATGATAAGCTTCGAACACCTAAGGGTGGAGACAAAATTCTTAATGCTACAAGCTGATCTAACTGTCAAAATAGCAGGGGTCAACAGAAAAATGACTAGAGATAATTAGCTTACATCAGCAGAAAACTTCAAAGGGAATACCACTGAGAAAGGGTATAAAAATTGAACTTTCAAATGGGAAGATAGATTCGCTGTAAAGGGGCAAAGCGATTCTCAGGCTTCAGAGGCAAGCTCTGTAAGTCTTCAACTCTTTGTATCTCAGGGATTAAGGTATTGTATTTGGTTTTGGAGGATATCCTGGAATAAACTAAGAACTGTAAAACTAGAGAAGTTAAGATTTGAGAATAAGGACCTTTGATAATAGAATTGTAAGTTTTTTGTATTTGGAACTGTTAATGTTGCGATTGAATCACCAACTGTAAATTACAGGTCAGTTCTTTAATAAATCTATATATTTTTAGAATTGTCTCACATAATACTTCTGTATCAAACTCGCGAACTCAATCTCTGTATGCTCTTTGGTGAGGAGTTGCAGAATTCTGGGGGAGTTTTCCAGACCCTCATAATATCCGGAACGTTACAGCCTAGCTAAACTTATTAAAAGTGCTATCTGGAGGATGGTAACATCTTCAGGTTGTTCCTTTCCTTTAGGGAGAGAAAGTCTGGACCTTTAGACCCAATTAAGCGTCTTTAGGATTCGGCACCTCAAACTTTAGTTGAAAGTGAACATCTGGGGAATACGCCTGATCTGGGGTAGCCCTAAAGGGGCTAGGACTAGTAATAATCCTTTCACTTCCTCCTTCTCCTGAGGTGGCCCCGGAACCCATGTTGGCCAGGACTGCGTGTTCATGATGGCCAAGTTGTGGAGCATGCAGCAGACCACCACGAAATGGCTCCTCCCGAGCATTCAAGGCAGCGGAACCATTGCTTGAGCTGCTCGTCTCCTTGGGGCAGCATGGTTGTCATTATATGAATGCTGGGCACGAGTGGTGGAGTTGCGGAGGGGATTCATCAGCCAGGTGCAGAGCCGATAGCCCTTGTCTCCCAGCAGCCACTCTTGGGTTTGACATGGTGACTGGAAGATTGCTGGCACACCGGACTGACAGAGGATGAAGGAATCATGACTGCTGCCAGGATACTAGGAATTCACCATGATGTGCTGGGCTTGGTCACACAACAACTGCACGTTAAGTGAGTGGTAGCCTTTGCTGTTACGGAACATCTCAGGATTGGTATACGACGCCCGCAAAGCCACATGTGTGCAGTTGATGGCACCCTGCACCATGGGGAAGACTGCTATCCTGGCAAAGCCAAATGTGCGCTCATTCTGCTTCTCTCTGTTCAGAGAAAATACAATGAAGTCCGTTCTCCTGGAGTAGAGAGCCTCTGTGACCTCCCAAATAAAGTGATGGACAGTGAATGGGAGATGTTAGCTATTTCTCCTGCTCCAGACTGGAAGGATCCAGTGGCAAAAAAATTCAGGGCCACGGTGACTTTGAAGGCCACTGGCAGAACCAAAGTTGCCCTGCTCTGAGACTGCAGGTCTGGTTGCAGGAGGTGGCGGAGTTCTGTGACCACCTCCTTGGGGAAGCAAAGCTTTCTAATACACTGCTCCTGGCTTAAGTGCAGGTTGGAGAAGTGCCCTCAGAAAACTCTAGGTGGGTAAGGTCTCTTGCTGAAAGCCCTCAATCCCCTCCTCCTCCTCCCTCTGCGAGCATCTTGTCCTCTTCACTGCCTCTGCTCCATCTCCCTCTCATGTTCGAGCGTGAGGGGAACTGCAAGTAGAACCCCCACAATTGGGAGCAAGTGGTGTGAGCAGAAGCCATTAAATGAGAAGCAAGGCATTCTCCACTTGCAGCAACACTCTGTCACCTCAGCAACTTTAAATAGCTTTAGAAATCTCCAAACAGTTGCACAAACTTAGGCAGACCCAGTAGAACTGAAAAAGCAAGTCAGCTGCAAGTTGTTGATGATCCCTTTAAATAGCACAGCTGGGGGGTCCTTCCTGCTGCTAAACACTTGGTCAGCTGGTCGTGATTAGGAGAGGGCATTAAATGGAGAGGCGACGTCCAAGATGGCAGAGCATGCATCAAATCAGCGTTGCACACTCACTGATGTCACGATCTGCCTCATCTAAAAATGTGGAGCAAGCAACGGCAACGCTATCCATCTGCCACGGGACCCGCTGGAAGTGGTTGCAAGCGAGGCGGCCACCATTTTTTCAGCAAAACCCGCCTTAACGGACAGCACTAAACCCCCGAATTTTGCGGCCAGTAAGTGGTAAAGTGGGCCCATTAAAGACAAATGCAGGTGAGACTATAATGGATAATAAAGAAATGGCAGACTTGTTAAATGAGTACTTTGTATCCATTTTCACTGTGGAGGAAGAGGACTAAATACCAGCAGTACAAGAGAACCTAAAAATAAGTCACGGCAAGGAACTTGGTGGGTTTATTGTAAGTAAAAAAAGGGTAAGGAAGAAAATAATGCAACTTAAGATGGACAAATCTCCAGGACCTGATGGTTTCCACCTGAGAGTATTAAAAGAAACAAGTGGAGGAATTGCAGATGCGTTCATCAACATTTTCCAAAGCTCTTTAGTTTCAGGAATTCTGCCTTTGGATTGGAAAATTGCAAATGTCACTCCATTATTTAAGAAGGGAGGGAGGGAAAAACCTGTTAGTTTAACATCAGTTGTGGGGAAGTTACTGGAATCTATCATCAGGGACAGAGTGGCTAAACACTTGGACGAGTATGAGCTGATCAAAGAAAGTCAGCATGAATTTGTGATGGGTGACTAATCTGGTTGAATTTTTTGCGACAGTCACTAGCATGGTGGATAGGGGAGTGTCTATGGATGTTGGCTATATGGACTTTCAGAAGGCATCTGATAAGGTTACACACAAGAGATATGGTAGGTGGTACGGTAGTGCAATAGCTATGTTAATGCACCACTAATCCAGAGGCTTGGAGAAATAATCCAAAGAACGTATTTTCAGCATGCTAGTTTGAGAATTTGAATTTGGTTTAAAAAGAAATCTGGAAATAAAATGCCTGTATCAGTAAAAATGACCATGAAGCTGTTGGATTGTCATAAAAATCCAACCAGTTCATTAATGTCCTTTAGGGAATGAAACCTGCTGTTGTTACCCGGTCTGGCCTCTATGTGACTCCAGTGCCACACTGTGGTTGACTCTTAGCTGCCCTCTGAATTGGCATAGCAAGCACTCAGCTGTATCAAACTACTACACGCAGCGGTTCAAGAAGAAGGCCCACCATCATCTTCTCAGGGCAACTAGGGATGGGCAATAAATGCCAATGATGCCCACATCCCGAGAATGTATTAAAAAAAGGAGATAACTGGCAAAAAAAAAATTGGAGGTAATGTGACATGGGTTGGTAACTGGTTAAGAAGTAGGAGACAGAGTGTTGGGATGAAGAGGCAATACTCTGATTGGTGGGATGTGACAAGTGGTGGTCCCCAGGGATCTGTTCTGTGGCCTCAGCATTTCACCATATTTATTAATGACTTGTATGAAGGAATTGAGAGTTGTATATCCCAGTTTGCAGGTGACACTAAGTTAGAAGGTGCAGTAAGTAGTGCAGATGGGAGCAGGAAGTTACAAAGGAACGTAGACAGATTAAGTGAGTGGGCAAAACTGTGGCAGATGGAGTTCAATGTGGGGAAATGTGAAGTCATCTATTTTGGATCCAAGAAAGACAAATCAACATATTTGTAATGGTGAGAGACTGGGAGCTGTGAAGGAAGAAAGGGATTTATGTGTCCATGTACACAAATCATTAAAAATGAGTGCACAGGTACAAAACATAATCAAAAAGACTAATGGAATGTTGGCCTTTATCTCAAAGGTGTTGGAATATCAAAGTGAGGAACTTATGCTTCAGTTGTACAGAGCCTTGGTCAGATCCCATCTGACATACTGCATTCAGTTTTGGGCACCGCACCTCAGGAAAGATATATTGTCCTTGGAAGGGGTATAGCGCAGAGTTTAGAAGATTGCGGGGTGATCTAATCAAAAAATGATAAAGAGCTTCAATAGTGGGGATATAGAGAAACTATTTCTTCTGGTGGGGGAATCCATAACAATTGGGCTTAATCTTAAAATTAGAGCTAGATTGTTTAGGAGTGAATCAAGAAGCAATTTTTATACAAAGGGTAATAGAAATCTGTAACTCTCTCCCCCAAATGATTATGGATTCTGGGTCAATTTGAGGAGGTAACAAGGAGGTTCGATGAGGATAGCGCATTTGATGTAGTCTACGTGGATTTTAGCAAGGCTTTTGACAAGGTGCCACATGGCAGACTGGTCAGAAAAGTTAAAGTACATGGGATCCAAGGGAAAGTGGAAAGTTGGATCCAAAATTGGTTCAGTGGCAAGAAGCAAAGGGTAATGGTCAACGGGTGTTTTTGTGACTGGAAGGCTGTTTCCAGTGAGGTTCTGCAGGGCTCAGTACTAGGCCCCTTGCTTTTTGTGGTATATATCAATGATTTAGACTTCAATGTAGGGGGCATGATTAAGAAGTTTGCAGATGATACAAAAACTGGCCATGTGGTTGATAGTGAGGATGAAATCTGTAGATGGCAGGAAGCTATCAATGAACTGGTCAGGTGGCCAGAAACTGGCAAATGGAATTCAATCCAAAGAAGTGTGAGGTAATGCATTTGGGGAAGGCTAACAAGCCAAGGGAATACACAATAAATGGTAGGACACTGAGAAGTGTAGAGGAACAGAGGGACCTTGGAGTGCATGTCCATAAATCCCTGAAGGTAGCAGGACAGGTAGATAAGGTGGTTAAGAAAGCATATGGGATACTTGCCCTTATTAGTTGAGGCATAGAATATAAGAGCAGGGAGGTTATGCTGGAACTGTATAAAACAGTAGTTAGGCCACAGCTAGAGTACTGCGTACAGTTCTGGTCACCATATTACAGGAAAGATGTGATAGCACTAGAGAGGGTATAGAGGAAATTTACGAGGATGCTGCCTGGGCTGGAGAATTTTAGCTATTAGGAAAGATTGGATAGGCTGGGTTGTTTTCTTTGGAACAGTGGAGGCTGTGGGGAGACTTGATTGAGGTGTATAAAATTATGAGGGGCCTCGATAGAGTGGATAGGAAGGACCTATTTCCATAGCAGACAGGTCAATAACCAGGGGGCATAGATTTAAAGTAATTGGTAGAAGGATAAGAGGGGAGTTGAGGAGAACTTTTTTTCACCCAGAGGGTGGTGGGGGGTCTGGAACTCACTGCCTGTGGTAGAGGCAGAAACCCTCATTGCATTTAAAAAGTACTTGGATATGCACTTGAAGTGCCGTAACCTACAAGGCTGCGGACTAAGAACTGGAAAGTGGGATTAGGCTGGATAGCTCTTTCTCGGCCGGCACAGACACGATGGGTCGAATGGCTTCCTTCTGTGCTGTAAATTTCTAAATTTCTATGAATTGAAATTTTCAAGATTGAGATCGATAGAATTTTTTGGGGTAAGGGTATTGTTGTGTATGTAATATGTATGCTACTTTGAACCTATGGACAGGACTGCACTACTTGTAGGGCGTAGTGATACGCAGTACCACTCCTGGCCATAGGGGTATAAATAGTACTGTGGGTACTGATCTCCCCTCAGTTCCCGCCTGTGGGCATGAAGTAAAGACCTACGTGTAGTCCCTACCTCCAACCAGTAAAGACCTGTTTGAGTTATACGTTTAAGTCTTTGTGTTAATTGTTCAATACAATACACATACTTAACACTGGCGATGAGTCAGGTTCTTACCCTGCGGCAGTTGAAGAGAGGTTTCAAACCTCACCACCCCACTAGAAGCGAGAGGCTTAGGACTCTGAAGCCTCCATCAGCGACTGAGCACTGGAGTGCAGCAGCCATCCTGACAGCTTCCAGCGACTGACAGAAGTCTTTCTGCAGTTTCCTTGTTCAACCTAGGTGGTGGGGTAAGCCGTGCAGCGTTGGCTGCAAAGACAGGGCTGGGGAAGTCGGAGCAGATAAGGGCCATCGATCACGATCGGAGATAAGGCCGGGCCGCCTTCAAGTGCGAGGCGCAGCGCGGGCCAGCGATCGGGACCAAAGATAAGGGCCGCACTCGGACTGAAAGGCGCGGCGGCTGCAGAAGCTCAAGGTGCGAGAGCCGCGGTGCACAGCGCGGGCTATCGATCGCACAGAAGATAAGGGCCGAGAGCCGCTTCGGTCGGGAGCCACTTCGCGATCCAGCGATCGCATCCGCTGATAAGGGCCGCACTCGGGCGATCGCGGCGAAGATAAGGGCCGCACTCGGGGGCTGAAGGGAGACGGCGTCGGGGGACGGGTGAAGACCACCAAGCGCGGGAAAACCGCCATTTTGTGGGCGGAGGACGACGGCAAGAGCGGGAAGCCGCCATCTTTGATAACAAGTAAAGAAAAGAAAATCTGAGAAATTGCAAATCTACAATGCCTAAACACGGGAATATTAGCACCTTTGATAGTGACCTCGAAGATTGGGCCATATATGTTGAAAGAGTAAAAAATTATTGTAAGGCCAATAAAATTCGTGACCAAGATAAAGCTCTAACATTATTAAATTTAATGGGTGCGAAGACATACGGGCAATTGAAACACCTGTTATCACCAGATGAACCGGCGGATAAGACGTTCGATGAGATTGTTACTGTCCTGAAAGATCATCTAAACCCCACGCCGCTGATGCTAGCGGAACGATTTAAATTTTATGACAGAAGGCAGCTACAGCATGAAAGCAATGCTGAATATTTGCTGGAATTGCGTAAATTAGCGAAATATTGCCAGTTTGGAACGGGACTGACAGATGCACTACGAGACAAATTTTTGTGTGGTTTATTTAAACAGCATACACAAAAGCGACTGCTCGAGGAGAATGAGCTGACGCTTGAGAAGGCGGTCACTATGGCAGCAGCACATGAAGCCGCAGCGAGAGGCATGGCAGTAATGCAGCTACGGTCACCGGAGCTCAGTGCACACAAATTGGGTGTGAGTTCTGGCAAATTTTATCGTTGTGGAAAGATCAGACATGATCAGAACCAGTGTTGGTTTAAAAACCAAGAATGTAGAACTTGTGGTAGGCTTGGACACATAGCTAGAGTATGCAGGTCAGGGAAGAAGACCAGCAACAAGAAGTCACCGCAAGGAAAATACGCAAAAGTACACAAGGTGGCCGAACAGGAGTCCGATTCAGACGCTAGCAGTAATGAACTGGCTGGCTTAAGCAGTATTGAACTGGCTAGCTTAAGGGTACTCAACATTGGTAAGGGTGCAGACCTCCAGACAATTTGGGTCACTCTTCAGATAGAAGGAGTCCAAGTAAAACTGGAATTGGACACTGGATCGGCATTGACGGTCATAAATAAGAAAGATTATGGAAGGTTATTCCAACATATTCCCCCACAGGATACGGAGCTCATATTGAAAACATACACGGGGCAAAGAGTGTACCCCATCGGGAAAATTGAGGTCACAGTGGTCCACAAGGGCGAAGGAAGTCAAATAATGGACTTATATGTGCTATCTGAAGGAGGTCCTCCACTACTAGGACGGGAGTGGATTAGGAAAATGAATATCGACTGGAATTTCCTACAAACAATAACGAGTGAGAACTCGGTGAACATAATCAACCCAGACTCTGGAACTGATGATGGTAAGACCAACCCGTGTGCAAAAGACAAAGTTTCAGCACAGAATTCCACTGAGATAGAGAATTCTGAGTCTGTCCAGTCTACTGACATGCACATTTCTGAGGGACACCGGGCTCGAACTCAACTCCATTTCAAACTGCAACAGCAATTAGAACAAATGATTCGCCGTTTTGAGCAAGAGATGAGTGCGACAAAAGAGTTCTTTGATATAGAGTGGGAACATCTGGAAAGACAACAGAAGCAGCTGCTGGAGCAAATGGAGCAGGAGCACACAAAACGTCTGATGTCAGAGGAGTTAACGGTCAGCCAACTCCTGCATATGCTGAAGGACAGGACTCTGAAATGGGAAAAACTTGAACACGAACTTCAATATTCAAACGAAAGGGGTTCGGAGCTCTCAAAGGTTATTGGAAGAGCTGAGGTGGCAACACAGACTGAGATGACTGCAACAGAGCAGCCCTTGGATGCCAAAAGTACGCTGACTCACGTCAACGTAGAACAACAGACCGCTGAAACAGCTGCTCCGGTAGAGGGATTGAATAGTCCGATCAATCAATCTCCAAAAGAAGTTGAAGTAGTAAAATCTCAAATGAGGTCATTAGTAAACGACTTGCTGAAAGCCCAGAAAAAGCTGGATGAAGAGGTACGCATGAAGAAGTCTCTTCAGGAAAGATGTCTGGACTTGGAACAAAAGCTGGCTAACGCCCAGCTGGGTATGGAAGAAATAGAAGACCCTCTCGCTGGCCTAGATCAGGACGACACCGAATATTACCATGACCTATTGAGTGACACTGAATATTATAGTGACCTGGTCTGCCCAACTTGTGATGAAAATTCCCAAAGTGCAGAAATCAGGATGAATCACTTAAAGTCTAAGGAACATAGGGAGATGGTGGCGCTACAGCTGGCAGCTGACAGGGGAGCCCAGAGAGTCTCTAAGAAGCAGAAAAGGAAAAGACGAAGCAGAAGATGATAACCATCTGAACCATTATCACCCCTACCAGATCACACACGTGGTCCCTCCGAACGGAGCCAAATCAGTTCGGAAGTTCAAGCCGTTAAATCCATGGAAGGACTATTGAATGAGTCACTCCAGCAACGTGAACCGACTACACCACAGAGATTGAATCTGTGAACTGTTTTCCACAGAGACTGAATCTGTGATCTGTTTTGACATGAAGTTATCTATGTATCTATGTTATTCTGTTATGTAAACCTGAAGTTATATATGTATATATGTTATTACGTTATGTTAAATGGGGAGATGACTGTAAAGCTAAGAAGGGAGGAATGTTGTGTATGTAATATGTGTGCTACTTTGAACCTATGGACAGGACTGCACTACTTGTAGGGCGTAGTGATACGCAGTACCACTCCTGGCCATAGGGGTATAAATAGTACTGTGGGTACTGATCTCCCCTCAGTTCCCGCCTGTGGGCATGAAGTAAAGACCTACGTGTAGTCCCTACCTCCAACCAGTAAAGACCTGTTTGAGTTATACGTTTAAGTCTTTGTGTTAATTGTTCAATACAATACACATACTTAACAGGTATCAAGGGATTTGGAGCTAAGGCAGGTAAATGGAGTTGAGGTACAGATCAGCCATGATCTCACTGAATGGAAGAGCAGCATTGAGGAGTCGAATGGCCTACTCTTGTTCATATGATTTCCCTTCTTGAAAATCACATATTTCACCCAGTGAGAGAGCGACAGTAGCAATCCTCATTGACGTCCTTAGTTTAGACTGTCCCTCTCCCCTGACTTATGTAAGATGTTAACTGGTGACTTTATAAGAAGTGCAATGGAGAAAACATACACTGTTTGACTGGAAGGCAGAGAATGGACTTCTCTAATGCTACTTATATCAACTCATACACATCAAATAGGCTTTGAGGAAAACTGTCCCTTTATAAAATGGAAGTAAGGGAAAGTATAATATCCCTCTCAGCAACTACTGCCACTGTATATATCCTGTCAATCATTTCCTAACAGATTAGTGTGCTTTTTTTTAAGAGCCTGGAAGAGAAGAGCTGTCTGAATCTACATGCTGCCCTTTAGCAACATCAACCACAGACAAGGGGTCAGCTTCTATATATATGCTAAAGGCACCCAACTCTACCTCTTCAGCACCTCACTGTGTCCATGTTATCATAGAATCGTTACAGTACACTCGGAGGCCATGCGGCCTGTTGAGCCCGTGCCGGTGTAAGGCTCGCAAAACTCTACAGATGCCCCCAAACCAAGAAAAGGAGAGATTTTGGACTGTTTTAAAGAATATTGGGCCAAAAGGGACCTAAAGTCAAAACCCCAGGTAGATTTGGCTATTTTAAAAGGCATGTCCAGGCCTGTGGAAAGCTGCAACAAAGGAACTGGGTTGGGCACTGTGGGACAGACAGTTTGAGTATTGGAAAAGGCCAGATTGTCTGGGAATGTTCTGGACCAACCCAGTCATTCTACATAAAGACAATAGGCCCACAGAAGGACAGTTCCCGCCAAAGGCCATCAAGAACATGAATAATACAATACATGCTACGAATCAACAAAAGGGACCCTGATCCCAGCAGGAGAAGACAATCGAACAACAGTTTAACCACTCAGAGAGGCATCCAAAGCCACTTCACACACTTAAGCCAATTTCGAAGCAATCCCGAAACCAGTTAAATAAATGGGACCAATCAAAATTAACGAGCCCGCCCAAAATCTAACAAGATTAGCAGGCTTCATTTAGTATAAACTAAAGACCTGTCTCCACAAGAAATCAGTACGATGAGTTCGATGGGTTTGATCAGTTCGATCAGTACAGTTCAGTCAGAGAGTCATATGGACAGTCAGTGAAGGTTATTCGGATGGTGTGTGAACTTGAAGGTACAGTTCATACAGACAGAGGGAGGCACAGCTCATTCGAAACACATCAGCCTCGGGACAATCAATCGACGAAAGGACAACAGGAGGAGAACGGAAGGAGTCGCGGCAACCAAGGGCCCCATGAAACAAACAACCAACTATATTACCAAAAACTAGGTAATATTGGGCCACCGCGACCAACAAGAAACCAACTCGGAAGAAACCGAAGACCTGCAAGTTTTTGCCACTCGACAAACTATTCCTGTGTTTGGTGAGCATTTCCTGGTCCTCTGGAATCCAACCTAGTTAGTGTAGTGGGATTGGGAGGGGTGAAGTATTTTGTCTATTGTCATTCTCCCTCGTATATTCCAAAGTGTTCCCCTTTTTAGAGTGATAAGATTATTGTGTTGTGTATATTTTCTTGTCTCAAATAAAAACCAAAGTTCTTGTATCAAATTCAGTTGTTTGCTGCAATTTCTTTACAACCCCCAAATAAGTCCAGGTCTAGAACCAAGGGAGTGGGAGCGATTCGAACCACTCAGGGAGTCAGAGGTGAAGCTGACCACACACACCACCCCTTACAGAATGGCGACCATGGCACGAGCTTGGCAAAAGGGATGTGATGCAGTAGACACTGTTTTTGAGGACAGAACTAAGATGGAAGAGAGGATTTCCTCTTATGTGTTCAAGAAAGTCAATATAACAAAGAAATGGGTGACCAGTCTATTGTGCGCTGAGCGTCCAGCCAAATGGACTGAGAGCAAGGATCATAAGAAGTCGGTGGAAAAGGCCATCTGGTTGGTCTGCACCCTGCAGATCCAGCTTTTCGATCAGCACATTAAAATGTTAACAGAAAAGCTGCAGGAGGCAGCCAAACTGTCTCAAGCAAGAGCTATAGCAGGGGAGGGATTATTGCAGGAATTAAACACCCAAAATCAGGAAAACTACAGATAGTAGAGAAACATAGGAACAAACAGGAATACTTTTGGTGTCAAGTCACCGAGCCAAAAAGCAATGAGTTAGTGTTAAAAGAAGAGAACGCTCGCCTAACCAGACAGTTAAAAGAACAGGAGAAGAAGTTCAGAGACGTGAAGGCAGCTTATAAAGTAGCAAACACTAGGGACTTTGAAGCGGGAGATCACGGCCCCTGTCAAGAGCAGATCAACCGTTTAAAACTTGCTCTGTCCAGGGCAAAAGGCATGGTATGCCTAGTGAGCCCGGGTGCGGCCCGGGTAGACCTGGAAGTAGAAGTAGAAACTGTTCAGACGTCACCTGTGGCACCGGGGAACAACTCGGTTGGGCAGCAGGAGGGACAAGCAATCTGTAGGGAGGACAGGGAGGAGTGCACACCACCACCACCTGTGGCGCCGGGTTTTGACTCGGTCTGGCAGCAGGGAGAAGTGGGCAAACAAATGCAGGAAAAGTCAGAGCCGGGGCCAATGTGCCCGGCTCGGCAGCAGAAGTTTGGCCCACCTGGCAGTGGTGGGGGCCTGGGGCCCCTTGAAAGCCAATTCATGATTCCCCATGGAACCCAACAGCTTAGGGCTATGGTAAGCCACCTGAGCAAACTCACACAAAAGGGAGACCCCTCAGTCCACTTCATGGAAGTGGAATAAGCAGCAGGCATTAATGAGTGTGATGACTCAGAGATGGCCAAGATGCTTCTGTTCACCTTAGATGGCAAGCTGTACCAGTCCCTCTCTGCTGAGTGCAAGAAGGGACAGGGCGGGTACGCTGCCATCCGGGATCAAGTTCTGGAGGCGATGGGGATGAACGATGGTAGTTCTTTCTCCCGGGTGGAGAAGACTACACAGTTAGCAGGGGAGACCCCACCGGCTTTCGCAGACAGGCTGTGGCCTGCATATAGGAGTGCATGTAATGGGAATCTCGACTGGAATAATTTGAACCAGGATGAGCTGGCTCAACTGGCTCCGAAGTCTGGTGGCAAACAGCTTGCCATGGATCAGAGCCAAGTCCGAGCTGTGGTTCGACCCAAAGGGCCCCCAAGTCACCGAGGAGACAGTGGTCAGACAACTGACCCTGGCTTACTGCAATGGTAGAGGGGTGGAAGAACCACAAACTAAAGGAAAGTTTCACGAGTTGAAACCGAGCCAAAGTAAGAAGGAATGGCATCAGGAAGGGGGTAACCCTTCCGATACGAGATGTAACTGCTTCGGGTGCGGGAAAAATGGGCATTGGAGAAGGGACTGCAGAAATCCTTGGAAGGATAGTGTAGGAAAAAACTCCCCAGCTCCTGCCCCAAAGACAGAAACACCGACCTCTCCCCCTACAGTTGATTCGTTAGTAGCTGCACTTCGAGTTTTGTTGGCTGGCCCAGGGAGGGTAGCCACAGCCACGGGTGCTTTAACTCTGTTATGTATTATGTGTTCTCCTCCCACCTGCGGTGGCGCTGTCACAGCAGATAAATGGTTGGGTTTTTGTTCTCTTTGTTCTGTACTCTCCAGAACCTTCCTTTTGAATAAAGTAGCCTCATGTTTGAATCCCTGGGTTCTGAGCACTAATTGTGTCTAGGTAGAAAGGTACAGACACAATAAAGTGGCGACGAAGATCGGATGAATCTGCGTTGTGGGAACTTTCTTGTTTTCGACTACAAAACACTCGGAACAGAGATTGCAGCAGTACATTAACGGTTACGGGTGCAGTGAGTAAACAGAAATTAAAGTTTGAAACGTGAGATGGCTACTATATTCGGAAACATCGGTGATTTTGATGAAAATGTTGAGCAATGGAGAGCTTATACGGAACGTTTTGACTATTTTGTTTTGGCGAATGCGGTGGCAAACGATAAGATCGTGCCTACCTTTTTGAGTATAATGGGAGCAAAGACATTCAATTTACTGCGCAGCCTTGTACAGCCAGTTAAGCCAGGAACTAAAACATACAAACAACTAGTGTAAATTCTTGGAGCACATTTTTCACTGAAACCTCTGGTTATTGCTGAGAGATTTAGATTTCACAAACAGAATCAAGAGGAGGGGGAAACAGTGATTATGTTTGTTGCTGCTTTGAAAAGGTTGTCAGAACACTGCGGGTTCAAGGAGGTGCTGAATGACAACATTGGAGACAGATTGTGTGTGGTCTGCAAAGTGCAGCCACACAGAAGCGCCTTCTTACTGAGGACAACCTTACTCTTGAAAAGGCCATTGAAGTTAGTGTCTCCATGGAGATGGCGGAAAAGGAGGCTCACCAGTTTAGTTCAACAGGGAGAGTTCACAAGGTGTTGTCTGAGCCTAAAGCTGCGCAGAATGGCACATGTTACCGTTGTGGGAAAACGGGCCATCACGCTAATGACTGCTGGTGTACGGAGCTGGAATGCCGAAAATGTGGCAAAAAGGGTCACATTGAACGTGCCTGTAGAGGTAAAAAAAGAACAGACAGAGCTGGGAAGCATGAAAGCAAAATGTCTGTATTTGGACAAGAGAAGAAAAAGGGTGTTCATTCAGTGCAGTATGGTGGAACAAGCAAAACAGAGGGGAGCGGCATCTCTGAGGAGGAAGAGGTGTACATACTGACAGTTGCAGGTGGTCCAAATGGCTACTGGGTGTCACCACTGGTGGAGGGACAATCAGTGCGGATGGAGGTGGACACAGGCGTGGCTGTGTCCCTTGTTTCAGACACTGTCTACAACAAAATGCTAAAGCATCTTACCCTTCAGCCAACAAACATTGTGCTAAAGACGTATACTGGCGAATCTGTGGCCATGAGAGGCGCCATTGAGGTGACAGTTAAATTGAACGGACAGACTGCGAAATTGCCACTATATGTGGTAAAGAGAAATTACCCATCTCTACTGGGACGTGCGTGGCTAGAGAAAATCACGCTGGACTGGCCTGCAGTCTGCATGATGTCAAAAGGGGAGTCAGGTCTGACTGCAGTTTTAAACAAACATGCAGAACTCTTCAATGGTGAACTTGGGAGCATGAAAAAGATCAGCATGAAACTGAACATTAAACTTGACAGCAAGCCGAAGTTTCACAAAGCCCGACCTGTACCCTATGCAATTAGGCCAAAAGTTGAGGCTAACTTGGAGGCCTTAGTCAAAAATGGAGTCCTGGAGCCTGTGAGCGTGAGCAAATGGGCCACAGCCATTGTTCCTGTCCTGAAAAAGGATGGATCTATTCGAATCTGCGGGGATTTTAAAGTAACTATTAACCCGGTGCTGTCTGTGGAACAGTACCCTCTTCCCCTCATTGGAGATCTTTTTACGGGCCTGGCCGGAGGACAAAAGTTCAGCAAAATAGACTTATGCCAGGCTTATCTGCAAATGCATGTCGATGACAAATCAAAGGAGCTGCTGACAATTGTGACACACAAGGAACTATACAGGTACTGCCGCCTTCCGTTTGGAATTACGTCGGCCCCTGCTCTATTCCAAAGGGCAATGGATCAGATTTTGAGTGGACTGCCAGGAGTCCAGTGCTACCTGGACGACATCCTTGTCACTGGGACAAATGAGGAGGATCATCTTCTGAACTTGGATGCGACACTACAACGACTGAAAGAGTACGGACTCAGAGTTCGTAAGGACAAATGTGAATTATTTCAGTCTTCAGTTGAGTACCTGGGGCATGTGATTGATGCTACTGGCCTGCATAAGGCGCCGTCAAAGGTCAAGGCAATCGTGGAGGCCCCAGCAACCCAGAATGTGAGCCAGTTACGTTCATTCCTGGGGCTACTTAACTACTATGGAAAGTTTATTCCAGACTTAGCAACATTGCTGAAGCCGCTACATCAGTTGCTATGTCAAGGCAAAACATGGAAATGGACTGAACTGTGCAACGAAGCTTTCGTCCAAGCAAAGAAACCATTGCTGAAGTCGGAGGTCCTGACACACTTCGACCCAAAGCTACCCATGCAGCTAGCATGTGATGCATCACCATATGGTGTGGGAGCAGTCATATCCCACATCATGCCTTCTGATGAAGAGAAACCTATCGCCTTCGCATCATGCACCTTGAACAAGGCCGAGAGTAACTATGCACAGATTGAGCACAAGGCCTTGGGAATCGTTTTTGGAATTCAAAAATTTCATCAGTACCTGTTTGGGAGAAGGTTCACACTCCTGATGGACCACCGTCCATTGACTTCAATCTTCAGGCCCCACACTGGAATTCCATCTCTTGCTGCAAGCAGGATGCAAAGGTGGGCTTTACTGTTGTCAGGGCACACATACGACATCAAATATCGCAAATCAGACTTGCACGGCAATGCAGACGGTCTCTCAAGGCTGCCCTTGCCTGTTACTTCCCCAGGGCCTCATCAGATAGACATCTTCTACTTTAGACAAGTGGAGGGAGCACCTGTCACTGCAGTTCAAGTGCAAAGGTACACCTGCAACGATCCAGTCCTGTCTGAGGTAATGGACGATGTCATTCGAGGGAGAGCTATAGGAGATTCTCCTAGTTTGAAACCTTACGTTTCAAAAAGAAATGAGCTCTCCGTCCAGGCAGGTTGTCTTCTCTGGGGACGCCGTGTCATCATTCCGCCACCTCTGAGGGAACCTGTACTGCAACAACTTCATACAGGCCACAGTGGGATGGTTCGGATGAAGGAAATGGCAAGAAGCTACTTCTGGTGGCCAGGTCTCGATGGAAATATTGAGGAGAAAGCCAAAACATGTTCCCTGTGTCAAAGGGTCCAGAATGTTCCACAGCTGGCAACCCTACACCCCTGGGATTGGCCTGAAGAAGTGTGGCAGCGAGTACATGTGGACTTCGCCGGTCCTTTCGAAGAGAAGATGTTTATGGTGGTTGTGGACGCTCGTAGCAAGTGGCCGGAGGTCGCTGTGATGAGGTCTACCACGGCAGAGAAAACAATTGAGAAACTTGGTGTGATGTTCAGCTGTTATGGCTCACTGGAACAACTCGTAAGTGACAACAGTCCACAATTTGTATCACAGGAGTTTGCAACCTTCCTGCAAGTGAACGGTGTCCAACACATCAGGTCTGCGCCCCATCATCCCTCTACTAACAGCCTGGCAGAAAGGTTCGTGCAAACTTTGAAGCACGCCTTGAAGGCATCGCAAGGTCAGGGCTCAATCCACCAACGTCTGAACAGCTTCCTGTTGTCCTACAGAAACGAGCCGCATGCCACAACCAAAACTTCCCCCGCTTCGCTCATGATGAAGAGGCAGTTGCGGACAAGTTTTGACTTACTCACACCTCCAAGGGCAGAGCAGGTTGTCCAACGTCAACAACAAGCTCAATGTGAAAGAAGAGAGAAAAGAGCCAAGGAGAGACGGTTTCATCCTGGAAAGCATGTCCTATCTCGAAACTACAACACTGGACCGAAATGGGTTCCTGCTACGGTGATCGCACAGACGGGCCCTGTGTCTTACACGGTTGAGACTGCTGAGGACGTCGTCTGGAGAAGACACATTGATCAACTGTTGCTAGGAGCAGAGACAGCCACAGAGGCTCCAATGGCTGGTTGGCCTGAACTGTTTCCGGATGATACCGCAAACCAGCATCCTTTGCCACAGTGCTCTTCTCCAACACAGGAAGTCAAAGAGACTGTTCCGCCTGTGCAAACTCCTGACTTTCGACTGACACAGACACTTTCTCCATCTAGGCCTGTGTCAATGCCTACTGCTGTGGAAGCCAGCGATGACCGCCCGTATCCTGTCAGAGAGCGGCGGCCTCCAAGATGCTTGGATCTGTAGGCTTAGCGACTTACCCACAAGACTGGGGCAGAATAAGCCCTAGAGTAAAGTCAGGGTTTGAGGCAGTCTACCTCTACCCTTGGTTAGTTGAGTGCATTGAAAGTAACTTACCTGTTGAGGAATAATGTGGACATTTCATTTAAGAGGGGAGGAATATGTTATGTATTATGTGTTCTCCTCCCACCTGCGGTGGCGCTGTCACAGCAGATAAATGGTTGGGTTTTTGTTCTCTTTGTTCTGTACTCTCCAGAACCTTCCTTTTGAATAAAGTAGCCTCATGTTTGAATCTCTGGGTCCTGAGCACTAATTGTGTCTAGGTAGAAAGGTACAGACACAATAAACTCCATCTGCCCCACCTAACACAGACTTATGACTAGAGCCAACGCAACCTGTCTATCTGTGTCCCCTTGAGTACGATGTATGGAAAAGACCACTTATTAAGATGGAGGTGGAAAAGGTGAAAGGGACCTATCTGTTGGACACGGGAGCTTCGAGCACCATAGTCTATTCAGATAACCCCGCTGCCTCACCTCTGTCTAACGGGGTCCCGTAGAGCTTAGTGGGGTTCACAGGTAACGAGCAGGTTGGCTCGTTCTCTATCCCGCTGTCCATTCATTTAGGAGCACTCCACACCAAGTGGACTTGTGTTTTAATGAAGTGGGAGCAGGAAGGGAAAGGGATCCTGGGGGCTGATTTTATCATAGGCCACAGGATTCTAGTGGATCTTAGGAACCACTGTCTGTGGGGAGGATGCACCGGCAAAGAAAGTGAAGTGGCAGTTATCCCAGAGAAACAGGGCAAGGGGACCTTGTGTACCCTAAAACCAAAGGAGGGTTACGACCTCGAGCAAATGGTCAGTAACACTCCAGTGGAGTACCAGGCATTTGTGCGAGCACACCTCGGCGCATTTGCCACTCACAAGCATGATTGTGGGAGGGTGAACGGGGTCAAAGTAAGTGTAGATGGGGACCCCATGACCCGACCACAAAAGCAGCATAATTTCCCCAAGGAGGCGGAGGCAGACATGGAAACGGCCATGACCTCTCTGGTCAAACAGGGGGTATTGAGACCAATAGCAACCCACGTAAACTCTCCACTGTGGCCGGTTAGAAAACCGGACAACTCCTGGAGAACCACAGTGGACTATCGGGTACTCAATAGAAACAGGCCTGTGCACCCATGGTCGCAGCTGTCGCCGACCTCATTGGAAGTGTTCCAGTTTCCGTGACCACCTTCATGGTGCTGGATATTTCCAACGGGTTTTGGTCCATTCCTCTACGGAGAGAGGACCAGTACAAATTCGCCTTCACATTTAAAGGCCAACAATACACCTGGAACTGCCTACCACAGGGGTTCCACAATAACACCAGCATTTTCCACCAGTGTATGGCAGATTGCTTAAAAGGCTTCAGCCGACCCCGACAGTTAGTCCAGTATGTGGATGACCTGCTCCTATTCACTGATGAAGGAGAGGAACACGGTCCACTACTGGCTGAACTGCTGGAGCTGCTCAGGCAGGAAGGTTTTAAGGTAGACCCCAAGAAAGTACTGTTGTAGCTAATTTGGGGCTACGTGGACCAGGTGATATTCTAGGTCGACACGATCCCAACAGAAGCCTTTGGAGTCAAATAAAACTCTGACCACGAGTGAATGGCAAAGTAAAAGAATGCTTTATTGCAGAGCTCTGGGAGAAGCAGCTATACACCCGGTGTGCAATCGCCACACTTCTCGTTTTGTACACTCAAGCCGCTTACTTTTATACAGAGGTCAAAACAACTTAGACGGTTGATTACATAATCCTAGCGACACCCCGTGACATCTAAAATGGTTACCTATTTTAAGCAAGCGATGGACCCTAGGTCTAAAACCTTTTTCGGGACCTTTAACCGCAGACAGGAGAAGCAGAAGTCCAACCTATTTTCCGTCGCAAGGTGACCACAATCATTCAATAACAAAACTGCAGCTGGCATTATCTCATCCCAGCCTACGTGCGAGTTCAGGGGGCCCCTTTGTCAACCAGTTTAATGTCAAGTATCCCGACAGTCTTTGCAAAGTCCTTAGTACTGAAATTCTCCTTAACAGTACAGATCGGCCGACAGGAAGTAAAATTCCTAGGGCTGGCTGTGCGAGCAGGGGAAAGGGACATCGATAAAGTCAGAAGGGAAGCAGTGCAGTAGTTACCAGCCCCCAATACAGTGACAGGAGTGAGATCTTTTCTAGGGCTAACAGGGTACTGCAGAGATTTTATTGAAGATTACACGGCCGCAGCAGCCCCTCTGCTCCGACTCCTACTCAAGGGAGTGGAGTGGGTTTGGGATGAGGGTCGCGAGGCAGCATTTGTAAAACTCAAGCAAAATCTGCAGACTGCACCAGCTCTAGGGGCCATTGATGGGGAGAAAGAGTTTTTCTTGGAGGTAGCAACCAACGGGGACAGTCTGAGTGCAGTGCTGCTCCAGGAGCGGCACAGTCGGCTGAGACCAGTGGTTTACTCCTCCAGAATACTCACAGATGTGGAAAAGGGCTATTCCAACTGTGAGAGGCACCTCCTCGCCACTCACTGGGCTGTGAAAAGATCATTGATCTTGTGGTGTATGTAACCTGTTCCACCTTAAGAGAACTTAAGCCTGTTCCACCTTAAGAGATGTACTACTTTCTCTGGCTGCTGTATACGTGATACCGGTGGTGACCACCGGTATATAAGTACTGTGTAGTGATATTGTATTTAGTATAGTCCTGACCTCCAACTAGTAAAGACCTGTTGAACTTTATTCTTGTAGTCTGTGTCAGTAATTAATCTTAATACAACTGGAACACACAGACTTAACAGTGGTGACGAGTCCGATTCTTACCCTGCGGCAGTTTATATCCACGGCAGCTTCGTCCACAGAATGGGCGTCGAAGAGAGGCATCCACCCTCATCACCCTGCTGGAAGACATGTCGCGCGGCAGGCATCGAGAACCCGGAGTGCAGAAGACATCCTGAACTCGAAGCCTCCATCAGCGGCAGTCAGCTATCTTCTTTCTACCTCGGTTGTGGGTAAGCCGGTCAGCGACGCGAGCAGAAAGTCGGCCGCGTTGGCTGTACAGACGGGGGGAGGAAGACGGAGGAATAAGGGCGGTGAGATCGATCGCGACCGAAGATAAGGGCCGGGCCGCATTCGGGCCGAAAGGCGCAGCGCAGGGACATCGATCGCGGCTGGTGATAAGGGCCGGGCCGCTTTCGGGCCAAAAAGGCACAGCGTCTGGGGCGACTGAAGGCGCGAGAGCCGCGGTGAAGGCGAACGCAGCCGGTGCTAATAACCGGGCTGCAAGAAGGGCTGCGAGGCGCGACATCGGGGAAGCGCGAATGCCCGAGGGAGCCGCGGTGAAGCGGAGACAGCGTCGGGGGAGTTACTAACCGCTGGGAAAGGGGAGCAGCAGCGGCACGCCAAACGCCATTGCAGCCAGTGGGTGAAGACCGCCAAGCGCGGGAAAACCGCCATTTTGTAGGCGGAGGACGAAGACAAGAGCGGGAAGCCGCCATCTTGGGATAAAATAAATTGCAACGATGCCTAAACATGGGAATATTGATACCTTTGATGGCGACATCGAAGATTGGGCCATGTATGTAGAACGCATACAAAATTATTGTAAAGCAAATAAAATCCCAGATGCAGAGAAAGCACTTACTTTATTGAACTTAATGGGTGCGAAGACATACGGGCAATTGAAACACCTTTTATCACCAGATGAACCGGCGGATAAGACGTTCGAGGAGATTGTTACTGTCCTGAAAAATCATCTAAACCACACGCCGCTGATGCTAGCGGAACGATTTAAATTTTACAGCAGAAGGCAGCTGAAGGATGAAAGCAATGCTGAATATTTAATGGAATTGCGTAAGCTGGCAAAGTACTGTCAGTTTGGAACGGGACTGACAGACGCGCTAAGGGATAGATTTGTGTGTGGATTATTAAAAGAAGATACACAAAAGCGACTGCTCGAGGAGAATGAGCTGACGCTTGAGAAAATGGTCACTATGGCAGCAGCGCACGAGGCCGCAGCGAGAGACACGGCAGTAATGCAGCTACGGTCACCGGAGCTCAGTACAAATAAATTGGGTTTGAGTACTGTAAAATGTTATCGTTGTGGAAAGACAACACACGATCAGAACCAGTGTTGGTTTAAAAACCAAGAATGCAGAACGTGTGGCAGGCTTGGCCACATAGCTAAAGTATGCCGGTCAGGAAAGAAGACCAGCAACAAAAAGCCACCGCAAGGAAAATATATAAAGGTGCACAAGGTGACAAAGACCAGTTTGAACGAACAGAAGTCAGATTCAGACGCTAGCAGTAATGAACTGGGTAGCTTAAGAGTACACAACGTTGGTAAGGATGCAGATCTCCAGACAATTTGGGTCACTCTTCAAATAGCAGGAGTCTAAGTAAAGATGGAATTGGACACTGGATCGGCATTGACGGTCATGAATAAGAAAGATTACAAAAGGTTATTCCAACATATTCCCCTACGGGATACGGAGATTATATTGAAAACATATACGGGGCAAAGAGTGTACCCCATCGGAAAGATAGAGGTAAAAGTGGTCCACAAGGGCGAAGAAAGCCAAGTAATGGACTTATATGTGCTACCTGAAGGAGGTCCACCACTACTGGGACGGGAGTGGATTAGGAAAATGAATATGGACTGGCACTCCTTAAAAGCACTAACGGTAGATTCCGGGGAAACAGATGTCAAACCTAAACGATTGTCCAAAATATTGGATGATGCTAAAGAGGTGTTCCAGCAAGGACTGGGAACACTGAAAGGAATTACGGCAAACATCAAGATTGATGAACATGCACAACCAAAATTTTTCAAAGCCAGACCGGTACCCTATGCAATACGACCTGCTGTAGAAGCGGAACTGGAAGCGCTAGAACGTTCAGGTGTACTGTCTAAGGTAGATTGGAGTGAGTGGGCTATGCCCATTGTTCCCGTTATGAAACGTCCTTCGAGCAACAAGCCAGGAGAACCAGGGAAGGTTCGCACCTGTGGAGATTTCAAGATCACCGTTAATCCGGTGCTTCACACGGTGCAGTATCCGCTTCCGCGGATTGAGGATATTTTTGCTTCGTTGTCTGGCGGGAAACACTTCACCAAGATAGACCTGGCGCAGGCGTACTTGCAGTTGGAGGTTGAAGAAGAGTCACGCCAGTACCTCACGATCAACACGCATAGAGGTTTGTACCGGTATAATAGGCTGGTTTTTGGAGTGGCATCGGCTCCGGCAATTTGGCAGAGGGCCATGGAGCAGGTATTACAGGGAATTCCAGGCACACAATGTTACCTGGACGATATTCTGATTACAGGTGATGGTGATGAAGAACACCTCGCAAACTTGGAACTGGTGCTCAACAGACTGAAAGAGTATGGACTTAGAGTTAATCGGCAGAAATGTGAGTTCTTTCAGAAGCGGATCTCGTACTGTGGTCATGTCATTGACCGGGAGGGGCTTCATAAGTCTCCTGACAAGATAGAGGCAGTTGTAAAGGCTCCTGCTCCGGGTAATGTCTCTCAGTTGAGGTCGTTTCTGGGATTGATTAACTATTACCATAAGTTTCTACCGAATCTATCCATGGTACTGCACCCGCTGAACGCTCTTTTACAGAAGGGGGTACTATGGGAATGGAGCGAAAACTGTAAGAAGGCATTTCGCAAAAGCAAAGAATTGATCACCTCAGAGGAAGTGTTGGCTCACTTCAACCCGACACTGCCTATTCGGTTGGCTTGTGATGCTTCTCCATATGGTATTGGGGCAGTACTCTCACACAAGTTGCTAAATGGCACGGAAAGGCCAGTCGCGTTTGCATCCAGATCATTGACCTCCGCTGAGCGCAACTATGCGCAGATCGATAGGGAGGCTCTCAGCCTTGTATGGGGAGTGAAGAAGTTTAATCATTACCTGCAGGGCCAAAAATTCACACTTCTGACAGACCATCAGCCGTTGGTATCCATTTTTAACCCTAAGAAGGGTGTTTCGGTGATGACAGCACAGAGAGTCCAGAGATGGTCCCTTTTCCTAGGGGCACATCAATATCAAATAGAATTCAAAGGTACAAAGCAGCATGGCAATGCTGATGGGCTGTCGCGCCTGCCACTACCTGAAGCAGAAGGGACGACGAAAGTTGACCCTGTTGAGTTATTTCATTCGACCATCATCGAGTGTTTACCAGTCACCAATGCAAGTATTGAAAGAGAAACCAGGAACGACCCGACACTGTCCCGAGTTTACGAGGTGACAGTGAAGGGATGGCCAACACATGGTGATCCTCTGTTACCGGCATTCTCGGCAAGGCGAGACCAGCTGTCCGTCTGCCATGGTACTTTGATGTACGGGACAAGAGTGATTATTCCTCCCAAGTTACGGGAAAGAGTTCTAAAGGAACTGCATAAAGGTCATCTGGGGGGAGTTAAGATGAAAAGTCTTGCTAGGGCTTATGTATGGTGGCCGGGCATTGCCCAACAGATAGAGGAGTTGACAAAAAGCAGCGCTGGGTGCCAAAAAGTGCAAAATGCACCTCCGATCGCACCGCTACACCCATGGGAATGGCCTTCAGCCCCATGGCAACGCGTACATATTGACTTTGCTGGTCCATTCATGGACTCCATGTTCCTAATTGCGGTGGACGCACATTCCAAATGGCCAGAAGTGATCAAGATGAATACCACTACTTCAGAAAAGACAATTGCGGTGTTAAGAACAATATTCACAAGGAACGGATTGCCAGAACAGATATGTTCGGGCAACGGACCACAGTTCGTGTCGGAAGAATTCCAAAAATTCTTAAAGAAGAATGGGGTGAAACATTATACCTCTGCCCCATATCATCCGGCGACAAACGGGTTGGCCGAGAGATTTGTCCAAACATTCAAAAAGGCAATAAAGCCATGAACGATGATCAGATTCCATTACAACACAAGGTGGACAATTTCCTAATGGCATATCGAAACGCCGCTCATGCAGTAACTAACCAAAGTCCTGCCATGATGTTTTATAACAGGAGGTTGCGGTCCAGGTTGGACTTGTTAAAACCAAATGTGCGGAGGGAAGTGGAAAACAAACAGTTCCGGCATATTAATAACAAGTCCACTTGAAGTTTCGACGTAGGACAACCAGTGTTGGCAAGGGGCTATGGAAACGAAAAATGGCAGTCCGGAACAATTCGGGCCAGACAAGGACCTCTGATGTACACAGTAGATATTGGTAACAATGTGATAAGGCGTCATGCGGATCAACTGGTAGAATCAAGAGCAAGGGTCGAACCCATGGTTGCGACAGAGACAACTGTGGAAGACGTTAATGAACCTGAAGCATCTACCTCGGCAGGGACTGTACCTGATGATGACGTCCAATACATAGGAAACCAACAAGAAGAGTCACCTCAGCAACAAGAATCAGAGACCACTGAAAGGCGTTATCCAAACTGAATCAGAAGGCCTCCTGAGAGACTGAACCTTTGAACTGTTTATACCTGAAGTTATATATGTATATATGTTATGATGTTATGTTAAATGGGGATATGACTGTTAAGCTAAAAAGGGAGGATTGTGGTGTATGTAACCTGTTCCACCTTAAGAGAACTGAAGCCTGTTCCACCTTAAGAGATGTACTACTTTCTCTGGCTGCTGTATACGTGATACCGGTGGTGACCACCGGTATATAAGTACTGTGTAGTGATATTGTATTTAGTATAGTCCTGACCTCCAACTAGTAAAGACCTGTTGAACTTTACTCTTGTAGTCTGTGTCAGTAATCAATCTTAATACAACTGGAACACACAGACTTAACAGATCTTCACAGGCACCTCGCCCATCACCCTCATCACCCATCATATGCCCACCCAGATGCTCCTAGATGGGAGAATTAAAGATGGGTGTTAAGTCTGTGTGTTCTAGTTATTGTTAATAAGATTCACTGCACACAGACCACAAGAATAAATTCAACAGGTCTTTACTAGTCGAAGGTCAGGCTGAACTGCCCAATAAATCATTACACAGCACTTATATACCGGTGTGGTCACCACCGGTGTTACAGTATACAGCAGCCAAGATAAAGTAGTGCATCTCTTAAAATAGTTCTCTTAAAGGTGGAACAGTTACATACACCACAATCCTCCCTTTTTAGCTTAACAGTATATATTCCCCATTTAACATAACATAATAACATATATACACAACTTCATGTAAACACAGTTCACAGATTCAGTCTCTGAGGAGGCCTCCTGATCCGAGACGGATAACGCCATTCAGGGGTCTCTGGTTCTCGTTGCTGGGGTGACTCATCTAGTTGATCCCCTATGGATAGGACATCATCATCAGGCATATTCACTTCTGAGGTAGATGCTTCAGGTTCACTAACTTCCTCCACGGTTGTCTCTGCCGTAACCATGGGCTCGACCCTTGTTCTTGATCCCACCAGTTGGTCAGCATGACGTCGCATTACATTTTCACCAACATCTACCGTGTACATCAGGGGTCCCTGTCTGGCCCGAATTGTTCCAGATTGCCATTTCTCGTTTTTATAGTCCCTGGCTAACACCGGTTGTCCTATTTCAAAACTCCGAGTGGGCTTGTTATTGATATGCTGGAACTGTTTGTTTTCGACTTCCCTCAGCACATTTGGTTTTAACAAGTCCAACCTGGACCGCAACCTCCTGTTATAGAACATCATGGCAGGACTTTGGTTTGTTGTTGCATGGGTGGCGTTTCGATATGCCAGTAGGAAATTGTCCACCTTGTGTTGCAGTGGAATCTGATCTTCGCTCATGGCCTTTATTGCCTTTTTGAACGTCTGTACAAACCTCTCAGCCAGCCCTTTCGTAGCTGGATGATATGGGGCAGAGGTATAATGTTTCACCCCATTCTTCTTCAGGAATTTCTGGAATTCCTCTGACATGAACTGTGGTCCGTTGTCTGAACATATTTGCTCTGGCAATCCATTTCTTGCAAATATCGTTCTTAGCACCGCGATCGTCTTCTCCGAGGTAGTGGTAGTCATTTTAATCACTTCTGGCCATTTAGAATGTGCGTCCACCGCAATTAAAAACATGGAGTCCATGAATGGACCAGCAAAGTCAATATGTACACGTTGCCATGGGGTTGAAGGCCATTCCCATGGATGCAGCGGTGCAATTGGAGGTGCATTTTGGACTTTTTGGCACCCTGAGCAGCTTTTCGTCAGATCCTCTATCTGTTGGTCGATACCCGGCCACCACACATAAGCCCTAGCAAGGCTTTTCATCTTGACTCCCCCCAGATGACCTTCATGTAGTTCTTTTAGAACTCTCTCTCTTAACTTAGGAGGGATAATCACCCTTGTTCCATACATCAATGTTCCCTGACAGATGGACAGCTGTTCTCATCTTGCTGAGAATGCCGGTAACAGTGGATCACCATGGGCTGGCCATCCCTTTACTGTCAATTCGTAGACCCGGGACAGTGTCGGGTCATTCCTAGTCTCCCTTTCAATATTTGCATTGGTGACAGGTAAACATTCGATGATGGTCGAGTGAAATAACTCCACCGGGTCAACCGTCGGTGCCTCCTCCTCAGTAGGTAGTGGCAGGCGCGACAGCCCATCAGCATTACCATGCTGCTTTGTACCTTTGAATTCTATCTGATATTGATGTGCCCCTAGGAAAAGGGACCATCTCTGGAGCCTCTGTGCTGTCATCACCGAAACACCCTTCTTAGGGTTAAAAATGGATACCAACGGCTGGTGGTCTGTCAGCAGTGTAAACTTCTGGCCCTGCAGGTAATGATTAAACTTCTTTACTCCCCACACAAGGCTGAGAGCCTCCCTATCTATCTGAGCATAGTTGTGCTCAGCGGGGGTCAATGATCTGGATGCAAATGCGACTGGCCTTTCCAAGCCATTTGGCAACTTGTGTGAGAGTACTGCTCCAATACCATAAGGAGAAGCATCACAAGCTAAACGAATAGGTAGCGTTGGGTTGAAGTGAGCCAACACTTCCTCTGAGGTGATCAATGCCTTGCTTTTGCGAAAGGCCTTCCTACAGTCCTCGCTCCACTTCCATGGTACTTCTTTCTGCAAAAGAGCGTTCAGCGGGTGCAGCACCATGGATAGATTTGGCAGAAACTTATGGTAATAGTTAATCAACCCTAGGAACGACCTCAACTGGGATACATTTTCTGGAGCGGGAGCCTTCACAACAGCTTCGATCTTGTCAGGTGACTTGTGCAGCCCCTCCTGGTCAATGACATGACCACAGTACGAGATCCGTTTCTGAAAGAACTCACATTTCTGGTGATTAACTCGAAGTCCATATTCCTTCAATCTGGTGAGCACCAGTTTCAAATTTGCAAGGTGTTCCTCATCGTCATCTCCTGTAATCAGGATATCGTCCAAGTAACATTGAGTGCTTGGAATTCCCTGTAATACCTGCTCCATGGCCCTCTGCCAAATTGCTGGAGCCGAAGCCACTCCAAAAACCAGTCTATTATATCGATACAAGCCTCTGTGCGTGTTGATTGTGAGATACTGGCGCGACTCTTCCTCAACTTCCATCTGTAAGTACGCTTGCGCCAGGTCTATCTTGGTGAAGTGTTTCCCGCCAGACAATGAAGCAAAGATATCCTCAATCCGCGGAAGCGGATATTGCACCATGTGAAGCACCGGATTAACCGTGATCTTGAAGTCTCCACAGATGCGGACCTTCCCCGGTTCCCCTGGCTTGTTACTCGATGAACGCTTCATGACGGGAACAATGGGCGTGGCCCACTCACTCCAGTCCACCTTAGACAGTACTCCTGAACGTTCTAGCCCTTCCAGCTCAGCTTCCACAGCAGGTCGTATCGCATAAGGTACCGGTCTGGCTTTGAAAAATTTGGGGTTTGCATGTTCTGCAATCTTGATTTTTGCCATAATTCCTCTCAGTGTTCCCAGTCCCTGTTGGAACACCTCTTTAGCCTCATCCAATATTCTGGACAATCGTTCAGGTTTGACATCCTTTTTTTCCCCCGGAATCTACCGTTATTGCTTTTAGGGAGTGCCAGTCCATATTTATTTTCCTGATCCACTCCCATCCCAGAAGTGGTGGACCTCCCTCAGGTAGTACATATTGTTAAGTCTGTGTGTTATAATGAGAATTATTACACAGACCACAAGAGTAAATTTTAACAGGTCTTTACTAGTCGAAGGTCAGGGCGGAACTGCCCAATAAATCATTACACAGCACTTATAGACCGGTGTGGTCACCACCGGTATTACAGTATACAGCAGCCAAGATAAAGTAGTGCAACTCTTAAAATAGTTCTCTTAAAGGTGGAACGGTTACATACACCACAATCCTCCCTTTTTAGCTTAACAGTATATATTCCCCATTAACATAACATAATAACATATATACACAACTGCATGTAAAAACAGTTCACAGATTCAGTCTCTCTGGAGGCTTCCTGACTCGGTCCGGATAACGCCTCGGTGGTGTAGTAGTTTTCGGTGGTGTAGTAGGTTCTTTTGGCAAGGTCGATTCGGCTTGAATGCCAGTGTCGGGTTCATCTGATTCCAGTATCACCGGATCGGAGGTAGATACTATGGGTATCTCTGCTTCATCATTAGGCGTATAGAGTTGTGGAGTAGGTTGTCCCGTTTTGGATGACTCTATGATCTGGTCAACATGGCACCTTATTATGCTTTCACCAATGTCCACGGTATACATCAGCGGTCCTAGTCGTGTGCAAATAGTTCCAGGCTGCCATTTCTCGGTACGGTAGTCCCGGGCCAAAACTTGTTGACCTATCTGGAAGGTTCTAGTTGGCCTTTCATTCATGCCTTGAAATTGCCGGTTCTCTACGTCCCTTCTGATGTTTGGCTTGATCAAATCCAGCCGGCATCTTAGCCTTCTATTGAAAAACATCATGGCGGGAGTTTGGTTTGTAACCACATGTGTTGCATTTCTGTACGCCAACAAGAAGTTATCTACCTTATGTTGTAGATTTATGTCTTCATTACCCATGGCCTTTGTGGCCTTCTTGAAGGTCTGGACAAACGTTTCAGCTAAGCCATTGGTGGCGGGATGGTATGGGGCGGACGTGTAGTGCTTAACACCATTGTTTTTTAAGAACTTCCTGAATTCTTCGGACACAAATTGCGGTCCATTATCAGAACAGATCTGTTCCGGCAGCCCATTCCTGGCAAATATGGTCCTTAATACTGTGATGGTTTTTTTCCGTGGTGGTGGAGGACATCTTCATTACCTCCGGCCACTTGGAGTGTGCATCCACCGCAATTAAGAACATTGAGTCCATAAATGGACCAGCAAAGTCGATATGTACCCTTTGCCATGGAGATGAGGGCCACTCCCATGGATGTAGAGGGGCTTGTGGTGGGGCGTTTTGGACCTTCTGACATCCTAGACAGCTCTTGGTCATTTCTTCGATGTCTCCATCGATACCTGGCCACCACACAAATGCTCTGGCTAAGTTCTTCATTTTCACTCCACCCAGATGCCCCTCGTGATGCTCCTTTAGCACTTTATGCTGGAGTTTGGGTGGAATCACCACTCTGGATCCACACATCAAAGTTCCTCGGCACACTGACAGCTGTTCTCTTCTTTGCGAGAATGCTGGCAACAGTGGTTCGCCATGTGCTGGCCATCCCTTCACCGTTAAATCGTAGACTCGTGAGAGAGTCGGGTCATTTCTCGTTTCCTTTTCGATGGTAGAATTTGTTACTGGTAGACATTCCACTATGGTTGAGTGGAACATCTCCACTGGGTCCACTGTAGGCGCCTCTTCTACCGTTGGCAACGGTAGGCGCGATAAACCGTCAGCATTCCCATGCTGTTTTGATCCTTTGTATTCTATGTCATATTGGTGTGCCCCTAGGAAAAGGGACCACCTCTGTAGCCTTTGCGCTGTCATGATGGAAACGCCCTTTTTAGGGTTGAATATGGATACCAACGGCTGGTGGTCTGTCAGCAGTGTAAACTTCTTGCCCTGCAGGTAATGATTAAACTTCTTTACTCCCCACACAAGGCTGAGAGCCTCCCTATCTATCTGAGCATAGTTGCGCTCAACGGAGGTCAATGATCTGGATGCAAATGCGACTGGCCTTTCCAAGCCATTTGGCAACTTGTGTGAGAGTACTGCTCCAATACCATAAGGAGAAGCATCACAAGCTAAACGAATAGGTAGCGTTGGGTTGAAGTGAGCCAACACTTCCTCTGAGGTGATCAATGCCTTGCTTTTGTGAAAGGCCTTCTTACAGTCCTCGCTCCACTTCCATGGTACTTCTTTCTGCAAAAGAGCGTTCAGCGGGTGCAGCACCATGGATAGATTTGGCAGAAACTTATGGTAATAGTTAATCAACCCTAGGAACGACCTCAACTGGGATACATTTTCTGGAGCGGGAGCCTTCACAACAGCTTCGATCTTGTCAGGTGACTTGTGCAGCCCCTCCTGGTCAATGACATGACCACAGTACGAGATCCGTTTCTGAAAGAACTCACATTTCTGGCGATTAACTTGAAGGCCATATTCCTTCAACCTGGTGAGCACCAGTTTCAAATTTGCAAGGTGTTCCTCATCGTCATCTCCTGTAATCAGGATATCGTCCAAGTAACATTGAGTGCTTGAAATTCCCTGTAATACCTGCTCCATGGCCCTCTGCCAAATTGCTGGAGCCGAAGCCACTCCAAAAACCAGTCTATTATATCGATACAAGCCTCTGTGCGTGTTGATTGTGAGATACTGGCGCGACTCTTCCTCAACTTCCATCTGTAAGTACACTTGCGCCAGGTCTATCTTGGTGAAGTGTTTCCCACCAGACAATGAAGCAAAGATATCCTCAATCCGCGGAAGCGGATATTGCACCGTGTGAAGCACCGGATTAACTGTGATCTTGAAGTCTCCACAGATGCGGACCTTCCCCGGTTCCCCTGGCTTGTTACTCGATGAACGCTTCATGACGGGAACAATGGGCGTGGCCCACTCACTCCAGTCCACCTTAGACAGTACTCCTGAACGTTCAAGCCCTTCCAGCTCAGCTTCCACAGCAGGTCGTATCGCATAAGGTACCGGTCTGGCTTTGAAAAATTTTGGGTTTGCATGTTCTGCAATCTTGATTTTTGCCTTAATTCCTCTCAGTGTTCCCAGTCCCTGTTGGAACACCTCTTTAGCCTCATCCAATATTCTGGACAATCATTCAGGTTTGACATCTTTTTTTCCGGAATCTACCGTTATTGCTTTTAGGGAGTGCCAGTCCATATTTATTTTCCTGATCCACTCCCGTCCCAGAAGTGGTGGACCTCCCTCAGGTAGTACATATAAGTCCATTCCTTGGTGTTCTTTGCCCTTGTGTATCACCTTGACTTTTATCTTTCCGATGGGGTATACTTTTTGCCCCGTGTATGTCTGCAATACTATCTCCGTATCCCGTAGGGGAATATGTATGAAAACCTTTTGTAATCTTGCTTATTCATGACCGTCAATGCCGATCCAGTGTCCAATTCCATCTTCACTTGGACTCCTGCTATCTGCAGTGTGACCCAGATAGTTTGTCGGTCAGCTTCCTTACTCACATTGTGAATTCTCAGACTACCCAGTTCCTTGCTGTTGGAGTCTGAATCCGAATTCTGTTCATCCGAACTCTTCTCAGCCACCTTATGTACCTTTCTGCACTTTTCCTGTGGTGACTTTTTGTTGCTGGTCTTCTTTCCTGACCGGCATACTTTAGCTATGTGACCAAGCTTGCCACATTTTCTACATTCCTGGTTTTTAAACCAGCATTGGTTCTGATCGTGTGTTGTCTTTCCACAACGATAACATTTCGTTGTACCCAAAGCCATTTGATCTACGCTGAGTACTGTTGCCTTCAGCTGCATTTCCACAGTGCCTCTCGCTGCGGCTTCGTGCGATGCTGTAATAGTGACAGCCTTATCAAGTGTAAGATCATTCTCTTCAAGCAGCCGCTTTTGTGTTCCTTCTTTCGACAATCCACACACGAATTTGTCTCTCAGTGCCTCTGTCAGGCTTTCCCCAAACTGACAGTATTTCGCTAGCTTACGCAGTTCAATTAAATACTCCGCGTTGCTTTCCTCTTTCAGTTGCGTTCTCACATAAAATTTAAATCGTTCCGCTAACATCAGCGGTGTGGGGTTCAAATGATTCTTCAGGACAGCAACAATATTAGCGAAAGTCTGATCCGCTGGTTTAGCTGGTGATAGAAGATGCTTCAATAGCCTGTATGTCTTCGCACCCATTGAGTTTAGTAAGGTTAGTGCTTTATCTTCATTTGATATTTTATTTGCCTTACAATATATCTCTATGCGTTCTACATACGTGGCCCAATCTTCAACATCGGGATCGAAATCGTTGATGTTACCACGTTTAGGCATCCTCGCAATCTTCTTGAGAAACAAAAAGAAATTTTTCTTTAACTTTTTTTTCCAAAATGGCGGTTTCCCGCGCTTGTCTTCTTCCCCGCCGTGACCTCCGTAGACAGATTTTCTGGTATATGTGCTCTATGGTCGGTAGCCGGATGCCGGTAATGCGTTGGGCAGTTTTGACTACCCGCTGCAGGGCTTTCCGGTCATAGTAGCTACAGCTGCCATACCATACTGTGATACAGTTTGTCAGGATGCTCTTGATAGTGCAGCGGTAAAAGTTAGAGAGGATCGGGGGTGACAGGTTACATCCCTTCAGCCTCCTTAGGAAATATAAGCGCTGCTGGGCCTTCTTCACCAGAGAGGAGGTGTTGAGGGACCAGGAGAGGTCTTCCGTGATGTGGACTCCGAGGAACTTAAAGCTGTCCACCCTTTCCACCACAGCCCCATTGATGTGAATGTGGGTGTGACTTCCGTCTTTGGACTTCCTGAAGTCCACAATGATTTCTTTGGTTTTCTTGATGTTAAGGGCCAGGTTGTTATCGGCGCACCACTTCACGAGATGCTGGACCTCCTCCCTGTAGGCTGACTCATCGTTGTTGGTGATTTGGCCTACTACCGTGGTGTCATCCACAAACTTGATGATGGTGTTGGAACCATTAACAGCCACACAGTCGTGGGTGAAGAGGGAGTAGAGGAGGGGGCTCAGCACACATCCTTGTGGGGCCCCCGTGTTCAGGGTCGGGGGGGGAGGTGTGGTTACCTAATTTGCCAGACTGGGGTCTGTTTGTTAGGAAGTCCAGGGTCCAGTTGCAGAGGGAAGTGTTCAGGCCAAGAGTTTGGAGTTTGGTGGCCAGCTTGTTGGGGACGATAGTGTTGAATGCTGAGCTGTAGTCTATGAACAGCATTCTGATGTAGGTCTCCTTACCATCTTGGTGATTCAGTGCCAAGTGTAGAGCAGTTGTGATTGCATCCTCCGTTAATCTGTTTGCACGATAGGCAAACTGGTGTTGGTCAAGAGAGGCAGGAACACTGGCTTTGATGTGGGCTAAGACCAGTCTCTCGAAACACTTCATTATGATGGGTGTGAGTGCGACAGGTCGATAGTCATTCAGGCACGTCACAGCCGTTTGTTTTGGCACAGGAATAATGGTAGCGGTCTTGAAGCATGTAGGGACTACTGCCTGGGCCAATGACAGATTGAAGATGGCGGTGAAGACATCAGCCAGCTGATCAGCACATTCCTTGAGTACCCGTCCAGGGATGCTATCCGGTCCAGCAGCCTTTCGTGTGTTCACTCCACGTAGAACACCCCTTACGTCGGAGGTCGACAGAGTGAGCACCTGGTCTTCCAGGGGTAGCAAGGCTTTGGTAGCCGGCTCCCTGTTGTCCCTGTCGAAGCGAGCGTAGAAGTTGTTAAGCTCCTCCGGAAGGGAGGCATCGCTAACCGGGGGGCTGGTGTTTTTGTCCTTGTAGTCAGTGATGGACTGGATGCCTTGCCACATGCGCCGGGGGTCCGAGTTGTTGCGGAAGTGATCCTCTATCCGCAGTGTCTGTTTCCTTTTGGCAGTCCTGGTACCCTTTTTTAGGTTGGTCCTAGCTTCACTGTAAGCCGCCGCGTCGCCAGATTTAAATGCTGCGTCACGTGCCTTCAACAGTGAACGGACCTCTCCGTTCATCCAGGGTTTCTGGTTGGGGTATGTCCTGATATTTTTATGGGTCGTGACGACCTCGACGCAGCTGTTGATGTAGAATAGCACTGTGGATGTGTATTCCTCGATGTCATTATGGGCAAACATGCCCCAATCAGTGCGTTCGAAGCAATCCTGAAGCTCCGATACTGCCCCCTCTGGCCATACTTTCACTGCTCTCACTGATGTTCTCCCTCTTTTGATGAGCGGTTTGTATGCCGGGGCTAGAAACAGGGAGAGGTGGTCAGATTTCCCAAGGTGGGAGCAGTGAATGGCCTTATAAGCGTCTACAATGCTCGTGTAGACTTGATCCAGTGTGTTCTCCCCTCTTGTGGGGCAGGAGACATTCTGGTGGAATTTCGGTAGTACAGTTTTTAGGTTTATGTGATTGAAGTCCCCCGCGACGATAAAAGCTCCGTCTGGGTGCGCAGTTTGTTGTTCGCTGATGGCCCTGTAGAGGTCCTTCAGTGCTAGTTTGGCATTAGCGTGTGGTGGGATGTAGACTGCAGTGATGATAACAGCCGTGAATTCCCGAGGCAGGTAGAAGGGTCTGCACCTTACCATGAGGAATTCCAAATCAGCCGAGCAGGATCTAATCTATCAATTATGTCAGTGTTAGTGCACCAGGCATTGTTAATGTAAATGCACAAACCGCCTCCCTTGCTCTTACCGGATTCTGCAGTTCTGTCGGCGCGGAAGGCCGTGCGTCCTTCTAGTTGGATGGTGGTGTCAGGGATGCCGTTGTTCAGCCAGTACAGCCCCCAAATAAGTCCAGGTCTAGAACCAAGGGAGTGGGAGCGATTCGAACCACTCAGGGAGTCAGAGGTGAAGCTGACCACAAACACCACCCCTTACACCGGCTCTATGCAAGAGCTCTTCAGCTAGGCCCAATCCCCAAACACTAGGGGGAGTGTTTGCTAGTGCTGTGGGGGAGGGTTTAAACAAAAATGGCAGGGGGTTGGGAACCTGAGCAGGGAGACAGAGGAAAGGGAAACAAGGATAGAAGCAAAAGACAGGAAGGAGAAAAACAAAAGTGGCAGTCAGAGAAATCAACGGTTTAAATCAAACATGGCCACAGTAAATAATAATTCTAATAGGTCTAAGAGCGTTAAAAAAACAAGCCTGAAGGCTTTGTGTCTTAATGCGAGGAGCATTTGTAATAAGTTGGATGAATTGGCTGCGCAAATAGAAGTAAACAAATACCATTTGGTTGGGATTACGGAAACATGGCTCAAGGAAGGCCAGGACTGGGAACTCAACATCCAGGGGTATTCGATATTCAGGAAAGATGGGCAAAAAGGAAAAGGAGGTGGGGTAGCATTACTGGTTAAAGAAGGGATTAACACAATTGTAAGGAAGGATATTAGCTCTGATGATGTGGAATCTGTATGGGTAGAACTGAGAAATACCAAGGGGCAGAAAACGTTAGTGCGAGTGGTATATAGACCTCCAAACAGTAATGCGGAGGTTGGGGATGGCATTAAAAGGGAAATTAGAGAAGCGTGCAATAGGGGCACAGCAGTTATCATGGGTGACTTTAAGCTACATATAGATTGGGCTAACCAAATTAGTAACAATACTGTGGAGGAGGAATTCCTGGAGTGTATACGGGATGGTTTCCTGGACCAATATGTTGAGGAACCAACTAGAGATCAGGCCATCTTAGACTGGGTATTATGTAATGAGAAAGGATTAATTAGCAATCATGTGTGAGGCCCCTTGGGTCGGAGTGATCATAAAATGGTAGAATTCTTCATTAAGATGGAGAGTGAAGTAGTTGACTCAGAGACTAGGTTCCTGAATTTAAATAAAGGAAACTACGATGGTATGAGGCGCGAGTTGGGTAGGATTGATTGGGGAATGTCACTCAAAGGGTTTATGATGGATAGGCAATGGCAAACATTCAAAGATCGCATGGATGAACTACAGAATTTGTTCATCCCAGTTTGGCATAAAAATAAAACAAAAAAGGTAAGTCAACCGTGGCTAACAAGGGAGATTAGGGATAGCATAAGATCCAAGGAGAGGACATATAAATTGGCCAGAAAAAGCAGTAAACCTGAGGATTGGGAGCAGTTTAGGATTTAACAAAGGAGGACAAAGGGATTAATTAAGAGGGGGAAAATAGAGTATGAGAGTAAGCTTGCAGGGAACATAAAAACTGATTGTAAAAGCTTTTATAGATATGTGAAGAGAAAAAGATTGGTGAAGTCAAGCGCAGCTCCCTTGCAGTCAGAAACAGGGAAATTTATAATGGGGAACAAAGAAATGACAGACCAATTAAATACATATTTTGGTTCTGTCTTCACAAAGGAGGACACAAATAACCTCCCAGAGATGTCGGGGAACATAGGGTCTAATGAGAGGGAGGAACTGAAAGAAATCAGTATTTGTCGGGAAATGGTGTTAGGGAAATTGACAGGATTGAAGGCCGATAAATCTCCAGGACCTGATAAGCTACAGCCTAGGATACTTAAGGAAGTGGCCCTAGAAATAGTAGATGCATTGCTGGTCATCTTCCAAAATTCGATAGACTCTGGAACAGTACCCATGGATTGGAGGGTAGCTAATGTTACCCCACTGTCCAAAAAAGGTGGTAGAGAGAAAACAGGGAATTACAGACCGGTAAGCCTGACATCGATAGTGGGGAAAATGCTAGAGTGCATTTTAAAAGATGTAATAGCAGAGCACTTGGAAAACAGTGACAGGATCGGACAAAGTCAACATGGATTTACAAAAGGTAAATCGTGCTTGACTAATCTATTGGAATTTTTTGAGGATCTAACTGGTGAAATAGATAAGGGAGAACCAGTGGATGTGGTGTACTTGGACTTTCATAAGGCTTTCGATAAGGTCCCGCATAAGAGATTAGCATGTAAAGTTAAGGCACATGGGATTGGGGGCAAGGTAATGACTTGGATAGAGAACTGGTTGGCAGACAGAAAGCAAAGAATTGGAATAAACGGGTCTTTTTCTGAGTGGCAGGCAGTGACTAGTGGGGTACCGCAGGGGTCGGTCCTAGGACCCCAGCTATTCAGAATATATATTAATGATCTAGACGAGGGAACTAGATGTAATATCTCCAAGTTTGCAGACGACACATAGCTGGGTGGGCATGTGTGCTGTGAGGAGGATGCCGAGAAACTCCAATATGAATTGGACAGGTTGGATGATTGGGCAGAAGCATGGCAGATGCAATATAACGTGGATAAATGCGAGGTTATCCACTTTGGTGTTAAAAACAGGAAGACAGATTATTATCTGAATGGCAATAGATTGGGAGAAGGGGAAGTGCACCGAGACCTGGGTGTCCTTGTGCACCAGTCGCTGAAGGTAAGCATGCAGGTGCAGCAGGCGGTTAAGAAGGTAAATGGTATGTTGGACTTCGTAGCGAGAGGGTCGAGTACAGGAACAAGGATGTCTTGCTGCAGTTGTACAGGGCCTTGGTGAGACCACATCTTGAGTATTGTGTGCAGTTTTGGTCACCTTATCTGAGGAAGGATGTTCTTGCCATGGAGGGAGTGCAGCGAAGATTCACCAGGCTGATACCTGGGATGGCAGGAATGACGAATGAGGAGAGAATGGGTCGATTGGGCTTATACTCGCTGGAGTTTAGAAGAATGAGAGGGGATCTCATTGAAACTTATTAAATTCTAACAGGACTAGACAGACTGTATGCAGGAAGGATATTCCCAATGTCTGGGGAGTCCAGAACCAGAAGACACAGTCTAAGGATAAGGAGTAAGCCATTTAGGACAGAGATGAGGAGGAATTTCTTCACCCAGAGAGTGGTGAACCTGTGGAATTCTCTACCACAGAAGGCAGTTGAGGCCAATTCATTAAATATATTCAAGAAGGAGTTTGATATTATTCTTAAGGCTAAAGGGATCAAGGGATATGGAGAGAAGGTAGGGACAGAGTACTAAATTTGGATGATCAGCCATGATCTCATTGAATGGCGGAGCAGGCTCGAGGGGCCGAATGGCCTGCTCCTGCTCCTATCTTTTATGTATCTTCTATGTTTAGGTCCGATGGTGGTCAGGGGTCTGATGGTGATCGGGGGGCCCGATGGTGATTGGGGGGTTCGGATGGTGATTGGGGGTCCGATGGTTATTGGGGTTCGATGGTGGGTGGGAGGTCCGATGGTGGGCGGAGGGTCTGATGGTGATCGGGGGTCTGATGGTGATTGGGGGGCCGATGGTGATCGGGGGTGTCTGATGGTGATTGGGGGTCCGATGGTGATTGGGTCCGATGGTGGGTGGGAGGTCCGATGGTGATCGGGGTCCGATGGTGTTCGGGGCTCTGATGGTGATCGGGGGTCTGATGGTGATCGGGGGTCTGATGGTGATCGGGGTGGTCCGATGGTGATCGGGGTCTGATGGTGATCGGGGGGGGGTCCAATGGTGATCGGGGTCTGATGGTGATCAGGGGCTCTATGGTGATCGGGGGTCTGATGGTGATCGGGAGGTCCGATGGTGATTGGGGGGCCCAATGGTGGGCGGGGGTTCGGATGGTGAACGGGGGATCCGATGGTGATCGGGTTCTGATGGTGATCAGGGGTCCGATGGTAATCGGGGGTCTGATGGTGATCGGGGGTCCGATGGTGATCCGAGGGTCCGATGGTGATCAGGAGGTCCGAAGGTGATCGAGGGGGTCTGATGGTGATCGGGGGTCTGATGGTTGGCGGGGGGTCCGATGGTGATCGGGGAGGTCCAATGGTGATCGGGGGTTCTGATGGTGATCGGGGGGTCCGATGGTGATCGGGGAGTCTGATGGTGATCGGGAGTCCGATGGTGATCGGGGGCCCGATGGTGATTGGGGGTCCGATGGTGATCGGGGGTCTGATGGTGATCGGGGGGCTCCGACGGTGATCGGGAGGTCCGATGGTGATCGGGGGGTCTGATGGTGATTGGGGGTCTGATGGTGGGCGGGGAGTCTGATGGTGATCAGGGGGTCTGATGGTGATCGGGAGGTCCGATGGTGATCGGGGGGTCTGATGGTGATCGGGGGGTCTAGTGGTGATCAGGGGGGTCTGGTGGTGATCAGGGGGGTCCGATGGTGATCGGGAGATCCGATGGTGATCGGGGGGTCTGATGGTGATCGGGGGGTCTGATGGTGATCAGGGGGGTCCGATGGTGATCGGGGGGTCTGATGGCGATTGGGAGACTGATGATGATTGGGTGGCTCCAATGGTGATCGGGAGGTCCGATGGTGATTGGGGGGTCCAATGGTGGGCGGGGGGTCCAATGGTGGTTGGAGGACCAATGGCGGGCAGGGAGTCCGATTGCGGTCTGGGGATTTGATGGCAGTCAGGGGATCCGATGGCGGTCGGCGGGTCCAATGGCGTTCTGGGGGTCCTATGGTGGTCGAAGGGTCTGATGGTCGTTAAGGGATCTGATGGCGATCGGGAGGTCCGATGGTAGGCCGGGGGAGGTCCGATGGTGGGCGGGGGAATCCGATGGAGGTGGGGCTGTTGCTGGTGGTCAAGGGTCCGATGGCTGTCGGGGGGTCTGATGGCATTCTGGGGGTCCTATGGTGGTCAAATGGTCTGATGCTGGTTGGGTGTCCGATGTTGATCGGGGTCTGATGGTGATTGGGAGGTCCGATGGTGATCGGGGGTCCGATGGTGGGCGGAGGGTCTGATGGTGATCGGGGGTCCGATGGTGGGCGGAGGGTCTGATGGTGATCAGGGGGTCCGATGGTGGGCGGAGGGTCTGATGGTGGTCAGGGGTCTGATGGTGATTGGGGGTCCGATGGTGATCGGGGGGTCTGATGGTGATTGGGGGTCCGATGGTGATTGGGGTCCGATGGTGGGTGGGAGGTCCGATGGTGATCGGGGGCTCTATGGTGATCGGGGGCTCTATGGTGATCGGGGGTCTGATGGTGATCGGGAGGTCCGATGGTGATCGGAGGGTCCAATGGTGGGCGGGGGCTCCGATGGTGATCGGGGGATCCGGTGGTGATCGGGTTCTGATTGTGATCAGGGGACTGATGGTGATCGGGGGTCCGATGGTGATTCGGGGGTCTGATGGTGTTCGGGGGGTCTGATGGTGATCGGGGGGCTCCAATGGTGATCGGGGGTCCGATGGTGGGTGGGGAGTCTGATGGTGGGTGGGGGGTCTGATGGTGATCGGGAGGTCCAATGGTGATCGGGGGTCTGATGGTGATCGGGGGGTCTGATGGTGATCAGGGGGTCCGATGTTGATCGGCGGTCCGATGGTGATCAGGGAGTCCGATGGTGGTCAAAGGGTCTGTTGGTGGTTAGGGGATCCGATGGCGATTGGGGGGTCCGATGGTGGGCCGGGGAGGTCCGATTGTGGGCGGGGGAATCCGATGGAGGTGGGGGTGTTGCTGGTGGTCGGGGGTCCGATGGCTGTCGGGGGGTCTGATGGTGTTCTGGGGTCCTATGGTGGTCGAAGGGTCTGATGGTGGTTGGGGGTCCGATGGTGATCGGGGTCTGATGGTGATTGGGAGGTCCGATGGTGATCGGGGGTCCGATGGTGGGCGGAGGGTCTGATGGTGATCGGGGGGTCCGATGGTGGGCAGAGGGTCTGATGGTGCTCAGGGGTCTGATGGTGATTGGGGGTCCGATGGCGATTGGGGTTCGATGGTGGGTGAGAGGTCCAATGGTGATCGGGGGTCTGATGGTGATTGGGGGTCCGATGGTAATCAGGGGGTCTGATGGTGATCGGGGGTCCGATGGTGCTCGTGGTTCCGATGGTGGGTGGGGGATCTGAAGGTGGTCCGGGGTTCTGATGGCATTTTGGTGGTCGAAGGGGCTGATGGTCGTTGGGGGGATATGATGGTGATCGGGGGGTCTGATGGTAATCGGGGGTCTGATGGTGATCGGGGTTCCGATGGAGATCCGGGGGTCCGATGGTGATCAGGAGTTCCGATGGTGATCGAGGCGTTCTGATGGTGATCGGGGGGTCTGATGGTGATCGGGGGTCTGATGGTTGGCGGGGGTGTCCGAAGGAGGTCCGATGGTGATCGGGGGTCTGATGGTGATCGGGGGTCGGATGGTGATCGGGGGGCTCCGATGGTGATCGGGAGGTCCGATGGTGATTGGGGGGTCCGATGGTGGGTGGGGAGTCCGATGGTGATCGGAGGTCTGATGGTGGGTGGGGAGTCCGATGGTGATCGGGGGTCTGATGGTGATTGGGGTTCCGATGGTGATTGGGGTCCGACGGTGGGTGGGACGTCCAATGGTGATTGGGGGTCCGATGGTGTTCAGGGCTCTGATGGTGATCGGGGGTCTGATGGTGATCGGAGGGGGTCCGATGGTGATCGGGGTCTGATGGTGATCGGGGGTTGCGATGGTGATCGGGCATCTGATGGTGATTGGGGGGTCTGATGGTGATCAGGGGGTCCGATGGTGATCGGCGGTCCGATGGTGATCGGGGGGTCCGATGGTGGTCAAAGGGTCTGATGGTGGTTAAGAGATCCGATGGCGATTGGGGGGTCCGATGGTGGGCCGGTGAGGTCCGATGGTGGGCGGGGTAATCCGATGGAGGTGGGTATGTTGCTGGTGGTCGGGGGTCCGATGGCTGTCGGGGGGTTTGATGGCGCTCTGTGGTCCTATGGTGGTCGAAGGGTCTGATGGTGGTTGGGGGTCCGATGGTGAACGGGGTCTGATGGTGATTGGGAGGTCCAATGGTGATCGGGGGTCCGATGGTGGGTGGAGGGTCTGATGGTGATCGGGGGGTCTGATGGTGGGCAGAGGGTTTGATGGTGCTCGGGGGTCTGATGGTGATTGGGGGTCCGATGGTGATCGGGGGGTCTGATGGTGATTGGGGTTCCGATGGTGATTGGGGTCCGATGGTGGGTGGGAGGTCCAATGGTGATCGGGGGTCTGATGGTGATTGGGGGTCCGATGGTGATCAGGGGGTCTGATGGTGATCAGGGGTCCGATGGTGTTCGGGGTTCCGATGGTGGGCAGGGGATCTGAAGGTGGTCCGGGTGTCTGATGGCATTTTGGTGGTCGAAGGGGCTGATGGTGGTTGGGGGGATGTGATGGTGATCGGGGGTCTGATGGTGATCGGGGTGTCTGATGGTGATCGGGGGTCCGATGGTGATCAGGGGGTCCGATGGTAATCGGGGGTCTGATGGTGAACGGGGTCTGATGGTGATTGGGAGGTCCAATGGTGATCGGGGGTCCGATGGTGGGTGGAGGGTCTGATGGTGATCGGGGGGTCTGATGGTGGGCAGAGGGTTTGATGGTGCTCGGGGGTCTGATGGTGATTGGGGGTCCGATGGTGATCGGGGGGTCTGATGGTGATTGGGGTTCCGATGGTGATTGGGGTCCGATGGTGGGTGGGAGGTCCAATGGTGATCGGGGGTCTGATGGTGATTGGGGGTCCGATGGTGATCAGGGGGTCTGATGGTGATCAGGGGTCCGATGGTGTTCGGGGTTCCGATGGTGGGCAGGGGATCTGAAGGTGGTCCGGGTGTCTGATGGCATTTTGGTGGTCGAAGGGGCTGATGGTGGTTGGGGGGATGTGATGGTGATCGGGGGTCCGATGGTGATCAGGGGGTCCGATGGTAATCGGGGGTCTGATGGTGATCGGGGTTCCGATGGTGATCCGGGGGTCCGATGGTGATCAGGAGGTCCGATGGTGATCGAGGGGGTCTGATGGTGATCGGGGGTTCTAATGGTGATCGGGGGTCTGATGGTTGGAGGGGGGGGTCCGATGGTGATCGGGGAGGTCCGATGGTGATCGGGGTCCCGATGGTGATCGGGGGTCCGATGGTGATCGGTGGTCTGATGGTGATCGGGGGGCTCCGATGGTGATCGGGGGGCTCCGATGGTGATCGGGAGGTCCGATGGTGATTGGGGGGTCCGATGGTGGGTGGAGAGTCCGATGGTGATCGAGGGTCTGATGGTGATTGGGGTTCCGATGGTGATTGGGGTCCGATGGTGGGTGAGAGGTCCAATGGTGATTGGGGGTCCGATGGTGTTCAGGGCTCTGATGGTGATCAGGGGTCTGATGGTGATCGGAGGGGGTCCGATGGTGATCGGGGTCTGATGGTGACCGGGGGGGTCCGATGGTGATCGGGCGTCTGATGGTGATCGGGAGGTCCGATGGTGATCGGGTTCTGATGGTGATCGGGGGTCCCATGGTGATTGGGGTCTGATGGTGATCGGGGGGGTCTGATGGTGATCGGGGTCTGATGGTGATCAGTGGTCTGATGGTGATCGGTGGTCCGATGGTGTTCGGGGTTCCGATGGTGAGCGGGGGATCTGAAGGTGGTCCGGGGGTCCGATGGCGTTTTGGTGGTCGGAGGGGCTGATGGTGGTTGGGGGGATATGATTGTGATCGGGGGGTCTGATGGTGATCGGGGGGCCTGATGGTGATAGGGGGGTCCGACGGTAATCGGGGGTCTGATGATGATCGGGGTTCCGATGGTGATCCGGGGGTCCGATGGTGATCAGGAGGTCCGATGGTGATCGAGGGGGTCTGATGGTGATCGGGCGTCTGATGGTTGGCGGGGGGGTCCGATGGTGATCGGGGAGGTCCGATGGTGATCGGGGGCCCAATGGTGATCAGGGGTCTGATGGTGGGCGGGGGGTCTGATGGAGATCAGGGGGTCTGATGGTGATTGGGGGGTCCGATGGTGATCGGGGGGTCTGATGGTGATCGGGGGTTCTGATGGTGATCAGGGGGTCTGATGGTGATCGGGAGGTCCAATGGTGATTGGGGGGTCCGATGGTTGGCGGGGGGTCCAATGGTGGTTGGAGGACCAATGGCGAGCAGGGAGTCCGATTGCGGTCTGGGGATCCGATGGCAGTCAGGGGATCCGATGACGGTCGGAGGGTCCGATGGCGTTCTGGGGGTCCTATGGTGGTCGAAGGGTCTGATGGTGGTTAAGGGATCCGATGGCGATTGGCGGATCCGACGGTGGGCCGGGGATGTCTGATGGTGGGCGGGGGAATCCAATGGAGGTGGGGGTGTTGCTGGTGGCCGGGGGTCCGATGGCTGTCGGGGGGTCTGATGGCGTTCTGGGATCCTATGGTGGTCGAAGTGTCTGATGGTGGTTGGGGGTCCAATGGAGATCGGGGTCTGATGGTGATTGGGGGGTCTGATGGTGATCGGGGGGTCTGATGGTGGGCGGGGGGTCTGATGGTGATCAGGGGGACTGATGGTGATCGGGGGGTCCGATGGTGATCGGGGGGTCTGATGGTGATCGGGGGTTCTGATGGTGATCAGGGGGTCTGATGGTGATCGGGAGGTCCGATGGTGATTGTGGGGTCCGATGGTTGGCGGGGGTCCAATGGTGGTTGGAGGACCAATGGCGAGCAGGGAGTCCGATTGCGGTCTGGGGATCCGATGGCAGTCGGGGGATCCGATGACGGTCAGAGGGACTGATGGCGTTCTGGGGGTCCTATGGTGGTCGAAGGGTCTGATGGGGGTTAAGGGATCCGATGGCGATTGGCAGGTCCGATGGTGGGCCGGGGAGGTCTGATGGTGGGGGGGGAATCAGATGGAGGTGGGGGTGTTGCTGGTGGTCGGGGGTCCGATGGCTGTTGGGGGGTCTGATGGCGTTCTGGGATCCTATGGTGGTCGAAGTGTCTGATGGTGGTTGGGGGTCCGATGGAGATCGGGGTCTGATGGTGATTGGGAGGTCCGATGGTGATCGGGGGTCCGATGGTGGGTGGAGGGTCTGCTGGTGATTGGGGGGTCCGATGGTGATCGGGGGGTCTGATGGTGATTGAGAGGTCCGATGGTGATCGGGGGGTCTGATGGTGATTGGGGTTCCGATGGTGATTGGGGTCCGATGGTGGGTGGGAGGTCCAAAGGTGATCGGGGGTCCGATGGTGTTTGGGGCTCTGATGGTGATCGGGGGTTCTGATGGTGATCGGGGGGGTCCGATGGTGATCGGCGTCTGATGGTGATCGGGGGCTCTATGGTGATCGGGTGTCTGATGGTGATCGGGGGGCTCCGATGGTGATCGGGAGGTCCGATGGTGATGGGGGGTCCTATGGTGATCGGGAGGTCCGATGGTGATTGGGGGTCCAATGGCGGGCAGGGAGTCCGATTGCGGTCTGGGGATCCAATGGCAATCGGGGGATCCGATGGCGGTCGGAGGGTCCGATGGCGTTCTGGGGATCCTATGGTGGTCGAAGGGTCTGACGGTGGTTAAGGGATCCGATGGCGATCGGGGGGTCCGATGGTGGGCCGGGGGAGGTCCGATGGTGGGCGGGGGAATCCGATGGAGCTGGGAGTGTTGCTGGTGGTCGGGGGTCCGATGGCTGACGGGGTGTCTGATGGCGTTCTGGGGGTCCTATGGTGGTCGAAGGGTCTGATGGTGGTTGGGGGTCCGATGGTGATCGGGGGGTCTGATGGTGATTGGGGGTCCGATGGTGATTGGGGGTCCGATGGTGATTGGGGTCCGATGTTGGGTGGGAGGTCCGATGGTGATCAGGGGTCCGATGGTGTTCGGGGCTCTGATGGTGATCGGGGGCCTGATGGTGATCGGGGGGATCCGATGGTGATCGGGGTCTGATGGTGATCGGGGGGGTCCGATGTTGATCGGGCTCTGATGGTGATCGGGGGCTCTATGGTGATCGGGGGTCTGATGGTGATCGGGAGGTCCGATGGTGATCGGGTTCTGATGGTGATCGGGGGTCTAATGGTGATCGGGGTCTGATGGTGATCGGGGGGGGTCTGATGGTGATCGGGGTCTGATGGTGAGCGGGGGGGGTGAACGATGGTGATCAGGGTCTGATGGTGATCAGGGGTCTGATGGTGATCAGGGCTCCGATGGTGATCGGGGGGTCTGATTGTAATCGGGAGTCCGATGGTGGGCGGGGGGTCTGATGGTACTTGGGGGGTCCAATGGTGATCGGGGGGTCTGATGGTGATCGGGGGTCCGATGGTGATCTGGGGGTCCAATGGTGATCGGGGGTCCGATGGTGGGCGGGGGTTCTGATGCTAATCGGGGGGCCCAATGGTGATCGGGGGGTCTGATGGTGATCGGGGGGTCCGATGGTGATCGAGAGGTCCGATGGTGATTGGGGGGTCCAATGGTGGGTGGGGGGGTCCAATGGTGGTTGGCGGACCATTGGCGGGCAGGGAGTTCGATTGCGGTCTGGGGATCCGATGGCAGTCGGGGGATCCGATGGTGTTCTGGGGGTCCTATGGTGGTCGAAGGGCCTGATGGTGGTTAAGGGATCCGATGGCGATCGGGGTGTCCGATGGTGGGCCAGGGCAGGTCCGATGGTGGCCGCGGGAATCTGAGGGAGGTGGGGGTGTTGCTGGTGGTCGGGGGTCCGATGGCTGTTGGGGGGTCCGATGGAGGTGGGGGAGTCTGATGATGATCGGGGGGGTCCAATGGTGATCGGGAGGTCCAATGGTGATTGGGGGGTCCGATGATGATCGGGGAGTCCAATGGTGATCGGGGGTCCGATGGTGGGCGGGGGGTCTGATGATGATCGGGGGGTCCAATGGTGATCGGGGGTCCGATGGTGATCTGGGGGTCCAATGGTGATCGGGGGTCTGATGGTGGGCGGGGGGTCTGATGGTAATCGGGGGGTCCAATGGTGATCGGGGGGACCGATGGTGATCGGGAGGTCCGATGGTGATTGGGGGCTCCGATGGTTGGCGGGGGGTCCAATGGTGGTCGAAGGGTCTGATGGTGGTTAAGGGATCCGATGACGATCGGGGGGTCTGATGGTGGGCCAGGGGAGGTCCGATGGTGGGTGGGGGAATCCGATGGAGGTGGGGCTGTTGCTGGTGGTCGGGGGTACGATGGCTGTCGGGGGGTCTGATGGCGTTCTGGGGTCCTATGGTGGTCGAAGGGTCTGATGGTGGTTGGGGGTCCGATGGTGATCGGGGTCTGATGGTGATTGGGAGGTCCAATGGTGATCGGGGGTCCGATGGTGGGCGGAGGGTCTGATGGTGATCGGGGGGTCCGAAGGCGGGCAGAGGGTCTGATGGTGCTCGGGGGTCTGATGGTGATTGGGGGTCCGATGGTGATCAGGGGGTCTGATGGGGATTTGGGTTCCGATGGTGATTGGGGTCCGATGGTGGGTGAGAGGTCCAATGGGGATCGGGGGTCCGATGGTGTTCAGGGCTCTGATGGTGATCGGGGGTCTGATGGTGATCGGAGGGGTTCCGATGGTGATCGGGGTCTGATGGTGATCGGGGGGGTCCGATGGTGATCGGGTGTCTGATGGTGATCGGGGGGTCCAATGGTGATCGACGGGGTCCGATGGTGATCGGGGGGTCTGATGGTGATCGGGGGTCTGATGGAGATCAGGGGGTCTGATGGTGGGCGGGGGGTCTGATGGTGATCAGGGGGTCTGATGGTGATCGGGGGGTCTGATGTTGATCGGGGGATCCGATGGTGATCAGGTTCTGATGGTGATCGGGGGTCCGATGGTGATCGGGGCCTGATGGTGATCGGGGGGGTCCGATGGTGATCGGGGTCTGATGGTGATCGGTGGTCTGATGGTGATCAGGGGTCCGATGGTGTTCGGGGTTCCGATGCCGGGCGGGGGATCTGAAGGTGGTCCGGGGGTCCGATGGCGTTCTGGTGGTTGAAGGGGCTGATGATGGTTCGGTTGATATGATGGTAATCGGGGGGTCTGATGGTGATCGGGGGTCCGATGGTGATCGGGGGGTCCGATGGTGATCGAGGGGGTCTGATGGTGATCGGGGGTCCGATGGTGATCGGGGGTCTGATGGTTAGCGGGGGAGTCCGATTCTGCTCGTGGGTCCGATGGTGATCGGGGGATCTGATGGTAATCGGGGGCCCGATGGTGGGTGGGGAGTCCGATGGTGATCAGGGGTCTGATGGTGATCGGGGGTCCAATGGTGGGTGGGGAGTCCGATGGTGATCGGGGGTCTGATGGTGATCGGGGGGCTCCGATGGTGATCGGGAGGTCCAATGGTGATCGGGGGGTCTGATGGTGATTGGGGGCTCTGATGGTGGTCGGGGGGTCTGATGGTGATCAGTGCGTCTGATGGTGATCGGTAGGTCCGATGGTGATCGGGAGGTCCGATGGTGATGAGGGGTCCTATGGTGATCGGGAGGTCCGATGGTGATTGGGGGTCCAATGGCGGGCAGGGAGTCCGATTGCGGTCTGGGGATCCGATGGCAATCGGGGGATCCGATGGCGGTCGGAGGGTCCGCTGGCGTTCTGGGGGTCCTATGGTGGTCGAAGGGTCTGACGGTGGTTAAGGGATCCGATGGCGATCAGGGGGTCCGATGGTGGGCCGAGGGAGGTCCGATGGTGGGCGGGGGAGTCCGATGGAGGTGGGAGTGTTGCTGGTGGTCGGGGGTCCGATGGCTGAAGGGGTGTCTGATGGCGTTCTGGGGGTCCTATGGTGATCGAAGGGTCTGATGGTGGTTGGGGGTCCGATGGTGATCGGGGTCTGATGGCGATTGGGAGGTCCTATGGTGATCAGGGGTCCGATGGTGGGCGGAGGGGCTGATGGTGGTCGGGGGTCTGATAGTGATTGGGGGTCCGATGGTGATCGGGGGGTCTGATGGTGATTGGGGGTCCGATGGTGATTGGGGCCCGATGTTGGGTGGGAGGTCCGATGGTGATCAGGGGTCCGATGGTGTTCGGGGCTCTGATGGTGATCGGGGGCCTGATGGTGATCGGGGGGATCCGATGGTGATCGGGGTCTGATGGTGATCGGGGGGGTCCGATGGTGATCGGGCTCTGATGGTGATTGGGGGCTCTATGGTGATCGGGGGTCTGATGGTGATCGGGAGGTCCAATGGTGATCGGGGTCTGATGGTGATCAGGGGCTCTATGGTGATCGGGGGTCTGGTGGTGATCAGGAGGTCCGATGGTGATCGGGGGATCCGATGGTGATCAGGTTCTGATGGTGATCGGGGGTCTAATGGTGATCGGAGTCTGATGGTGATCGGGGGGGGGTCTGATGGTAATCGGGGTCTGATGGTGATCGGGGGGGGAACGATGGTGATCAGGGTCTGATGGTGATCAGGGGTCTGCTGGTGATCGGGGGTCCAATGGTGATCGGGGGGTCTGATGGTAATCGGGGGTCCGATGGTGATCCGGGGGTCCAATGGTGATCGGGGGTCCGATGGTGGGCGGTGGGTCTGATGGTAATCGGGGGGCCCAATGGTGATCGGGGGGTCTGATGGTGATCGGGGGTCTGATGGTGATCGGGGGTCCGATGGTAATCGGGAGGTCCAATGGTGGGCGGGGGTTCCGATGGTGATCGGGTTCTGATGGTGATCGGGTTCAGATGGTGATCGGGGGTCCAATGTTGATCGGGGGGTCTGATGGTGATTGGGAAGTCCGATGGTGATCGGGGGTCCGATGGTGATTGGGAGGTCCGATGGTGATTGGGGGGTCCAATGGTGGGCGGGGGGTCCAATGGTGGTTGGCGGACCATTGGCGGGCAGGGAGTCCGATTGCGGTCTGGGGATCCGATGGCAGTCGGGGGATCCGATGGTGTTCTGGGGGTCCTATGGTGGTCGAAGGGCCTGATGGTGGTTAAGGGATCCGATGACGATCGGGGGGTCCGATGGTGGGCCAGGTGAGGTCCGATGGTGGCCGCGGGAATCCGAGGGAGGTGGGGGTGTTGCTGGTGGTCGGGGGTCCGATGGCTGTTGGGGGGTCTGATGGCGTACTGTGGGCCCTATGGCGGTCGAAGGGTCTGATGGTGGTTGGGGGTCTGATGGTGATCGGGGTCTGATGGTGATTGGGAGGTCCGATGGTGATCGGGGGTCCGATGGTGGGCGGAGGGTCTGATGGTGATCGGGGGGGTCCGATAGTGGGTGGAGGGTCTGATGGTGGTCGGGGGTCTGTTGGTGAATGGGTGTCCGATGGTGATTGGGGGGTCTGATAGTGATTGGGGGTCCGATGGTGATTGGGGTCCGATGGTGGGTGGGAGGTCCGATGGTGATCGGGGGGCCGATGCTGTTCGAGGCTTTGATGGTGATCGGGGGTCTGATGGTGACCGGGGGCGTCCGGGAGGTGGGGGAGTCTGATGATGATTGGGGGGTCCGATGATGATCGGGGGGTCTGATGGTGATCGAGGGCTCTATGGTGATCTGGAGGTCCGATGGTGATCGGGGGGGTCCGATGGTTTTCGGGGTCTGATGGTGATCGGGGGGGTCTGATGGTGATCGGGGTCTGATGATGATCGGGGGGGTCCGATGGTGATCGGGGTCTGATGGTGATCTGGGGTCTGATGGTGATCGGGGGGTGCGAAGGAGGTGGGGGAGTCTGATGATGATTGGGGGGTCCGATGATGATCGGGGGGTCTGATGGTGATCGGGGGTCCGATGGTGGGCGGGGGGTCTGATGGTAATCGGGAGGTCCAATGGTGATCGGAGGGTCTGATGGTGATCGGGGGATCTGATGGTGATCGGGAAGTCCAATGGTGGGCGGCGGTTCCAATGGTGATCCGGTTCTGATGGTGATTGGGAGGTCCGATGGTGATTGGGGGATCCGATGGTTGGCAGGGGGTCCAATGGTGGTTGGAGGACCAATGGCGGGCAGGGAGTCCGATTGTGGTCTGGGGATCCGATGGCAGTCGGGGGATCCAATGGCGGTCGGAGGGTCCGCTGGCGTTCTGGGGGTCCTATGGTGGTCGAAGGGTCTGATGATGGTTAAGGGATCCGATGGCGATCGGGGGGTCAGATGGTGGGCCGGGGGAGGTCCGATGGTGGGCGGGGGAATCCGATTGAGGTGGGGGTGTTGCTGATGGTCGGGACTCCGATGGCTGTCGGGGGGTCTGATGGTGTTCTAGGGGTCCTATGGTGGTCGAAGGGTCTGATGGTGGTTGGGGGTCTGATGTTGATCGGGGTATGATGGTGATTGGGAGGTCCAATGGTGATCGGGGGTCCGATGATGGGCGGAGGGTCTGATGGTGATCGGGGGGTCCGATGGTGGGCAGAGGGTCCGATGGTGGGCAGAGGGTCTGATGGTGGTCGGGGGTCCGATGGTGATCGGGGGGGTCTGATGGTGATTGGGGGGTCTGCTGATGATTGGGAGGTCCGATGGTGATCGGGGTCCGATGGTGGGCAGAGGGTCTGATGGTGGTCGGGGGTCTGATGGTGATCGGGGGGTCTGATGGTGATTGGGGGGTTTGATGGTAATTGGGGTCCAATGGTGGGTGGGAGGTCCGATGGTGATCGGGGGTCCGATGGTGTTTGGGGCTCTGATGGTGATCGGGGGTCTGATAGTGATCGGGAGGTCCGATAGTGAGCGGGGGTTCCAATGGTGATCGGGGGATCTATTGGTGATCGGATTCTGATGGTGATCGGGGGTCCGATTGTGATCGGGGTCTTATGGTGATCGGGGGGGGTCCGATGGTGATCGGGGTCTGATGGTGATCGGATTCTGATGGTGATCGGGGGTCCGATGGTGATCGGGGTCTGATGGTGATCAGGGGGGTCCGATGGTGATCGGGGTCTGATGGTGATCGGTGGTCTGAAGGTGGTCCGGGGGTCCGATGACGTTCTGGTGCTCGAAGGGGCTGATGGTGGTTGGGGGGATATGATGGTGATCGGGGGGATATGATGGTGATCGGGGGGTCTGATGGTGATCAGGGGTCCGATGGTGATCGGGGGGTCCGATGGTAATCGGGGGTCTGATGGTGATCGGGGGTCCGATGGTGATCCGGGGGTCGATGGTGATCAGGAGGTCCGATGGTGATCGAGGGGGTCTGATGGTGATCGGGGGGTCTGATGGTAATCGGGGGTCCGATGGTGGGTGGGGAGTCCAATGGTGATCAGGGGTCTGATGTTGATCGGGGGGCTCCGATGGTGATCGGGAGGTCCAATGGTGATCGGGGGCCCGATGGTGATCGGGGGTCCAATGGTGATCGGGGGTCTGATGGTGATCGGGGGGCTCCGATGGTGATCGGGAGGTCCGATGGTGATTGGGGGGTCCGATGGTGGGTGGGGTGTCCCATGGTGATCGGGGGTCCAATGGTGGGTGGGGAGTCCGATGGTGATCGGGGGTCTGATGGTGATCGGGGGCTCGATGGTGATCGGGAGATCCGATGGTGATCGGGGGGTCTGATGGTGATAGGGGCGTCTGATGGTGATCGGGGGTTCTGATGGTGATCGGGGGGTCTGATGGTGATCAGTGGTCTGATGGTGATCAGGAGGTCCGATGGTGATTGGGAGGTCTGATGGTGATTGGGAGTCTGATGGTGATCGGGGGGGCTCCGATGGTGATCGGGAGGTCTGATGGTGATTGGGGGCTCCGATGGTGATCGGGAGGTCCGATGGTGATTGGGGGTCCAATGCCGGGTGGGGGGTCCAGTGGTGGTTGGAGGACCAATGGCGGGCAGGGATTCCGATTGCGGTCTGGGGATCGATGGCAGTCGGAGGATCCGATGGCGGTCGGAGGGTCCGATGGCGTTCTGGGGGTCCTATGGTGGTCGAAGGGTCTAATGGTGGTTAAGGGATCCGATGGCAATTGGGGGGTCCGATGGTGGGCCGGGGGAGGTCCGATGGTGGGCGGGGGAATCCGATGGAGGTGGGAGTGTTGCTGGTGGTCGGGGGTCCGATGGCTGACGGGGGGTCTGATGGCATTCTGGGGGTCCTATGGTGGTCGAAGGGTCTGATGGTGGTTGGGGGTCCGATGGTGATCGGGGTCTGATGGCGATTGGGGGTCCGATGGTGGGTGGGAGGTCCGATGGTGATCAGGGGTCCGATGGTGTTCGGGGCTCTGATGGTGATCGCGGGTCTGATGGTGATCGGGGGGATCCGATGGTGATCGGGGTCTGATGGTAATCGGGGGGGGTCCGATGCTGATCGGGCTCTGATGGTGATCGGGGGCTCTATTGTGATCGGGGGTCTGATGGTGATCGGGAGGTCCGATGGTGATCGGGGGGTCCAATGGTGGGCGGGGGGTTCCGATGGTGATCGGGGGATCCGATGGTGATCGGGGTCTGATGGTGATCGGGGGGGGGTCTGGTGGTGATCGGGGTCTGATGGTGATCGGGGGGGAACGATGGTGATCGGGGTCTGATGGTGATCGGGGGGGAATGATGGTGATCAGGGTCTGATGGTGATCAGGGGCCTGATGGTGATCGGGAGTCCGATGGTGATCGGGGGGTCTGATGGTGATCGGGGGGTCTGATGGTGATCGGGGGTCCAATGGTGATCTGGGGGTCCAATGGTGATTGGGGGCCCGATGGTGGGCGGGGGGTCTGATGGTAATCGGGGGGTCCAATGCTGATCGGGGGGTCTGATGGTGGTTAAGGGATCCGATGACGATCGGGGTGTCTGATGGTCGGCCAGGGGAGGTCCGATGGTGGGTGGGGGAATCCGATGGAGGTGGGGCTGTTGCTGGTGGTCGGGGGTACGATGGCTGTCGGGGGGTCTGATGGCGTTCTGGGGTCCTATGGTGGTCGAAGGGTCTGATGATGGTTGGGGGTCCGATGGCGATCGGGGTCTGATGGTGATTGGGAGGTCTGATGGTGATCGGGGGTCCGATGGTGGGCGGAGGGTCTGATGGTGATCGGGGGGTCCGAAGGTGGGCAGAGGGTCTGATGGTGCTCGGGGGTCTGATGGTGATTGGGGGTCCGATGGTGATCAGGTGGTGTGATTGGGATTGGGGTTCCGATGGTGATTGGGGTCCGATGGCGGGTGAGAGGTCAAATGGGGATCGGGGGTCCGATGGTGTTCAGGGCTCTGATGGTGGTCAGGGGTCTGATGGTGATCGGAGGGGTTCCTATGGTGAACCAGGTCTGATGGTGATCGGGGGGGTCCGATGGTGATCGGGCGTCTGATGGTGATCGGGGGGTCCAATGGTGATGGAGGGGGTCCGATGTTGATTGGGAAGTCCGATGGTGGGCGGGGGTTCCGATGGTGATCGGGTTCTGATGGTGATCGGGTTCAGATGGTGATCGGGGGTCCGATGGTGATCGGGGGGTCTGATGGTGATCGGGGGTGTCTGATGGTGATCGGGGGTCCGATGGTGGGCGGAGGGTCTGATGGTGATCGGGGGGGTCCGATAGTGGGTGGAGGGTCTGATGGTGGTCGGGGGTCTGTTGGTGAATGGGTGTCCGATGGTGATTGGGGGGTCTGATAGTGATTGGGGGTCCGATGGTGATTGGGGTCCGATGGTGGGTGGGAGGTCCGATGGTGATCGGGGGGCCGATGCTGTTCGAGGCTTTGATGGTGATCGGGGGTCTGATGGTGACCGGGGGCGTCCGGGAGGTGGGGGAGTCTGATGATGATTGGGGGGTCCGATGATGATCGGGGGGTCTGATGGTGATCGAGGGCTCTATGGTGATCTGGAGGTCCGATGGTGATCGGGGGGGTCCGATGGTTTTCGGGGTCTGATGGTGATCGGGGGGGTCTGATGGTGATCGGGGTCTGATGATGATCGGGGGGGTCCGATGGTGATCGGGGTCTGATGGTGATCTGGGGTCTGATGGTGATCGGGGGGTGCGAAGGAGGTGGGGGAGTCTGATGATGATTGGGGGGTCCGATGATGATCGGGGGGTCTGATGGTGATCGGGGGTCCGATGGTGGGCGGGGGGTCTGATGGTAATCGGGAGGTCCAATGGTGATCGGAGGGTCTGATGGTGATCGGGGGATCTGATGGTGATCGGGAAGTCCAATGGTGGGCGGCGGTTCCAATGGTGATCCGGTTCTGATGGTGATTGGGAGGTCCGATGGTGATTGGGGGATCCGATGGTTGGCAGGGGGTCCAATGGTGGTTGGAGGACCAATGGCGGGCAGGGAGTCCGATTGTGGTCTGGGGATCCGATGGCAGTCGGGGGATCCAATGGCGGTCGGAGGGTCCGCTGGCGTTCTGGGGGTCCTATGGTGGTCGAAGGGTCTGATGATGGTTAAGGGATCCGATGGCGATCGGGGGGTCAGATGGTGGGCCGGGGGAGGTCCGATGGTGGGCGGGGGAATCCGATTGAGGTGGGGGTGTTGCTGATGGTCGGGACTCCGATGGCTGTCGGGGGGTCTGATGGTGTTCTAGGGGTCCTATGGTGGTCGAAGGGTCTGATGGTGGTTGGGGGTCTGATGTTGATCGGGGTATGATGGTGATTGGGAGGTCCAATGGTGATCGGGGGTCCGATGATGGGCGGAGGGTCTGATGGTGATCGGGGGGTCCGATGGTGGGCAGAGGGTCCGATGGTGGGCAGAGGGTCTGATGGTGGTCGGGGGTCCGATGGTGATCGGGGGGGTCTGATGGTGATTGGGGGGTCTGCTGATGATTGGGAGGTCCGATGGTGATCGGGGTCCGATGGTGGGCAGAGGGTCTGATGGTGGTCGGGGGTCTGATGGTGATCGGGGGGTCTGATGGTGATTGGGGGGTTTGATGGTAATTGGGGTCCAATGGTGGGTGGGAGGTCCGATGGTGATCGGGGGTCCGATGGTGTTTGGGGCTCTGATGGTGATCGGGGGTCTGATAGTGATCGGGAGGTCCGATAGTGAGCGGGGGTTCCAATGGTGATCGGGGGATCTATTGGTGATCGGATTCTGATGGTGATCGGGGGTCCGATTGTGATCGGGGTCTTATGGTGATCGGGGGGGGTCCGATGGTGATCGGGGTCTGATGGTGATCGGATTCTGATGGTGATCGGGGGTCCGATGGTGATCGGGGTCTGATGGTGATCAGGGGGGTCCGATGGTGATCGGGGTCTGATGGTGATCGGTGGTCTGAAGGTGGTCCGGGGGTCCGATGACGTTCTGGTGCTCGAAGGGGCTGATGGTGGTTGGGGGGATATGATGGTGATCGGGGGGATATGATGGTGATCGGGGGGTCTGATGGTGATCAGGGGTCCGATGGTGATCGGGGGGTCCGATGGTAATCGGGGGTCTGATGGTGATCGGGGGTCCGATGGTGATCCGGGGGTCCGATGGTGATCAGGAGGTCCGATGGTGATCGAGGGGGTCTGATGGTGATCGGGGGGTCTGATGGTAATCGGGGGTCCGATGGTGGGTGGGGAGTCCAATGGTGATCAGGGGTCTGATGTTGATCGGGGGGCTCCGATGGTGATCGGGAGGTCCAATGGTGATCGGGGGCCCGATGGTGATCGGGGGTCCAATGGTGATCGGGGGTCTGATGGTGATCGGGGGGCTCCGATGGTGATCGGGAGGTCCGATGGTGATTGGGGGGTCCGATGGTGGGTGGGGTGTCCCATGGTGATCGGGGGTCCAATGGTGGGTGGGGAGTCCGATGGTGATCGGGGGTCTGATGGTGATCGGGGGCTCCGATGGTGATCGGGAGATCCGATGGTGATCGGGGGGTCTGATGGTGATAGGGGCGTCTGATGGTGATCGGGGGTTCTGATGGTGATCGGGGGGTCTGATGGTGATCAGTGGGTCTGATGGTGATCAGGAGGTCCGATGGTGATTGGGAGGTCTGATGGTGATTGGGAGTCTGATGGTGATCGGGGGGGCTCCGATGGTGATCGGGAGGTCTGATGGTGATTGGGGGCTCCGATGGTGATCGGGAGGTCCGATGGTGATTGGGGGTCCAATGCCGGGTGGGGGGTCCAGTGGTGGTTGGAGGACCAATGGCGGGCAGGGATTCCGATTGCGGTCTGGGGATCCGATGGCAGTCGGAGGATCCGATGGCGGTCGGAGGGTCCGATGGCGTTCTGGGGGTCCTATGGTGGTCGAAGGGTCTAATGGTGGTTAAGGGATCCGATGGCAATTGGGGGGTCCGATGGTGGGCCGGGGGAGGTCCGATGGTGGGCGGGGGAATCCGATGGAGGTGGGAGTGTTGCTGGTGGTCGGGGGTCCGATGGCTGACGGGGGGTCTGATGGCATTCTGGGGGTCCTATGGTGGTCGAAGGGTCTGATGGTGGTTGGGGGTCCGATGGTGATCGGGGTCTGATGGCGATTGGGGGTCCGATGGTGGGTGGGAGGTCCGATGGTGATCAGGGGTCCGATGGTGTTCGGGGCTCTGATGGTGATCGCGGGTCTGATGGTGATCGGGGGGATCCGATGGTGATCGGGGTCTGATGGTAATCGGGGGGGGTCCGATGCTGATCGGGCTCTGATGGTGATCGGGGGCTCTATTGTGATCGGGGGTCTGATGGTGATCGGGAGGTCCGATGGTGATCGGGGGGTCCAATGGTGGGCGGGGGGTTCCGATGGTGATCGGGGGATCCGATGGTGATCGGGGTCTGATGGTGATCGGGGGGGGGTCTGGTGGTGATCGGGGTCTGATGGTGATCGGGGGGGAACGATGGTGATCGGGGTCTGATGGTGATCGGGGGGGAATGATGGTGATCAGGGTCTGATGGTGATCAGGGGCCTGATGGTGATCGGGAGTCCGATGGTGATCGGGGGGTCTGATGGTGATCGGGGGGTCTGATGGTGATCGGGGGTCCAATGGTGATCTGGGGGTCCAATGGTGATTGGGGGCCCGATGGTGGGCGGGGGGTCTGATGGTAATCGGGGGGTCCAATGCTGATCGGGGGGTCTGATGGTGGTTAAGGGATCCGATGACGATCGGGGTGTCTGATGGTCGGCCAGGGGAGGTCCGATGGTGGGTGGGGGAATCCGATGGAGGTGGGGCTGTTGCTGGTGGTCGGGGGTACGATGGCTGTCGGGGGGTCTGATGGCGTTCTGGGGTCCTATGGTGGTCGAAGGGTCTGATGATGGTTGGGGGTCCGATGGCGATCGGGGTCTGATGGTGATTGGGAGGTCTGATGGTGATCGGGGGTCCGATGGTGGGCGGAGGGTCTGATGGTGATCGGGGGGTCCGAAGGTGGGCAGAGGGTCTGATGGTGCTCGGGGGTCTGATGGTGATTGGGGGTCCGATGGTGATCAGGTGGTGTGATTGGGATTGGGGTTCCGATGGTGATTGGGGTCCGATGGCGGGTGAGAGGTCAAATGGGGATCGGGGGTCCGATGGTGTTCAGGGCTCTGATGGTGGTCAGGGGTCTGATGGTGATCGGAGGGGTTCCTATGGTGAACCAGGTCTGATGGTGATCGGGGGGGTCCGATGGTGATCGGGCGTCTGATGGTGATCGGGGGGTCCAATGGTGATGGAGGGGGTCCGATGTTGATTGGGAAGTCCGATGGTGGGCGGGGGTTCCGATGGTGATCGGGTTCTGATGGTGATCGGGTTCAGATGGTGATCGGGGGTCCGATGGTGATCGGGGGGTCTGATGGTGATCGGGGGTGTCTGATGGTGATCGGGGTTCTGATGGTCATCGGGGGTCTGATGGTGATTGGGAAGTCCGATGGTGATCGGGGGGTCTGATGGTCATTGGGGGTCTGACGGTGATTGGGAAGACTGATGGTGATCGGGGGTCTGATGGTGATTGGGAGGTCCGATGGTGATTGGAGGGTCCAATGGTGGGCGGGGGGTCCAATGGTGGTTGGGGGACCAATGGCGGGCAGGGAGTCCGATTGCGGTCTGGGGATCCGATTGCGGTCTGGGGATCTGATGGCAGTCGGGGGATCCGATGGCGGTCGGAGGGTCCGATGGCGTTCTGGGGGTCCTATGGTGGTCGAATGGTCTGATGGTGGTTGGGGGATCAATGGCGGGCAGGGAGTCCGATTGCAGTCTGGGGATCCGTTGGCAGTCGGGGGATCCGATGGGGGTCGGAGGGTCTGATGGCGTTCTGGGGGTCCTATGGTGGCCGAAGGGTCTGACGGTGGTTAAGGGATCCGATGGCGATTGGGGGGTCCGATGGTGGGCCCGGGAGGTCCGATGGTGGGTGGGGGAATCCGATGGAGGTGAGGGTGTTGCTGGTGGTCGGGCGTCCGATGGCTGTCGGGGGGTCTGATGGCATTTTGGGATCCTATGGTGGTCGAAGGGTCTGATGGTGGTTGGGGGTCCGATGGTGATCGGGGTCTGATGGTGATTGGGAGGTCCGATGGTGATCGGGGGTCCGATGGTGATCGGGGGTCCGATGGTGGGCGGAGGGTCTGATGGTGATCGGGGGGTCCGATGGTGGGCAGAGGGTCTGATGGTGGTCGGGGGTCTGATGGTGATTTGGGGTCCGATGGTGAGCGGGGAGTCTGATGGTGATTGGGGGTCCGATGGTGATTGGGGGGTCTGGTGGTGATTGGGGGGTCTGATGGTTATTGGGAGGTCCGATGGTGATCGGGGTCCGATGGTGGGCGGAGGGTCTGATGGTGGTCGGGGGTCTGATGGTGATCGGGGGGTCTGATGGTGATTGGGGGGTCTGATGGTGATTGGGGTCCGATGATGGGTGGAAGGTCCGATGGTGATCAGGGGTCCGATGGTGTTTGGGGCTCTGATGGTGATCGGGGGTCTGACGGAGATCGGAGGGGTCTGATGGTGATCGAGGTCTGATGGTGATCGGGGGCTCTATGGTGACCGGGGGTCTGATGGTGATCGGGAGGTCCGATGGTGATCGGGGGGTCCAATAGTGAGCTGGGGTCCGATGGTGATCGGGGGATCCAATGGTGATCGGATTCTGATGGTGATCGGGGGTCCGATGGTGATCGGGGTCTGATGGTGATCGGATTCTGATGGTGATCAGGGGTCCGATGGTGATCGGGGGGTTCCGATGGTGATCGGGGTCTGATGGTGATCGGTGGTCTGAAGGTGGTCCGGGGGTCCGATGATGTTCTGGTGCTCGAAGGGGCTGATGGTGGCGGGGGGATATGATGGTGATCGGGGGGTCTAATCGTGATCGGGGCTCCGATGGTGATTGGGAGGTCCAATGGTGATCGGGGGTCTGATGGTGATCGGGGGGCTCCGATGGTGATCGGGAGTCCGATGGTAATCGGGGGTCTGATGGTGGGTGGGGAGTCCAATGGTGATCGGGGGTCCAATGGTGGGTGGGGAGTCCAATGGTGATCGGGGGTCTGATGGTGCTCGGGGGCTCCGATGGTGACCGGGGGGTCTGATGGTGATCGGGGGTTCGGATGGTGGTCGGGGGGTCTGATGGTGATCAGTGGGTCTGATGGTGATCGGGAGGTCCGATGGTGATTGGGAGGTCTGATGGTGATTGGGAGTCTGATGGTGATCGGGGGGGCTCCAATGGTGATCGGGAGTTCCGATGGTGATTGGGGGCTCCGATGGTGATCGGGAGGTCCGATGGTGATTGGGGTCCAATGGCGGGTGGGGTGTCCAGTGGTGGTTGGAGGACCAATGGCGGGCAGGGAGTCCGATTGCGGTCTGGGGATCCGATGGCAGTCGGGGGATCCGATGGCGGTTGGAGGGTCCGATGGCGTTCTGGGGGTCCTATGCTGGTCGAAGGGTCTGATGGTGGTTGGGGGTCCGATGGTGATCGGGGTCTGATGGTAATTGGGAGGTCCGATGGTGATCAGGGGTCCGATGGTGGGCGGAGGGGCTGATGGTGGTCGGGGGTCTGATAGTGATTGGGGGTCCGATGGTGATCGGGGGGGTCTGATGGCGATTGGGAGTCCGATGGTGGGTGGGCGGTCCAATGGTGATCAGGGGTCCGATGGTGTTCGGGGCTCTGATGGTGATCGCGGGTCTGATGGTCATCGGGGGGATCCGATGGTGATCGGGGACTGATGGTAATCAGGGGGGGTCCGATGCTGATCGGGCTCTGATGGTGATCGGGGGCTCTATGGTGATCGGGGGCTCTATGGTGATCGGGAGGTCCGATAGTGATCGGGAGGTCCAATGGTGGGCGGGGGGTTCCGATGGTGATCGGGGGATCCGATGGTGATCGGGGGTCTAATGGTGATCGGGGGTCTAATGGCGGTCGGGGTCTGATGGTGATCGGGGGGGGGTTCTGGTGGTGATCGGGGTCTGATGGTGATCGGGGGGGAACGATGGTGATCAGGGTCTGATGGTGATCGGGGGGGGAATGATGGTGATCAGGGTCTGATGGTGATCAGGGGTCTGATGGTGATCGGGAGTCCGATGGTGATTGGGGGGTCGGATGGTGATCGGGAGTCCAATGGTGATCCGGGATCCAATGGTGATCGGGGGTCCAATGGTGGGCGGGGGGTCCGATGGTGGGCGGGGGGTCTGATGGTAATCGGGGGTTCCAATGGTGATCGGGCGGTCTGATGGTGATCGGGGGATCTGATGGTGATCGGGGGTCCGATGGTTATCGGGAGGTCCGATGGTGGGTGGGGGTTCCGATGGTGATCGGGTTCTGATGGTGATCGGGTTCAGATGGTGATCGGGGGTCCGATGGTGATCGGGGGGTCTGATGGTGATCGGGGGTGTCTGACGGTGATCGGGGGTCTGATGGTCATCGGGGGTCTGATGGTGATTGGGAAGTCCGATGGTGATCGGGGGGTCTGATGGTCATCGGGGGTCTGATGGTGATTGGGAAGTCTGGGGATCCGATTGCGGTCTGTGGATCTGATGGCAGTCGGGGGATCCGATGGCGTTCTGTGGATCCTATGGTGGTCGAAGGGCCTGATGGTGGTTAAGGGATCCGATGGCGATCGGGGGGTCCGATGGTGGGCCAGGGGAGGTCCGATGGTGGGCGCGGGAATCCGATGGAGGTGGGGGTGTTGCTGGTGGTCGGGGGTCCAATGGCTGTTGGGGGGTCTGATGGCGTTCTGGGGGTCCTATGGTGGTCGAAGGGTCTGATGGTGGTTAAGGGATCCGATGGTGATCGGGGTATGATGGTGATTGGGAGGTCCGATGGTGGCCGGAGTCTGATGGTGATCAGGGGTCTGATGGTGATTGGGGGTCCGATGGTGGTCTTAGGGTCCGATGGTGATCGGGGGGTCCAATGGAGGTGGGGCAGTCTGATGATGATCGGGGGATCTGATGGTGATCGGGGGGGTCTGATGGTGATCAGGGGTCTGATGGTGATCGGGGGTCTGATGGTGATCGGGGGTCCGATGGTGATCGGGGGGTCCGATGGTGATCGGGGGGTCTGATGGTGATCAGGGGTCTGATGGTGATCGGGCGTCTGATGGTGGGCGAGGGGTCCTATGGTGATCGGGGGCTCTGATGGTGATCGGGGGGTCTGATGGTGATCGGGGTCTGATGATGATCGGGGGTGTCCGATGGTGATCAGGGGTCCGATGGTGATCGGGGGTCTGATGGTGACCGGGTTCTGATGGTGATCGGGGGTCCGGTGGTAATCGGGGGTCCGATGGTAATCGGGGCCTGATGGTGATCGGGTGTCTGATGGTGATTGGGGTCTGATGATGATTGGGGGGTCTGATGGTGACCGGGGGTCCGATGGTAATCGAGGGCCCGATGGTGATCGGGGTCTGATGGTGATCGGGGGTCCGATGGTGATCGGGGTCTGATGGTGATCGGGGGGTCTGATGATGATCGGGGTGGTCCGATGGTGATCAGGGGTTCCGATGGTGATCGGGGTGTCTGATGGTGATCGGGGTCTGATGATGATCGGGGGGTCTGATGGTGATCGGGGGTTCCGATGGTGATCGGGGTGTCCAATGGTGATCAGGGGGTCTGATGGTGATCGGGGGGTCTGATGGTGATCGGGGGGTCTGATGGTGATCGGGGTCTGATGGTGATCGGGGGGTCTGATGGTGATCGGGGTCTGATGGTGATCAGGGGTCTGATGGTGATCGGGGGGTCTGATGGTGATCGGGGGTCCGATGGTGATCGGGGGTCCGATGGTGATCGGGGGTCCGATGGTGATCGGGGTGTCTGATGGTGATCGGGGGGTCTGATGGCGATCGGGGGTCTGATGGTGATCGGGTGTCCGATGGTGATCGGGGATCCGATGGTGATCGGGGGTCCGATGCTGATCGGGGGTCCGATGGTGATCGGGGGTCCAATGGTGATCGGGGGTCTGATGGTGATCGGGGTGTCTGTTGGTGATCGGGGTCTGATGGTGATCGGGGGATCCGATGGTGATTGGGGGGTCTGATGGTGATCAGGGGTCTGATGGTGATCGGGGGTCTGATGGTGAACGGGGGTCCGATGGTGATCGGGGGTCTGATGGTGATCGGGGGTCCGATGGTGAGCGGGGGTTCCGATGGTGATCGGGGTGTCCAATGGTGATCGGGGGTCTGATGGTGATTGGGGGGTCCGATGGTGATCAGGGGTCTGATGGTGATCGGGGGGTCCGATGGTGATCAGGGGTCTGATGGTGATCGGGGGTCTGATGGTGATCGGGGGTCCGATGGTGATCGGGGGTCTGATGTTGATCGGGGGTCTGATGGTGATCGGGGGTCTGATGGTGATCGGGGGTCCGATGGTGATCGAGGGCCCGATGGTGATCGGGGTGTCTGATGGTGATCGGGGTGTCTGATGGTGATCGGGGGTCCGATGGTGATTGGGGTCCCGATGGTGATCGGGGGGTCTGATGGCGATCGGCGGTCCGATGGTGATCGGGTGTCCGATGGTGATCGGGGATCCGATGGTGATCGGGGGCCCGATGGTGATCGGGGGTCCGATGGTGATCGGGGTGTCTGATGGTGATCGGGTTCTGATGGTGATCGGGGGATCCGATGGTGATCGGGGGGTCCGATGGTGATCGGGGGTCTGATGGTGATCGGTGGTCCGATGGTGATCGGGGGTCCGATGGTGATCGGGGGTCTGATGGTGATCGGGGGTCCGATGGTGATCGGGGGGTCCAATGGTGATCGGGGGTCCGATGGTGATCGGGGGGTCTGATGGTGATCGGGGGTCTGATGGTGATCGGGGGTCTGATGGTGATCGGGGGTCCGATGGTGATCGGGGGTCTGATGGTGATTGGGGGTCTGATGGTGATCGGGGTGTCCGATGGTGATCGGGGTCTGATGGTGATCGGGGGTCCGATGGTGATCGGGGTCTGATGGTGATCGGGGGATCCGATGGTGATCGGGGTCCCGATGGTGATCGGGGGGTCCGATGGCGATCGGCTGTCCGATGGTGATCGGGGATCCGATGGTGATCGGGGGTCCGATGGTGATCGGGGGTCTGATGGTGATCGGGGTGTCTGATGGTGATCGGGGTCTGATGGTGATCGGGGGATCCGATGGTGATCGGGGGGTCCGATGGTGATCGGGGGTCTGATGGTGATCGGGGGTCCGATGGTGATCGGGGGTCCGATGGTGATCGGGGGTCCGATGGTGATCGGGGGTCTGATGGTGATCGGGGGGCCGATGGTGATCGGGGGGCCGATGGTGATCGGGGTGTCCGATGGTGATCGGGGTCTGATGGTGATCGGGGGTCCGATGGTGATCGGGGTCTGATGGTGATCGGGGGGTCTGATGATGATCGGGGTGGTCCGATGGTGATCAGGGGTTCCGATGGTGATCGGGGTGTCTGATGGTGATCGGGGTCTGATGATGATCGGGGGGTCTGATGGTGATCGGGGGTTCCGATGGTGATCGGGGTGTCCAATGGTGATCAGGGGGTCTGATGGTGATCGGGGGGTCTGATGGTGATCGGGGTCTGATGGTGATCGGGGGGTCTGATGGTTATCGGGGTGTCTGATGGTGATCGGGGGTCCGATGGTGATCGGGTGTCCGATGGTGATCGGGGGTCCGATGCTCATCGGGGGTCCGATGGTGATCGGGGTGTCCAATGGTGATCAGGGGGTCTGATGGTGATCGGGGGGTCTGATGGTGATCGGGGTCTGATGGTGATCGGGGGGTCTGATGGTGATCGGGGTCTGATGGTGATCGGGGGATCCAATGGTGATTGGGGGGTCCGATGGTGATCAGGGGTCTGATGGTGATCGGGGGGTCCGATGGTGATCGGGGGTCCGATGGTGATCGGGGGTCTGATGGTGATCGGGGGTCCAATGGTGATCGGGGGTCTGATGGTGATCGGGGTGTCTGATGGTGATCGGGGTCGGATGGTGATCGGGGGATCCGATGGTGATTGGGGGGTCCGATGGTGATCAGGGGTCTGATGGTGATCGGGGGTCCGATGGTGAACGGGGGACTGATGGTGATCGGGGGTCCGATGGTGATCGGGGGTTCCGATGGTGATCGGGGTGTCCAATGGTGATCAGGGGGTCTGATGGTGATCGGGGGGTCTGATGGTGATCGGGGTCTGATGGTGATCGGCGGGTCTGATGGTGATCGGGGTCTGATGGTGATCGGGGGATCCAATGGTGATTGGGGGGTCCGATGGTGATCAGGGGTCTGATGGTGATCGGGGGGTCCGATGGTGATCGGGGGTCCGATGGTGATCGGGGGTCTGATGTTGATCGGGGGTCCGATGGTGATCGGGGTGTCTGATGGTGATCGGGGTGTCTGATGGTGATCGGGGGTCCGATGGTGATCGGGGTCCCGATGGTGATCGGGGGGTCTGATGGCGATCGGCGGTCCGATGGTGATCGGGTGTCCGATGGTGATCGGGGATCCGATGGTGATCGGGGATCCGATGGTGATCGGGGGTCCGATGGTGATCGGGGGTCCGATGGTGATCGGGGGTCTGATGGTGATCGGGGTGTCTGATGGTGATCGGGGTCTGATGGTGATCGGGGGATCCGATGGTGATCGGGGGGTCCGATGGTGATCGGGGGTCCGATGGTGATCGGGGGTTCCAATGGTGATCGGGGGTCCGATGGTGATCGGGGGTCTGATGGTGATCGGGGGTCCGATGGTGATCGGGGTGTCTGATGGTGATCGGGGTCTGATGGTGATCGGGGGATCCGATGGTGATCGGGGGTTCCGATGGTGATCAGGGGTCTGATGGTGATCGGGGGTCCGATGGTGATCGGGGGTCCGATGGTGATCGGGGAGTCCAATGGTGATCGGGGGTCTGATGGTGATCGGGGGGTCTGATGGTGATCGGGGGTCTGATGGTGATCGGGGGTCTGATGGTGATCGTGGGTCTGATGGTGATCGGGGGTCTGATGGTGATCGGGGGTCCGATGGTGATCGGGGGTCCGATGGTGATCGGGGGTCTGATGGTGATCGGGGGGTACAATGTCGGTCGGGGGATCCGATGGCGGTTGGGGGGTCTGATGTTGATCGGGGGGTCCGATGGTGATCGGGGGTCCGATGGTGATCGGGGGGTCTGATGGTGATCAGGGGTCTGATGGTGATCGGACATCTGATGGTGGGCGGGGGGTCCGATGGTGGGCGGGGGTCTGATGGTGATCAGGGGTCCGATGGTGATCGGGGGTCCGATGGTGATCGGGGGGTCCGATGGTGATCGGGGGTTCTGATGGTGATCAGGAGTCTGATGGTGATCAGAGGTCTGATGTTGATCGGGCGTCTGATGGTGGGCGGGGGTCCGATGGTGGGCGGTGTTCTGATGGTGATCAGGGGTCTGATGGTGATCGGGTGTCTGATGGTGGGCGGGGGGTCCTATGGTGATCGGGGGGTCTGATGGTGATCGGGGGCCTGATGGTGATCGGGTTCTGATGGTGATCGGGCGTCCGATGGTAATCGGGGTCTGATGGTGATCGGGGGTCTGATGGTGGTCGGGGTCTGATGGTGATCGGGGGGTCTGATGATGATCGGGGTGGTCCGATGGTGATCGGGGTTCCGATGGTGATCGGGGGTCCGATGGTGATCGGGGGTTCCGATGGTGATCGGGGGTCCGATGGTGGTCGGGGGGTCCGATGGTGATCCGGGGTCCGATGCTGATCGGGGGTCCGATGGTGATCGGGGGTCCGATGGTGATCGGGGGGTCTGATGGTGATCGGGGGGTCTGATGGTGATCGGGGGGTCTGTTGGTGATCGGGTGGTCTGATGGTGATCGGGGGTCTGATGGTGATCGGGGGATCCGATGCTGGTCGGGGTGTCCGATGCTGGTCGGGGGAGGGGTCCGATGTTGGCCGGGGGATCCAGTGGTGATCGGGGGGTCCGAAGTCGGTCGGGGGGGGGGGGGTCCGATGTCGATCGGGGGATCCGATGGTGATCGCGGTTCCGATGTCGGTCGGGGGATCCGATGGTGATCGGGGGGAATTTGATCATGGTCAGGAGCAGCTGATGGTGGTCAGGATGTCCGATGGCGTGCACAGAGAGCAGACAGATCGCAGGGGTGGGGTTTGCTGGGTAGCCTGTCAAGCCTGGAGGAAACACTCCCGCTCCTCCAGGCCCACAAGCAGTGCTGTAAAAAACACTCACATCAAGGATTCAGCCCTTTTTGCCTCCCTGCACCTGCCAGGTTTCCCGAGGCCTGGGAAATTAGGCCGACATGAGCTAAAAATAGAATGACTGTTAAAATGAAGGCAGGCAGCTTCATTATAATATTTAAATGACCAACTCGTTTCCCGCGAACGGATTGGTCGCCCGCCCCTTGTCCCACCTCCGTTAAAACTGGAAGTGGGTGGGTTCAAGGTGCGTTGAGTTCCTGATTCAGATTTTTAATTTTAACCTCTGGCCCGACAGCAAACCACCTGTTTTTGGGAGTTAAGATTCAGCTCAGTGTGTATAATTTGTCTTCTGTTTCTGAACTTGATCTGAAGCCCTATTTATGCATGTAAACAGAGATTCAGCTGAACCTCCATCACAGTAATGTGCCATGAAATTCAGCACCATAGCGCCGGTAGTTTTGGCTGGTTTTGAAGCTAAAATGGCCTCCGCTCGCTTCCGCACACTTCCGGTGTGGCCCGCACTGAATGCCATTTTGGTGAGGGCGATAGCGCGGTCAATACATGCATGCACCGGCAGTATGCAGAGTTGGCAGATTGTGACGTCAGTCAGTGTGTAACGCTGATTTGACGCACAACCTGCCATTTTCAAACTTGCCACTCTATTCAACGCCCTCTCCTAAACACGCACAGCTGAATATGCGTTCAGCTGCACGAGGGACCCCCCCCCCCCACCAGCGCTACTTAAAGGGATACATCCAACTTGAAGGTTAGTTGCTTATTGCTCTGTACTGGCTCGTGCTGTTTGTAGGAGGTGGTGCTGGGTTGCTGGAAGAGATTTGAAAAGTTATTAAAGTGTGCAGGGAGTTCTGCTGGACGTTGGAAGGCATTGGCTGCTACTGGAAGGATTATGAGTACACCACTTGCTCCCAGTCATGGGAGCTCTACTTGCAGTCCCCCTTGACCTGCAGCATGATAGGGAGATGGAGCAGAGGCAGCAGAGGCAGCAAAGAAAACAAGATGATTGCAGAGGGAGGAGGAGGGCTCTCAGCAGGAGGCCTTACTCAGCTAGGGTCTTCAGGGAGCACTTCTCCTACCTGCACCTAAGCCAGGAGCAGTGTGTTCGGTGAGTCCACTTCACCAAGGTGGTGGTCACAGAACTGTGCCACCTCTTGGAACCAGACTTGCAGCCTCAGAGCAGGGTGACGATGTCGCTGCCAGTGGCCCTCAAGGTGAACGTGGCTCTGAATTTTTTTGCCAGCAGTTCCTTCCAAGCGACATAGCCAACATCTCGCAGTTCGCTGTACATCACTGCATCCCGGAGCTCACAGAGGCTCTGTACGCTAGGAGAGGGAACTTCATTGTCTTCTCTCTAAACAGAGAGAAGCAGGAGGAGGGCACACGTGGCTTTGCCAGGATAGCAGACTTCCCCTTGGTGCTGGGTGCCATCGACTGCACACACGTGGCTTTGCAGGTACCGCATCTCAATGGTGCGATGTACCGTAACCGCAAAGGGTACCACTCACTTAAGGTGCAGTTGGTGTGCAACTGCACCCAGCCTGTCATGATGGTGAATGCCTGGTATCCTGGCAGCAGTCATGATGCATTCATCCTGTGCCAGTCCGCTGTGCCAGCAATCTTCCAGGCACCACGTCGAACCTGAGGGTGGCTGCTTGGTGACAAGGGCTTTCCGCTCTACACCTGGCTGATGACTCCCCTTCGCAACCCCACCACTTGTGGTCAGCACTCATATAATGAGAGCCATGCTGCCACGAGGTATGTCATCAACAAAACCATCGGGGTGCTCAAGCAACGCTTCAGCTGCCTTGACTGCTTGGGTGGAGCCCTCCAGTACTCACCAGAGCAGGCGGCTCAATTCGTGGTTGTCTGCTGCATCGACCACAACTTGGCCACCGTGAGGGCGCAGCCCTTGCCACCATGGATTCCGCAAACCCCTCAGGGAGAGGAGGAGGAGGAGGAAGAGGAGAAGGAGGAGGAAGAGGAGAAGGAGGAGGGGGAGGAGGAATGGGGGAGGCAGCCTGCACATCCACGTTCCCAATGGGCTGTCCATGAGCGCATCATCAGACTCCGGTTCCCCTGAATAAAACCCCAGATCCCCGTTGCTCAACACACCCCCACCTTACCATCCCTCTGTCACGGAACATCACAGCGTCCTCTTGGCCACAATGCTGAAATGAAAGCCACTACAAAACAAAGGCCTAGAAATTCCAGTGCGCTGAAAACCTGCCGGTGCCACTGCAGGCATCTGTTAACGGCCGCCGGAATTCATAGCGCAGGCAGCACCGGTATTTTGGTGCTGCCTGCAGTTTAATATTAGCGCAGCGCAAACCCTATCATGTAAGGCAGGTTTTCCAGTGCTTCTCTCAGCAGGAGGCTCAATGTAGCATGACCTAGCATCCCTGGAGCAAGAACAGTGTTGTCTTAAAGCTAGCCTGTCACTTTAGAAAGCAGTGTTGGTCCTTAAAGGGGAACTGCCTCCAAAAATGAAAAAATAAAAATAATTTAAAGTAGGCAGTTTTTAGCCCTTACAGCTCAACTGCCTTCTGAAAAAAAAATTAAAAATAATTCTCGAATGGCAGTCTTCGGCTGTTAAAGTTGAATTGCCTTCTGCACCTAAAAAAATGCTAAAAGTGCTTCAGCACTGACACAAATGACTCAACAAGCCAGGGAAGGGGCACCCAGGGTCTCGCATGCAGCACTCCAGCTTTGTGCAGGGAGTCAACACTGGGAGAGAGGTCCTCTACCCACAGGGGCCAGGAGGCCCTCCAGAAAGAACGAAGTGGGACCACATCACCGAGGCCGTCACTGTCAGCAGTGTCGCCCCCATGACCTGGCTCCAGTGCCCAAAGAAACTTCATGACCTCAGACCAGTGGTCAAGCTCAGTGAATGCATCTTCAAAAGCCGTCTCCTACCAAATGCTCCACTAGCCTCACACACTGACCCCTCCCATCAACAATCTCTATCAAACACGAGGCACACCTCTCATTCTTAGCTTCACCTCACCCCCTTGGAGGAGATGGTGCTGGCCATTCTTGGCAAGGGCATGGCTGAGCCCTTGGCCAGCGGCAGGCTCAAAGGATACAAGATGCTGATATTCTCATACGTTATCCTCCTTCTGGCATGCACCTCTTTCTTTCCCCCCCTCCTTCACCACAACTCCACCTTTATGCCTTCCTCATTTCACATACCCAAGAAATGCAACCTGCCCAGCCAGTGGTTGACCAAGAAGAGGGAGAGGTGAGTGAAGAAGAAGAAGAAGAAGAAGAAGAAACACCGTCACTTGATTTGACACTCCCAGCCACCAGCTCCTCGAGGTTGTCCAGCAAGGCTATTTGCAGTGTCCATCACTGAAAGTCAACAGCATTCCATCAGCCATGCTGCAGCCACTGGGGTAGCTCTGCATGACATCAGTAGGATACGGAAAGGCACACACAAAGCAGTCACTAAGGGAATGTATAAGGGGGATTAGTTGATTTCTTGATGTCGTATTGGATGGATGATGTATAAGGTTGGATTGGAAAGTTTGCTATGTGGTGGCTTTTATTTCAGCATTGTGGCCAAGAGGGCACTGTGATGGTCAGTAATAGAGGGAAGGTAAGGTGTGGGACAAATGTTGAAAGGGGAATTGGGGTTATGGTCACTAGTACCGCAGGCAGATGATTCCATCCCGGATATCCCGGCCAGAAAGGGGCTGTCTGGGTTGCATCCTTCCTTCCGCTTCCTCCTCTTCTGCGTCTTCATCTTCTGCATATTCCTCTTCAGTGTCTTCCTCTCTGTATCTTCCTCTTCTGCGAGCAGATGCTCGAAATCTGAAAGAAAAGCAGAAAATGTTGGTAACAGGTCAGGCAGCATCTCGACCTGAGAGGTGAACTCTGTTTCACTCTCCACAGATGCTGCCTGACCTGCTGAGTATTTCCAGCATTTTCTGTCTTCTCAGAGGCCTTCCTTTACCATCCAATGCTTTGCAAGCATCCAGCAGCACTCCCTGCACACTTTAAAAACCTCTATTGCACCAAGCCACTTCAATAAAATATAAAAAATCCAGTCCAAAAGCTTAAATCCAAACTTACCTGAAAGATGTGTGTGTCCCTTTAAGCAGTGCTGACAGCGTCTCTGTAGGTCTGCTGCACGCTTGCTTTTCTGAGTGAGCTTAGGACACAGTGTTAAAGTCAGAGCAAAGATCAAAGTTTGCAGAGCGTGGCGTCAAGTCTGCGTTGGCCCTCACCAAAATGGCAGTCACTGAGTCTGGTGTCAGAGGCGGGTGGAAGTGAGGCAGCCGGGCATTTTTTTTCAAGAAACGGGCCTTACTGGAGAGTGGTAAGTACCCGAATTGTGAGGCCAAACATTCCAAACCAAATTTATAAATCAATCAATCCAATATTACATAACAAAGTCAACTAATCACCCTTGTGCATTCCCTAAATGCCTGTCTTCCGTGTGCCTTTCCCTGTCCTAGTGCTTTTACAAAGTGCTACCCCAGTGGCTGCAGCATGGCTGGTGGAAGGCTGCTGACTTTCAGTGGGGGAGACTGCAGATGGCCTTGCAGGACGACCTCGAGCATCTCTAGGCCTAGAAGGCCCGGCTGTGGACTGTACTACATCGGCATGGGCGGCAGCAGACTGGGCTGGCTGGCTGACAGGTAACAGCAATGGCACTGGCAGAGTTGCAGTGGTGGGAGGACGAATATATCATCCTGAGAGAGGACAGCAGGTTCATGCTCCACGGAGCCAATGCCACTCCCCCGTGGCAGTGCCTCAGCAATCCTAGTAATCTGTTGGAGGAACGATTGCTGGACTGCTGTGACACCCTGCAAGCCCCTTTCCACACTGGTAAACACAGCCATGATGGCAGCAGTCTGAGCTTGCGTGACAGAAGTCTGAGCTTCCACTCAGACGTTGAGTCACTTCCGTTTGCGCTACAATGGAAGCTGCAGCATCGGCCATCAGACCCTGCATCATGGTTGGGTCCACAAGTGTGCAAATGGAGTTGCCCATCACTTCCATACTGGAAATCATGAGCTCCAAACTCTGTGCAAAGCCTTGTGCAAATTTGGTGCCGGACACCTCCATGCTCCTTGACAGTGACAACAGGCTCTCTGGCAGGCCTACCAATGCACCAAGCATTTCTGTGTGCATACCCATCAGCCTTCTTATGTAGGCTGCCCCATCGAAGTCCTCATCTGAGTCCTCTGCAGCAGAACTCGTGTGTGACCTCGCCCTCTGGGGAGCTGGCATCTACGCTATCCTTTTCCTCTGCCCTGGCTGCAGCCCATTCATGCCCGGTGACTTACCAGGTGCAGATCCCACCTCTATACATAATGTACAAACAGTGCCAGTATCTGAGCTGGTGCCTGTGAGTGTGAGAGCGAGTGACAGTGTCTCTTCTCCATCACCCTCCTCTTGCTCCTCCTGCACTGACTGGCCAGGTTGGAGTTCTTGGGTATCTGAAAGAAGAGAGGCACAAGGGTAGGTGAGGGGAGGCTGGGGGGGTGGGGGGGGTGGAAAACAAGAGGTGTATGCTTACACCATGAGCAGCTTGTAAATCAGAAGAGATTGTAGGATGAGGGGTAAGTGGGATGTGGGAAGGAGGATTAGGTATGACCATACCGTCTTCTTCAATGGTTTCAGCATTGCCGCTTGCCGCGGCCTCGGTGACAGCCCCTCCAATAATGTCAAGCACCGTCTCCTCCACCTGGGTAAGTATCTGCAGGCTTGCCCATCACCCGCCGGTTAGTTGCTGCTGCTGCCTGCGGTTATGAGCCACCTTGCCCTGCAAGAGAGAGGAATGTGTGTCAGTGAGTGTGGTGCAATGTGTTTGGGTGATGTGTGTCAGTGAGTGTGGCGCAATGTGTTTGGGTGATGCGTGTCAGTGAGTGTGGTGCAATGTGTTTGGGTGAAGTGTGTCAGTGAGTGTGCTGCAATGTGTTTGGGTGATGTGTGTCAGTGAGTGTGGTGCAATGTGTTTGGGTGATGTGTGTCAGTGAGAGTGATGCAATGTGTTTGGGTGATGTGTGTCAGTGAGTGTGGTGAAATGTGTTTGGGTGATGTGTGTCAGTGAGTGTGGTGCAATGTGTTTGGGTGATGTGTGTCAGTGAGTGTGCTGCAATGTGTTTGGGTGATGTGTGTCAGTGAGTGTGGTGCAATGTGTTTGGGTGATGTGCCTGTCATGGTTGAATAGCTGGCAGTGTGGGCAAGTTGTGAGATTTGGTTGTGAGGCTTGCAGCAGTGGTAAGTGTGTGAGGTGAAGCTATGAACGTGAGGTATGAGTCATGCTTGATAGAGATTGTTGGTAGGCGAATGATGCATTGAACAGTGTGTGAGGCCAGTGGTGCAGTTAGTGGGAGATGGCATTTGAAGATGCATTTACTGACCTTGAACACTCGTGTGATGTCATTGAACCTCTTTCGGCACTGCAACCAGGTCCTTGAGCAACACTGCTAGCATTGACTGCATTGGCTATCTGCTCCCACTGACATCGCTGTGTGTGTCTTGAGGGCCTCCTGGCCCCCTGTGGATAGAGGACCTGTTTTCTCCTTTCCACCCCCTGCACTAAGGCCTCTAGTGCTGCATTCAAAAATTCTGGAGCCCTTCCTCTAGCCTGTTGAGCCATTATTCAGTCACACTTGCCTCCACAACCAGTTCCAGCAGCTGCTACAGGCAGAATGCACCTCCCCTTTAAGAGGTGCAGACTGCCTTTATGATGTAGAGGCTCGCTTTAATTGGAGATAGCCTTGCATGAACTTGGGCCCCCTGCTGAGCGTTCCGCCAGTCAGCAATGTGTTCAGTGCTGGGCTGAATGCTGCAAATATTATAATTAGCAGGCAGCACAATGGTCGCGTGCTGCCTGCATTCCTTTCAACGGGCATAGGCTGATCACGCGTTGTGATGCCTGGGCCTGTTTTCGTGTCCAATCCAATTTTTACCCCATGGTGATAAAGAAAAAATAAAGAAAAAGAGAGAAGAAAAGCAGAAGCAAAAAAGAGTAAGAGTGAGAGTGAGAGAGTGAAGCAGAAGTGGACCGAGGGAAACAGAAAAGTTAAAATGAGAGAGAGAAGAAAGGAAAGAGAGAGAGAAGCTGCAACACAAAGACAACAGAGACAGCATGACACCATATGCTCCACCTTGTTGTGAATAATGCCATCGAAGATATATGGGAGAAGCCCCAAGGAAAGTTCCATTGATATCTTATTCAGACAAGTTAAAATAAAAGGCTGGAACAAAATATAGTTAAGACGCTAATGCACTAGCTTTAATTTTGTTTCTCCATAGATTGTAAATAGAAAAACTCATCACACAAATTTAACTGGGAAGTCTTTGATTCCTTTGAGGATCAATTTTACAAGACCCTGCTCACTAGATTGGAGCCATGCCAGGAGTGCAGGTCATATATAAGCCATTTATCAATCTAGGGCTGATTCTGTAACCTCTACTCCTGCTTAGCGAGGTTCTAGGAGTGGAACCAACCTACATAGTGTAAACTATTGGACTGCTCTACAGAAAACATACCCTATGGATTTTCAGAAAGCTAGTCACAAGATTCCACAATTGTAATTAGTTGCTAAGTCAAGTAGTCTGGGAATAGGAGGTAATGGCCCATAAATTCCGTTCCCTACGGGTGTGTACGCACTGGGTACTCACCCGTAGGGCCAACGGAAGTGCCGGTTTTAGGCATGCACTGTGCATGCGCTGGAAACCGGAACTTCTGTTCTCTGAAGAAAGGGGTTTGCAGGTCAAATGCAGAGGCAGCGCGTATGGCTGGAATTTCTGTTTTTTTCATACTATGCTGCAGTCCAGGAAAGTGGAAAGTTGCTGTGCCTAGAAAAGCAGGCGCAAGGCCTGCTTTTACCAGGCTAACAGTTGAAGTAAGTAAAAAAAATGTATTCCACTGATTTATCATTTTAAAATACTTTAAAGAAAGGTAAGTTTATTTTTAGCCCTGTTAAAAACTTTAATTATTTGTTTTTAATTTAAATTTTTGTTTAAAATAGTTAATTTATGTAATTTATAGTCATGTTAAAAATGTGATGTTTTTAAAAAAAATTATTTGAAGTTTTACTTATGTTTTTGTGGTTGATCTCTATTCATAGATTTGACAGGTCTTCCTGTCAAATCTATGAATGGAGATTCTCTGCTCTGATTGGCTCCCCATGGCCCACGTGATCTCAGGGACTCTGCAAACTACCTACGCCTCTGGGATATGTGAACCCTGCACACCAGCAGTTTGGGGAGGCCCAGCAATGGAATTCTGCACCTCCTGGGAGCCCACCGGTCCAGGCGGAGATTTTTCAAAATCGCAGCCCTCCGCCCGCAGGAGGGCTGCGAACAGAACTTCTGGGTCAATGTATTTCACTGGTTATATTATTGGCTTAAAAATAAGTAACAGAATAGGCATGAATGGGAACTTGTCAAGTATCTTGTCATGAAGTCACGTCAAATGGAAACCAGGCACTTCCTTTCAAGGAAAGCGAGAAATCAAACCATAGGGAGTATCAGTCCAGGTACTCTCCGAGACATCTGAGCAGCCAGTCATAGAGCAGTACCATTGAGGCCCAAGAGCATGTAGCTCGGCCAACCTCTTGATGTGGATAGTATATGCTGTAGGAATGGGAAAATATTAAATACTTTACACAAATACAGTTACCAAAAAGACCAGATTTGACTCATGGTTTATGCATTTTTCTGACATACCTGTGCCCATTCAGAACATCGAGGGTGCTTTTGACAGTCTCCCAGAGCTGGTAAAGGTAAAATTAGCCGTCTTCCTTTGCCTTGCTTCAGCTGCAGCAGAAAGACAAATTCCAAATTAAAATACAGTACTGGCAGTGCAGAGGCAAGCAGCCAACAGTTTATTTTGTTTCCATGGTTAAGCTGATACCTGGGTTCCCTTTCACATGTTTAAATAAAGCAGCCTCTGGAGCTTTCAGTCAAGCACTAATGGATCTTGTCACAGTGCCAACTTCTAATGAAACCTTAGATTGTAAACTACAAACTACAAACCACAGTGCTCTGAATTTCCTCCAACACAAATGTGGTTTCAAATGGTGGGTGAAGTCACTGCTGGGATGGTTAGTAGTGAATTGCTCCAGATTGTGGTAGACCTACCTTGGTACCTGCTTTGTTACAAATGCTGAATTCAGTGAAACTGTTAACTGTTTTCTCCAGTGTGGTTTCCCAGTCAGTATATTTGATGATGAAATGATATAATAACAATGGTTTCTACGCTGCAGGGACCATGGACCTGCTATATGAGGAATATACAACCAGTCAAAGGTGATTAGTGGGGGGGCTGTAAAGTTAGTTTGATATCCTGTTTCACTCAATTACTTTTGGGGAGCCATGGGCTTTTCCCCGTGGCTCATTTGCATTCTTTAGGAGCTTGAGTGGGTAATATCAAGCCCATGAGAGGTCAAGTTGCACATGGTGAGGGCATTGCACTGCAGTAGTAAAAGCATTGTACTGTAATGTCCCCAACTCTCACACGTGCACTGGTGTGATGACTCTTGAGATCACAACTCATGTTCGGTTCAACTGGCCATTCAAAGATTCTGCAATGTGGCACCAGATCACCTGATCTTGATCCAAGTCTCAACAGGATTAGGCCCTAATGGTTGCACCACTTAGACTTGTCAGGGTGTAATTCCAAATTGCCGCCTGAGCTTAAAACTGCTATTGTGGATTGGCACTCTGTTATAGAAACTGCCCGATTTAATTTCCATTGATCCGCAATGATGGGCGCACTATACTTGACCTCAGGGTCCGGAGGAGAAAAAAATCAGCAGGGGTGTCTTCCCTGATCGCTTTCCAGTGACCTCCACTGGAGGGTGTGCATGTGAATGTTGGGCGGGGAGATGATTGGGCTGTGCTGTGAAGACCTCCATCAGTCCAAAAATGTGCGGGTTAGGTTGATTGACTATGATAAATTGACCCTTAGTGTTAGGGGGATTAAATACGTGGGGTTACGGGGATCGGGTGGGATATGTGTCGGTGCAGGCTCGATGGGCCGAAATGGCCTCTATCTGCATTGTGGGGTTTCTGTGATTTCTGTGATTACTGAGAAGATTAACATATTAAGAATAGCCACTTGGATGAGGGCTGCCAGTAGCAATTAAACCATACCTCAGCATGAGTCAGGAGCAGAATACATCTGGAAGAAAAAGTATAGTCTAAAAATTACTGTTGCCAATATTAGCAGATTAACACTCAACGGGGGAAAAATTTGTGTTCGCCGGCAAAGTTGCTGGTAACAGCTAACAGCCACTGGAAATGGCCGCAATGCTAACCAAGTGAAATTGGTCTGGGGGGCTAATTGGAGGAAGTGGGTCTGATGACATCACTTGATGACTCGTCATCAGCCTGTTTCCTTAAAGGGACCATGCGCAAATTGATGTTGACAGTTCTGCTGTCAGTGTTCTACAGCATTGAGGTACTACAATCACTGACAAGCACAGCACAGAGGTGCAGGGCTGCACCCAGGCTCTCCCACGACACCCTCCATATGCTTATGGAGGGAATCACAGCACCCAGGGTGCTCCTCTTCCCTTCCCATGGGCGGAAGAGACCTCCCCAGGAGATCAACACAGCCTGGTTGCACATTGCACAGGAGGACACAAGCAGGGATGTGGTCAGGAGGACCAGGCTGCAGTGACACAAACCTTTCAATGATCTCAGCAGATCACGAAACATTACTGCAAAGCCACACTCAACCTCATCCTGCTGTGCCACTCCTCATATCCCATCACTCTGCCTTCCCTACCCTACTCCTGCACATCCTTACTCACACCAACTTACCTTGCACCTCCACTCACTTGAGCACGTAAATCTAGGTTGACACTCCAGTGCATTGCTGAGGGAGTGCTGCACTGTTTGAGGTGCCGTCTTTCGGGTTAGACGTTAAACCGAGGCCCTGTCTGCTCTCTCAGGTGGATGTAAAAGATCCCATGGCACTATTTCAAAGAAGAGCAGGGAAGTTATCCCCGGTGTCCTGGCCAATATTTATCCCTCAATCAACATAACAAAAAACAGATTATCTGGTCATTATCACATTGCTGTTTGTGGGAGCTTGCTGTGCACAAATTGGCTGCCGTGTTTCCCACATTACAACAGTGACTACACTGCAAAAGTAATTCATTGACTGTAAAGCGCTTTGAGATGTCTGGTGGTCATGAAAGGCGCAATATAAATGCAAGTCTTTCTTTCTTTATCCCTCTCTATCTACATTATCACATCCCCATCTCACTAGCCACCCCTCACACTCACCCTCATCCTAGTCCAATCATACCAACTAACAACATACAAGGGTAGGCACTTGGGTGTTTTATCCAATGTTCATGTGAAGTTTCTGTTAATGTGGTGTCAAACATTGAAATCTTTATTTTCAACACTTTGCGTTCTTGGACAGATTTGTGTACACCTTTGGAAGTGGCTTAGTGAGTTGCAGTGAATGGTGAGACATAACGGTACCCCCCGCAATGGTGATGAACGTGAAAGGAATGGCTTGGGCATTGTAGGGATGCTTTATGGTGTTGGCGCATCATGTGGCAGCCAGGGTGTACAGCGTCAAGTGAAGTAAATCTGGCCATGGTGGGGCCATCCCTAGCGTCCCGGGCAGCAATGTAGTTGAGTGCTGATGCCCTCTGTCCTGTGCAGCATCAGTTGATTGCGGAGAACGTTTGGTGTTGTTGTTGGTGCTGTGGGTGTACCTGGTGTTGGGGCTGATCGTAGTGGGATTCTGAGGACCAAGGTGAGATTTTTTTCAAGGGCACCGATGCTGATGGAAAAGATGGTAGGTGAGGTTGAGATGACAGAAGTGATCTGTCAATGGTGAGAGAGGTTGTTCTAATGAAGTGACACTGGATATAGAGTTTGCTCCAAACACTTTGCAAGCTGCATAAAGTTCAATCTGTCTTACAAATGCAGTAAGCAACAGCTTCTAACCTTGGAAAGTGAACACCTATTGTTAGAATAAAATTTTGCTGGACAAGATTGCTGGACAAGATTTTGCTGGAAAAGACACAAACAACAAATTCGCTGACTGGGACTAATTGAATCACTGCACAGTGAGACATGCCACGCTTACGCATGGCTGGAACAAAGTTCGTCTCGTGTCCTGACTGGGACTAATTGGATCACTGAGGACTAACAAGGTTCACTGGTATCCTATCATCGAACTAATCACTTGTATCCTATTATCGAACTAATCACATTCCGCCGGGGAACAAGACGGAACGAAGACCTGAAGAGGCAGAATTGGCAACACAAGTGTGTAAACTCCTGACTGGAGGAAAATAACGATATGCGCTAATAAACGAATTGATTGGATGAATGTAAATGATCTAAAACCAACTTCTTGGAATTGTATACAAGCTCGGCACGTACTACAATCGGGGAGAAGGTGCTCTCGCAGACCGCGTGGTTGCAGACTCTTCTCCCAGGGCTCTGTCATTTAATAAAGTTGTCTCTCTTACTCAAAGTCTAGTTTCCGAGGAATCATTTTTCCTACAACAAATTGGCGATGCGAGCAGGGTGCCACGGAGCTGAACAGTCGTTCGAATCAGTGACCAGGGTGAGTAGTCAGATTTTTGACCGCCCATAAATCAGAGACACTCGACAAGGCGACTGAACGGCGAAGCGGCACCAAAACGAATCTGGGACACAGACTGAGTGGGTAAGAGACACTACTTGATTTGTATTTGTGTATTTGTATTTGTGTATTTGTATTTGTGTAATAGTAACTAAGAGAAACCTCGGACCAGGAGGACACTTGTCTCAGACACCTAGCCTCAGGCCGGTTGTTAAGAGGGCAAATGCCCCACGCGAAGGCTAGGACCATGAAGTAGGTGCCGAGACTCCAAGGTGTTCTAAAGTCGTGATACTAGTCGAGTACGGTTAACATTTTTCTGCATTATATCATGTTGCTAAGTGAACTAGGAGATTATTAGTGTCGGTGTTGTAGGACCCTGATCAGGTAAACAGAGGGGTAGAAACCCCGTCCAACAAGCAAGCGTTACATGTCCGGGCAGTTTTGAGAGAAAGACAAACCCGGACCTCTGAGAACGCTGGCATAGAGTGCGACAAGAAGCTCGGGTATTCTCGGAAGGAAAGAATAGGGGGGCTCTCTAAGGAACAGATCTCCAGACACGAAGGAATGATCGGTGAAGCAGCGGCGATGTCAGGTGAGGAAGTTAAGAGGGGACCTTCGGGCTTCCTCACATATTCTTATATGACAAACCGACAGTCGTTAATTAAGAAGATGCAGAAAGACAGTTGGGATGTGTCACAGGCTTTAGAACTCCAGAGAAGCTGGTTGACTAAACAGACAAAGGATAAAACCAAGAAGGCAGGAGTGTTATTAGTACACCAACTAGCAGGACTCATTGAACAAGTAAACGTAATAAAGAAAGTTGCACAAGACAAAGTACAGGTGGTTACGGAACTAGAGACAAAGGCGAAATGTCAAGCAAAGATTATAAAGGAATTAGAGCGTAAGGTATACGAGGGGGGGCGAATGGGGACCTGTCCAGTCACCACCTCCCTTCCCCCATATTACAGTACAGAACCAACAGCCCCTGCAGGCAAGGGGGACGTTGAAACAGTCGAGATGGCTCCTGTGAGTCGGGGCGGGACATTGGCTAATCCCACCGCCAGTTACAAACCATTCACTCCCGGGGAAAGACAACAGATCATGACCGTCTTAGGAAAACTCCAGCCCCGGAGCCAGAATATTAAATTCTGGACGGAACTTAATGCCGTCTGGGTAGGGCACCAATTGCACCTAAGGGATATTCACCAATTGGTCCGAGCAGCCTGCCCTGCGGACAAGTGGTGACTTGTGGCAGGCGGGCATGCAGTTCAACCCGCTCAAGACTACAGCGGAGGGCGTTGGACACACGCGGTAGCCCTCACTGACGAAATGGACGCCCAACAGCCGGCATTTGCCCTTTTTAAGACAGAAGTCCAGAGGGTCCTAGGTGATTCCCCCATGAATTGGAATAGAATCACAACAACCAAACAACAAAAGGGTGAGGGAGCGTCAGAATATGGAGAACGATTATTCAATATCTACCAAGAGAGCTCGGGCCAACAAAATGCCATTAGGACGGACCCGGCCTTTATACAGGCATTTAAGGATGGCTTGTCACCCAGACACCAAGGCATCATTACGATGGGGGTAGTAACCGCCAGAAACTATGATGACCTGGTAGAATGGGCTAGTGGGGTAGATGGAAGTGGGATGGAGGATAAGGATAAGGATAAGGTTAAGGTAAAACAAGAGATGGTAGCAGCCGTGACTAATTGGGAATCTGGAACCCGACCCAAGAAAGGACCATGCCACAACTGTGGAAAGATGGGCCACTTTGCAAAAGAATGCAAAGGGAAGAAAGTTGACAAACAGTGCAATTATTGCGGAAAACGGGGGCACCTAGAGGCCGCCTGTTACGGAAAAAACGGCAGGTATAGTGAGGGGCAAAACACCCTAACCGCCGAAGAATATAAGGAATGGCAGGAATATAAGCGTAGTAGTTGATGTCCGGTGGCCCCCATAAAAGGTAAAAGGGAGGGGAGAATTTATGTGTCTGCACTAGTAGGGGGCCGACAATGTGAAATGCTGGTGGACACAAGCGCATCAGTTTCCGTCACTAACCTCCCCCTCCCCACGACTAGTAAGTCAATACTCCTGCGAGGACTCAATGGCACTAAAGTGCCAGCTCACTTGAGCACCACGCAGCTGGTGGAAATCGATAATATATACCTCCCCATGAAATTCTATGTGTGTAAAAATAATGAAGGTACAATATTAGGTAATGATATAATGAGGGAGTACAAAGCAATAATTGATTGTGGCAAAGGAAGGTTAACATGGCCAAAGGCGGATGGCCATAAGGAAAAGATTAGACAACTGGCAAATAACACTGGCACCCTTGGGGTGGCCACCGTAACTACCAGGGACTGGCACGAAGATACGGGAGGATACGGAGCCATTTGTGATTCCGTGATTGGGGTATGGGCTGAAACAAAGTTAGATACAGGAAAAGCTAGTATCGACCCTATTAAGATTCCCGGACCAGAACACAAATCCCACCGCCAGTACCCAATAAAGGCGGAGGCCAGGAAGGCAGTCGTGGACATAGTGAAGGGGCTAGTAGAAAGGGGTATCCTGAGGGAAACCACGAGCACTACTAATTCCCCCACATGGCCAGTAGAGAAACCCGATGGGAGCTATAGGTTGACTATAGACTATACAGCCCTCAACAGGGTCACTCCTAAATTACACCCCATCGTTGCCAGTCCCTCAACAATTTTGAATGGGCTATCCCCTGAACAGAAGATATTCACCGTTTTAGACATAGCTAACGGATTCTGGGCACTCCCATTAGATCCGGAATCACAAGAGAAATTTGCATTCACAGTAGGGGATAAACAATATACGTGGACCCGATTGCCACAGGGATTCCATAATAGCCCAGCTATTTTTCACCGCGTCATGAGTGATATCCTCAAAGGAAGCACTATTTTGCAGTACGTCGACGACATACTAATAGCCTCGGAAACGAAGGCAGACCATCTGGCAACCCTATATTCAGTACTAAGGGCCCTAGAGACGGCTGGCCTCAAGGTAAGCCCTAAAAAAGCACAGATAGGAAAAACTCAGGTCCTATACCTGGGACATCTAATCTCCCAAGGACTTAAAGAAATGCCACAGGACAGGAAACACGCTGTCCAGGGCATGCCGAGACCCGTAACAGTACGCGGAGTCAGGAAGGTACTGGGGCTCTTTAATTACAGTCGAAATTTTATCCCGGGGTTCGCTAAATTAGCAGAACCTATACAAAGATTAGTGAAAGGGGGTAAACCCGCGTTGGAACCAATAGATTGGGGACCGGAACAAGAGGAAGCTTATACTCAACTAAAGTCTGAGCTAGTATCAGCCCCAGGGCTAGGACTGCCAGATATGAGTAAGGACTTCCACATACATTGCAACAATGAAGAAGGGTTTTACACAGCAGTAGTTACACAGGATCATGGGGATAAAAGAAGGCCCGTTGCCTACTATTCCACAGCGGAGGGACCGGTAGTCATAGGGCTCTCCCGGTGCATAGCTGCATTGGATTGTGCGGCTTGGAGCCGATAGTATTGACAGGAAACATTATATTGCACACTAAACACACTCTGGTAGAGATGCTGAATACCGGGAAATTAAGATCCGCTTCGAACATGAGACGTGCCAAGTGGGAGGTCGTCCTCCTCCCTCCGAGTAAAGCAGTAACCATTGTTAGAGACACAGGGGAGAACCCGGCAGAAGGAATACTGGGAACTGGGGAGCCCCACAACTGTGGGGACGTAGATATGAACCTGGAAGAAGATAGGATAAAAGACACCCCTTTAGCGACAGCGGAAGAGACGTTCTACGTAGATGGTTCACGCAAGTATATAGATGGGCTGCCCCGAACGGGGTGGGCGGTGGTTAATGGCGAATTAAAAACCGTAGAGTTAGGACGGATTGATGGAGGCCTATCGGCCCAAGTAGCAGAGCTAGTGGCTCTCACCAGGGCACTAGAGTTGTCAGAGAATAAAATCGTGAACATTTACACAGATAGTAGGTATGCCTTTGGGGTGGTCCACGATTATATGACTGTAGGAGGGGATTCATTACTACGGGAGGCAATCCCATAAAACACCAGCTGAGGATAGAAGCCCTCCTAGAAGCTAGCGACAAACCCCAACAGGTAGCAGTAATTAAGATTAAGGCACATCAGAGGGAACCGGACCGGACTAGCCCGGACTGGTTAAATCACCAGGGGAACCAGGCTGCGGACCAAGCAGCACAAAGGGCGCTAGAGCAAGAAAGGATCGAAGAAGTACCAATAGCCGCTGTGAGCAGCTCCGAGGACGAGATAAGTATTGACGAACTCCATGAGGACACCCCCGACGTCGAAAAAGGTACGTGGGAAGAACAAGGCGCAAAGCGGGGAAGCAATAATGTCTGGCGAAAGGATAACAGGGTAATGGCCCCCAAGTGCATTCAAAATACGCTATTAGAACTCCACCATGGGCTTGTACACTCAGGGAGAGAAGCGATGATGGGAAGCCTCAGCAAAGAATGGTGGTGGAAGGGGATGGGAAGAGATATCGCGAGATACTGTCATCGATGTATCACCTGTGCGCAATATAACCCTGGGCGACCCATAAAGGTCAAAATGGGACATCAACCAAGGCCACGAGGGCCCTGGGAGCATATACAAATAGACTTCACAGGTCCCCTTCCACCGTCACACGGCAAAACATACTGCCTCGTGGTCATAGACCAATTCACCCGCTGGGTAGAGGCTTTCCCCACGCGAAATTGCACCGCTTTGACGGTTGCTAGAGTCTTAGCTGAAGAAGTAATCCCCAGGTGGGGAATACCAATTCAAATGGACTCTGATCAAGGTACCCACTTTACCGGGAGTGTCATAAAAACGGTATGCCAATTAATGGGAATTAAACAAAAATTCCACATCCCATACCACCCTCAAAGTTCGGGCATGGTGGAACGAATGAACCAAACCCTTAAAAATGCATTGGCAAAGGCAATGCAGACGTCGGGGAAAACCTGGACTGAAGTATTGCCCATTATCCTAATGAAGCTGCGAGCCACTGAAAACCGAACGACAGGCTTGACCCCTTATGAATTGATGACAGGAAGGGCGATGCAATTGCCAGAAGGCATCATAACAGGTGGGGCCGATGTAGGCCCTTTAAAAGATAGACTAAAACGATACGTTCTGGAACTTAGCACTCAATTAAAGGAGATGCGAAAGAATGTCTGCGATAATCAGGAGGACAAGGATCGGGCACAAGAGCTCACAATGACGGCTTATGTTCCCTCAGCGGGTAGTAAAGTCATGGTGAAAACTCTGCCCAGCAAACCAGGGATCGCCCCAAAATGGAGTGGGCCATATGAAATCATAATCAGTGGGGATACCTGTGCCTGTCTAGACATAAGGGGTAAAGGAGTATGGAAGCATTGGACACAATTGAAAGTATATAAAGACAACTGACTGGCTACTTTCTGAATCTGTTTTACAGGTGATCTGCATACCCTTTGTCATAAAATTCCTGTAAAGACTGGACTGTAGTGATATATTAATCATGTTTAGAGTATTATGGGTAATGGCGTTATTTCATATTGTCACGGGAAGCGCGGTACCCCATTTACGTAAAGAGAGAGGATTGCATGTAAATACCTTTCTGTATATGTCATATGTCTATGCGAAAAAAAATGGGCCAAAGCTCCTGCTGGGTGTGCGCCCATGTGCCCACCCATACGGGGGGAGGAATCCCATTAAGGCCTATCCCCTTTAAGGTAGAGGAGATGGTAGGGTGGTTATTATACTCTAATACCACCTGGAATAAGGAGGATACCATACAGACCCAAAATAGCTTGAATCCAGATCAGCTGGAACATGAGTGGAAACAGGCAGGGTATAACCCCATGAACTTTAAAGGATGGTTTCATCCCCAGTACGATAATCGAAGGTATCCAGAAGAGCTATTAGTCAGCACAGGGGGAAAACTAAACAATGCAGAGGGGGAAGTCTGCTTGGTAAACTATGACGAGACAGGGTTAGTGGTTGGATGGAGTAAGTGCAAGTATAATTACACTTTAACCAAAACCAGTACTAAACCACCAGGTGCCCTAGAATGGCCCTACGTGGGAACGTTTAATTTATCTGAAGTGCTAAACCGGACTAGCAATCTACCCTGGAGGGGAATACCTGGGATCATGTACCAACTTTGGAACAAATTTGAGGCCTATAATAATACCTATTTCATTTGCGGATATAAGGCGTATCCATGGCTTCCACGAACCTGGACTGGGTCATGCTATATAGGATACGTAGTACCATACATCCATTATTTATCCTCCCTAACCCACCACTACGGGTACCAGTCGTTATGGCAACCAGCCAAGCGTGTTAAGAGAGCTATTACGGAAACCGAAAGATTCTGGGCTATAGCATTCCCCTGGTACGGAACAGGAAAAATAGCAAGGGAATCCATAAACATGGCAGCAGTGCTCGAACAAATAGCCAACGATACGGCTGAGTCCCTGAGAGAAATGAGTGCCGAAATGGTGGCGATCCGGACCACCGCCTTACAGAATAGGATAGCCCTAGATTATCTGTTGGCGGCGCAAGGAGGCACCTGTGTCCTGATCGGGACAGACTGCTGTACATACGTCCCAGATAGCTCCGAGAATATCACGAGCCTAGAAAATCATATCCAAGAAGAAATAAAGAAGCTCCATCAACCCACAAGCACAGGGTGGCTTGATTGGTTGCTAGGGAAAACCGGGTGGGGAGCATGGATGATGCAAGGGATAATAATAATAGTTGTAATTTGTATGTTGATGTGTTGTGCGCTGAGCCTTATAAAGTTGTGTTGCCAAACTGCTATGAAAACCGTGATGCCGATCGCCTCTATCGGGGAGGAACACACCAACCTGCTACCAAGGGACGAAGAACACCAATACGACACTGTCGAAGGAACAACCGAACCCCCGGACATAAGCCAGTGGCTGTAAGCACCGACAAAAGGGGGACCAAGGATGGTCATCTGGGAGCAAATTAATCGTGCTCCAGGACCAAGAGGAGGGATTGTTAGAATAAAATTTTGCTGGACAAGATTGCTGGACAAGATTTTGCTGGAAAAGACACAAACAACAAATTCGCTGACTGAGACTAATTGAATCACTGCACAGTGAGACATGCCACGCTTACGCATGGCTGGAACAAAGTTCGTCTCGTGTCCTGACTGGGACTAATTGGATCACTGAGGACTAACAAGGTTCACTGGTATCCTATCATCGAACTAATCACTTGTATCCTATTATCGAACTAATCACATTCCGCCGGGGAACAAGACGGAACGAAGACCTGAAGAGGCAGAATTGGCAACACAAGTGTGTAAACTCCTGACTGGAGGAAAATAACGATATGCGCTAATAAACGAATTGATTGGATGAATGTAAATGATCTAAAACCAACTTCTTGGAATTGTATATAAGCTCGGCACGTACTACAATCGGGGAGAAGGTGCTCTCACAGACCGCGTGGTTGCAGACTCTTCTCCCAGAGCTCTGTCATTTAATAAAGTTGTCTCTCTTACTCAAAGTCTAGTTTCCGAGGAATCATTTTTCCTACAACACCTATGAAATGGGAACTTTTATAGACCATATGCAGCTGTCAAGTTAAGAAATCATCCCATGCTAACACAACAGCCAATCTCATTACCTGACGTGATCCCCGAGCAGCGGGGAAGCCGTTGGCAAACTCTTAAAATCTAAAGGTGAGCTGAAAATACTATTTAAGTGCCTTTTAACAATCTCTTAATGGTCTAAATTGCCTCCCCTGCCGCTTGGAGTCGGGTCTGTTCAACGATGACAGACCCGACATCTGGGAGACTAGCGTGAAGGCGGGTTGACAGACTGCTGTCAAAAAAAAAAATTCCCACCCGACCTGCCACCAAATGCGCCTGCTGACCTCCCGAAAAATTCCCCCCCATAGGGCGAGAGATTGTCGAGTGGTAGACTAAGGTTCCATTGATGGGGAGAGCAAGGGTTTTTGGTCATGGTTTCTCGGTTGTAATGCAGCTGTCATGAGGGAGGCACTGAGTGAAGAACATGGAAAGAAAGAGCTGCTACATGGCCCCTGGCAGCTTTCTGTGGAGCAACACCATCAAACGGTCGCCTTACTGCCACCTTAGCCAGGTGGCATGGGGAGACCATAGAATAAGAAAGCAGGAAAACAATAAATGATTAACAGTGATAAAAGTGAAAGAAACTTCAAAAAGGAGAAGACTCTGTTATAAGAAAACAATAAAGGAAAGACAGAAAAAAAGGAAAAAGAATTTAAAAAAAATCAAAGTTGGGTAGATGGAACCCCAGGTTTGAGACTGCCGCTTACTATCACCTTGGTTTTGAGTGTTTGTTTTGGCAATGAAAATATGCAATTTACAGGAAAACTTAATAATCCATGTGCATTAAATAATAGCATTGTTAATACTGTTGTGTGTATTACATTTCCTAACAACTATTGCAGTGAGGAAGGTAATTAAGCAAGGATTAACTCAAAGGTCTGCATTAATTAATACACAACAGGATTAGCAGCCATGCACTTTAACTGATCCAGCAATGGATTCATTACTCAATCCTCCTTCAGGTCATTATTGCTGTTACAAGTGATTCCTACCTGCTGAATTTACTGTTTATTAAGTTCTTTTAGAAACGTTGCGGGTGATTTTCACCTGCCTACTACCCTGTTGTTCGGCATGAAGGGGGCAGTACCCGGATGAAAATGAAAAGATTTTGCAGCAGAGTTCAGGCTGGTTTTAGGATACAAGCGACATTTTGGTTCCCATCTGCATTGCTATTACCAGTTCCTCAACTCGTGCACAACTAGTGGGGAAGCCGCCATTTTCAGCACAATTGAAAGGGATCCTTAGCTACTCTCAGCTAAAATGCTTGAAAGTTTTGGAAGCCATTTTGCTTCTATTACATTGTGGTTTGGCTGCTTAGACCATTTCAAAGTGCTTGTAATCCGTGTGCAATGTTCTCAACTTTTAAACGGCTTCCAGCAACGCAATTCTTTCAACGTGGAGATCCTTCTTGAAATTTCACTCTGGCCAGAGGAAGAGTGCAGGAGGAAGAGCCAGAGGAAGGATCACACAGAGGTCCAGTTGTTGGGAGAACAAATAGAAGGAAGCATGCTCGCAAGACTCCTTACTCTCCCACAGTTTATATGTCCAGGACAACATAACTGCACTTCTCAGAAGGGCAGTGCACAAGGAGCCTGCGCGTCTGTACTGAAGCTGTCACAGAGTTGTGCCACTTCATGCAATAAGGCCTACAATGAACTGCAAGAGCTGGCACAGTATTGCCTGTTCCAATCATGGTCACTGCAACCATCAACTCCTTTGACTCCGGCTCCTTCCGGGCTGCTACAGGGGATATCAGCAAAATCAGGTCAGTCTGCAGTTCATGCTTGCGTTAAGCAGCTGATTGATGATATGTTTTCTAGAGTAAACACTTTCATCACGTTTCCCCATGGACAACTAGAAACTGCAGGATTTTGTTCAGTTTGCAGGATTCCCACAATGCCAGGCCATTGACTGCACCCAATGTCTTCTGCAGGCTCCTTCAAATGAGTCCAGTGCTTTTATGAATCACAAGGGCTTCCACTCGATGACTGCGCAACTGCTGTGTGATGATCAGAAGCCAATCATGCAGATCTGTGCCTGCTATCGTTTATATCTTGTGCCAACCTGGCACTCTTTAGCCTGCACAGCAAGTGAAAGACTGGCTGCTTGGGGGGCAAATGCTATCCGTTGCGCACTTGACTCATGACTCTTCTCCGGGGGCTAGAAATTGGTCTCGGGCGGTGGGGCAAAGCGGGCGGTATCGGATCGGCCGCTCGTTATACGCAGTGCCTGATATTCAGTTCTATTGCAGTCACTGGAATTAAATATCAGGCACTGCGTTTAAAGGGCAGCCGATCCAATACCGCTCATTTTTCACCATCGCCCGCAACCAATTTCTAGGCCCGATCTCAAGCTTAGCAGCCAAAGTGCACTACAATTAGATCAATGACTCAATGAGAGCCCTCATCAAGCAGACCATTGGTCTCCTCAGGCAGCAATTCTGCTGCCTGGATGGGTCTGGTGGCTTCCTGTAATACAGCCCATAAAGAGTGTCCCATATTATAGTGGTTTGCTGTATGTTACAAACGAACAAAGGAACAGGAGGAGGCCATTCAGCCCCTTGAACCCGTTCTACCATTCAATTATATCAAGGCAAATCTGTATCTCAACTCCATATCCCTTGATACCATTACCTAATAATAATCAGTTGATCGCAGCCTTGAAAATTACAAATGACCCCAGCATCCACAGCCTTTTGGTGGAGAATTATTCCCTCTGGTGAATGGGTCAATAACTAGAGGTCATTGATTCCAAATCATTGGCGAAAGATCTGGAGGGGAGATGAGGAGAATTTTTTTTTTCACTCAGAGTTGTTGGGATCTGGAACGCTTGACCTGAAAAGGTGGTAGAAGCTGATTCCATCAATAATTTTGAGGATGAGGAACTTACAGGGTTACGGACAAAAAGCGGGGGTGTGGGACTGAGCACGACTGCTCTTTCAAAGAGCCAGCACAGGCACGACGAGCCAAATGGCCTCCTTCTGTGCTGTAAATTTCTATGATTCCACGATTCTATGAATGTGGAAGATTCCGCCTCTTTAAATGCCCAGGGTGTGGAGACTGGCTGTTTCTTTATTGATGTAAAATGGCTTCTCCTTCATTGGGGTAAATGTACCAATTGCATTTTTTAGTCCTCAAGGCCTGAAGTTAGGATAGGCAGACAGTTTTCATTATGCACAAATAATAGAACCATGGGCCGAGTGAAAGTAGATCACAAGCTGTGTCTTGGATACTGCTGGCCTATACATCCAGAACATGCAGATGAGACCTTGGTCTGGATTTTGCCAATGGGGAGCTTTTGGAGGCGGGACTCCCACTTGTCGGGTTTCAGTCCCACCTCCATCAACTTCTGGCCAACCCACGCTATTTTCCCTTGATCAACCTTGTTAAGCCCGCCCAGTAGGCTTAGCAGGCCAATTAAGGGAAAGCCGGTTACAAAGAACGTCAACGTATGACGTTTCATCTGTCAAAATTTTTGACAGATGAATTGTCTTCGTTAGACAGCTCTGTGAAGCTGTCAAACAGTGACATTCTCTGTAGCTGATGAGTTCTTGAATTCAAGACCTCATCAAACCTCTTTCTTTTGTAGAAATTAGATGGTTATTGCATTGGAGAATGCAACAGCCATCTGTCATCTTTGCCGCGGAGGTGCGAGACTCTCCGCATACCCACCGATTGAAGCTTGCAGGAAGAAACAAAGGTAAGTACACTTTTCTAACACTTTCCACTTACCTCACATACTCACCTCTCCACATGCACCCAATACTTACCTTCACAATGCACTTTTGCACCCTGCAGACCCCCGCAGACCCACTGCTCGCCTCGGTGACCCTGGCGGGTTTCGGAGCCTTCGGGAAGCTCGCACTTGTGAGGGTAAAATGGGGATAATCCTCTTACCTGCCTGTTAACTACCCGTTAACAGGCAGATAAGTGGCACTAAGCCCCTTCCCACCTCCAAGGAGCAAATAGCACGGAGGCGGGTTGGGGGCGGGTTGGGCACCCGTCCCCAACTTCTGCTATTTTCCCGGCAGTCCTGCCTCCAAACCCACCTCCCCAGGGCTGGTAAAATCCAGCCCCTTGGTTTATTGTCTCCTCTGAAGGACAGTGTCTATGTCAATGTAACACTCCAACAGTGCTGCATCAGAGTGTCAGCCTCGATGATGCGCTCAAAGACTGAAATAAAAACAGAAAATGCTGGAAATACTCAGCAGGTCAGGCAGCATCTGTAGAAAGAGAAACAGAATTAACGTTTCAGGTCGATTACCCTTTGTCAGAACTTCTGACGAAGGGTCATCGACCTGAAATGTTAACTCTCTTTCTCTCTCTACAGATGCTGCCTGACCTGCTGAGTATTTCCAGCATTTTCTGTTTTTATTTCAGATTTCCAGCATCTGCAGTATTTTGCTTTTGTATTAGCGCCCAAAGACTGATTTGGAGTTCAAAATCACAACATTCTAACTCAGACGCAAGAGTGCTACCAAATGAGGCAAGTTGACACGAGTCTATAGTGACATCTAGCAGCTAAAAGAATAATTGCAACGCAGTTGGCATAAAGCTTGAGGATTAAGAAATGGCTGAAAAGCATTCACAGCAATTAAACCAGGAGGAGATGAGAAATGGAACAAAAAATAGACCACCACTGAGGATTAGTTCTTTGACTTCAGACTCTTTACCCATCAAATAACACCAGACAATAAAACAGCTAATTATTCTGCATAGACTTGAATCAAAAAATATCTCTGATAGACAGAGGTTGATTTGGTTCAATATTAATTGGGTCACTTCCAATGCAAACCTTTAGTCAACACAATTTAAAATAGGACACCTAATTAATTATTAATCAAATATATATGATACTTTGTGTGTCTCATTCATCATTGTGTTAAACATGGGAGGACAATGTCACTACCCTACATAGGAATGGCAAACAATCCCAATTTTGGGATTAGAATGATAATGGTCCATTATAGATAAGAATAGCACCCGGCTACAGTGTTAGATTCATCTAATCTCCGTGGAACACTGCTAGAGATCAGCAATCCATTAACACCAAAGTTTGCCTCGTTTAACAATACTGAATAATAAAAGTTACTAGCTATTCAGTAAGAGAGAGAGATTTAAACCTTCTGGAAAGCAGAAGAGCAACTGTTAATGGCTGAAACTGCCAGAAAGTCATTTAATTGCTTTGTGGTAAAATTGGGTACATTGGGTATTTTACATAGAATTACACAGCACAGAAATATACAGCACAGAAACAGGCCATTCAGCCCAATCAGTCCATGCCGGCGTTTATGCTCCACACGAGCCTCCTCCCATCTTTCCTCATCTAATTCTATCAGCATAACCCTCTGTTCCCTTTTCCCTCATATGCTTATCTAGCCTCCCCTTAAATGCATCTATACTGTTTGCCTCAACCACTTCCTGTAGTAGTGCGTTCCACATTCTCATCACTCTCTGGGTAAAGATGTTTCTTCTGAATTTCCTATTTGATTTCTTGCTGACTATCTTATATTGTTGGCCTCTAGTTTTGCTCTTCCCCACAAGTGGAAACACTCTCTCTCTGTCTACTCTATCTAAAGCTTTCAATTTAATTTTAAAGACCTCTATTAAGTAACCCCTCAGCCTTCTCTTTTCAAGAAGCTGGTTCATCCTTTCCTGATAGGTATAACCTTGCATTTCTGGTATCATCCTTGTAAATCTTTTTTGCACCTTCTCTGGTGCTTCTATATCCTTTTTATAATATGACGACCACAGCTGCACACAGTACTCCAAGGTAGAAAATTTGAGTCGCGCCCCCTCTGGGGCACTAACTTCACGGGGGCGCTACTTTTAGTGCCTCGAAAAAATTAGCGCCCCCACGGCCGAAATTCATCGGTAGCGCCCCAAGAGGGAAGCTGGGCACTGCTGGAAGCGCACCGCCTCCCTCTTGGGGCACTGCGAGGGAATATCGCGCCGCTACGTGCCACAGTATTGCAGGCCTTCCTCACCTTCTTAAAGGGGAGGGGCCTTGCGCAGCATGACCCGGGGCCCAGCTGGGCCACCGGGGATCGGAATGCCGGCAAAAGAGCCCGGCACTCAAGAGAAGTGCCGGGCTCATGGAGTGCAGCCGGCATTCTGCGGGGGAGTTGCTCACGAGGCTGGGGACGGCAGCGGAGGCAGATGCTGGCAGGCAGCCATCAACAAAAATGGTCGCCCGGCACCTCGCCTTTAATTAGTGCTGCCCCGGCCGCAGGTAGGCCCCCCTGACCCCTTCGGACATAGCATCCGGCGGTAAGTCAGGGGGCGCTACCGAAGATTACGGCCGGGGCATGAGCAGGGCCCTGTGCACGGCGATGATGATGCCGCCGCCGGCGCAGCACCGCGGGGTGCTAATGGTTACCACCGCCGCTAACCTCCCGCTGAATTTCGCAGGAGGCGTTGGCGGTGCCGCGCCCAGGCGCTAGTTGCTTTGTGCCCTGTTAGCGCCCTCTTAGGGCGCTAATGAGAGGCGCAAAGCAACTGAATTTCTCCCCCCAAGTGTGGTCTAACCAAAGTTCAATACAAGTTTAGCATAAACTTTGGGGGCTGAAATTTCAATTGCGTAGCGCCCGTTGTTTCCATTTTAGGTCGAAAATGGCATCCAAGCCACGCGCGCACGCCGGACGCCATCTTGGTGAGGGCGTTAGCGTCAGTGCTGGGAGCATACACCATAAGTATGTAGAGTAGGTAGATCGTAGGCAGAGTTGATGCCAGTGCTGCCATTTTCATCCTCAGCGGTGGAAGTAACCTTGCATTCAGCAGCTGCAAGGACCCCCCACCAGCAATATTTAAAGGGATCATCACCTACTTACAGGTTAGTTGTTGATTAAATTCTACTGGCTCTGTGTAAGTTTGTGGAACTGTTTGGAGCATTCTAAGAGTTGTTTAAATTTGGTGAGGTGACAGGGAGTGGTGCTGCAAGTGGAGAAGGCCTTGCTTCTGACTTCACGGGTTCTGGTCAGACCACTTGCTCCCAGCCATGGGTGCTCTAGTTGTCAACCCCCTTGGCCTGCAGCGTGACAGGGAGATGGAGCAGAGGCAGCGAAGAAGAGAACAAGCTGCTCGCAGGATGAGGGGGAGAAGGGCTTTCAGCAGGAGGCTTTACCCACCTTGAGTCTTCCAAGAGCAATTCTCTTACCTCAGCCTGAGCCAGGAGCAGTGTGTGAGGCATCTGTGCTTCATGAAGGAGGTGCTCACAGAACTCTGCCACCTCTTGCAACCAGACCTGCAGCCTCACACCAGGGCAAGGATAGCGCTGCCAGCAGCAGTGAAGGTGACCGGGGCCCTGAATTTGTTTGCATTGGGATCCTTCCAAGCTGGTGCAAGTGACATCTGTAACATCACCCGGTTCGCTGTACACTGCTGCATAAGAGTGGTGACAGATGCTCTTTATGCCAGGAGAGGGGACTTCACTGTCTTCTCTCTGGCCAGAGAGAAGCAGGCGGAGTGTGCATGTGGCTTTGCCAGGATAGTGGGCTTCCTCATGGTGAAAGGCGCCAGCGACTGCACGCACGTGGCTTTGCGGGCACTGCATCTAAATGTTGAGATGTACCTCAACCGCAAAGGTTATCACTTGTTCAATGTGCAGCTGGTGTGCAACAATGCTCAGCACATCATGATGGTGAATGCCCGGTATACTGGCAGAAGTCATGATGCTTTTATTCTGCATCATTCCGCTGTTCTCTCAGTCTTTGAGCCACCAAGACTAACCAGAGGGTTGCTACCGGGCATCAAGGGTTATCCTCTGACCACCTGGCTCATGACTCCACTCCGCAACCCAACCACATGTGGGCAGCATGCTGCCACATGGAATGTGATAGAGCAGACCATTGGCTTCCTTAAACGATGCTTCTACTGGCTGGAACACTCGGGAGTAGCCCTACAGTATTCACCAGAGCACGTCTCAAGATTCGTCGTGGTCTGCTGCATGTTCCACAACCTCGGCATCATGAGGACACAGCCTTTGCCACCAGGAACAGCCCTTGCCACCAGGCACACGGCGACCAGCTAAGGAAGCGGAGGAAGAGGGATTGGAAGAGGAGGAGGAGGAAGTGGAAGAGAGGGAAGCAGAAGAGGACTGTCGTGATTGACTCATCCGACTGCGGTACGAGTGAACGCAACCCCAATTCCCCTATCTACAATAATCCCTTCCCTGTTACTGACCATCACAGCGTCCTCTTGGCCACAATGCTGAAGTAAAAGTCACCACAAAAGTAACATTCCAATCCAACTTTATCCATCAATTCATTCGATATTACCTAACAAAGTCAACTATACACCCTTGTGCATTCCCTTAGTGCCTGTCTTCAGTGTGCCTTTGCCTATTCTAGTGCTCCTACGAAGTGCTACCCCAGTGGCTGCAGCATGGCTGGTGGAAGGCTGCTTTCAGTGGGGGAGACTGCAGATGGTCTTTCAGGATGACCTCGAGCACCTCTGGGCCTAGAAGGCCTGGCTGCAGACTGTACTACATCGGCATGGGCGGCAGCAGTCTGGGCTGGCTGGCTGACAGGCAACAGCAATGGCACTGGTGAGTGACAGTGGTGGGAGGACGAATGCTGTCATCCTGAGAGATGACAGCGGGTTGGTGCTCCACGGAGCCACTGCCACTCCCCCGGGGCAGTGCCTCAGCATTCCTAGCCATCTGTTAGAGGAAAGATTGTTGGAATGCTGTGACACCCTGCAAGCCCCTTTCCATACTGGTAAACCCAGTCACAATGGCAGTAGTCTGAGCTTGCGTGACAGCAAGCTCAGTCTGTATGAGAGCAGTCTGAACTTGCATGACTTCAGTCTGAGCTTCCGCTGCAGCACTCAGACATTGGGTGGCTACTGCGTGTGCTCCAATGGAAGCTGAGACATCAGCCATCAGACACTGCATGATGATTGGGTCCAAAAGTGTGCTAATGATACCACTTCCATGCTGGAAAGGATGGGCTGCAAGCTCTGCACAAAGCCCTGTGCAAGGTTGGTGCCGGACTCTTCCTTGCTCCTTGACATTGCACTCAGGCCTGCCAATGCACCAAGCATTTCTGCGTGCATACCCATCAGCGTTCTTCTGTAGGCCGCCCCATTGAAGTCCTCATCTGAGTCCTCTGCAGCAGAACTCATGTGCGATCTTGCCCTGTGGGGAGCTGGCACCTACATTACCCTTTCCCCTGCCCTGGCTGCAGCCCACTCATGCCCAGTGACTCACCGTGTGCAGAACCCGCCTTTAAGCTACCCTCTAAACAGTGCCAGTATCTGAGCTTGTGGCTGCAACTGTCAGATCGAGTGAAGGTGTTTCTTCTTCTTCGTCACTCTCCTCTCCCTTCAATCTTCTACAATCATGCAATCATTGGCTAGGCAGGTTGAATTTCTTGGGTCTTTGAAAGGAGAAAGGCACAAGGGTAGGGTTGTGGTGAGGAGATGGGGTGTGGAGGGGTGGAAAGCAAGAGGTTGTAGGATCCGTTCCTCCCCACCAGCGCTAAAAATTGGACTATGAAATATAAAAACCCAGAACTATACAGCCCGCAAAAAGAGATGGGCAATAAAGGGTTAATTCAAACATTGCAGCCAAAGATACAAACCATCAAGAGTCTGGATATCAATTTTCACAGACAATCTAAAATACGAATGCTTCTGAAAAGGAACATTTACACATTCATTTACCTTAAGGTGTTACATTGTTCACCTTGGACCATGGCTCCAGAAGAGCTGGTATCAGTGCAGGCCGAGACAATGGGCCGGGCCCTGAACCATTTGAATACGAGTGCTGACAGAAACCAACAATTAGCATATTCAGTCACCTGGGGAAGGTTGCATTGTCAGAAAGGACCTCAATACAGATAGTCGGTACCCAAGTAATCAATGGACAATACGAGGGACAATTAGCCACCAAGAGTTCTCTGCTAGAGACAGTCACACATTTTGATATGGCCATCGTGTGCACAGGAGGGGGCCAGGAAATGTGTTTCAAGATATTGCAAGTTGTTTTTTGGTTTAAAAAGTCACTTCGAAGAGAGTCGGCATTGGGAGCTAACGTAAGAACAGCGAGCAGAAAGATTTGGGCCTACAATCAACTCCAGAAGACAGCCGATTGGGAGTGGTGATTGTATCTCACCGGTAAAACAGGGGAAATCACACGTATGGCTAAAACTAGATAAAAATATAGGAATAGCAAAAAAAGATGTTTACTTATGTGCGATCTACATACCTCCAATAGATTCGCCATATTTCGAAGAGGAGTTATTTGATACTCTCCACATGGAAATCAGCCATTTCCAGGCCCAAGGAAAGGTGATAATATGTGGGGACCTAAATGCAAGGACCGGTTGTGAACCTGACTTCATAGACCCACAGGGAAACAACCATGTGTTTGGCCAGACCCCTCTATATGTCACACCAGCCATCGCAAATCGGAACAACCTTGATCGTGAAATAAATAAAAGCGGTAGGGAGGTAGTGCAACTCTGCCGAGCCTTAGGCCTGTACATAGTTAATGGTAGGTTCAGAGGGGACTCCCTAGGGAGACTCACATACTCCTCAACTCTTGGGTCTAGTGTGGTGGACTATACAATCACTGACCTGGACCCCTGCGATATCAACGCATTCACTGTCAGGCAGCAATCCCCCCTCTCAGACCATAACCAAATAAATGTGTACCTTAAACTTTCTGCCCAAACTACAGACACAAAAAAGGAACACAGTAAGCTACATAAAATAAACCAGACATACAGATGGGCCCCAGACAGTGGAGATAAATTCATCACAGCACTAAATTCACCTGATCTCACAAGTAAAATTTCAAAATTTAAAGAAAATCTATATGAGATCACCAGAGATGGTGTAAACACGGCCATAGAGGATATAAACATGATCTTCCATGAGGCAGCTGTAAAAGCCGACCTCGTGAAACAGAAGAGGAAGCATCAAAAAAGACAAAATAAAAATATGAAATGGTTTGACCACGAATGCAAAAATGCCAGAAAAGACCTGAGAAAAATATCAAACCAAAAGCATCGGCAACCAAACAATCCGGACCTACGTACTAGATACAATGAAACCCTCAAAAGATATAAACACACCATTAGGAACAAAACACAAAACTATACCCACAAAATACTCGAAGAAATTGAAAACTCCACCAATCCAAAACAATTCTGGGAAATGTGGAATAACCTGAGTACAACACAATTGCAAGCATTACCAATCCAAGATGGCGACATCTGGAGAACACATTTTGAAAACCTCTACAAAGACATCCCAAAAAACAAAACAAACCCAAGTCAACATCAGGTCACAGAAAAACTCCACACATTAGAAGCAACAATTAAAGACAACCAAAACCCTCTAGACTCCCCAATCACATGGAAAGAACTGGCCACAAAAACAAAATCTCTCCACCTAAAGAAAGCCTGTGGCCCAGACAACATCAAAAATGAAATGCTAAAGTTCAGTAATATGGAGATGCAGGGTGCGATACTCAAACTATTCAACATCATATTACGCTCAGGCTGTTTTCCCGATATCTGGTGCCAAGGACTAATCTCCCCCATATATAAAAGTGGAAACAAATCAGACCCAAATAACTACCGCGGCATCTGTGTCAACAGTTGTCTAGGGAAGTTATTCTGCAGTATTCTAAATAGTAGATTACTTGATTTTCTTAACAAACATAATATCCTCAGAAAAAACCAAATAGGCTTTCTTTCAAAACACCGCACCGCCGACCATATCTATACCCTTCACACCCTCATCGAAAAACATAAACACCAAACAAAAAATGGGAAAATATTCGCCTGTTTCATCGACTTCAAGAAAGCCTTTGACTCTATATGGCACGAAGGGCTCTATTATAAACTTCTTCAGTGTGGAATAGGGGGCAAAGTCTATGACCTTATTAAATCAATGTATCTGAAAAACAAATGCGGGGTCAAAATTGGAGACAAACGCACCGATTTCTTCACCCAGAGAAGAGGCGTCCGGCAGGGCTGCAATTTGAGCCCGACCCTGTTCAACATATACATAAATGAATTAGCAGACATGCTGGAGCAAAGCGAGTCACCAGGTCTCCGTCTCCTAGATGGAGAAGTGAAGTCCCTGTTCTATGCGGACGACCTGGTTCTGCTGTCTCCCACAGAACAGGGATTACAGCAACAACTAGACCTACTCGACAAATACTGCCAAAATTGGGCTCTAACAGTAAATCTAAAGAAAACCAACATCATGATTTTTCAGAAAAGACCCAGATGTCAGGAAAACAAATACCAGTTTACCCTCAGTGATACCACTATAGGACACACTATGAGCTACACCTACCTTGGTCTAACTATTACAGCATCAGGGAGCTTCAGCATAGCAGTGAATGCACTAAAAGAAAAAGCCCGAAGAGCCCTATATGCAATAAAAAGAAAATTCTACAACATCCAAATCCCAATCAAAATCTGGCTCAAAATTTTTGACAGCATAATCCTGCCCATTGCACTGTACGGTAGTGAAGTATGGGGCCCGCTAAATCACCAAAGCTACACTAAATGGGAAAAACACACAATAGAAGCCCTACATGCAGAATTCTGCCGAAGCATCCTTCGCACCCAAAGAAAAACGCCAACAAATGCATGCAGAGCCGAACTAGGCAGATACCCACTGATAATAAACATCCAAAAACGAGCACTAAACTTCCTAAATCACCTCAAATCTAGCTCCCCAGACACCCCTCATTTCAAAGCCTTTCAGACCCAAGAGCTAAACCCAGAAAAGAGTCCCCTGAGTCAGCTGCTACTGAAACTAAGTACTCAGCCGGACCCTGACCAGCCCCAGACCAACACAGCCGTCCAAACACCAATCCGAGTGAACCAAATCATTAAAAAATGCAAAGAAACCTACCTGGAACATTGGAACAAAATAACCGAAAGCCAAAGCAGATTAGAATGTTACCGGGCCCTAAAAAGAGAATATAAACTGGCAGACTACCTCACGACCATCAGAGACACAAAACAGAGACAGACCCTCACCAGGTACAGACTAAGCGACCACCAACTGGAAATTGAAAAAGGCAGATACAAGAAATCCTGGCAGCCTAGAGAGAATAGAATATGCGATCAATGTCTGGCTGGCGAGGTTGAAACAGAAATGCATTTCCTCCTAAAATGTGAAAAATTCAACACATCAAGAAACATATTATTCAACAAGCTAAGCCAAACAACCCCAGATTTCAAGGAATTGGATGATCTGTCAAAATTGAGATTAGTCCTAGGAGAAGGAGACAGACCATACCTTGGGGCTAAATATGTAACAACATGTCACAACCTGAGGACTGTTTAAAAGTAAGACTGTTTAAAATTAATATTGAACGTACCAAATGAAGTAGAAAGACTGTTTAAAATTAATATTGTTTAAAAGTAATATTGTATATACCCAACAAATGTCAAATCGATTGACACCTACAGAATGTTGGAAAACTGTACCTTTTTGCTATGTAAGCTTTGGCAATATGGTTCTCTGTAAACTTTCATGCCAATAAAGCATTTGAACTGAACTGAACTGAACTGTATGTTTCAGTCAAATCATAGAGGGGGCTTTAGTGATTGAGTCTGAGTAACTTTATATGTAACAGTCAAATCGCGGACGGGTTTAACTGTGTCATATTGTGTCAATGCAAATGTCCCTTGCGTAGGGGTTTGTATTTTGGGGTTGTTAGCCAAATATAAATCATAGGGAATTATACTGGGGAGTTAATTGTGTGTGTGTGTTCAATAAACGAACGAATTAAAGGTTGAGCCAAAAGCCTGTGCCGTGTGTATTTTGTTCTTATAAATCCTGACGTCCAAGAACTGTGTGTAATGGGGGACCAGTATCGGAGAAAACCCCTTACAAGGTGCATGCTTACACCATGTGCAGCTTGTAAATCAAAAGAGATTGTAAGATGAGACAGAAGTGGGACGTGAGGAGGGGGATGACATATGAGGATACTGGCATCTTGTATAGTTTCAGCCCTGCTCCTCCCAAGAATGGCCAGCACCATCTCCTCCAAGGGGGTGAGGTGATGCAGGTGAGCCTATACCCCGCTGGTTAGGTTCTGCTAGCGCCAGTTATGCACCACCTTTTCTTGCACGAGAAAGGGAAGTGTGTTAGTGAGTGTGGTGCAATGTGTTTGGGTGATGTGCCTGTCATGGTTGAGTAACTGTCACGAATTCCAAACCATCGTCAACACCTTCACCGAAGCGTACGAGAGCATCGACCTTACACTAAACATCCGTAAGACAAAGGTCCTCTACCAACCTGCCCCCGCCACACAGTACTGCTCCCCAATTATGAAAATCCACGATGAGGCCTTGGACAATGTGGACCACTTTCCATACCTCGGGAGCCTACTGTCAACAAGGGCAGATGTCGATGATGAAGTCCAACACCACCTTCAATGTGCCATGGCAGCCTTCGGTCGCCTGAGGAAGAGAGTGTTTGAAGACCAGGACCTCAAACCCGGCACCAAGCTCATGGTCTACAGAACAGTAGTGATACCCACCCTTCCATGTACAGCAGGCACCTCAAAACACTGGAGAGGTACCACCAATGCTGCCTCCGCAAGATCCTGCAAATCCATTGGCAGGATAGGCGCACCAATGTCAGTGTTCTTGCTCAGGCCAACATCCCCAGCATCGAATCTTTGACCATGCTTGATCAGTTCCGATGGACGGGTCACATCGTCCGCATACCCAATACGAGACTCCTAAAACAAACACTCTACTTGGAGCTCCAACACAGCAAGAGAGCCCCAGATGGGTCGAGGAAATGCTTCAAGGACATCCTCAAAGCCTCCTTGAAAAAGTGCAGCAACCCCACCGACACCTGGGAATCCCTGGCTCAAGACCACACAAAGTGGAGGAGAAGCATCCGGGAAGGCGCTGAACACCTCGAGTCTCTTTGCCGGGAGCAAGCAGAAGCCAAGCGCAAGCAGCGCAACGAGCGCACGTCAACCCAAGCACCCCACCCACCCGCCGTCTGCCCCACCTGTGACAGAGTCTGTAGGTCCCGCATTGGACTCATCAGACACCTGAGAACTAATTTTTAATGTGGAAGCAAGTCATCCTCGTTTCTGAGGGACTGCCTAAGAAGAAGGTGCAATGTGTTTGGGTGATGTGCCTGTCATGTTGAATAGCTGACAGTGTGTGCAAGCTGTGAGATGTGGGTGTAAGGCTTGCCTCAGTGGTAATTGTGTGAGGGTGTGCAGCTTGTAAATCAGGAGAGATTGTGGGATGAGTGGGAGGTGGGATATGAGAAAGGATTACATATGACGATACCATCATCTTATATTGTTTCAGTCCCACCGTTGGCCACAGGCTCAGTGACGACCCTCCCAATAATGTCCAGCACCGTCAGGTGTCAGGTTATGCAGGTGTGTCTGGTGCCAGCTCCCTGAAGGGCGAGTTTGAGGGTGGGGTGAAGCTATGAATGTGAGGTATGCGTCGTGATTGATAGAGATTGTTGGTCGGTGAGTGACGGGGGTGTGGTACATTGAGCAGTGTGTGAGGCTAGTGGTGCAGTTTGTGGACTATGGCATTTTTGTTTTATTCGTTCATGGGATCTGGGCATTACTGGCAAGGCCAGCATTTATTGCCCATCCCTAATTGCCCTTGAGAAGGTGGTGGTGAGCCGCCTTCTTGAACCACTGCAGTCTGTGTGGTAGATGAATTTGAAGATGAATTCACTGATCTTGACTACTTGTGTGAGGTCATTAAGCTTCCTCCTGCACTCCATGACCCGGGGCAACACTGCTGGCATTCATCGCATTGGCTATCTGCTCCCATTGTACTTTGGTCTATTGCCTGGAAGGCCTCCTGTGGAAAGAGGACCTCACTCCTCCTATTGGCCTCCTGCACCAAAGCATCGGAGAACCTTGGTACACGCCCACTCCCCTATTGTGCTATCATTGCTTGATTTTTTCCACTGTCTTCCTCAGCCATTTGAATGATCTGCTGCAGGCAGAATGCACCTCCCATTTAAGAGGTGCAGACTACCTTTAAGTAGTGCAGGCTTGCTTTAATTGGTGCTAGCCTCGTACGAACTTGAGCCCCCTGCTGAGCGTTCAGCCACTCAGCAGCACGTTCAGAGCTGGGCTGCACGCCACAATCATGGAAATGAGCAGATAGCACGACATTCACGTGCTGCCTGCAATCCTCCGAACGGGCACGGGTTACTAGTGCATCGCGATCCCCGCGCCCGTTTTCGGAGGCAAACAATTTTCTAGGCCCGCTACTTTTCAATTTTATCCCTTTAGAAATTAACTTTGCTCAGTTGAAAACCTAGGAATTCTTTGGCAACTTCATTTCAGTAATTGCTGGGATATGCACCCTCACAGCACATAAAGTGCATCATTTATTCTGCATCAAAGAAAAACTAGTCATCTACACTGAAAAATGGTAGTTCTTGAAAAAACATATTGGTTTCCATATGTTACAAGTAGTTACATTACTCCCAGAAGCTGTGAAGGAATAAGCCATATAACCTATTCAGAAAAATACACTGGCCTAGAAATTCAGTCTGGACACTTTTGGGGCGCTAAAGTCGGGCGTTCGCTAAAGTTAGCGCCCGCCGGAAAGTGTAGGCCACATCGCCGAAATTCAGTAGAGTTGGCCAAGAGTTTGGCCGAGCGCTGAAACTGGCGTTGCAATGCTCTGTTCAGGCGCTAAGCCGGCGATGCGGCCTGATAACGCCGAGGCCGGGCGCAGCGCCGGTGCGGTCATGTTTTGATTGACAGCAGACACCCTGATGCCGGCCAGCTCTTAAAGGGGGAAGGGTCGACTTTGACTGCTGCCACGCCCTGCATACTGGAGCCCTGCAGCTGGGCCTCAACACTGCTGGTGGGCCAAAATAGCGCCTGGAGCCATGGAGAGGGCCCGTGAACGAGCGCAGCGCTTCTCAGAGCATGCTCTGAGGGTGCTGATTAATGGTGTCGAAAACAAAAGAGAGATCTTGTGCCCGGACAGTGGCAAGAAGGCTCCCAGGAGCCAGTACAGGAAAGCCTGGAGGAAAATCGCCCGCAGGGTGTCATCCACCTGCGATGTCCCCAGGAGTGCGGACCAATGCCGCAAGAAGTACAACGACCTCACTCGGATGGTGAAGGTGAGTACCCTTTCCAGTGTCCTCCTCATCCTTGCATGTGCACCTCACATTATGGGCAAAGGGACCTCAAAGGACTAATGGGCAGCCCTCCTCCCGCAGCAATGGCACTGGCATGATCATCAATAGCACTTTCTGCACTTAACACACTGGCCAAGATATTCGACCATGGGAGGCAGTGCACACAGCAACAGGGCACCACACTGGCCAAGCTATTCGACCATGGGAGGCAGTGCACACAGCAACAGGGCACCACACTGGCCAAGCTATTCGACCATGGGAGGCAGTGCACACAGCAACAGGGCACCACACTGTACTTAGAGGCCGTCCTTTCTCTTGCAGGCCAAGCTGGCGCGGAATTTGAGGAGCCAGTCTGCCACCGGGGGAGGCCGTCCCCAGTACCAGGCGCTCAGTGAGCTGGAGGAGAGCGTGGCTCGACTCATGCGTGCCCGGGTGACTGGCCCTGTTGCGATCGGAGATGCGGACCCTGTACTGGGACCCACTGGTAAGGACATGACTGGTTGGATCTCTGTCGTTGCCCTTGCGCTTCAGATCTACATCCTTTCGCACTGACCGACAAATGCACATAATGCCACCACTCAGGCCTCCCTCGCTGACGCCCTGTCCTCACTCTAAAGCTACTCTTGTGCCTTCCTGCTTTCAGCTGGTGAGGAGGAGGTGGTCCCTGAAGCTCAGAGTGCCAGGCCCTTGGAGGAGGAGGACGACGAGGACCAGGAGGAAGGCGGCACATCGGGGGAACCCTCATCCGCGCCAGGGGATGGCAATGGAGGGGAGACGTCTGGCCTGCAGGAGAGCCAGGGGGAAGTGTTGCAGGGGAGGGCAGATCCTGGGCCCAGTGGGCTCGAAGCACGTGGGAAGGGTCCGGCAGCACGCCGGCCTTCTCCCCAGAGGGGGAAGGTGTTGCAGGGGAGGGCAGATCCTGGGCCCAGTGGGCTCGAGGCACGCGGGAAGGGTCGGCCAGCTCGGCGGCCTTCTCCCCAGAGGGAGAGTCCGCCCTCCAGTCCGGAGACGGTTCTCGCCCAGGAGGTGCGCCTCCTCGATGAGATGTCGGCGGCGTCTGAGCGGCGCCACCAGGAGTTCATGGGGGTTGTGCAACAGATGCCTCAGGCCATTGAGTCCCTGGCTCATAGTGTGGTCGCTTTTGGGGAATCACAGGCCAGGGGGGTCGAACAACTCGCGGCAGCGCACGACAGGGGTGTCCAGCAACTCGCGGCAGCCCAGGACGCGACTCGCGAGATGAGTGGTGCCGTCCAGACACTGGCAGAGCTGATGCGGGCACATACCAGGGCAGTTCGGGCACTTACTTCTGCCACACTCGCTGTGGCACGGAAGCATCGCCAGGGCACCCGCCGCCCTGCTGCAGCACAGCGGTCTGGCCTCCACCAGATTGCTGCGCTTGCTGCACTGCCAGCCCGGCCGAGTGCCAGTGTCTCTGGCGAGCAGCGCGCGCCTGCCATCAGCCAGCTTGCCCCCATTGGTGCAGCCGACACTGCCACTCCCCCAGCCAAGGTGCGACGAGCTGCTGCTGAGACTGATGCTGGCCAGCCACAGCTGCAGCGGTCAGCAGCCGGCCCCTCCCGGGCCGGGCCTCGTCTAGGCCGACCCCCAAGGGCATCTGCCGACACGCATTGTGGCCCTCATGAGCCTTCCCCCAGCCTTGCCACACCCGCAGGGCCCAGGTTGAGGCGGAGCAGCAGGTCGGGCAGGGGCCAGAGAAGCCTGTCTAAGGACTCGCCCTCTCGGCACACCCATTAGAGTGTGGTGATAGCGGTTTTTTTTATATTGGGGGGCTTGTGTTCTGGGGGGGCATTATTTTGGTAAGTCCGAGGATCAAGGCATTTTTTGTTTTTATGGGGGTGTTTGTGTTGTGGAGGGGGGGGCTTATTTTTGTAAGACCGATGATGAAGGCCATTTGGATGGGCAAGTTTTGTTAGACCTCCCCAGGTTTTGGGAGTGACAGATGTTTTTGACTGTTTTTTGGGGGTCTTGTCTGTTTTTCTGTTTCATGTGGGAAGGGCCCTGAGTTTGTGAAATAAAGCTTTTTATTTATTCAGCATGTCCACGTCTCAGGTTTCAAGTGGTTGTTGCGTTAACCGGCTGAGGGCTTGCGGTGCGGCTGCCTTCAGGTGCGTTCATTGCCACAGCCCATTCCCTGATAGGGGGGCCTAGAAGTGTCGATCAATAAGCCCCCGGCGGACGGCCCTTGGACCTTGTGGCTCCCTCCTGGGCTGGTACTCCTCCTCCTCCTCCTCCTCCTCATGGTCCTCCTGCTCGTCCTCCTGAGGTGGTGGTGCAATGTCAGGTGGCAGTGCCTGAGTCCTGCGGATAGCCAGGTTGTGCAGCATGCAGCACACGACGACGAACTGGGAGACTCTATCCGGCGAATACTGTAGAGATCCGCCAGAACGATCCAGGCAGCGGAACCGTTGCTTGAGGACGCCTATCGTTTGCTCTATGATGTTCCTTGTGGCTTGATGGCTTTCGTTGTATGCCTCCTCCGCTGGGGTCCTGGGCGCGCGGAGCGGGGTCATGAGCCATGTACACAAAGGGTAGCCCTTGTCCCCGATAAGCCATCCCCTTGGTGGAGGCTGTGCCTCGAACATGTCAGCCACAGTAGTCTGGCGCAGGATAAATGCATCGTGGCTGCTTCCTGGGAAGCGGGCATTGACAGCTAGGATGCGCTGCCTGTGGTCACACACCAGCTGTACATTTAGGGAATGGTAGCCCTTCCGGTTGCGGTAATCCTCAGCATTGTGGATAGGTGCCCGCATAGCCACATGCGTGCAGTCAATGGCGCCCTGCACCATGGGGAAGTGCGCGATCCTGGCAAATCCGACTGCACGCTGCTCCTGCCTCTGTCAGGTCATGGGGAAGGAGATGAATTGGTGTCTCCTCGCGAAAAGTGCATCGGTGACCTGCCGGATGCAGCGATGCGCGGCGAACTGGGAGATGTTCGCTGTGTCCCCAGCAGCGGCTTGGAAGGAGCCGCTTGCATAAAAGTTCAGAGCCACCGTGACCTTCACTTCCACCGAGAGAGACGTCCTGCACATCAGCTGTGGACGCAGATCTCTGTGAAGCAGCTGGCAGATCTCTGCAACCACCGCCCTTCTGAAGCGCAGCCTCTTAACACAATGCGCGGCAGTCATGGTGAGATAGGACACCTGCTGCCGGTATTGCCTGAGTGGGTAAGGCCTACGTTGCCGACGCCTGATGGCCCCTCTGCGTCTAGGCATGGCTGGCCCTCTCTCACAGCGTCTGCGAGCCCTTCGCACATAATGCTGCAACTGAGGGTTGGACCCCCATACAGCCCCCATAATCAAGTTGAAAACAGTGAAATCAAATGAATCAAATGTCAAAGCACTGGCCAGAAGCCAAAAATACCTCTCCTATGTTGTCCCAAATCAGTAAGCTCTGTCCCTTGGTCTCTGTCCAGAAATCCAAAGCAGTAAAGTAATTGCAGCAAAATGGCTGGGCTTTATAGGTCAGTGTAAGTGCCCTTTAATTAGCGCTCCCCGAGGCCCACAGGGCCTCTGTTGCGTTCCACTTCACAGTTCTTAGCAGCGCCACACCCACATTGGGCGGGCGCCACTGAATTTCCGGTTTGGGGTGCACAAACAGCGTTGCACGACGAGATGACGTCATAAGCTGCGCGCGCAGCTGAGCGGGCGCAAACACTTTGCGCCGGCGCTAAATGTCAACTGAATTTGGGTGTTGGCGCAGATCGGTCTGCGCCCGGGCGCTAAGTGCCTAGCGCTGGAAATATAGCCCTCTTATGGCGTTACCAGCTGGCGCAACCAACTGAATTTCTAGGCCACTATCTTTTGAAAGAATTCTGGCCTTATTAAAACATGACACACTGGGTCCGGAAATCTAGAAACCTAATGATGAAAAAGCTGTGATAGCATTCTGGCTATAGAGATAAGATAGTTGTTGACACTGAATCAATAACCTTATTGAAACAGAAGGTTAAAGGCTCCCGACAGGCTGACCTTTGGGAACGAAACAATGGTTCACCCTGGATAAAGTGTTCTAATTTGCACCTCGTAAAGAAGCACAAACATCTGCCTTCGTAAAAATTACATCAAGTAAAAAACACACCTGTCGTCACACCATTTTTTATGGTAAACTTTGAACACCTGGAGAGGAGACATAATTCTGTAATGCTACCAGCTGAGGTGACTGTAAGAATTGCAGGGGTCAGCAGAAAAATGACTAGAGATAATTAGCTTACATCAGCAGAAAACCTTAAAGGAAATACCACTGGAAAAGGGTATAAATATTGAACTCTCAAATGGGATAGTAGACTCGCTTTAAAGGGGCAAAGCAATTCTCGGCTTCAGAGGCAGCTCTGTAAGTCTCCAACTCTTTGTACCTCGGGGATCAAAGGTATTTGATTTTGGTGGATATCCTGAATAGAACTTTAAGAACTGTAAAACTGCAGCGAAGTTAAGATTTGAAAGTAAGGTTCTCTGATAAGATTGTAAGCTTTCTCTTTTTGGAATTGTTAATGTTGCGATTGACTCACCAACTGTAAATTACAGGTCGGTTCTTTAATAAATCTATATATTTTTAGAATTGTCTCTCATAAAACTTCTGTAACAAAAACTCGCAAACTCAATCTCTGTACACTCTTTGGTGAGGAGTTGCAGAATTCTGGGGGAGTTTTCCGGACCCTCATAATATCCGGAACGTTACAGTCTAGCTAAACTTATTAAAAGTGCTATCTGGAGGACGGTAACATTTTCAGGTTGTTCCTTTCCTTCAGGGAGAGATAGTCTGGACCTTTAGACCCAATTAAGTGTCTTTAGGATTCGGCTACCTCAAACTTTAGTAGAAAGTGAACTGAGAAATACGCCTGATCCGGGGTAGCCCTAAAGGGGCTAGGACTAGTAATTATCCCTTCAAAGCAACAGAATGAGGCTCCTGATGAGTGTTGCCAAAATACAACAGGGTGGAAATTGAACCTCAATGCATCCATTTTACATCTGTAAAATTTGAGCACAATGAGATCCAATTTCGGGGACCAAGGGGGTGAAATTCGGTATCGCTCCATTTGGGGCGCTATTATCAGCCAGGCGCAAAGTTCAGCACCCGCCGCTAATTATCGTCTCTGACTGCAAACTTGGCCTCTATCGCCCCTGGAGGTGATTTGAGCGCTAAATCAGGTGCTACACACCTGTCTTAAGGCACTAACGTCGAGGAGCGAGGCACTACCTCAGAGCGCTACCGAAGCTCAGGTGATGTCAGTTAGCAATGGAACACAGACAGACTGGCGCCAGCCAGTTCTTAAAGGGGCGGGTCCATGTTGCTGTCCAGCCACACCCTGCTCATTGCAGCCTTGAATCTCGGCTAGGAGTGTGGAGCAGTCCGCTGCAGCACAGGCCGACGCAATGCAACGGCTTAGTGCTGCAATTCAGTCATTGGCTGGTGCCATCCAGTCTCAGACTGCTCTCATGCAGACTCAGATTGATGTCACAGAAGCACTGACTGCTGCCATCCTCGCTGGGTCGGCCACATTGCCCCAGGGCTCTCATGGTGCCACAGCAGGCCAGCAATCTGTGCTCGAGCAGATTACTCTGGCTGCTGAAGTACTGCCCCGTGGGAGTGCCAGTGTGTCGGTTGAGCAGGAAGGTGCCGTCCTCTCTCAGGATGACAGCATTCCTGCTCCCACCGCTGGCACTTCCCCACTGCACTGGTCACGGACTGCAACACAGCCAGCCCAGACTGCTGCCGCCCATGCAGAGTTGGTGCAGTCTGCAGCCAGGGCCTCCAGGCCCAGAGCTGGTCGAGGCCATCCTTCAAGGGCATCTGTAGTCTCTGGATCTGACATTCAGCAGCCTTCCACCAGCCTTGCTGCAGCCACTGGGGCCCCATTACGGAGGAGCAGTAGGTGGGAAGGGGGGTAGTGCGTAGGGGATGGAGATCACCCTCGAAGGGCAAACAGTAGGAGGTCTAAATAAATGGTGGGAATGTTTGTGGTAGAGGTCGAGGTTCGTGTGATTACATTTGTTTACTGTTTTGCCGTTTATCTCCATGTTGTGAGAATGAGTTCTGTTAGAAACCAACACAACAAATCATGATCTAATTGTTTGTCTTGAAGAAATGACACACACAGAGTTTGTTAAAGAAAAAAGTTTTTGTATTCAAAATTTACATTTTTGGCCTTTAGAATCATTCCAGCTTTGGCCGGCAATAGGGGTGCGGGTTGCTTTCCATGATGTTGTTCTCCGTGCCAGAAGCCATCTTCTGAGTAGGGGCCTAGAAGCGGCTTCTTATCAGCCATTCACGGATGGCCCTTACACTGGCAACATTGTGCGCCTCCCTCCCACGTTGGTGCTGCTGCTAATCCTCCTCCTCATCCTTCTCCTCCTCTTCCTCCTCCTCTTCCTCCTCCTCCTCAAGTGATGCACCAATCCCTGGTGGCATTGGCTGGGTCCTCAAGATTGGCAGGTTGTGAAGTATGCAGCACACAACTATGAACAGGGAGACTTGCTCAGAAGAGTACTGCAGGGCTCTTCCTGAGTGGTCCAGACTGCGGAACCGTTGCTTCAGCATGCAGATCATCTGCTCAATTATGTTCCTGGTGGCGATACGGCTCTCATTATACCGCAGCTCAGCAGGGGTGTTGGGGTTACAGAGCGGTGTCATCAGCCAGGTGCAGAGTGGATAACCCTTGTCCCCGAGGAGCCATCCACTTGGGTGATGCGGTGCCTGGAAAAGGTCTGGCACACCAGTCTGGCGCAGGATGAAAGCATCGTGGCTGCTGCCAGGATAGCGGGCATTGACGGTGAGTATGAGCTGTGTGTGGTCACAGACCAACTGCACATTTAAGGAGTGGTAGTCCTTGCGGTTTCGGAATACCTCTGCATTTTCATGCGGTGCCTGCAATGCCACATGTGTGCAGTCAATGGCACCCTGCACCATGGGGAAGCCCGCTATCCTCGCAAAGCCCAATGCGCATTCATGCTGTTTGGCCCGGGTCATTGGGAAAGAGATGTACTGGCGTCTCCTTTTATAGAGGGCATTTGTCACCTCCCAGATACAACAATGGACCGCGAACTTGGAGATATTGGCGATGTCTCCAGTAGAAGCTTGAAAGGAGCCACTGGCATAAAAATTCAGAGCCACTGTCACCTTCACTGCCACCGACAGAGACGTCCTGGTCCTCAGTTGAGGCTGCAGATTTGGTTGCAGCAGGTGGCAGAGCTCAGTGACCACTTCCTTGCAGAAGCGCAGCCTGCGCAAACACTGCTCCTCAGACAAATTAACGTATGAGAACTGCTCCCTGAATACCCTGGGAGGGTAAGGTCTCCTGTGCAGAGGCCTGTTGGCCCTCCTCCCTCTGGCCATGTTTGCCAGTCTCTCTCTGCGTCTCTACTGCCTCTGATTCTGCAGGTGCAGGACGACGCCCCGATTCAGTGCAGCCCCCACAGTCTCTTCTAAATCGCTGTAATGAAGGTCGAATCAAAATGAACCTGCAAAGTGCTGCTCAGTACCCAAAACTCCTTCACACAGCGTTGAATCTCTCCAGAAGTCTCTCTTCCTCTCAGAATGCGAGGTGCAAAAATGTCGCCGACAAAAAAAGGCAGGAAGCGGCCCCTTCTTGACTGCAAAACGTTCCCCTCTACCTGTTGTTGCTAGCGGCAGGCGGAAAGGCAGGTGGCGTGACTCAATATCTGGTCCGGGGCACTACTGGGGCGTTGCACGCTCGACTGACGTCACAATCTGCAGGCGCAGGAGATCATGGCAGTCGTGTTTAACGCCGCCACAAAATGTCTGGTCAATTTCACGAGCAGCGCTAACATCGCCACGCTCGGGCGCTAACTTCCCAGCACCCCATTAGCGCCCCCCAGAGGCGCTAACGGGAGGTGCTAAGCAACCAAATTTCCCCCCCCCAATTTCCTGCGCCACAAGGGCCCCTAAAAGATGTCCAATGCAATATTGGGTCAAGCAATTGTTCAGGCATCCGGGACTACTACTTAATACAGGCATAAGGTCCCTTTCATAGGCCACTGAGGGCCCTAATGTCTGTTTTAGGACCCCTCTGGGAAATTGGGCTGCCCTAAGCCATTGAGGCGCTGGGTTTTCTTGGTGTGGATGTAGCCTAGTAAGCGACTGCCACCAAAAAGGTAAGTCAACATTCTTTTTAAGTTTGATGTGGAGCCAGGAGGAGCAGGATAACATTGAGTATGTTCAAGACAGAGATAGATAGATTTTTGGATGCTAAGGGAATCAAGGAATATGGGGGATAAAGGGGGAAGGTGGAGTTGAGGTAGAAGATCAGCCATGATCTTATTGAAAGGCGGAGCAGGCTCGAAGGGCCTAATGGCCTACTCCTGCTCCAATTTCTTATGTTAAAATCATTTAAAGCCAATAGACAGGTACAAAAAGCAATCAAAAAGGCTAATGGAATGTTGGCCTTTATCTCGAGGGAGCTGGAATACAAAGGGGTGGAATTATGTTTCAGTTGTATAGAATCTTGTTCAGACTCCATCTGGAGTAACTGTGTTCAGTTTTGGGCACCACACCTCAGGAAGGATATATGGGCCTTAGAGAGGTGCAGCGCAGATTCACCAGAATGCTACCTGGGCTTAGAGGGTTACATTAAGAGGGCATGTTCCATAAACATGGCTTGTATTCCCTTAAGTATAGAAGATTGAGGGGTGACCTGATCGAGGTGTTTAAAATGTTAAAAGGATTCGATAGAGTAGATGCAGAGAAACTATTTCCTCTGGTGGGGATTCGATAGAGTAGATGCAGAGAAACTATTTCCTCTGGTGGGGGAATCAAGAACGAGGGGACATAATCTTAAAATTAGAGCCAGGCCATTTAGGTGTGAAATCAGGAAGTACTTACCACACAAAAGGTAGTGGAAATCTGGAATTCTCTCCCCCAAAAGGCTGTGGATGCTAAGACATTTGGAGCTTCTAAGAGTGAGATCCATAGATTTTTGTTTGGTAAGGTTTTCAAGGGATATGGAGCTAAGGCGGACAAATGGAGTTGATACAGATCAGCCATGATCTAACTGAATGGTGGAGCAGACTCGAGGGGCTGAATGGACTACTCCTGTTCCTATGTTCCTAGTAACTTACAGCTATGTAATGGAATTTGATTTACAACTACTTTCAGCATTTCCTTATAACAACATACAGGAGTGATTTACAACTGCAGGAATGACGCAAATACATAGGGGTGACATACTACATGCAGACGTAACATATAATTGTATGCAGGAGTAGCTTATAACTACATATAGGAGTGACATACAACTGCATGCTGAAGTGATGTACAATTACATACAGAAGAGAAGAAACTACAGTTTATAATGTTCTGATGAAGGCTACACACTATCATAACCTGTCTTTTTGCTTTACTGATGTGGACTGACCAACTGTGTATTTTCAGTATTTTCTGTTTTTATTTCAAAAATAATAATTACACAGAATTACGCAGCAGAAAAAGTTTACCTGCTCATTGCATTCCTCAAGAGATGTCTTCAGCCATTGATACTCTTTCCTGTGTAATTCTACCTAGGGAATAGTCGTAAAAACACCTAATTAGGCATAAACAAGTAGGTTATTGGATACATCAGGAAGCACTCATTAAAACAGCATGTTTGATTCTTTTCTATTCATGCCCATTTGCTGCCATATTACCAAGGTCATTAGCCTTGATAATGCATTTCAGCACTGTCATTAAACTGATTAATAAGCTAAGCGTTGATTGTAAATAGCACTAGTGGATTAGAGAATAAACATAAGACCACATATATATCACTTTCTGTAGACTCAGCATTCCGTCTTTTCCATAGGGAGCCTTTAAAACCCATAGCCTGTATTATGACAGATAGTTTTTGTAAGAGGAGTCTTTGCCCATATGTAAACAGTAATACTGAGGTGTCCAGAGGTACCTGATTTGTATTGCTTAGGGCCACAATACATTTGTAAAGGTATTTTTTATCTCATGCTGTGTAAACAGAAGACTGCTTCTGCAAGTATGCAAGGAGCTGGAGTTACTGAACAGCACAGGCGCAAATGTCAAATGAAGAAGTATCCAAGGAAAGCAAGTCTAAGCAAAATCTTCAAAGCTGCTGAAAATATAATAAGGTTAACATTAACATACAGGGCTATTGTTAATTTCCTACCGCCTTCTATTAATGTACGATTTGCTTCCTGAAGCTCAAACATAAAGGAACCAAACAAGCCTGTTATGTAAATGCAAATACTAGATTAGTTGTATTTAATTATTTGACACTAGTCACATTTATTTTCTATTAATTTGGCTTTCACTCTATCTTGTGAAGCCCCCTTGCCCAAAAATGATTAATGTAAATAAACCTTTGGTTAGCGTAGGTCGCAGGTCAAAGATGAGCTCAACCCCTAATTTTAGGTATTGATGATCTTTGGTACAAAATTTCAGTTACTTTTGTCCTGAATTCCACTTTTCTTTGCTTACACACACTCTATGTGTATCCCCAAGGACTTTAAGATAATAATGGATCAGCTGCTTGGGTTAAGAATTGTACATAGTAGGCAGCATAGTCAGTCTAAATTGCTGTAATAAGGCAGCAGTTAATTAATGTATGGAGAATGAATTGGCGCCTGAGCAAATGTTAACTTTAAACAAGTGTTACCACTAATAGAATGGCCAGTGATTTCTTTTTGAACTAATCTGAACATTGCAGTATTTTGTGTTTTGTGAAATGTGAACTAGTTCGCCAACATCATATGATCTTGTTGCGATTGGGCGATGCTCAGTTTGTGTAACATGCAACAACAAAAGGCTTGCAATGCAAAGTCAAAACATGAAAACATTCCTGTCTCTGAGATGGCATAAATTGCTATTTGAAAGTAAGATATGTTAATTTTATCAGTCTTGAACTGTTATTTAATATGTTAATTTTATCAGTCTTGAGTTGTTAATACATCACCCTGTTAAACCTACAGCTGTCCTGCATATTCTTTAATACACCATTAAACAAACCATATGAAACAGATACCTCAATCTGATTATGAAAGATACTGCAAGATTCAAAGATGCCTTCAGAACTTAGTTACAATATATATGTCTGTGGGTACAAAAGGTTTTCATGGTAACTATTTTGCTCCCTACACACAGTAACTGCAGAACTGTAAAATCTATGTGTTGCTTCGATGTATGGTAAATTATTACTGATAATAAATTAGCTGATAAGTTTGGTTGACTTAACTAAGCAGAAATGAGGCCCTGACTCCAATGAGTTGCTGTGTGCTACTTCTGACAGCTTTCTGTGCAAAAAATGGCGCCACCTGATGACCTTACCCTATATTCACAAAGCAGAGGTTCACAGGAGAGGAGCTTAATCTCCACACCAACCAGAGCACCTACCAGTGTCTGAGGCAGGGACAAACAGAGCAGGGAACATAAGAACATAAGAATTAGGAGCAGGAGTAGGTCATTTGGCCCCTCGAGCCTGCTCCACCATTCAACAAGATCATGGCTGATCTTCTACCTCAACTCCACCTTCCTGCAATATCCCCATATCCCTTAATTCCCTTTGTTTCCAAAAAATTATCGACCTCTGTCTTGAATATACTCAACAACTGAGCATCCACAGCTCTCTGGGGTAGAGGATTACAAAGATTTACAACACTTTGAGTGAAGAAATTTCTCCTCATCTTAGTCCTAAATGGCCTACCCCTTATTCTATGACTGTGACCCCGTTGTAAGAGCCATAAAAGCTTAAGAAAATACTTTAAAATAGTGGCTAAATGGCATAATACAGTTAATTTACCTGAACGACTTATTGTATTAAGAAACCCCCTATTTTCTTGCTCCAGTAGTATAGTCCGACACCCCCTTCATTCTTGCCACAATGGAACAGTCCCTAAGCCACACATGGGTGCAGCCATCTTACAGTTTTAAACTGCACGTGGTGAAAGAGGCAGAAGCTGTGAGGTTTGGAGCAGTACAGTTTTTGACCGTGTTCGTTTATACGTGTTTGCTTTGTAATTCTGTTTGTTAAGTGTTATAGTAAACCGTTTAAAAGACAAAGCTACGTTTGGGAACGTTTTATTTCGACACGCGTCTACTCGATGTTAAAAGCTCCACAGCCCAGTGGCCTGCCTGTTTGGAAACTAAGAAGCGCCACTACATTAGTCAAAAACTAGCTCCCTAAGAAGGAAGGGACGGAATCGTCGGCGAACGTATACATGAATGGTCACGGAGCCAGATGACAATTTAAGAAAGCAAAGGTACAGTGACTGTTACTTGCTTTGTTCATTCTGTTGAGAAGCTAAATAAGAGCTGCGGGTAAAATGGCCGAGGCCTTACGGAGCCAGGAGCTTCCCCCAGCCAGAAGGATTGCTGGCCCTAAGAGGGAAATAAAGCTCACCCCAAAGGCAAGGGAAGAGAAGTTACATAGAAGCATAGGTGCAAGGAAGGCTAAATTAGTTCAGATAACTGGAAAAATGAAGATAATTGATCGTCTCATGGAAGATAATGCTAATATTAAGAAAGCTGAAGACATGATGTATTACGATTTCTCCAAGCTGCATGAAGAATTTAATATACTCAATGAAGATGTATTAGCACTTCTGTCTGAAGAAGAGGGAAACACTGATCAGCACGACTGGTTTGATCTTAAATCAACCAGCATTAAGGACTATATCAAGGCCACGGAGCAGTGGATGTTAAAAATTCGTCAAGATGCTGATACAGCAGAGAAAGATAAGGTTGACGATGAAGTCGGACCAGACGATAGCATTTCAGAGACTTCCGCCAGACCGAGCAAAAATCGAAAAGAAGGTAGCTCTGTTTCTGGACGCAGGTCAGTCACTTCTACCACAAGCTCGGCGCGACGCATGAGAGCGGAGGCTGAACGGGCGGCGTTGATGGCGCGCGCAGCATCTTTAGATGAGAAGCAAGCTCTTGAACGGGAAGAGGCCCAACTGCAGGTCCAAGAGGCCCAACTGCAGGCCCAACTGCAGGCCCAACAGGCCCAACTGCAGGCTCAACTGCAGGCCCAACAGGCCCAACTGCAGGCCCAAGTGCAGGCCCAACAGGCCCAAGTGCAGGCCCAGCGGGCCCAGGTGCAGGCAAAGAAAGAACGGCTGGAGATGAAAACAGCTATCGAGGTCTCAGATGCCAGGTTGAGTGTGTACGAAGATTATGAAGGCTCACGGGACGGCGGGAGCCACTGCCAGTCAACGTTGCCACATAGAGTTGGATCCAGGGCACCTTCAAGAGTTACAACAGAGCCCGAAAGCAATTCCCCGGCATTACAGCGTGGAAGAGTGGCCTCTCCACTAACAGGAGCACGTGATGCTACCCCAGATGTCAGACGGTCTAGACTAGACCCTGCTGATGACCACCAGAGGCCTGAAGACACAGGGAGAAGCCTATACCGAGTGATGCAACGTCAGAACGAAATTACAGAGATGCTTGTAAAACAACAGAATCTGCTTCGACTCCCTCAAAGAGACATACCAGTGTTCCAAGGCGACCCACTCAAGTATAAGCCCTTCATCAGATCCTTTGAACAAGCCATTGACTCCAAGACAGAGAGCAGCAGTGATAAGTTGTACTACCTGGGACAGTACACCAGTGGTAAACCACAAGACCTGGTCAGAAGCTGTGAACACATGAGACCGGACCGGGGATACATAGAAGCCAGGAAGTTGCTGCAGGAGCACTATGGTAACGAGCTGAAGATAGCCACTGCATATATCGAAAAGGCTACCAAGTGGCCACAGATCAGATCGGAAGACGGAGAGGCATTGAACGCATATGTTCTCTTCCTCATAGGATGTCGCAACACCATGGAGGATGTTGAATTCATGGAAGAGATGGACAATCCTACGACTATGAGAATCGTCATCTCTAAGCTTCCTTACAGGATGAGAGAACAATGGAGAAGAACAGCCTTTGAGATAATGGAGAGACGGAAAAGTAGAGCCAGGTTTGCAGACTTAGTGAATTTCATAGACAAACAGGCTAAAATTGCTAGGGACCCATTGTTTGGAAACATCCAGGATGTCAGCCCGACCACCGATGGAAGAGTGAAAGCCAAGCCTGCTGAATCAAAGACTCTCAGGAAAGGTGGTTCCAGGGGAAGCAGCTTTGCAACTATCGTCACTCAGGCCGAGGAAGAAAGGCCCCAGAACTCATCTCCCAAAAAGAGCAGCACAGTGACGCCTGCTAATGCCTTTCAGAAGCCATGCTTATTCTGCCAGAAGAATCATACATTGGATTTCTGCAGCGACATCAAAGCACAGCCACATAAGGACAGAATCGAATTCCTGAAGTACAACGGCCTATGTTTTGGATGTCTCTCTCAGGGGCACCTGAGTAGAAACTGTAAGCAAAGAACAACATGCAGAGAGTGCACTCAGAAACATCCCAGTCTGCTGCATATCCATAAAGAAGAACAAGTCTCTAAGAAGAGTGAAGAAAACAATACCGACGAGAAGGTTGTTTCAAGTGCTCTGGTGTCGCTAGAACCAGAGACTTGTGGACTCACTGGGGCCGGTGACAGTGACTGTATTCTTGCCATCGTACCAGTAAGGATCAAGTCTAAAAGGAGTGAGAAGGTTGTGGAGACTTACGCCTTCATGGATCCAGGTAGCTCAGCAACGTTCTGCACAGAATCACTCATGCGACAGCTGAACGTTAGAGGCAGAAGAACAGAAATCCTATTACGCACCATGGGTCATGAGAAGTCAATGCAAAGCTATATCCTGTCAGACCTAGAAGTGTGTGGACTTGAAGAGAAGGACTTCATAGACCTGCCTAATGTTTTCACACAGAGGGAGATTCCTGTTAGAATAGGGAACCTAGCCCTGCAGAAGGATGTGGATAGATGGCCCTACCTAGAAAAGGTGCGTCTCCCATACATTGAAGCAGAAATTGGCCTATTAATTGGAACCAATGCCTACAAAACTATGGAGCCATGGCAGGTGATAAACAGCAAGGATGACGGACCCTACGCCGTCAGGACAGCCCTTGGATGGGTAATCAATGGACCGGTAAGGAGAGATGATGGCCACAAGTCGAACAAGGAGGAACGACAAAACGTCACAGTTAATCGCATCTCTATCGCAAGCATTGAAGAGCTGTTGATACAGCAGTTCAACGCAGACTTCTCAGAACGCAGCTGTGAGGAAAAGACAGAGATGTCACAAGAAGACCATCAGTTCATGGGTTTGATGACAAGGTCTACGCAGTTCATTGATGGCCACTATCACATTGGTTTGCCACTGAGAAGACAGACCGCGAAGATGCCGAACAATCGCTGCATAGCAGAGCAACGCGCCATCAGTCTAAAGAGAAAGCTGAACAAGAACCCCGACTTTCACGAAGACTACAAAGACTTCATGAGAAACATCATAGCGAAAGGCTATGCTGTAAAAGTGCCCGAAGAACAGTTGAACAGAGACGATGGAAGGGTCTGGTACATTCCTCATCACGGGGTGTATCACCCAAAGAAGAAAAAGATCCGTGTAGTGTTTGACTGCGCCGCCTCATTCAGAGGAACTTCATTGAATGACCAGCTGCTTCAAGGTCCTGATCTTACTAATACCCTCATTGGCGTCTTGACTAGGTTTAGACAAGAGCTCGTTGCCATGATGGCAGACATAGAATCAATGTTCTACCAAGTCAGAATCCCTGACGAAGATGCTGATCTTCTGCGTTTCCTTTGGTGGCCAGATGGCGACGTTAGTGAAGCGATGGTGGAATGTAGAATGGCCGTACACCTGTTTGGAGCCACATCATCTCCCAGCTGTGCAAGCTACGCTCTCAGAAAAACTGCAGAAGATGGCAAGGGCAAAGCACCATCCGAGGCTGTGGAGACAATCTTCAGAAACTTTTATGTCGATGACTGTCTGAAGTCCGTGTCAACAGAAGACGATGCCATCGCACTGTCAAGAGACCTTAGAACTCTGTGTTCGAATGGAGGATTCCATCTGACTAAGTGGATAAGCAACAGCAGAGCAGTTCTAGCTTCTATCCCAGAAAAGGAAAGAGCCACTGAAGTCAAAGATCTGGACATGAGCCACGATGTCCTTCCTATCGAGAGAGCTCTTGGTGTACAATGGTGCATCGAGTCAGACACGTTCAACTTCAGGATAATGGTGAACGAAAGACCATCCACAAGACGAGGGATTCTCTCCGTGGTCAGTTCCATCTACGACCCTCTCGGATTCCTGGCACCACTCATTCTGCCGGTGAAGCTGATGCTACGAGAGCTGTGTAGAGACAAGAGAGGATGGGATGAAGATATCCCAGAAGGTCAAGCTCAGAGATGGCACAGATGGCTGACAGATTTGCAACAACTTTCTAGCTTCAACGTCAGTAGATGCATCAAGCCCGCGAGTTTTGGAGTTACAAAGACGGCTCAACTACATCATTTCTCGGACGCCAGTGAGGACGGCTATGGCACGGCTACCTACCTCTTGCCGACAAATCAACAGGGCCAGAAACATTGTGCCTTCCTCATGGGAAAATCCAGGGTGGCTCCGCTGAAGCAGGTCACCATCCCGAGACTGGAATTGACGGCAGCGGTTGTTGCAGTTAAAGTTGACCAGGTGATGCGTAAAGAGTTACAGCTCCCATTAGAAGAATCTGTCTTCTGGACGGATAGCACGACGGTGCTGAAGTATATAGAGAATGAGAAGATACGCTTCAAGACCTTCATAGCAAACAGAATCTCATCCATTAGAGAAGCTACACAACCATCTCAATGGAGGTATGTAAACACCTCATTAAACCCAGCAGATCAAGCCTCACGGGGATTGAAGGCTGAAAACTTCATGAGGAGTGAAACTTGGATACAAGGCCCAAGTTATCTGCTGGAAACAGAGAGATCATGGCCAGAAAGACCAGATATGCCAAGTCAGATTACTGAAGACGACGTTGAAGTCAAGAGATCAGTCACAGTAAATTTCATAACTACGAAAGAGAACTTTGACACAGTGAACAAGCTTGTTAACCATTTCTCAGGATGGCACCAGTTGAGGAAAGCAGTTGCATGGTTTCTAAGGTTGAAAGAGTTGCTGCTACACCTGAGCGGTAAGAGAAAAGAGTACCGAGCCACGATCAGTCAGTCTGAAAGTAACCCTGATAAGCAGAGAATGCTTCTACAGCAGTATATGCATCAGCACAAGACCACATTGAGCAAGAATTCATTGACCGTGGAGGATTTGGCCAAGGCTGAGAAGGAGATAGTTTGCTTCAGTCAAAGACAAAGATACCCAGAAGAAACCGAAGCTCTACAGCAAAATACTCCAATCAAGAAAGGTAGTCATATCTACAAGCTGGACCCTACACTGCAAGATGGAGTACTGAGGGTGGGAGGGAGACTAAACAAATCTGCTATGCCAGAGGAGGCCAAGCATCCTGCTATCCTTTCTAAGGACCTCCGGGTTGCTACTCTCATTCTTCAGCATATACACCAGAGTATTGGACACAGTGGGAGGAATCACGTGCTTGCGAAGCTAAGACAAAGATACTGGATTCCAGGAGCTAATTCCGTAATAAGAAAAATACTCTCTGAATGTATTGTTTGCAGACGGTTACACGCTAGAGCTGGGGAGCAGAAAATGGCAGACCTGCCTGAAGACCGTTTGTTACCAGACAAGCCCCCATTTACAAACGTAGGGGTGGACTATTTCGGGCCTTTCGAGGTAAAGCGAGGACGGAGCCTTGTCAAGAGATATGGTGTGCCTTTCACTTGTTTGACCATCAGAGCAGTTCATATTGAGGTGGCACACACGCTTGACACTGATTCCTGTATTAACGCCTTGCGGCGCTTTGTCTGTAGAAGAGGACAGGTGTCCATTATGCGTTCTGATAATGGCACTAATTTCGTCGGAGCGGAGAGAGAACTACGGGAAGCTATTGAAGGTTGGAATCAGCTTAAAATACAGGAAGCCATGATGCAAACAGGAATTAAGTGGATCTTCAATCCTCCGGCTGCATCCCACCACGGAGGTGTCTGAGAAAGACAGATACGCACCGTAAGAAAACTACTCAGTTCTGTACTGAAGCAGCAAGCGCTGGACGACGAGGGACTCCAAACCGTTCTGTGCGAGGTCGAAGCCATCATTAATGACCGACCGATAACTAAGACATCAGATGATCCCAATGACCTCGAAGCCCTGACTCCGAACCACCTGTTGTTGTTGAAAACACAGCCAGCTATGCCCCCGGGAGTCTTCAAAAAGGAAGATCTGTATGCCCGTCGGAAGTGGAGGCAAGTTCAGTATATGTCAGACCTCTTCTGGACCAGATGGACAAGAGAATACTTACCTCTGCTACAGGAGCGTCAAAAATGGTCCAAAATAAAGAGGAACTTCATCGTCGGAGACATTGTCTTAATTGTGGATGATTCAGCCCCAAGAAATTCTTGGTTGATGGGAAAAATAATTAAGACCATGCCAGACTCCAGAGGCGTCGTTCGTCGCGTCTGTTTGCAAACCAAGACCAGTACCCTGGAGAGACCGATCACAAAGCTCTGCCTGCTACAAGAAGCAGAGTGAAAAGCTCCTGAACGAAAGAAAAAAGTGGACACTTGTATTGTAAATATGTTGAACTCATTAGTTTATGACTCTTAATGTTTGAGTAATTGATATGCTTCATGTGCCTAGTCAATTAGGGGCCGGAATGTAAGAGCCATAAAAGCTTAAGAAAATACTTTAAAATAGTGGCTAAATGGCATAATACAGTTAATTTACCTGAACGACTTATTGTATTAAGAAACCCCCTATTTTCTTGCTCCAGTAGTATAGTCCGACACCCCCTTCATTCTTGCCACAATGGAACAGTCCCTAAGCCACACATGGGTGCAGCCATCTTACAGTTTTAAACTGCACGTGGTGAAAGAGGCAGAAGCTGTGAGGTTTGGAGCAGTACAGTTTTTGACCGTGTTCGTTTATACGTGTTTGCTTTGTAATTCTGTTTGTTAAGTGTTATAGTAAACCGTTTAAAAGACAAAGCTACGTTTGGGAACGTTTTATTTCGACACGCGTCTACTCGATGTTAAAAGCCCCACAGCCCAGTGGCCTGCCTGTTTGGAAACTAAGAAGCGCCACTACACCCGTGTTAGAGTCATAGAGTCATAGAGTTATACAGCACGGATAGAGGCCCATCGTGTCCGTGCCGGCCGTCAAGCCCTGTCTAATCTAATCCCATATTCCAGCATTTGGTCCGTAGCCTTGTATGTTATGGCATTTCAAGTGCTCATCCAAATGCTTCTTAAATGTTGTGAGGGTTCCTGCCTCCACAACCCTTTCAGGCAGTGAGTTCCACACTCCAACCACCCTCTGGGTGAAAAAGTTCTTTCTCAAATCCCCTCTAAACCTCCCGCCCTTTACCTTGAATCTATGCCCCCTAGTTATTGACCCTTCTACTAAGGGAAAAAGCTCCTCAGTATCCATCCTATCTATGCCCCTCATAATTTTATACACCTCAATCATGTCCCCCCTCAGCCTCCTCTGCTCCAAGGAAAACAAACCCAATCTGCCCAGTCTTTCTTCATAGCTGAAGCGCTCCAGCCCTGGTAACATCCTGGTGAATCTCCTCTGCACCCTTTCCAAAGCGATCACATCCTTCCTGTAGTGTGGCGACCAGAACTGCACACAGTATTCCAGCTGTGGCCTAACCAGTGTTTTATACAGCTCCATCATAACCTCCTTGCTCTTATATTCTATGCCTCGGCTAATGAAGGCAAGTATCCCATATGCCTTTTTTACCACCTTATCCACCTGTTCCGCCGCCTTCAGGGATCTGTGTACTTGCACACCCAGATCCCTCTGCCCCTCCGTCTTGCCTAGGGTCTTACCATTCATTGTGTATTCCCTTGCCTTGTTAGTCCCCCCAAAGTGCATCACCTCGCACTTTTCCGGATTAAATTCCATTTGCCACTGTTCCACCCATCTGACCAACCCATCTATATCGTCCTGCAGACTGAGGCTACCCTCCTCGCTATTTACCACCCTACCAATTTTTGTATCATCCGCGAACTTACTGATCATACCTTTTACATTCATATCCAAGTCATTAATGTAGACCACAAACAGCAAGGGACCCAGCACCGATCCCTGTGGTACCCCACTGGCCACAGGCTTCCAGTCACAAAAACAACCTTCGACCATCACCCTCTGCCTTCTGCCACTAAGCCAGTTTTGTATCCAATGTGCCAAGGCACCCTGGATTCCATGGGCTCTTTCTTGACTAGTCTCCTGTGCGGGACTTTATCGAAGGCCTTACTGAAATCCATGTATACCACATCCACTGCATTACCCTCATCCACACACCTAGTCACCCCCTCAAAAAATTCAATCAAATTAGTCAGACATGATCTTCCCTTGACAAAGCCATGTTGACTATCCCTGATTAATCCTTGTCTCTCCAAGTGGAGACTAATTTTGTCCCTCAGAATTTTTTCCAATAATTTTCCTACCACTGATGTTAGGCTCACTGGCCTATAGTTCCCTGGTTTTTCCCTACTTCCCTTCTTGAATAATGGTACTACATTAGCGGTTCTCCAGTCCTCTGGTACATCCCCTGTGGCCAGAGAGGTCCTGAATATATGTGTTAGAGCCCCCGCAATCTCTTCCTTTGCCTCACACAGCAGCCTGGGATACATTTCGTCTGGGCCTGGGGATTTATCCATTTTTAGGCCTGCTAAAACCGCCAATACCTCCTCCCTCTCGATGTTAATATGTTCGAGCATATCACAGTCCCCCCGCCCTATTTCTATGTCTACATCGTCCTCCTCCATAGTGAAAACAGATGCAAAAAATTAATTTAGAACCCCTCCTACATCTTCCGGCTCCACACACAGATTGCCACTTTTGTCCCTAATGGGCCCTATTTTTTCCCTAGTTATCCTCTTACCCTTAATATACTTATAAAACATCTTCGGATTTTCCTTTATTTTGCTCGCCAGTGTTATTTCATGGCCCCTCCTTGATCTCCTAATTTCTTTTTTAAGTATCCCCCTGCACTTTTTGTACTCCTCTAGGGCTTCCTCCGTCTTTAGCCTTTTGTATCTGCCAAAAGCCCTCCTTTTTTTCCTAATCCATTCTCGTATATCCCCTGACATCCAAGGTTCCCTGTGGTTTTTGGAACCACCCTTGACCTTTACGGGAACATGTTGCCATTGTATGATCTCAATCTCCCTTCTGAAAGCCTCCCATTGCTCCGATGCGGATTTTCCTACAAGTAGCTGATCCCAGTCCATTTTGGCCAGATCCTGCCTTATCCTATTAAAATCGGCCTTCCCCCAATTTAGAACCTTTATTTCCGGCCCATCCCTGTCCTTTTCCATGACCACCTTAAATCTCACCATATTATGGTCACTGTCACCAAAGTGCTCACCTACTAGCACTTTTTCCACTTGGCCGGCCACATTCCCTAGAATTAGGTCCAGTACCGCCCCCTCTCTTGTAGGACTTTCTACATGCTGGCTCAAAAAGCTCTCCTGGATGCACTTTAAGAATTCTACACCCTCTGAGCCTTTCACACTTTGACTATCCCAGTTAATATTGGGGAAGTTGAAATCCCCCATTATTATTACCCTATTATTTGCACATTTCTCTGAGATTTGCCTACATATCTGTTCCTCTATCTCCCCCTGACTGTTTGGAGGCCTATAGTACACTCCCAGCAAAGTGCTTGCCCCCTTTTTGTTTTTAAGCTCCACCCATATGGCCTCATTAGAGGAACCTGCTAATATACCATCCCTCCTTACTGCAGTAATTGACACCTTAATTAATATTGCGACACCCCCTCCTCTTTTACCTCCCCCTCTGTCTCGCCTGAAGATTCTGCACCCCAGAATATTGAGCTGCCAGTCTTGCCCCTCCCTCAACCATGTCTCCGTGATAGCAACAATATCATACTCCCATGTGTTTATCAACACCTTCAGTTCATCCACCTTATTTGCAAGACTCCTTGCATTAAAATAGATGCCATCCAGCCTTGCCCTTATATATTTGCCCTGTCTACCAAGCTGACTTGTTTTTTTCTCTATAATTGGCAGCACATCACCCACTATTTCAGCTCCCCTCTGTATCCCATCCCCCTGCCAAGTTAGTTTAAACCCCCCCCCCCCAACAGTGCTAGCAAACCTCCCCGCAAGGATATTTGTCCCGTTCTGGTTCAGGTGCGACCCGTCCGACTTGTACAAGTCCCACCTTTCCCAGAAGCAGGCCCAGTAATCCAGGAAACTAAAACCCTCCCTCCTACACCAACTCTTTAGCCACGCATTCATCTGCACTATCCTCCTATTCCTATACTCACTAGCACGTGGCACTGGGAGTAATCCAGAGATTACAACCTTTGAGGTCCTGCTCTTTAATCTGTTACCTAGCTCCCTAAATTCTTGATGCAGGACCTCATCCCCCTTCCTACCTATGTCGTTGGTCCCAATGTGAACCACGACCTCTGCCTGCTCACCCTCCCCCTTAAGAATGCCCTGTAGCCGCTCAGTGACATCCATGACCCTGGCCCCAGGGAGGCAACAAACCATCCTGGAGTCACGTTTGCGGCCACAGAAACGCCTATCTGTTCCCCTTACGATAGAATCCCCTACCACTATTGCTCTCCCACTCTTTTTCCTCCCTTCCTGAGCAGCAGAAGCGTCCCTGGTGCCAGGAAGCTGGCTGCTGCTGCCTTCCCCTGGTGAGTCATCCCCCTCAACAGTATCCAACTTGGTATACCTGTTTGAAAGGGGGATGTCCGCAGGGGTTCCCTGCACTTCCTGCCTGCCTCTGTTGCTCCGCCTGATGGTCACCCACTTTCTTTCTGCCTGTGCAGCCCTACCCTGAGGCGTGAACAACTCGCTAAACGTGCTATCCACGACCCTCTCAGCATCGCGCATGCTCCAAAATTCATCCACCCGCAGCTCGAGCGTCACAATGCGGTCTACAAGTAGCTGCAGCTGGATGCATTTCCCGCACACATGGTCGTCAGGGACACTGGCAGCGTCCCTGACTTCCCACATGGAGCAAGAGGAGCAGAACACGGGTCTGAACTCTCCTGCCATGGCTTACTCCTTTAATTAATTAAAAAATTGATTCAATACCCCAGTTACAGGTATACTCTAGGGCGCTTTATTTACCAACTGTCCCCACTACACCACAGAGACCCTAGAAATTTAACACCACAGAATTCAAGCTTGTATTGAAAAGAGAGAAATACTCACCAACCAATCACTTACCTGCTTCCTGCTGACGTCACACTTGGACTACTTTTTACCTCTCTCCTGGAACCTGGATTGGTATGCCTCTGACTGCTCCCTTTTAAGCTCCGCCGCCTCGGGCTGCTCCCGCGCAGGTCCGCTGCTTCTCCGGTCTCGGGGCTGTGGGCCTCGGTGCCTCTGACTGCTCCCTTTTAAGCTCCGCCACCTCGGGCTGCTCCCGCGCAGGTCCGCTGCTTCTCCGGTCTCGGGGCTGTGGGCCTCGGTGCCTCTGACTGCTCCCTTTTAAGCTCCGCCGCCTCGGGCTGCTCCCGCGCAGGTCCGCTGCTTCTCCGGTCTCGGGGCTGTGGGCCTCGGTGCCTCTGACTGCTCCCTTTTAAGCACCGCCGCCTCGGGCTGCTCCCGCGCAGGTCCGCTGCTTCTCCGGTCTCGGGGCTGTGGGCCGGGGAGACATTTTCCCAGCATTAACCCTGTCAAGCCCCTTCAGACTTTTATATGTTTCAATTAGATCACCTCTCATTTTTCTAAACTCGAAGGAATATAGGCCTTGTCTACTCAATCTCTCCTCATAGGGCAATCCCCTCATCCCAGAAACCAGTCTAGTGAACCTTCGCTGCACTCCCTCTAAGACAAGTATGTCTTCCGTTAGGTAAGGAGACCAAAGCTGTACACAGTACTCCAGGCGTGGCCTCACCAATGTCCTGTATAATTGTAGTAAGACTTCTAGGCCTAGAAATTGGGTTGGGGCGCCAAAGTGGCGCAAAAGTCGCCTGAGCGCAGGATTTAGCGCAGCGTTCGAGGCTTCAGCGATCGTCAGATATTTAGTTTCACTGCCCCTCGAGGGACACGGGGCGAGGCTCGAGGCGCTCCGTGTCCCTCTTAGGGCGCTGAAACTGAATATCGCTGCGCAACGTGCCGCAGCGCCACACGCTGCGGCACGACACGCTGCGGTACTGCAGGCTTTCCTCCCATTGTTAAGGGGGAGGTGCCTGCAACAGCGCGATCCCCGCTCACGAGTGCTGGCAAACGAGCCCGGCACCAAGGAGAAGTGCCGGGCTCTCGGGAAACAGTCGGCAATGCCGCGGGGGGGGTGGTTAGGAGGCCGGGGACGGAGGTGCTGGCAGGCGGCCGCCGATAAAGGCGGCCACCCCGCACCTCCACCTTAACTTGCGCCGCTCCCTGCACAGTAAGGCCCCGTGAACCGGGCGTGGGTAGCGAATGGCGCAACTGCGGCGTTCGCTACCAAATATCGCGAACGGGGCGCGAATGGGGTGCTGCGCACACCGATGACGTCATCGGTGGTGGCACAGCGCAAAAGGCTAATGCCACCATTATCACCCCAACTCAATATCGCGGGAGGCGCAGCCAGTGGTGCTACAGCCACTGCCTGCCTCTTTAGGTGCTAACAAGTGGTGCTACTCACCCAATTTCTCCCCCCTTGACTCTTATACTCTAATCCCTTTGTAACAAAAGCTAACATACCATTTGCTTTCCTAATTGCTTGCTGTACCTGCATGTTAACTTTCTGTGATTCATGTACAAGGACACCCAGCTCCCTCTGAGTGCAAACATTTCCCAGTCTCTCACCATTCAAAAAATATTCTGCTTTTTTGTTTTTCCTACCAAAGTGGATAACTTCACACTTCCCCACATTGTATTTCATTTGTCATGTTCTTCCCCACTCAGAGGACACAGATGAAGGTACATCTTTTAGAATACAAAGTCACTGGAGAACACAAGCACAGGACAAGGTCACACTGCAAACGTACCTGCTTTTCCTAACCTTTAGGGAAAGTATTTGTTAGGTGGCATTGGAAACAGAGGAACTTCCATTAAACAAGCCATGCATGGCCTACATTCCATCTTGCACAGTGATGTAATAAATGTGCATTCAGGTACATAATACTTGTCAGCCATGGCTCAGTGGGTAGCACTCTCTATGTGGGAGGGGCTAGGAGTGCGCAGGTGCTGCTGGGTGCTTGATTACTGCAGGAAGTTGAAGTGAGTTTGTAAAAAGTTGGTGGTGGGTTTTTTTCAGGTTTTAGGGCATTTTTGGTCCTTAAACAGCAGCCAGATGACTGCTGAGGGGCCAGAGTGCCAGACCACTCAGAGGACAATGCTCCCAGGATGAATTTAATCAGAGGAGAAAATGTTGGGGGAAGGGGGAAAAAAAGGCCCAAAGATTTGGGCCGGGTCCCCAGGAGGTTTGGAAAAGAAAACACGGTCATGGTTCAGTGTGAGGATAAGGAGATATGAGCTTGGGATATTATCCAGGCGGTACGAGGACTGCAGCGAGGGAAGCTGCTTTGCCTGCCGACCAAAGCCAAATGTTGGGTTTTAGGTGACGGCCAGTGGCCGAGAGGAGGTGGAAAGACTTTTACTGAGTTTGAAGGTTGGAGATAAGTTCTTGGAGGTATCTCTGCTATATTCTGAAGAGGTGGTGGTCTCATTCTTAAATCTGCCGGTTTATATTGAGGACGATGAGCTAATAAAAAAGTTGGAGTCGTGGGACATTAAAACTTGCTGAGCAATAAAGAGGAGATACTATCCAGGAATGCGGGTATCAGATGGAACCCGTTAGGTAAAGGTGCGGTTCCCAGAGAGGGTGAAGTCATTGCCGTATAGCATGAAATTTGAGACAATGGAAAGAGTGCACTACTTCCGGGTACTGCATGATAACCAGTTTTGTTATTATTGTCTTGGACACGACTATCTTGTAAGAAGCTGGCCAGACTTGTACTGTTATAACTGCGGCAAGTCTGGACACATCGCTTGGAGCTGCAAGGCGGAGAGCTGTGGAGTGTGTTACAAAGGCCCCACCCGCTGTGAGTGTGAGGCAGAAGGAAGCCCCATTGGCTGAAAAGCGCTTTGGGGCGTCCTGAGAATGTGAAAGGCGCTATATAAATTCAAGATCATTCTTTTCTTCTTTGTTTCTTATAGGGCTAATAATATGATCAGAGGCAAACAAAGCAATGCTGCACCCCATTATCAAGCATGGGGGCCTACACTGCACTCCACATGTAGGGGATATGTCAAAATGACCTGGAAGCACTTTGAGCACTTTGTGCCTGCGCACAGACTGTACACAACCCCAATTATTGAATTAGTGAGAAGAGATCCACATAATGCAAGCTTCATAATAAACTTGGTCTACGATTCTATCTCATTGACAAAGGAGCCGAATTTAGAAGTGTAAACAAAGGAAGCTGGCACACGGACATTTGTATCCCTGATTAGAACTGAACAAGTGCCAGCATAGAGGCATCTAGAGACACCTAGTGGAGCATCAGTGGCTCAGAGACTGGATTCCGAGCTGCTGATTAAGGAGCTGAGATCATTGGGGTTAGATAATTAAGTGGCTTTGTTAGATGTATGTTCTTACTTATGATTTATTCCTCAAATCAATAGGGTTCACAAGGTTGAATGTCAGATGTCACAGATTTATTAACTATACAGAAATTAAATATACACTTAACAACAGTACTTACGACAAAAACCTTGCGAGTTTAATCGGAGGGCTCAAATGTGTTACTGTTCCGAGCTTGGTCTACAGGCTGTAGACCATTGAATCCTAAATATCTGTTCCAACACCCACTTTTTATACCTTGTTGTCACCCCTTCTATGTGACAATCCACACTTTTCTGCATTACCTAATAAAACTTCAAAAAAGATGAATTTTAATGAAGTGCTTCCCTTGTCCCTTATCAATGGCCCAGTTTTTGCTGTCAAAATAACGGTGAGGCTAATGGTGCTCGCCATTATTTATGTGCAAATGGTACAGTAGCTTCAGGCGAGGGGCAGATGCACGGTTAAACTCAAATATCCAAAAGTTGATGTCTGGATTGTGCATTTCGCCATTAGCTTTTTGGAAATGGCATCTCGCTGTCTGCCTCAATGCATTGAATGGTGTGAAGTTGCTGTATTTGCGCAGTAGATATGAACTAAACTCGCCACAGAAAGTTAAGTCTTGTCCATTTCAGTCTAAGTATCCTTTTGATGATGTGATAAGTGTTAATTACTGTCAATCAACCTCTCTTGCACTGAAAATTAACTATTACAAGTGTGGAGTGTTATTCCTTCAGGTTTTAATTGTTGGAGATTTTGAAAATGTCAAATTTAAAATATTTGTTTTTTACTTTTCCTTCCTGTCTCTTTTTTCTCTCTCACTTAATCCAATCTTACTTCACTGTCAGAGAAATCTTTCTGTGCCTGATTTGACATTGAATTCACCCACTCTAATTTACACTTCCTTCGCTGTCCTTGTGCTGTTAATTTCACTATCCTTCAAACTGATTGCTTAAGGAGATACACAGGTGCTTGTCCTGTTCACTCAAGTCCCAGATACCTTGTTTCCCTCACTGCAACATTGTCAACTCGCACTTTCACCAACTTGCCACGCAAAAAATTAAATAACCTAAACATGCAAGGGCAAGTCTAACTGATGGCAGACACCATTAGATGCCCTGCTACAGCAAAATTTGGCCCAATAACTTTAGTTTTAACAAATTCTTTTTCCATAGTACTTTGCTATAAGATACTTTGTTATCTTATCGATAGATTCACTTTTATTACTATTCTACCAAGTGAAACTTCTAATTATACAGTAAATCTGTACCATTTCATACCAATCTTCTGCTTTCTAAAAAGGATGATGTATTCACAGATGTATCCTTCTGCAGAACTAACTTGTTAACAACTGATTAATGTTCTCTGCAGTATGCCTGGAATGTTTTTTTAATTAGGTTTATTGTCTAAACTGACCATTGCTTTAAGGTCAGTTTAAACATAAGTATAAATTGACATATACTTCATCACTTAACAGTCAAAAGCTAAAGGTTACTTTTACTATAAGAGAAATCAATAGCAGTATAACATTAGCAGGCTTCATGAGTCTGATTATTCCTTTCCTTACAGCCTGCCCAGCAGATAAAGTGCGTAAAGATAAGAAGACGTGAAATGCAAAGTGTGAAATGGTGCAAGGAAAATAATGCAAGTTATAAAATGCATGGGATTAATGAACTGCAAGTCAGTGTAGCTAAGAAGGTTAAGGGGTAGATTTTCTGATGGTCATACTCTGGCAGCCAGACTAGTGCCCAGCAGGCTTTGCACTGACCCAAGTTGTCCCAGCCATTTCTGTGTTAAAATTCTGATTTACTGCCTCATTCAAGGTGGGATCCTGATGGGGAATCTGTCATTCACATGGAGCTTGCTGATTCAAGGATGTGATATCCTCCACTGCAGCAGCTATATAAAGGGCAGGTCCTTTTTTGGAGGCAAGCTGTGAAGAAGTTGTTGTATCTTGTCTGGACAATTATAATAGAGCACGATAAGGCAGAGCCCCCAGATTTACAGATTTAGCAATAGAGATCCTGTTTCAAGAAGTGGGGAAAGGAAAATTTCACTGTTTGACACTCCAGGGCAATCAATAGTGCCAGGAAGGAGGTGGTGCAAAGTATCAATCTGGTCTACACTACCCACAGGCACTGCAGCAAATCCCTAAAATGTTTATGGGCTTAAAGAAAATAGCCAAGGTAAGACAACTAGTGAATACTTTATACCAGATAGAGGGGCAAAATATACATGTCATAAAGCGCTCCTCACACTCTGTTCCCCATTGACTGCTATCCTATGCAAAGCAGTCAGGTTGTCTTGCCACCCATTTGAGTACTTATCATGCGTGCCCTTACTCCAAACTCTCTACCCCAAAAGGTTGTGGATGCTGAGACAATTTAAATTTTCAAGACTGAGCTCATAGTGTTTTGTTAGGTAAGCGTATCAAGGGGTACGGAGCAAAGGTGAGTAAATGGAGTTGAGGCACAGATCATCCATGATCTAATTGAGTGGCGGAGCAAGCTTGAGGGACTGAATGGCCTATCCCAGTTCCTATGTATTTCTAGGGTGGGGTGGGGGACTACGGACATTGCCCGAAAAAATGAGAAATTATGCATTCTGGTTAATTTAAAAATCGTTTACACTTCAGTCGATAGATTTACATTCTAAAAGCATGAGGCACAGTTACTCCTATAAGCCCCGCAATTCAAGCTGCCGCTCTTTCCTATCTCAGAACATGGAAGACTTTGCAGTTCATGAGCACCATGCCATTATGTTTAGTAGCCCAGACAGCCTTTAATAAAACCCTAGAATTTTGGAAAGCTTGTGCCCTGTCATGGCACACAAACCCTGGGAAAAGTGATGGAGGTGTTTTCCCTGGTGAACAAAGCATCAGTGACCTGCTTGATGCATCTATGTACTGCTGATTGATTGGTGTTCTATGTGGTGGCCTGGAAAGTGCCAGAGGCATAAAATTTGAGGGCGGTTGTGATCTTGATTGCCACAGGCAGTGCAGTCCCTGTAGATGGGGTTATCCACAAATGAGCTTGCAGCAGATGACATAATTCTGTCACTGCCTTCCCGGTGATCCTTAGCCTTTGAAGGTAGTTCTCTTTTGACTGTCTCAGGTAGCTGATACCTGGGTCTGCACAGACTGCTCCTGAAATGGTAATCTAGCATTACTAGTGGTTGCAAAATGTGGTGCATCTTCCACTTGATAGCACTCTCTACATAAGATTTTTTAAATTTATGTATCTCCCATGGCTTTGCTCATGGTAAGTTAGAAGATCTGTTATTTTATAACAATTGGGTGTTTATGTCATGTGGGGGATAACATTAGAGCCACTGATTTGCAAAGACTAAATAAGTCAAATTGCATTTTTATTAACTGGTATTCTGGGATTGATCCTGTTGCTTTGGGGACTGAATTCCACAACTAGCGTCCCTTATTCTGTGAAAAGTATAAGCTTATTATATATTTTTTAATGTTTTATTTTATTAGCTGTAACTTTACTTTATTTATATTCCTTTCGGTATATATTTAGTTTAATCTCTTATTATTTTGAAAGCTGAGAACAGACATCGGGATGGTCTGCAAGATGCACTCCGTCTCTCTGTCTGCCTGACAGGTGTTAGTAATTCGAATGTTTCCCTTTGCCAGCTATCAATAATTCACCAGTGATAATCAGTTGATAATTAGAGGTTGTTCTGTCAACATAACACAAGTGATAATCAGAGCAAATTAGAGTGTTTGCTCCAAAGTTCAACCAGTTTGTGTTCTTTTAAAAACAGATTGAACTCAACCTAAGAAGAGAAAAGACATTTTCTCTCTGTTTGATTTACTTTCTGAAGTTTATAGAACACAAAAGAAGATTCAACTGGTGCGTAATCAGTATTACGTTTTTTCTCTCTCTGACTTATTTTAAACACAAACACCCAATATAAGCTACCTGAATAAAGGTTGTGATTTTTTTCTCTAGCTTATGTTCAAATCATTTTGAAAAATTACTGAGCAGAAACTGCTAGAAGCTAACAGAAAAATATCCTAGCTATTCAACTACTGAACGGTACCATTGCATTCTCGGAAATAGATCACTGCACCTGCTTAGATTGCACTATCCAAACTGAGCTCAGAGTGTTATAGCTTTGGGCAAAAATATTTGCCGGGAATTGCCTCAATGGTTCTCCTGATTAGCTACCGTAACTTTGGTGAAAACCATTGCTAAATTGGATTTCTACCGATCTGCCACCAAAGTTATGATGGCCAATTGGGGAAACCCCCAAAGAAATTACCAGTGATGAAGTCCAAGCCCAGGCCTTCAGTAAATATTTTTAGTTGAGGACTTCAAGTTAATAATTTAATGAGGCAATAAAACACAAAAAACAATTCAATGGATACATTTTATCATGTTAATGTAACTCTCATTTTGGACATTGGAAATGTCAGTTACTGAGAAAGTCATTGGGATAGAATTTCAACTTGCCATCCAGGCATAAACTGATGTCACAGATCAGCCACCTATTGTAGAAATAGCCTCAGATTCATTTCCATTGATTTCAAGGATAATAAAAAGCGTGTTGTTTCTATAGTGGGCCGGGCGATTCACAATACCAATTCTATGCTGGGCGGCAAGTTTAAAATCTACTCCATTGTCTCCCAGAGACTTAGAAATTTGAAAAAATCTTTTCTTTTATACTTCTCTAACCCTGTCAAAATTGTAAAAGGAGGGCTTGTTAATATATATTTTTTTAATTCTAAAGAAAAATGACTGAAAGAAGATTTCTGTGATGGGAATGATATGCTCCTATGGTCCATCTCCAGTTTATTCCTGAGCAGGAGGGTACCTGTGTTGAGATTGAACAACTTTTAGGAGCAATTTTATTTTGACACTGAGCCCAGACAACTTTGGATTTGCTTCTAATGCCTGTGAGAGTGTGAGACCATTGGAGTGTTTTCACCCTCTCCTCCCATAGTGAGAGCTTCTCGGCAACAGGAAATTCCCTGGAGGATTACTTATATGCCGTTATCATGGATGAAGAGCAACAGATGGAATGATGGAAAGGATGCACCCCACAAGATATTGTCCCCCACCTAAAAGAATATACAGGCAACATAGGTCCAATGAAGACTTTAGTAAGGAGAGGTGTAATCGAAGATAGCGCCTCACCAAAGTGGCACTCTGGGAGCTGTGCCTACTGCATGAGGACCTGCAGCCATGGCCATCTGCTTGGATAACTCTGTGGCTGTGAAGGTCGCTATCACACTCAACTTTTACAGTGTGCGGGTCATTTCAAGCAGCCACAGGGATCTCTGAAATCTCAGCCAGTATAACGCGCAAGCAATTATTTGTCAGTTGAATGATGCCCTTTTCATTGTTGTCTGCATGCATGATATCGCACTGTCCTGGCTTCCATCCATTTCTCCTCCATGTTCTCATTACCATGCTCCTCAAAGAACAGGATTAATGAAACCCCAGAGGAAAATTTATTATTTCCCTAAACAGAACTCTTTTGAAATTGTCTTCAAAATTCAGCAACATACCTTTCAATACAGAGGATTTGCAGCTTTTATAGATTGGAAGCCACTTGCAGCCAAAACAATATTGCTACCCTGTGTGACCTTTGACCTTCCCGATTCTTCCTGACTCTGGGATATTAAATGCTGACCTGACACCACAGTTTTCTAAGGGTGGTAAATGGGCAATAAGTCAGAGAAATCCCAACATGACTAATCTGCATCCCCCGTTACCTTCCCCCCCATCCCCCAGTCTTCAATGGTATGCGTCGGGCTGGGCTTCTGGTGGGTGGCAAAAGAACCAGAAGTCCAACAATGCCTCAATTTTAAAATTCTCATCCTTGTTTTCAGATCCATCTATGGCCTCGCCCCTCAATATCTCTGTAACCTCCTCCAGCCCTACAACCCTCCAAGATATCTGCACTCCTCCAATTCGGGCCTCTTGCGGAGCCCTGATTTTCTTCACTCCACCATTGGTGGCTGTTGGATCCGTGGTTCAGTGGATAAATAATCACACGGATGCTGTACATTAACAAATAACAGGTCTTTACTGGAGCAGGGTAGTTTCTAGACTGGGTGTACAGAGGCATGCACAAAGCTTATATACCGGTGTGGTCACTGCCGGTACTACAGTATACAGGAGCTGTAAAAGTAGTTCTGACTTAAAGTCACATACACTACAATTCCTCCCCTTTTAGATTAGTAATACCCCTAATATTCAAATAACAATTAACATTTCAACATGTACATTAAACAACAAAAGTCCATTTATAGATTCAGTCTTTGGGGCGGCTTCCTGACCCTTTCGGGATAGTGCCTTTCCAGAGGTTCTTGTTCTTGGTGCAGAGCCGATTCTGACCCCTTTTCATCGGGTAGTTCATCGGGTTCCACTGCTACTGGGTCTGAAGTAGATGCTACCGGTATGTCGGGTTCACCCCCAGGTACTCGAGACATGGGGTTGACGCGTTCCTGTGACGCTAAGATCTGATCGACGTGGCATCTCACAATGTTCTCCCCGACATCCATTGTGTACATTAATGGCCCCTGCCTTGTACATATCGTTCCGGGTTGCCACTTCTCTGTTCGATAGTCACGGGCCAAGACTGGTTGCCCTACATTGAAGCTCCTTGTCGGCTTCTCATTGATGTGCTGGAATTGTTTGTCCTCAACATTTCTTCGCACATTTGGTCTGAGCAAGTCCAGACGAGATCTCAACCTTCGGTTAAAGAATATCATGGCCAGGGTCTGGTTGGTAACTGCATGTGTCGCGTTTCGGTAGGCTAATAAGAAATTGTCCATCTTATGCTGTAGTGGAATTTCATCGTCGCACATGGCCTTTATCGCCTTCTTAAAGGTTTGTACGAACCTCTCAGCCAATCCATTTGTGGCTGGATGATACGGGGCGGATGTGTAATGCCTTACCCCATTCCTTTTCATGAATTTTTGGAACTCGGCGGACACAAACTGTGGTCCATTATCAGAGCAAATCTGCTCTGGCAAACCGTTTCTGGCAAAAATGGTCCGTAGGACTGCAATCGTTTTCTCTGTAGTGGTTGAAGACATTTTTATCACCTCAGGCCACTTTGAATGAGCATCCACTGCTATTAAGAACATTGAGTCCATGAATGGACCAGCGAAATCAATATGCACCCGTTGCCATGGAGAGGAGGGCCACTCCCATGGGTGTAGAGGGGCATGTGGTGGTGCATTTTGGACCTTCTGGCATCCGAAGCAGCTCTTAGTTAGGTCTTCGATTTGTTGATTGATTCCTGGCCACCACACATAAGCCCTAACAAGGCTTTTCATTTTCACTCCCCCCAGATGACCTTCATGTAGCTCATTTGGCACTCTATCCCTTAACTTGGGTGGAATCACCACTCTGGATCCACACATCACTGTCCCCTGGCATACCGACAGCTGTTCTCTTCTGGATGAGAATGCTGGCAACAGTGAGTCGCCATGTGTTGGCCATCCCCTCACCGTCAATTCATATACCCGTGACAGCGTCGGATCATTGCGGGTCTCCTCTATATCTGCGTTTGTTACTGGCAATCGTTCAATTATTGACGAATAAAATATCTCGATAGGGTCCACTGCTGGTGCTTCCTCCACAGTAGGCAGTGGCAGGCGCGATAGCCCATCAGCGTTCCCATGCTGTTTCGTGCCTTTATATTCTATTTCATATTGATTCGCCCCTAGAAACAGGGACCATCTTTGTAACCGCTGTGCAGTCATCACTGGAACGCCCTTCTTAGGATTAAAGATGGAGACAAGTGGTTGGTGGTCAGTCAGCAAGGTGAACTTCTGCCCATGCAGATAGTGGTTGAATTTTTTTACTCCCCATACTAGGCTGAGGGCCTCCCTGTCAATTTGGGCGTAGTTGCGCTCGGCTGAGGTTAGTGACCGAGACGCAAAGGCTACTCCAACCCGTCTGGGAATTTGTGCGACAGCACTGCTCCAATACTGTAGGGTGATGCATCACATGCCAAACGAATTGGTAGTGCTGGGTTGAAATGGGCCAACACCTCTTTTGATGTGATCAATTCTTTACACTTCTGGAAAGCTTGTCTACATTCGTCATCCCACTTCCATGGTACCCCTGTTTGCAGTAGGGTGTTCTGCGGGTGTAATACCGTAGACAAATTTGGTAAGAACTTGTGGTAGTAGTTTACCAGCCCGAGGAACGACCTCAGTTGTGATACATTTTCCGGTGCTGGAGCCTTGACTACTGCCTCAATCTTGTCAGGGGACTTATGTAACCCCTCTTCATCGATGACGTGGCCACAATACGAGATCTGTTTCTGGAAAAACTCGCACTTGTGGCGATTAGCTCGTAGCCCATACTCCTTTAATCTGGTGAGCACCTTCTCCAAGTTGGCGAGGTGATCACCGTCATTTTCGCCCGTGACCAAGATGTCGTCCAAATAACACTGGGTCCTTGGAATCCCTTGCAGGACCTGATCCATCGCCCTTTGCCAGATAGCCGGAGCCGAGGCTACTCCAAACACCAGCCGGTTGTATTGATAGAGACCTTTATGAGTGTTGATCGTAAGGTAATGTTTCGAAGCTTCTTCTACCTCCACTTGCAAGTACGCCTGGGCTAGATCAATTTTGGTGAAGTGTTTACCTCCAGATAGCGAGGTGAAAATATCCTCAATTCATGGAAGTGGATATTGCACCGTGTGAAGGACTGGGTTCACTGTCACCTTAAAATCCCCACAGATGCGGACCTTCTTTGGTTCCCCAGGCGTATTACTCAACGACCTCTTCATTACAGGAACGATGGGTGTAGCCCACTCACTCCAGTCCACTTTGGACAGTACTCCTGAACGTTCCAACCCTTCCAGCTCTGCTTCAACGGCTGGTCTGATCGCATAAGGCACTGGTCTGGCCTTCAGAAATTTTGGGCTTGCATTTTCCTCTATTTTAATCATTGCTGTTATTCCTTTTAGTGTTCCTAGTCCCTCCTGGAACACTTCTTTTGTGTCAGTTAGCATTTTTGACAGTCGTCCAGGTGTGACGTCGTCATCCTTTTTGGCCTCAACCTTCAGTGCCTGTATGGAATGCCAATCTAATTGTATCTTCCGGATCCATTCACATCCTAGCAGTGGTGGTCCTCCATTTGGCAATACATATATATCCATTTTAGGTATTTCCTGGCCTTTATATGTCACTTTCACCCTTATTTTTCCTTTGGGGTAGACTTTTTGCCCCGTATACGTCTTCAAGACAATCTCTGTAGCTTTCAAGGGTATGTGTGAAAATAGCCGCTTATAGTCTCTTTGATTTATGACTGTTAGAGCTGACCCTGTGTCCAATTCCATTTCCACTTGGACTCTGTCTATCTTGAGTGTAACCCAGATAGTCTGGTGATCCTCCATTTCGGTTACCTTATGTAGTTTCAGACAACCCAGCTCCTTGCTTCCGGAGTCTGTGTCACTTTTCTGTTCGTCTGAACCACTGTCCATCACCTGGTGTACCTTTTTGTACTTCTCCTGTGGAGATTTCTTACTATTGGTTTTCTTCCCAGACCTGCAGACTCTTGCTATGTGTCCTGCTTTCCCACACTGTCTGCACACTTGGTCCTTGAACCAACAATCATTCTGGTCATGTGTTGTTCTGCCGCAGCGATAGCACTTCCCTGTTCCATAGGACATTTCATTGGTGCCATATTCTTGCGGTCTCCGTTGTATCTCTGCAGCGTCCCTTGCGGCTGCTTCGTGTGATACTGCCATACTGAAAGCTTTGTCCAGTGTAAGGTCCTTTTCTGATAGAAGCCGTTTCTGGGTTCCTTCACTTTGTAGCCCACACACAAACTTGTCCCTTAACGTGTCTGCTAGTCCCGCTCCAAACTGGCAGTGTTTCGATAACTTGCGCAGTTCTGTTAGGTACTGAGCATTGCTTTTGTCTTTGTGTTGGTTCCTTTTATGGAATTTAAATCGTTCTGTTATCAGCAGCGGTGTGGGGTTTAAGTGGTCCTGTAGGATTTCTACTATGCTTTCAAAATTCTTGTTTACCGGCTTCTCTGGGGTTATTAGATTTTGCAGTAACCCATAAGTTTTTGCAGCCATGGAATTTAACAGAACCAGTGCTTTATTAGCATCTGGCACTTCATTCGCCCTGCAGTACACCTCAATACATTTCACATATGTCGCCCAATCTTCGACTTCATTGTTGAACGTAGAGATACTGCCACTCTTCGGCATTCTTGGGTGTGCGTTAACTATCACAAATGGCGCCTCCCGTGCTTCCCCTTCTTCTCCGCTGGCACAAAATGGCGTCTCCCGCGCTTTCCAACCTTCCCGCGCTCGGCCTTCTTCTCCACTGCGGCTTCTAAAAATGGCGTCTCCCCTTTCTTTGCCCCGCGGACCCTGTTCAGCCCGTGAGCACTGGCTGTGCTCTGCGCGTTCTTTTTATAATTTTCCGACGCCGCTCAGTCTAGAACCCGGCTGTCTCTTACCCTCGCTCTCTCCGGTTTGTTTTATTTTTCTCAACGCCGCTCGGTGTTTACCCCCGGCTGCGCCCTGCGCTCTTCACCCTCTGTCTTACCCCGTTGACGCTGCTCGGCTCTCTCTCCGCCGTCGGTCAGCTCCAGCCGCCGCTGCTCGGGAAGGGTCTGTGCTGGACCTGTCATTGGTCTCTTACTGCTCGTTGTGGCTGCGAAGTTGGATCTCTGCCTGATTGCTGGGCGGTTGCTCGTGGTCGACGCCCGTGATCCTGGCCTTGACTATTTTTAAAAAAAATTTTTATGTTGCAGGTAGATTCAAATCGACACTCGTCGCCACTGTTGGATCCATGGTTCAGTGGATAAATAATCACATTGATGCTGTACATTAACAAATAACAGGTCTTTACTGGAGGAGGGTAGTTTCTAGACTGGGGGTACAGAGGCATGCGCAAAGCTTATATACCGGTGTTCTGGACCGATGGACATTATGTGACATTCTGGACATTTTTACATGCAATAGCACCCTCTGGTGGCGGTTATTGTGTTAACAGTTTGTAAGCTGGAAAGGTCATCTGTTCCTTTCTTCCTGTGTGAGGTCATTTGACCTTTGTTCCTTTCTTCCTGTGAGAGGTCATTTGACCTTCCTACCTTTCTTCCTGTTGACACCAGGAAGCAGTTTTGCCAGGAAGAACCTGACTTGAGTAATGGAGAATTTGCTATGAGAGGTTCCATTTACAATCCAGTGTAATCTGACTTCATATGTTAGGCCAAGCGCACTATCTGTGAGTATCTTTGGTTCTTAGCATAATAGCAATGTTGTCAGAGTAATATTTTGATAATACTATGTTTATAAAAGGTTAATATTTAATAGTTACAGAAGTTAGTTCAAATGTTAGTTAGTTATACAATTAGTCTATTCTACTGTTGTAAATATGTTTATATCTTGTGTAATATCGAATGTGTAGTACTCAGTTTATGTACAAAACATACTTTGTCTTTGTTTACAGTTTCACAAATTTGTTCAAGTAAAAGCTTCAAAACAGCAAACGGCTTCAGAAGAATTATTTTGAATGAGTGTTTAACTTGCTGGATAGCTATAGATAGGAGCACGTCTAGTGCGGCCAGTACAGTGAAAAGATATCAGTGAAAAGATATCAGTGAAAAGATAGCAATACGGCTAGCTGTGAAGAGCGGAGCAGGAGGAGCCCAGAGTAAGCCTTAACCTCGTAGAGCACATCTACCTCACATCAACATGTCAGAAGATAATAACGAAAATGCTTTGCAGCAAGTAGAAGACCTTAAACAGGCAGACGAAACTGTAGAATGTGACAATCGGTCTATAAGCTCCGGTTACTACAGATCGCAAGTTGGTTCACGGTCATCGGGTGGTTCTAGAGTAAGCATAGCCATCGCCAAAGCACGGGCTAAGCTAGTAGCAGCTCAAGCCAGAGCTGCGCATACGGACAGTGAAATAGAAATAAAAGTAAGACAGGCCCGACGCCAAGCTGAATCCCAAGCAGAACAGGCCCGGCTCCAAGCAGAACAGGCCCGGCTCCAAGCAGAACAGGCCCGACTCCAAGCCGAATCCCAAGCAGAACAGGCCCGGCTCCAAGCAGAACAGGCCCGACTCCAAGCTGAATTCCAAGCGGAACAGGCCCATCACCAAGTGGAACGCCAGGCTGGCCAGGCCCGTCTCCAAGCCACATTAGAGGCTCTGCAGCAACAAAAAGAGATAGATGCTGCATTAGCCGAGACACAAGTATTCGAGGCAATTTTGGAGGGAGCTGATCCCGAGACAGCTTACAAACCTTTAATTCCCGTTCCGTGGCAGAGTCCACGACAGCGCACCATAGATTACGTGAGCGACCATGCCGACATACAGTTTACAGGAGAAAGGGATGGAGGCCCGCACATCTCTACAGACGCAAACACTTCGTATAACATGCCACAAGTTGCCAACCAAGGTCAAAGCAGACGGCGTGCCTCAAGCCGCAGAGTCTCCGCCAGCAGAATGGAAGACACGGTGCAAAGGAATAGGACGCCGAATAGAGAAAGTCAGAGGCAAATCCCCTCTCGGTCCCTTGAGACCCCCAACAGAGCCCCCAGCCAAGGCAACCCTGGCACAGGTCCCAGCACCTACGACCTTGCCAAATACCTTGCACGCACCCAGCTGGTGACTTCGGGGTTAATTAAGTTTGATGACAGGCCGGAGAATTATCGGGCTTGGAAGTCCTGCTTCCACGATGCCATATCGAGCTTAGACCTGTCGGCAGGAGAAGAGCTCGGCCTCCTTATCAAATGGCTCGGCCCAGAGTCCGCCGGACAGGCCTGCAGGATAAAAGCGGCCAATGTGGGGCAGCTGCCAGAGGGGTTGAAGAAGGCTTGGGTGAGGCTGGAAGAAAGCTACGGCTCGCCCGAAGCCATTGAAAGGGCTCTCTTTGACAGGTTGGCGAACTTTCCGAGGTTGACGAGTAAGGAACCCCAGAAGCTCCGCGACCTTGGAGATCTGCTGTCGGAACTCGAAGCCGCAAAGCAGGATGGCTACCTACCCGGTCTATCGTACTTCAACACTTCCAGAGGGGTAAGTCCCATCATTGAGAAGCTTCCATTTAACCTGCAGGAGAAGTGGATAACGTTTGGATCAAAGTTCAAGCTAAAGCACAACATGGCGTTCCCACCATTCTCTGCGTTCGTTAAATTCATCCGTAAAGAAGCCAAAGCCAGGAACGATCCCAGCTTCAACTTCTTCTCCTCCCACCCAGCACTTGCCAGAAGAGACAAGTTCGACAGGCATGGAAAGACACCAATATCTGTCCGCAGAATGCAAGTGTTCTCAACTGAGCACACAAAGATTCAGAAGAAACCTGAGGATATGAGCAAACAATGCCCTATCCACAACAAGCCCCATCCTTTAAAGAAGTGCAGAGGCTTCAGGGAGATGTCCCTGGAAGATCGGAAACAATATCTTAAAGAGAACTCTATATGTTTCAGGTGCTGCTCGTCCACGAGCCATCTCGCCAACAACTGCAAGGCGGATGCAAAATGCACTGAATGTGAAAGTGATCGGCCGTTTCAGCACTACATCCAGGCCCAGCTCCTTGGAAGTCAGAAACGCCTCCTCCCGCATCAGAACACGGCAGGGAGAGAGAAGGAATTGCTGGTACGGAGATTACATCCAGGTGCACCGAGGTGTGTGGAGAAGGAGTGAGCGCAAGAGCATGCTCCAAGATATGCCTCGTTAATGTGTACCCTGCAGGATGTCGCCAGGAATCTGAAAAGATGTATGCCATACTAGATAAACAAAGCAATCGTTCTCTAGCAAGATCCGAGTTCTTCAACATCTTCAAGATCAAAGGAAGTCCGTCGCCTTACATGCTGAAGACGTGTGCTGGACTTTCAGAGACAGCCGGCAGGAGGGCCTGCGGTTACGTTGTTGAGTCAGTCGGCGGGAAGATTAGTCTCCCCCTTCCTACACTCATCGAATGTAATCAAGTCCCCGACAACCGTTCTGAGATTCCCACTCCGAATGCAGCTCGTCATCACCGTCATCTGAGACGCATTGCAGACAAGATCCCACCTCTTGACCCAGATGCAAGCATACTTCTGTTGTTGGGAAGAGACATCCTGAGGGTACATAAGATAAGGGAGCAGATCAACGGTCCACATGACGCCCCTTTCGCCCAAAGGCTAGACCTCGGCTGGGTCGTTGTTGGAGATGTGTGCCTCAAGGGCGCTCACAAGCCATCTCAGGTGAGCACACTCAAGACTTCCATCTTGGAGAATGGTCGTACAAGCCACCTTACCCCATGCAGTAGTCAGATCCGAGTGACAGAGAAGTTCAGTCATACGGCTCAGCCTCAGAAAACCACAGCGCTGATCTCCGCAGACAGCACACAGATGATGCTCACTGGAGAGAACCCGGGTCAGTCAGTCTTCTGTCGCACCGCCAGTGACCACAAACTTGCTCCATCGATCGACGACATGAGGTTCCTCCAGATTATGGACAATAAGGTCTCTCGTGACAGCTCTAACAGCTGGGTTACACCCTTACCCTTCCGGAACCCCAGACGACGGCTGCCGAACAACAGGGGTTATGCCTATAATCGTCTTAACTCGCTCCGTCGCACACTAGAGAAGAAGCCAGAGATGAAAGCACACTTCCTAGAATTTGTCAAGAAAATGCTTGTCAACGATCAAAACAAAAAAAAAAAAGGACAACTCTTCAAGGAAGAATGGAAACGAGTCCAGAGTCTGGCAGACACGTTTTGGAACAGGTGGCGAAGGGAGTACCTCAACACACTACAGAGTCGACGCAAGTGGCAGGACAAGAGGCCGGATCTCAAAGAAGGAGATGTTGTCTTGATGAGGGACAATCAGGTAAAAAGGAATGAGTGGCCTATGGCTATCATCGTGAACTCCCATCCCAGCCAGGATGGGAGAGTGAGAAAGGTGGACTTGAGAGTCATCAAAGAAGGAACAGCGAAGGTCTTCTCTCGGCCCACCTCTGAGGTGGTTCTTCTTTTGTCGCCAGAGGACTCCAGTGACAAGTAGAGTTCGGACTATGTGGAGTCGTTAATGACCCCAGACGGGGAGTGTTCTGGACCAATGGACATTATGTGACATTCTGGACATTTTTACATGCAATAGCACCCTCTGGTGGCGGTTATTGTGTTAACAGTTTGTAAGCTGGAAAGGTCATCTGTTCCTTTCTTCCTGTGTGAGGTCATTTGCCCTTTGTTCCTTTCTTCCTGTGAGAGGTCATTTGACCTTCCTACCTTTCTTCCTGTTGACCCCAGGAAGCAGTTTTGCCAGGAGGAACCTGACTTGAGTAATGGAGAATTTGCTATGAGAGGTTCCATTTACAATCCAGTGTAATCTGACTTCATATGTTAGGCCAAGCACAATATCTGTGAGTATCTTTGGTTCTTAGCATAATAGCAATGTTGTCAGAGTAATATTTTGATAATACTATGGGCTAGATTTTCAGTATAGACAGTTTTGGGGCGCTAAGCTTAGCGCCCGCCCGAAGTTATCGCCCGCCCCAAAGTAGCGCCCCGTTGCCGGAAATTCAGTGGCTTCGCCCTAAGAGGTTGGTGGAGCGCTAAAAGAGGCGTTCCACTAGTACCTTTAGGCGCTAAGCCGGCGGTGGAGAGCGCAACACCCGAGCTCGGGCGCAGCGCACGGCAGACACTCTGGTGCCAGTGAGCTCTTAAAGGGGAAGGGTGCATGTGTTTTTTTCAAATGCAAAGTCTGGGATGATGATGAGAGGAGGAGGAGGAGGAGGAGGAGGAGGAGGAGGAGGAGGAGGAGGAGGAGGAGGAGGAGGAGGAGGAGGAGGAGGAGGAGGAGGAGGAATGATTGGTGCCCGGAAACATAAATAGACCGTTCACAACAACACACTGCTTACTTCCACACAACACATGCAGAGTGCCTTTTGTACGAGTGCCCTTTAATTTGCGCTCCCCAGGGTGTGTTGCGTTCCATTTTACAAACGCTCTGGACGCCAGCCGCACAATGGGGCGGTCCGACTGAAGTTTGGAATCGGGGCGGCCAAAGGGCGTTGCACGAGGATGTGACGTCATTTTCTGCGCGCGCATCCGGGCGGCCGCTAAACTTTGCGCCGGCGCTAACGGGCAACTTAATTTGGGGCGGGGCGCAAACTGCGCTGCGCCCAGGCGCTACACGCATAGCGCCCGAAAATCACTTCTCTTAAGGCGCTAACTGCTGGCGCAAGCAACTGAAAATCTAGCCCTATGTTTATAAAAGGTTAATATTTAATAGTTACAGAAGTTAGTTCAAGTGTTAGTTAGTTATACAATTAGTCTATTCTACTGTTGTAAATATGTTTATATCTTGTGTAATATTGAATGTGTAGTACTCAGTTTATGTACAAAACATACTTTGTCTTTGTTTACAGTTTCACAAATTTGTTCAAGTAAAAGCTTCAAAACAGCAAACGGCTTCAGAAGAATTATTTTGAATGAGTGTTTAACTTGCTGGATAGCTAGATAGGAGCACGTCTAGCGCGGCCAGTACAACCGGTGTGGTCACTGCCGGTACTACAGTATACAGGAGCCGTAAAAGTAGTTCTGACTTAAAGGCACATACACTACAGTGGCCATGCCTTCAGCTGCCTTGGCCCTAAGCTCTGGAATTCCCTTTCTAAATCTCTCTGCTTCTCTACCTCTCTCACCTCTTCTAAGACACTCCTTAAAACCTAACTTTAACCAAGCTTTATCTCTTCATGTGCTCGTTGTAAAACTTTGTTTGATAATCGCTCCTGTGAAGTGTTTTGGGGCGATTTACTATGTTGAAGGTACGTTATAAATGAAAGTTGTTGTTTGAGAAGAATTTTTTTATGCAGCGAGTTGTGATCTGGAATGCACTGTCTGAAAGGGTGATGGAAGCAGATTCAATAGTAACTTTCAAAAGGGAATTGGATAAATATTTGAAGGGGAAAAATTGCAGGGGTATGGGGAAAGGGCAGAGGAGTGGGATTTTTTCTGAAGGTTGAGAAGAGTGCAAGACCCAAGGAAGAGGTGGGGCTGTCCTGGGGGGTAAAGTTGCAAGAGTTCAACAAATTGAAGAAGTTTGCCCAGGAGAGTATCCACTGAATATACCTATTTCCAGTGCTATGGCTTGGAACCCCAGCAAAGGGAACGGTAGCACAGTGATTATGTTACTGGACTTGTAATCCAGAGGCCTGTTCAAATCCCACCACTGCAGTTGGGAAATTTAAATTCAGTTAATAATTAAATATGGAATTAAAAGCTAGTATCAGTAATGATGACCATGAAAACTACCAGATTGTCATAAAAACCCACCTGGTTCACTAATGCCCTTTAGGGAAGGAAATCTGCCAGTCTGGCCTGTAAGTGACTCCAGACCTACAGCAATGTTGTTGACTCTTAACAGCCCTCTGAAATGGCCTAGCAAGTTACTCAGTTAAGGGCAATTAGAGATGAGCAATAAATGCTGGGCTTGCCAGTGATACCCATATCCTGTGACTGAGTAAAAAAAAAACTGACTTCCAGCTGCATTCTCAGATGGGACATCTGCTGCTCATATGGGAATTCTTAGCCTTTTCAAACAATCTATAGTCATGCTTGATGCACCATCCAAATTCCAAGCAAACCTTTCAATGATGGTACAAAATTATTAGGAAAAAATAGGCCCCAAAAAGACTTACCAACCCCCACTTTCATTCTGCATATCCTTGCACTTCTGTTTTGAAAGGTAGAGTGGCCAACTACAAACATTGGCATAAAATGTTCACCACTTCATTCATTTCTTTGTGATTGAAGGAAAAGGAAGCTCACAACAGAAGGAAAAGGTGAGCAACTGGTGGCAGCACCCCAACCTGAAGCACTGAAACCATCTGGAGGAAATGACCCTTCAGATTATGACCTCCAATCCATTGAGGGAGGATCATGCAGATGACCAAGCTGCACCTCCTGGCTAGTATTCATCCTTGCAGACTTTTCTTCCTTCTGTAAATTTGTCATTTAGACATTCTGCCAATAGGAAACGCAATAGGCACCAGAACAACATAGCATGGCACGTATTGGCAAGTGACATTTTACAGAGAATGCGTTGCTGACGGCATTTGCTTCTTGTTTCTAATGCTTTACTATATGTATGACTGACGGACAGCAAGTTGCAGTGCCTGAAGAAGCAGGGCCTTCCACCTCACATCACACAGCAGCACGCACTGCACCTGCAGCAAATAGCAGCCCAGGAGTCTGCATTAGAGTTACAGTTAGAGCAGAGAGTACTGGGTCAAACAAAAAGCATAAGTGAAGAGGAGCAAGTACAGGTGGCAGTAGAGTAGCAGGAAGGAGTTGGCCGGAGGTCCAGCTTCAGGCCACTCTGAGCTGCTGAGTTCTAGCACTGGTGCCATCCATGACCTGCGTACAAAAGAATCCTTTGATAGTGTGCAAAGCACCCTGCAAGGTATCACCGCTGGTATGGTGGGGTCCACTGCCCATGCCTGTGCCATAGTGTTTGGAACCGGTTCTGGGGGAGGTGGGACCAGTTCAAACCGGACGGTCTACACCTGGGCAGGGCTGGAACCGATGTCCTAGGGGGTTTGTTTGCTAGTGCTGTGGGGGAGGTTTTAAACTAAAATGGAAGGGGGTTGGGAACCTGAGCAGGGAGACAGAGGAAAGGGAAACAAGGATAAAAGCAAAAGATAGGAAGGAGAAAAACAAAAGTGGCAGTCAGAGAAATCAAGAGTTTAAATCAAACGTGGCCACAGTAAATAATAATTCTAATAGGCCTAAGAGCGTTAAAAGAACAAGCCTGAAGGCTTTGTGTCTTAATGCGAGGAGCATTTGTAATAAGGTGGATGAATTGGCTGCGCAAATAGAGGTAAACGAATATGATTTGGTTGGGATTACGGAAACGTGGCTCAAGGATGGCCAAGATTCGGAACTCAACATCCAGGGGTATTCGATATTCAGGAAAGATAGGCAAAAAGGAAAGGGAGGTGGGGTAGCATTACTGGTTAAAGGAGGGATTAACACAATGGTAATGAAGGATATTAGTTCTGATGATGTGGAATCTGTATGGGTAGAATTGAGAAATACTAAGGGGAAAAAAACATTAGTGGGAGTGGTATATAGACCTCAAAACAGTAAGGCGGAGGTTGGGGATGGCATTAAAAGGGAAATTAAAGAAGCGTGCAATAAGGGCACAGCAGTCATCATGGGTGACTTTAATCTACATATACATTGGGCTAACCAAATTAGTAACAATACAGTGGAGGAGGAATTCCTGGAGTGTTTACGGGATGGTTTCCTGGACCAATATGTCGAGGAACCAGCCAGGGATCAGGCCATCTTAGACTGGGTATTATGTAACGAGAAAGGATTAATTAGCAATCTTGTTTTACGAGGCCCCTTGGGTCGGAGCGATCATAATATGATCGAATTCTTCATTAAGATGGAGAATGAAGTAATTGACTCAGAAACTAGGGTCCTCAATTTAAATAAAGGAAACTACGATGGTCTGAGGAGCGAGTTGGGTAGGATTGATTGGGGAATGGCACTCAAAGGGTTGATGGTGGATAGGCAATGGCAAACATTCAAAGACCGAATGGATGAACTACAGATGTTGTTCATCCCAGTTTGGCATAAAAATAAAACAAAAAAGGTGACTCAACCGTGGCTAACAAGGGAAATTAGGGTTAGCATAAGATCCAAGGAGAGGACATACAAATTGGCCAGAAAAAGCAATAATCCTGAGGATTGGGAGCAGTTCAGGATTCAACAAAGGAGGACAAAGGGATTAATTAAGAAAGGGAAAATAGAATATGAGAGTAAGCTTGCAGGGAACATAAAAACTGACTGTAAAAGCTTTTATAGATATGTGAAGAGAAAAAGATTGGTGAAGTCAAGCGTAGGTCCCTTGCAGTCAGAATTGGGGGAATTTATAATGGGGAACAAAGAAATGGCAGACCAACTAAATACATATTTTGGTTCTGTCTTCACAAAGGAGGACACAAATAACCTCCCAGAAATACCGGGGAATATAGGGTCTGATGAAAGGGTGGAACTGAAAGAAATCAGTATTTGTAGGGAAATGGTGTTAGGAAAATTGATGGGCCTGAAGGCCGATAAATCCCCAGGGCCTGATAATCTACATCCCAGGGTACTTAAGGAAGTGGCCCTAGAAATAGTAGATGCATTGCTGGTCATCTTCCAGAACTCAATAGACTCTGGAACAGTACCCATGGATTGGAGGGTAGCTAATGTTACCCCACTATTCAAAAAAGGTGGCACAGAAAAAGCGGGAAATTATAGACCGGTAAGCCTGACATCGGTAGTGGGGAAAATGCTAGAGTCCATTATAACAGATGTAATAGCAGAGCACTTGGAAAGCAGTGACAGTATTGGACAAAGTCAACATGGATTTACAAAAGGTAAATCATGCTTGACTAATCTACTGGAATTTTTTGAGGGTGTAACTGGTAAAATAGATAAGGGAGAACCAGTGGATGTGGTGTATTTGGACTTTCAGAAGGCTTTCGATAAGGTCCCGCATAAGAGGTTAGCGTGCAAAATTAAGGCACATGGGATTGGGGGCAAGGTATTGACTTGGATAGAGAACTGGTTGGCGGACAGAAAGCAAAGAGTTGGAATAAACGGGTCGTTTTCTGAGTGGCAGGCAGTGACTAGTGGGGTACCGCAAGGATCGGTCCTAGGACCCCAGCTGTTCACAATATATATTAATGATCTGGATGAGGGAATTGGATGTAATATCTCCAAATTTGCAGATGGCACAAAGCTGGGTGGGAGGGTATGCTGTGAGGAGGATGTCATGAAACTCCAGTGCAATTTGGACAGGTTAGGTGATTGGGCAGAAACATGGCAAATGCACTATAATGTGGATAAATGTGAGGTTATCCACTTTGGAGGCAAAAACAGGAAGGCAGATTATTATTTGAATGGCAATAGATTGGGTGAAGGGGAAGTGCAAAGAGACCTGGGTGCTCTTGTGCACCAGACGCTGAAGGTAAGCATGCAGGTGCAGCAGGCGGTTAAGAAGGCAAATGGTATGTTGGCCTTCGTAGCAAGAGGGTTCGAGTACAGGAACAAGGATGTCTTGCTACAGTTGTACAGGGCCTTGGTGAGACCGCACCTTGAGTATTGTGTGCAGTTTTGGTCACCTTATCTGAGGAAGGACGTTCTTGCCATGGAAGGAGTGCAGCGAAGATTCACCAGGCTGATACCTGGGATGGCAGGAATGACGTATGAGGAGAGATTGCGTCGATTGGGCTTATACTCACTGGAGTTTAGAAGATTGAGAGGGGATCTCATCGAAACTTACAAAATTCTGCCAGGCTTGGACAGACTAGATGCTGGAAGGATGTTCCCGATGGTCGGGGTGTCCAGAACCAGGGGTCATAGTCTAAGGATAAGGGGTAGGACATTTAGGACTGAAATGAGGAGGAATTTCTTCACCCAAAGAGTGGTGAACCTGTGGAATTCTCTGCCACAGAGGGCGGTGGAGGCCAGTTCATTAAATATATTCAAGAAAGAGTTGGATATATTTCTTAAGGCTAAAGGGATCAAGGGATATGGGGAGAAGGCAGGGACAGGGTACTGAATTTGAATGATCAGCCATGATCTCATTGAATGGTGGAGCAGGCTCGAAGGGCCAAATGGCTTACTCCTGCTCCTATCTTCTATGTTTCTATGTTTCTATGTTGATTGCTTCACAAAGCTGCAGGTAACCCTGGAGTGCATGCAATCTCCAAGGTTACCTGCAGCAGAAGCCCCTTTGGCACAGGTCCAAAGTACAGCTTTAGATTCTCTCAGGCATGTGATCATTGATGCTATAGAGTTCTTGGGTTCCAAAGTCCAGGGGCTAGATTTTCAGTATAGACAGTTTTGGGGCGCTAACCTTAGCGCCCGCCCGAAGTTAGCGCCCGCCCCAAAGTAGCGCCCCGTTGCCGGAAATTCAGTGGCTTCGCCCTAAGAGGTTGGTGGAGCGCTAAAAGAGGCGTTCCACTACTATCTTTAGGCGCTAAGCCGGCGGTGCAGAGCGCAGCGCCCGAACTCGGGCGCAGCGCACGGCAGACACTCTGGTGCCAGTGAGCTCTTAAAGGGGAAGGGTGCAGGTGTTTTTTTCAAAGGCAGAGTCTGGGGGGGAAAGAATGAGGAGGAGGAGGAGGAGGAGGAGGTGGAGGAGGAGGAGGAGGAGGAGGAGGAGGTGGTGGTGGTGGTGGTGGCCGGAAACATAAATACACCGTTCACAACAACACACTGGATCCTTCCACACAACACATGCAGACTGCCGTTTATAGTGCAGGAGGAGTGCCCTTTAATTTGCGCTCCCCAGGGGTGTGTTGCGTTCCATTTTACAAACGCTCTGGACGCCAGCCGCAGAATTGGCCGTCCGACTGAAGTTTGGATTCGGGGCGGCCAAAGGGCGTTGCACGAGGATGTGATGTCATTTTCTGCGCGCGCATCCGGGCGGCCGCTAAACTTTGCGCCGGCGCTAACGGGCAACTTAATTTGGGGCGGGGCGCAAACTGCGCTGCGCCCGGGCGCTACACGAATAGCGCCAGAAAATCACTTCTCTTAAGGCGCTAACTGCTGGCGCAAGCAACTGAAAATCTAGCCCCATGAGTTCTGTTCTGCCTGGATTATGTCTGGAGCGTACCTTAAAATTCAACAACCTAACAAGGATGGACAAGGTAACAGAAGTTACATACAACTTCCAAGGAACCTTTGTGTGACCGTGTGTGCTGTTACCTCAGCAATTATCACAGTATACTCTAGGCCTAGCTGAAAAACATCAGTGCTTACCCAAGTTCACTACCAGTTTGGCACCCCTATCCTGCTCCTCCAAATGGCACTTCTCTCATAATATTACCTGCAATACCCGAAATTGTGATCTGTGATTTGAAAATTTGCAAGCAGCATCAATCCTTATCTTTACATGCTGTGTCTTCCTACTCATGAGTGTCATTACATATTTAGACACAATTGCTAATTATACAACCCGCACTCTCCTTTCAGGGGAAGACAGCATATAATGTGAGGTAAGGAAAGGCCACAGGTCCAACAAACATCAGCCACTGAGCGCCTATAGTAGGAAGCCTCTGAACCTCCAAGGAAGCCAGTTAGCTGAAGGAGCTGGAGATGATAAAATGGGGAGCAGGTGCTATCTAAAGGTTTTTCGTCACATTCTGTTGCTCTTCCATCTGTTGCTGCAAAGGTCCCCACAAAGCCAACCTGCTAGCATCCTCAAATTTCAGAAAGCGAGAAGTTAACTCTTCAGTTCTACTACCATTCTACTCTCCCTTCTTCTTTGCTTCCAGATGAATTGGAGCTCCAAGAAAAAGGGCACAGCAGTTATCATGGGTGACTTTAATCTACATATAGATTAGGCTAACCAAATTAGTAACAATACTGTGGAGGAGGAATTCCTGGAGTGTATAAGGGATGGTTTCCAGGACCAATATGTCGAGGAACCAACTGGAGATCAGGCCATGTTAGACTGGTCAAGCGTAGGTCCCTTGCAGTCAGAATCAGGGGAATTTATAATGGGGAACAAAAAATGGCAGACCAATTAAATACATACTTTGGTTCTGTCTTCACAAAGCAGGACACAAACAACCTCCCAGAGATGTCGGGGAACATAGGGTCTAATGAGAGGGAGGAACTGAATGAAATCAGTATTTGTCGGGAAATGGTGTTAGGGAAATTGACGGGATTGAAGGCCGATAAATCCCCAGGGCCTGATAATCTACATCCTGGGGTACTTCTTAAGGAAGTGGCCCTAGAAATAGTGAATGCATTGCTGGTCATCTTCCAAAATTCTATAGACTCTGGAACAGTTCCCATGGATTAGAGGGTAGCTAATGTAACCCTACTATTCAAAAAAGGTGGTAGAGAGAAAACGGGGAATTATAGACCGGTAAGCCTGGGGAAAATGCTAGAGTCCATTATAAAAGATGTAATAGCAGAGCATTTGGAAAACAGTGACAGGATTGGACAAAGTCAACATGGATTTACAAAAGGTAAATCGTGCTTGACTAATCTACTGGAATTTTTTGAGGATGTAACTGGTAGAATAGATAAGGGTGAACCAGTGGATGTGGTGTATTTGGACTTTCAGAAGGCTTTCGATAAGGTCCCGCATAAGAGATTAGCGTGTAAAGTTAAAGCACATGGGATTGGGGGGTAAGGTACTGACTTGGATAGAGAACTGGTTGGCAGACAGGAAGCAAAGAGTTGGAATAAACGGATCTTTTTCCGAGTGGCAGGCAGTGACTAGTGGGGTACCGCAGGGATCGGTGCTAGGTCCCCAGCTATTCACAATATATATTAATGATCTAGACGAGGGAACTAGATGTAATATCTCCAAGTTTGCAGATGACACAAAGCTGGGTGGGCGTGTGTGCTGTGAGGAGGGTGCCGAGAAACTCCAGTATGATTTGGACAGGTTGGGTGATTGGGCAGATGCATGGCAGATGCAGTATAATGTGAATAAATGTGAGGTTATCCGCATTGGTGGCAAAAACAGGAAGGCAGATTATTATCTGAACAGCAATAGATTGGGAGAAGGGGAAGTGCAACAAGACCTGGGTGTCCTTGTGCACCAGTTGCTGAAGGTAAGCATGCAGGTGCAGCAGGCGGTTAAGAAGGCAAATCGTATGTTGGCCTTCATGGCTAGAGGATTCGAGTACAGGAGCAAGGATGTCCTGCTGCAGTTGTACAGGGCCTTGGTGAGACCACACCTTGAGTATTGTGTGCAGTTTTGGTCACCTTATCTGAGGAAGGATGTTCTTGCCATGGAGGGAGTGCAGCGAAGATTTACCAGACTGATACCTGGGATGGCAGGAATGACGTATGAGGAGAGATTGGGTCGATTGGACTTATATTCACTGGAGTTTAGAAGAATGAGAGGGGATCTCATTGAAACTTATAAAATTCTAACAAGACTAGACAGGCTAGATGCAGGAAGGATGTTCCCGATGGCGGGGGAGTCCAGAACCAGGGGTCACAGTCTAAGGGTAAGGGGTAAGCCATTTAGGACTGAGATGAGGAGGAATTTCTTCACCCAGAGAGTGGTGAACCTGTTCAATTCTCTACCAAAAAAGGCAGTTGAGGCCAATTCATTAAATATATTCAAGAAGGAGTTAGATATATTTCTTAAGGCTAAAGGGATCAAGGGATATGGGGAGAAAGCAGGGACAGGGTACTGAATTTGGATGATCAGCCATGATCTCATTAAATGGTGGAGCAGGCTCGAGGGGCCGAATGACCTACTCCTGCTCCTATCTTCTATGTTTCTACATGTTTCTAAGAAGCAACAGAGGTTGAAGATGAACAGCTAGGCCTTTCTATTTCACTCACTGCCAGCATTGCATACCCCATACATAATGCATCCACTGCCCTTCAAGCATCGATCCAGAAACATGTACTCGGGGGCGGGGGGCTGTAGACAGTGTGCATAAGGAAATAACACCGTGCAATGTGCAGGGCATAAATGGTCAGGAGGAAAGGTGTATAAAAGTTGAGGAGGTTGATATTCCTGCTTGGGCATCAGTAAACATCAACCTTGACTGAAGAATCTGTGGAACTCACTCTCAAGAGCCCTGTACTTAAATGAAGGATACTTACAGCGCATCCCACCTATGTTCAGGCTCTGCAGACAGTCTCCCACCATGTGCAGTGTCTGTTTGGGCTGCTGGAGGATTCCATGGCTAGCATGTGTGGCACCCTGAGTGATGTACTCAGTGCATTGAAGACCACCCTGGAACATGTGGCAGCTTCTAGATAGCCCTCCCCACCCCCACATCCGAAGTCAATGAAGGTAATCATCCATGGCATGCACCAAAAGCAGTCAAAAACATCAGTAAAGAAACAAAGAAGAACTTGCATTTCTATAGCGTCTTTCACAACCTCAGGACATCCTAAAGTGTTTTACAGCCAATGAAGTACTTTTTGAAGTTTAGTCACTGTTGTAATTTAGGAAAATGTGGCAGCCAATCTGCACACAGCAAGGTCCCACAAACAGCAATGTGATAATAACCAAACAATCTGTTATAGTGCTGTTGATTGAGGGATAAATATTGGCCATGACGCCGGGGAGAACTCCCCTGCTTTTCTTCGAAATAGTGCCATGGGATCTTTTACATCCATCTCAGTTTAACATCACATCCAAAAGACGGCACCTCCGACAGTGCAGCAACTGTCAGGCTGGATTATGTGTTCAAGTCTTGAACCAATGACATTCTGACTCAGAGGTGAGAGTGCTATCAAGTGAACCATGGCTGACAGCTTAACATATTTAAATAAGGGCCTATGCCTGTTGTAGGAACCTTCATAATATTGGTCTGCCCCAAAGCCAGACCCACCACATGATAAATTCGCCCAGCAACTCATAATGCTAACAGCCAGCAAGGATCCTGCAGCATATAGGTTATTTGCAGGTTTGTCCTCTTAGGCTGCTAGTTAACTTCTAGGCTTATTTTTGGCTATTTTCTGTGTTCCACAGGCGAGTTTTGACTTCTGGTAACAACTTTATGCGCATGTTGGACTAGGAGGAACATATACATCACATTCCCCATAGACAGAGCGAAGCAGGACGACAGAGCTCTAGGCTTCGCCGAATTGCAGGTTTCCCCAGGGTCGAAGATGTTATAGACTACACCCACATTATATGCTCCCCATCACCAGTCTGCCATCTTTCTCAAGAGACAGGGATTGCACTCCCTGATTGTGTAGCTTGTTTGCAACCACAGGCAGTGCATCATTCAGGTCTGTGCCAGGCTTTCTGGCAGCAGTCATGATTCATTCATCCTGCGCCAATCCTCTGCCTCCTTTATTCCAAACAGGCTATCAGGTCACAGGCTGGGCACTTTGCGACAAGGAATATCCCCTTCAGACATGACTCGACACCTGTCAGTAACCCAGGCAGACACAGAGCCAAGCTGCCACTAGAAATCTAATTGAGAAGACCATCAGCGTGCTCAAGCAACGCTTCCTCTGCCTGGACTATTCGGGAGGAGCTCTGCAGTACACCCCTGACTGTTTTCAGATTTGTAGTTGCGTGCAGCATGCTGCATAACTTTGCTATACTGAGGGAGCAGCCCTCACTACCACCTGATGTTGTCTGCCAATTCCTCATCCAGAAGCTGCTGGTGCTCTGCAGGAGGTGGTGATCCCAAAATCTTGGTTCACAGTCCTCCTTGGAGATATCTATAGCCAGGCCTTACTGCAGGGTACAACTGTGTAAAATACAGCCTGCCACCTCTATTCAAGAGACTCTGCAAGATATATACTGCAGAGCTTCTTCAGAGTGATGGAGGCACTGAAATTGGCCCTTTAGCATTCTGATGGTGTGCTCTAAAACAATGTAGGTCATAGTGTGGGCTGCACTGTATCTTTCCTCTGCAGATACAATGGTCAGGCACACAGGTTTCATGAGCCCTATCTGAAGACAGCTGGGATGCTGGAACAAGAAGTTGTGGCAGCTGCCAGGAAACATGGCATGTACTTGCAGGATTCTCCGCTGTCGGTTGCTTACCAGTGACACAGTTAAAGAATTGAATCCTTTAACAGTTCAGTAAATGTAGAGATGGAATTCAGATGGCCATATGTGTCCCATCTATTGTCTACTGCAACCAGGCAAGGCAGCCACATGGAAAAGATTTACTGCCATCTCATCTTGCTACTAGGGTACATCCCAAGATTGATGAACCATGCGGTTTCGTGAAATCAGTTGACAAATGCAGCAGCGCATGGCAAACTGACTTGTGTTAGTGAAATCCCCCTGAAGCACCTTGAAAAGATCACATAGCACAAAATAAAATGAGGGCCATGGTGACTTTTACAGGGATTGGAAGCGTAGTCCTAAAGGTGCAGGTGGGTTCCAGGTTAGGTTGCAGCAGGAGGTTCCACCAGGACCACTTGGTTCCAGACCTCATTAGAGCCTTGGTCCAAACATGAACAAAAGAGTTGAATTGCAGAGGTGAGGTGAGAGTGACTGCTCTTGACATCAAGGCAGCATTTGACTGAGTGTAGCACTAAAGAGTCCTAGTAAAATTGAAGTCAGTAGGATCAGGGGGAAAACTCTCCACCAGCTGAAGTCATACCTAGCACAAAGGAAGATGATTGTGGTTCTTGGAGGCCAATCATTTCAGCGCCAGGAGTTCCTCAGGGCAGTGTCCTCGGCCCAACCATCTTCAGTTGCTTAATCAATGACCTTCCCTCCATCATAAGGTCAAAAGGTCAAAAGTGGGGATGTTCGCTGATGATTGCACAGCATTCAGTTCCGTTCATAATTCCTCAGATAATGAAGCAGTCCATGCCCACATGCAGCAAGATCTGGATAACATCCAGGCTAGGGCTGATGAGTGGCAAGTAACATTCATTACATAGGATTACATAGGAAATATAGCACAGGAACAGGCCATTCAGTCCAACCAGTCCATGCCAGCATTTATGCTCCACTCAAGCTTCCTCCCATCTTTCCTCATTTAACTATCAGCATAACCCTCTATTCCCTTCTCCCTCATATGCTTGTCCAGCCTCCCCTTAAATGCATCTATACTATTCACTTCAACTGCTCCCTGTGGTAGCAAGTTCCACATTCTCAGCACTCTCTGGGTAAATAAGTTCCTTCTGAATTGCCTATTTGATTTCTTGCTGACTATCTTATATTGATGGCCTTTAGTTTTGCTCTTCCCCAAGTGGAAACACTCTCTCTGTATCTACTCTATCAAAACCTTTCATAATTTTAAAGACCTCTATTAGATTACCCCTCAGCCCTCTCTTTTCAAGAGAAAAGAGACCCAGCCTGTTCATTCTTTCCTGATGGGTATAACCTCTGGTATCCTCCTTGTAAATCTTTTTTGCACCCTCTCCAGTGCCTCTATATCCTTTTTATAATATGGCAACTAGAACTGTATGCAGTACTCCAAGTGTGGTCTATCCAAGGTTCGATTCAAGTTTAGCATAACTTCTCCACTTTTCAATTCAATCCCGCTAGAAATAAATCCTAGTGCTTGGCTTGCCTTTTTTATGGCCTTGTTAACCTGTGTCGTTACTTTCAGTGATTTGTGTATTTGTACTCTGAGATCCCTTTGCTCTTCTACCCCATTTAGATTTGTATTTTCCAAGTAATATGTGACCTCCCTATTTTTCTTACCAAAATGTAATACCTCACATTTACCTGTGTTGAATTTCATTTGCCAATTATATGCCCATTCTTCTAGGTTATTAATGTCTTCTTGTAATTGGATGGTCCTTGTGGAACACCACTTCTCACCTTCTGCCACTCTGAATAGCTAGCCTTTAACCCTACTCTCTGCTTTCTCTCTTGAAGCCAGCTAGCTATCCATTCTGCTACTTGTTCCCTGACTCCGCATGCTCTGACATTATTCATTAGTCTATTATGTGGTACCTTATCGAAGGCATTTTGAAAATCTGGATAAATTATATCTACTACATCACCCTTGTCTACTCTCTCTGTTACCTCTTCAAAAAATTCAATGAGGTTGGTCAAGCAAGGCTTTCCCTTTTGAAATCCATGCTGACTATTCATTATTATATTTTTGGTTACTGGGGGGAAGAATTCGGTATTAACCATTTTGGGGCGCTAACATCACCAGCGGCCACGAGATTGAGTTCTAGCGCCCTAAGAGGGAAGTAGACCACTAAATCAAGTGCTCCACTTCCTTCTCTGGGTGCTAACATCAGAGAGCGGGGCGGAGACTTCAGCAGCGCTGCACACTGGGCCGCGCAGCGCTGCCGCGTTCAAAGGCTTCTTCCCTCCCTTAAAGGGAGGGGCCATCACTGCAGGCTCTGCAATTTAAAAAGTACCTACCTGGGCCACCAAGGCAGCCGCGATCCAATGTGATCAGCTCAGCACTCAAGCAGAGTGCCGGGCTGATCGATCGCGGGCAGGAACCCGCGAATAAAAATAGAACAGGAGAGGTAAGTTTTTTTCCACTTACCTCGGCCACCTCGCCTTTAATCATCGCCCTTGTAGCAGCCGGCCACCCGATACATGCCTCCTACAGCTGTCGGTGTTTTCGATCGGCACTGCTGCAGGGGTCGGATGTCAATTTCGGGTCCGTGGCGCTACCGGGGCAATGCACACGGCAATGATGTCATGATCTCAGGGCGAAGGAGATCAGAGCACAATGTTGTAGCGCCACCGCAAAACTCCCGCCGAATATGGTGGGAGTTAATGTCAGCATCGTGCCCGGTCGCAAAGCCATTTGCACCCCGTTAGTGCCCCGCAGAGGCGCAAAGGCACCCAATTTCACCCCCAAGATGTTTTTCTATTTTCTCCTTTGGTAGGGATTCCATTACTTTTCCTACCACCGATGTTAAGCTGACTGGTCTATAGTTCCCTGGACATGTTCTATCCCCCTCCTTAAATATAGGTATTACGTTAGCTATCCACCAGTCCACTGGCACTACACCTTTTTCTAATGAATTATTAAATATGTGTAGTAATTTCTCTGCTATCTCTTCCCTAGATTCTTTAAAAATGAGCGGATGTAATCTATCCGGACATGGGGTTCTATCCTCTTTGAGTTTGATTAACTTATTTAATATATCTCCTCTTTTTATTTTAAATGCAGTTATCTCATTTCTAATCTCATCATCCAATGTCTTGGCCACCTGTCCTATCTCCCTGGTAAATATTGAAGCAAAGTAATTATTTAGTATTTCTGTCATCTCTCTATTGCTGCCTGTGGTATTATCTTGTCCATCCCTTAATGGCCCTATTCCCATCCCGACCTTCCTTTTTTTATTCATGTGCCTATAAAATATTTTACTGTTTTGTTTTATGTTCCTTGATAATTTAATTTCATAGTTCCTCTTTGCCTTCCTAATTTTTATTTGACTTCTCACCTAATCTCTTCATATTCTCCCTTATCATGCTCTCCCCTGTTGTCCATGTACTTAATGTATGCCTCTTTCCTTACCCTCATTTTTTTCCTTTATGGCTTTATTCATCCATGGTGTCTCATTAGTGTTAAATTTGTTCTTGTTTATTAGCAGAATATATTTTTCCTGGACTCTATTGAACACCGTTTAAAATGTTTCCCATTGCTGTTCTACGTCATTGTTTGCCAATATTGTTGTACATTTTATTTTCCCAAGTTCTATTCTCAGCTCCTCAAAATCAGCTTTTCTCCAATCTATTACCCTGGTCTTCGTCATACTTATGTCCTTCTCAATTATTACCTTAAAGCGTATTATATTATGGTCATTATTGCCAAGATGCTCCCCTACTTTTACTTCTCTTTTCTGCTCTGGTTCATTCCCCATTACTAGATCCAATAGTGAATTCTCCCTTGTTGGGCTTCTTACACAATGGGCTAGAAAGGAATCCTGTACACACTGTAGGAACTCAATTCCCTTATCCCCTTTACCTACCTCTTCTGTCCAATTAATATCAGGGTGGTTGAAATCCCCCATGATTATTTTGCTATGTTTTTTACTCATTTTCCTAATTTATTTGCATATTTCTTCCTCCACCTCCCTTCCACTATTAGGTGGTCTGTAGACTAGCCCTATTAGTGTGATTGATCCTTTATTACCTTTTATCTCTATCCACATGGATTCTATTTCTGTCTTGCTGTTAGCTCCGTCACTTTTTTCTACTGCCATATGTTATCCCTAATAAGTACAGCTACTCCACCTCCCCCTTTTCCCCTCTCTATCTTTTCTAAATATGTTGTACCCTGCAACGTTTAATTCCCGGTTCTGATTTTTCTGTAGCCATGTCTCAGTAATCCCTACTATGTCTGGTTCTTCACAATGCATGATTGCCTCCAGCACCCCTGTTTCATTATGGACACTGTGTTCAATGCTGTACAGACAGTTTAACTCATTTTTAATAACAGTCCCTCTCATTTTATTTTTAACCATCTTTTGAAACACCTGGGGGGAAAAATTCGGTTGCTTTGCGGCTCCCGTTAATGCCCTAAGAGGGCGCCCCGGGGTATGGGGGGCCTACCTGCGGCCAGGGCGGCGCTATTTAAAGGCGAGGTGCCGGGTGGCCATTTTTGTTGCTGGCCACCTGCCAGCACCTGCCTCTGCTCCCGTCTCCGGCCTCCTGACCCACCCCCCCTGCGGAGTGCTGGCTGCTTTCCATGAGCCCGGCACTTCTCTTGAGTGCGGGGCTCTTTTGCCGGCACTCCCGATCCCCGGTGGCACATCTGGGCCTCGGGCTGTGCTGCGCAAGGCCCCTCCCCTTTAAGAAGGGGAGGCGATATTCCCTCACAGTGCCCCAAGAGGAGGCGGGGCGCTTCCAGTAGTGCCCCACTTCCCTATTGGGGTGCTACCACTCAATTTCAGCTGCGGGGATGCTAAAGGTAGCGCCCCGGCGAAGTTAGCACCCCAAAGGGGGATGAGACTCAATTTCTCCCCCCTGTTCTATAACCCTATTTATTTCCTGGCCATCAATGCCCTCTTAAACTTAATTACATAAGAACATAAGAACATAAGAACATAAAAAATAGGAGCAGGAGTAGGCCAATCAGCCCCTCGAGCCTGCTCCGCCATTCAATAAGATCATGGCTGATCTGATCCTAACCACCAATCCACTATCACAGAACAATCTCCTGAATCAAACAGAATTAGACACACGAAATAGGAGCAGGATCAGGCTACACGGCCCCTGGGCCCGCTCCGCTACCCACAGGGCCATGACCGATCCGAACCTAGACTCATGTCCAAATTCCTGCCCGCTCCCCGTAACCCTTAATTCCCTTTACTTCTAGGAAACTGTCTATTTCTGTTTTAAATTTATGTAATGATGTAGCTTCTACAGCTTTTTGGGGCAGCATATTCCATGGACCTACCACCCTCTGAGTGAAGTAGTTCCTCCTCATCTCAGTTTTGAAAGAGCAGCCCCTTATTCTAAGACTATGCCCCCTAGTTCTAGTTTCACCCATCATCGGGAACATCCTCCCCGCATCCACCCGATCCAACCCCTTCACAATCTTATATGTTTCAATAAGATCACCTCTCATTCTTCTGAACTCCAATGAGTAGAGTCCCAATCTACTCAACCTCTCCTCATATGTCCAGCCCCTCATCCCCGGGATTAACCGAGTGAACCTTCTTTGTACTGACTCGAGAGCAAGTATGTCCTTTCTTAAGTATGGACACCATACAAAGATGTGCAGGTTAGGTTGATTGGCTATGATAAATTGACCCTTAGTGTTAGGGGGATTAAATACGTGGGGATAGGGTGGGATATGTGTTGGTGTAGGGGTTACGGGGATCGGGTGGGATATGTGTCGGTGCAGGCTCGATGGGCCAAAATGGTCTCTATCTGCACTGTGGGGTTTCTGTGTGTGTGTGTGTGTGTACGCAGTATTCCAGGTGCGGTCTCACCAATACCTTGTACAACTGAAGCAATACCTCCCTATTTTTATATTCTATCCCCCTAGCAATGAAAGCCAACATTCCATTGGCCTTCTTAATCACTTGCTGCACACTAACCTTTTGAGTTTCGTGCACCAGGACCCCCAGATCCCTTTGTACTTCAGTACTTTCCAGTTTCTTGCCATTAAGATAATAACTTGCTCTACGATTTTTCCTGCCAAAGTGCATAACCTCACACTTTCCAGTATTGTATTCCATCTGCCAAATCTCTGCCCACTTACTTAGCCTGCCTATGTCCCCTTTCCTGTGCTCTCCTTTCCTGTTTTGTTTATATTTAGGCTGGTTTCATTTCTTGTAGATCCCTTGTAGGTCCTACTAGTTTAAAGCCTTTGCCACCTCCCTATTTACCCTTTCCGTTAAGACACGGGTCCCATGTCGGTTCAGGTGGAGCTCGTCCCATCGGTACAGCTCCTTCCTGTCCCAGTACTGGTGCCAGTGTCCCATGAAAAGGATCCCCTCTTTCCCACACCAGCCCTTTAGCCATGTGTTAAATCTCCTGATCTGACTGTGTCGAGGTCCTGCTTTTTAATTTAGCTCCTAACTCCCTCAGCAGGACCTCCTCCCTGTTCCTACCTATGTCATTTGTTCCGACATTAACCACGACAACTGGATTTACCCCCTCCCTTTCCAAATTACTCTCCAGCCACCACGAGATATCCCTTACCCTGGCACCGGATACGCAACATACCCTTTGGGATTCTCGTTCTTGATGCAGAAGACACTATCTATCCCCCTAATTATAGAATCCCCTATCACTACCACATTTCTATTCTGCTCTTCCCCACCCCCTTGGACAGCCTTGTCCTCACAGGTAGCGAGTACATCATACCGGTTGGACAGGACCAGTGTCTGCGAGACCTCCTTCTCAACCTCTCCTAAGTCCCCACTACCCCTCTCCCTAACAGTCTCACCCTCCCATTCCTGAACCTGTGCTTTCCTCTGGGGTGTGACTGTATTCTGGATAAAACTATCCAGAAATTCCTCCCCCTCCCTTATGTTCCAGAGTGTCTCTAACTCGCACTCCAGCTCAAGGACTCTGAGCCAGAGTGACTGAAGGCAGAGACATTTCAGATGTGGGAATCTGGGACAGTCTCACTGTCCACAAACTCCCACATACTACAGTCCTGACACATAGCCTGCCCTGCCAGCTCTAGTCTTTTTTATTTATTTGCTTATTTAATTAGTTAAAGTTTTTAATCAAATGATTATTTTGTGTTATATTAATTAATTAGTTTATCTAGTTAAGTTATTATTTAATAATGTAATAGTTATATATCCCCAGCTCTTAGTTTAAACCACTGCATTAGCTTAGAGAGAAAAAAAGGCTGTAATACTCACCACCGAATCACCTACCTGCTGTCCTGTGATGTCATTCCTTGATTTTTTTTTTGCTCTCTCTCTCTCGCTCCCCACCCCTCTCACCGCTGGTCCCGCTCTCACTGTGCTCTCAGGCCCCGGGTCGCCGCTCTTTATATCTTCACCGCTCTTGCCGCTGGTTCCACTCTCGCTGTGCCATACCAGTGCCAGGCAATGAGCATCTCCAACAAGAGAGCCTAACCACATCCTCTTGACATTCAACAGCATTACCATTGTTGAATCCCCCACCATCAACATCCTGGGGCTCACCATTGACCAGAAACTTAACTGGACCAGCCACATAAATACTGTGGCTACAAGAGTTTGGGTATTCTGCATTGAGTGACTCACCTCTTGACTCCCAAAACCATTCCACCATCTACAAGGCACAAGTCAGGAGTGTGATGGAATACTCTCCACTTGCCTGGATGAGTGCAGCTCCAACAACACTTAAGAAGCTCAACACCATCCAGGACAAAGCAGCCCGCTTGATTGGCACCCCATCCACCACCTTAAACATTCGCTCCCTCCATCACTGGCACAACGTGGCTGCAGTGTGTACCAGCTAGAAGCTACCCTGCAGCAACCCGCCAAGGCTTCTTCGATAGCACCTCCCAAACTCGCTAGCTCCACCACCTAGATGGACAAGGGTACCAGGTGCATAGGAACACAATTTCCTCCAAGTCGCACACTATCCCGACTTGGCCATATATCGCCGTTCATTCATTGTCGCTGGGTAAAAAAATCCTGGAACTCCAACAACAACACCAACAACTTGTATTTATGTAGTGCTTTTAATGTAGTTAAATGTCCTAAGGCACTTCACAGGAGCGCTTTCAAACAAAATTTGACACCATGTCACATAAGGAGATATTAGGGCAGAAAAGAGGTAGGTTTTAAGGAGCATCATAAAGGAGAAAAGAGAGGTAGAGAGGTGGAGAGGTTTAGGGAGGGAATTCCAGAGCTCAGGGCTTTGGCAGCTGAAGGCACGGCCACCAATGGTGATTGAAATTGGGGATGTTCAAGAGGCCAGAATTAGAGGAATGCAGATATCGTGGAAGGTTGTGCGGCTGGAGGAGAGTATAGATAGGGAGGAGGCGAAGCCATGGAGAGATTTGAAAACAAGGATGAGAATTTTAAAATTGAGGCATTGCTTAACCTGGAGCCAATGTAGGTCAGTGAGCAGAGGGGTGATGGGTGAACGGGACTTGGTGCGAGTTAGGACACGGGCAGCAGAGTTTTGGATGACCTCAAACTTACAGAGTGTAGAACGTGGGAGATCAGTTAGGAGTGCGTTGGAAATAGTCAAGTCCAGAGATAACAAAGAGGTAACAACTCCCTAACTAACAGCATTGTGGGAGATCCTTCACCACGCAGACATCAGTAGTTCAAGAAGACAAGTCATCACCACCTTCTCAAGGGCAAGTAGGGATGGGCAATAAAAGCTGGCCTTGCCAAAAATGAATGAAAAATAAGATGACAGATATAAGAAAAATGATTTATAAATGTATTTGAGTTAACTCTATTTGTGGAGTTTGACAAAAGCTGGACCTCTCACCATATACACAACTAAGGGCAATGTCAGAGTGCTGTCGAAGACATTCAAAAATATTCTCTGTGGTCGAATTTAACAGGAGGCAGGATCAGTGACTCGCCTTCGTGCACCTGCTCCTCGTCAGAGGATGAGTCTTCTCGTCCAACTGTCTCCTGCAGCTCCAATACTCTCTGGATGATGATGGTGATGGGATAAAAAGCCATATATCCAAGTTTGCCAATGGCACAAAGGTAGGCAGCATTGTAAGCATAAAATTACAAAGAAATATTAATAGATTAAGCGAATGGGCAAAGCTGTGGCAAATGGATTTCAATGTAAGCAAATGTGAAGTCATCCACTTTGGACCTAAAAAGGATAGAACAGGATACTTTCTAAATGGTGAAAAGCTAAAAACAGTGGAGGTCCAAAGTGACATAAGAACATAAGAAATAGGAGCAGGAGAAGGCCATTTGGCCCTTCGAGCCTGCTCCACCATTTAATAAAATCATGGTTGATCTTCTACCTCATCTCCACTTTCATGCACTTTCCCCACTTGAGGATTGCTGTACGTAGATTATTAAAATGTCATTAAAACGATAGCAAAATACTGCGGATGTTGGAAATCCGAAATAACAACAGAAAATGCTGGAAAAACTCAGCAGGTCAGGCAACATCCGTGGACAGAAATTTGAGTTGACGTTTCGGGTCGAACCCTTCTTCAAAACTGGAAAGAAAAGATGGATCGGAGGCAGGGAGATCCCGTCGAAGAGAAGAGCAGAACTTCTTCAAGGTAAGCATTCCTAGAAGAGGTGTGGCAGTGAACCAAACACTAGTACGATAGCAAAATACTGCGGATGTTGGAAGTCCGAAATAAATTAAAATGTCATTGTCGGGTATAGAAAATAATCAAAAAGGCTAATGGAATGCTGGTCTTTATATCTAGAGGACTAGAATATAAGGGGGTAGAAATTATGCTACAGCTGTACAAAACCCTGGTTAGACCACACCTGGAGTACAGTGAGCAGTTCTGGGCACCACACCTTAGGAGGAATAAACTGGCCTTGAAGGGAGTACAGTGTAGGGGGGCGGGGGACGGTTATTTGACAGTCGCAAGATGAGTGACTCATGGGAGTGTGCCTGGGCACAGACTTCCATAATGCATTTGGAGTGGTCACATACAAGCTCTACGTTGATGGAGTGAAACCCCCTATGGTTCATGAAAGCTCTTGGTGGCAACATGAGTACAGTTAATCGCACCCTGCAAATGCTGCAAACCTAAGACACTCTCATTTGGACTGCTGTCATCGATGGGAAAGGATATGTATTGGCAAATAGTACATTGGTCACTTGTTTAATGCACTTGTGGGTGGAATGTTTGAAATGTCCCCACTAGCAGCCTGGAAGGATCCTGAGATGTAGATGTTCAGGACAGTGGTAACCTGCACAGCCACTGGCATGGCCCCCTGGTCAAGCAGGTCTTTCTGCAGAAGACCGTTGAGGTCAGCAACTACCTGCCAGAACAATCGCAGCCTCCTCTGGCACTGCTCGTCACATGGCTCGAGAAAGGTGACCTTTAGCCTGTAGACCTTGTTGGATGGGTAACCTGCTGCCTCCTGAGAGGTTGAACTGCAGCTTTAGCTGCTTATTACGGACTGTGGTGCTGCTGTTGCTGCTCCTACTGCTCCTCCTCCACCCAGAACACTGCAGCTAGAGCACCAGCCATCCGAAGGTTTTACTGTTTCTTCAGGGTGAGTAACCACTGGCCCGTTAAAACAAAGTCAGAGTATCAGAAATCAGCAATTTAGAAAGTGCCAGAGCACTCTAAATCTAAACATGTTCAGTTACGCTCAGATGCAACTCATCTGAATGCCTGCAGCCCGTGGCTACTTTAAATCCTGCAACTTATTTAGTTGTCGCCAATCCTGTCAGGTTTCCCCCGAAAGGCTGGCCCATGGGTGGGACTTGTGCTTTGTCTGTTAAAGTAGTGTTGGCTCCTAGTTATATAATAAGATCCTGATTAACAAACCATCATGAGTCTCCCACCTGCCTGCAGCGGGAGCCTTGACCCACTTGAAAGTCGGCAAAGATAAGATGGCACGAGCGGGAACAGAGCGACATTGGGCAGGTAAGTCGAATCACCCAATTTTAGCCCTACCACGCACCGTTCCTCCATATTTACTGCTGAGTAACAGTGTGGCTGGGACCCTCACCATGCTGCTATCTACTGATAGAGTCATAGGAGGAGAAATTCGGTATCGCCCCATTTGGGGCGCTAGTATTGGCGGTGCGCAAAGTTTAGCGCCAGGCGCAAATTATCGCCACCTCCAGCGATATTGGGTACCTGCGCCCCTGAAGGTGATTGCGGCGCTAAATCAGGCGCTGCACGACAGTCTTAAGGCGCTAACCCGGTGGCGCGACGCAACATCTCCGCGGGCGAGCGCAGCGCAAGTGCTGTCAATTATCGAGTGCAGCCAGACACACTGGCAACGGACAGCTCTTAAAGGGGCGGATCGATCATCATCTCCAGCTGCACCCTGTGCATCGTAGGCCTCAAACTCGGCGGTAACCTACCTGTGGCGTCGACAACTGCCTGAACATGGAGAGGGCCAGGGAGAGAGCGCAGCACTTCAGCGAGGGGGCATTGGATGCTCTGGTTGGCGTGGTGGAGCGCAGGCGATCTGTACTCTACCCAGAGAATGGCAGGAGGCCTCAGCACAGCGACTATCGCAGAACTTGGAGGGAGGTTTCCAACAGAGTCACCTCCAACAACATGGTTCCCAGGACTCCTGTGCAATGCAGGAAGAAGTTCAACGACCTCACTCGGGTCGTCAGGGTGAGTGCCTTTTTCAGAATCATCTTCATCCCTCCATCTGGACCTCACTTTATGGCCAGAGGGTGTGCAAAGCCCCAGTGGCCAGCTGTCATCCAGCACCCATTGTTAAGTCTGTGTGTCCCAGTTATGCTTATTATAAATCACTGGACACAGACCACAAGAATAAATTTAACAGGTTTTTACTATTCGGAGGTCAGGGCTGAACTGCCCAGTAAATCACTACACAACGCTTATATACCGGTGTGGTCACCACCGGTACTACAGTATACAGCAGCCAAGAGAAAGTAGTACATCTCTTAAGGTAGTTCTCTTAAGGTGGAACAGGTTACATACACCACACCCATGGCCCTTTCTGGGAACACACACGCACATTCAGCTCTGTGCATAATGTAAGGGCTCCTAGACCATGGGAGGCATGTCATCCCAGATCAGGGCAGTATAATGTAAGGGCTAATTGACCATGGGAGGCATGTCATCCCAGATCAGGGCTGCAGGTTTCCTCACACCCCGTCCTTTCTCTTGCAGGCCAAGCTGGCCCATAATAGAAGGCAACAGCATCAGACCGGAGGAGGCCGGCCTCACCTGCAGACCCTCACAGACCTGGAGGAGCGAGTCCATCGGATTGTGGCAAGCCGGATGATTGGCCCTGTCACCTCTGGAGATGCCGACCCCATTGTGGACAGCAATGGTAAGGTCATCACCTGTTTGACCTCTCTCCTTCCACTTGTTCCCCACACCAGCATGCTTTTTCACTCTCGAGCCAACTCAGAGAATTGCAGCACTCATGCATCCCTTGCTGCCACCCTGTCCTTTCGCTAAAGCCACTCTTGAACCTCCCTGCTTTCAGATGCTGCATCACCAGCTCGAGAGGCGGGCCCTCAAGCTGCCAGTGCGAGTGACTCTGGAGGCAATGAGGAGGAGGAAGCAGGACCATCCGTGCCACCCTTGGGCGAGCCAGCCCATGTCCAGACTGGGGAGACGCCTTCCCTGGAGGGGAGCGGGGGGGGAATGGTCTGAGGAGGATGCAGATCCAGGACCCAGCGGCCTGCAGCAACGCGAGGCGGGTAGAGAAGCTCGGGGGCACGCGTCTCCCCGGAGGGCAAGTCGGGCCGCGAGTGCTGCTGCACAGAACGCAGATGAGGTGTGTGCCCTCGCAGAAATGAGTGCCCAGGCTGGGCAGAGGCACACTGAACTCATGGCTGCAGTGGCAAGTATTACTTCCGTGAATGATTGAGACACGGACAGCAGGAGTTGAACAAAACAGGTCTTTACTGATGGAAGTCAATAGTGAAACTGAAAACAACAGAGGCTCACTAGCGCCTTTTATACAGGGGTAGTCACTGCCGGTACTGCAGTCTGAGACCAGTTATTCTCTTAAAGGTACATACACAACAATTCCTCCCCTTTTAGATAAACAGTACATAACATTCATTTAACAACTAAATGATAACGAATTACAATCACAATTACGGTTGCTAGATACATTGGTTAAGTTTAAGCAATTATAAGTTCAGTCTTTGAGGAGGCTTCCTGATTCTGTCTGGATAACGCCTCTTTGGGGTATCAGGTTCTTCTGGCAATGTTGAGTCGGGATCAATGTCGTTGTTTGGTTCATCTGCTTCCAATATTACTGGTTCTGCGGTAGCTGCAATTGGAACGTCGATTTCATTACCAGGTGTATCAGATCGTGGTGTGGAGTTGACGTTTTCCAGTGACTCTAGAATCTGGTCAGCATGGCGTCTTACAATGCTCTCCCCAACGTCCACGGTATACATGAGAGGTCCTTGCCGTGTACAAATCGTTCCTGGCTGCCATTTCTCAGTGCGGTAGTCCCAGGCCAAAACTGGTTGACCTATCTTAAAACTCCTGGTCGGCCTTTCATTCATATTCTGAAACTGCCTGTTCTCCACATCTCTTCGGACGTTTGGCTTAACCAAATCCAAGCGGCATCGTAATCTTCGATTGAAGAACATCATGGCTGGAGTTTGGTTGGTAACCGCATGTGTCGCATTCCGGTAGGCAAACAAGAAGTTGCCCACCTTGTGTTGTAGGGGTATATCTTCATTACACATTGCCTTGATAGCCTTCTTGAATGTTTGGAAAAACCTCTCGGCCAATCCATTAGTGGCTGGATGATATGGGGCAGATGTGTACCATTGTTCTTTAAGAACCTCCGGAACTCTTCAGGCACAAACTGTGGTCCATTGTCAGAGCAAATCTGTTCAGGCAGCCCATTCCTGGCGAATATGGTTCGTAAAACTGTGATAGTTTTTTCCGTGGTGGTTGAGGACATTTTTATTACCTCTGGCCACTTTGAATGTGCATCCACCGCAATTAAAAACATCGAGTCCATGAAGGGACCAGCAAAATCAATGTGCACCCTTTGCCATGGAGATGAGGGCCACTCCCATGGATGCAGAGGGGCTTGTGGTGGGGCATTTTGGACCTTCTGGCATCCTGCACAGCTCTTGGTCATCTCTTCGATTTCTCTATCGATTCCCGGCCACCACACAAACGCTCTGGCTAAGTTCTTCATTTTTACCCCACCCAGATGACCCTCATGAAGCTCATTGAGCACTCTATCCGTCAACTTTGGTGGAATTACTACTCTGGATCCACACATCAAGGTTCCTCTGCACACTGACAGCTGTTCTCTTCTCGGCGAGAATGCTGGCAGCAGTGGTTCGCCATGTGCTGGCCATCCCTTCACCGTTAAATCATAGACCCGTGATAGTGTCGGGTCATTCCGTGTTTCCTTTTCTATGTTTGCATTCGTCACAGGGAGACATTCGACTATGGTCGAGTGGAATAACTCCATTGGATCCACTGCAAGGTCTTCTTCTTCCACCGTTGGCAACGGTAGGCGTGACAATCAATCAGCAATTCCATGCCGTTTAGTTCCTTTGTACTCGATGTCATATTGGTGTGCCCTAGGAAAAGGGACCACCTCTGCAGCCGTTGTGCTGTCGTTATCGGTACGCCCTTCTGAGGGTTGAAAATGGAGACAAGAGGTTGATGATCAGTTAGTAGAGTAAATTTTTGACCGTGCAGGTAGTAATTGAACTTCTTCACCCCCCACACTAGGCTGAGGGCCTCTCTGTCAATCTGGGCGTAGTTACGCTCGGCAGAAGTTAACGAGCGTGACGCAAACGCTATCGGCCTCTCTAAACCATCAAGGAATTTATGTGACAGTACCGCCCCAATGCCGTAGGGAGACGCATCACACGCCAGTCTGATCGGCAGTGCTGGGTTGTAGTGAGCCAATACTTCCCTTGAAGTGATTAAGTCCGTACTCTTCTGAAAGGCCCGCTTACAATCATCGCCCCATTTCCATGCTACCCCCGTTCGTAGCAGGGCGTTCAGTGGGTGCAGAATTGTGGACAAATTCGGCAAAAACTTATGGTAGTAATTCACCAATCCGAGGAATGACCTCAGTTGCGACACATTTTCAGGCGCTGGGGCCTTAACAACCGCTTCAATTTTGTCAGGGGACTTATGTAACCCCTCTTCATCAATCACGTGGCCACAATACGATATCTGTTTCTTAAAAAATTCGCACTTGGGGCGGTTGGCTCGTAGCCCATGTTCCCGTAGTCTAGTGAGCACCTGTTCTAGGTTGTTAAGGTGTTCACTGTCATCTTCACCTGTCACAAGGATGTCGTCCAAGTAACACTGAGTCCCCGGAATCCCTTGCAGGACTTGTTCCATTGCTCTTTGACATATCGCCGGAGCCGATGCTACTCCGAATACCAATCGATGATACTGGTAAAGACCTTTGTGAGTGTTTATCGTGAGATACTTCCTAGAGGATTCTTCAACCTCCATCTGCAAATATGCTTGTGCTAGGTCAATTTTAGTAAAACGCTTCCCTCCAGACAGTGAGGTGAAGATGTCTTCTATCCTTGGAAGGGGATATTGTACTGTGTGAAGGACTGGGTTCACCGTCACCTTGAAATCCCCACAGATGCGAATCTTCCTTGGCTCCCCGGACTTATTGCTTAACGTTTTCTTCATGACAGGAACAATGGGTGTCGCCCACTCGCTCCAGTCGACCTTAGACAACACGCCTGCCTTCTCCAGATTCTCCAGCTCTGCCTCGACGGCTGGGCGAATTGCATATGGTACCGGTCTTGCTTTGAAGAACTTGGGAACTGCATTCTCTTCTATTTTTATCGAGGCGGTTACGCCTTTAAGCGTGCCCAGTTCTTGCTGAAATACCTCTTTGGCGTTAGCTAAGATTGTTGACAATTGTCCAGGAGTGACGTCTTCATCTTTTTTACCGTCCACCATCATTGCATGAATGGAGTGCCAATCTACGTTTATCTTCCTGATCCATTCCCGTCCCAATAACGGTGGTCCACCATTTGGCAGTATGTAGAGATACAATTTCCGTATTTTCTTGCTGTTGTATTTGATAGGCACCTTTATTTTTCCTCTGGGGTATACTTTTTGCCCCGTATACGTCGTCAAGACGATGGATGTCTCTCTCAAGGGTATGTGTGAAAATAGCCGCTCGTAGTCTCGTCGATTCATGACGGTTAGCGCTGATCCTGTATCCAATTCCATTTTAACTTGGGACCCTGCTATCATGAGGGTGACCCAAATGGTTCGGTGATCCTCTTTTGCGATTACATTGTGAAGTTTGAGACAGCTTAGTCTCCTGTTCCCGGATTCACTATCGCTCATCTGGTCTTCGGAACTACTGTCCGTCATCTTTTGTACTTTCTTGTACGGTTCCTTAGTAGCCTTTTTGTTGTCGCTGGTCTTCTTCCCAGACCTGCAAACTCGTGCAATGTGTCCCATCTTCCCACATTGCCTGCATATTTTGTCTTTGGACCAGCAGTCCTTCTGGTCATGGTTAGCTCTGCCGCAGCGATAACATTTTGCAAATCCCCATGTCATTTCATGGGTGCCGTATTCCTGTGGTTTTTGTTGAATTTCTGCAGCTCCCCTGGCTGCTGCTTCATACGATACTGCCACGCTGAAAGCTTTATCTAGCGTCAGCTCTTTCTCTGAGGGTAACTTCTTCTGTGTTCCTTCACTCAGGAGTCCACAGACAAATTTGTCCCGTAGGGTATCTGCCAGTCCTGCTCTGAACTGGCAGTGCTTTGATAGCTTGCATAGTTCCGTAAGATACTCAGCATTGCTCTCATCTTTATGCTGAGTTCTCCTGTGGAATTTAAATCTTTCTGCTATCAACAGCGGTGCAGGGTTTAGGTGTTCCTGTAGGACAGCAACAATTTCGTTAAAACTCTTCACCTTCGGTTTGGCTGGAGTAATCATGTCCCGCAATAGGCCGTACGTTCTAGCGCCCATTAAGTTTAGCAATATCGATGCCTTTTTCTCCTCCGCTATTTCATTTGCCTCGAAATATACCTCGACTCTTTCCACATACGTGGTCCAGTCCTCTATTGTATTATCAAAAGCAGTGATACAGCCAGTCTTCGGCATCTTGCAAATCTAAAATAGCGCCCCCCGCGCTTTGCCTTCTTCCCCGATTTAACAAAATGGCGCCTCCCGCGCTTTGCCTTCTTCCCCGCTGCTTAAGATGGCGCCTCCCGTGCTTTGCCTTCTTCCCCGCTGTTGTTAGCGCTGCTTTCCACGGTTCCTGTTGCAACCTGCAGCTCCTTGCGGTTTCTTGCGCGTTTAATATTTCTTTTTTTATTATTTTCCCGTCGTGGAACAACCCTGTGGGACTCTTGCCTCCCTCTTCGCGGGTTTATACGCAGCCCGGCTTCGTAGCACCGGCCGCGCCCTGTGTGCTCCACCCTCTCTCTCTCTTCTTCCCGACAACGCTGCTCGGCCCGGTTGCAAACCACCCGCTCGAGTTCGCGACCGCCGCAGCCCAGGAAGGATCAGTGCACTACCTGCCACCAGCCCGATTAGCTGAAGCACCATCGACAGGAACCAGGCCCCGCTTCCGACAACTTCTCCAGCAATCTTCAACTCCACAAACACAGGGGCGGATGCCCACGGTCGATGCCCGTTTCTACTGCCTCTTACTTTCTTTTCTTTCTGGCCTCGACCTCTGCTCACTTCGCTGTAGGAATGGGTCCCAGGAGTTGGTGCAGACTGTAGGTAGGTTCGTATCTGCTCGTCGCCAGTATTACGTCCGTGAATGATTGAGACACGGACAGCAGGAGTTGAACAAAACAGGTCTTTACTGATGGAAGTCAATAGTGAAACTGAAAACAACAGAGGCTCACTAGCGCCTTTTATACAGGGGTGGTCACTGCCGGTACTGCAGTCTGAGACCAGTTATTCTCTTAAAGGTACATACACAGCAGCAAGGATGCCCAATTGCATTGAGACACTGGCAAGGAGTGTCCAGGACTTCGGCGCAGCACAGGCAAGGAGTGTGCAGGACTTCGGCGCAGCACTGGCAAGGATTGTCCAGGACTTCGGCGAAGCACTGGCACCTGCCACGCAAGTGCTGAGTGCTGCCACGCAGTCAGTGGCTGGTTTCATGCAGACGCAGATTGAGGCCACGCGAGCACTGACTGCTGCCACCCTCGCTGGATTGGGCAGGATTCCCCGGGGCCCTCACCACGCCACAGCAGGCCAGCAATCTGTGCACCAGCCAATTGCTGCGCATGCTGCAGTGCTGCCCCGTCAGAGTGCCAGTGTGTCAGCCGACCAGGGAGCTGCTGTCCGCTCTCAGGATGACCGCATTCCTGATGCCACCACTGGTACTTCTCCACTGCAGCTGCCACCACCTGTAGGACAGACTACTGCCGCCCATGCACAAGGGCATCTGCGGTCTCAGTTTTGGACAGTCAGCAGGCCTCCCCCAGCCTTGCTGCAGCCACTGGGGTCCCATTACGGAGGAGCTGCAGGGCGGGAAGGGGGCAATTCCGCAAGGGAAGCAGATCACCATCGAGGGGCAAAAAGTAGGAAAGATAATGGAATATTTACTCAAAGATGTAATAGAAAAACATCTTGAAACCAAAAATATAATAAAGAGTAGTCAGTACTGATGTCAAAAGGGAAGGTTATGCTTGACCAACCTTACTGAATTATTTGGAGAAGGAACAGAAAGTGTAGACAAGAATAATATATTTGGATTTTCAATAGGCCTTTGATAAGGTACCGCATAGTAGACTCATGACTAAGGTCAGAGCATGTGGAGTCAGTGGACAAGTAGCAGAATGGATAGCTAGCTGGCTACAAAATGGAAAACAGGGAGTAAGGCTAACTATTCAGACTGGCAAAAGGTGAGAAGTGGTGTTCCATTAGGATTGGTACTGGGAGGGACCACTGTTGTTCACCATTTACATAAACGATTTGGACTCGGGAATTGAAAGTACAATTTCAAAATTTACGGATGACACCAAATTGAGGGTATAGTACTTACTGAGGAAGACTGCAACAAATTACAAGACGATATTAATAAACTTGCAGAGTGGGCATGTAATTGGCAAATTAATTTCAATATAGATAAGTGTGAGGTGTTACATTTTTGTAGGAAGAATAAGGATTCCACATACTGCTTGGATATTAAGTCTAAATGGGGTAGAAGTGCAAAGGGATCTAGGAGTATAGATTCACAAATCATAAAAAATAATACAGGTTAATATGGCAAAAAAAATCATAGATGGATAGAATTGAAAAGCAGAGAAATTAAGTTAAACTTGTATAGAACCACACTTGGAGTACAGTGCACAGTGCTGGTCTCCATATTATAAGTATATAGAGACACTAGGAAAAGTGCAAAAAAATATTCACAAGGATAATACCAGAACTGAAAGGATATACTCAAGTAAAGGCTGAACAGGCTGGCGCAAGAGAAAACTGAGGGGTGACCAGATAGAAGTCTTTAAGATAATGAAATGGTTTGATAAGGTAGACATAGGGAGAATGTTTCCACTTGTTGGGGAGATCAAAACTAGGGGCCATAAATATAAGATAGTCACCAATAAATCCAATAGGGAATTCAGCAGAAATGTCTTTACCCAAAGAGAGGTATGAATGTGGAATTCACTACCACAAAGAGTAGCTGAAATGAATAGCATAGATGCATTTAAGGGGATGCTAGATAAACATATGAGGGAGAAAGGATTAGAAGGATTTGCTGATTGGGTTGGATGAAGAGGGGTGGGTGGATGCTCTTGTGGAGCGCCAACATTAACCAGTTTCTGTGTTTTAGGCTCTATGTAACTCTACGTAAGCTCATGGATGGCAAGGACCTTGCTCCAAGTGAATGGACATTCTGGAGGGAGATGCAGAGAGGAGCAGTGATACCTGATCCACTGGCAGAGTCCACAGGGTCAACACTGGGAGGGGTGAATTGGACGGGAAGGAGGTTGACAATATTAGCCTCCAGTGGACGTGCTGGGCAGGAAGATCGGTGAGACAGTAGGATAGAATAGTTGGGGATGCTGCTCTTAAGGAGACAGTGATGAGTGCCTCGATGGACCCTTCAGAGGATGCCTAGAGAGGCACAGAGGAAAGATGTAGGGTTATCCAAGAGGGAATCAAGCCTGGGACGGCAGCAGGAGAGTAAGAAGGTCAAACAGTGGTGAATGGTTGGGGTAAGGATTGGGGGGGCGGGTGGAGGAAGAATAGCCGAGTGTGGAGAAATGAAAGGAGGCATGACAACAGAAGAGAGGAGCCAAGGCGGGACATCCTCCCATACTGTCCGCTCTAGACGAGGTCTAAGCATTCCTGCCACATTTTGCATAAGCGCAACTTGCACGACCCTATTCTGATCTGAAGCTTAGGGGCATGACCAGAAATCTTCCACAGGCTTTTCGATGATCTTGAGATGATGTAATACACCCTGAAACAATTCTCCCTACCTCCCAAATATATAATTTATGGCCAACTCTTCCGCCAACTCAAAAACCTTCTGCTCTTGTAATCAGTTTAAATTGAGTATGTTAATACATCTCAAAATCCACCATTGGAATAAACGGGTCTTTTTCCGAGTGGCAGGCAGTGACTATTGGGGTACCGCACAGATTGGTCCTTGGACCCCAGCTATTCACAATATATATTAATGACATAGACAAGGGAACTAGATGTAATATCTCCAAGTTTGCAGATGACACAAAGCTGGGTGGGCGTGTGTGCTGTGAGAAGGATGCCGAGAAACTCCAGGATGATTTGGACAGGTTGGGTGATTGGGCAGAAGCATGGCAGATGCAATATAATGTGGATAAATGTGAGGTTATCCACTTTGGTGGCAAAAACAGGAAGGCAGATTATTATCTGAATAGCAATAGATTGGGAGAAGGGGAAGTGCAACGAGACCTGGGTGTCCTTGTGCACCAGTCGCTGAAGGTAAGCATGCAGGTGCAGCAGGCGGTTAAGAAGGTAAATGGTATGTGGCCTTCGTAGTGAGAGGGTTTGAGTACAGGAACAAGGATGTCTTGCTGCAGTTGTACAGGGCCTTGGTGAGACCATATCTTGAGTATTGTGTGCAGTTTTGGTCGCCTTATCTGAGGAAGGATGTTCTTGCCATGGAAGGAGTTCAGCGAAGATTCACCAGGCTGATACCTGGGATGGCAGGAATGACGTATGAGGAGAGATTGGGTCGATTGGGCTTGTACTCGCTGGAGTTTAGAAGAATGAGAGGGGATCGCATTGAAACTTATAAAATTCTGACAGGACTGGACAGACTAGATACAGGAAGGATGTTCCCGATGGTCGGGGAGCCCAGAACCAGGGGTCACAGTCTAAGGATAAGGGGTAAGCCATTTAGGACAGAAATGAGGAGGAATTTCTTCACCCAGAGAGTGGTGAACCTGTGGAATTCTCTACCACAGAAGGCAGTAGAGGCCAATTCATTAAATATATTCAAGAAGGAGTTGGATATATTTCTTAAGGCTAAAGTGATCAAGGGGTATGGGGAGAAGGCAGGGACAGGGTACTGAATTTGGATGATCAGCCATGATCGCATTTAATGGCGGAGCAGGCTCAAGGGGCCGAATGGCCTACTCCTGCTCCTATCTTCTATGTTTCTATGTTTCTGTTTCATATCCATGTTTTTCATAATTTTAAGAACTCAGGTTATATTCATTTTCAATCTTCTTTTAAAAGAAGGACTTGCATTTATATAGCACCCTTCACTACTTCAGGATGTCCCAAAGCGCTTTATAGCCAATTAAGTATTTTTGAATTGTAGTCACTGCTGTGATGTAGGAAACACTTCAGACAATTTGTGCAAAACAAGATCCCACAAACAGCAATGAGATAATGACCAAATAATCTGTTTTTTTTGTGATGCTGAATGAGGGATAAATATTGGCCAGGACACTGGGGATAACTTCCCTGCTCTTCTTCAAAATTTCTTCACCGAGAGAGTGGTGAACCTGTGGAATTCTCTGCCACAGAGGGCGGTGGAGGCCAGTTCATTAAATATATTCAAGAAGGAGTTGGATATATTTCTTAAGGCTAAAGGGATCAAGAGATATGGGGAGAAGGCAGGGACAGGGTACTGAATTTGGATGATCAGCCATGATCTCATTGAATGGCGGAGCAGGCTTGAGGGGCCGAATGGCCTACTCCTGCTCCTATCTTCTATGTTTCTATGTTTCTATGCGCTTCTTCAAAATAATGGGATCTTTCACGTCCACCTGTGCGAGCAGACAGGGCCTTGTTTAAAATCTCATCCGAAAGATGGCACCTCTGACCGTGCAGCACTCTCTCAGTACTGCACTGGAGTGTCAGCCTAGAATTTTCTGCTCAAGTCTGTAGGGATTGGCTGGTGCCAACATCAGTGGGTGCATGGGCCTGAAGGATTTTTGGACTTTTAAAATGGATATGTACCCTTTTAAAATGTGTAATGATCAGTAACCTGTCATTCTGGAATGGTACACTAGGTGGTGCTGTATGTATATAAGAGTGGGCTACCCATGATGCACTAGGCTACCCACAAGGCAGCAGTCAAGATGGAGGCCTCTACAGACACTGTACCTAGTCCACATGTGCTCAATAAAGTGTCTAGCAAAAGCTAGCTGTTCTTAATAAAAACGACTAGTTATTAATGAACATAACATGGTACCAGGATTGGTAAGATCTGCTGAATATTGTGCAATGCGACATGCAGAATTTGAAGCCACCAGAGCGTTTCAAACTCACAGGAAATGTCGAATACAGTTGGCAGACTTTTAAACAACAATTCGAACTCTACATTGCTGCCATCGGGTACGGTATGAAGCCAGACGCAAGGAAAATAGCGTTGCTGCTCACGGTTGCAGGCCCACAGGCGATAGAGGTATTTAATACATTTGTATTTAATCCAGAGGAGAACAGAGAAAAATTAGATGATGTGCTAAAGAAGTTTGATACACATTGTTCTCCCAAAAAGAATGAAACCTATGAGAGGACCATCTTCCGTTCTCAGACACAGCAGCAAAATGAGACTTTTGATAGCTTTTTGACTGATCTGAAACTGAAAGCACAGACATGTAATTTCACTGAGCTGAAAGCATCCATGATTCGTGACCAGATTGTGTTTGGTGTTCATGATAAAAAAAGTCAGGGAACGTTTGTTGAGAGAAACCGGACTAACATTGGAAATTGCTGTGAAAATATGCCAAGCTAGCGAGCTAGCTCAAAAGCATGCCAATACTTTCAGTGAAATCAATGATGATGCGATTGCAGTAAGTGCTGCTGTCGGTGCTGTGTCCTACAAGGGGAAGAAACATGGGCAGAACAGAAGTGAAAAGCAATCGGAGGAAGGAATTTTTAATTGTAAACGCTGTGGTTACAAACACCAGTTAAAACAATGTCCAGCATTTGGAAAAATGTGCACAAAATGTCATGGAAAGAATCACTTTGCCAAACAATGCTTTTCAAAAGTAAAAACAAAGAAAGGGCAACAAGTCCGAGTTAATGTGATTGAGGACACTGATTTAAGTGAGACATTTTTTGTACGAATGGTGTCATGTGACAATGTCAAAAATGATACAGAAAATGTGCAGCCCTCAGATATGGACAATGCTGAACATAAAATTAATGCAGTAAAAGAGGACAAATGGATGATCCCCCTGCAGATAAATGGAGCATTAGTTACATTGAAACTAGACACTGGGGCAAAAGCAAACTTAATCAGTATGAGTGACATTAACAATATGAAAGAAAAGCCCAAAATACAGAAAAAGTCAGCACTACTGAAGGACTATAATGGACAGAAAATAGATAGCTTAAGTGCATGCAGACTTAAAGTGACAGTCAAAGACAAAGTGCATCATCTCATGTTTTCTGTTGTGGCTGAAGGACTTGATTCACTACTGGGTGACAAAGCTTGTGAGGACTTAGAACTGGTCAAGAGAGTCTACCGTATAAACTGTGCCATAAGCAGACCAGATGACTCAATGGATTCTGCAGTGAGTAATTTCCAGGACGTGTTCAAAGGATTTGGAGTTCTACCATTCACTTACAAGATCCAGCTAAAGGAGAATGCTCAGCCAGTGTTACATGCTCCACGAAGAGTTCCAGCACCCCTGCGTGACTGGCTCAAGAATGAACTGGACAGAATGACCACACTAGGAGTCATCAGGAAAGTCGAAGAGCCAACAGACTGGGTTAACTCCATGGTATGTGTAAAGAAAAAGAACAATGATCTAAGAATATGCATGGATCCAAAGGACTTAAATGCAAACATAAAACGTGAACACTACCAGATTCCCAAGTGAGAAGAAATCACCAGTGAAATGTCAGGTGCCAGATACTTTACAAAGCTCGATGCCTCACAAGGATTTTGGCAACTAAAACTGGATGAAGAGAGCACCAAATACTGTACCTTCAACACACCATTTGGCAGGTATTGTTTCCTCAGAATGCCTTTCGGGATAATATCTGCATCTGAAATCTTTCATAGAGCGATGGAACACATAATTGAAGGTCTGGAAGGAGTTCGGGTCTATGTTGATGACATCATCATCTGGGGCTCCACACTGAAAGAATACAATGAGAGACTGACTAAAGTGTTACAGAGCATACGCCAGAATGGACTGAAGCTCAACAAAGCCAAGTGTCAGTTTGGCATCCAGGAAGTCACTTTCCTAGGAGATAATCTATCTGGTAAAGGAATAGAGCCAGATATGGAAAAAGTAAACGCCATACTCAAAATGCCCTGACCCACTGACAAAAAAGGAGTGCTACGCATCATGGGGATGATAAACTTCATTGGAAAGTTCATTCCTAACTTGTCAGCCAAGACAGCCTGTCTGCGAGACCTGCTACATAAAACAAATGAGTTCGCATGCACAGAAAGACATGAACAAGAGTGGATAAACCTCAAAACAGTGCTGGCTTTGACCTAACAAAAAGAATCAAAGTGTCAACGGATGCATCAAAAGATGGCCTAGGTGCGGTCTTGCTACAAGCAGAGGGTGAAGATTGGAAGCCTGTTGCCTATGCCTCCAGGTCTATGACTGATACTGAGTGTCGATACGCCCAGATTGAAACGGAATGTCTAGGCTTGGTAGTTGGACTAGAAAAGTTTCATGGCTACATATATGGACTTCCCACCTTCACAGTTGAGGCAGACCACAGCCCACTGGTTGCCATCATAAAAAAGAACCTGAATGAGATGTCTCCAAGGATTCAACGACTCATGATGAAGCTGCAAAGATATGACTTTGAACTGATCTACACACCAGGCAAATACATAGTGTTAGCAGATGCACTATCCCGAGCACCCACAATGAGTCATGTGAGCTCTACTGAAGAAGACGTGGATGTTCATGTGAGTATGGTCACTGCTGCGCTGCCTGTGTCAGACACAAAATCAAAGCAAATAGCAGAAGAAACAGTAAAAGATACAGTATTACAAACAGTAATAGAGAACATTCATCATGGTTGGCCAAAAGGTTCCTGTCCAAAATATTTTCACATAAGGTCAGAATTGAGTGTCGCAAGTGGACTATTACTATAACAGAACAGAATAGTCATTCCACAGGCTCTACGTCAAGACATGCTCAAAAGGATTCATGAGGGACACCTCGGAATTGAAAAATGCAAAAGGAGGGCAAGAGACACTGTTTATTGGCCTGGCATAAATAAGGACATTGAGAACATGATAGGCAAATGTGAGACATGTCAGAAACACCAAAACAAACAAGCAAAGGAACCAATGATAGTAGCTGACATACCAACAGCAGCATGGCAAAAGGTTGGTATGGACCTTTTTCATTTAAATGGTAAAGACTATCTAATAGTGATTGACTGCTATTCTAACTATCCTGAGATGGCGCTGCTCTCAAGCACCACAGCAAGCAGTGTCATAATGCATGTGAAATCCATCTTCACCAGACATGGAATTCCCAGGATTGCTGTTAGCGACAATGGTCTGTGCTTCAACTGTAAGAAGTGGCAACAGCTTGCAGCACATTATGACTTTCAACACCTCACATCCAGTCCTTTGTATGCTCAGTTGAATGGTAAGGCAGAGAAAGGTGTTCAAGTTCTCAAGCAGCTACTGAAGAAAGCAACAGAAAGCAAGTCTGATCCTTATCTCGCCCTGCTGAGCTACCGAGCCTCACCTTTAGACTCTGGTTCTTCACCTGCGGAACTCCTAATGGGTCGCAAGTTGCGTACCATGCTACCCTGCTGTGCAAAAGAAAAGCAGAGTAAGGAACTGAGACAGAGACTTCAACTGTTAAAGCTGAAACAGAAATCATACTATGACAAGTCATCCAAAACTCTGAAACCATTGACAAGGGATGATGTTGTCAGGATTGAGGATCCAGATGCATGGAACAGGAAAGCTACAGTTCTTGAGGAAGTAGGACCAAGGTGATACACTGTTAGAACTGAGGAAGGACAGATTCTCAGGAGGAACCGCCGTTCCCTCCTAAAAACACAAGAGACTATCGAAGAGCAAATCGATGACAATGCCGCAACTGAATCTTGTCACTCACCACCAGAACAATCTAACACAAATACACATACAGGCTCTCATGAAAACATACCAGACTTACCTGTGCTGAGAAGATCCACACGTGAATTTAAAAAAGCCTGATAGACTTAATCTTTGAGTATAAAGAAAACTACATTGAAAATGTATTGACTGTTGAAGATGTTTATGTTGTTATTGATTGATATTGATTGATACTGATTTTGTTTAACCTCAAAGAAAGGGGGATGTAATGATCAGTAACCTGTCATTCTGGAATGGTACACTAGGTGGTGCTGTATGTATATAAGAGTGGGCTACCCACGATGCACTAGGCTACCCACAAGGCAGCAGTCAAGATGGAGGCCTCTACAGATACTGTACCTAGTCCACATGTGCTCAATAAAGTGTCTAGCAAAAGCTAGCTGTTCTTAATAAAAACGACTAGTTATTAATGAACATAACAAATGGAGACGCACATGGGCTGCATTCCAAAATGGAGTTTGGACTTCTCCACTTTAAAAAAAAAGGACTGACTTTTGGTTTCTGTGAAGATAGCAGGAATTGTCTGTCTTTTGGGTTGCCATGGGACCAGTCTCAATGCAGATGCCATGAAAGGCAGGGGCCTTTTCATATTCGAATTTGGGCGATTTGTGGAAAAACACCTTTTTGGATAGAGAACTGGTTGGCAGACAGGAAGCAAAGAGTTGGAATAAACCGGTCTTTTTCCGAGTGGCAGACAGTGACTAGTGGGGTACCGCAGGGATCGGTGCTAGGACCCCAGTTATTCACAATATATATTAATGATCTAGATGAGGGAACTAGATGTAATATCTCCAAGTTTGCAGATGACACAAAGCTGGGTGGGCGTGTGTGCTGTGAGGAGGATACAGAGAAACTCCAGTATGATTTGGACAGGTTGGGTGATTGGGCAGATGCAGTATAATATGGATAAATGCGAGGTTATCCACTTTGGTGGCAAAAACAGGAAGACAGATTATTATCTGAACGGCAATAGATTGGGAAAAGGGGAAGTGCAATGAGACCTGGGTGTCCTTGTGCACCAGTCGCTGAAGCGTGCAGGTGCAGCAGGCGGTTAAGAAGGCAAATGTTATGTTGGCCTTCATAGCGAGAGGATTCGAGTACAGGAGCAAGGATGTCTTCCTGCAGTTGTACAGGGCCTTGGTGAGACCGCACCTTGAGTATTGTGTGCAGTTTTGGTCGCCTTATCTGAGGAAGGATGTTCTTGCCATGGAGGGAGTGTAGCAAAGATTCACCAGACTGTAGGATTCTCAAAATTATCAGGTCCCTCATTACGAAACAAAACCCTATTAAAGTGAATTTGGACCCTGGCTAAAAACTTCAGGAGTGATAAAAGGGCATGTTGGGCCTAACACGGCGATTCAAGATCAGAAAACAGACTTGGCATTTTAAAAGGACATGTTCAGGCATGTTTGGGGAAAAGGCTGCATCAAAGAATGGGATCTACCTCTGCAGTAGACAGTTTGAGTATTTGAGATAATCAAACTGTCTGGGGGGAACTGTAAATGTCACTCAGCCCCTATCAAGAAATTTACATGCTAACAATAGACCCACAGAAGAACAGCCTCATAGAACCCATTCAAAAACATGCATAAAGCAAATTGTTTAGCCAACCTACAAAGAATCTCAGGCCCCACAGGAAACTCAAAGCTTGAGGACAATTCACCACAATTAGATAAGAGCTCAGCAGCTCAGGAAAACCATCTCAAAACTACTTCTCACATTTTTAAACTACTTCAACAACTCAGGAAGCCATCCCGAAACCGATTAAACAATTTAAGATTAGGAGGCCCCAATTAGTATAATTGAAAGCCTGTTTTCTTTAGACAGAGAAGTCAAGAAGTTCGAAAGACTCGTCAGGGAGGTTTCAGCAGAACTGTTCAAACAGTTGAAAACGGTTCAGCAAGGTGGGAGTTCAAGAAGTACAGAGAGTTCCATGTTCGAGTTCAGTAAATGCAAGCATTTCGAAGCAGTTCTCTCTCTCGAAGAAGAAGAAGAAGAAGTAACACACAAGAAGAAACCAGAGCAACAGTTTCAGTGACCATCGGACACCTCGAGGCAACAAGGGCCTTACGAAACAACCAACTGAACATTACCATCAGCCAACCGGGTAGTATTGGGCCACCGCGACCAAAGAAAACCAACTCGGAAGAAAACGAAGATTCGCAAGTTTTTCCACTCTACAAACTGTCAAGGATTCATTTGGTGAGCATTATCCCTGGTCCTTTAGAGTCCAACTTAGCTAGTAAGGTGGGATTGGGAGGGGTGAGATATTTGTCTACTGTAATTTTCCCTCATGTATGTCGAAGTGTTTCCCCATTTACTAGAGTGTTATTATTGTGTTGAATTTTCTTTCTCAAATAAAAATCAAAGTTCTTGCACCAAAAGCCAGTTGTCTGCTGCACTTTTATCACAACCCCCAAATAAGTCCAAGGTCTAGAACCAAGGGAGTGGGAGCGATTTGAACCGCTCATAAGTCAGAGGTGAAGCTGATCCCACACACTACCCCCTACATAATGGTGACCGCGGCACGAGCTTGGCAAAAGGGATGTGATGCAGTAGACACTGTTTTTAAGGAGAGAACTAAGATGGAAGAGAGGATTTCCTCTTACGTGTTCGAGAAATTAAATGTAACAAAGAAATGGGTGCTCAGTCTGTTGCGCGCTGAGCGTCTGATGGACGCTGCAGCCAAATGGACTGAGAGCAAGGATCATAAAAAGTCTGTGGAGAAAGCCATCTGGTTAGTCTGCTCCCGCCGACAGATCCAGCTTTTAGATAAACGCATTGAGGCACTAACAGAAGAGCTGCGGGAATCAGCTCAGCTGTCTCAAGCAAGGGTTCTAGCAGGGGAAGGATTATTGGAGGAATTAAACGCTCAAAGCCAGGAAAAGATGCAGATAATGGAAAAGCATAGGAACAGACAGGAATACTTTCGGTGTCAGGTCACCAAGGCAAAAAGTAATGAATTAGTGTTACGAAAAGAGAATGCACGCCTTGCCAAGCAAGTAAAAGAGCAGGAGGAGAGGTTGAGAGACGTACAGGCAGCTTATAAGATAGCAAGCACTAGGGGGTTTGAAACGGGAGATCACGGCCCCTGTCAGAAGCAGATCGATAGTTTAAACCTTGCTCTGTCCAGGGCAAAAGGCACGGTGTGCCTAATAAGCCCAGGTGCAGCCCGGATGGGCCTGGAAGTAGAAGGGGAAACTGTTCAGACGTCACCTGTGGCGTCGGGGACCAACCTGGTTGGGCAGCAGGAGGGACGGGCAATTTGTGAGGCTGGCAGGGAGAGCACACCACCACCACCTGTGGCGCCAGGTTTTAACTCGCTTTGGCAGCAGGGAGGGGTGGGCGAGCCAAAGCAGGAAAGGTCGGAGCCGGGGCCGATGTGCCCGGTCCGGCAGCAAAAGTTTGGCCCGCCCGGCGGTGGTGGGGGTCAGGGACCCCTGGAAAGCCAATTCGTGGTTCCCCATGGTACCCAACAGCTTAGGGCTATGATAAGCCACCTGAACAAACTCACCCAAAAGGGAGACCCCTCGGTCCACTTCATGGAAGTGGAACAGGCAACAGGCATCAACAAGTGTGATGACTCCGAGATGGCCAAAATGCTCCTTTTCTCTCTGGATGGCAAATTGTACCAGTCCCTCTCTGCGGAGAGCAAGAAAGGTCAAGGGGGTACACTGCCATCTGGGAGGAAGTTCTGGAGGCCATGGGTATGAACGATGGTAGTCCTTTCTCCCGGGTGGAGAAGACAACACAGCTAGCGGGGGAGACCCCACAGGCTTTCGCAGACAGGCTGTGGCCTGTGTACAAGAGTGCCTGCAATGGGGATCTCAACCGGCCTCACCTGAATCAGGACGAGTTGGCCCACTGGCTCCGAAGCCTGGTGGCAAACAGCTTGCCGCGGATCAGGGCCAAGGCTGAGCTGTGGTTTGACCCAAAAGGCCCCCAGGTCACAGAGGAGACAGTGGTCAGACAACTGACCCTGGCTCACTGGAACGGTAGAGGGATAGAAGAACACCCACCAAAAGGAAAGGTTCATGAAATGAAACCCAGCCAGAATAAGAAAGAATGGCACCAGGAAGGGGGTAACCCTTCCGACTTGAAGCGTAACTGCTTCGGATGTGTAATGTTATCTTATATCGTAGTATTAAGAGGCTTACGAGTAGATATCGTTGAGTACTCTTTATTAGGTCTTGAGTCAGTGCCAGCTCGTGTATTACTGCCGCATGGCCAAGATGGCTTCCTATTTATACGACTGCCGTCAAGCAGCTGTCTTTACTACAGCTACTGTAAAGCAGCTGTCTTTACTACAGCTACAGTTATCTGTACATCTTTCCCCCTCAACGATGACATAAACAGTAAACACCATAACATAACATAACACATAGAACACATATTAACAACATATAAAAACAGTCAGTGTAACTACTATTAATTACTATTAACAACATGTAAAAACTGTCAGTGTAACTATACCTTGCAATAACTGCCGGTACATATAAACACTACCCACACCCAGAAGTCCATTAGCTGTTTACAGTCTTTCCCTTGTCTACAGGTCGAGTCTAACAACAGGCTTTCTGGTGCGCTGTGACCTGTGTAGCTGAGCGGGTATTTGCTAGGCCAACCCAGTTGTGTCCATTAATTTCATTTCTGTACCACACGGATCCCTTGTCTCATTGTCACCCCTGTGTACTTCATCACTTTGTGGCATTGCCCTCGTCTCCTCGTCACTCTGTCGGATTTCCATCATCAACTTATCCTCTCTGACCTCCTGCAGCTGATAGGTCTCGGTGGTTTTCAGTAGCTGCCTCCTGTTTCTGCGATACACATTGCCATTTTCTGTCATGACACTGTATGACCTGGGGGCGACCTGTTGTAGAACGGTGGCTCTTTGATTCCATGACCCAGGCCCTTCAATACGAACTACTTCCTTCTCCTGTAGAGGCACTAGTGCAGTGGCTGTGTGGTCATGGAGCGTTTTTTGTTTCCGCTGAAGTTTCCGGGCCTTGTCTGCCCATACCTCATCTCTGTGATCAGGTGTGACATACCTGGGAAGTTGAGTACGGATTTTGTGACCCAGTAAGAGCTCAGCTGGAGACTTGCCACTTTCCAGCGGGGCCGCCCTATACGACATCATGGCCAGATATGGGTCAGTGTTGCTGTGTGCTGCTTTCTTTAATAGTCTTTTCACAATCTGTACCTCCTTCTCCGCCTTTCCATTGGCTTGAGGGTAGAGCAGGCTAGAGGTTACATGCTTAAACTCATACTCTGTAGCAAACGACTGAAACTCATGACTGGCATAGGGAGAGCCATTATCAGAGACCAGAGTTAGAGGGATGCCCTGCCTGGAAAAGATTGACTTCAGGTGAGTTATCACAGCTCTTGACGTGGTGCTGGGTAGGAGAGCAATCTTAGGATAATTAGAGTAATAATCAATAACTAACAAATAGTCTTTTCCTTTGTAGTGAAATATATCAGTTCCTACCTTTTCCCAAGGTTGTGATGGGAGCTCTGTGGTAATGAGGGGCTCTTTTGTTTGCTTGTAGTGATACTCCTGACATGTAGCACACTCACTGATCATCTGGTCAATGTCAGAGTTCATGTTTGGCCAGTAGAGTGCCTCACGTGCTCTCCTTTTTGACTTTTCCACACCCAGGTGCCCTTCATGTATCCTGTGAAGCATTTCTCGTCGCATAGAGATGGGCACTACAATCCTGTCACACTTAAGCAGTATTCCACTGACCACAGAAAGCTCAGACTGAATATGATGATATTGTTTACATGACCCTTTCTTCCAACCCTCTTGAAGATTTCTCATCACTTTCCTCAGAACAGGCTCCTTTGATGTCTCTGTGGCTATCTTTGATAGTTGTTCCTGTGAGGCGGGCAATGCTGCATAGACCATATCCACATGAAGGGCCACATCCTCTTCTGTTTCACTGTTTTGTGTGGCACGAGGCACAGCCCTGGATAGTGTATCTGCTATGAACATTTGTGTCCCTGGCACATATGTGAGCTCAAAATCATAACATTGTAGTCTCATCATTAGGCGCTGTATCCGTGATGACATGTCACACAGATTCTTTTTTGCGATCCCTAGCAGTGGCTTATGGTCAGTTTCTAGGATAACCTTGGGAAGTCCATAGATGTAGGTATGACATTTTTCACACCCAAATGCCAAGCCCAGGCACTCCTTCGCTATTTGCGCATACCGGCACTCTGTAGCCGTCATGGTGCGTGACGCATATGCCACTTGTCGCCATTCTCCTTCATCTTCCTGTAGAAGGACAGCCCCTAATCCATCCTTAGAGGCATCTGTGGACACTTTTGTCCTCTTTTCAGGGCAGAAGAACTTCAGTAGGGGTTCACTTGCGAGAATGTGTAGCAGCCCCTTCCATTCATTCTCATGTTCATGTCCCCATTGGAACTCTGTCTCTTGGTGCAGCAGTTTTCTCAAGTGAGCGGTTTTTACTGCCAGATTTGGAATTAATTTCCCTAGGTAATTAACCATGCCAAGGGCCCGCTGAACCCCTTTCTTGTCCTTTGGTTTTTCCATGTCATGTATGGCCTTTACCTTTGACTTGTCTGGCTGAATCCCTTCTGCAGAAATCTTGTCCCCGAGGAATGTGATTTCATTGATGTGGTAACCTAAAAAAGGGTAACAGGACTGCCAAAGGGAAACAGACACTGCGGATAGAGGATCATTTCCACAACAACTCGGACCCCCGGCGCATGTGGCAAGGCACCCAGTCCATCACTGACTACAAGGGCAAAAACACCAGCCCCCCGGTTAGCGATGCCTCCCTTCCGGAGGAGCTTAACAACTTCTACGCTCGCTTCGACAGGGACAACAGGGAGCCGGCTACCAAAGCCTTGCCACCCCCGGAAGACCAGGTGCTCACTCTGTCGACCTCCGACGTAAGGGGTGTTCTACGCGGAGTGAACACACGAAAGGCTGCTGGACCGGATAGCATCCCTGGACGGGTACTCAAGGAATGTGCTGATCAGCTGGCTGATGTCTTCACCGCCATCTTCAATCTGTCATTGGCCCAGGCAGTAGTCCCTACATGCTTCAAGACCGCTACCATTATTCCTGTGCCAAAACAAACGGCTATGACGTGCCTGAATGACTATCGACCTGTCGCACTCACACCCATCATAATGAAGTGTTTCGAGAGACTGGTCCTGGCTCACATCAAAGCCAGTGTTCCCGCCTCTCTTGACCAACACCAGTTTGCCTATCGTGCAAACAGATCAACGGAGGATGCAATCACAACTGCTCTACACTCGGCACTGAATCACTTAGATGGTAAAGAGGCCTACATCAGAATGCTGTTCATAGACTACAGCTCAGCATTCAACACTATCGTCCCCAACAAGCTGGCCACCAAACTCCAAACTCTTGGCCTGAACACTTCCCTCTGCAACTGGACCCTGGACTTCCTAACAAACAGACCCCAGTCTGTCAAATTAGGTAACCACACCTCCCCCCCCGACCCTGAACACGGGGGCCCCACAAGGATGTGTGCTGAGCCCCCTCCTCTACTCCCTCTTCACCCACGACTGTGTTCCAGCACCATCATCAAGTTTGCGGGTGATACCACGGTAGTAGGCCAGATCACCAACAACGATGAGTCAGCCTACAGGGAGGAGGTCCAGCATCTCGTGAAGTGGTGCGCCGATAACAACCTGGCCCTTAACATCAAGAAAACCAAAGAAATCATTGTGGACTTCAGGAAGTCTAAAGGCGGAAGTCACACCCCCATCCACATCAATGGGGCTGTGGTGGAAAGGGTGGACAGCTTTAAGTTCCTCGGAGTCCACATCACGGAAGACCTCTCCTGGTCCCTCAATACCTCCTCTCTGGTGAAGAAGGCCCAGCAGCGCCTATATTTCCTAAGGAGGCTGAAGGGATGTAACCTGTCACCCCTGATCCTCTCTAACTTTTACCGCTGCACAATAGAGAGCATCCTGACGAACTGTATCACAGTATGGTATGGTAGCTTTAGCTACTATGACCGGAAAGCCCTGCAGCGGGTAGTCAAAACTGCCCAACGCATTACCGGCACCCGGCTACCAACCATAGAGCACATATACCAGAAACGCTGTTTACGGAGGTGTAAGATTTGAAATTTTCATTAATAATCACGCAGTAAAATAGGATTAATAAGACAGTTTTATTGACCAAAAGAAGCTTGTACAGAGAAACCTTTGAAAAAAAGGGCACACAAAATGGCCGCCAGACCTCGTGACCAGCTTCTGGGACCATTTGAATTTCTGTTACTGCAAGTCAGACAGGCTTGTGGATTGAGGACATTAAAAGCCCGCGGAAACCAGTTTCAGGAAGCCGAAACTCATGGAACTGAGCATATATATTGATTAGATTATAAGCACAGGACAGTTTTGGGTAGCAGGATGAGGCCCATCAAGAAATGGGCGGACAATTGAACAAACACTTAAACCCATTTACTGTACAAAGAAAAGCCGTTTAACAGCCATCCAGGGCAATCTCCAGACCGATCAATATACAAACCAAGTTACGGTGACAAAGCAAAGACATTATCGGCCCAGGAAAGCCAGTTCAGCTATCACCGACTCCCGTTATGAAGACAAAACACCCCTGCAGAGAATTCTGCCCGCCAAAATTATTACAAAGACAAGACTATGATCTGGCGGGAGATAAGAATGTTCCAAAAAGGTATAACTATGGATTGAAAAAGTCCATCAGTACGCTAAACGCTTGGGAGTAGCTTCGGAACTTCTACGGGGCTTCACTTCGGTTTTCATTTTCTTCAACGCTTCGGGACAGACTCTTCGGTTAAGGCAGCACTTCGGTCTCGGAACGTGTTCGGTGTTCGGGCAGGCAAGGCCCGGCAACGACGAGAAGATGACGAGGGTGGCCCGGGTACTTTGGTCGGGAGATCATCGACGACCCAGGCCAAAGAAGAAGACACCGTCAGAAGGACAATCATTATGACTGTATAAGAGGACACTCCGGGCCCAGCACTCCAGTGTCTCAACATCACATCGGTAATGGATTCACCCATGTGCATCCAGTTCTTAAGGTCACGTCGGTAACGGATTCATCCGTGGCGAGCGCTCACCAAGGCTGTATCGGCAGCCTCATCGCGGGAGAACCAAGAGGAAAACAAGCTGCACCAGAAGTTTCCAAATCCACGTGACGACGGAAAGCTGTGCCAAAAAGGCTGCGAGACCCTTTTTCGCAATTCTGAAAGTGGTGAGCATGATCCCGAGTTCCTCAAATCGAAACTTAGTTAGGTCTAGGGGAGGGGGTTAAGGGTAGTTGTAATGTGTTACCCCTTTTACGATGTGCCGTGTGTTCCCCATTTCCATAGAGTTAAGTTCATAGATGTGTGCATGCTTGTAGTAGCTTTAATCTGTGCATATGACATGTATTTTATAATGCTGCAAACTGTTTAATAAAAGCATCCATTTCGTGCTATTCAACCTGGTCTATTGAGTTTTCTCTGCACTACAGTTCCCTGCACCTAAATCCAAGGTCTAGAACCGTAGGGAAGAGTGGGTCGAACCACTCAAGGGTAATTATTGTAAGAAGCCTGGCAGGAGACCAGAGCAAGCAAGAGAAACCCCCTACAGAGGTCACGGTCCATCATCAAAGACCCTACCCACCCCAGCCACAGTCTGTTCGCCCTCCTGCCATCTGAGAGACGCTACAGATGCATTCGCACCCGTACGACCAGATTTAGGAACAGCTTCTTTCCCAGGGCTGTCATCCTACTGAACTCCACAAATAAACTCTAAAGCCTGCACATCTGCCAATGCACTTTATTATGGTTATGTTTATGTTAATGTATTACAAGCCAAACGTATGTTGAATGTTTAAATGTCTTAATCTAAATGTACACGCTCGGGAGCCGCAAGCCTACATTTCGTTGTACTGCACTTGTGCACTAACAATGACAATAAAAGTTGATTTGATTTGATTTGAACTGACATTTGTCTTTATTTAATTTGAGTCCATACTGCCGTAGCCTCTGAAGTGTTTTTTCCAGTCTGATGTCGTGCTCTCCCTGAGTGGAGCCCCATACTACCAGATCATCCACGTACACCCGCACACCATCCAGGCCCTCGATGATTTGCTCCATTGCTCTGTGGAAGATTTCTGGGGCGGAGCTAATGCCGAAGGGCAGGCGCTGGTAAGAGTATCGATCAAACGGGGTGTTAAAGGTGCACAGCTTAGTACTCTCTTCATCAAGTTTCAGCTGCCAGAATCCATGCGAGGCGTCCATCTTGGAGAAGAATTTTGCTCCTGTCATTTCGCTGACTATTTCCTCTCTCTTTGGGATTTGATAGTGTTCTCTTTTTATATTAGCGTTAAGGTCCTTGGGATCCATGCAGACACGCAATTTATCAGCCTTTTTTGAATTGACGCAAACCATGGAATTTACCCACTCAGTCAGTTCCTCAGTCTTCTTTATGACACCTAGTCCCTCCATGCGGTCTAGCTCTTTCCACAGTTTCTCACGGAGGGCCACCGGAACTCTCCTGGGTGCGTGAATCACAGGTTGTGCGTCATCTCTCAGTTTGATGGAGTATGTAAAGGGCAGTGCTCTGAAACCCTGAAATACATCCGCGTACTTGTGTGTTATAGCATCATGTTTTATATTTGTACTGTCTTGGGGGGCACTCTGCACACAGTTTAGTTCATTAATAGTATAGACTCGTTTTACCAAGCCCAAATCCACACATGCCTTATCCCCCAACAGTGACTCATGTCCTTCAGGCACTATAACAAACGTCAATGGGTGAATGCGATTTTTACCTTAACATTCAGCCTACATGTTCCTTTTGTTTCAATACTTTGTCCATTGTATGCCTTCAAAGCCACTGTCTTGTTCAGTATTTTTGGTCTCACTTTGAGATTCCGTGCATCACTCCAGCTTATGAGGTTTGCCTTAGCACCTGTATCTAGCTTGAAGGGAACAATGGTGCCATTTACCAGCAAGGGGGCTATCCAAACTTCAGTCTTTAGTCCTACGGAATGTACTTCCTTTTCCATATCTTTACCCTGTTTTAAGTCATTTTGCACCATTCCAACATACAAAGTCTCCGATTCCGTGTCTTCAGTCTCAATAACATGCACTGTCTTTTTACCTTCGGTTTTCTCTTCCCAAAAGCACATTTTAGCAAAGTGATTCCTGTCTTTACATTTTGCGCAGTTCTTCCCATAAGCCGGACACTGTATTGCCACGTGTCTATTGCCGCAGCGTCTGCAATCATATGGCGTCATAGTCCTGAACTCTGTGCGCCCTCTTGTGTCCCTTCTGTGTACTACATCCACTGGTAGGTTGTCCAGTCCCAGCGCTCTCACGCCCATTGCTGTAGTTCTCCCATTGAATTTTTGCATGTGCATGGCTGAGAGTTCACTAGCATGACATATTTTTACTGCAGCATCCAAAGTTAAGTCATTGTCCTTAAGCATTCTCTCCCTCACCTTCTTATCAAGTATTCTGAAAATGACCTGATCGCGTATCATCGATTCCTTCAAGTCTCCAAAGTTACATGTTTGTGGTTTTGTTTTGAAGTCCGTCAGAAAAACATCAAAGGATTCTCCTTGCTTTTGCCCGCGGGAGCGAAAAACAAATCTCTCGAAAGTTTCATTCTTTTTAGGTGTGCAGTATTTATCGAACAAATCTATCACCTTGTCCAGATCATTTTTGTCACCTTCAGCTGCGAACGTAAATGTATTATACAGCTCGATTGCCTGCGAGCCAGCCAATGTTAGCAACAAAGCTACCTTACGTGTTCCAGAGCTAGTCGTGGCGTCGATCGCTGTGAGGTAGAGAAGAAAGCGTTGTTTGAATTCACGCCAATTTTTGTCCAGATTTCCTTCAAGTTGCAGGCTAGTCGGTGGTTTTATCCCTTCCATTGTTGTGGTATGCCCGTATCGTGCGTTCTATAAATCCTGGTACCATGTAATGTTATCTTATATCGTAGTATTAAGAGGCTTACGAGTAAATATCATTGAGTACTCTTTATTAGGTCTTGAGTCAGTGCCAGCTCATGTAATACTGCCGCATGGCCAAGATGGCTTCCTATTTATACGACTGCCATCAAGCAGCTGTCTTTACTACAGCTACAGTTATCTGTACAGGGTGCGGGAAGAATGGGCATTGGAGAAGGGACTGTAGGAATCCGTGGAAGGATAACATAGGGGAGAACTCCCCAGCTCCTGCCCCAAAAACAGAAACAATGACCTCTCCCCTCACGCTTGATTCAATAGTAGCTGCGGTCCGAGTTTTATTAAATGGCCCAGGGAAGGTAGTTACCGTCACTGGTGTTTTAACCCCATCTGCTCCACCCAACCAAGACCTATGACTAGAACCAGTGCAGCCTGTCTACCTGTGTCCCCTTGAAAGACGCACCTGTAATGATCAATAACATGTCATTCTATAGTGGACACTAGGTGGAGCCGTAGAGCTGTATATAAGACTACACTACCCAGCTGTATGTATATTAAGACTACATTACCCATGAGGCACTAGGCTACCCACAAGGCAGCAGTCAAGATGGAAGCCTCTACAGATACTGTACCTAGTCCACATGCGCTCAATAAAGGTGTCTAGCAAAAGCTAGCTGTGTTCATAATAAGAATGTCTATTTATTAATGAACATAAGATGGTACCAGGATGGTGAAGATCTGCTGAAAATTGTGAAAAGCGACATGGAGAATTTGAAGCCACCAGAGCGTTTGAAACTCACAAGAAATATCGACTACAATTGGCAGACTTTTCAACAACAATTCGAACTCCACATTGCAGCCATCGGATTCGGTACGAAGCCAGACGCAAGGAAGATAGTGTTGCTGCTTACGGTTGCAGGCCCACAGGCGATAGAGGTATTTAATACATTTGTATTTAATCCAGAGGAGAACAGAGAAAAATTAGAAGATGTGCTAAAAAAATTTGATGCACATTGCTCTCCCAAAAAGAATGAGACCTATGAAAGATACATCTTCTGTTCTCGGACACAGCAGCAAAATGAGACTTTTCATAGCTTTATAACTGATCTGAAACTGAAAGCACAGACACATAATTTCTCTGAGCTCAAAGCATCCATGATTCGTGACCAGATTGTATTTGGTATTCATGAAAAAAAGTCAGGGAACGTCTGTTGAGAGAAACCGAACTAAATTTGGAAAATGCAGTGACAATATGCCAAGCCAGCGAGCTAGCTCGAAAGCACGCGAAGATTTTCAGTGAAATCAATAATGATGCGATTGTAATGAGTGATAATGCTGCTGTCAGTGCTGTGTCCTACAAGGGGAAGAAACGTGGGCAGAACAGAAATGAAAAGCAATCGGAGGATGAAATTTTTAATGTAGACGCTGTGGTTACAAACACCAGTTAAGACAATGCCCAGCGTTTGGAAAAATGTGCACAAAGTGTAATGGAAAGAATCACTTTGCCAAACAATGCTTTTCAAAAGTACAAACTAAGAAAGGGCAATGAGTTAATGTGATTGAGGACACTGATTTAAGTGAGACATTTTTTGTACGAATGATGTCATGTGACAATATCAAAAAGGATACAGAAAATGTGCAGCCCTCAGAAATGGACAATGCTGAACATAAAGTTAATGCAGTAAAAGAGGACAAATGGATGATCCCACTGCAGGTAAATGGAGCATTAGTTACCTTGAAACTAGACACTGGGGCAAAAGCAAACTTAATCAGTATGAGTGACATTAACAATATGAAAGAAAAGCCCAAAATACAGAAAAAGTCAGTACTACTGAAGGACTATAATGGACAGAAAATAGATAGCTTAGGTGTATGCAGACTTAAAGTGACAGTCAAAGACAAAGTGCATCATCTCATGTTTTCTGTTGTGGCTGAAAGACTTGATTCACTACTGGGTGACAAAGCTTGTGAGGACTTAGAACTGGTCAAGAGAGTCTACCGTATAAACTGTGCCATAAGCAGACCAGATGACTCGGTGGATTCTGTAGTGAATAATTTCCAGGATGTGTTCAAAGGATTTGGAGTTCTACCATTCACTTACAAGATCCAGCTAAAGGAGGATGCTCAGCCAGTGGTACATGCTCCACGAAGTGTTCCAGCACCCCTGCGTGACCGGCTCAAGAATGAACTGGACAGAATGACCACACTAGGAGTCATCAGGAAAGTCGAAGAGCCAACAGACTGGGTTAACTCCATGGTATGTGTAAAGAACAAGAACAATGATCTAAGAATATGCATGGATCCAAAGGACTTAAATGCAAACATAAAACGTGAACACTACCAGATTCCCAAGCGAGAAGAAATCACCAGTGAACTATCAGGTGCCAGATACTTTACAAAGCTCGATGCCTCACAAGGATTTTGGCAACTAAAACTGGATGAAGAGAGCACCAAATACTGTACCTTCAACACACCATTTGGCAGGTATTGTTTCCTCAGAATGCCTTTCAGGATAATATCTGCATCTAAAATCTTTCATAGAGCGATGGAACACATAATTGAAGGTCTGGAAGGAGTTCGGGTCTATGTTGATGACATCATCATCTGGGGCACCACACTGAAAGAACACAATGAGAGACTGACTAAAGTGCTACAGAGCATACGCCGGAATGGACTGAAGCTCAACAAAGCCAAGTGTCAGTTTGGCGTCCAGGAAGTCACTTTCCTAGCAGATAATCTATCTGGTAAAGGAATAGAGCCAGATATGGAAAAAGTAAACGCCATACTCAAAATGCCCCGACCCACTGACAAAAAAGGAGTGATACGCATCATGGGGATGATAAACTTCATTGGAAAGTTCATTCCTAACTTGTCAGCCAAGACAGCCTGTCTGCGAGACCTGCTACATAAAACAAATGAGTTTGCATGGACAGAAAGACATGGACAAGAGTGGATAAACCTCAAAACAGTGCTGGCAACCACACCTGTACTCACCTTCTTTGATCCAACAAAAAGAATCAAAGTGTCAACGGATGCATCAAAAGATGGCCTAGGTGCGGTCTTGCTACAAGCAGAGGGTGAAGATTGGAAGCCTGTTGCCTATGCCTCCAGGTCTATTACTGATACTGAGTGTCGATACGCCCAGGTTGAAAAGGAATGTCTAGGCTTGGTAGTTGGATTAGAAAAGTTCCATGGCTACATATATGGACTTCCCACCTTCACAGTTGAGACAGACCACAGCCCTCTGGTTGCCATCATAAAAAAAAACCTGAATGAGATGTCTCCAAGGATTCAACGACTCATGATGAAGCTGCAAAGATATGACTTTGAACTGATCTACGCACCAGCCAAATACATAGTGTTAGCAGATGCACTGTCCCGAGCACCCACAATGAGTCATGTGAGCTCTTCTGAAGAAGACGTGGATGTTCATGTGAGTATGGTCACTGCTGCGCTGCCCATGTCAGACACAAAATCAAAGCAAATAGCAGAAGAAACAGTAAAAGATACAGTATTACAAACAGTAATAGAGAACATTCATCATGGTTGGCCAAAAGGTTCCTGTCCAAAATATTTTCACATAAGGTCAGAATTGAGTGTCGCAAGTGGACTATTACTAAAACAGAACAGAATAGTCATTCCACAGGCTCTACGTCAAGACATGCTCAAAAGGATTCATGAGGGACACCTCGGAATTGAAAAATGCAAAAGGAGGGCAAGAGACACTGTTTATTGGCCTGGCATAAATAAGGACATTGAGAGTATGATAGGCAAATGTGAGACATGTCAGAAACACCAAAACAAACAAGCAAAGGAACCAATGATAGTAGCTGACATTCCAACAGCACCATGGCAAAAGGTTGGTATGGACCTTTTTCATTTAAATGGTAAAGACTATCTAATAGTGATTGACTACTATTCTAACTATCCTGAGATGGCACTGCTCTCAAGCACCACAGCAAGCAGTGTCATAATGCATGTGAAATCCATCTTCGCCAGGCATGGAATTCCCAGGATTGCCATTAGCGACAATGGTCCGTGCTTCAACTGTATGGAGTGGCAACAGTTTGCAGCACATTATGACTTTCAGCACATCACATCCAGTCCTTTGTATGCTCAGTCAAATGGTAAGGCAGAGAAAGGTGTTCAAGTTCTCAGCAGCTACTGAAGAAAGCGACAGAAAGCAAGTCTGATCCTTATCTCACCCTGCTGAGCTACCGAGCCTCACCTTTAGACTCTGGTTCTTCACAGGCTGAACAAGTAATGGGTCGCAAGTTGCGCACCATGCTACCCTGCTGTGCAAAAGAACAGCAAAGTAAGGAACTGAGACAGAGACTTCAACTGTTAAAGTTGAAACAGAAATCATACTATGACAAGTCATCCAAAACTCTAAAAACATTGACAAGGGATGATGTTGTCAGGATTGAGGATCCAGGTGCATGGAACAGGAAAGCTACAGTTCTTGAGGAAGTAGGACCAAGGTCATACACTGTTAGAACTGAGGAAGGACAGATTCTCAGGAGGAACCGCCGTTCCCTCCTAAAAACACAAGAGACTATTCAAGACCAGATTGATGACAATGCCGCAACTGCATCTTGTCATTCACCGCCAGAACAATCTCATGAAGACACATCAGACTTACCCGTGTTGAAAAGATCCACACGTGAAGTACAAAAGCCTGATAGACTTAATCTTTGAGTACAATGTAAAGCTTTGAAAATGTTTATGTTTATAGAGCACTAACAAAAGTGTTACTGATATTATCTTTATTGTTTTCTTGAAAGTTGATTGATATTGATTTTGTTAAACCTCAAAGAAAGGGGGATGTAATGATGGGGGCAGTGGCTTGTGTCACTGGAGGGGCCGTCCCACCTATTATTTGTCATTCTATAGTGGACACTAGGTGGAGCCGTAGAGCTGTGTAGAGCTGTATATAAGACTACACTACCCAGCTGTATGTATATTAAGACTACATTACCCATGAGGCACTAGGCTACCCATAAGGCAGCAGTCAAGATGGACGCCTCTACAGATACTGTACCTAGTCCACATGTGCTCAATAAAAGTGTCTAGCAAAAGCTAGCTGTGTTCATAATAAGAATGTCTATTTATTAATGAACATAAGAGCGCCCAGGAAGAGACCTCCCGTAATATGGGGGAATACCTGCTGTGCCAGGTTACGGAGGCCAGGTTAAATGAGCAGGCCTTACGGGAGGAGAACGCAAGATTAACAGCGAGAGCTGACGGTTTGGAGGGTCAGCTAAGGGACATTAAAATAGCTCATAAGGTAGCTAGAAGTAGGGATTATGAAGATTCTGATCACGGTCCCTGCGAAGAAAGGATTAAAAAATTGACCCAAGCCTTGTCTGAGGCCAGAGGCATGGTTTGTTCAATGGCACCAGGGGAAACCTGGGTGGAGTGGGACGAGGAGGGTCAGGAAGCAGAGGATCAGGTTAAAGATAGAGATCCTTAGCCAGCAGCTGTGGCAGACTCACAGACTGCATCGGTGGGGGCAGTGGCTTGTGTCACTGGAGGGGCCGTCCCACCTATTATTTGGGACTCAGACACCCCCCCAGTAGCCGGAGCCTTAAGAAGGTCTCCTCGCATACCACAGTCAAAACTACCATTGTCACCAGTGTACCAGTTTAAATGGTTCAGCCCCAGAGGGGTCGCAACCCGAAAAGGAGTGCCCAAGGTCAGAGATCAATCTAAGGACAGGGATCCCCAGCCTGCAGCCTCCAACGGTGAGGGACTCACACGAGAGGTAGCGTTGGGCAAGGAAAGCAAGAGGGATCCCCAGCCTGCAGCCTCAGGCTGCCGGGAACCTACAGGACAGGACAGGGACTCGGCAGCCACACAGAAGGGGGTAGTGTGCTGCAGTACAGGAGGGCACACCCCCCCGATCATCTGGGATTCAGGGAAACTCCCAGTTGTTTTAAGGAGGCTTCTTCGGGTCCGGCAGCACAGACCACCTTACGCCCACGCGTACAAGCTGCCCAGAAGCCACAGAAGACAGAGGCCAAACAGAAATTAACCTGGCCGTCCGGAGACGGGCGACAGGTGTACATAGCCTCTCTGATGAATTTTAAGTGTGTTTTATAGTTGTAGGTTTACTATTGTTTAATTAGTTATGATAAGTTTTCGAGACTCGATCACCTGTCAAGCCAGAGAACCTTCTAGGGACATGGCTATCTGTTTTATGTGTCCCTACAGAAAGGAAATCGGCATGGAAAAGCTTTTGCTCCTGCTCGCCCTGGTAGGGGTGAGCATCGGTGACCGAGGTGACGTGGAAGACTCCCACATCTATGGGTGCTCAGGAGAGAGAGCACCAATCGTTACCGCTGTGGGTGGTGAACGGGATGTGGAGGAGCTTGCTATTTATTTCCATGAGGGAAGGTGGCCAGGGTGGCTGGGGTCTAACTCGACACAATACTCCAGCCAGACCGGGTTCACTTACAGGGAGGCCTCCATCCCATGCCCCAGTGTACAGGTCGTTGCTACAAGGGTCAGCGTCACTGAGGGGAAATGTGTGTGCCTCATATGTAAGGGACAGATTCCACTGGATAGGTGGTGGTGGCTCAGGAAGCTGAGCAGGGACATAGGGGACTGTACAGCGGACTGGGAACGACTGGGGAACGACACGCACTGGACGATCACAGGGACCCAAGGGGGAGTGAGTGTGTGTTGGGATAAGTGGTGGGAGTCGGAACAGGGAATCTACGTTTGTATGTGGGGGTCAGAGAGAGTCTGCCCCACAGGCATATCCATCACCTTCTCCAGACAATGGCAAGATGCCGGGAAGGGGATGAGGTGGGATTCTAGCCTGCATGCGTGCGCGGTCCCACACTCCCTGATCCCTGTCAATGCCACCGAACTTGTAGCACACACCCGAAAGCCCCTGCCCACGACCACGACATCACGGACCATAGTACAGAGGTGTCCTACCACCACCAAGGGACCAGGGAATGGGTTAGTGTTGGTGCCGACCGATAAGGTACTATACCAGGGGGTACACTATGCAGTAGCTTCAGTGATCCTAAGCCTTACTGAGGTGCACTTCGCTGAATGGTGCCCTAAGGAGACAGAACAGTTATACCAGGCCCTACTAAAGGAAATGTTTAGGAAGTTTTACGAATTTGACTTTGCCAACGTAGACAAAGCAGAGCTGTACACTTTATGGGCTGAGCATACTATGGGCGCGGGGAGACAAAGAAGGGAAACCTGGAACGATATTTTCAACACTTATAATACAGGATCCTCCGTAATAAACAGCTTGGATGACATAGAGCTGCAAACACAGATTAATAGCTTAAAAACCCAATTATGAAAGATCCTGACAGAGGAGAACACAGTGGTAGGCTCAGAGCTACACGAGGACCAAGCTCTGATGGTCCATTTAAAAGAGATAATTGCTGAGCTGGAGAGACACGCTAAAACAGTAAATGCACTCATACGGGAGAAGAGGAATGCTTCGGATCAGGCTGCACAGAATGAGGTGTGTGTGCTATACGGGGCATGGTTGCTGGGTGAGGGCTGCAGCAACCTGGAGGATTTTAAACAGGGTTTAGTCCTCTCCTGGATTAGCAACAAACACCTCGCAACCCTCCACCCGTTTAGTAATTTGCTGAGCTCATGTCAGCTACATCTAGCCTCTGAAGCCTACCCTATCCCAGTGGATTGTGGACGTTCCAATCACACTATCATGGGGATAGTAGTGAAGATGACGGTCATGGGTGGGACAGCCCGACCCACACCGGTATACAGGGTGGAGAACATTGGAATCATTCAAGGGGGTGCACACGTCCGTTTTGCAGAGGTCCCACCTTATGTCATAAAGTGGGAGCACGCTATGACAGGTACAGGCCTCTCCGGGTGCCGGAGCCGGGGTGCACACATAATACTGTGTCCCCAGCACTTGAACGCCTATTCTAGACCACAGTGCGGGTTTGAAGCTGCTGGCGCACAACCTGTGAACTGTACCATGGAGGTAATGGCACAAGACCATGTTCCCCCACAGGTAGCATAGGAGGTGGGACATATTGTGTCACCACAAGTGCAGCCCACTACCAGCATGGACAGCACATCTGGTGTCCGATAAGGGACACCAGTTTCTGCTTTAAACCCGAGGCAGAAGTTCAAGTGGCCCAGGAACGGATTGTCCCCATTCCTGAATCCTCCACTGTTCACCTCACTGTAACTGAAAAAATCACCAACCTGTTCCTATGTCGCATATTTTGGCTATGAAATTTCCCCTCTACCCGAACATCTTACCGCCCTACTAAAAGCAGTTGTTATATCGCAAAAACATTTCTACACACTAGAACAGAAGACAGTCGAGATAGGGGCCAAGATCTTGGAAAATATAGAGGTCCCTTCCTGGATCAGACTGGCTTCCCACATTTTAGTAGTCTGCCAGCTCGGTATAGTTTTCTACTTACTGTGCACAAAGTGCAAGGGGCGGGACAGAATGCTCCGATCCCAACATGAGAGAGCATGGGACGAGCATCAAAATAAAGTCTATGACCAAGTATGAGTCGAGCCTTAATCATTATTAAAAATAAAGATTGTGACCGTGTATTTTTCTTTTCTATGGATGTACCATGTATTATTTTTTTGGTTTTCCAAGTGGTGCAGGGGTGTTGGACCCCCTCAGTATTTGGATGTGAATATAACCGAATTGTTATGTATCTAAACACTACACCTAAAGGGGAATATGTGTTTTGGGGTTTTAGATAGGTAAAATACAGGGGAAGGTTGGCTCTCAGGGATCAGAAATTTTATTCACCCAGTATGCTACGCTAACGAGTAAAGTATCACAGGGGGGACTGTAGGATTCTCAAAATTAACAGATCCCCATTACGAAAGAAATCCCTATTAAAGTGATTTTGGACCCTTGCTAAAAACTTCAGGAGTAATAAAAGGGCATGTTGGGCCTAACACGGAGATTCAAGATCAGAAAACAGACTTGGCATTTTCAAAGGACATGCTCAGGCATGTTTGGGGAAAAGGCTGCAACAAAGAATGGGATCTACCTCTACAGTAGACAGTTTGAGTATTTGAGACAATCAAACTGTCTGGGGGGAACTGTAAACGTCACTCAGCCCCTATCAAGAAATTTACATGCTAACAATAGACCCACGGAAGAACAGCTTCACAGAACCCATCCAAAAACATGCATAAAACAAATCATTTAGACAACCTACAAAGAATCTCAGGCCCCACAGGAAACTCAAAGCTTGAGGACAATTCACCACAATTAGATAAGAGCTCAACAGCTCAGGAAAACCATCCCGAAACTACTTCTCACATTTTTAAACTACTTCAACAACTCAGGAAGCCATATCGAAACCGATTAAACAATTTAAGATTAGGCGGCCCCAATTAGTATAATTGAAAGCCTGTTTTCTAAAGACAGAGAAGTCAAGAAGTTCAAAAGATTCATCAGGGAGGTTTCAGCAGAGCAGTTCAAACAGTTGAAAACAGTTGAGCAAGGTGGGAGTTCAAGAAGTACAGAGAGTTCCATGTTCGAGTTCAGTAAATGCAAGCATCTCGAAGCAGTTCTCCCTCTCTCTCTCTCTCTCGAAGAAGTAACACACAAGAAGAAACCAGAGCAATGGTTTCAGTGACCATCAGACACCTCGCGGCAATAAGGGCCTTACAAAACAACCAACCGAACATTACCATCAGCCAACCGGGTAATATTGGGCCACCGCGACCAAAGAAAACCAACTTGGAAGAAAACCGAAGATTCGCAAGTTTTTCCACTCTACAAACTGTCAAAGATTCATTTGGTGAGCATTATCCCTGGTCCTTTAGAGTCCAACTTAGCTAGTAAGGTGGGATTGGGAGGGGTGAGATATTTGTCTACTGTAATTTTCCCTCATGTATGTCGAAGTGTTTCCCCATTTTACTAGAGTGTTATTATTGTGTTGTATTTTCTTTCTCAAATAAAAATCAAAGTTCTTGCACCAAAAGCCAGTTGTCTGCTGCACTTTTATCACAACCCCCAAATAAGTCCAAGGTCTAGAACCAAGGGAGTGGGAGCGATTTGAACCGTTCATAAGTCAGAGGAGAAGCTGACCCCAAACACCACCCACTACCAGACTGATATCTGGGATGGCAGGAATGACGTATGAGGAGAGATTGGGTCGATTGGGCTTATACGCGCTGGAGTTTAGAAGAATGAGAGGGGATCTCATTGAAACTTATAGGGGGAGAAATTGGATATAGCCCCATTTGGGGCGCTAGATCTGGCAAAACGCAAAGCCTAGCGCCAGTTGCGATTTAGCGCCACCTGGCGCTATATTAGGTCGTTGCGCCCCTGAGGGTGATTGCGGCGCTAAATCAGGCGGTGCATGAGGCTCTTAAGGCGCTATCCCGGGGGCGCAACCCAATTTAGCGGCGGCGGGGCGCAGTGCAGGTGCTTTCAATAATCACTGACCCCGAGGCACACTGGCGCCAGCCAGCTCTTAAAGGGGCGGGTCGAGTAGGATCACCAGACCCAGCACTTCCTGGCACGCCTTAAATTCGGCGCTAACTTACCTGATAGCGCTCCATCCTGTCAAAACATGGAGAGGGCGAGACAGAGGGCAGAGTGCTTCACCGAGAAGGCCCTTGAAGCTTTGGTAGGCGCTGTGGACCGCAGGCATGATATTCTCTACCCTGAGGATGGGAGGAGGGCTCAACATGCAGATTACCGGCGAGCATGGAGGGATGTGGCCACCAGAGTGCTCTGCAGAAGCGTGGTGGCCAGGAGCGCCGTACAGTGCCGGAAAAAGTTCAACGACCTCACTCGGGTCGTCAGGGTGAGTGCCTTTTCCACGATCATCCTCATCCCTTCATCTGCACCTGACTTAATGGCTGGAGGGTGCCCGAACCCCCAAAGGCCATCTGTCTGCCTGCACCCATGGCCCTTCCAGGAAAAACACACGCACATTCAGCTCAATGCATAATGAAAGGGCTAATCTACCATGGGGGGCATGTAATGTCAGCTCATTGCACAATGTAAGGGCTAATCTACCATGGGGGGAATGTAATGTCAGCTCATTGCACAATGTAAGGGCTAATCTACCATGGGGGGCATGTAATGTCAGCTCATTGCACAATGAAAGGGCTAATCTACCATGGGGGGCATGTAATGTCAGCTCATTGCATAATGTAAGGGCTAATCTACCATGGAGGGCATGTAATGTCAGCTCATTGCATAATGCTTCAACACTTCCCGTTCTTTCTCCTGCAGGCAAAGCTGGCGAGGAACCGCCGAGAGCAGCTGGCCAACGGTGGAGGCCCGCCTCACCTGCAGAACCTAAGCGAGTTGGAGCTGAGAGTGCAGAGGATAGTGGGACACCGGCAGACTGGATCAGTCGCCTCTGGAGCTGCCGACCCCAGAGTGGACAGCGATGGTAAGGCTCTCACCTTTTTGATCTCTCTCCTACCAATTGCTCCCCCCACCAGCATGATTCTCCACTGCCGAGCCACTACAGTACATTGCAGCACTTATGCCTCCCTCGCTGCCACCCTGTCCTCACGCTAAAGCCACTCCTGTACCTCCCTGCTTTCAGATGGTGAATCGCCAGGTGAGGCTGCGGGCCCTCAAGTTGCCACTCTGAGTGACTCTGGAGGCGACGACCAGGAGGATGCCGGACCATCCCAACCAACCTCAGGCGAGTGAGCCCAACGCCAGACTGGGGGCACTACTTCCCTGGAGGGGGGCGGGGGGACCAGCTCTGAGGAGGAGGCAGTTCCAGGCACCAGCGGGCTGCAGCAACGCAGGGGGGTGAGGGATGCTCGGGTGCCTTCTCCCCGGAGGGCGAGTCAGGCCGCCAGTGCTGCTGCACAGGGCGCAAAGGAGGTGCGTGCCCTCAGAGAAATGAGCACCCAGGCTGGCGGGAGGCACACTGAGCTCATGGCTGCAGTGGGAAGGTTGTCTGAAACCATCAGGACACTGGCATGGAGTGTCCAAGACATTGGCGCAGCACAGGCCCGGAGTGCAGTGGACTTCGGGTCAGCATTGGAAAGGGCTGTCCAGGGCTTCGCCGAAGCACTGGCACCTGCAACGCGAGTGCTGCCACGCAATCACTCGCTGGTGTCCTGCATTCGCAGAGTGAGGCCAGGCGACCAGTGACTGCTGCCACCCTCGATGGCTCAGACAGGATTACCCGGGGCCCTCAGGGCATCACAGCAGGCCAGCAATCTGTGCTCCAGCAGATTGCTCCGGATGCTGAAGCGCTGCCCCGTGGGAGTGCCAGTGTGTTGCTGGAGCAGGGAGGTACTGTCGTCTCTCAAGATGACAGCATTCCTGCTGCCACCACTGGCACTTCCCCACTGCAGCTGCCACCACCTGCAGGACAGACTGCTTCCACCCATGCACAGGTGGAGCAGTCAGCAGCTGGGCCCTCTAGGCGCAGAGGTCGTCCAAGCCGCACCTCAGGGGCATCTGCACTCAGGGACAGTGAGCTGGCCTCCCCCAGCCTTGCTGCAGCCACTGGGGTCACATTAAGGAGGAGCTGCAGGGAGGGAAGGGGCCAGAGCCGCAAGAGACCGAGATCCCCATCCGGGGGCAAAGAGTAAAGGGTGGGGATGAAGCCTCTGTTGAGGTCGAATCAAGGCCATAGAGGATGCCATGAGAGAACCTCATGTTTTGGACAGTCTCACGGGAGGGAGAGTCAATTATGTGTCTGTGTTTTTTAAGCTTTCTGTTGTTATTCCTTTATCATGTTGAAATGAAGCAATTTCTTTGTATTAAAACACTTTATTCATTTGCAAAGGCCAAGTCTGGTTTTTACATGATTGTTGCCCCTCACTGGCTTGGGGGTATGAGGGCGGCTCCAATCCTGCTCCTGGAATGGCAACAAGCATTCCATCAGAGGGGCCTAGAAGCGACTTCTGATGAGCCTCTGACGCACGGCCCTTCCAGAAAGTCCCTCCCTCCCATCTTGGTCCTCCTCCTCCTCCTCCTCCTCCTCCTCCTCCTACTCCTCCTCCTCCTCCTCTGCTGGTGTGTCAATGTCTGCTGGCATTGGCTGGGAACGTAGGATGGCGAGGTTATGGAGCATGCAGCAAACAACGATGAAGTGTGAGACTCGCTCGGGCGAATACTGCAGAGCTCCCCCGGAATGGTCGAGACAGCGGAACCGCTGCTTCAGGACGCCGATTGTGTGTTCGACAATGTTCCTCGTCGTCAGATGGCTCGCATTGAAGTTTTCCTCAGCAGGGGTTCTGGCGATCCGGAGTGGGGTCATCAGCCACGGGTACAGAGGATAGCCCTTGTCCCCAAGAAGCCAGCCTTCTGGGTGAGCCGGGGCCTCGAAAAGGTCAGCAACAGAAGTCTGGCGCAGGATGAAGGCGTTGTGGCTGCTGCCTGGAAACTGCTCATTGACTGCGAGGATCAGCTGCCGGTGGTCACAGACCAGCTGTACATGCAAGGAATGGAACCCCTTGCGGTTGCGGAACTCCTCCGGATTGAAAACAGGTGCCCGCAAAGCCACGTGCGTGCAGTCAATGGCACCCTGCACCATGGGGAAGTCCGCTATTGCTGCGAAGCCCTCTGCGCGCTCCCGCTGCTTGTCCGGGGTCATTGGGAAGGAGATGTACTGCCACCTCCTTCGAAACAGGGCATCAGTCACTTGACGGATGCAGCAATGCACCGCGAACTGTGAGATGCTGGCTATGTCCCCAGATGCGGACTGGAAAGAGCCGGTCGCGTAGAAGTTCAGGGCAACAGCCACCAACAGAGATGTCCTGCACCTTATCTGAGGCTTCAGATCTGTCCAAAGCAGGTGGCACAGCTCACTCACAACCTCCTTTCTAAAGCGCAGCCTTCTGAGACACTGCTCCTCCGAGATGTTCATGTAGGAAAACTGCTGTCGGAAAACCCTGGCAGCGTAAGGTCTGGTGTGGCGACGTCTGTTGGCCCTCCTCCGTCTGGCCATGGCCGGCCCCCTCTCCCTGCATCTCAGTACCCTTTCTAGATGATGCTGCAGCAGGACGTTCCCCTCCAATGCAGCCCCCATAATAAGCGCGCACAGGAAGTGTCCCCTTTGTAAAAGCTCACCAGCAGCAAGGCGATGGTCAGAAGGCTGAAGTTTCTCTGCTTGCGCAGGCTCAGTGGTCAAAAGGCTCTCTGTGTGCAGCCCAGCAACTCTTTGTAACTCAGGAAGAAGTTGTGCTCCAGAAATGGCTGCCGTTTTTAAACCACACCAGTCCCCTTTAAATAACGCCCCCCCAGACCGAGAACGGTTGGGTAAGGTTCCCTGTAAGCTGTCACTAATAGCACCAGGCGCTACGGAGGGGGGGCGCCACTGAATTTCCGATCCGGGGTGCACAAAAGGCGTTGCACACTGAAATGACGTCATAATCTGCCTGCGCCCATGGGCGGGCGCTACGAGTTTGCGCCGGCGCTAAATGCATGGGCAATATGGGGCGAGGCGTTAGGCACCCTGCGCCCGCCCGGAAATTGGCTAGCGCCCCACTTCTCGGCCTCTTTAGGCGTTAATCGGTGGCGCTACCAACCGAATTTCTCCCCCATAAAATTCTAACAGGACCAGACAGACTAGATGCAGGAAGGATGTTCCCAATGGTCGGGAGTCCAGAACCAGGGGTCACAGTCTAAGGATAAGGGGTAAGCCATTTAGGACAGAGATGAGGAGGAATTTCTTCACCCAGAGAGTGGTGAACCTGTGGAATTCTCTACCACAGAAGGCAGTAGAGGCCAATTCATTCAATATATTCAAGAAGGAGTTAGATATATTTCTTAAGGCTAAAGGGATCAAGGGATATGGGGAGAAAGCAGTGACAGGGTACTGAATTTGGATGATCAGCCATGATCTCATTAAATGGCGGAACAGGCTCGAGGGGCCGAATGGCATACTCCTGCTCCTATCTTCTATGTTTCTATGTTTCTATGTTGTCCATGGAGCTGGGATGCTCATCTACAGTAATGGACTACCATTGTTTTCATCAAGATGACCAATCCAGGACAGAGACATCACCAGGAAGACCAGCTAGCGTCTCTGCGACCATCAGTGTGGTGAGTATAAAAGGTAAGCCCGAGCATGGGTAGGCCTCAGAGCGGCAGCGACAGTGGCGGGAGCTCGAGCGGTGGTGAGTATAAAAGGTAAGCCCGAGCGTGGGTAGGCCTCAGAGCGGCAGCAGCGGGAACTCGAGCAGTGGTGAGTATAAAAGGTAAGCCCGAGCGTGGGTAGGCCTCAGAGCGGCGGCGGGAGCAGTCCGAGCGGTGGTGAGTATAAAAGGTCAGCCCGAGCGTGGGTAGGCCTCAGAGCAGCGGCGGGAGCAGTCCGAGCGGTGGTGAGTATAAAAGGTAAGCCCGAGCATGGGTAGGCCTCAGAGCGGCGGCGGGAGCAGTCCGAGCGGTGGTGAGTATAAAAGGTAAGCCCGAGCGTGGGTAGGCCTCAGAGCGGCAGCGGTGGGAACTCGAGCGGTGGTGGGTATAAAAGGTAAGCCCGAGCGTGGGTAGGCCTCAGAGCGGCGGCGGGAGCAGTCCGCGCGGTGGTGAGTATAAAAGGTAAGCCCGAGCGTGGGTAGGCCTCAGAGCGGCAGCGGTGGGAACTCGAGCGGTGGTGAGTATAAAAGGTAAGCCCGAGCGTGGGTAGGCCTCAGAGCGGCGGCGGGAGCAGTCCGCGCGGTGGTGAGTATAAAAGGTAAGCCCGAGCGTGGGTAGGCCTCAGAGCAGCGGCGGGAGCAGTCCGCGCGGTGGTGAGTATAAAAGGTAAGCCCGAGCGTGGGTAGGCCTCACCAATCTCCAATCTCAGAGGGAGAGAAGTAAAAAGTAATCGAGGTGTGACGTCACCACAAAGCAGGTAAGTGATTGGTTGGGAGTATTTCTCTCTTTTTTTAACTCTGTGGTTTATAGTTTTTAAGGTCTCTGTGGTGTAATGGGACAGTTTGTAAACCAGGGCCCTTAAATATATCATTTAAAAATAATAATAATAAATTTAATTAATTACATAGAATGGCAGAGCAGGTGATGTGTTACTGCTGCAACATATGGGAGCTGGTGGACACCATTGATGTTCACAGTGATTACATTTGCAGTAAGTGTTGGCTGCTCGAGGAACTCCGGCTCCGTGTTGATGAGCTGGAGTCCGAGCTTCAAACACAGCGACACATCAGGGAGGGGGAGAGTTCCCTGGACTCTGTGTTCCAGGAAGTAGTCACACCAATTAGACTAACCAATTCAGATGTAGTCCGTGGTCAGGGACAGGAGGGTGTGACTATGAGTGAGGCAGGTACGGGGATCCAGGAGGTAGTGTTGGAGGAGCCGCAGCCCTTGCTCTTGTCCAACAGGTTCGAGGCTCTTACTCCCTGTGGGGACGGGAACGGGGACTGCAGGGAGGATGAGCAACCTAGCCACAGCACCATGGAACAGGGGGCCATTCAAGTGGGGGGAGTAAAAAGAAATGTTGTAGTGGTAGGGGATAGTATCATTAGGGGGATAGATAGGGTTCTTTGCAGCCGACAGCAAGAGTCCCGGAGGCTGTGTTGCCTGCCCGGTGCCAGGGCTAAGGACATCTCCTCTGGGCTGGAGAGAAACTTGGAGTGGGAGGGGGAGGATCCAGTTGTCGTGGTCCATGTTGGTACCAACGACATAGATAGGACAAGGAAAGAGGTTTTGCTGAGGGAGTGTGAGCAGCTAGGGGCCAAATTAAAAAACAGAACCACTAGGGTAATAATCTCTGGATTATTACCTGAGCCACAAGCAAATTTGGCTAGGGTAAATAAAATCAGAGAGTTAAATGCATGGCTCAAAGACTGGTGTGGGAGAAATGGGTTTTCCTTCTTGGGACACTGGCACCAGTACTGGGACAGGAGAGAGCTGTTCCATTGGGACGGGCTTCACTTGGCCAGTGCTGGGACTAGAATCCTGGCGAATCGAATAACTAGGGCTGTAGAGAGGGCTTTAAACCAATTAGTGGGGGGGAGGTTTCAAGAGAGCAAAAAATAAAAATGTCAGCAGAGAAGGCAATAGAGCAAGGTAGCAGTGGGGGAATTAAAAACCAGAGCATGTCAGGAAGGGACAGAATGTATAAAGATAAAGGTAAAGTAGTAAAGGGGGTAAAAGCAGGAATAAATTGTCACAAAACAAATTTTAAAGTTCTTTATCTGAATGCACGCAGCATTCGTAACAAAAAAGATGAGTTGACGGTACAAATAACTACACATGGGTATGATCTGGTGGCCATTACAGAAACATGGCTGCAAGGTGACCATGACTGGGAACTAAACATCCAGGGGTATTTGACAATTAGGAAGGACAGACAGAAAGGAAAGGGAGGTGGGGTGGCTATGTTAATAAAGGATGGAATCACTGCAATAGTGAGAAATGATATTGGGTCAAAGGATCAGGATAGTGAAACAGTTTGGGTGGAGATAAGGAATAATAAGGGGAAAAAGTCACTAGTGGGCATAGTCTATAGGCCTCCTAACAGTTGCAACTCTGTTGGTCGGAGTATAAATCAGGAAATAGTTGGGGCTTGTAATAAGGGAACAGCTATAATCATGGGGGATTTTAACTTTCATATTGACTGGACAAATCAAATTGGGCAGGGCAGCCTTGAGGAAGAGTTCATAGAGTGCATTAGGGACGGGTTCCTTGAGCAGTATGTAACTGAACCAACCAGGGGGCAGGCAATCTTAGATCTGGTCCTGTGTAATGAGACAGGATTAATAAAAAATGTCCTAGTAAAGGATCCCCTTGGAATGAGTGACCATAACATGGTTGAATTCCAAATTCAGTTGGAGGGTGAGAGAGTTGGATCTCAAACCAGCGTACTAAGCTTAAATAAAGGAGACTATGAAGGTATGAGAGCAGAGTTGACTAAAGTTGACTGGGAAAATAGATTAAAGTGTAAGATGGTACATGAGCAGTGGTGTACATTCAAGGAGATATTTCACAACTTTCAAGAAAAATATATTCCACTGAGGAAAAAGGGGCGTAAAAGAAAAGACAGCCATCCGTGGCTAATAAAGTAATACAGGATAGTATCCGACTGAAAACAAGGGCATATAAAGTAGCCAAATCTAGTGGGAGGATAGAAGATTGGGAAGCATTTAAAAGCCAGCAAAGAATAACTAAAAGATTAATTAAGAAAGGGAAGATAGATTATGAAAGTAAACTAGCAAAAAATATAAAAACAGATAGCAAGAGTTTCTACAGTTATATAAAAAGAAAAAGGGTGGCTAAAATGAATGTATGTCCCTTAGAGGACGAGACCGGGAAATTAGTGGTGGGGAACATGGAGATGGCAAAAACGCTGAACAAATATTTTGTATCAGTCTTTACAGTAGAGGACACTAAATATATCCCAACACTGGACAAACAGGGGGCTATAGCGGGGGAGGAGTTAAACACGATTAAAATCATTAAGGAGGTGGTACTCGGTAAGATAATGGGACTAAAGGCGGATAAATCCCCTGGACCTGATGGCTTACATCCTAGGGTCTTGAGAGAAGTAGCGGTAGGGATTGTGGATGCATTAGTGGTAATTTTCCAAAACTCCCTGGATTCAGGAAAGGTCCCAGCAGATTGGAAAACTGCTAATGTAACGCCCTTATTTAAAAAGGGAAGTAGACAAAAGGCTGGAAACTATAGACCAGTTAACCTATCATCTGTGGTTGGTAAAATGTTGGAGTCCATTATTAAGGAAGCAGTAACAGGACATTTGGATAAACATAATTTAATCGGACAGAGTCAGCATGCTTTTATGAAGGGGAAGTCATGTTTGACAAATTTGCTCGAATTCTTTGAGGACGTAACAGGGTGGGTAAAGGGGAACCAGTGGATGTGGTGTATTTGGACTTCCAAAAGGCATTTGACAAGGTGCCACACAAAAGATTACTGCACAAGATAAAAAATCACAGGATTGGGGGTAATATACTGGCATGGGTGGAAGATTGGCTATCTAACAGAAAACAGAGAGTTGGGATAAATGGTTCTTTCTCGGGTTGGCAATCAGTGACTAGTGGTGTTCCGCAGGGGTCAGTGCTGGGACCCCAACTCTTTACAATCTATATTAACAATTTGGAGGAAGGGACCGAGTGCAACGTATCCAAGTTTGCCGATGATACAAAGATGGGAGGGAAAGCAGTGAGTGAGGAGGACATAAAAAACCTGCAAAGGGACATAGACAGGCTAAGTAAGTGGGCAGAAATTTGACAGATGGAATATAATGTTGGAAAGTGTGAGGTTATGCACTTTGGCAGAAAAAAATCAAAGAGCAAGTTATTATCTAAATGGAAAGAAACTGCAAAGTGCTACAGTACAAAGGGATCTGGGGGTCCTGGTGCATGAAACACAGAAGGTTAGTATGCAGGTACAGCTGGTGATCAGGAAGGCCAATGGAATCTTGGCTTTTATTGCAAGGGGGATGGAGTATAAAAGCAGGGAAGTCTTGCTTCAGTTAGACAGGGTACTGGTGAGGCCACACCTGGAATACTGCGTACAGTTTTGGTTTCCATATTTAAGAAAAGATATACTTGCTCTCGAGGCAGTTCAGAGAAGGTTCACTCGGTTGATTCCGGAGATGAGGGGGTTGATTTATGAGGAAAGGTTGAGTAGGTTGGGCCTCTACTCATTGGAATTCAGAAGAATGAGAGGCGATCTTATCGAAACATATAAGATTGTGAGGTGGTTTGATCGGGTGGATGCGGGGAGGATGTTTCCACTGATGGGTGAGACTAGAACTAGGGGTCATAATCTTAGAATAAGGGGCTGCCCTTTCAAAACTGAGATGAGGAGAAACTTCTTCACTCAGAGGGTAGTAAATCTATGGAATTTGCTACCTCAGAGAGCTGTGGAAGCTGCGACATTAAATAAATTTTAAACGGAGATAGACAGTTTCCTAGCTAATAAGGGAATTAGGGGTTACGGGGAGCGGGCAGGGAAGTGGACGTGAGTCTAGGTTCGGATCAGCCATGATCCTATTGAATGGCAGAGCAGGCCCGAGGGGCCGTATGGACTACTCCTGCTCCTACTTCTTATGTTCTTATGTTCTTATGGTAACCAGGAATCGCCCAGCCAGTTTTGTGTATTATACGGGGTATAAACATGCTGAACTTTGGGGGATTCGGGCTTACTTTTTTTTTCTCTACCATCTGGAACGGGGTTTTCCATGTAGCTACGCATCCGTCAACTCTCCAGGGATGCCCAAAGTGAGTGCCTCGTCGTACCACCTGAACGTAACTCTCTAGGCCTCATCGTATGCCTCTGTTAGGCACGGTTTTGTCTCTGGAGTCGAACGGACTCGGGACCGCGTGAATCAACGACAAGGGCTGGTAATTATATCCAGCATACACCTCTAGAAATCCCACGTGTTTTGCTGCTGAGGAACAGCAAGCATCTAGGTCGCAGGCTAACACGGGTGTGTGTGTGAGGAGGCTTCCAAGTGTGGGTTCTGACCAAACCGGGAGCGGGGTTTAGTTAGAAGGGTTTTTCCATTATCTAGGCTTAGAATCTGGGAAGGGGGTTGGTTCGGCGTAACTAACAGGGTGGGTATTTTAGTCTAAGGTTATAAGCTAGTGTCCACGGCCACCTACTCGTTATGCCGTAAGCGAGAGGAGTAGAGGGGTTGTTGTTTTGTGAGTGTGTAAAAGGAATTGATCTTTGACCAACCTGGACCGTTTTGTTTTGTCTGAGTCAATTACAATCTATCCATAGTAACTCTGTGGGTCTGAACTTGGGGGTTGTGGGGCTTGTGGTTCGCGGTATAATTCGGAAGACCAACCAGGTGGCATCCGGTCACGGCCGGGTTACACTGTAATCCCATTGGAGACGCTGCGCATCGGGCATAGGAGAAGACCTATTTGGCCTTGGTCTCTCTCTCTTTGTGGGATTACCTGCTAATCGACGGGCTGGGCAGGGACTATTGGCATAAGCTCCTGCCGTCCAAGGGAAACAACCCAAAAGGGAGAGTCATAGAAACATGGGGCACGCAAAAACACCCTACAAGTCTCTGGAGTGGGACTTGAATCCATAAGCTTTTGACTCAGAGGTGGAGTGCCACCCACTGAGCCACGGCTGACAATAAGAACAAGTTTAATTCTGGGACTCTGTCAACATAAATAAGCATTTTCAATCCCAGAGTCATCTTGTCACTCTTCTATTTCCAATGTATTACTGTCCTTTTGAAGATTAGGGTGCCCAAATTGGTACCAATTGGTCCCTAGCCTTTACAATGAATTATGATGAGTTGAAATAACCTTCATCACAGGATCTGATCAGCCTCATTGACAACAGCCTTGCATTATATAATGTCAAATCACCTTATTTCTCATCCCTGTTTACCAATAAAATTCTGTGCATTGATTACCCATATTTTCAAAGCTACCCCTTTGAGTGTGCTGTAATTACCTCCCATAACTCTTCTATCGCTTTTCTGTTAGGTGTCCTCCAGTCTCTTGTAAAGTGCTTTGAGATAATGGCCCTGATTTTGCCGTGGTAATGATGGCGAAACTGTCAGCGTTTGCCCTCATTACCCCTCTGAAACTGACTATAACTTCAGGATTTAGCCCATATGCAGATAAACGCGGAGATCCTGAAGTTGCAGTCAGTCATTCCCTGCTCCGCCACGGTGGAATTCCACATAGCCAGCGATCAGCGATATCAGTTGAACTGACGAAAACGTCCCCTTTTCCGCTCTAATATCGCTGTCAAACACCCCATAAAAAGTTAAGCCTTGTTGGTATAGGTGTAACTGGGCTATTATTGGCATAGTGACTGCTGAACAACCTTTTTGGCCCTGATAAACTCATTTTATATTTGTGGAATGTCAAATTTCACCATTTTAATTTAAAAATTACTAGATTTTTAAAATAATAAAAGCTATTTGTTTTTATTCTTTTTAAGTTTGTTTATGATATTTCAGTTTCTACCTTAATCCCATGTGTATGTTCCAATCTTTATTTCGCTCTCTGTTTTATTTCCTAGTTTGCTGTCTGTGAGAATTCTTCAATGTGATTGATTGCTTAGACAGCTTAATGACATCAAAGTTAATGTACACTGGAATCAAATTAAGGTCGAGAAAGCTAAAGTTTTCACCACAGAGACCGTGAGATCTTTGCGGGCAGCCTACTTCGAGGTCAGCGGCGAGCAGTGTCGCTTCGCTGCTGACCGCAAATTCTGGGCCATTATCTGAAAGGTGCTGTACAAATGTAAGTTGCTGGTCGTGTTTTCTACACCAATGTGCACTACTTTGCATTCTCCATATTAAATTTAGTTTCTCATTCCTTAGATTAAATAGTTACTTTTTCAGTTTTCCAACCCTGAAAAGTAACTCCCTCTTAACTACTAACTAAATGGAATTTTCCATTCCTGCTATGGACTGTAAATTCACCTTAATACAGTGTTTAAAATGTGATTACTTGACAGACCTGCAGCATGTGAAGAAGTGTTTCTCTGCATGTTAGTCATCTCCAGCAGTTCTGACTTCCATCTCATGGAGCATAACTGTTGTGCAATGTGCCCAATGTAATGTTTTACATTAAATAAATCTTAAATTAACTATATTTGATACCACATCAATACTATACTATAATGGAGTTCACATTTCCAAATTTGAGAACACAACAGAGATTGTCCTTCCTCTTGTGAAAGAAAACTGGATTATTTTTCCCAATATATCGATATTTTTCTTAAATCCCAGTTCCTTTCATAAAGAGGAAGACATTTCCTTACAACTATAAAGAAAGTATCTACGTAAAGTCCCTACCACTGTAAAAAGTGGACGTGCCTAAAACTAATTCTGGGCAATGGCATAGTGTGTAAGGAACAGAAAGAATGGGATACTCCATCTACTTCCTACAATACTCCATGCCGATGTCTATGGAGAATTCAGCAGATGCAACCCTATTAACCTAAGAAACTGCTAAATTACCAGTAAGTGAGTTGCATAGTTTGAGGCTTTAGATACACTGGCAGTAATCCTAAGGATGTTAGCAGTCGGCATAAAATATAGATTTCGTCAGAGTTTGAGTTTGGGGGTTGGAGGCCTTAAAACTGTATATTCAAGAATGTAAAATCTGATCCTGCCTGTACACACAGATGTCTCCTGAGAAATGGATGCAATTTCCCTTCTGAACTGGGAGCACACTCAACTCTACCCTACCCAATCTCAATGAAGTCACTCATCCACTGAATCCACTCATCAGTTTTACCATGGTTAGTGTTAAGTCTGTGAATTATTTAGTTAATTAAAACAGACTAATGAGTAACAATAAAAACAGGTCTTTACTGGTTGGAGGTAGGGACTATACTGAATACAAGATTACTGCACAGTGCTTATATACCGGTGTGTTCACCCCCGGTATTACGTCTACAGCAGCCTGAGAAAGTAGTACATCTCTTCAGGTGGAACAGGCTTAAGCTCTCTTAAGGTGGAACAGGTTACATACACAACACTCCTCCCTTCTTAGCATAACGTAATAACATATATACATATATAACTTTATGTTTAACGTAACATATCACAGATTCAGTCTCTGCGGAAAACAGTTCACAGATTCAATCTCTGTGGTGTAGTCGGTTCACGTTACTCATTCAATAGTCCTTTCATGGATTTAACAGCTTGAACTTCCGAACTGATTTGGCTCCGTTCGGAGGGACCACGTGTGTGATCTGGTAGAGGTGATAATGGTTCAGATGGGTCATCTTCTGTTTTTACTTTTCCTTTTCTGCTTCTTGGAGACTCTCTGGGCTCCATTGTCAGCTGCCACAGCTGCCAGCTGCATGCGCAGTTCCTCCTTCTCTTCCTCCTGTTTCCGTCGTAGAGCCAGCTTCTCCCGATGTTCCGTAGACTTTTGGTGCTCCTCCATGATTTCTGCACTTTGGGAGTCGAAGTTACAAGCTGGGCAGGACAGGACATCGTAATATTCGGTGTCGTCCACCAGGTCATGGTAATATTCGGTGTCGTCCTGAGCTAGACCAGTGAGAGGGTCGTCTATTTCCTCCATACCCAGCTGGACGTTAGCCAGCTCTTGTTCCAAATCCAGACATCTTTCCTGAAGAGACTTCTTCATGTGTGCCTCTGCATCCAGCTTTTTCTGGGCTTTCAGCAAGTCGTTTACTAGTGACCTCATTTGTGATTTTAATACTTCAACTTCCTTTGGAGATTGATTGATCGGACTATGCAATCCCTCTACCGGAGCAGCTGTTTCAGCGGTCTGTTGTTCTACATTGACGTGAGTCAGCGTACTTTTGGCATCCAATGGCTGCTCTGTTGCAGTCGTTTCAGTCTGTGTCGTCACATCAGCCATCTCAATGACTTTTGAGAGCTCCGAACCCTTTTCCTTTGAAGATCGCAGCTCGTGTTCAAGTTTTTCCCATTTCAGAGTCTTGTCCCTCAGCATATGAAGGAGTTGTCTGACCGTTAACTCTTCTGACACCAGATTATGGCACGCACCTTCAGAACCTGAATCAGCTTTGATTCGTTCGGCCTCCTCGCGCAGATGGTTGGTGTGCTCCTGCTCCATCAGTTGCTTCTGTTGACTTTCCAGATTCTCCCACTCTGTAACAAAGAACTTTTTTATTTCATTCATCTCTTGCTCAAAACGGCGAATCATTTGTTCTAATTGCTGTTGTAGTTTGAAATGGAGTTGAGTTCGAGCCCAGTGTCCCTCAAAAATGTGCATATCAGTAGACTTGACAGACTCAGAATTCTCTGTTAAACTGTGTTGTTGTTGCTCAGTGGAATTCTGTGCTGAAACTTTGTCTTTTGCACATGGGTTGGTCTTACCATCATCAGTTCTAGAGTCTGGGCTGATTATCTGCACCGAGTTCTCACTCTTTATGGCTTTTAGCGAATGCCAGTCCATATTTATGTTTCTAAACCACTCCCGGCCTAGTAGTGGTGGACCTCCCTCCGGTAGCACATATAAGTCCATTATTTGACTTCCTTCGCCCTTGTTGGCCACTGCAACCTTTATTGTCCCGATGGGGTACACTCTCTGCCCCGTGTAGGTTGTCAATATAATCTCCGTATCCTGTAGGGGAATATGTTGGAATAACCTTCTGTAATCTTTCTTATTCATGACCGACAATGCCGATCCAGTGTCCAATTCCATTTTTACTTGGACTCCTTCTATCTGAAGAGTAACCCAAATTGTCTGGAGGTCTGCACCCTTACCAACGTTGAGTACCCTTAAGCTAGCCAGTTCAATACTGCTTGCGTCTGAATCGGACTCCTGTTCGGCCACCTTGTGTACCTTTGCGTATTTCCCTTGCGGTGACTTCTTGTTGCTGGTCTTCTTCGCTGACCTGCATACTCTAGCTATATGTCCAAGCCTACCACAAGTTCTACATTCTTGGTTTTTAAACCAACACTGGTTCTGATCATGCGTTGTCTTTCCACAACGATAACATTTGCCAGAACTCACACCCAATTTGTGTGCACTGAGCTCCGGTGACCGTAGCTGCATTACTGCCGTGCCTCTCGCTGCGGCTTCGTGTGCTGCTGCCATAGTGACCGCCTTCTCAAGCGTCAGCTCATTCTCCTCGAGCAGTCGCTTTTGTGTATCCTGTTTAAATAAACCACACACAAATTTGTCTCGAAGTGCCTCTGTTAGTCCCGTTCCAAACTGGCAATATTTCGCTAATTTACGCAATTCCAGCAAATATTCAGCATTGCTTTCATGCTGTAGCTGCCTTCTGTCGTAAAATTTAAATCGTTCCGCTAGCATCAGCGGCGTGGGGTTTAGATGATCTTTCAGGACAGTAACAATCTCATCGAACGTCTTATCCGCCGGTTCATCTGGTGATAACAGGTGTTTCAATTGCCCGTATGTCTTCGCACCCATTAAATTTAATAATGTTAGAGCTTTATCTTGGTCACGAATTTTATTGGCCTTACAATAATTTTTTACTCTTTCAACATATATGGCCCAATCTTCGAGGTCACTATCAAAGGTGCTAATATTCCCGTGTTTAGGCATTGTAGATTTGCAATTTCTCAGATTTTATTTTCTTTACTTGTTATCAAAGATGGCGGCTTCCCGCTCTTGCCGTCGTCCTCCGCCCACAAAATGGCGGTTTTCCCGCGCTTGGCGGTCTTCACCTGTCCCCCGACGCCGTCTCCCTTCAGCCCCCGAGTGCGGCCCTTATCAGCGGATGCGATCGATGGCCCGGCTGCGCCTCGCACTTGAAAGCGGCCCGGCCCTTATCTGCCGATCGCTATCGCCCTATACCTCTCTCTTCCCCAGTCCTGTCTTCTACTCCGGTTCACAAGCTGATGGAGGCTTCAGGGTCCTAATGCCTGTCGCTTCCAGTGGGGTGGTGAGTGGTGAGGTTTGAAACCTCTCTTCAACCGCCGTGGAATAACTGCCGCAGGGTAAGAACCTGACTCGTCACCAGTGTTAAGTCTGTGAATTATTTAGTTAATTAAAACAGACTAATGAGTAACAATAAAAACAGGTCTTTACTGGTTGGAGGTAGGGACTATACTGAATACAAGATTACTGCACAGTGCTTATATACCGGTGTGTTCACCCCCGGTATTACGTCTACAGCAGCCTGAGAAAGTAGTACATCTCTTCAGGTGGAACAGGCTTAAGCTCTCTTAAGGTGGAACAGGTTACATACACAACAGTTAGAAAAGAAACACACCAAACAAGTCAGCTATTCATCATTACACTAGAATCTTGAAAAATAAATGGCTAAATGTAATTGTTCAAGATTACAGAATATTCCGCACCTTCAAGATTTTCCCTTGTTGCTCCATATCTGCAAAATCCCTCTGCCCCCTCTATGGGCTGAATTCTCCTCTATTATCTTGTCCCAACCTAAGGTTCCCTTCCCTTGTCACTGCTGATTATGCTAGTTTGATGAACACAAAAATCTTTCAGAAAATAGAATACATGGGAGTGTGTAGAGGAGGCCAATTCAAACCCTAAAATGCTGGAAAGCTTTGATAAAGGATGCACACCTGAAACATTAACTCCTCTGTTTTCTCTCCACAGATGCTGCCTGACCTGCTGAGTGTTTACAGCATTTTCTGTTTTTGTTTCAGATTTCCAACAACTGCAGTTTTTTTGATTTTGGATCAACCCAAAAATGATGCAAAATGGTCAGCTTTCATGAATTGACTTGATTTGGGCCATTTCAGGTATAAAACCAGCTTTCATCTGAACATCATCATATACTTCTGCAGCAATCGCACCAGTCCTTGTGTATTGTGCACAATAGTATGCACTTTATAATCCATCATGCCTCAATGTGGCAATTATCCTCCTTCTCCATTCCAATCAATCTCTATCTGTGGTAAATGCAACAATAATTTCAGATATCCATCATGTCAACAGCAGGATATAATTGTGGGATATGTCACATTAATGTAAGATGAAGGTTATTTCCAGAGTGCTTTATGATATTTTACGGTCTGTCTTAAACCTTGTATGGTAGTTTACAACAAATCCCATCATGTAGCTACATCCTAAATTAAGGTTTTGTGAATACTAGATAAAACTGGCAACATTTTATCCATATAAACAAAAATGTTTTATAAAAAAAAATCTTACACAAAAGTGGTTGGAGATCTAGGGGTAGAAATTGGGGCGGGTCCATTTTTGGGCACGCGGGTGGTGGAGGGGGCAGTGGTAAGAACCCTGCGCTAGAATAGTGATGCCAGAGACGCCCCCGATATTGGGCCTTGAGCCTCATTTCCATCAATCCTGCGTGGTGTGAACTGTCAGTCAGCAAACAGACAACAATCAGCCTGCTGCTAGCATCGTAGTGGCCCTCGGGTAAGTGAGGGCCGGGGAGGGAGCAACGGGGGTTGGGTGGAGGGTGAAGATCAGAGGCCTGTGAGGGAGATCGAAGACCGAGGTTGGGGGTGGGACTCGGAGACCGAGTTGGGGGGTACGGTGACCTCCATTCTTTAAATGTGGGCTGGGTGGAGCACTCCTGCTTCTCGCGTTTCCACATTCAGGTAAGTATAGTTCAAAAACTTTCCTTGTCGCTAACAGGCGTTCCCAAGGCCCTGTTTTCCTGAGTGCAGCCTGCGCTGTGCCGGCTGCTCAGGTAAAGCCAGTCTTGCAGTGGAGGCCTCAAACAAGCATTAGACCCCTTATTTGCAAATGCAAAGGAGCTAAAACCTGTTTCATTCGTGGGTCATATTGCAGACTGAATAGGCCCGTTAGCGCCCAGAAAAACGGGGGCTGCATGGCCGAACTTATAGGCCCTAAAATGTTTCCGAGCTGGAATCTAGTGTGCAGAGCATTAAAATCAATTAATTTTTTTCTCAAATTTTCTCCCACAAAGTTCTCCCATTCCCTCCTCTCCAGAAGGTAATGGTTCCATGGACAATGGTGGCCCTCTGGTACCTTGCGTAAATGGCCATTCTTTATGTGCAGCCAGCGCATATTAGGCTGCATACAATTTTCCTGACCAATTATGGAATATTAATAGGCCATTCTACTTTGGATCCATCACAGCCAAAACCAACCATTGTCCTCATCCAAAGTCTACAGCAAGACACACTTTCAAGAGGGGTCACTGGATAGTAATCAGTGGGAACCCTGGCCAGTTTCTTTCTTCACTAACACAGAGGCACATCAGCTAATGATAGCGCTTTACTGCTGTCCCAGCTGAGAGCAACTATAGATGGTGAATCGACCTGCGGCTTTCCTGGTCTTTATGCCTCAGAGACAATAGGGTAGATTTTCCACCAGTTATGCCTGATAAACTGGCATGGATATAACAAATCAAATAAAAGGGTAGAGATCCATGACGTCCATTTTGCGTGACACCTAAATTCCCGATAATAATTTTGATATGTGCCAGAAGCATTCGCTAGGTCGCCGTTGGATCCATGTAAATGAGGGCTAAATCACATATTTGCATTGTGCACATAATTCCCTAGCATTCACACTGGCATAGCACTGTTTCATGCCCTAATGGGCAATGGGATGAACTCACAGGTTTTGAACCTACTATTGGGAGTGCTATCGACAGTTAGTGCTTCTCTACAGATGGACTCCAGGATCTTGTTTTTTTGAGTCAATTCATGATAGCATGTAAAATGGGCATTCAGGACTGCTCACAATGTGCTGCTGCTGGAAGTACGTTTGAAGAGTCTTTTAAGAAGGTTGGTGAGAGCATTTTAAGGCTATTTCTGAACTTTCAACATTTTTTTTTGTTTTCTGCTGTTGTCAATAGTCTTTACGAACGGTAACATAGTCGTTATGTTGCTGGACTAGTAATCCAGAGGCCTGGACTAATGATCCAGAGACGTGAGTTCAAATCCCACCAAGGCAGCTGGGGAATTTAAATAAATCTGGAATAAAAAGGTAGTATCAGTAATGGTGACCATTAAACTACCGGATAGTCGTAAAAACCCATCTGGTTCACTAATGTCCTTTGGGGAAGGAAATCTGCCATCCTTACCTGGTCTGGCCTATATGTTACTCCAGACCCACAGCAATGTGGTTGACTCTTAACAGCTCTCTGAAATGGCCTAGCAAGCTAGTCAGATAAGGACAATTAGGGATGGGCAATAAATGCTGGTCTTGTCAGCGACGTCCACATCCCGTGAATGAAAACAAAATTGTTCAGTTAGTGCCATTTCTCCCCTACAACATCAATAGTGGCACAATGGGTTTCCCAATGAAAATCGTTCTGTACTTGTGCTTCTTGAAGGAAGAAGAGGAGGGCCAATAGATGTATTCTAGGTCGGTAAGGTTGCACCAAATGTGGTCTGCACCCACCCACAAGTGCCTTTGTAGCCACATACCTTGAATTTTCAAAGAAGTGATGCTGTGGAGGCTGTGATTTCTGACCATCTCCAATGAGAGGGAACTAAACCAGCTCCCCTTGTTATTCAATTGCATTACCATCGCCGAGTCTCCCACTATCAACATCCTGGGGGGTCACCATTATCCAGAAACTTAACTGGACCAGCCATATAAGTGCCGTGGCTACAAGAGCAGGTCAGAAGCTGAGTGTTCTGTGACAAGTAGCTTACCTCCTGACTCCCCAAGGCACAAGTCAGGAGTGTGATGGAATACTCTCCACTTGCCTGGATGGGTGCAGTTCCAACAACACTCAAGAAGCTCGACACCATCCAGGATAGAGCAGTCCATCTCAACGGCATCTCATCCACTAGTCTAAAAGTCCATCCCATCCACCACCATCATATCATAGCCACAGTGTCCACCAGCATACTATAGCCACAGTGTGTACTGTCTATGTAATGAGGTCTGGAGCTGCGTGGTCCTGGCAGAAACCAAATTGAGCATCGGCAAGAAGTTTATCGGTGAGTAAGTGCCGTTTGATAGCCCTGTCGAGGACCCCTTCCATCACTTTGCTGATGATTGGGTGTAGGCTGATAGGATGGTAATTAGCTGTGTTAAGATTTGTCCTGCTTTTTGTGGACAGGACCTACCTAGGCAATCTTCCACATTGTCAAGTAGATGCCAGTATTGTATTTGTACTACAACAGCTTGGTTAGAGGCGCGGCTAGTTCTGCAGCGCAGGTCTTCAGCTCTATGGCCGGGATGTTGTCAGAGCCCATAGACTTTGCTGTGTCCAGGGTACTCAGTCATTTCTTGATGTTAGTTGGAGCAACTTAAATTGGTTGAAGACTGGAATTTGTGCTGGTGGAGACCTCAGGAGGATAAGAAGCATAATTTACTTGGCATTTCTAGCTGAAGATGGTTGCAAACGCTTCAGCCTTTTCTTTTGCACTCGTGTGGTGGGCTCCATCTTCATTATGGATGGGAATGTTCATGGAGCCTCCACCGCCCGTTAGTTGCTTAATTGTTCATCATCATTCGCGGCTAGATATGGAGGGCTGCAGAGCTTTAACCTGATCTGTTGATTGCGGATCGTTTAGCTTTGTCTACAGTATGCTGCCTCCGCTGTTTAGCATGCATGTAGTCCTGTGTTGTAGCTTCACCAAGTTGGCACTTCATTTTCAGGAATGCCTGATACTGCTCCTGGCATGCTCTTCTACACTCCTTGAACCAGGATTGGTTATCTGGCTTAATGGTGATGGAAAAGTGAGGGCTACACTAGGCCATAACATTACAGGTTGCAATGGAATACAATTCTGCTGCCACTGATGACCCACAGTGCCTCATGGATGCCCAGTTTTGAGCTGCTGTATCTGTTCTTATTCTATCCCGCTTAGCATGGTGGTAGATGGAAGTAGTCCTCATTGTGAAGACGAGACTTGGTCTCCACAAGAACTGTGCAGTGGTCACTCCTACAGCATAGGGCCACGGGTGAAAAGAGGTTAACTTGCAGTGCTAAATCCAATACTTCAGTAAAAAGAGACACAGCATAGCAGAAAATCATTCTCTGATAAATCACGATTTTGATAATTCTGTGAAAAAGGACAGATCCCACCTGGCATTTAAGCTTATCGGTCTCTGAATAATTGAGAACTATCATGCATGGTACTGTTTGTTCTAGTCTCATCAATAAATAATTCTACAGCTTCCCTCTGTGCCTTTCTTGGCATCCTTCGAAAGGCCCACTGAGGCACTCGTCATCGCATCCTAGCAAGCAGCAATCCCAATGACCCCATCTTATTCTATTCCGCCTGCTGCAGGCTAATCTCACCAACCTCCTCCCGATCCCTCCCTGCTCTGCCCCTTTGGACTCTGCCAGTAAATGAGGTATTATTAGGTTTACCAGAATGATATTCGGACTCTAAGGGTTAAGTTACGAGGTGAGATTACACAAATTAGGGTTGTATTCCCTAGAATTTAGAAGGTTAAGGGGTGATCTGATCAAAGTTTTCAAGATATTAAGGGGAACAGATAGGGTAGATAGAGAGAAACTATTTCCGCTGGTTGGGGAGTCTAGGACTAGGTGGAATAGTCTAAAAATTAGAGCCAGACCTTTCAGGAGTGAAATTATGAAACACTTCTACACACAAAGAGTGGTAGAAGTTTGGAACTCTCTTCCACAAATGGCAACTGGTGCTAGATCAATTGTCAATTTTAACTCTGAGAATGATAGGGATTTTTGTTAACCAAAGGTATTAAGGGATATGGGCCAAAGGCGGGTATATGGAGTTAGGTCGCAGCTCAGCCATGATCTCATTAAATGGCAGAACAGGCTTGAGGGGTTCAATGGCCTACTCCTGTTCCTATCATCACCCCTCTCCGTATTTCCCTTCAAAATGTATGCCTACTTATAAATAAGGGACTTGCCATCCATGACGTTATTGTGGATGATCACACTGACGACATCATGGTATTGGTGGAGACATGGTTAATGGATGATGACACATTTCCCCTCAATTAAGCAACCTCATCATTCTCCCCACCCAAATAGCCGAGGTGGTGGTGTAGCCCTTATCTCTAAATCACCCCTTGGTCTGTCTCCCTACTCCTCTAGCAAATTCTTCTCCTTCGAGCATCTCCCCTTGTTCCACCCCTCACATCTTTTAAAATCCTTGTTCTGTACCGTCCACCCAAATACCAAGCCAATTTTCTCTCTGAGATATCTTCTCTGCTTTCCTTCCTCTGCAGCAAGCGACTTCTCATCCTCGGTGATTTCAACCTCCACCTCAGCTCTTCCTGCTACCTCTCCTCTGAGTTCATTTCCCTCTTTTCCTCCCTTAATTTCTCCCTCCATGTAAACTCGTCCACCTACATACATGGTCACCCCCTCGATCTTATCATCTCACATGGCCTTGCTATCCCTACCGTAACTATAAGGCAATTTCCGACCATTTCCTTATGTCACTCTCTACCCATATTCCCCTTCCCCCCTCCCAACACCACTTATTTCTGTGTCCACCCCTGGACAAAACTCTCCCCCAAGTCCCTTATCACTGCAATTTCTAATTCCTAACTATCTAGCCTTTTGCCTATAATTCTTCATGACATTTCTGGAGCTACTGAATTGCTAAATCACACCCACTCCACCACCTTTGATGCCCTTGTCCCCACTAAAATCAATACACTCTCTCACCCCCCGTCGTTCCCCCGGTATACCCCTCAGCTGCGCTTCCTTAAGTCCAATGGACGCAGACTTGAACGTCTTTGGTGGACAACTGGTTTAACTATACATCACCAGATTTGGCTAGATCATATAAAGCATTATCGGGTCTTGCCCTCCATCATTAAACCCACCCACTATTCTAAGATCATCCAGGAAGGGAAAGATAATACCAGGCTTCTCGTCTCCACTGCTAACCGTCTTTTCAAACCACCCACCCATGCCCCCTCCTCCCTCACCTCCAACAATAAATGCGAGGAACTCATGGATTTTTTTGCTAAAAAGATCGAGAACATCCATTTAACTACTTCTGCTACTTCTCTCCCTTCCCCTAGCACACCAGGCCTTACTTCCTCTCTGTATTCCCCCTGCACTAACCCTAAATTTGTATATTTCTCTAATTTCTCTCCTATCTCCCCCCTTGCCCTTTCAAAGCTCATCTTGCCAATGAGACCGACCTCCTGCTCTCTCAACCCTATTCCTACTAAATTGCTGACCATCCAGCTTCCCTTCCTGGCTCCCATTTTAGTTGATATTGTTAACGGCTCTCTTTCCTCAGGTATTATCCGGCTCTTACAAAGATCACAAATGACATCCTAATTGACTGAAACAAAGGTAAACTATCCCTTCTAGTCCTTCTCGACCTATCTGCAGCCTTTGACACAGTTGACCACAAAATTCTGCTCCAATGCCTCTCCACCACCATCCAGCTGGATGGGACTGCACTCACCTGATTCCATTCCTATCTTTCCAGCCACAGAATCACCTGCAATGACTTCTCTTCTGCTCCTGCACTGTCACCTCTGGTGTCCCCCAAGGATCTATCCTTGGCTCCCTCCTATTTCTCATCTACATGCTGCCCCTCAGTGACATCCGGCGACACAGCATGAGTTTTTACATGTATGCTGATGATACCCAACTCTACCTCTCCTCCACCTCTTTTGAACCCTCGACTGTCTCTATACTGTCAGACTGCTTGTCCAACATCCAGCACTGGATGAGTAGAAACTTCCTCCAGTTAAATATCGGGAAGACCGAAGCCATTGGGCCAGAAATTCCAGGCCAGAAGCGTGAGTACGGTCGGGTTACTCACGCATCTGGCCGTTGGAAATGCCGGCGTTCAGCAGGAACAGCGCATGCGGGGAACGCCGGCATTTCCAGACCCGAGGTCTATTCACAGCGCGTGCGACTGCACAGGCAGCGCTTGCGCAGTGAACTTTGTAGATTTCACAGATGGATTGAGTGAGGGTAAGTCCCTAGAACTTGCACTTGAAAAAAGCAAGTGTAAAGTTGTTCATTGGCTGGGGAAGGAGATATATTTTATGGAGGAGCTTATGAAATGCAATATTTAGGTTTGGGAAAGGGAGGGAAGTTATTTTAAGAAATTTTAACTAAGTTTTAAACTTTAATTTTTTTTTTTTAAACGGGTTTTCAGAACGGTAGGTAGAAGGAGCAATTGTGGCTGTGTGAATGGAATGTGAGAATGAGTTATGTATGTATGTCCACATATATTCCTTTACGTATATGTATGTATGTTTTATATTCCTTTACTAATGTGTATGAATGTATATTTTTAATTATGATTTTCCAATAAGTTACTTTCTCTGAAAGTCATAATTAAATAATACATTCATACACATAAGTAAAGGAATATATACATAACACGCAAAGGAATATATACAGACATACATACTTTCAGAAGCTCCACGATAAGAAATATCTTCCTCCGCAGCCTCTGGAGCAACTGTACCCATGCTTTTTTCATGTGTAAGTTGTAATGACTGGACCTCACTGAAAGCATTAATGAAAGCGGCGAATTATACTGCGCACGCGCTGCCTGTGCAGTCGCACGCGTTCTGCCTCTGAACCCCTTCGTTCAGAGGACAGGAAATGCCGGTTTTCCCCACATGCACTGTGCATGCTGAAAACCGGCATTTCATCCGGCCAGATGCGTAAGTACCCCGACCGTACTAGCGCATTTGGAAGGGAATTACTGGGCCAACATTTTACATGTCAATAAAATAAAAAATTTAACAATTGCACAACTTGCCCCCTCGCATCTGCGACTGAGGGTCCAAGGAGGTGCATTGCGCAAGAGGTCATCATCGTACGTATCCTCACACTGTTCCCTTTGGGGAACTGTATGAAGTGGTGGAAGGATTTATGGCCGTGATTAACGCTCATTCCGTGACCGTAACCATCTTTGAACCAGCCATTAGGGTGGTTAGCCCTATGGCGGGCGGGTTTTACGGGCTCCCACAACCCATCTGAGGGGGGGGGGGCCAGCAACACCCACGGACGCAAGCATCCCGCTGGATGTCCACCCAGAATTTAAAGTTGGAGCTCTGACTCCACTTGCTGGGACTGTCTGGAGTGGGGTTCAAAACCCTACTCCTTCTGGCCCAGCGGCGGGGATGCTTACTGCTACGCAAAAGGCCCACTCCGCACAAAAGGTGACACCCATACGTTTCCTGCGCCTTTTCCCTCCCCGTGACTGGAGCCCTATGCCGCCATTTCACGTTGCTAATTGGATTGGGCCTTTGTCATAGCGGTAGGATCCCCGCCGCTGGGCCAGATCAGGGTAGGGTTTCGAACCCCGCTCCAGACAGTCCCGGCAAGTGGAGTCGGAGCTCCGGCTCTAAATTCTGGGTTGACATCCAGTGGGATATTTGCGTCCGTGGGTGTGGGTGGCCCCCCCTCCTTGTATAGCTTGTGGGAGCCCGTAAAACCCTCCCGCCATAGGACTAACCGCCCTAATGGCTGGTTCAAAGATGGTTACGGTCACGGAATGAGCGTTAATCATGGCCATAAATCCTTCCACCACTTCATACAGTTCCCCAAAGGGAACAGTGTGAAGACACGTATGACGACGACATTGCTAAATAAATAAATGGAATTAAAAAAATTCTTTTAGGGCTTTTAAAAGTCTTTAAATTGCTTTAATTCTCTTTAAAACTACTTCAGATTACTCAAAATAATGTAGGCCTAGAAATTCAGTTCGGACGCTCTTGCGGCGCTAAAGTCGGGAGCTCGGCAAATTTAGCGGCCGCCGGAAAGTGCAGGCGACCTCGCCGAAATTCAGTAGATTTGGCCAACTTTTTGGCCGAGCGCTGCAATAGGCGTTGGAACCCTGTGTTCAGGCGCTAATCCGGCGATGCGGCCTGATAACGCCGATTCCGGGCGCAGCGCAGGTGCGATCATGTGCTGAGTGTCAGCAGACACCCTGACGCCGGCCAGCTCTTAAAGGGGGAAGGGTCAACTTTGACTGCAGCCACGCCCTGCATGCTGTAGCCCTGCAACTAGGCCTCAGCACTGGTTGTGTCCCAAATCAACACCTGGAGGTAATGGAGAGGGCCCGTGAAAGAGCCCAGCGGTTCTCTGACCATGCGCTGGGTGTGCTCCTTCATGGGGTATGCAAGAGAAGACGGGTCGTGTGCCCGGCTAGTGGCAGGAAGGCTCCCAGGAGCAAGTTCAGGGAGGCCTGGACCAAAATTGCCCGGAGGGTCTCCTCCAACTCCGATGTTCCCAGGAGTGCGGACCAGTGCCGCAAGAAATACAATGACCTATGTCGGCTGGTCAAGGTGAGTACCCTTTCCAGTGTCCCCCTCATCCTTGCATGTGCACCTCCCATTAGGGCCAAAGGGACATCAAAGGTCTAATGCCCAGCCCTCCTCCCGCTGCAATGGCACTTGCATGTTAATCAATAGCTCTTTCTGCACTTATCACACTGTCCAAGCTATTCCACCATGGGAGGCCTCACACACAGCAACAGGGCACCACACTGTCCAAGCTATTCCACCATGGGAGGCCTCACACACAGCAACAGGGCACCACACTGTCCAAGCTATTCCACCATGGGAGGCCTCACACACAGCAACAGGGCACCACACTGTCCAAGCTATTCCACCATGGGAGGACTCACACACACCAACGGGGCACCACACTGTACTTAGACGCCCTCCTTTCTCTTGCAGGCCAAGCTGGCGAGGAACGCCAGGAGCCTGCGTGTCACTGGTGGAGGCCCTCGCGATTACCAGGAGCTAACGGTTCTGGAAGAGAGGGTGGCCCGACTCCTGCGTCACCCGGTGACTGGGCCTGTGGCGCTCGGCGACGCAGACCCTGTACTGGAACCCACTGGTAAGGACAGGACCGGGTGCACCTCTCTCCTTGCCCTCGCGCATCAGATCTACATCCTTCCCCACTGGCCGAAAAATGCGCATAATGCACCAGTGCGGCCTCCCTCGCTGTCGGCCTGTCCTCACTCTAAAGCTACACTTGTGCCTTCCTGCTTTCAGCTGGTGAGGAGGAGGTGCTCCCTGAAGCACACACAGCCAGGCCCTCGGAGGAGGAGGACGTCGAGGAGCAGCAGGAAGGCGCCACCTCGGGGGAACCCTCCTCCGCTCCAGGAGATGGCAATGAAGAGGAGACGTCTGGCGTGCCGGAGAGCCAGGGGGAGGCGGGGGAGGGGAGCCCTGAACCTGGTCCCAGTGGCATGGACGCACGCGGCAAGGCTCCGGCGGCACGCCAGCCTTCTGCCCAGAGGGGGGAGGCGCCCTCCAGTCCGGACTCGGACGTCGCCCAGGAGGTGCGCCTCCTGGACGAGATGTCGGCGGCGTCGGAGCGGCGGCACGTGGAATTCATGGAGGTGGTGGCACAGATGCCTCACGCCATCGAAAGCCTCGCACAAAGTGTGGTGGCTTTCGGCCAATCCCAGGCCAGGGGGCTGGAGCAAATCGCAGCAGCGCACACCAGGGGGGTGGACCTCCTTGTGGCAGCGCATGACAAGGGGGTGCAACAACTCGAGGCAGCGCAGCACGCCAGTCGCCAGCTGAGAGGTGCTGGGCAGACAATGGCACTGCAGATGCGGGCACATGCCGGCGCAGTTGGGGCACTGACTTCTGCCACCCTCGCACTGGCGCGGAGGCGTCGCCAGGCCAGCCGCCGCCCTGCTGCCGCACACCGGTCTGGCGACCAACAGTTTGGCGCGCTTGCTCCCCGGCCAGGCCGCCCGAGTGCACGTGTGTCTGGCGAGCAGCGCGCGCCTGGCATCACCCACCTTGTCCCCATTGGTGCAGGCGAGCCTGCCACTCCCCCAGCCAGGGTGCAAGGAGCTGCTGCAGGCAGTGAAGAGGGCCACCCACAGCTGCAGCAGCCACCAGCCGGCCCCTCCCGGGCCCGCCCTCGTGTAGGCCGACCCCCAAGGGCATCTGGCGAGACGCCTTGTCGCCCTGAAGATCCTTCCCCCAGCCTCGCCACAGCCTCACGGCCCAGCTTGAGGTGCAGCAGCAGGACGGGCCGGGGCAAAAGACGGCTGTCGACGGACTCGCCCTCTCGCCACACCGAATAGAGTGTGGTGAGCGAGGGTTTGGGTGATGCGGGGGCTTCTGTTCTGGGGGGCATTATGTTGTTTGGTTTTATGGGGGTGTTTGTGTTGTGGGGGGGGCTTGTTTTTGTGAGGCCAGTGAGGAAGGCCATTTGGATGTTGATGTTTTGTTAGTCCTCCCCAGGTTTTGGGAGTGACAGAAGTTTGTGACTGTTTTTTGGGGGTCTTCTCTGTTTTGCTCTTCCATGTGGGAAGGGCCCTGAGTTTTTGAAATAAAGATGTTTATTTATTCACCATGTGCAGGTGTCATGTTTCAAGTGGTTGTTGGGTTAACCGGCTGAGGGCTTGCGGAGCGGCTGCCTTCAGCTGCGTTCAGTGGCCCAGTCCATTCCCTGACAGGGGGCCTAGAAGTGTCGAGCAATAAGCCCCCGGCGGATGGCCCTTGGACCTTGTCGCTCCCTCCTGGCCTGGTGCTCCTCCTCCTCAGGGTCCTCCTGCTCGTCCTCCTGAGGTGGTGGGGCAATGTCAGGTGGCAGTGCCTGAGTCCTGCGGATAGCCAGGTTGTGGAGCATGCAGCACACCACGGCGAACTGGGAGACTCTATCCGGCGAATACTGAAGAGACCCGCCCGAACGATCCAGGCAACGGAACCGTTGCTTGAGGACGCCTATCGTTTGCTCTATTAGGTTCCTTGTGGCTTGATGGCTTTCGTTGTATGCCAGCTCCGCTGGGGTCCTGGGCGTGCGGAGCGGGGTCATGAGCCATGTGCACAAAGGGTAGCCCTTGTCCCCGATAAGCCATCCCCTTGGTGGAGGCTGTGCCTGGAACATGTCAGCCACAGTAGTCTGGCGCAGGATAAAGGCATCGTGGCTGCTTCCTGGGAAGCGGGCATTGACAGCTAGGATGCGCTGCCTGTGGTCACACACCAGCTGCACATTGAGGGAATGGTAGCCCTTCCGGTTGCGGTATTGCTCGGCATTGTGGATAGGTGCCCGCATAGCCACATGCGTGCAGTCAATGGCGCCCTGCACCATGGGGAAGGCCGCGATCCTGGCAAATCCGACTGCACGCTGCTCCTGCTTGTGTTGGGTCATGGGGAAGGAGATGAATTGGTGCCTCCTCGCGAAAAGTGCTTCGGTGACCTGTCGGATGCAGCGATGCGCGGCGAACTGGGAGATGTTCGCAATGTCCCCAGCAACGGCTTGGAAGGAGCCGCTTGCATAAACGCTGAGAGCCACCGTGACCTTCACTTCCACCGAGAGAGACGTCCTGGACATGAGCTGTGGCTGCAAATGTGCGTGAAGCAGCTGGCAGATCTCTCCAACCACCTCCCTTCTGAAGCGCAGCCTCTTAACACAATGCGCCGCAGTCATGGTGAGATATGAGACCTGCTCCCGGTATTGCCTGACTGGGTAAGGCCTACGTTGGCGACGCCTAATGGCCCCTCTGCGTCTAGGCATGCCTGGCCCTCTCTCAAAGCGTCTGCGAGCCCTTCGCACAAAATGTAGCAACTGAGGGTTGGCCCCCCATGCAGCCCCCATTACAAAGTTCCAAACAGCAAAATCACAAGGATGCAAATGTCAAAGCACTGGCTAGAAGCCAAAAATACCTCTCCTATGGTGTCCGAAATCAGTAATCTCTGTGCCTTGCTCTCTGTGCAGAAATCCAAAGCAGTAAAGTCATTGCAGCGAAATGGCTGGCTTTTATGGGTGAGTGGATGTGCCCTTTAATTAGCGCTCCCCGAATCCCACAGGGCCTCTGTTGAGTTCCATTTCACAGTTCTTAGCAGCGCCACGCCCATATCGGCCGGGCGCCACTGAATTTCCGGTTTGGGGCGCACAAACGGCGTTGCACGACGAAATGACGTCATAAGATGCGCGCGCAGCTGAGCGGGCGCTAACACTTTGCGCCGGCGCTAAATCCCACCTAAATTTTGGCGTAGGCGCAGATCCGGCGGTGCCCGGGCGCTAAGTGGCTAGCGCCGGAAATCTGGCGCTAACGGCTGGCGCAAACAGCTGAATTTCTAGGCCGTAAACATTTAAAAAAGTTTATAAAAGTTACCAAAATCTTCAAAAAACTTCCAAAAACCTATTTAAACTGCTGCTTTGCATGTAAAAATCCTTAGCAGCTTGACAGAAACATTGGGGGCGTGTCCAGTGAAACTGAGACCTCAAGGGGCGTGTCTCACTTACACTGCACGCTCCTGGCTTCGCGCTGGCTGCACTCCTGGGCGGCGTGACGTCATACGCTGCCCGGGAATGTGCTTTCTATTTCTGCAAGTTCAGGCGTCCCAGAAGCTGATCGGCACGAGCGCGGGGTAAGTGTAAATACGGGGCTTGCACGTGCTGCAAGCCCCGTTCTGGAATTTCTGGCCCATTGTCTTCAGTTCACGTCACAAACTTTGTTTCCTTGCCTTTCTCTCTCTCCCTCTCTCCCTGGCAACTGTCTGAGGCTGACCAAGTCTGTTCGCTATCTTGGTGTCACATTTGATCACGAATTGAGCTTCCTACCTCATCTCCATTCCATCACTAAGGCTGCCTATTTCCGCCTCCGTTAACATCGCCCGTCTCCGCCCTTGCCTCAAATTATCTACTGCCGAAACCCTCATCCATGTCTTAATTACCTCTAGACTTGACTATTCCAATGCACTCCTAGCCAGCCTCCCTAATTCTATTCTCCATAAACTTGCGGTCATCCAAAACTCTGTTGCCCATGTCCTAACTCGCATCAAGTCCCACTCACCCATTTTCCCTGTTCTTGCTGACCTACATTGGCTCCCAGTTAAGCAATGCCTCGATTTGAAAATTCTCATCCTGGTTTTCCAATTCCTCCATGGCCTCGCCCCTCCTTATCTCTTTAATCTCTTCCAGCCCTATAATCCTCCTAGACCTCTGCACTCTGCCTATTCTGGCCTTTTGAACATTCCCGATTTTAATTGCTCCACCATTGGCGGTCGTGCTTTCAGCTGCCTACATCCTAAGCTCTGGAATTCCCTCCCTAAATTGCTCTGCCTCTCCACTTCTCTTTCCTCCTTTAAGATGCTCCTTAAAACCTACCTCTTTGACCAAGCTTTTGGTCATCTGGCCTAACATCTCCTTATATGGCTCGGTGTCAAATTTTTGGTTGTTTTTATTCGTTCATGGGATGTAGGCATCACTGGCAGGGCCAACATTCATTGCCCATCCCTAATTGCCCTTGAGAAGGTGGTGGTGAGCCGCCTTCTTGAACCGCTGCAGTCCGTGTGGTGAAGGTACTCCCACAGTGCTGTTAGGGAGGGAGTTCCAGGATTTTGACCCAGCGACGATGAAGGAACAGCGACATACTTCCAAGTCAGGATGGTGTGTGACTTGGAGGGGAATTTGGAGGTGGTGGTGTTCCCATGCGCCTGCTGCCCTTGTCCTTCTAGGTGGTAGAGGTCACGGGTTTGGGAGGTGCTGCCGAAGAAGCCTTGGTTTCATTTGATAATGCTCTTGGGAAGCGCCTTGGGAAGTTTTATTACTTTAATAGCACTATATAAATATCAGTTGTCGCTGTTGTTGTTGTCAGAGCCTAATAAGAAAATGGTCTGGTGATCTTGAAAAGAAAAGGAAACATAGGGAGAATGTGCTTACTTTAGCCAAGTTAAAGGGGTTGCAACCGGATCATTGAAGGATTGAGTCATCATCACCCATGTCAAGACAATCATTGTAAATTATAGATTGGCCATATCATGTAGGTTAGATATGTAGAATTGCATGTGAAAAAGTGTGATCAGTTCATACTGAGCATGCCTAATCAGGGCATTTCTGATAAGAGACGTAGCTCAAAATGCTGTAAAAAAGAGAATTGTAACATGAATGTGGATTTGAAGAGTTTGATCAACCTAAATACTGAGCTCAGAACTGTAACTCGTTCAATTCCCCAAACATCAGGTGTGATTTTAAGTACTATATTCTTAATAACTCTATGAGCGCTTGGCCTTAACATGTCAAGAACCTTATTCATTGTGAAGAATAAATAGAACATTTAATAAAACCATCCTCAAACAGATTCTAACACTACAAAATGCTGCCATGGACAGATACATCTGTGGCGGGTCCATTGGTGAAGTTGTGGTCAAGTAGGTTATTCCCTCATGTTGGTTCTCTCAACGCCTGTCACAAGCCCAGTCTGACAGCTATGTCCTTCAGCACTCAGCCAGCTCGGTCAGTGGTGGAACTGCTGAGCCACTCTTGGTGATGGACATTGTGCTCACCCACCCAGAGTACATTCTGTACCCTTGCTACCATCAGTACTGATTCATCAGCTGAGGGAGGGCAGTAGATGGTAATCAACTGGATCGTTTCCCATGTTTTAACTGAAGCCATGAGACTTCATGGGGTCCAGAGTCAATGTTGAGGACTCTCAAGACCATTATCCCCTGACTGTACACCACTGTGCCCCTAGCTTTGGTAGATCTGTCCTGCCGGTGGGATAGGACATACCCAGGGATGGTGATGGAAGAGTCCGGGATGTTGGCTCTGTGAGTATGACTGTGTCAGGCTGCTGCTTGACTAGTCTGTGGGACAGCTCTCCCAACTATGGCACCAGTCCCCAGATGTCAGTGAGGAGGACTTTTCAGGGCGAATGGGCTGAGTGTGCCTTTGTCGTGAACTGACGAGATGCCGAGGTTGCAGATTGTTATTCTTTGTAGTGATTTGATATAACTGAATAGATAGCTAGGTCACTTCAGAGGACAGTTAAGAGTCAACCATGTTGGTGTGGGACTGGAGTTACATATAGACTGTGATGAAATAACTCTGTGTTCTGGATTGTCTGTTGTTGTACTTGTTAATGTCTGGAATGTTTTACAGGTGTAACCACTAATGTTCCTCCCTAGCTCCGCCTTTATGGATCCTCCTGATTGGTGTGAGTCTTATTTATAAGAGCTGGGATTTACTCATAAGGGCTGGGTCGGTGATGAATGATGGTTGCCCTGTGTTAACTTGATGCCATGATTCTTACTTAATAAAAGCCTTTAGTTTTAAGTTTTAACCTCATGGATTCAGGCAGTTATTTGGCACATCAAGTTTATTAAGTAACAACTTTGGAAGATGGATCGATTTTTGAAACCACAACGTCTGGATATCGATCCCCATTCGGCAGATGTGTCGAAGAAATTTAGGCATTGGCTTCGATGTTTTGAACACTTCATCGCATCGATCGATCCGATGGTTAACAAGTTGGGTCTTTTAACCAGCTCTTAAGGCCCAGTACCTTAAGTCGGTTAATGAAGTATACGCCAGGTATCTTTTGTCTACTCGCAGGCAATTACCCGAGGAATCCCTGGATGATTTCCTGCAGGATCTTAAGGCTTTGGCTAAGGATTGCAACTACAAGGCTGTCTCTGCCATATTGTATCAGGAAGAAGCCATCCGCGATTCTTTTATATCTGGCCTCCAATCTAATTATATTAGACAGAGACTCCTCGAGAATGACTCGTTAGTTTTAAAAACAGTCGTTGTTATGGCTCGATCATTAGATGTAGCCCAGAAGAATTTAGAAATGTATGCATCAGCCCATGCATCTCCCTCAGCCTCGTGTGTTCCGAGTATGGAGGCATCCATAACGCCAATGGAGCCTCCACTTTATCCTGCTGTTGCGGCTGTACCCCATGGGTCTAAGTGTTATTTTTGTGGCCAATCTAAACACTCCAGGCAAAGATGCCCAGCCAGAGAGGCTACTTGTTTTAAATGTAAGAAACAGGGACATTTTAGTAAAGTGTGTAAGGGTAATCCTGTACCCGATGTCTTCTCTGCTGCCGCCTATCGTTTTACTCTAGCCTCGGCTACGGTTGACCAGACCATACTGTGTTCCTTGTCAAAATCTATGATGGACATTAAGATTAATGGTCGTCCTACTGGGTGTTTGATAGACTGTGGCAGTACTGAAAGTTTTATACATCCCAAACTTGTTAACTCCTGTTCATTGAAGGTGTATCCTACTCGAAGTGAAATTGTGATGGCGTCCAAGTCCCTTACTTCGGAGGTAACTGGATATTGTAAAGTCACATTGACCGTTAAGGATACGGAGTATAAGGACTTTAAACTCCTTATATTACCTCAGTTGTGTGTGAACTTAATTTTAGGCTTGGACTTCCAGTGTCAGCATGAGAGCGTTATGGTGTGTCTCAGCCTCCACTCACAGTCTGCGGCCTTTCTACTTTAAAAGTAAGTCCGCCTTCTTTGTTCGTGAACCTTGCTCCTAATTGCAGACCTATAGCGACTAAGAGTCGACGGTATAGTTCAGAAGATAAAACATTTATAAAAGAGGAAGTGGAAAGGCTTCAATGGGAGGGAATCATCGAACACAGTAATAGCCCGTGGCGTGCCCAGGTGGTGGTGGTTAAAACTAATGAAAAGAAAAGACTTGTGGTCGATTATAGCCAGACTATAAATTTGTATACCCAATTGGACGCCTATCCTTTGCCTCGTATTTCTGAGATGGTGAACCAGATAGCTCAGTATCACGTGTTCTTCACCATTGATTTAAAGTCTGCCTACCATCAACTCCCTATCAAAATAGAAGACCGACCTTATACGGCCTTCGAAGCTAATGGGCGCCTGTACCAATTCCTTCGGGTGCCCTTTGGAGTGACGAATGGGGTATCCGTCTTCCAATGGGAGATGGATCGTATGGTGGATGAATACGCGTTGGAAGCAACATTCCCGTACCTGGACAATGTTACTATCTGTGGGCGCGACCAACGGGAGCATGATCAAAATCTCGCGAAGTTCCTAGAGACGGCAAAAGGTTAAACCTGACCTACAATGAAAACAAGTGTACCTTCAATACTACACGTTTGTGTATTCTTGGTTGCGTTGTGGAGAATGGGGTAATCGGGCCGGATCCTGAAAGATTACACCCACTTAAGGAATTACCTTTACCTCACACTGTAAAAGCTTTAAGAAGGTGTCTGGGATTCTTTTTGTACTATGCCCAGTGGGTGGCTAGCTACTCAGATAAAGTCCGACCTCTTATTAAGCCGACGTCTTTTCCGCTATCGGCGGAAGCTCAGGAGGCTTTCTGTAATATCAAACGGGACATTGAGAAGGCAGTGGTATGTGCCATGGATGAGAAGATCCCTTTTCAAGTGGAAAGTGATGCATCTGATTTTGCGTTGGCAGCAACTCTTAACCAAGCTGGTAGACCAGTAGCTTTCTTCTCTCGTACATTGCAAGGACCAGAAGTTCGACATTCTTCAGTGGAAAAGGAGGCGCAGGCAATTATCGAAGCAGTCAGGTATTGGAGACATTATCTCGCTGGCCGACGTTTTACGCTTATTACTGACCAACGATCTGTGGCCTCTATGTTCAATACTAAGCAGAGAGGCAAGATCAAAAATGATAAGATTTTAAGATGGCGAATAGAACTGTCAACATATGACTATGATATTCAGTACAGGCTGTTGTGTATGTGCCTTTCAGAGAAGAACTGATTCTATACTGCAGTACCGGCAGTGACCACCCCTGTATATAAAGCCATAGCAGGCTTCTGTATTTCAGTCTTAAGTTACCCTCCTGTTTTATTGTTCTCCTGCAGTCTGTGTATTATTTATACTCGGACATTACACTGGCGACGGGCAGGTTCGAACTCACCTGCAGTACTGCATCACCTCACGGGGATCTTTTCCCTGAAGAGAAGCTTCTTGGAGGTCGAAGTCAGAACGGCGGGCGTCGACCACGGGCAACCGCCCAGGGATCCATCGGAGAGTTGCAGGGGAGGCTGTGGAGAGCTGGGCCTGGCTCCCCAGTCGAGGTGTTCCAGCAAGTCGTGCTGGTAGCAGGAAGTGCGCTGACCCTTCCGGACTGCGGCGGGCTCAGGCTCGATCGAGCGGCTCTGCAAAGGGGCCGTGCAGCGTTGTCGGGAGGAAGAGAGAGAGAGAGAGGGTGGAGCGCACAGGGCGCGGTCGGTGCTCAAGAACAGGGCAGCGTGGAGAGGATAGAACGCGGGGAAGGAAAAGTGATACGCGCCGAAGCCGCGGGTCGCCGCCATTACCCTGTAGAACGCTAGGAGCAGCGTGGCAGCAAGGGGAAGAAGGAAAAGCGCGGGAGGCACCATTTTATTACATTGGGGAAGAAGGAAAAGCGCGGGAGGCGCCATTTTATTCCATTGGGGAAGAAGAAAAAGCGCGGGAGGCGCCATTTTAAATCACTCAAGATGCCAAAGAGTGGCAGTATCACTGCTTTCGACAACAAGGGAGAAGACTGGACCACGTATGTGGAAAGAATTGAACTGTACTGCAAGGCAAATGAGGTGGCCGATGGAAAGAAGGCGTCGGTATTATTAAATTTGATGGGCGCGAGAACGTACGGCCTATTGCGGAATTTAATTACCCCAGCTAAACCAATGGAGAAAAGTTTTGAAGAGATTGTTAATATCTTACAGGAACACCTAAACCCTACACCGCTGCTGATAGCAGAAAGATTCAAGTTCCATAAAAGAAACCAGCACAAAGATGAGAGCAATGCTGACTATCTTACGGAACTACGCAAGCTATCAAAGCACTGCCAGTTCGGAGCAGGACTGGCAGACACCTTGCGGGATAAGTTTGTCTGCGGGCTCCAGAGTGAAGGTACCCAGAAACGACTACTTTCGAAAAAGGACCTGACGCTAGAACAGGCTTTCAGCGTGGCAGTATCCTACGAAGCAGCAGCACGGGGAGCTGCAGAAATACAACAGAAACCACAGGAATACAGCACTAACGAAATGGCGTATGGAGCAGAAAAGTGCTATCGCTGCAGCAGAACAACCCATGATCAGAAGGACTGCTGGGTTAAGGACAAAGTATGCAGGCAATGTGGGAAAATGGGACACATAGCAAGAGTCTGCAGGTCGGGAAAGAAAACCAACACTACAAGAACTACTAAGGAAAAGTACAAGAAAGTAAACAAAATGACAGACAGTAGTTCGGAAGATCAGGAGAGTGATAACAACTCCGGGAGCAGGAGACTAAGTTGTCTAAAGTTACACAACGTGATCGCAAAGGAGGATCACCGAACCATTTGGGTCACCCTCATGATAGCAGGGTCCCCAGTAAAGATGGAATTGGACACAGGATCAGCCCTAACTGTCATGAATCGACGAGACTATGAGCGGCTATTCTCACACATACCCTTGAAGGACACGTCCATTGTATTGAAGACATACACGGGGCAAAATGTCTACCCCAGAGGAAAAATAAGGGTGCCAGTTGAATACAACGGCAAGGAAACACAGAAACTGTATCTATATATACTACCAGATGGAGGACCACCATTATTGGGACGTGAATGGATCCGAAAAATACAATTGGATTGGCATTCCATTCAGGCGCTAACTGTGACTGATAAAAATGATGATGACGTCACACCTGGACGACTGTCAAAAATTCTAACTGACGCGAAAGAGGTGTTCCAACAAGGACTTGGGACTCTAAAAGGAGTAACGGCAACGATAAAAATCGAAGATAACGCAAACCCAACATTTTTTAAGGCCAGACCGGTACCTTACACGATCCGCCCAGCCGTTGAAGCAGAGCTGGAGAGTCTGGAGCATTCGGGTGTGCTGTCCAAGGTGGACTGGAGCGAGTGGGCCACACCCATCGTTCCTGTAATGAAGAAATCCTTGAGCAGCACGCCTGGGGAATCGAAGAAGGTTCGCATCTGTGGGGTCTTCAAGGTAACTGTGAACCCAGTCCTGCACACAGTACAATATCCACTTCCACGGATAGAAGATATTTTCGACTCACTATCTGGAGGGAAACGCTTTACAAAGATTGATCTGGCCCAAGCGTATCTACAAATGGAGGTGGAAGAAGCGTCTAGGAAATACCTCACGATAAACACTCACAAAGGCCTTTACCAGTACAATCGACTGGTATTCGGGGTAGCATCAGCCCCGGCTATTTGGCAGAGGGCAATGGAACAAGTCCTGCAACGGATCCCGGGGACTCAGTGTTATTTGGACGACATCCTGGTTACAGGCGAAAATGACAGTGAACACCTTGCCAACCTGTAGCAGGTGCTCACGAGATTACAGGAATATGGGCTATGAGCCAACCGCCCCAAATGCGAGTTCTTCAGGAGACAAATCTCATATTGTGGCCACATGATTGATGAGGAAGGGTTGCATAAGTCGCCGGACAAGATTGAGGCTGTAGTCAAGGCTCCAGCACCGGAAAATGTGTCGCAACTGAGGTCGTTCCTCGGGTTGGTGAACTACTACCATAAGTTCTTGCCGAATTTATCCACAATTCTGCACCCACTGAATGCCCTACTGCAAACTGGAGTAACATGGAAATGGAGTGATGAGTGTAAGCGTGCCTTTCAGAAATGTAAATGCCTAATCACTTCAAAAGAAATATTGGCCCACTACAATCCAACACTACCGATTCGGTTGGCATGTGATGCGTCTCCCTACGGCATTGGAGCGGTGCTGTCACACAAATTCCCTGATGGTTCAGAGAGGCCAATAGCCTTTGCGTCGCGCTCGTTAACCTCAGCCGAGCGTAACTACGCCCAGATTGACAGGGAGGCCCTCAGCCTGGTGTGGGGGGTGAAGAAGTTCAATCACTATCTGCACGGGCAGAAATTCACCCTACTGACTGATCATCAGCCCCTGGTCTCCATTTTTAACCCAAAGAAGGGCGTTCCGGTGATGATGGCGCAACGGCTGCAAAGATGGTCACTTTTTCTAGGGGCACATCAGTACGACATAGAGTACAAGGGTACGAAACAGCATGGAAACGCTGATGGGCTGTCGCGCCTACTGTTGCCTATGGTAGAGGAAGCACCTGCAGTGGACCCTGTTGAGATATTCCATGCGACCATAGTCGAATGTCTACCTGTTACAAACTCAAGTATAGAGAAGGAAACCCGAAATGACCCGACACTTTCTCGGGTCTATGATTTGACGGTGAACGGATGGCCAGCACATGGCGACTCACTGTTGCCAGCATTCTCGCCAAGGAGAGAATAGCTGTCAGTGTGCCGGGGGAACTGGATGTGTGGATCCCGAGTGGTAATTCCACCCAAGTTGAGAGATAGAGTGCTCAATGAGCTTCATGAGGGTCATCTGGGAGGGGTAAAAATGAAGAGCCTAGCCAGGGCGTTTGTGTGGTGGCCGGGAATCGATAAAGAAATCGAGGATATGACCAAGAGATGCACAGGATGCCAGAAGGTCCAAAACGCTCCACCACAGGCCCCGCTACATCCATGGGAGTGGCCCTCATCTCCATGGCAACGGGTACACATTGATTTTGCTGGTCCATTTACGGACTCAATGTTCCTAATCGCTGTGGACGCCCATTCGAAATGGCCAGAGGTCATCAAAATGTCCTCCACCACCACGGAGAAAACTATTGCAGTCCTACGGACCATCTTCGCCAGGAATGGCTTGCCAGAACAGATTTGCTCTGACAATGGGCCACAGTTTGTGTCAGAGGATTTCTGGAGGTTTCTGAGGAATAATGGGGTGAAGCATTACACATCTGCCCCATATCATCCAGCCACAAATGGATTGGCTGAGAGGTTTGTTCAGACCTTTAAAAAGGCCATAAAGGCAATGCATAATGACGACATACCACTACAACACAAGGTGGATAATTTCTTGTTTGCTTACCGGATTGCGACACATGCAGCCACCAACCAAGCTCTAGCCATAATGTTCCTCAACCGAAGGCTAAGATGTCGCCTGGATTTGCTCAACCCAAACGTAAGACAAGATCTTGAGGATAAGCAATTCCAACACATAAATGAGAAGCCAACCAGGAGCTTCAAGATAGGGCAACCAGTCTTGGCCCGCGACTACCGAACAGAAAAATGGCAGCCAGGAACGATATGCACACAGCAGGGACCACTAATGTACACAGTGGACGTTGGAGAGAGCATCGTGAGACGCCATGCTGACCAGATTCTAGAGTCCCAGGAACAAGCCAAACCCATACCACGAGCAGGTGCACCTGGTAATAAACCCGAAGTACAGATTGCGTCTACCTCAGAAGCAGTGGTATTGGAAGTTGACGAACCAACCAATGACAATGAGCCAGAATCAACTCCGCCGCAAGAACAGGATACTCGAGAAAGGCGCTATCCAGTCAGGATCAGGAAGCCTCCTCAAAGACTGAACTTATAAATTATTATTTCAGTTGATGTATATAGTACAGAGAAAATTGTAATTGTAATTAGTTATTATTTAGTTGTTAAATGAATGTTATGTACTGTTTATCTAAAAGGGGAGGAATTGTTGTGTATGTGCCTTTAAGAGAAGAACTGATTCTATACTGCAGTACCGGCAGTGACCACCCCTGTATATAAAGCCATAGCAGGCTTCTGTATTTCAGTCTTAAGTTACCCTCTGTTCAGTTTGCACAGCTTTGCTGGCTTTGCAGCTGAAAGCACGAGCAGAGGGAGCAGCCAGACTTTGGAGAGAGGATTAAAGTGGTGGTCCCCTGACCAGGAAGAGGAGGAGAACGTTGGACCACCACCACCACCAACTCCACCATCATTACATCAACTGAGGTGCCTGGAGAGAGAGGACAGAGGAGGAGAAGGAGAAAGGAGGCCTACATCAACATCAACCAGGGGAGAGGCCTTTTCTATCGCTGCCTCCCCAAATTGGCCTCCACTTCAGGAGAGGGAGAGAGGGGAGAGAAACCAACTGCTTGAAAGGAGGGAAGAAAACTTCATCTGGAACATCTACAGGTGGGTGTTATTTGGGGCACTCTCCCAAGACTTTGTATTTTAGGTGGGCGGAGAAAAGAAGAAGCAAGGCCGGATCATCAAGGGGTGTAGTGTGTGTGTGTGTGTGCTCTTGTTAAAAGCAAGGCCACACACACCACTAATTAGCATCACTTCTATTGCCTGCCCTGGGAGAGCTTGGAGCTGCCCAAGGTGAAGTCCTTAATTTAATTTAATTACATCGTTAAGACCTGTTGCAGGACTAAACCTGGGCTTCTCCAGCTTTTCCAGGTGAAGACGTCTTCTCCCCCTGCCAGAAGACCACCATCACCAAAGACTTTTTCCATCGGAGAGTGCAACCCTGCCAACACCCACCCACCATCCTGAGTGGCAACACTGCCCTTTGCGGCCTCCCTCCTTCCCACCCCCCCACCTCTCTCTCTCTCTCTCTTTGTCTCTCTCTGCCTGTCTTTCTAAGGCACCTTAGTTTCATCTATTTTATTAATTGCCAATTGAGCAGAGGGGAGAGGGCTCCTCTCCCAATTTAAATCAATAAGGAGAGAGGTGTGTCCTCATTTTAATCAGCTCCCTCTGCTCAATAGAGGACAAAAAAATATATATATACACCGAGGCCATTAACACCTTCAGGCCTGTGACTTGGGGTGAGTGTAGCCCTTAAAAAAAAAAGCACCCCAGAATGGCGACTGCGTCTTCGCCGGTGGCGGGGCCAGCCGGGACCTATGCGAGAGTGGTAGCCACAGCCACAGCTGCTCCCGCTGTTCCTGCTGCCCCGTCACCTTTTCAATTAATAACAAAAAAGCTTGGGGTGAAGAGCTACACTCAACCCACTATGACCATCAAGGCCTGCGTCAAGGCCATGGCTGGGGTTGTCGGCCCCTCAGCCATCGTCGCGGCCTCGAAAATGTATGGGAAGGCTGTGTTCTTCCTGGGGTCGGAGCGGGCGGTGTCCCTGGCCGTCGCCAAGGGGCTCACCGTGGGCGGGACCTTCCTGCCGGTGGATCCTCTCGAGGCCACCGCGCAGAGGATCATTATTTCCAACGTCCCGCCCTATGTTCCTGGTGAGCTCCTCCTTCCCCATTTGCGACAACTTGGGGAGGTGAGGTCGGGGATCACACACATCCCGCTCGGCGTCCGGGAGGCCAGCCTTCGCCACGTCTTCTCCTTCTGGCGCCAGCTGTTTATCCAGCTGGCGCGGGAGGAGGACACTGAAGGGGCGTTCGTCGTCCTCCACGAGGGGACCGCCTACCGCGCCTTTTGGACGTCGGACGGTGTGAGGTGCCATGCCTGCAGGGAGGTGGGGCACATCAGGAGGAACTGCCCTGCCTCCAAGGCCGCCGGATCATCTCGTGCGGTCGAGGCTGGCGCCGCCGCCGCCGCCCTTCCCCCCGGATCTGCCCGCGCGTCAAGTACGTCTGATGTGCGGTTGACGTCGGGGGCCGATGCCACCAAGGCCTCCGGCGGGGGGGAGGGAGCGTGTCCGGCCGGAAAGAAGGCGCGGGGAAAAAAGAAGCACCTTAGGGCAGGTCCCCCCGTGGATGGTGAGCCCTTGCCCCTTGAGCCCCTTACACCCGCGCTCCTCGCGGAATTGATCAGGGCAGATGTGAGCGGGAGGGGCCCCGTGCCCGAGCCTGTGGCCGCAACCGCCGCAGCGGTAATGCCAATACCTGCGGCCGGGCTCGGGCCCGAGGAACCCGACAAACCTGCTCCGCCGGAGGGAGTCGAGGAGGAGGCCTTTGCAGACATGGAGGTCTCCCTCGCTCCCTCCGTGCTAAAAAGAAGGCGCGACCCCCTGGATGAGGAGGAGGACCGGGAGGAGGAAGGTCCCTCCGAGCAGGGGGAGTCGTCGCCCGCCGCGGGTACTGCGCCCCCCCCCCCCCCAGCGCTGTCGTCATCACCAGCGATCGGCAGGGGTCGCCTGTCCCTCGGGAGGCTGAGGCAGATGTGTCTGTCCAGCACGTGCCTCCCGGGGATGGGGATGAGACCCTGCCCGTGGGGGGGGTTGCGGAACAACCCGCGGCAGTAATTGAAGTTGACCTTTTATCGGTGTCGTTACCCCTCGCCGGGTCGGGCAGCCTGGGGGCTGGGTCGGGCGAGCTCGAGGATAATGAGCTCGCCCAATGCGACGCGGACGTCTCCCAGGGGATGCTCGTCCTGGTAGAGCTTTTAATTCAAAACCCCCCGTCCGCTGGGTCGGAGGTTGGTGGCGGGGAGGAGGATGGCCCCCTGGCTGCGTCTCTGGTGCCGGACGTACTGGAGGAGCTGGAAATTGTTCTCTCCCCGGTTTCTCCGGTCGTTCCGACGTCTGAGGCGGAGGGGAGCTCTGAACCGCCGCCGTCTTCTGGCCCGGCGCCCCTAGAGGAGCCCAGGGAGAAATCCTCTGCCGCCGATCCTGGGGGTGGGATCCGGGCGGAGGCGGGGCTGGCTGGCGCGGCCGAGTCGTTCGCTTCGCACTGCGCGGCGGACGGGTCGGCCGCTGGTGACAACCCCCTGGAGGAGGATGGGGACTCGGTGATGGGCACGGAGGACGATTCGGACTCCAGCGCCGACGTGGCGATGGATGACCTCGTGCCCCTTGCCGAGTCTCCCCTCATTTCCGTAAGGGAACTCCGGGATTTTATGGCCACGTGCCTGGGTCAGCGCAATAAGGTCCGGCTGGCCCTCGACAGGTGGTCGGAGCTGGCGCTGCTCATTGATTCCGTCCGCGTCGCCGTTAAGATCTTGGGCGCGGACGAGGGTGTGAACCCGCTCGAGCTGCGTCGGCTCACAACGTTTCTCACTGGGCTGCTGAGGAAGTGGCGGCAGACCAGCGGCTGCGCTTCCTCCCCCCGTTAGGTGTAGGTAGAGGTTGCACTATGCTTCTGACATGAAGATAACCATAGCCAGCCTCAACATCAATGGCAGCAGGGAGGCGCGCCGCAGATTCAATAACTTCTCGGTCCTTCGGGACGGGAAGTATGCGGTATGCTTCCTGCAAGAAACCCACACCGTTCCGGGAGACGAAGCCACGTGGCTCCTGGAGTGGCAAGGAGGGGTCAGCATGAGTCACCTCTCGAACAATTCCAGCGGGGTGGCTATCTTGCTGGCCCCGCATTTTCAGCCGGAGATCTTGGGGGTCAAGGAGCACGTGCCGGGCCGCTTGCTCCAGGTCACTGTTCGCCTGGGGGGCGTGCCGCTCCATCTAGTGAACGTGTACGCCCCTCAGACCAGTGCGCAGCAAGTGCGCTTCTTCGAAGAAGTGTCCGCTCTCTTGGGCTCCATCGACGTGGGCGAGTGCGTCATCCTCGGGGGGGATTTTAACTGCACCCTCGAGGCGAGGGACCGTTCGGGTCCCCCGCGAAGCCCGGCGGCGATGGAGAAGTTGAGGGACCTGGTTGGGTCCTTCGACTTGGTGGACGTCTGGCGAAATCTCCACCCCGACTCCAGCGCCTTCACTAGCGTGAGGTCTGGGGGAGGAAGGTCCAGAATCGACCGCCTCTACATTTCCCGGGCGTACGTCTCCTGCGTTCCGGCAGCTTCCATGCGGCCGGTGCCGTGCACGGACCACCACCTGGTGTGGCCGGAGCTCGCTCCGCTGCGCGCGCGGGGGGGGTCCGTGTACTGGCATTTTAACAACCTGCTGCTGGAGGACGCACGGTTCCGGGATTCGTTTTGTCGATTCTGGGCCGACTGGAGAAGGAAGCAGGGGGGCTTCCCCTCCTTGAGGCTATGGTGGGATGTGGGCAAGGCTCACATCCGTCTCTTCTGTCAGGAGTACGCGAAGGGGTCGACCAAGAGGCGGGAGGCCCGGGTCGGGCGGTTGGAGAAGGAGGTGCTCGACCTGGAGTCCCGTCTCGGTCAGGTCGTCGAGGACCCGGCCCTGCGGAAGGTGTACGAAGAGAAGAAGGGCGCGCTGAAGGACCTGCAGCTCGTCGGGTCCCGAGGCGCGTACGTGAGGTCACGGATCCAGCTCCTGCGGGACCTGGACCGCGGCTCCCCCTTCTTCTACTCGCTGGAAAAAAGACGGGGGGTCCGTAAGCAGCTCTTGGGGCTGCTGGCCGACGACGGATCTCTGGTCTCAGATCCGGAGGGAATCAGCGTGGAGACCTGCGCCTATTACGGGGCTCTGTTCTCTCCGGATCCATCCAGCGAGGATGCGCGCAGAGTTTTGTGGGAGGACCTGACGAAGGTTGGCCCGGAGGGCGCCGAAAAATTGGACGCTCCGCTAAGTCTGACGGAGCTGACCGGCGCCCTCCGCCAGCTCTCTAGGGGAAAGTCCCCGGGGCTGGACGGGCTGACCGTGGAGTTCCACAGGGCGTTCTGGGACGTCTTGGGGGGCGACTACACGCGGGTCCTGGGGGAAAGTTTGGCGACCGGGGAGATGCCCCTCTCTTGGCGCAGGGCGGTCATTGTCCTGCTGCCTAAGAAGGGCGATCTCCGCCTCCTTAAGAACTGGCGCCCGGTCTCCCTCCTCAGCACGGACTATAAAATCTTTGCCAGGGCCATGTCTGCTCGGCTTGGCACCGTGCTGGCCCACATGATCCACCCCGACCAGTCCTACACGGTCCCGGGCCGGACCATCCACGATAACATCCATCTGGTCCGGGACCTGGTCCACCACTCCCAGAGGGCTGGTCTGTCGGTCGCCTTCCTTTCCCTGGATCAGGAGAAGGCGTTCGACAGGGTGGATCACGAGTATCTCTTCGGGACTCTGCGCGCATTCGGGTTCGGGACGCATTTCGTCGCCCGGATCCGACTTCTGTACGCCGCCGCGGAGTGTCTGATTAAAGTTAACGGGTCCTTGACGGCGCCCCTTCGCTTCGGGAGGGGGGTGTGTCAGGGATGCCCCATGTCCGGTCAATTATATGCCATTTGCGTGGAGCCATTCCTGCGCCTCTTGCGGAAGAGGTTGACGGGACTGGCTCTGCAAGGGCCGGGCGTGGAGGTGGTCCTCTCGGCTTACGCCGATGACGTGCTCCTCATGGTCACGGATCCCGCTGACTTGCGGAGGACGCGGGAATGCCAGCAGATTTACTCGGACGCATCCTCCGCCAAGATCAACTGGGAGAAATGTTCCGGACTCCTGGTGGGTCAGTGGCGGGTGGACTCCCTGCCGGAGGAGTTCAGGCCTTTCGCCTGGAGCACCACGCACCTCCTCTATTTGGGAGTCTACCTTAGCCCTGCCGAGGACGCTTGGCCGGCGAACTGGCAAGAGCTGGAGGCCAAAGTCACCGCTCGCCTAGGACGCTGGACAGGACTGCTCCGAGTGTTGTCCTACAGGGGTCGAGCGCTGGTCATAAACCAGCTGGTGGCCGCCATGTTGTGGTACCGGTTGGTCACTTTGATCCCTCCCCCTGCGTTTGTCGCCAAGATTCAGAAGAAGCTCATCGACTTCTTCTGGGACAAAAGGAAGCACTGGGTCTCTGCCGCGGTTCTGTGTCTCCCGCTTAGGGAGGGCGGTCAGGCGCTGGTGTGCCTTCGCACCCAGGCTGCGACTTTCCGTCTTCAGACGCTGCAGAGATACCTGTACGTCGAGAATCCTCCGAGATGGTGTGCGCTGGCGACGTTTTTCTTCCGCCAGCTGCATGGCCTCAATTACGACACGCAGCTCCTGTTTGCGAAAGTGGGCAGCAGGCGTGCCGGCCTGCGGGAGCTGCCTGTCTTCTACCAGGAACTACTATGGGTTTGGAACTACGTCGCTTCCAGGCGGAGCTCTCCCCCGTCAGGAGCGGCGGCTCTCCTTCGGGAGCCGCTGCTCAGGAATCCGCACCTCCACGAACACGGGTTCGGGCGGCTGGCGGAGGGTAGGGCTGTGGCTGGCAAGGTGACCAGAGTCGGGGACCTGCTCGATGGCGGAGGAGCGGGCTGGATGGCGCCGGAGGAGCTGGCGCGGCGCCTGTCCTGGGCCAACGTCCAGCTCGCGGTCGAAACCATCGAATCGGTAAAAGCGGCACTGGGCCCCGACTCCACTATGTGTATCGAGGCGGCTCAAGCACGTGGGGTGATCCCGTCCGAGCTTACCCCCGTTCGGACGGAATTCCTCATCGGCGCCCGGCCCCGAAACTCCCCTCGGGAACCGGCGCCTCACAACTTGAGCCGTCTCGAGGAAATACCCTCCGTGCCTTTTCATTCCGCGCGGAGGGGTTTCCTGTACGGGCTGCTCCTGCACACTCTCCACTTTGCCATCTTCGTCTACCGTCCGGACACGCCTTGGCGTGGCGTTTTGCCGACCGGCGGTAGCGGAGGTCCCCAATGGAGGGCTCTCTATGCGGGAGTCCTGCCTTGTTCCATCGGGGACTTGGCCTGGAGGGTGTTGCACGGAGCGGTCCCGTGCAATAAGGTTTTAAGTAGGTTCACGGACTCCCAGGCCGCCTGCATTTTTTGCGGCCTGGAGGAGTCCGTGTTTCACGTTTATATGGATTGTGAGAGGTTGCAGCCCCTCTTTCAGTACTTGAAGGGGCTGCTCCTCGATTTTTGGTTGCACTTCAGTCCCACGCTCTTGATCTACGGTCACCCGGTGCGGAGGGGAGCGGACAGGTTGGAGGACCTCCTTGTGGGCCTGCTCCAGGGCCTGGCTAAAAGAGCCATCAATTGGTCCAGGCAGCGGGCGGTCGAGGGGGTCGTCCAGCCGGATTGCCTGCATCTCTTCCGTGGCCATGTTCGCGCCCGGGTGGCCCTGGAGATGGAGCACGCGGTGTCCGCCGGTGCGCTTGAGTATTTCCGCGACCGGTGGGCGCCGCGGGGACTGGAGTGCATCATCAACACGGAAAACCAAATTTTAATTTGATTTGTTAAGCTTTAGTTGAACTTTTGTTTATTTACAGTCGAATTGGGTTTTTTTGGGTCCAAATAAAAGAGTACCCTCTGTTCAGCTGCAAGCACGAGCAGAGGGAGCAGCCAGACTTTGGAGAGTGGATTAAAGTGGTGGTCCCCTGACCAGGAAGAGGAGGAGAACGTTGGACCACCACCACCACCAACTCCACCATCATTACATCAACTGAGGTGCCTGGAGAGAGAGGACAGAGGAGGAGAAGGAGAAAGGAGGCCTACATCAACATCAACCAGGGGAGAGGCCTTTTCTATCACTGCCTCCCCAAATTGGCCTCCACTTCAGGAGAGGGAGAGAGGGGAGAGAAACCAACAGCACGGTGGCATAGTGGTTAGCACTGTTGCCTCACAGCGCCAGAGACCCGGGTTCGAATCCGGCCTCGGGCGACTGTCTGTGTGGAGTTTGCACATTCTCCCCGTGTTTGCGTGGGTTTTCTCCGGGTGCTCTGGTTTCCTCCCACAGTCCAAAGATGTGCGGGTTAGGTTGATTGGCTATGATAAATTGGCCCTTAGTGTTAGGGGGATTAAATACGTGGGGTTACAAGGATAGGGTGGGATATGTGTTGGTGTAGGGGTTACGGGGATTGGGTGGGATATGTGTCGGTGCAGGCTCGATGGGCCGAAATGGCCTCTATCTGCACTGTGGGGTTTCTGTGATTTCTGTGATCTGCTTGAAAGGAGGGAAGAAAACTTCATCCGGAACATCTACAGGTGGGTGTTATTTGGGGCACTCTCCCAAGACTTTGTATTTTAGGTGGGGGGAGAAAAGAAGAAGCAAGGCCGGATCATCAAGGGGTGTAGTGTGTGTGTGTGTGTGTGGCTCTTGTTAAAAGCTAGGCCACACACACCACTAATTAGCATCCCTTCTATTGCCTGTCCTGGGAGAGCTTGGAGCTGCCCAAGGTGAAGTCCTTAATTTAATTTAATTACATCGTTAAGACCTGTTGCAGGACTGAGCCTGAAAATAAAAGGCTTCTCCAGCTTTTCCAGGTGAAGACGTCTTCTCCCCCTGCCAGAAGACCACCACCACCAAAGACTTTTTCCATCGGAGAGTGCAACCCTGCCAACACCCACCCACCATCCTGAGTGGCAACACTGCCCTTTGCGGCCTCCCTCCTTCCCACCTCCCCACCTCTCTCTCTCTCTTTGTCTCTCTCTGCCTGTCTTTCTAAGGCACCTTAGTTTCATCTATTTTATTAATTGCCAATTGAGCAGAGGGGAGAGGGCCCCTCTCCCAATTTAAATCAATAAGGAGAGAGGTGTGTCCTCATTTTAATCAGCTCCCTCTGCTCAATGGAGGACAAAAAATATATATATACACCGAGGCCATTAACACCTTCAGGCCTGTGACTTGGGGTGAGTGTAGCCCTTAAAAAAAAAGCACCCCAGAATGGCGACTGCGTCTTCGCCGGTGGCGGGGCCAGCTGGGACCTATGCGAGAGTGGTAGCCACAGCCACAGCTGCTCCCGCTGTTCCTGCTGCCCCGTCACCTTTTCAATTAATAACAAAAAAGCTTGGGGTGAAGAGTTACACTCACCCCACGTTGACCATCGAGGCCTGCGTCAAGGCCATGGCTGGGGTTGTCGGCCCCTCAGCCATCGTCGCGGCCTCGAAAATGTATGGGAAGTCTGTGTCTTCCTGGGGTCGGAGCGGGCGGTGTCCCTGGCTGTCGCCAAGGGGCTCACCGTGGGCGGGACCTTCCTGCCGGTGGATCTTCTCGAGGCCACCGCGCAGAGGATCATTATTTCCAACGTCCCGCCCTATGTTCCTGGTGAGCTCCTCCTTCCCCATTTGCGACAACTTGGGGAGGTGAGGTCGGGGATCACACCCATCCCGCTCGGCTTCCGGGAGGCCAGCCTTCGCCACGTCTTCTCCTTCCGGCGCCAGCTGTTTATCCAGCTGGCGCGGGAGGAGGATACTGACGGGGCGTTCGTCGTCCTCCACGAGGGGACCGCCTACCGCGCCTTTTGGACGTCGGACGGTGTGAGGTGCCATGCCTGCAGGGAGGTGGGGCACATCAGGAGGAACTGCCCTGCCTCCAAGGCCGCCGGATCATCTCGTGCGGCCAAGGCTGGCGCCGCCGCCGCCGCCCTTCCCCCCGGATCTGCCCGCGCGTCAAGTACGTCTGATGCGCGGTTGACGTCGGGGGCCGATGCCACCAAGGCCTCCGGCGGGGGGGAGGGAGCGTGTCCGGCCGGAAAGAAGGCGCGGGGAAAAAAGAAGCACCTTAGGGCGGGTCCCCCCGTGGATGGCGAGCCCTTGCCCCTTGAGCCCCTTACACCCGCGCTCCTCGCGGAGTTGATCAGGGCAGATGTGAGCGGGAGGGGCCTCGTGCCCGAGCCTGTGGCCGCAACCGCCGCAGCGGTAATGCCAATACCTGCGGCCGGGCTCGGGCCCGAGGAACCCGACAAACCTGCTCCGCCGGAGGGAGTCGAGGAGGAGGCCTTTGCAGACATGGAGGTCTCCCTCGCTCCCTCCGTGCTAAAAAGAAGGCGCGACCCCCTGGATGAGGAGGAGGACCGGGAGGAGGAAGGTCCCTCCGAGCAGGGGGAGTCGTCGCCCGCCGCGGGTACTGCGCCGCCACCCCCCCCCAGCGCTGTCGTCATCACCAGCGATCGGCAGGGGTCGCCTGTCCCTCGGGAGGCTGAGGCAGATGTGTCTGTCCAGCACGTGCCTCCCGGGGATGGGGATGAGACCCTGCCCGTGGGGGGGGTTGCGGAACAACCCGCGGCAGTAATTGAAATTGACCTTTTATCGGTGCCGTTACCCCTCGCCGGGTCGGGCAGCCTGGGGGCTGGGTCGGGCGAGCTCGAGGATAATGAGCTCGCCCAATGCGACCCGGACGTCTCCCAGGGGAGGCTCATCCTGGTAGAGCTTTTAATTCAAAACCCCCCGTCCGCTGGGTCGGAGGTTGGTGGCGGGGAGGAGGATGGCCCCCTGGCTGCGTCTCTGGTGCCGGACGTACTGGAGGAGCTGGAAATTGTTCTCTCCCTGGTTTCTCCGGTCGTTCCGGCGTCTGAGGCGGAGGGGAGCTCTGAACCGCCGCCGTCTTCTGGCCCGGCACCCCTAGAGGAGCCCAGGGAGAAATCCTCTGCCGCCGATTCTGGGGGTGGGATCCGGGCGGAGGCGGGGCTGGCTGGCGCAGCCGAGTCGTTCGCTTCGCACTGCGCGGCGGACGGGTCGGCCGCTGGTGACGACCCCCTGGAGGAGGATGGGGACTCGGTGATGGGCACGGAGGACGATTCGGACTCCAGCGCCGACGTGGCGATGGATGACCTCGTGCCCCTTGCCGAGTCTCCCCTCATTTCCGTAAGGGAACTCCGGGATTTTATGGCCACGTGCCTGGGTCAGCGCAATAAGGTCCGGCTGGCCCTCGACAGGTGGTCGGAGCTGGCGCTGCTCATCGATTCCGTCCGCGCCGCCGTTAAGATTATGGGCGCGGACGAGGGTGTGAACCCGCTCGAGCTGCGTCGGCTCACAACGTTTCTCACTGGGCTGCTGAGGAAGTGCCGGCTGACCAGCGGCTGCGCTTCCTCCCCCCGTTAGGTGTAGGTAGAGGTTGCACTATGCTTCTGACATGAAGATAACCATAGCCAGCCTCAACATCAACGGCAGCAGGGAGGCGCGCCGCAGATTCAATAACTTCTCGGTCCTTCGGGACGGGAAGTATGCGGTGTGCTTCCTGCAAGAAACCCACACCGTTCCGGGAGACGAAGCCACGTGGCTCCTGGAGTGGCAAGGAGGGGTCTGCATGAGTCACCTCTCCAACAATTCCAGCGGGGTGGCTATCTTGCTGGCCCCGCATTTTCAGCCGGAGATCTTGGGGGTCAAGGAGCACGTGCCGGGCCGCTTGCTCCAGGTCACTGTTCGCCTGGGGGGCGTGCCGCTCCATCTAGTGAACGTGTATGCCCCTCAGACCAGTGCGCAGCAAGTGCGCTTCTTCGAAGAAGTGTCCGCTCTCTTGGGCTCCATCGACGTGGGCGAGTGCGTCATCCTCGGGGGGGATTTTAACTGCACCCTCGAGGCGAGGGACCGTTCGGGTCCCCCGCGAAGCCCGGCGGTGATGGAGAAGTTGAGGGACCTGGTTGGGTCCTTCGACTTGGTGGACGTCTGGCGAAATCTCCACCCCGACTCCAGCGCCTTCACTAGCGTGAGGTCTGGGGGAGGAAGGTCCAGAATCGACCGCCTCTACATTTCCCGGGCGTACGTCTCCTGCGTTCCGGCAGCTTCCATGCGGCCGGTGCCGTGCACGGACCACCACCTGGTGTGGCCGGAGCTCGCTCTGCTGTGCGCGCGGGGGGGGGTCCGTGTACTGGCATTTTAACAACCTGCTGCTGGAGGACGCACGGTTCCGGGATTCGTTTCGTCGATTCTGGGCCGACTGGAGAAGGAAGCAGGGGGGCTTCCCCTCCTTGAGGCTATGGTGGGATGTGGGCAAGGCTCACATCCGTCTCTTCTGTCAGGAGTACGCGAAGGGGTCGACCAAGAGGCGGGAGGCCCGGGTCGGGCGGTTGGAGAAGGAGGTGCTCGACCTGGAGTCCCGTCTCGGTCAGGTCGTCGAGGACCCGGCCCTGCGGAAGGTGTACGAAGAGAAGAAGGGCGCGCTGAAGGACCTGCAGCTCGTCAGGTCCCGAGGCGCGTACGTGAGGTCGTGGATCCAGCTCCTGCGGGACCTGGACCGCGGCTCCCCCTTCTTCTACTCGCTGGAAAAAAGACGGGGTGTCCGTAAGCAGCTCTTGGGGCTGCTGGCCGACGACGGATCTCTGGTCTCGGATCCGGAGGGAATCAGCGCGGAGACCCGCGCCTATTACGGGGCTCTGTTCTCTCCGGATCCGTCCAGCGAGGATGCGCGCAGAGTTTTGTGGGAGGACCTGACGAAGGATGGCCCGGAGGGCGCCGAAAAATTGGACGCTCCGCTAAGTCTGGCGGAGCTGACCGGCGCCCTCCGCCAGCTCTCTAGGGGAAAGTCCCTGGGGCTGGACGGGCTGACCGTGGAGTTCCACAGGGCGTTCTGGGACGTCTTGGGGGGCGACTACGCGCGGGTCCTGGGGGAAAGTTTGGCGACCGGGGAGATGCCCCTCTCTTGGCGCAGAGCGGTCATTGTCCTGCTGCCTAAGAAGGGCGATCTCCGCCTCCTTAAGAACTGGCGCCCGGTCTCCCTCCTCAGCACGGACTATAAAATCTTTGCCAGGGCCATGTCTGCTCGGCTTGGCACCGTGCTGGCCCACATGATCCACCCCAACCAGTCCTACACGGTCCCGGGCCGGACCATCCACGATAACATCCATCTGTTCCGGGACCTGGTCCACCACTCCCAGAGGGCTGGTCTGTCGGTCGCCTTCCTTTCCCTGGATCAGGAGAAGGCGTTCGACAGGGTGGATCACGAGTATCTCTTCGGGACTCTGCGCGCATTCGGGTTCGGGACGCATTTCGTCGCCCGGATCCGACTTCTGTACGCCGCCGCGGAGTGTCTGATTAAAGTTAACGGGTCCTTGACGGCGCCCCTTCGCTTCGGGAGGGGGGTGCGTCAGGGATGCCCCATGTCCGGTCAGTTATATGCCATTTGCGTGGAGCCTTTCCTGCGCCTCTTGCGGAAGAGGTTGACGGGACTGGCTCTGCAAGGGCCGGGCATGGGGGTGGTCCTCTCGGCTTACGCCGATGACGTGCTCCTCATGGTCACGGATCCCGCTGACTTGCGGAGGATGCGGGAATGCCAGCAGATTTACTCGGACGCATCCTCCGCCAAGATCAACTGGGAGAAATGTTCCGGACTCCTGGTGGGTCAGTGGCGGGTGGACTCCCTGCCGGAGGAGTTCAGGCCTTTCGCCTGGAGCACCACGCACCTCCTCTATTTGGGAGACTACCTTAGCCCTGCCGAGGACGCTTGGCCGGCGAACTGGCAAGAGCTGGAGGCCAAAGTCACCGCTCGCCTAGGACGCTGGACAGGACTGCTCCGAGTGTTGTCCTACAGGGGTCGAGCGCTGGTCATAAACCAGCTGGTGGCCGCCATGTTGTGGTACCGGTTGGTCACTTTGAGCCCTCCCCCTGCGTTTGTTGCCAAGATTCAGAAGAAGCTCATCGACTTCTTCTGGGACAAAAGGAAGCACTGGGTCTCTGCCGCGGTTCTGTGTCTCCCGCTTAGGGAGGGCGGTCAGGCGCTGGTGTGCCTTCGCACCCAGGCTGTGACTTTCCGTCTTCAGATGCTGCAGAGATACCTGTACGTCGAGAATCCTCCGAGATGGTGTGCGCTGGCGACGTTTTTCTTCCGCCAGCTGCATGGCCTCAATTACGACACGCAGCTCCTGTTTGCGAAAGTGGGCAGCAGGCGTGCCGGCCTGCGGGAGCTGCCTGTCTTCTACCAGGAACTACTATGGGTTTGGAACTACGTCGCTTCCAGGCGGAGCTCTCCCCCGTCAGGAGCGGCGGCTCTCCTTCGGGAGCCGCTGCTCAGGAATCCGCACCTCCACGAACACGGGTTCGGGCGGCTGGCGGAGGGTAGGGCTGTGGCTGGCAAGGTGACCAGAGTCGGGGACCTGCTCGATGGCGGAGGAGCGGGCTGGATGGCGCCGGAGGAGCTGGCGCGGCGCCTGTCCTGGGCCAACGTCCGGCTCGCGGTCGAAACCATCGAATCGGTAAAAGCGGCACTGGGCCCCGACTCCACCAGGTGTATCGAGGCGGCTCAAGCACGTGGGGCGATCCCGTCCGAGCTTACCCCCGTTCAGACGGAATTCCTCATCGGCGCCCGGCCCCAAAACTCCCCTCGGGAACCGGCGCCTCACAACTTGAGCCGTCTCGAGGAAATACCCTCCGTGCCTTTTCATTCCGCGCGGAGGGGTTTCCTGTACGGGCTGCTCCTGCACACTCTCCACTTTGCCATCTTCGTCTACCGTCCGGACACGCCTTGGCGTGGCGTTTTGCCGACCGGCGGTAGCGGAGGTCCCCAATGGAGGGCTCTCTATGCGGGAGTCCTCCCTTGTTACATCAGGGACTTGGCCTGGAGGGTGTTGCACGGAGCAGTCCCGTGCAATAAGGTTTTAAGTAGGTTCATGGACTCCCAGGCCGCCTGCATTTTTTGCAGCCTGGAGGAGTCCGTGTTTCACGTTTATATGGATTGTGAGAGGTTGCAGCCCCTCTTTCAGTACTTGAAGGGGCTGCTCCTCGATTTTTGGTTGCACTTCAGTCCCACGCTCTTGATCTACGGTCACCCGGTGCGGAGGGGAGCGGACAGGTTGGAGGACCTCCTTGTGGGCCTGCTCCTGGGCCTGGCTAAAAGAGCCATCAATTGGTCCAGGCAGCGGGTGGTCGAGGGGGTCATCCAGCCGGATTGCCTGCATCTCTTCCGCGGCCATGTTCGCGCCCGGGTGGCCCTGGAGATGGAGCATGCGGTGTCCGCCGGTGCGCTTGAGTATTTCCGCGACCGATGGGCGCCGCGGGGACTGGAGTGCATCATCAACACAGAAAACCAAATTTTAATTTGATTTGTTAAGCTTTAGTTGAACTTTTGTTTATTTACAGTTGAATTGGGGGGTTTTTTGGGTCCAAATAAAAGAGTACCCTCTGTTCAAGTAAATACCTGTTTTATTGTTCTCCTGCAGTCCGTGTATTATTTATACTCGGACATTACACAGGCCTGGAGTATTTAATGAGCCATTGGATGCTTTGTCACGAGGAGTATGTGCTAGTCTAGGTATAGATAAGCTTCAAAGTCTCCACGATGCACTCTGCCACCCTGGGGTCACCAGAATGAACCACTTCATTAAGTCCCACAATCTACCCTACTCTATTGAGGAGGTCCGGACAATGACCAGAACCTGTCGTGTTTGTGCTGAATGCAAACCCCGCTTCTATAAGCCATCCGAGCCAGCTCATCTTATTAAAGCAACTCGACCATTTGAGCGTTTGAGTCTCGATTTTAAAGGTCCCCTTCCATCGAGCGACCGGAATGTCTATTTTCTTAATAGTACTCTCGGCTCCCTTTTGTTATCCCCTGTCCGGATGTGACCAGTGCTGTTGTAATTAAATGCCTCTGCCAACTGTTTTCTTTGTTTGGCATGCCTAATTATATACATAGTGATAGGGGTTCTTCCTTTATGAGCGAAGAATTGTGACAGTTTTTGCTATCGAAAGGGATTGCAACGAGTAGAACTACCAGCTATAACCCTCGTGGTAATGGGCAGGTCAAGAAAGAAAATGCAACAGTGTGGAAGGCTATCGTATTGTCTCAAGTCGCGAGGCCTGCTGACCTCTCGCTGGCAGGATGTCCTGCTAGATGTGTTACATTCCATAAGGTCTCTTTTGTGTACAGCGACGAATGCTACTCCTCATGAAAAGATGTTTAGCTTTCCAAGAAAAGCTACTAATGGAGTATCGTTACCCACATGGTTGACGACCACGGGCCCTGTGCTGTTGCGCAGACATGTGAGAGGCCACAAGACTGATCCACTGGTGGAGGAAGTACAACTCCTTCATGCTAATCCCCAGTATGCGTACATTCAATATCCGGATGGGCGAGAGGATACGGTCTCTATTAAAGATCTTGCACCTGCTGGAGCTCAAAGAGTTCGACTCTAAGAGTAGAGTTTTTAATCGTGGTATTGGACCTTCAGAGACACAAACCCTCAGTGTGGAAAACACTGATGATTCTGGGAATTCGGATGAACCGGAGTTGGTACTCCGGGAGGAGCCTCGGCAAGAGTTACGTCATTCCCAGAGGACTATTAGACCTCCTGACAGACTGAATCTATAGCAGGGGGTGAATGTGATGAAATAACTCTGTGTTCTGGATTGTCTGTTGTTGTACTTGTTAATGTCTGGAATGTTTTACAGGTGTAACCACTAATGTTCCTCCCTAGCTCCGTCTTTATGGATCCTCCTGATTGGTGTGAGTCTTATTTATAAGAACTGGGTTTTACTCATAAGGGCTGGGTCAGTGATGAATGATGGTTGCTCTGTGTTAACTTGATGCCATGATTCTTACTTAATAAAAGCCTTTAGTTTTAAGTTTTAACCTCATGGATTCAGGCAGTTATTTGGCACATCATAGACCAGGCTGGGTAAGGATGGCAGGTTTCCTTTCCTAGATTGATACAGCACAGAAGGAGGCCATTTGGCCCATGGTGCCTGTGCCAGGTCTTTCAAAGAGCTAAACAATTAGTCCCACTACCCTGCTCTTTCGCCATAGCCCTGCATTTTTTTTCTGTTCAAGTATTTATCCAATTCCCTTTTAAAAGTTTCTATTGAATCTGCTTCTAACACCCTTTAAGGCAGTTCATTCCAGATTACAACAGCCCGCTGTGTAAAAATAATTCTATCTCCCCTCTGGTTCTTTTGCCAATTACCTTATATCTGTGTCTTTTGGTTATCAACTCTCTTGCCAGTGGAAACAGTTTCTTGCTAAAGGACATTAGTGAACCAGTTGGGATTTTATGACAATGCAATAGCTTCATGGTCACTTTTACTGATACCAGCTTTTTAATTTCAGATTTAAAACAAAAATGAATTGAAATTCTCAACCTGCCATAGAGAGATTTGAACTCTTGTTCAATGGATTATGAGTGCATGCCTCAGAATTACTAATTCAGCAATATAACAACAGCAACAGCAACAACAACAACTTGCATTTATATAACCAGTACACCACTGTACCACTTTCTGCTTTTAAGGGAAAATGTTAAAACCATCTTCAGCTCTTAAGGGAGCCTTTCAGGGTGAATCTTAAGGTAATCAAGCAACCCTAAGACTGATTCCTTTCTCTGCAGAAGGTCTGGGCTTCTTTTGGGAAGAGTTCTGTTGAGGCCTGACAATGGTGTACTCGCCTGTGAACCCCCTCCACCCCGCCACCCCAGCAGTATTTAAAAGGGCCATATCCCAGCGGAATCAGGTTCAGCCCCAAAATTCCGGTTTCCCGTCGGGGAATGCACTCTTTTAAAAAAATCCCACCTTGATCAATGCAATCAATCATCCTGTGATCAATTTTAAATCCCCCTTCCTCCTCCTAGCAATCTTGAATGCCAGGAATGCACTAACGCTCCCTAATACTTGGCATTGCTATGTGTAAGTGATGGGATATACCTATGACATATTCACATTAAATACAGTGTCAGCTGTGGCTCAGTTGGTAGCACACTTGCTTCTGAATCATGAAAGTTGTGGGTTCAAGTCCCACTCCATGAATTTGTAGTACATAAAGCTAGGCTAACATTCCAGTAGAGTGCTGCATTGTTGGAGGTGCTGTCTTTTGGATGAGATGTTAAACCGAGGCCCTGTCTGCTCTCTCAGGTGGATGTAAAAGATCCCATGGCACTATTTCGAAGAAGAGAAGGGGAATTATCCCTGGTATTCTGGCCAATATTTATCTCTCCATTAACATAACAAAAAACTGTTTATCTGGTCATTATCACAGAGCTCGCTGTGCGCAGATTGGCTGCCATGGTTTCCCACATTACAATAGTGAAACACTTCAAAAGTACTTCATTGGCTGTAAAACACTTTGAGCCGTCTGGTGGTTGTGAAAGGTGCTATATAAATGTAAGTCTTTCTTTTATGCATTTGCCCATATTCGACTTGGCTTCTTTGACAGCACTGGGAACAGCATCACCTGTAAGTTCCCCTACAAGTCACACATCATCCTGACATGGACATATATCCCCATTCCTTCAGTGTAGCTTGGTCAAAATCCTATAAATCTCTACCTAACAGCACTGTGGGAGTAACATCACCATATGGACTGCAGCGTTTAAAAAAAAATCATTCCTGGAATCTGGGCGTCGCTGAGTGCTGAGATAAGTGCAGCTCTAACAACACTCAAGAAGCTCGACACCATGCAAAACAAAGCAGCCAGCTTAATTGGCGCCCCATCCAGCACCTTAAACATCAACTCCCTCCACCACCGGCGCAACCGGTGTACCATCTACAAGATGCACTGCAGCAATTCACCAAGGCTTCTTTGGCAGCACCTCCCAAACGGGCAACCTCTACCACCTAGAAGGGCAAGGGCAGCAGGTGCATGGGAACACCATCACCTGCAAGTTCCACTCCAAATTACACACCATCCTGAATTGGACATATATCGCCATTCCTTCACCGTCGCTGGGTCAAAATCCTGGAACTCCCCCCGGAACAGCATGATGGGAATACCTTCACTACACGGACTGCAGCGGTTCAAAAAGGCAGCTCACTACCACCTTCTCAAGGGCAATTAGGGATGGGCAATAAATCCCGGTCTTGCTAGTGACACCCATATCCCAAGAATGAATAATAAAATATTCGGATAGACATATTCTCCGTCTTTCATCATTTCCACTGTAACTACCAGTTAAGCATACATCGAATCAGAAAATCTAGGCTAGTGACATAACCTCTGAACGATTAGGTCAATCAATGCCATTTTATGTTTGAGCCAGGATTCTGTTTTGCTGTATCAGGAATTCTATGTAAAAAGAGAGAACAGGAATTGCTGTGGTACATTCAAATTCTTTTGGGTTGGTTTAGATATGCGTCTGCCTGGAGTGAACTATTGTACCAAAATGACAAGAGAAGTTGAGTGCTCTTTTCTTAAATGGAATCAGAGTAACTAAATCTCTTCCTTTGATATACTGCCACTGTGAAGTGCCCTGGCTGACTGGTAATCGGTCAAAATAGTGGATCGACTGCCAGTAGAACAAAGTGCTGCTATAAGCACAGAAAGGAATATATCTAGATTCTTGATGCCAATGTCACAGTATCACATCTTTCCAGCCACACGCTGTGAGACCAAACTGCAATTATCAGGACAGCACAATAACAGTGTTGGTACCGACTTGTCAAATAACCAAAGAATTAATATGTTTAATTAGTTGCAATAGCAGTCCTATCTGTAGAATCAGTAAAATCCTTGCAGTCTCGCTATTATTTGGACAGATTGCCACAGTCCGCTGACACGCTAAATGATGGCTCAGAATAAAATACAAAAATGTAATAAAGTGTATAAAATAATATGCATGCATAGTAACCATACCGTTAGCAGCTGCACTGATGACTGAAGCAGCTAAATGGGCAGCAAACTGAAGTCAAAAGGTACCACTAAAATTCACCGGGGTAGATCTTGACTTTGTGCGATAGTGTAAAATGGGTCAGCAAGTCAGCAGCCCATTTTACATCTCTACATTGAAGCCAATGGAAATAAAAATCGGAGAGTAGCAAAACGCGCTGCCAACGCTCCATCATTCATTTTACACTATCACACAAATTCAAGATCTACCCCAACATGTGTTGTATCATTAAATACACCTTTAACAAGAATTTTCCATTCTAGGGGGTAGAAATTGATCCTTGTTGCATCCCTTTTCTGGGTGGAAATCAGGGACAAAAACGACCAATTTCAAGGCTCAATGTCCTGCACCTGAAGTGCGCCTTCATTCGGGATGGTGCCATATTGATGAAGGCAGATTTCAAAGTGTCCCTGCTGCCCACCTGAAACAACATTAGGTCCCTCGCATATGCTAATCAGGGGCTTAACACCTGTTTGAGGCCCCTGCTAGAAATCCATCCTGCCCGAAACGGACATGCAGCCTAAACTGCAGTATTTAAAGGGACCAATCGACACCCTAACATTTCCAAGCTCCTTAAAGGGATACTCATGGAAACGACAGGCCTTTCAGTTTAACATCTGTTGTGGGGAAGTTATTGAAACCTATTGTCAAGGACAGAGTGACTGAACATTTGTATAAGTATGAGCTAATCTAGGAGAGCCAGCATGCATTTGTGAAGGGTAGGTCATGTCTGACTAACCTGGGTGAATTTTTTGAGATGGTAACTAGGAACATAGGAACAGGAGTTGGCCATTGAGCCCCTCGAGCCTGTTTCGCCATTCAATGAGATCGTGGCTGATCTGTGACCTAACTCCATATGCCTACTTTTGGCCCATATCCCTTAATACCTTTGGTTAACAAAAAGCCATCAATCTCAGATTTAAAATTAATAATTGATCTAGCATCAATTGCCGTTTGTGGAAAAGAGTTCCAAACTTCTACCACCCTTTGTGTGTAGAAGTGTTTCCTAATTTCGCTCCTGAAAGGTCTGGCTCTAATTTTTAGACTATGCCCCCTAGTCCAAGAATCCCCAACCAGTGGTAATAGTTTCTCTCTATCCTATCAGTTCCCCTTAATATCTTGAAAACTTCGATCAAATCACCCTTTAACCTTCTAAATTTTAGGAAATACAAACTTAATTTGTGTAATCTCTCCTCGTAATTTAACCCTTAAAGCCCGGGTAAACCTGCGCTGCACTCCCTCCAAGGCCAATATATCCATCCTAAATAAAAACAGAAAATGCTGGAAATACTCAACAGGTCAGGCAGCATCTGTGGAGAGAGGAACAGAGTTAACGTTTCAGGTCGATGACCCGTCGTCAGAAGTATATCCTTCCTAAGGTGTGGTGCCCAGAACTGCTCACAGTACTCCAGGTGTTGTCTAACCAGGGCTTTGTATAGCTGCAGCATAACATCTACCCCCTTGTATTAGTCCTCTAGATATAAAGGCCAACATTCCATTAGCCTTTTTGATTATTTTATGCACCTGTTAATGACATTTTAATGATTTATGTCCTTGACCTCCAAGTCTCTTTGGACCTCCACTGTTTTTAACTTTTCATCTACACTGCCACAATGCCATCTATCTTTGTGTCATTGGCAAATTTGGATATGTGGCTTTCTATGCCATCATCTAAGTCGTTAATAAATATGACAAACAGTTGAGGCCCCAACACAGATCCCTGCGAGACACCACTAGTCACATCCTTCCAATTAGAGTACCTGCCCATTATTTCTACTCTCTGTCTCCTGCTGCTCAGCCAAATTCCTAACCAGGTCAATAATTTGCCCTCAATTCCGTGGGCTTGAACCTTAGTTAACAGTCTCTTATGTGGGACTTTATCAAATACCTTCTGGAAGTCCATATAAATAACATCCATAGACATTCCCCTGTCAACTACTTTAGTCACCTCTTCAAAAAATTCAATCAGGTTTGTCAGACATGACCTACCTTTTACAAATCCATGCTGGCTCTCTCTGATCAGCTGAAAAATGTCAAGGTGTTCAGTCACCCTATCCTTAATTATAGACTCTAGTAATTTCCCCACAATAGATGTTAGGCTAACTGATCCATAATTCCCTGGTTTCCCTCTCTCACCATTATTAACTAACATGGTGAATAAGGGAGCGTCTATGGATGCTGTCTGCACAGACTTCCAGAAGGCATTTGATAAAGTTCTGCACAAGAGATTATTAGCAAAAATGGAAATGCATGGAATTGGAGGTAATCTTTGTGACATGGGTTGGTAATTGATTGGAAGGTAGGAGATAGAGAGGTAGAAATTTGTGTCAGCCCATTTCCGTAGCCAAAGTTGTCACCGCGCCAGCAGCACACACCAAATCACGTGGGCGGAACTAGGAGGCAAAACTAGGGTATGGGGCCCTCCTTACCATTAAATGGGCGAACTGCCAGTGCCAGTCCTGCTGGTGATTGACAGCTCGCCGAATAGGAGGTTTGAATATCCAGCGTTCCTGAAGATATTTTAAAGGGGAGATGCATTTTGGCTGCAAGCAACTGGAAGGCAACTCAGGAGATAACAGGAGAAGCAGGTGCTTAGGTGATCAGGAAAAAAAAAGACTTGTATTTATATAGTGTTTTTCATGACCACCGGATGTCCCAGAGTGCTTTACAGCCAGTGAAGTAGTTTTGAAGTGTAGTCACTGTTGTAATGTGGGAAACGCAGCAGCCAATTTGCACACAGCAAGCTCCCACAAACAGCAATGTGATAATGACCAGATAATCTTTTTTAGTGATGTTGATTGAGGGATAGATATTGGCCAGGACACTGGGGATAACTCCCCTGCTGGTCTTCAAAATAGTGCCAAGGGATCTTTTATGTTCACCTGAGATGGCACCTTGGTTTAATGTCTCATTTGAAAGATGGTGTTATGTTCATAAATAAACGCTATATTGCTGCCATCGGGTTCGGTACGAAGCCAGACGCAAGGAAAATAGCGTTACTGCTCACGGTTGCAGGCCCGCAGGTGATAGAGGTATTTAATACGTTTGTATTTGATCAAGAGGCGGACAGAGAAAAAATGGACGATGTGCTAAAGAAGTTTGATGCACATTGTTCTCCCAAAAAGAACGAGACCTATGAGAGGTATGTGTTCCGTTCACGGACACAGCAGCAAAATTAGACTTTTGATAGCTTTGTGACCAATCTGAAACTGAAAGCACAGACATGTAATTTCTCTGAACTGAAATCATCCATGATTCGTGACCAGATTGCGTTTGGTATTCATGATAAAAAGGCCAGGGAACGTTTGTTGAGAGAAACCGAACTAACATTGGAGAAAGCTGTGAAAATATGCCATGCCAGTGAGCTAGCTCAACAGCACACAAAGACTTTCAGTGAAATTAATAATAATGCGACTGTAGTAAGTGATAGTGCTGCTGTCGGTGCTGTGTCCTACAAGGGGAAGAAACATGGGCAGAACAGAAATGCAAAGCAATCGGAGGATGGAATTTTTAATTGTAAATGCTGTGGTTACCAGCACCAGTCAAGACAATGCCCAGCATTTGGAAAAATGTACACAAAATGTAATGGAAAGAATCACTTTGCCAAACAATGCTTTTCAAAAGTAAAAACAAAGAAAGGGCAACAAGTCAATGTGATTGAGGACACTGATTTAAGTGAGACATTTTTTGTAGGAATGGTGTCATGTGACAATATCGAAAAGGATACAGAAAATGTGCAGCCCTCAGGAATGGACAATGCTGAACATAAAGTTAATGCAGTAAAAGAGGACAAATGGATAATGCCACTGCAGGTAAATGGAGCATTAGTTACATTGAAACTAGACACTGGGGCAAAAGCAAACTTAATCAGTATGAGTGACATTGAAAATATGAAAGAAAAGCCCAAAATACAGAAAAAGTCAGTACTACTGAAGAACTATAATGGACAGAAAATAGATAGCTTAGGTGTATGCAGACTTAAAGTGACAGTCAAAGACAAAGTGCATCATCTCATGTTTTCTGTTGTGGCTGAAGGACTTGATTCACTACTAGGTGACAAAGCTTGTGAGGACTTAGAACTGGTCAAGAGAGTCTACCGTATAAACTGTGCCATAAGCAGACCAGATGACTCAATGGATTCTGTAGTGAGTAATTTCCAGGATGTGTTCAAAGGATTTGGAGTTCTAGCATTCACTTACAAGATCCAGCTAAAGGAGGATGCTCAGCCAGTGGTACATGCTCCATGGAGACTTCCATCACCCTACTCCTGGTACCATGTTATGTTCATAAATAAATAGACGTTTTCATTATGAACAGCTAGCTTGAGCTAGTCATTTATTCAGCCATGTGGACTAGTGTACAGGCATCCATCTTGACTACTGTCTTGTGGGTAGCCCACTACTAAACATACAGCTCCACCTAGTGTACCATTCTAGAATGACATGTTACTGATCATTACAGATGGCACCTCCGACAGTGCAACACTCCCTCAGTACTGCACTGTTGGCGCAGATTTTTGTGCTCAAGTCTCTGGAGTGGGACTTGAACCCACAACCTTCTGACTCAGAAGCGAGGGCGCTACCAACTGAGTCACAGCTGACAAGTAATAATACCTCTTGCAGCTAGATAGAGGGCCTTTTTAGTGCATTAATTTCACCCTTTTAGGTTGTTTGTTCTGTAACTGTCCTTTAGCCTAATGATCTGATTGACAGATGTAACTAGAATCACGTAGTCTGTACTTTTCTGGTCTTAAATAGAGGGGTAGTTAGCAGCCCATCGGGACAAGAAAACTGAAAGCTACAGTCAAAGTGGAACATCTTCTGGTGTCTCCCAGGTTTGGTAACTGTCGATCTTTTCAGTTTACGCACACAGCTTGTTAGGCGAAGAACTTTACTATACAAATATGATATTGCATGAATATTACACTTAGTATTATTTTGTAGAATCTCTTATATAATAAATATTTAGTATTAATTTAGTATATGAGTTGTATTACTGTGGAGTCCATGGGCTAGAAATTCATTATAGCCAAGGAATGGGTGGTGTCAGTAGAAAAGATGGAGAATTAGCACCAGGTGCAAATGCTTTAGACTGCATGCAAAATTTGTCCTCACTGCTCAATAAAATGATTAGAGTCCTAAATCAAGTCTTAAAATCCAAGCTCATTGGTGTTAGACTTAAAGGGTGGACCAATATTGGGTGCAGTCTAATCGCAAATCATCATGGCCACAGGCTTTTTTCACTACTTAAAGGGGAGGTTCATTGATACTGCAGTACCTCATTCTCAGTATTGCTGGCTGTGCAGCTGCCTCAGGGAGCAGGAGCAGGAGCAGGAGCAGGAGCAGGAGCAGGAGCAGGAGCAGGAGCATTCGCTGTGGAGAGACGGAGGGTGGTGCTCTACCTGGCAAGTGGCACTGGCACACCGGTCTGGTACAGGCTGAAGGCATCCAGGCTGCTGCCAGGATAGCGGGCATTGACATTAAGGATTCGCTGTCTGTAGTCGCACACCAACTACACATTAAGTGAATGTAGCCTTTGCGGTTACGGAAGATTTCAGGATTATTATGCGGTGCCCGCAAAGCCACGTGGGTGTAGTCAATGGTGCCTTGCACCATGGGGAATCCCGCTATCCTGGCAAAGCCACATGCATGCTCGTCCTGCTTCTCTCTGGTGATCAGGAAGCCAATGTAGTCCCTTCTCCTGCTATAGAAAGCTTCAGTGACCTTCTAGATGCAGCAATGGATGGTGAGCTGTGAGATGTTAACTATGTCTCCTGTTGCAGAGTGGGAAGATCTGCTGGCAAAGAAATTAAGGGCCACGGTGACCTTGACTGTCACTGGGAGAGCCGTGGTTGCCCTGGTCTGAGGCTGGAGGTCTGGTTGCAGGAGGTGGCAGAGTTCTATGACCACCTCCTTGGTGAAGCAAAGCCTTCTAATACACTGCACCTCGCTTAATTGAAGGTAGGAGAAGTGCTCTCAGAATACCCTGAGAAGGTAAGGCCTTCTGGTGAGAGCTCTGATGGCCCTCCTCCCGCTGCCACATGTTCCCATATTTCTCGCTGCCTACGCTCCCTCCACTGTAGATCCTGGAGGGCGAGGTGGCATGCTAGTACAGCCCCCCATTAATGCTACCAAGTGTAGCAGTTTGAATCTTTGAAGAATAAAGGTAGCTACTTTTTAGTTGCCAGAAGACTCCTGATACAAAATAACCTTGAAATTATTGAATGAAACTGTTAGTCAGTGAAATTAACAAAAAAACACTGAAATAACAACAGAAAATGCTGGAAACACTCAGCAGGTCAGGCAGCATCTGTGGAGAGAGAAACAAAAAAAACACTGAAACTGCACTAACCTGATGATCCCTTTAAATAATGTACCTGGAGCCGGCTTCCTGGCTGCACGCCAGCTCTCCCTGCCGGTGTTTACTCCAGGCGGTGAGGTAAGTAGGAGAATCAATTTTGCAAATCATGCGGTCAGTGAGTGTTGCACACTCACTGACGTCATGATTGACTTGGCGTTGACGTTTCCGCTGATACCTCTTACCGGCGGCACTACTAGGGGGCTGGACTTGGTGCCTGCCACTAGATTCGCCTCACCCCAGCGATACTGGTCGAGCACCACATTAACGCCATCTACTGTTGCTAATGGGAGGCGCTAAGGGGGTGAATTTTTCCCCCTAATCTCAAATGAAAGCCTGACCTCAGGGGACTAATGTGTGTGGAGTGTTTCAGTGAGGTCTCGAACTGAATCAAAAGTAAGCAGATAGTTTAACGTCACTCTCAAACTCAATATCCAATTCAATCATATTACGGTCACCATTTGTAACATGTTCCCTTACCGTCATATTGTTAACTAATTCTGATTCATTACGCATCACTAAATCTAGTATGTCCTGTTCCTTTGTTGGTTCTGAAACATATTGGCCCCAATATTTATGGGACATAGTGGCCGGAAAACCCAGAAATGCGGGTAACCAGGAGGGCCTACCTCATTTAACGGAAGGACCACATTTGAATTTTCCTTCTCAGTTTCCCAGACTGTTAGATTGAGAGGTCGGCTATTTATTGGGCAGATAGGACTATGCTGGAATGTCAGACATGGAGAGGAGCTTTGGATGACGGGTCGGGGGGGAGATTGGGAGGGGATTTCGGATCATGGGTCGGGGGAGATCGAGCGGGGGTTCGGATCATGGATCGGCGGGGGGGGGGTTCGGATCATGGGTCAGCCTAGAGATCGGGAGGGTGGTTTTGGATCATGGGTCGGGGAGATGTGTTTGGTGGGGGGGGTTCAGATCGTGAGTCGTGGGGGGAGTCAGGTGGGGGGGATTGTGAGGTTTGGATCGTGGGCCGGGGGAGATCGGGGAGGTGGGGGCTTCCGATCGCAGGTCGGGGAGGAGATCGGGGAGGTGGGGGCTTCCGATCGCAGGTCGGGGAGGAGATCGGGGAGGTGGGGGCTTCCGATCGCAGGTCGGGGAGGAGATCGGGGAGGTGGGGGCTTCCGATCGCAGGTCGGGGAGGAGATCGGGGAGGTGGGGGCTTCCGATCGCAGGTCGGGGAGGAGATCAGGGAGGTGGGGGCTTCCAATCGCAGGTCGGGGAGGAGATCGGGGAGGCGGGGGCTTCTGATTGCAGGTCGGGGAGGAGATCGGGGAGGCGGGGGCTTCTGATTGCAGGTCGGGGAGGAGATCGGGGAGGCGGGGGCTTCCGATTGCAGGTCGGGGAGGAGATCGGGGAGGTGGGGGCTTCCGATTGCAGGTCAGGGAGGAGATCGGGGAGGTGGGGGCTTCCAATCGCAGGTCGGGGAGGAGGTTGGGGAGGAGATCTGGGAGGTAGGAGGTGTGGATCGTGGGGGGAATCGGGTGGGGGGGATTGTGAGGTTTGGATCACGGGTCGGGGGAGGTGGGGGCTTCCAATCGCAGGTCGGGGAGATCAGGGAGGTGGGGGCTTCGGATCACAAGTTATGGGGTGTTGGCTGATCGTGGCAGGTTAGCTTGGGGTGCCAGGAGGAGGCACTTCTGCTCCTCCTGACTCACAAGCAGTGCTAGAAAGGCAGTTACTTGCTGGAACCGGCCGTGCTCACCCCCCCATCAGGTTCTGGGAAACCCGCCCGCAGGGATTAAATTAAAAACTGTGTTAAAATCTGAGGCACGCAGCCTCATTAGCATATTTAAATGACTGAGCTGCTTCTCAAGAGCAGGTTACTCGTCTGCCCCTCAACCCACTCTGGTTCAACTGAAAGTAGGCTCATTTGTGGCGGGTTGGAATCGTGTTTCACATTTTTCAGAATTTAACCTCGCCCATCCTGGGGGTTTAAATTTCCCTCCATTGTTCCAGAAATCGTTTTGAGTACATTCTTCAAATTTATTGTCATTACAATTTGGAGAGAGTTAAGAGAGATAGGAAGAGGAGTTTCACCCTGCCATTCCTGATAAGTTCAATAAATTTCTTCTCGCACTGCAGCCAGGTTCTGGGAACTATGTTGCTGCATTGACCTGCCTAATCACCTCTCTTCACTGGAGCACCTGTCTCTCATCTGCACCCAAGAGGACTGCTTTCCTTGTGCTCCCTTGTTCCATGGCAGTATCTTAAAATCAGGATGGCATGACCATCATCACTGTGCCAGCCGCCTCAATAACGTACTGTCCGCGCGCCAACATCGAGACACCACCTCCCCTTCAAGAGTTCCAGGCTGGCTTTCATCAACGGAAAACCTGTCGGCTTTCCCACCCTTCCAAACAGTGAGCGCGATGCACGCTGGCAGCTTGCCTCCAGTATTTACATGAGACTCAATCATGACACCGATCAGTCCTCCTGCTGTTGTCATTGAGGGGTAAAACAGATGCCCCATCCGACCTACGACACAAAATGAAAACCAGCCTTTCATTCTCAGCAACATTATTTGTTGATATCATCATAGGCAAGATTTTTAGGTAGCATCTTTCACCCAAAAAGGGCCCAAGTTGTGAAATGTGATCCTGAAACACTGGTGACAAATCCTGGAATCTCATGTAATAAAAATGAATTCATTTATTAGGGTGAAAATCACTTGGGACCCCTTGTCCATGCACTGGACAGATGCAGTGCACCTGAAGTGTGCAGGCTTGCAGCTGCGCATGTGGCCATGGTGATTGGGACCATCTGGCTACCGATGGAGATGGATAGCTAGAAGATTCCAATTTGATCTCAAGATCTCGGGGTGGGTGGGAGGGCAAAAATAAAACACAAGGGGGGAGAAATTCCCTTAGAGGGCCATTTGGGGCACTCAATCAAAAATGTTTGAAAAGTTAGTGCCAGCCCACCGGAGGTGCTAACGGTGAGAATTTCACCCCCAAGGCCTATCTGCCATTTTTTAACATGCCCTGGAGACCACTGATGATCCTTTGTTCGGTGAGGGGTTTGGGGACAACCACAATGCCATCCTCCTCTGCCTCACTTACATTTGCAGCTACAGATCAGGAAAGCCCCTAAAATCCCAGGACAATGCTAAAGGGCAGAGACCTGGTGGCCCTGAAAATCAGTCCCAAAGAAGTGACCCTGGTCATTGATCTTATTATTGATTTTTATTTGAATTGTCAGCTTTTTTTGGACTTTATTTGTGAATTTTTCAGCTGAGCGTATATGGTATACCAGGAATTGTAATAGAGAATGCTATCAAACGTATATCAAATCACCACATAGAAAAGATCAAACACATTATCACATTATACACACGACTCCAATTGGTGCACTACAATGGAGCCCTAATGCAAACGGAGTACTAGGAATTGTTTATATTCACACACGTGATTCCCCCTTAAGGTTGAGCTCCCAATCTTGGTGAAGCCACCATGAGAAGAAGAAGAAGAAAGAAAGACTTGCATTTATATAGCACCTTTCACGACCACTGGACATCCCCAAGCGCTTTCAGCCAATGAAGTGCTTTTTTTTTTAAGTGGAGTCACTGTTGTAATGTAGGAGACGCGGCAGCCATTTTGTGCACAGCAAGCTGCTACAAACAGCAATGTGATAATGACCAGATAATTTGTTTTAGTGATGTTGATTGAGGGATAAATATTGGTCAGGACACCAGGGATAACTCCCCTGCTCTTCTTCGAAATAGTGCCATAGGGTCTTTTACGTCCACCTGAAAGGGCTTAGCTTCGGTTTAACGTCTCATCCAAAAGACAGCACCTCCGACAGTGCAGCACTCCCTCGGTACTGCACTGGAGTGTCAGCCTAGATTTTTGTGCCCAAGTCTCTGGAGTGGGACTTGAACCCACGACTTGGGGCTGGATTTTATGAACCTCGGTGGGTCCGTGACGGGTGACGTCGGTGGCGGATCCCGGCCCGCTGCTGGCTCCAGCCTGCTGTATAGAATAAATTTCCCAAGATTGGTCTTTTTAAGCCCGCCCAGTGCGTTTTCTGGCCAATTAGAGGAAGCAGGTCTGGTGACGTCATTTGATGACACGTTAGCTGCCAGTTGGGTGTTTTATTTAATGTTCACGTAAAATTTCTGTTAATGTGTCAAACATTGGAACCTTTATTTTCAACACTTTGCCTTCTTGGACAGATTTGTGTGCACCTTTGGAAGTGGCTTAGTGAGTTGCAGTGAATGGTGAGACATAACGGTACCCCCGCAATGGTGATGAGTGTGAAAGGAATGGCTTGGGCATTGTAGGGATGCTTTATGGTGTTGGTGTGGGGTGGTGCCAACCTGGTGCATCATGTGGCAGCTAGGGTGTACAGCGTCAAGTGAAGTACATCTGGCCATGGTGAGGCTATCCCTGGCCTCCCGGGTAGCAATGTGGTCGGGTGCCGATGCCCTGTGTCCTATGTAGCATCAGTTGATTGCGGAGAAGGTTGGTATTGTTGTTGGTGCTGTTGGTGTGCCTGGTGATGCTGGTGTGCCTGGTGATGCTGGTGTTGGGGCTGATCGTGGTGGAATTCTGAGGACCAAGGTGAGAGAGTTTCAACAGCACCCATGCAGATAGAATAGATGGCAGGTGAAGTACAGATGACAGAAGCGACCTGTCAATGGTGGGAGAGGTAATGAGGTCAGACTGGATGGAGACTCGTGTAAAGACTTGCAGCATTCTGAATCTGTAGTGGTAATGCAGTTTAGAGAAGCTAGTGGTTAAGGAAACAATTCTCAATCAGCTGGGAGCTTTGACTTGACATATGAAGCTGTCAACTCATCAGCTGATTCAATGGCCACTGACCTCCCGCCTCAGCTTCACAGATGAGGTCTAGGTACAGAGGGAAACTGGTGGGCAACTTGTCAAATTCAAAAAGTTGGGAAAAAAACATTGGTAAGTGGCTGTAAACAAGCCACTAATGATTTTAATTGCCTCCCCCCCCCGCCCCCCACCGCTGTGTGTCGGGTCTGCTCAGCGCTGACAGACTCGACATTTAGTAAAGGCGCGTAGCGGCGGGTTCGTTTGGGAGAAAAAAAACACTTTCCCACCCGACCCGCCATGATCGCGCCCGCTGACCCCCCGCAAACTCCAGCCCTTGGTGTTGAACAGGTGGGCATTTCCCAATAGAGAACATCAGACAGAGGGTCACTCTGGGCCACTCTTTGTACTTCCCAGTGAGACCAGCCTGGGGTGACTCTTACTCTAAAAATGCCACCAGGGAAGAAGTCTGTCCCCTCAGCCACACTCTCAGCTGGTGGTTGTGCATGGCATGGGCAGACACAGAAGAGGGTAGAGAGAAAGAACACCATAAGAAGTAAATAAAAAGCACTGTAAACAAAGAAACATTTCTATCCTTAAAGTGATATATTCTTACTGCTTGGTTCCTGTATCTGACCAGCACTGGATATTCAGTGAGCATCTTACTGTCCGTAGTGACTGTTCCATAATCCCTTTCTTCCTGATAAAACTGGCGGTTGAGGTGCCGCGCTAACCTTTCATCAGGGGTTTGCCCCAGCGATTCAGCATCCTCGAGCTGCAGGAACAAATCAAAACAAAGTTTACCCATGCATGTTCTCTTTGGGGCTACCTTCTTTCAAGCTGCAGTACTGTACTCTTAAAGTCTCTTACTGTGGCATGTTTTAAGTGGTGTCTGCTGGAAAACTGCTGAAAAGAGTCAGGGAGAAACAAAATGGAAGCATGTCCATATATGGGTTAAATGGGCTACAGTGCCACTGAAATAAAAACAGAGAATGCTGGAAATACTCAATAGGTCAGGCAGCATCTGTGAAAAGAGTAACAGAGTTAACGGGGGGAACATTAACCTTGAGGGTGCAGGTGGGGGGCTAAATCCGGCAGAAATGCTAGTGCGTTGGGAAGCCGGCTCCAATTCGCCAACTTCTGTGTTTAACTTGAGTTGATTAGGCTGGTTTCACGCAAACCCCCTCGGGATCGGCGGGTTGCCTATTAACATGTGCTAATAGCTCAATTGGAACTATATTTCAACACAGTTTTAAGTTTAACGTTGCATCCATGGGTTTCCCAGGCTTCCTGAAACTCGCCATTGAAAGCAAGACGAGAACACAACGACAATTGAGGAGGCTGATTAAAAGTTATAGAAATACTGCAATAAATACTCAGTATTCACAGCTGCTTTCTTACTTACAACAACAACAACTTGCATTTATATAGCACCTTTAACATTGTAAAACTTCCCAGGATGCTTCACAGGAGTGTTATCAAACAAAATTTGACATTGAGCCACAGAAGGAGAAATTCGGCCGGATGACCAAAAGCTTGGTCAAAGAGGTAGATTTTGAAGGAGCATTTTAAAAGAGGAAAGAGAGGTAGAGAGGCGGAGAGGTTTAGGGAGGGAATTCCAGAGCTTAGGGTCTAGTCAGCTGAATGCACAGCTGCCAATGGTGGAGCGATTAAAATCAGGGATGCGCAAAAGGCCAGAATTGGAAGAGCGCAGAGATCTCTGAGGATTGTAGGGCTGGAGGAAGTTACAGAGATAGTGAGGGGCGAGGCCATGGAGGGATTTGAAAATAAGGGGGAGAATTTTAAAATCGACGCATTGCTTAACCAGGAGCCAATGTAGGTCAACGAGCACAGGGGTGATGGGCAAACGGGACTTGGTATGAGTTAGGATACGGGCAGCAGAGTTTATGGAGGGTGGAAGATGGGAGGCCGGCTAGGAGAGCTTTGGATTAGTTAAGTCTAGCGGTAACACAGGCATGGACGAGGATTTCAGCAGCAGGTGAGCTGAGGCAGGGTCGGAGTCAGGCGATGTTACGGTGGTGGAAATAGGCGGTCTCAGTGATGGCGCGGATATTTGATCGGAAGCTCATGTCGGGGTCAAATACGACACCAAGGTTGCAAACAATCTGGTTCAGGCTCAGACATTTTCCAGGGAGAAGGATGGAGTCGGTGGCTAGGGAACGGAATTCGTGGCAAGGACGGAAAATAATGGCTTTGATCTTCCCAATATTTAGTAGGAGGAAATTTCTGGTGATCCAGTACTGGGTGTCGGACAAACACTGTGTGACAATTTAAGGCAGTGGACGGGTTGAGAGAGATAGTGGTGAGGTAGAGCTGGGTGTCATCAGTATAAATGTTAAAACTGACACTGTGTTTTCGGATGATGTCATCGAGGGGCAACAAGTAGATGAGAAATAGGAGGGGGCCAAAGATAGATCCTTGGGGGACACTGGAGGTAATGATGCGGGAGCAGGAAGCGAAGCCATTGCAGGTGATTCTCTGGCTATGACTGGATAGATAAGAATGGAACCTGGCGAGTGCAGTCCCACCCAGCTGGACGAAGGTGGAGAGGCGATGGAGAAGAATGGTGTGGTCAACTATGTCAAAGGTTGCAGACAGGTCGAGAAGGTCAAGGAGGGATAGTTTACCACGGTCACAGTTAAATAGGATGTCATTTGTGACTTAGATAAGAGCCGTTTCGGTACTGTGGCACGGGCGGAAACCTGATTAGAGGGATTCCAACATGGAGTTCTGGGAAAGATGGGCACGGTTTTGGGAGGCGACAACACGTTCAAGGACCTTGGAGAGGAAAGGGAGGTTAGAGATGAGGCGGTAGTTTGAAAGGATGGAGGGGTCAAGGTTTTTTTTTGAGGTGGGGTGATGATGGCAAATTTGAAGGAGAGTGGGACACTACCTGAGAAGAGGGAACCATTAACAATATCAGCTAACATGAGAGCCAGGAAGGGAAGTTCAGTGGTCAGCAGTTTAGTGAGAATAGGGTTGAGAGGGCAGGAGGTGAGTCCCACAGACAAGATGAGCTCAGTGAGGTCAGATAGGAGAAAAACTAGACAAAGATGCAAGTTCAGACCTTGGGTGGGGGATACTTAGAGGAAGTTTGGCCCGGAGTGGGAAAGGGTTTGTTCACAGTACTTTTGGTGAGAATTTACTTTCTACACTCTGGAGGTTTTCTGAATTACATCAGGATGGATGGCGCCTTGGCTGCCTTAAATTGGACCTCAGATGAGGAGCAATATGACCAGCAGCAGCAGCAGCATCCTGCTGTTGAGAGACCTGCAGCTGGACAGCAGAGAGGGGACCAGCAGCATCCGGCATAGGGTGTACAGGTATAGGCTGAGTTTCCTTGACATATCAGAACAGCAGTATCTCAGGAAGCTCAGGTCATCACATCAGGTGGTGGCAGACTTCTGCAGTCTCCTAGAAGAAGACCTGCTCCCTGCTGGACCTGATGGCCATGCTTTACCAGTGGCTGTCAAAATGATCACTGCCCTCAACATTTTTGCCTCCAGATGCTCCCAGGGTTCTGCCGGAGACATTTGCAGGCTCTCCCAGTCGGCAGCCCACAAATGCATAAGACAGGTGACTGATGGGTTGTTTGCCAGTGCCGGCAATTATTTGACATTCGCCTGCGATGATGCCAGTCAGAATGAGCGGGCACTCGGGTTTGCGTCTCTGGCTGGCTTCCTACAGGTGCAGGGCATCATCGACTGCACACACGTGGCAATCCATGCACCCCCAGAACAACCAGGAGTATTCCTGAACTGCAAAGGCTTCCACTCCACCAATGTGCTGCTTGTGTGCAATCACAGATAGATATTTCTGCAGGTAAGCGCCAGATTCCTGGGGAGTTGCCATGATGCTTTCGTCCTGCAGCAGCCCAAGCTCCCCAACATCTTTGAACCTGCAATCGTGCTAAGGGGTGGCTGCTGGGAGACAAGGGATACACATCTCAAACTTGGCTGATGACACCCATCAGAAACTCGACCAATGAAGCGCAACAGCGCTACAATGAATGCAATATAATCACCAGATGTGTGATCGACCAAGCCATTGGCATATTGAAGATGCGCTTCAGGTGCCTAGACAGATCTGGAGGCGCCCTTCAGTACACACCAGCCAGGTTGTCCAGAATGGTCATGGTGTGCTGCGCTCTGCACAACATTGCGTAAGAGCGAGGCTTCAACCTGAAGGAGAAACAAGCGCAGAATGCAGTTCGTCTGCAGATGATGCCGGGGAGGAGGAGGAGGAAGATGGGGAGAAGGAAGGTGATGAGGGCAGTGCAGCATCAGCTGCTCACATTGCTGCCGGAATGTCAGGGATACCCTTATTAAGGCAAGGTTCGCTTAGGTTGCACCAGTGGACTGATGTCAGAACCACATGCAATGGCCACTCTTCCCACTTCCCCTCACCATGCCACTGACACAAGGCAGTCCAGCAAACAACCAACCACACATTGCACATCCCCCCACTGGTCCCCATAAATTCATGTCTTCCCATTGATCATCAAACAAGTTAAAAGGCGACTTTCCATCCAACAACCAAGAATGGGCACGACGGGAAAGTGGGGCAAACTAATAAAATTTACGTGATTCTACTAAAGAATGGAAACTTCACAACATGACATTTTCTCATACAACCATGTGCACACCATTTTGCAACTACAAAACCTTACTCTTTTCTGAGCACTCTTACATGGTGCAACCCCTATGGCTTCAGCAGAGGGAGAGGCAGGCTGCTCAGAACCCTGATCTGACAGCTGAAATGCTCGACCGACGACCACGGAGTTTTGGGCCCCGCCAAAGACTGCTCCAACTGCCCCTGTGCATGGACAGACTCGGCCATCGGGAAACGAGGCAGCTCGGGTACTGTTGGGTACTGACTGCGAGGTGGGGGGGTGGTGGGGAGGGCAACAGGTGAGAAGTGGAAGCGCTTTGAGTGGAGTCCCCACTTCCATGACCCCTTTCACCACCATCCCTCTCATGGGCCAACCGCACTTCACTGCTACCACTCTGCTGGAGAGCACTTTGGTGCAGATCAGTGCGGTGCTGGAAGGCCAAGGCTAAGGTATCTATCACCCTATTTAAGGCAGAAAACATGTTGGCATCCAGAGTGTGCATAGCCATGGTCAAGGCGTTCATGGACTGATTTGATTGCCGCAGTGGATGTTCCAAGGAGCTGTCCACTCTATTCATGCAAGAAGACATCATCACAATGCTCTGTAACATCGAGCTGGATTTTGTCAATGGGGACGCGTTGGGGGCAGGACTGCTGGTTGTTGGGTTTCAGTCCCACCCCCAACGACGTCCGGCCAGCCCACGCTATTTTCCCTTGATTGACCTTATTAAGCCCACCCTGCAGGTTTAGCCAGCCAATTAAGTGAAAGCCAGTGACAGAGGACGTCAGCGTACGATGTTTCATCTGTCAAAAATCTCTGTTCTATGGTGAACCCTTGCACTGACGGCTCACAAAAACCTACTTCCTCAGCAGAAATGAGATGGCTGCTGCATCTGAGAATGCAGCAACCATTCTGTCATCTCTGCCGTTGAGATGAGGCACCTCCGGATCCCCAAGGATTGAAACCTGCAGAAAGAAGCAAAGGTAAGTAAACTTTTTCTAACACTTTACACTCACCTCTCATACTTACCTCTCCACACTTGCACCCATCACTCACCTCTACAGCGGACTTTTCGATCCCTCTCACCCCCGCAGACCCACTGCGCACCTCACTGACCCTGGTGAGGTTCGCAGCCATCGGGAAGCCTGCACTTGCGGGGTAAAATGGGGATAAGCCTCAAAACTGCTTGTTAACTACGTGTTAACAGGCAGTTAATTGGCTCTAATCCCCTTCCCACCCGCTCCCAGTTTCTGCCATTTTGCCAGCAGTCCCGCCTCCCCAGGGCTGGCAAAATTCCCCCCATCATCTCTCTCACGCTTGAGGTGACTCCTCTATTCTCTCTGCAATCATGATCAGTGTGCTTGGAAGGCCTGTCAGTACTGTGCACATTCTCTGCTGCTCCTCAATGATTCTCCTTTTCATTGATGGCCCCTGAGATACAGTATGTATCCAGCTGAGCAGAGCTTGACGCCCTCCACTGCTGCCCCCGCCACCACCATCTGCTTTTGCTCACTTGTGAAGTGTGAGTCACCAGGTGAAAACCCAACTATCTGTCTAACTGGTCCCACTGAAGTGCGAGTAGCTGAGCTGGTGCATGGTAAGTATGAGTCCTGTGTCGGTGCATGCTCAGAAGGAATCAACTCCTCTGAGGATTCATCGTCCGCGAGGTCCATGGAGTCCTGCTGTACACGTGAAGGCCCTGGCGGACAGAAAAGATATGAATTAGTACAAGCAAGGTAAGTGGGTGTGAGGAGTTATGTGATGGATTAGGCTTGGCAAGGCAAAGTGAGGGAGGGGTGATGTGCACAGCAGGATGTAGGTGAATGTACAACTGTACTCACTTTTCCTGACCTGGTTAGGCCATTAAAGTGCTTCTTGCACTAAATCCAGGAGCGGGCACAATGCTCCTGCTGCTGATCTCCTGGGCCACCTCCAGTCACGCCTTCTTTGTGGCAGCAGCAGGTCTCTTCCTCCCATTGGTGGGGAAGAGTATCTCTCACTTTGGCTCCTCACAGCCCCCAGCAGTACATCAAGGGGGGCACTGAAGCAAGCCACAACCTTTGAGCATCTTGAATCCATCATCACCTTGTCGTCTCCTGCTTCCAACTCCAAACTCCTCCAAATTCCATCTTTGAATTGGCCCTTTAAATACTGGAGTTGAGATTGAATCATACAGGTCCTCATCACACCTACTGCCATGCAATCGACGCCAAACCCGGAAGTAAAATGATAAAGAGCTGGCTGTGTTAAAATGCCACTGACAGACAAGCTGAACTTATGTCCGGGTTTCTCACGTGATATCGGACTCCCCCGCTCCCAACGTGCCTCCAAGTTAATATCAAGGGCAACGTTTCAGGTCAATGATCTTTCAGTGTCACTGATCGGCTAAGGGTGGGTGGTATCTGTTGTGTATGTACCTTTAAGAGAAGAACTGATGCTATACTGCAGTACCGGCAGTGACCACCCCTGTATATAAAGCCATAGCAGGCTTCTGTACGTCAGTCTTAAGTTACACTCTGTTCAGTAAATACCTGTTATTATTGTTCTCCTGCAGTCCATGTATTATTAATACTCGGACACTACATTGGCGATGAACAGGTTCGAACTCACCTGCAGTACTGCATCACCTCACGGGGATCTTTCCCTGAGAAGAAGCTTTTGGAGGTCGAAGTCAGAACAACAGGCATCGACCGCGGGCAACCACCCAAGGATCCATCGGAGTTCGGAGAGTTGCAGGAGAGGCTGTGGAGAACTGGGCTTGGCTCCCCAGTCAAGGTGTTAGGTGTTCCAGCAAATCGTGCTGGTAGCAGGTAGAACGCTGACCATTCCGGACTGCGGCGGGCTCGAGCTCGATCGAGTGGCTCTGCAAAGGGGCCATGCAGCGTCGTCGGGAGGAAAAGAGAGAGAGAGAGGGTGGAGCACACAGGGCGCAGTCGGTGCTCAAGAACCAGGCAGCGGAGCGAAAATAAAACAAGGGGAAGGAAAAGTGAGACGCGCCGAAGCCGCGGGTCGCCGCCATTACCCTGCAGAACGCTAGGAGCAGCGTGGCAGCAAGGGGAAGAAGGAAAAGCGCGGGAGGCGCCATTTTATTCCATTGGGGAAGAAGGAAAAGCGCGGGAGGCGCCATTTTAATCCATTGGTGAAGAAGAAAAAGCGCGGGAGGTGCCATTGTAAATCACCCAAGATGCCAAAAAGTGGCAGTATCACTGCTTTCGACAACGAGGTAGAAGACTGGACCACGTATGTGGAAAGAATTGAACTGTACTGCAAGGCAAATGAGGTGGCCGATGGAAAGAAGGCGTCGGTATTATTAAATTTGATGGGCGCGAGAACGTACGGCCTATTGCGGAATTTAATTACCCCAGCTAAACCAATGGAGAAAAGTTTTGAAGAAATTGTTAATATCTTACAGGAACACCTAAACCCTACACCACTGCTGATAGCAGAAAGATTCAAGGTCCATAAAAGAAACCAGCAGAAAGACGAGAGCAATGCTGACTATCTTACGGAACTACACAAGTTATCGAAGCACTGCCAGTTCGGAGCAGGACTGGCAGACACCTTACGGGATAAGTTTGTCTGCGGGCTCCAGAGTGAAGGAACCCAGAAATGACTACTTTCGGAAAAGGACCTGACGCTAGAACAGGCTTTCAGCGTGGCAGTATCCTACGAAGCAGCAGCACGGGGAACTGCGGAAATACAACAGAAACCACAAGAATACAGCGCTAATGAAATGGCGTATGGAGCAGAAAAGTGCTATCACTGCGGCAGAACAACCCATGATCAGAAGGACTGCTGGTTTAAGGACAAAGTATGCAGGCAATGTGGGAAAATGGGACACATAGCAAGAGTCTGCAGGTCGGAAAAGAAAACCAACACTACAAGAACTACTAAGGAAAAGTACAAGAAAGTAAAGAAATTGACAGACTGTAGTTCGGAAGATCAGGAGAGTGATAAGGACTCCGGGAGCAGGAGACTAAGTTGTCTAAAGTTACACAACGTGATCGCAAAGGAGGATCACCGAACCATTTGGGTCACCCTCATGATAGCAGGGTCCCCAGTAAAGATGGAATTGGACACAGGATCAGCCCTAACTATCATGAATCGACGAGACTATGAGCGGCTATTCCCACACATACCCTTGAAGGACACGTCCATTGTATTGAAGACATACACGGGGCAAAAAGTCTACCCCAGAGGAAAAATAAGGGTGCCAGTTGAATACAACGGCAAGGAAACACAGAAACTGTATCTATATATACTACCAGATGGAGGACCACCATTATTGGGACGTGAATGGATCCGAAAAATACAATTGGATTGGCATTCCATTCAGGCGCTAACTGTGACTGATAAAAAGGATGATGACGTCACACCTGCACGACTGTAAAAGATTCTAACTGATGCGAAAGAGGTGTTCCAACAAGGGCTTGGGACTCTAAAAGGAGTAACGGCAACGATAAAAATCGAAGATAACGCAAACCCAAAATGTTATAAGGCCAGACCGGTACCTTACGCGATCCGCCCAGCCATTGAAGCAGAGCTGGAGAGTCTAGAGCGTTCGGGTGTGCTGTCCAAGGTGGACTGGAGCGAGTGGGCCACACCCATCGTTCCTGTAATAAAGAAATCATTGAGCAGCACGCCTGGGGAACCGAAGAAGGTTCGCATCTGTGGGGACTTCAAGGTAACTGTGAACCCAGTCCTGCACACAGTACAATATCCACTTCCATGGATAGAAGATATTTTCGACTCACTATCTGGAGGGAAACGCTTTACAAAGATTGATCTGGCCCAAGCGTATCTACAAATGGAGGTGGAAGAAGCATCTAGGAAATACCTCATGATAAACACTCACAAAGGCCTTTACCAGTACAATCGACTGGTATTCGGGGTAGCATCAGCCCCGGCTATTTGGCAGAGGGCGATGGAACAAATCCTGCAAGGGATCCCGGGGACCCAGTGTTATTTGGACGACATCCTGGTTACGGGCGAAAATGACAGTGAACACCTTGCCAACCTGGAGCAGGTGCTCACGAGATTGCAGGAATATGGGCTACGAGCCAACCACCCCAAATGCGAGTTCTTCAGGAGACAAATCTCGTATTGTGACCACATGATTGATGAGGAAGGGTTGCATAAGTCGCCGGATAAGATTGAGGCTGTAGTCAAGGCTCCAGCACCGGAAAATGTGTCGCAACTGAGGCCGTCCCTCGGGTTGGTGAACTACTACCATATGTTCTTGCCGAATTTATCTACAATTCTGCACCCACTGAACGCCCTACTGCAAACTGGAGTAACATGGAAATGGAGTGATGAGTGTAAGCGTGCCTTTCAGAAATGTAAATGCCTAATCCCTTCAAAAGAAGTATTGGCCCACTATAATCCAACACTACCGATTCGGTTAGCATGTGATGTGTCTCCCTATGGCATCGGAGCAGTGCTGTCACACAAATTCCTTGACGGTTCAGAGAGGCCATTAGCCTTTGCGTCGCGCTCGTTAACCTCAGCCGAGCGTAACTACGCCCAGATTGACAGGGAGGCCCTCAGCCTGGTGTGGGGGTTGAAGAAGCTCAATCACTATCTGCACGGACAGAAATTCACCCTACTGACTGATCATCAGCCCCTGGTCTCCATTTTTAACCCAAAGAAGGGCGTTCCGGTGATGATGGCGCAACGGCTGCAAAGATGGTCACTTTTTCTAGGGGCACATCAGTACGACATAGAGTACAAGGGTACGAAACAGCATGGAAACGCTGATGGGCTGTCGCGCCTACCGTTGCCTACGGTAGAGGAAGCACCTGCAGTGGACCCTGTTGAGATATTCCATGCGACCATAGTCGAATGTCTACCTGTTACAAACTCAAGTATAGAGAAGGAAACCTGAAATGACCCAACACTCTCTCGGGTCTATGATTTGACGGTGAACGGATGGCCAGCACATGGCGATTCACTGTTGCCAGCATTCTCGCCAAGGAGAGAACAGCTGTCAGTGTGCCGGGGGACCTTGATGTGTGGATCCCGAGTGGTAATTCCACCCAAGTTGAGAGATAGAGTGCTCAATGAGCTTCATGAGGGTCATCTGGGAGGGGTAAAAATGAAGAGCCTAGCCAGGGCGTTTGTGTGGTGGCCGGGAATCGATAAAGAAATCGAGGATATTACCAAGAGATGCACAGGATGCCAGAAGGTCCAAAATGCTCCACCACAGGCCCCGCTACATCCATGGGAGTGGCCCTCATCTCCATGGCAACGGGTACACATTGATTTTGCTGGTCCATTTATGGACTCAATGGGCCAGAAATTCGCGGCCAAAGACGTGAGTGCGTTCGGGGTACTCACGCATCTGGCCGTTGGAAATGCCGGCGTTCAGCATGAACAGCGCATGCGGAGAACGCCAGCATTTCCAGACCTCGAGCGCATGCGACTGCACAGGCAGCGCTTGCGCAGTGAACTTCGTAGATTTCATTCATGAAATCCGTGAGGGTAAGTCCTCAGAAGTTACACTTGAAAAAAGCAAGTGTAAAGTGGTTCATTGGCTGCGGAGGAAGAAACATTTTATCGTGGAGCTTCTGAAATGCAATATTTTTGTTTGGGAAAGGGAGGGAAGTTATTTTAAGAAATTTTAAGTAAGTTTTAAAGTTAAAATTTTTTTTTTTTAAAAAGGGTTTTCAGAACGGTAGGTAGAAGGAGCAATTGTGGCTGTGTGAATGGAATGTGAGAATGAGTTATGTATGTATGTCCACATATATTCCTTTACGTATATGTATGTATGTTTTATATTCCTTTACTAATGTGTATGAATGTATGTTTTTAATTATGATTTTCAAATAAGTTACTTTCTCTGAAAGTCATAACTAAATAATACATTCATACACATAAGTAAAGGAATATATACATAACACGCAAAGGAATATATACAGACATACATACTTTCAGAAGCTCCACGATAAGAAATATCTTCCTCCGCAGCCTCTGGAGCAACTGTACCCATGCTTTTTTCATGTGTAAGTTGTAAGGACTTGACCTCACTGAAAGCAGTAATGAAAGCGGCGAATTATACTGCGCACGCGCTGCCTGTGCAGTCGCACGCGTTCTGCCTCTGAACCTCTTCGTTCAGAGGACAGGAAATGCCGGTTTTTCCCCAAAAGCACTGTGCATGCTGAAAACCGGCATTTCATCCGGCCAGATGCGTAAGTACCCCGACCGTACTCGCGCAGTTGGAAGGGAATTACTGGGCCAACATTTTACATGTCAATAAAATGAAAAATTTAACAATTGCACGACTTGCCCCCTCGCATCTGCGACTGAGGGTCCAAGGAGGTGCATTGCGCAAGAGGTCATCATCGTACGTATCCTCACACTGTTCCCTTTGGGGAACTGTATGAAGTGGTGGAAGGATTTATGGCCGTGATTAACGCTCATTCCGTGACCGTAACCATCTTTGAACCAGCCATTAGGGTGGTTAGTCCTATGGCGGGAAGGTTTTACGGGCTCCCACAACCCATCTGAGGGGGGGGGGCCACCAACACCCACGGACGCAAGTATCCCGCTGGATGTCCACCCAGAATTTAAAGTTGGAACTCCGACTCCACTTGCCGGGACTGTCTGGAGTGGGGTTCAAAACCCTACTCCTTCTGGCCCAGTGGCGGGGATGCTTACTGCTACGCAAAAGGCCCACTCCGCACAAAAGGTGACATCCATACGTTTCCTGCGCCTTTTCCCTCCCCGTGACTGGAGCCCTATGCTGCCATTTCACGTTGCTAATCGGATTGGGCCTTTGTCATAGCGGTAGGATCCCCGCCGCTGGGCCAGATCAGGGTAGGGTTTCGAACCCCGCTCCAGACAGTCCCGGCAAGTGGAGTCGGAGCTCCGGCTCTAAATTCTGGGTTGACATCCAGTGGGATATTTGCGTCCGTGGGTGTGGGTGGCCCCCCCTCCTTGTATAGCTTGTGGGAGCCCGTAAAACCCTCCCGCCATAGGACTAACCGCCCTAATGGCTGGTTCAAAGATGGTTACGGTCACGGAATGAGCGTTAATCATGGCCATAAATCCTTCCACCACTTCATACAGTTCCCCAAAGGGAACAGTGTGAAGACACGTATGACGACGACATTGCTAAATAAATAAATGGAATTTAAAAAAAATCTTTTAGGGCTTTTAAAAGTCTTTAAATTGCTTTAATTCTCTTTAAAACTACTTCAGATTACTCAAAATAATGTAAACATTTAAAAAAGTTTATAAAAGTTCCCAAAATCTTCAAAAAACTTCCAAAAACCTATTTAAACTGCTGCTTTGCATGTAAAAATCCTTAGCAGCTTGACAGACACATTGGGGGCGTGTCCAGTGAAACTGAGACCTCAAGGGGCGTGTCTCACTTACACTGCACGCTCCTGGCTTCGCGCTGGCTGCACTCCTGGGCGGCGTGACGTCATACGCTGCCCGGGATTCTTCTTTTTCATTCACCAAGTCCAGGCGTCCCTGGAGCTGATCGTCAGTAGCGCGGGGTAAGTGTAAATACGGGGCTTGCACGCGCTGCAAGCCCCGTTCTGGAATTTCTGGGCCAATGTTCCTAATCGCTGTGGACGCCCATTCTAAATGGCCAGATGTCATCAAAATGTCCTCCACCACCACGGAGAAAACTATTGCAGTCCTACGGACCATCTTCGCCAGGAATGGCTTGCCAGAACAGATTTGCTCCGACAATGGGCCACAGTTTGTGTCAGAGGATTTCCGGAGGTTTCTGAGGAATAATGGGGTGAAACATTACACATCTGCCCCATATCATCCAGCCACAAATGGATTGGCTGAGAGGTTTGTTCAGACCTTTATAAAGGCCATAAAGGCAATGCATAATGACGACATACCACTACAACACAAGGTGGATAATTTCTTGTTTGCTTACCGGATTGCGACACATGCAGTCACCAACCAAGCTCCAGCCATAATGTTCTTCAACCGAAGGCTAAGATGTCGCCTGGATTTGCTCAAACCAAACATAAGACAAGATGTTGAGGATAAGCAATTCCAGCACATAAATGAGAAGCCAACCAAGAGCTTCAAGATAGGACAACCAGTCTTGGCCCGCGACTACCGAACAGAAAAATGGCAGCCAGGAACGATATGCACACAGCAGGGACCACTAATGTACACAGTGGACGTTGGAGAGAGCATCGTGAGACGCCATGCTGACCAGATTCTAGAGTCACAGGAACAAGCCAAACCCATACCACGAGCAGGTGCACCTGGTAATCAACCCGGAGTATAGATTGCGTCTACCTCAGAAGCAGTGGTATTGGAAGCTGACGAACCAACCAATGACAATGAACCAGAATCAACTCCGCCGCAAGAACAGGATACTCGAGAAAGGCGCTATCCAGTCAGGATCAGGAAGCCTCCTCAAAGACTGAACTTATAAATGATTATTTCAGTTGATGTATATAGTACAGAGAAAATTGTAATTGTAATTAGTTATTATTTAGTTGTTAAATGAATGTTATGTACTGTTTATCTAAAAGGGGAGGAATTGTTGTGTATGTACCTTTAAGAGAAGAACTGATGCTATACTGCAGTACCGGCAGTGCCCACCCCTGTATATAAAGCCATAGCAGGCTTCTGTACATCAGTCTTAAGTTACCCTCTGTTCAGTAAATACCTGTTATTATTGTTCTCCTGCAGTCCGTGTATTATTTATACTCAGACACTACAGTATCATGGGCATGTGGATACCACGTAGAGTTGTGGTGTATATAAAGAAGTGCCTTAAGGGGGAAGGGCAGAAGAGGAGCAAAGAACTGAGGGACAGTTTCAACACATGATTACCTGCTTGCCAAAGGATTGAGGTAATATCCATCTTTTGCACTTACTGCCTTGTTACTTGTGTGTAAATAATTGTACTTGATCATTAAAATGATTGATGCCACTGACTGTATTGGTTGTCCTGTTGATCTGATCTACAGTATGCACAAACGAATAACCTATGATTCAGTTTCAGAATTTTAAAATGAACCAGTAAACTGCTCACACTGTGTTGAGTTCATTTTCCTGCAAGCAAAGTTTCACAAACTTAAGAGACAACTTTATGAGAGGTGAACTTATTGAAATATATAAGACAGCAAATGGCATGGAAAAGCTAAATCTAGAAAATTGTGAGAGAGCTGGCACAGGTTCAAAACACAAATTTAGGACTGATACCAGAAAGTTCCTCTTCATGTAAAGAGTGATCAATAACAGTATGGGTTTCCAGATAGCAGTAGAGGCAACAATCCTGGAATTGTTGGATGTTGCAAGGTGGAGGCGGTGGCGGGGGGGGAGGGAGGTGGGGGGTAATGGTAAGGTCTTTCTGGATGGATGATCTGAGATAGAATGAATGGCCTTCCCTGTCTGTAAATATCTTGTGATTACAGATTTGGGAGAAGGCTTGTGTGGTTTTCAACATTTTTAGATTCCTACAATCAGAGGTGAAATATAAAAGGGCACTCCAACCTTAAGATGTTCAAATACTCAGGCTGCTGCATGCTGTGTCAAAGCACAGTTACACTGAAATTCATGCATTCAGTACTTATGCATATTTTACTAGCCTGAGACAAAACTGATCCCTTGCTAAATTGATGCATTTTGCATGAATGTGCAGATGCGTGACAGGGATAAATGGTGTTAACAGCCAAAGGCTGTAACCTTTTCCTTACTATTGTCATCAGAACATTAAAAAGTTCCAATAATGGCTGCTTGTTAACTTGTCCAGTGCAGGCCATTTTGGCTTTTAGACAAACCCAACATTCTCCACTAACAAGCCACAAATTTTAGTGCCAATGCTACATCCACAGCAGGGCATCAACAGCATAACAAAGAGCGATAAAAGATACATGTGGACGTTTAAACCTGGTCAGCTCTACTATCCTGACTGCGCAATGAATAGTAAAATAAAATATTAATGTGGTTTGGGAGCATACTATTGATATAAGTTGGAGACCAAGATCTAATCTGTAAAATGTAATGAATCTCCTGTCTCTCAGTGGTGTGATTATCATAGTAAGTATAGAATATACTTCCTCCAATAGTTGTGAAAGTTAGAGAATAGATTGCCGATTTCTCCATGGGTACTGGCACTAATAGTACAACAAAGTGTGTGGTTTGCTACAAGGTGAAATAATTTTAGAGAGACTTGCATTTATACAGCGCCTTTCACGACCTCAGGATGTCCCAAAATGCTTTACAGCTAATGAAGTGCTTTTGAAGTGTAGTCATTGTTGTAATATTGGGAAACGCGGCAGTCAATTTGTACACAGCAAGCTCCCACAACTAACAATGAGATAGTGACCAGAAAAGCTGGTTTTTTTTGTGATGTTGGTTGAGGGATAAATATTGGCCAGGACACTAAATTTAGTGTGATACATCATTAAGGCGAGATAGAAACCCGGAGGGAGCTCAGGGACAACAATGAAAGGCTCAGATAGTGCTTAGTGACACTGAGAAGAGGGAGACCCAGAGGGAGCTCAGCAAGACAAAGGGGTATCAGTGGAACCTATTTGTGTCCTTTCATATCCCTGTAGTCTGCATTTTACATCCTAGTGTCCCTGCAGACTCGGTTGTAGATATGAGCTCAGTGACGGCAAATTCATAGCAACTAGGAGCTCAAGTGAAACAAATTCAAGTTTTGTACTTCACAAAAGAGGCCTTTAATAATAATAAGAAAGTATACAATAGCAAAATACTGCAGATGCTGGAAGTCCGAAATAACAAATAACACAGCCACCAACCTCATCGTTCCCCAACCCCGCACAGCCCGCTTCTACCTCCTTCCCAAGATCCACAAACAGGACTGCCCTGGTAGACCCATCGTTTCAGCCTGTTCTTGCCCCACGGAACTTATCTCTTCCTTTCTCGACTCAATCTTTTCTTCCCTTGTCCAGTCTCTTCCCACCTACATCGGTGACTTTTCTGACGCCCTCCGCCACTTCAGTTTCCAGTTTCCTGGCCCCAACTGCCTCCTTTTCACCATGGACGTACAATCCCTCTACACCTCCATCCCCCACCAGGATGGCCTGAGGGTGCTCCGCTTCTTCCTTGAACAGAGGCCCAACCAGTCCCCATCCACCACCACCCTCCTCCGCCTGGCTGAACTTGTTCTCACATTGAACAACTTCTCCTTTGACTCCACTCATTTCCTCCAAATTAAAGCTGTTGCTATGGATACTCACATGGGTCCGACCTATGCCTGCCTTTTCGTGGGAGATGTGGAACACTCTTTGTTCCAGTCCTATTCGGGTCCCCTCCCTCACCTCTTTTTCCGGTACATTGATGACTGTATCAGTGCCGTTTCCTGCTCTCGCCCTGAACTAGACAATTTCATTCACTTTGCCTCCAATTCCCACCCTTCCCTCACCTTCACATGGTCCATCTCTGACACTTCCCTTCCCTTCCTCGACTTCTCCGTCTCCATCTCTGGGGATAGATTATTGACCAACATTCTCTACAAGCCCACTGACTCCCACAGCTACCTGGACTACACTTCCTCCCACCCCGCCTCCTGTAAGGACTCTATTCCATTCTCCCAGTTTCTCCGTCTCCGCCGCATCTGCTCCGACGATGCCACCTTCCACACCAGTACTTCCGACATGTCTTCCTTTTTCCTCAACCGAAGATTCCCCTCTACCGTGGTTGACATGGCCCTCGACCGGGTCCATTCTATCTCCTGCACTTCAGCCCTCACCCCTGCCCCTCCCTCCCGGAACCACGATAGGGTCCCCCTTGTCCTCACCTTTCACCCCACCAGCTTCCACATTCAACGGATCATCCTCCGCCATTTCTGCCACCTCCAACGTGATCCCACCACCAAACGCATCTACCCCTCCCCTCCCCTCCCCTTTCAGCATTCCATAGGAACCGCTCCCTCCGAGACACCCGAGTCCACTCCTCTATCACCCCCAGCAACCCTTCCCCTTTGCCTGGCACCTTCCCGTGCAAGCGCTGGAGATGCAACACCTGCCCATATACCTCCCCCCTTCCCACTGTCCAGGGCCCCAAACACCCCTTCCAGGTGAAACAGCGATTTACTTGTACTTCTTGCAATCTAGTATACTGTATTCACTGCTCACGATGTGGTCTCCTCTACATTGGGGAGACCAAACGCAGATTGGGTGACCACTTTACGTAACACCTCCGTTCAGTCCGTAAGGGTGAACCCGAGCTTCCGGTCGCCTGTCATTTCAATTCACTGTTCCATTCCCACTCAGACCTCACCGTCTGCGGCCTCTTGCATTGTTCCACGGAAGCTCAGCGTAAACTCGAGGAACAGCACCTCATCTTCCGATTAGGCACTTTACAGCCTTCTGGGCTCAATATCGAGTTCAACAATTTCAGATCATAACCTCGGCCCCTATTATGTTTTTATATTTTTTATCCACACTTTTGGTTTGTGCCTTTTCCTTTTTTTTCTCTCTCCCACATGGCAGCTGTCTTTCACTCTGCCAGCACATTTCACACTTCATCAAGAGCCATTGTTTGTGTCTTTACCTGCCCTATTACCATCTCGTCTCACCTTGAATATCTCTTAATGTCTCTTCTTTCATCCCCTCCCCCATTTCCCAGCCCCCAAACTGCCTTTTAATCTCTTTCATTTCCTGCCTTTGTTTCTCAGTTCTGAAGAAGGGTTTCGACCTGAAACGTTGACTCAGTTTCTCTCTCCACGGATGTTACCTGGCCTGCTGAGTTTTTCCAGCGTTTTCTGTTGTTATTATAAGAAAGTATATTGTTGTGTCCACATACTTCCGCAAGGAGTTCAGAGGGGTTGATTTAAACCTACAATTGAAATGAAGGGAAGCAAGGGTTTGGAATACCTTGTGACTTTACATCAGAAAAGGCTAAAGAGGCACATACCAGTCAATGGAATTCAGTGACTAATATATCCTTACAGCAGAATTTGACACTATTCATTACAAGGCATGAAATGCTACTCAGCCAAACTGTAGTAAACAAATGTTATTAAAAAATATATGAAAGACTGTTCGATAGCACTTAGAGTACAGCTACATTCCCACCCCACACTTACTGCCAGTGCAGACCTTTTGTACTATGTGAGTGGTGATACAAGTTACATTTCAAAGATAAATGATAGGATAATTGATACCAGTGCAAAGCAGTAACGTATTCATAGGAACAATAGGAACAGCTTTTGGGGGGAAGAGAGTTCCAGATTTCTACTACTCTTTGTGTGAAGTAGTGCTTTCTGACATCACCCCTGAACAGCCTTGCTCTAATTTTAAGGTTATGCTCCCTTGTTCTGGACTCCCCATCAGAGGAAATAGTTTCAGTCTATCTAGCCAATCAATTCCTTTAATCGTCTTAAACATCTCAATTAGATCATCCCTTAATCTTCTATATTCAAGGGAATACAAGCCTTGTTTATGCAACCTATAAGAACATAAGAAATAGGAGCAGGAGTAGGCCATTTGGCCCCTCGAGCCTGCTCCGCCATTTAATGAGATCATGGCTGATCTGATCTTGGGCTCAGCTCCATTTCCTTGCCCACTCCCCATAATCTTTCACTCCCTTATTGGTCTAAAATGTGTCCATCTCCACCTTAAATATATTCAATGACCCAGTCTCCACAGCTCTCTGGGGCAGAGAATTTCACAGATTTACAACCCTCTGAGAGAAAAAATTCCTCCTCATCTCAGTTTTAAATGGGCGACCCCTTATTCTGAAATTATGCCCCCTAGTTCTAGATTCCCTGATGAGGGGAAACATCTTCTCTGCATCTACCTTGTCAAGCCCCCTCAGTATCGTATATGTTTCAATAAGATCACCTCTCATTCTTCTAAACTCCAATGAGTATAAGCCCAACCTGCTCAACCTTTCTTCATAAGTCAACCCCTTCATTCAGGAATCAACCTCGTGAACCTTCTCTGAACTGCCTCCAATGCAAGTATATCCCTCCTGAAATAAGGAGACCAAAACTGTATGCAGTACTCCAGGTGTGGACTCACCAGTACTCTGTACAACTGTAGCAGGATTTCCCTGCTTTTATACTCCAACCCCCTTGCAATAAAGGCCAACATTCCATTTGCCTTCCTGATTACTTGCTGTACCTGCATGCTAACTGTTTGTGTTTCATGCACAAGGACCCGCAGGTCCCTCTGTACTGAAGCATTTTGTAATCTATCTCCATTTAAATAATAATTTGCTTTTTTATTTTTCTTAACAAAATGGATAACCTCACACATTCTCACATTATACTCCATCTGCCAAATGTTTGCCCACTCACTTAGTCTGTCTATATCCCTTTGCAGATTCTTTGTGTCCTCCTCACAACTTGCTTTCCCACCTATCTTTGTATCATAAGCAAATTTGGCTGCATTACACTCGGTCCCTTCATCCAAGTCATTAATATAGATTGTAAATAATTGATGCCCCAGCACTGATCGCTGTGGCACCCCACTAGTTTGCCAACCGGAAAATGACCCATTTATCCCGATTCTCTGTTTTCTGTTAGGTAGCCAATCCTCTATCCATGCTAATATATCACCCCCAACTCCGTGAGCTCTTATCTTGTGCAGTAACCTTTTATGTGGCACCTTATTGAATGCCTTTTGGAAATCCAAATACACCACATCCACTGGTTCTCCTTTATCCATCCTGCTTGTTACATCTTCAAAGAACTCCAGCAAATTTGTCAAACATTTCATAAAACCATCCTGACTCTGCTTGATTGTATTAAGATTTTCTAAATGTCCTGCTATTGCTTCCTTAATAATGGGCTCCAGCATTTTCCCAATGACAGATGTTAGACTAACTGGTCTATAGTTTCCTGCTTTCTCTCTCCCTTCCTTCTTAAATAGGGGCGTTACATTTGCGTTTTTCCAATCCGCTGGGACCTCTCCAGAATCCAGGGAATTTTGGTAGATTGCAACCAATGCATCCACAATCTCTGCAGCCACTTCTTTGAAGACCCTAGGATGCAAGTCATCAGGTCCAGGGGACTTGTCTACCTTTAGTCCCATTATTTTACTGAGTACTTTTACTTTAGTGATAGTGATTGTTTTAAGTTTCCCCCTCCCTATAGCCCCTTGATTATGTATTATTGGAATGGTTTTAGTTAGTAAACCCTTTTGGCACCACTATCATTCTGGTGAATCTGTGCTGCACACCCTCCAAGGTCAATATATCCTTCCTGAGCTGCGGTGCCTAGAACTGAACGCAGTGTCCAGATGGGGTCTAACCAGAGCTCTGTACAACTGGAGCATCACTTCCACCCCTTTGTGTTCCAGCCCTCTTGAGACAAAGGCCAACACTCCATTAGCCTGTTTAATGATTTTTTGCACCTGTCCACTAGCTTTGTGATTTCTGTACTTGGACCCCTAAATCTTTGTTCATCCACAGTTGCTAGCTTCTCACCATTTAGAAAATACTCTGATTGAACATAAGAAATAAGAAATAACAGCAGGAGTAGGCCATACGGCCCCTCGAGCCTGCTCCACCATTCAATAAGATCATGGCTGATCATTGACCTCAACTCCACTTTCCCACCCAATCTCCATTCCCTTGATTCCCCTAGAGTCCAAAAATCTATCTAGCTCAGTCTTGAATATACTCAATGACTCAGCATTCACAGCCCTCTGGGGCAGAGAATTTCAAAGATTCACAACCCTTTCAGTGAAGAAACTCCTCCTCATCTCAGTCTTAAATGGCCTACCCCTTATCCTGAGACTATGCCCCCTAGTTCTAGACACTCCAGTCAGGGGAGCCAACCTCTCAGCATCTACCCTGTCAATCCCCTTCAGAATCTTGTATGTTTCAATGAGATCACCTCATTCTTCTAAACTCCAGAGTGTATAGGCCCATTCTACACAATCTGTCATCATAGGACAGTCCTCTCATCCCAGGAATCAATCTAATGAACATTTGTTGCACCGCCTCCAAGGCAAGCATATCCATCCTTAGATAATTCCTTATTCCCCATAATAATTTCCCCTGTCATAGAAACATAGAAAATAGGAGCAGGAGTAGGCCATTCGGCCCCTCGAGCCTGCTCCGCCATTCAATGAGATCATGGCTGATCATCCAAATTCAATACCCTGTCCCTGCTTTCTCTCCATATTCCTTGATCCCTTTAGCCTTAAGAAATATATCTAACTCCTTCTTGAATATATTGAATGAATTGGCCTCTACTGCCTTCTGTGGTAGAGAATTCCATAGGTTCACCACTCTCTGGGTGAAGTAATTCCTCCTCATCTCTGTCCTAAATGGCTTACCCCTTATCCTTAGACTGTGACCCCTGGTTCTGGACTCCCCGACCATTGGGAACATCCTTCCTGCATCTAGTCTGTCTAGTCCTGTTAGAATTTTATAAGTTTCAATGAGATCCCCTCTCATTCTTCTAAACTCCAGCGCATATAAGCCCAATCGACCCAATCTCTCCTCATACGTCATTCCTGCCATCCCAGGTATTAGCCTGGTGAATCTTCGCTGCACTCCCTCCATGGCAAGAACACCCTTCCTCAGATAAGGTGACCAAAATTGCACACAATATTCAAGATGTGGTCTCACCAAGGCCCTGTACAACTGCAGCAAGACATCATTGTTCCTGTACTCAAACACTCTCGCTACGAAGGCCAACATACGATTTGCCTTCTTAACCGCCTGCTGCACCTGCATGCTTACCTTCAGCGACTGGTGCACAAGGACACCCAGGTCTCATTGCACTTCCCCTTCTCCCAATCTATTGTCATTCAGATAATAATCTGCCTTCCTGTTTTTGACACCAAAGTGGATAACCTCGCATTTATCCACATTGTATTGCATCTGCCATGCTTCTGCCCAATCACCCAACCTGTCCAAATCATACTGGAGTTTCTCGGCATCCTCCTCACAGCAGACGCGCCCACCCAGCTTTGTGTCATCTGCAAACTTGGAGATATTACATCTAGTTCCCTCATCTAGATCATGCTTCTGCCCAATCACCCAACCTGTCCAAATCATACTGGAGTTTCTCGGCATCCTCCTCACAGCACACACGCTCACCCAGCTTTGTGTCGTCTGCAAACTTGGAGATATTACATCTAGTTCCCTCGTCTAGATCATCATTAATATATATTGTGAATAGCTGGGGTCCAAGGACCGATCCCTGCGACACCCCACTAGTCACTGCCTGCCGCTCGGAAAAAGATCTGTTTATTCCAACTCTTTGCTTTCTGTCTGCCAACCAGTTCAGCCTCTAAGTGACCAACGTTTAATTTTGCTGCTCTTTTTCTTTTTCCATACTTGTAGAAATGCTTACAATCTGCTTTTATATTTCTTGCTAGTTTTCTCTCATTCTATTTTTTCCGTTTTTCTCAATTTTTTGCTCAACCTTTGCTGGTATCTGAAACTCTCCCAGTCCACAAGCTTACTATTATTCTTTGCAACATTATAAGCTTCTTCTTTCAATCTAATGCTATCCTTAACTTCTTTAGTTAGCCACGGTTGGATCTCTTTTTGCCGTGGAGTTTCTGTTTCTCAATGGAATGTATTTTTGTTGAGAATTATGAAGTATTTCTTTAAATGCTAGCCACTGCTTATCTACCACCATAACTTTTAATCTATTTTTCCAATCTACTTTAGCCAACTCACCCCTCATACCTATGCAATTGGCTTTATTTAAGTTTAAGACTCTAGTTTCGGACTTAGGCATGTCTCTCTCAAAATTATGGTAAAATTCTATCATATTATGATCACTCTGCCCCAGAGATCCTTTACTATGAGTTTGCTAATTAACCCTGTCGCATTACACAATACAAGATCTAAAATAGCCTATTCCCTGGTTGGTTCCATGATGTATTGTTCTAGGAAACTGTCCCGAATGCATTCCATGAACTCATCCTCCAGACTACCTTTGCCAATTTGATGCACCCCGGCCATGATCTTCGGGAGTGCCCCCTGACTTACCGCCGGATGCTATGTAGCGCCCCAGTGAAGCTACCGCCCCAAATGGGGCGCTACTCAATTTTTAGCCACAAGTACCCTGGAACATTTAGGGGGAGAAATTCGGTATCTCCCCCTTTGGGGCGCAATTATCGGCTGGGCGCAAAGTTTAGCGTCTGGTGCTAATTATCGCCTCCGACTGCAAACTTGGGGCCTTTATTGCCCCTGGAGGTGATCTGAGCGCTAAATCAGGCGCTACACACCTCTCTTAAGGTGCTAACGCTGAGGAGCGAGGCGCTACCTCAGAGCGCTGGCGAAGCTCATGTGATGTCAGTTAGCATTGGAACACAGACACACTGGTGCCAGCCAGTTCTTAAAGGGGAGGGTCGATCTTGCTCTCCCGCTACACCCTGCTCGTTGCAACCTTGAATCTCAGCCTGGAGAGACCTGTACATTAATTCTGCTGGAAAGAACAATGGAGAGGCCCAGGGAAAGAGCTCAGAGTGAAGCCCCCAAAGTCTCTTCTAAATCGATGCAAGGAAGGTCAAATCAAAATGAACCTGCAAAGTGCTGCACAGTACCCAGAACTTCTTCACACAGCTTTGAATCGCTCCAGAAGTCTCTCTCTCAGAATGCGTGGTGCAAAAATGTCGCCAACAAAAAAAGGCAGGAAGCGGCCGCCTTTAAGTAGCGCTCCCCCAGTCCCTTCCCGACTGCAAAATGTTCCCCTCTACCTGTCGTTGCTAGCGGCAGGTGGAAAGGCATGGGGCGCCACTCAATATCTGGTTCAGGGTGCTACCGGGGCGTTGCACGCTCGACTGACGTCACGATCTGCAGGCGCAGCAGATTGTGGTGGTAGTGTTTAGCGCTGCCGCAAAATATCTGGTCAATTTCGCGAGCGGTGCAAACATCGCTGCACCCGGGCACTAGTTGCTTTACACCCCATTAGCACTAATCAACCAAATTTTTCCCCCTTAGTTCCCAACCTTGGCCACCTTGCAACCATGTCTCTGTAATGGCTGTTAGATCAAAACCAGTTATCTCGTTTTGTGCCAGTAGTTCATCTATCTTGTTACGAATGCTTCGTGCATTCAGATAAAGAGCCTTTAATTTAAATTTTTGACCAGTATTCCCTGCTTTGACCTTATTTTCTGCTGCACTGCTACCATTAATCTTTCTGTCCCTTCCTGTCACACTCTGCTTATTTTTACCCAAATCGCTACACCGCTCTATTGCTTTGACCTTTCTCTTTAGATTTCTAAATTTCCCCTCACCTGACCCCTCCCCTCCCTTTTTAGTTTAGACTCAATGGGCTGGATTTTGTTAATGGGGAGCTTTTGGAGGCGGGACTCCCACATTTTGGGTTTTAGTCCCGCCTCCATCGACTTGTGGCCAACCCACGCTATTTTTCCTTGATTGACCTTGTTAAGCCCGCCCAACGGGCTTAGCAGGCCAATTAAGGGAAAGCCAGTTACAGGTGATGTCAGCGAGTGCTGTTTCATCTGTCAAGAGCTTTTGACAGATGAAATGTCATCGTTTGACAGCTCTGTGCAGTTGTCAAACACTGGCAATCTGTCTTCTAAGTTGTGTCTTTACTCAAGACTCAATTAGAAAGCCTTCCTGACCAGAAAGCAGAAGGCTGCAGCTTTTGACAGTTCAGCGGCCATTCTGTTTTCTGTGCCGGTGAGCTGCACACCGGGCATCTCGGCCCCTCCGATCCCCGCAGACCGACAGCCCGCCTCGCTGACCTTGGTGAGGTTCGGAGCTGTTGGGAAGCCCACACTTCAGGGCTCAAAATAGGGATTAGCCAAAAACTGCCTGTTAACTACCTGTTAACAGGCAGTTAATTGGCATTAATCCCCTTCCCGCCGCGAGGAGGCGGGACCCGGCGCGGGTCGGCTACCAGCCTCCTGGCAAGATGGCATGGAGGTGGGTTGGGCACCCGCCCCCAAATTCTGCCATTTTCCCGGCAGTCCCGCCTCCAAACCTGCCTCCCCAGGGCTGGCGAAATCCAGCCCAATACCTCTATTTATGAAGCTCAAGATCCCATATGCTCTGCTAACTACTCTCTCAATATGTCCTGCCACCTTCAAAGATCTATGCACATGAAATCCAGGTCCCTCTGTCCCTGCACACTCTTTAGAACTGTGCCATTAAGTCTATATTGCCTCTCCCTATCCCTTCTGCCAAAATGCATCGCCTCACACTTCGCTGTATTAAATTCCATTTGCCACTTGTCTGCCCATTCTGCTAGCCTATCTATGTCCTGTTGCAGTCAATTGGTATCATCCTCACTGTTTGCCACACCTCCAAGTTTGGTATCATTGGCATATTTTGAAATTTTACTCTGTATTCCAATATCCAAGTCATTTATAGTTCTCAAAAAAAAAGCAGTGGTCCTAGCACTGACCCTTGGGGAACACCACTGTCTACCATCCTCCAGTCTGAAAAACAACCATTTACCACAACTCACTGTTTTCTGTCCGTAAGCCAATTTCATATCTAAGCTGACACTGACGCTCCTATTCCATGAGCCTCAATTTTGTTAACCAGCCTTTTATGTGGTGCTTTGTCAAACGCGTTCCTAAAATCCATATAGACAACATCACTGCATTCCCTTCATCAACCTTCTCTGTTACTTCATCAAAAAATTCAATTAGATTAGTCAAACACCATCTGCTTTTTGCAAATCCGTGCTGGCTCTCCTTAATTAACTTAAATCTCCTCAAGTGCCTATTACTTTTTTCCCTGATTATTGTTTCTAAAACCTTACCCACCACTGATGTTAAACTGACTGGCCTGTAGTTTCTAGGATTGTCCTTACACCCTTTCTTGAACAAGGGTGCCACATTCCAATACTCTGACACCTCTCCGTATCTAGGAAAGATTGGAAGGTTATGGCAAACCCTTCCGTTATCTCCACCCCCACTTCCCTTAGCAACCTGGGATGCAAGCCATCCGGGCCAGGCAACTTATCCACTCTAAACATATCCAGCCTTTCCAGTACATCCTGCCTATCAATTTTCACCCCATCCATTACCTCTACCAAGTCCGCTTCTACCGATATTTTGTCAGCATCCTCTTCCTTAGTAAACACCGATACAAATTACTCATTCAGTATTCTAGCCTTACCCTGTTACACCATTGTTCAAAAAAGGGTGTATAGATAAACCCAGCAACTACAGGCCAGTCAGTTTGACCTCGGTAGTGGGGAAGCTTTTTGAAACTGTAATCAGGGACAAAATGAACAGTCACTTAGACAAGTGTGGATTAATTAAGGAAAGCCAGCACGGATTTGCTAAAGGCAAATCGTGTTTAACTAACTTGATTGAGTTGTTTCATGAGGTAACAGTGAGGGCTGATGAGGGTAATGCAGTTGACATAGTGTACATGGATTTCCAAAAGGCCTTCAACAAAGTGCCACATAATAGGCTAGCCAGCAAAGTTGAAGCCCATGGAATAAAAGGGACAGTGACAGCTTGGATACAGAATTGGCTAAGTAATAGGAAACAGAGAGTAGTGGTGAACGGTTGTTTTTCGGACTGGAGGCAGGTATACAGTGGTGTTCCCCAGGGATCGGTTCTAGGACTACTGTTTTTCTTGATATTTATTAATGACTTGGACATGGGTGTACAGGGCACAATTTCAAAATTTGTAGATGACACAAAATTTGGAAGTATAGTGCACAGTGAGGAGGAGAGTGATAGACTTCAGGAAGACATAGACAGGCTGGTGAAATGGGCGGACAGTGGCAGATGAAATTTAATGCAGAGAAGTGTGAAGTGATACATTCTGGTAGAAAGAATGAGGAGAGGCAATATAAACTAAATGGTACAATCCTGAAAGGGGTGCACGAACAGAGAGACCTGGGGATATGTGTGCACAAATCGTTGAAGTTCGCAGGGCAGGTTGAAAAAGCAGTTAAAAAGGCTTATGGGATCCTGGGCTTCATGAATAGAGGTATAGAGTACAAAAGTATGGAAATTATGATGAACCTGTATAAAACACTGGTCCGGCCCCAATTGGAGTACTGTGTCCAATTCTGGGCACCACACTTTAGGAAGGATGTGAAGGCCTTAGAGAGGGTGCAGAAAGGATTTACGAGAATGATTCCAGGGATGAGGGACTTCAGTTACGTTGATAGACTGGAGAAGCTGGGGTTGTTCTCCTTGGAGCAGAGAAGATTGAGAGGAGATTTGATAGAGGTGTTCAAAATCATGAGGGGTCTGGACAGAGTCGATAGAGGGAAACTGTTCCCATTGGCAGAGGGGTCAAGAACCAGAGGACACAGATTTAAGGTGGTTGGCAAAAGAACCAAAGGCGACGTAAGAAAAAACTTTTTTACGCAGCGAGTGGTTAAGATCTGGAATGCGCTGCCTGAAAGGCTGGTGGAGGCAGACTCAATCACGCTTTCAAAAGGGAGTTTGATAAGTACCTGAAGAAAAGAAATTTGCATGGCTACGGGGAAAGGGCAGGGGAGTGGGACTAGCTGAAGTGCTCTTGCAGAGAGCCGGCATGGGCTCGACGGGCCAAATGGCCTTCTTCCGTGCTGTAACCAATCTATGATTCTATGATTCTAAAAACCATGTCCAGAGCCAGCTAGGTCCAACAAAGGCAGATTTTGGCCCAAGATGGGAATTAAGACATAGAAGGTCAGATGTCCCAGTGAGATGCTGACCCAAAAGGAAGTAAAATAAAGAGTAGCCATCCATCTTAACTCCATCTACCCGCCTTGGTGCCGTAACCATCCATTCCATGCTTTTGTTGTTTACCATGGTCACAAGAAGCATTGCAGAAGTTGAAAAAAGTATTGAATTGCTATTTTTGTTCAGTCAAGTGCATTCTGCAAAATAACCTTCCCAATTTGTAATCAGTCTCATCTTACCAGAGTGCTCAGTAGTTTTGCTTATTGAAAGATTGGAGAAGTGCACATGGGGGAATGTGCAAGTTTAAAGTATCCATTCATATGACAAGAGGGACTCATTATTACATCCATTGGCTTACACTATTTAAAGGTAGATGTTGTCGGATTCACGAAATTCCCACATTTCCCCCAAGGTTATTAATAAAAGGGACCCTGCATGGACAATTTAAAAAGGGTACCCAAAAGATGGAGTCCGCACCTCGTGACCAAAAGCCTGTGAGATTTTAAAAAGCTTGGACTCTACAGCACAGAGCAGGCAGTTTCGGGAAATCGAAACTTAAAATGCATTTCTGTGAAAAGGACTTTGCGTTCAAAAAACCAGACAGCTAGGCAAACACTAAATATGCATTGTGTCAGATTGGAACAGATCAACCCAGTTAGGCCTAAGCATAAAGCCATTAGTTTGTCCGCATAAATAATCGAAAAAAGCTTAAGTAAGCCGCCAAGGCTGGACAGGCCGATTAAAATGCATTAATGACAATACAGCTCGGACATCAGGCCATCAGGTGCGATAAACGGCCATCTAAAGCCAGTTAGTTTTAGATTGGTATAATCATTTAAAACAGCCCTTTTTAAATTGTCCATGCAGTTAAACAATGGACTGACCTGATTTGGCGCGCAGATTAAGGGCCATCCGAAGGAGTATAATTGTAGGCCCATCAGTACCAATCGCTCCCTTCTCTTGACTCTGACCTCTTGTCTGGTCTTGGGCTGCTGCCGCCCGTACTCGTGTCCTGGCCTCGTGGCGGGTTCTCTTCTCGCTCCCCGCATTAAGTTGCAACCAAGGACATCCATACCAAGCGCGGAGGAGGGGAACGAGACCCGAGTCCAAAGTCACCCAGGAAACACGGGCCACGAAAGAGGGCAGAGGAAACGAGGCGAAACGAAGCGAGACGAAGAACAAGGTAGAGACCCGACAAGAGCAGAGAAGGGCAGCAAAAGACGCATTGATAAAAGCCAAACGCCTAGTTATAAGCTGGCGTTTGGGGAAGAGTTTAGATGAATAACACCGGCGTTCCAAGAATGGGTAGAAAAATCTAAGCAGTGAAAACTGCCAGCCGTCCCATAAACGCGACGTTACCGCCGACAACCGCCCGAGGGAGAAGAAGAAGAGAACCCATCGCGACGAGACGATGACGATAGCTGAGGAGAGGAAAGGTGTGCCACAGCAAGAGCTCCATCACCGCGCCCTGAGACGGAGTACCCCAAAGGACAGGAGGCCAAACCTCAAAACTCACAACTGTTAAAGCAACAGGCTTTGGATTGGTGAGCATGAATTCCTGGCCCCTCATAGCTTAATCTAGTTAGGTATAGGGGGTGGGATAAGGATAAGGGGATTGTTAATGTAGTTGTTTTTCCCTCGATGTGCCGTGTGTTCCCCATTCCCTGTATAAGTATATAGTTATTGTTTATGCCTGTAATTGTTTACCAGTAATTTCTCATCTGACTGTGTTTTATTTCTGTTTTAATAAAATCTTAGTTTTCTTACACCAAACCACTTGCCTACTCGATTTTTCTGTATCGGCGCCTGCACCTAAGTCCGGTGTCTAGAACCCAGGGGCGTGGGAGCGATTCGAACCGCTCACAGGCAGTCAGGGGCATAACTGACTGGGCGCACGCGCCACCCGCCACCCCCTACAGAAAATGGCGACTGCAGCAGGACACCGGCAGCAGGGTTGCGATACAGTAGACAATGGATCAGATGAGCAAACCATTATGGAGGAAAGGATTTTTGATTATGTGTTTAGCAAGGTGAATATCACAAAGAAGCGGATCACCACTCTGTTAAGGACTGGTCGTCCGGTAGATGCAGCAGCTAAGTGGACAGAGGGAAAGGAACACAAGAAGTCCTTAGAGAAGGCAGTGTGGCTGATGTGTTTCAAAAAGTGTGGTGTATGTAACTTGTTCCACCTTAAGAGAACTTAGACCTGTTCCACCTTAAGAGATGTACTACTTTCTCTGGCTGCTGTATACGCTTATATAATGGTGACCACACCGGTATATAAGTGCTGTGTAGTAATTTGCTGGGTAGTTCAGCCCTGACCTTCGACTAGTAAAGACCTGTTAAAGTTATTCTTGTGGTCTGTGTGCAGTGATTCATATTAACCATAACTGGAACACACAGACTTAACAAAAAGCAGGTCCAGCTTTTGGACAGGCTCATTGCAGCACAGGCAGCCGAGTTATAGGAGTCAGCCCTGGAGATCCAGGATAAGGCTCTAGCAGGGGAGAAGTTATTGGTAGTATTGCAGGCCCTGAATCAGGAGAGAGTGTGTTTAATGGGAGAACACAAGGCCCAGTTGGAATACCTACAGTGCCAAGTCACCGAAGCCAAGGGAAATGAGTTCAGGTTACAAGAAAAGAACGCCCACTTGACAAGGCAAGTTAGGGAACAGGATGAGAAAGTACAGGAGGTAAAGGCAGCTTACAAGTTAGAGAGCGAACGGGGGTTTGAGGAGGCAGACCGCGGCCCCTGTAAAGTGTGGTTAGAAAATCTGAGCCTGGCCCTCAGGAAGGCAAAAGGCATGGTGTGCCTCATAAGCTCAAAGGCAGGCCAGGCGGATTTTATGGGGAACGAGGGGAGGACAGTTCCAACGTCACCGGTAGTGCCCAGGGATGACACAGTTGAGGGACAGGAGGTCTCACGGCCACCACCCGTAGCGCCAAGCTTCAGCAAGGTCTGGCAGCAAGGGGGGGTGGAGCCAGAGGTGGGAGCAGAGGTGGAGCAACCCCCGCCAGAGAGGTCGGAGCCGAGACCGATGTGCCCAGCACGGCATCGGAGGTTCGGCCCACCCGTCAATGGCAACGATGAGGGACCCCTCCAAAACCAGTTCGTATTACCCTATAGCACCCAACAGCTTAGGGCTATGGTGAACCATATCCCAAAGCTCTCCGAAAAGGGAGACCGCTCGATCCACTTCAGGGACATAGAGCAGGCAGTCAGCATCAACGACTGCAATGGCACTGAGCAGGCCAAGATGCTGCTATTTTCCCTGGAGAGTAGTCTCCTCCAATCCCTCTCTGATGAGTGTAAGAGGGGGCAGAGCGGGTACGAGGAGCTTAGAGATGTGGTTCTGGAGGCCATGGGGATGAATGAGGGAAGTCCTTTCTCCCGCGTGGAGAAGACGCTACAGCTCTCAGGGGAGACCCCGCAGGCTTTCGTGGACCGGTTATGGCCGGTGTACCGGAGGGCCTGCCCAGGGTCGCCGAACTGGGTGTTCCTGAACGGGGATCCCCTGGCCCACTGGCTCCGTTGCCTGGTGGCGAACAGCTTGCCGCAGGTCCAGGCCAAGGCAGAAGTCTGGTTCGACCCCAAGAACCCCCAGACCACCGAACTTACGGTGATCAGACAGTTGACTCTGGCCTATAAAAACGGTAGGGGAACCGATGCACACCCGCCTAAGGGAAAGGTGCATGAGGTAAAACCCGGACTGGGTAGGAAAGAGTGGCACCAGGAAGGGAATAACCCCCCAACACAAAGACGAATTGTTACGGGTGCGGGAAGGATGGTCACTGGCGGAAGGAGTGCAAAAACCCTTGGAAAGATAACAAGGGAAAGAATTCCACAGCCCCAGCCCAAAAGGCGGAGGCAGGAATCACTCCCGCAGCGGTCGAGTCACTTTTGGACACCATGAGGTCCTTATTGACTGGCCGGGGAGAGTAGCAGCCGCTACCGGTGCTGTGACCCCGTCAGCCCCATCCAACCCGCAGCCCTGACTAGAGCCAGGGCAGCCTGTTTCCCTGTGTTCTCTCTGGTATGATGAATGGAAGAGACCCCTCTTGGAGATGGAGGTAGAAAAGGTGACGGGGACCTATCTGTTTGACATGGGGGCATCATGCACCGTGGTCTACTCAGCTAACCCCACCACCTCGCCTCTACCTAACGGGGTCCCATACAGTCTGTTGGGGTTCACAGGCAAAGAACAGGCCGGATCATTTTCCATCCCACTCGCCATTCATTTAGGTACGCTCTGCTCTAAGTGGACCTGTGTCCTGATGAAATGGGAAGTGGAGGGTGGAAGAGGGGTCCTGGGAGCCGACTTTATTGTAGGCCAAGGGATCCTAGTAGATTTGAGAAATCATTGCCTAAGGGGGGCAGGTAAAGGAAAGAACGGTGAGGTGGTAGTGATCCCAGGAAAGGAAGGGAAGGGGACCCTATGCACCATGAAGCCCAAAGAGGGTAATAACCTCGAGCTTATGGTCAGTAACACCCCACAGAGTTCCAGGCATTTGTGCAGGCCCACCTGGCCACATTTGCCACACACAAACACGACTGCGGGAGGATCAAAGGCTTTGAGGTCAGCGTAGACGGGGTCCCCATGGCCCGACCACAGAAACAGTATAACTTCCCCAGGGAAGCAGAGCCGGACATGAAAGCAGCCAAAGTTATGTTCATTAATAACTAAACATTCTTATTATGAACAGCTAGCTTCTAGCTAGTCATTTATTCAGTACACGTTCTCTGGGTACAGCATCTGTAGAGATTCAGCAGGCAGCCATCTTGACTACTGCCTTGTGGGTAGCCTAGTGCATTGTGGGTAGTGTAGTCTTAAACACATACAACTAAATATACAGCTCTATACAGCTCTACGGCGCCATCTAGTGTACCACTCTAGAATGACAAGTTATTGATCATTACATCCCCCTTTCTTTGAGGTTAACAAAATCAATATCAATCAACTTTCAAGAAAAACGATAAAGATGATATCAGTAACACTTTTGTCAGTGCTCTATAAACATAAACATTTTCGCAACAGTCAATACATTTTCAATATAGTTTTTCTTTGTACTCAAAGATTAAGTCTATCAGGCTTTTTTACTACACGTGTGGATCTTCTCAGCATGGGTAAGTCTGATGTGTTTTCATGAGATTGTTCTGGTGGTGAATGACAAGATTCAGTTGCGGCATTGTCATCAATCTGCTCTTGGATAGTTTCTTGTGTTTTCAGGAGGGAACGGCAGTTCCTCCTGAGAATCTGTCCTTCCTCAGTTCTAACAGTGTATGACCTTGGTCGTACTTCCTCAAGAACTGTAGCTTTCCTGTTCCATGCATCTGGATCCTCAATCCTGACAACATCATCCCTTGTCAGTGGTTTTAGAGTTTTGGATGACTTGTCATAGTATGATTTCTGTTTCAGCTTTAACAGTTGAAGTCTCTGCCTCAGTTCCTTACTTTGCTGTTCTTTTGCACAGCAGGGTAGCGTGGTGCGCAACTTGTGACCCATTAGTAGTTCAGCAGGTGAAGAACCACAGTCTAAAGGTGAGGCTCGGTAGCTCAGCAGGGCGAGATAAGGATCAGACTTGCTTTCTGTCGCTTTCTTCAGTAGCTGCTTGAGAACTTGAACACCTTTCTCTGCCTTACCATTTGACTGAGCATACAGTGGACTAGATGTGATGTGCTGAAAGTCATACTGTTCTGCAAACTGTTGCCACTCCTTACAGTTGAAGCACGGACCATTGTCGCTAATGGCAATCCTGGGAATTCCATGTCTGGCGAAGATGGATTTCACTGCTTGCTGTGGTGCTTGAGAGCAGTGCCATCTCAGGATAGTTAGAATAGTAGTCAATCACTATTAGATATTCTTTACCATTGAAATGAAAAAGGTCCATACCAACCTTTTGCCATGGTGCTGTTGGTATGTCAGCTACTATCATTGGTTCCTTTGTTTGTTTGTTTTGGTGTTTCTGACATGTCTCACATATGCCTATCATGTTCTCATTGTCCTTATTTATGCCAGGCCAATAAACAGTGTCTCTTGCTCTCCTTTTGCATTTTTCAATTCCGAGGTGTCCCTCATGAATCCTTTTGAGCATGTCTTGACGTAGAGCCTGTGGAATGACTATTCTGTTCTGTTTTAGTAATAGTCCACTTACGACACTCAACTCTGACCTTATGTGATAGTATTTTGGACAGGAACCTTTTGGCCAACCATGATAAATGTTCTCTATTACTGTTTGTAACACTGTATCTTTTATTGTTTCTTCTGCTATTTGCTTTGATTTTGTGTCTGACACGGGCAGCGCAGCAGTGACCACACTCACATGAACATCCACGTCTTCTTCAGTAGAGCTCACTTGACTCATTGTGGGTGCTCGGGATAGTGCATCTGCTAACACTATGTATTTGCCTGGTGTGTAGATCAGTTCAGAGTCATATCTTTGCAGCTTCATCATGAGTCGTTGAATCCTTGGAGACATCTCATTCAGATTTTTTTTTTATGATGGCAACCAGTGGGCTGTGGTCTGTCTCAAATGTGAAGGTGGGAAGTCCATATATGAAGCCATGAGACTTTTCTAGTCCAACTACCAAGCCTAGACATTCTTATTATGAACAGCTAGCTTCTAGCAAGTCATTTATTCAGTACACGTTCTCTAGGTACAGCATCTGTAGAGATTCAGCATGTGTGCAGGCAGCCATCTTGACTACTGCCTTGTGGGTAGCCTAGTGCATCGTGGGTAGTGTAGTCTAAAACACATACAACTAAATATACAGCTCTATACAGCTCTAAGGCTCCATCTAGTGTACCACTCTAGAATGACATGTTATTGATCATTACAGCCATGTCCTCGTTAGTACAGCAGGGAGTCCTGAGACCGATAGCTACCCACGTGAACTCTCCATTGTGGCCGGTTAGAAAGCCGGACAATTCCTGGAGGGCCACGGTGGACTATCGGGTGCTCAATAGTAACACCCCAGCCTGTGCACCCACGCTAGCAGCAGTTGCCGACCTAATAGGAAGTATTCCAGCATCCGCGACCACTTTCACGGTGCTGGATATTTCCAACGGGTTTTGGTCCATCCCTTTAAGGAGGGAGGATCAGTACAAGTTTGCCTTTACGTTCAAAGGGCAACAGTACACGTGGAACTGCTTGCCTCAGGGCTTCCACAACAGCCCCAGCATTTTCCATCACTGCATGGCAAACAGTTTAAAGGAGTTCAGCCAGCCCAGAGAGTTGGTACAATATGTGGATGACCTGCTTCTCTTCACCGATTCGAGAGAGGAGCATGGCCCACTATTGGCCGAACTGCTGGAGCTGCTTGGGCAGAAGGGTTTTAAGGTAAACCCCAAGAAAGTGCAGATCGGCCAGCAGGAGGTGAAATTCCTAGGCCTGACCGTACGCGCTGGAGAAAGGGCCATAGATAAGGCTAGGAGAGAAGCGGTACAAGAGCTACCAGTCCCCAACACGGTGACGGGTGTGAGGTCGTTTCTAGGGCTAACCGGGTACTGCAGGGACTTTATTGAGGACTATGCAGCCACAGCGGCCCCTCTGCTCCGACGCCTACACAAGGGAGTGGAGTGACTTTGGGGTGAGGGTTACCAGGCAGCATCTGTCAGGCTCAAGAAAGACCTGCAGACCGCACCAGCTCTAGGGGCTATAGATGGGGGGAAAGAGTTTTTCCTGGAGGTAGCAGCCAACGGGGACAGCCTGAGTGCTGTGTTGCTCCAAGAGTGGCATGGCAGGCTGAGGCCGGTGGTCTACTCCTCCAGGATACTCACGGATGTACAGAGGAGCTACTCCAATTGTGAGCGGCACCTCTTGGCCACACATTGGGCTGTGAAAGGATCGCTGATCTTCACAGGCACCTCTCCCATCACCCTCCTCACTAATCACACACCCACCCAGATGCTTCTGGACGGGAGGATCAAGGATGGAACAGTGAGCAGTACCCGCATTGCCCGCTGGACCTTGCTCCTCTCACAGATGGATCTTAAGGTGAAGGGTCTCTGTGAGCCAAAGCTCGCAGCCAACCTGGTATATCCTGGAACAGCCCACCGGTGTTCCATAGAAGGCGTTTGGGAAGTGAACATAGGTTTATGGGCTGGGTTACATCCCACGAGTTGCGAGATCTATGTAGACGGTTCCAGCACAGTATCTGCTGGCGAGCGTCTCATGGGGTGTGGAGTTTACGACCCAGCGGCAAACATTGCCCTGGCGATTAAGCTCCCCAGCACCATGAGCACCCAGCAGGCTGAACTGCCCACGGTAGTGTACGTCGTTACACACCCCGAAATCTTCCCCACCCCCTACACGATTTGCTCGGACAGCATGTTCACGTGCAATTCGTGTACGGAGTACCTGGCCATTTGGTCCCGTCGCGGATGCACCTCCGCCGACGGGAGACTCCTCACAATAAAACCCCTGCTGGAAATGATCCTGGCAGCAGTGGGGGAGGAAGGGGAGGTTTTCATCCACAAGGTGAAAGCCCATTCCTCCACAGAACCCCGCGGCCAAGGAAAACAGCAGGCTGACATGCTCGCTAAGGAGGGTGCCCGCACAGGTACTTTCTGGGACCCGTATGGGTCCAGACCCATGGCGGTGGTCAGAGGTAGGGACGGGACCCAAGAGAGTGCAGGGGTAGCTTTAGCCCCGGACCTTAAGGCGGTCCAAGCCCAAGACCCCGTCCTCAAGGCAGTCCTCAACGCAGTGACTGAGGGGAAAAGGGTAGAGGGTCCGTATGGCACAGCAACCCTCTCCGTAAAAGAGGGCATGCTGTTCCGGGGGGAACAGTGGGTTGTGCCACAGCAGCACCGGAGGGAATTCCTTCAACTGGCCCATGAGGATCCAGGAGCGGGACACCCCGGGCCTGAGACCACCTGGCAGCGGGTGGAACAGGTGGGATGGTGGCCGGGACGCAGGGAAGATGTCCTTGAGTTCTGTGCAGGCTGACTTGTGTGCGCTGCGAACAACCCTGACCCCCACTAAAGGAAGGTCCCTACGGGACATGTCAGGAGGGTAGAGGGACCATGGCAGTCGATACAAGTCGACTACATCGGGCCCCTGCCCACCGCCCAGGGAGGCTATAAGTACTGCCTAGTCCTGGTGGACGTGTTCACCAAATGGGTAGAGGCCTTCCCCTGCAGAACAGCCACAGCTCTGGGTACTGCCAGGATCCTGGTCCGGGAAGTGTTCTCGCGGTGGGGACTACCACAGTATGTGGAGTCTGACCAAGGGAGTCACTTCACCGGACAGGTGATGCAGAATACCCTTATCCTGCTAGGCATTGAGGGGAAATGGCACGTGGCCCACAACCCGCAGTCATCAGGGATTGTGGAGAGAATGAATAGGACCCTAAAAGAAAGGTTGAGGAAGGAAACGGTGGACTCGCCCCGTAAATGTGCCGAGGTCCTACTGTTGGTTCTGATGGGGATCCGGGCCAGCCAGTCTAAAAGCACGGGGTACTCCCCGTACGAGCTGATGACTGGCAGGGTTATGCGGAGCCCCACTCATGTACTAGCCCCGGTGCACACGGAAGGTCAGCTCAGAGAGGTAAACCGGGACAGGTTCGCCCGAAACCTCTTTGAGCACCTTAAGCAGGTCCACAAGCAGGCGGCTGGGAACATGGGAAAGCAGCACCGGAGCAACCGATTGCTGCTCGAACCCCGAAAGCACCACGAGTGAGAGGCAGGAGATCAGGTCATGGTGAGAAACTATGCCCGAGTAGGAAGTTTGGAACCATTGTACATGGGGCCCTACAGCATTGTAGACAAGGCCAGCCCCATGGTATATGCCGTTAAGATGCCCCGGCGTACAAAATGGTTTCATATTAACCAGTGCAAACTGTTTAAACCTGAAAGGAGAAAACAGCCAGTTGTGGTAAGGTCTGAGGATAGAGATCCTCAGCCTGCAGCAGGAGCGAGGTCAGAGACTGCACAGGCAGGCGCTGTGGCTTTCTTAAAGGGAGGGGCCATCCCGCCCACCAATTGGGACACTCCCCCGCTCTTCTGGGATCCAGAAGAGGAGGGAACTGAGGGCGAAAACGCCGCCCCTAACCCAGGTGTAGAGGAGGAGGGACCTGAGGGCAAAAACCCCGCCCCTAACCCAGGTGTAGAGGAGGAGGGACCTGAGGTCGAAAACCCCACCCCGGACCCAGTTATGGGACCTGGGGGAGGAGACTCTCAGCTTACAGCAACAGGCTGCGGAGAGTTACCTGCCCCTAGCCCAGGTTCGGGAGAGGTCAAGCCTGAGGGAGCGGCGGTTTGGGTTAAAGGCCCATCGGCCAAGAAAGCCCCACCCGCCAAAGTCCCTAGAATGTCCCCGCGGATGCCCCAGCCGAGAAAGCCATGGTCACCAGCTCCCCAGTTACCAAGGGCCGCCCCTCGAGTCAGGGGGAGGTCCGAGGACAGAAGTCCCCAGCCAGCAGCCATGGGCGGCGAGGGACCAACAGTGCAGGATGGTGCGGCCACGCCGGAGGAAGCGGTGTGCCACAGTCCAACCAGGAATTAGCCTGGCCGCCCGGAGACAAGCGGCGGATGTACATAGTTTAGGTAATGTATGTTGATATTTAAGTTATGTATTTAGCTTAAGTTTGGGTGTTTTAGCTTAAGTTAAGTAAGGTGATGGGTAGTTTTAATTAAGTAGTAATCTGCTAAGAGTGTGTGTATTTGAGTCGAGGCCGCAAGGCTCGACTATGCTTCACCCAAGCCAGAGAATCTCTTGGGGACCTGGCTGCATGTTTTTGTATCTGTTGCAGAAAGACTTTCAGGATGAAGGGGATCATAATCCTACTCGCCCTGATGGGACTGAGCCTGGGAAAGAGGGGTAACGTCGAAGACTCCCACATCTATGGGTGCTCCGGAGATAGAGCGCTGATAGCAACCGACGGAAGCAGCGAACGGGATGCAGAGGAGACCGCCGTCTACGTCCATGAGGGAAGGTGGCCAGGGTGGCTGGGGTCCAATTTGTCTCAGTACTCCAGCCAGAGCGGGTTCATGTACGGGGAGGCCTCCCTCCTGTGCCCCAGGGTACGGGTCATTATCACAAGGGTCAGCGTCACCATAGGGAAACGTGTATGTTTAACGTGCAAGTGACATATTCCTCTGGATAGGTGGTGGTGGCTCAGAAAGCTGAGCAAAGATATGAGAAACCCCGCAGTCGAGTGGGAACGGTTGGGGAACAATACCCACCGGACGATTACAGGGACTCACGGGGGATTAAGCGTGTGTTGGGACAAGTGGTGGGAGCCGGATCAAGGGATTTACATCTGTATGTGGGGGTCAGAGAGGGTCTGCCCCTCAGGCATATCCATTATTTTCCACCGACAGTGGCAAGACACCAGGGAGGGGATGGAATGGGATACCAGCCTGAAGGCGTGTGCAGTCCCATACTCCCCAATCCCAGTCAATGCCACCGAGCTTGTTACCCGCCCCCAAGGGACCAGGGAATGGACTGGTACTAGTGCCTCCCGATCAGATGCTTTACCAGGGGGTACACTACGCGGTAGCCTCCGTGATTTTAAATCTCACCAAGGTACATTTACCGGAGTGGTGTCCCAAAGAAACAGAGCAGCTATACCAGGCCCTATTAAAGGACATGTTCAAGAAGTTTTATGAGTTCGATTTCACCAATGTTGACAAAACCGAACTGTACACCACACACCGCGAGTTTTTGGGAATGCAGGGAGACAAAGAAGGGGAGTATGGAATGATGTTTAATACTGGGTCCTCTGTCATCAACAGTTTGGATGACATAGAGCAGCAGACCCAGATAAATGGTTTAAAAACTCAGTTGAAGAAGGTATTAATGGATGAGAACAAAGTAGTGGGCTCGGAGTTGCATGAGGACCAGGCCATGACCGTCCATTTAAAAGAGATTATAGTGGAGTTGGAAAAGCATGCAAAGACGGTAAATGCCCTCATAAGGGAGGACAGAAATGTTTCTGACCATGCTGCGCAGAACGAGGTGTGCGTGTTGTATGGGGCGTGGTTGCTGAGCGAGGGCCGCAGTAATCTGGAGGATTTAAAACAGGGTTTAGTCCCCTCCTGGATCAGCAACAAACACCTCGCAGCCCTCCATCCATTTGAGAATGCATTAAGCCCGTGCCAACTCCGGCTAGCTTCCGAAGCCTACCCAGTCCCAGTGGATTGTGGATGGTCCAACCACACGATCATGGGAGTAGTAGTTAGGATGCCGGTCATGGGTAGGACAGCCCGACCCGCGCCGGTATACAGGGTTGAGAACATTGGAGTCATTCAAGGGGGTGCACACATTCATTTCACAGCGGTCCCGCATTACGTCATAAAGTGGGAGCACGCTATGACAGGTACTGACCTCTCAGGTTGCCAGAGCCAGGGAGCACACATAATCCTGTGTCCCCAGCACTTGAATGCCTATTCAAAACCGCAGTGCGGGTTCAAAGCTGCTGGCGCGAAACCAAAAATTGTACCATGGAGGCAATGGCACAAGGCCATGTTCCCCTGCAAGTAGCATATATAGGAGGTGGGACATATTGTGTCACCACAGGTGCATCCCACTACCAGCATGGACAGCATAGCTGGTGTCCGGTTAGTGACAGCAGTTTCTGCTTTAAACCCGAGGCAGAAGTTCAAGTGGCCCAGGAACGAATTGTCCCCATTCCTGAACCCTCCACTGTTCACCTCACTGTAAAGTAGAATTTTATCAATTTGCAGAAGTGTGTGGCGCATTACGGCTATGAAATTCCCCCTCTCCCTGAACACCTTACCAAAATAATCAAAGCCGTTATAGTTTCGCAGAAAGATTTTTACACTCTAGAGCAGAAAACAGTAGAGATAGGGACAAAGATATTGGATATTGTGATTCCACCCTGGTGGGACATTTTCAATAATATTGAGGTCCCTTCGTGGATCAGACTGGCTTCCCACATTCTCATGGTTTGCCAGTTAGGGATAGTGTTGTATCTAGTCTGCATTCAATGCAAGGGAAAAGGTCAGATGCTAGAATTCCGAAACCAGAGGATCTGGAAGAAACATTATGTGAAGGTGGAGGGAGATACACCTGTGTGAGTTTTTTGTATTTTTGATTAAAGATTGTTTTTTTCTGTTTGTTGTTTTTAATAAAGATTTTGCGACGCGTTATTAATAAAGGTGTATGTGTACCAAGTGGTGCGGGGTGTTGGACCCCCTCCATGCTTGGATGTGTCTAAAAGACTAATTATTCTATGTATGCTTATGTACACTACATTTTCACGGAATGGGAAGTGCATGCGTCGTGGGTATATTAGATAGGTAATTACAGGGGAAGGTTGACTATGGAGGGTCAGAAATTTTGCTCAACTTGTAAGGATGATACTTCAAGCAAGTTTTAGTATCACAGGGGGGAGTTTAGGATTCGTGAAATTCCCACATTTCCCCCAAAGTTATTAATAAAAGGGACCCTGCATGGACAATTTAAAAAGGGTACCCAAAAGATGGCGTCCGCACCTTGTGACCAAAAACCTGTGAGATTTAAAAAAGCTTGGAATCTGCAGCACAGAGCAGGCAGTTTCGGGAAATCGAAACTTAAAATGCATTTCTGTGAAAAGGACTTTGCGTTTGAAAAACCAGACAGCTAGGCAAACACTGAATATGCATTGTGTCAGATTGGAACAGATCAACCCAGTTAGGCCTAAGCGTAAAGCCATTAGTTTGTCCGCATAAATAATCAGAAACAGCTTAAGGAAGCCGCCAAGGCTGGACAGGCCAATTAAAATGCATTAATGACAATACATCTCGGACATCAGGCCATCAGATGCGATAAACGGCCATCTAAAGCCAGTTAGTTTTAGATTGGTATAAACATTTAAAACAGCCCGCCAAAAGTTAAACAATGGACTGACCTGATTTGGCGCGTAGATTAAGGGCCATCCGAAGGAGTATAATTGTAGGCCCATCAGTACCAATTGCTCTCTTCTCTTGAATCTGACCTCTTGTCTGGTCTTGGGCTGCTGCCGCCCATACTCGTGCCCTGGCCTCATGACGGGTTCTCTTCTCGCTCCCCGCATTAAGTTGCAACAAAGGACATCCATACCAAGCGCGGAGGAGGGGAACGAGACCCGAGTCCAAAGTCACCCAGGACACACGGGCCACGAAAGAGGGCAGAGGAAACGAGGCGAAATGAAGCGAGACGAAGAACAAGGTAGAGACCCGACAAGAGCAGAGAAGGGCAGCAAAAGACGCATTGATAAAAGCCAAACGCCTAGTTATAAGCTGGCATTTGGGGAAGAGTTTAGACGAATAACACCGGCGTTCCAAGAATGGGTAGAAAAATCTAAGTAGTGAAAACTGCCAACCGTCCCATAAACGCGACATTACCACCGCCGACTGCCCGAGGGAGAAGAAGAGAACCCATCGTGACGACGGTAGCTGAGGAGAGGAAAGGTGTGCTGCAGCAACAGCTCCAGCACCGCGCCCTGAGACCACGTGGCGACGGAGTACCCCAAAGGACAGGAGACTAAACCTCAAAACTCGCAACTGTTAAAGCAACAGGCTTTGGATTGGTGAGAATGAATTCCTGGCCCCTCATAGCTTAATCTAGTTAGGTATAGGGGGTGGGATAAGTATAAGGGGATTGTTAATGTAGTTGTTTTTCCCTCGATGTGCCGTGTGTTCCCCTTTTCCTGTATAAGTATAGTTATTGGTTTATGCCTGTAATTGTTTACCAGTAATTTCTCATCAGACTGTGTTTTATTTCTGTTTTAATAAAATCTTGGTTTTCTTACACCAAACCACTTGTCTACTCGATTTTTCTGTATCGCCGCCTGCACCTAAGTCCGGTGTCTAGAACCCAGGGGCGTGGGAGCGATTCGAACTGCTCACAGGCAGCCAGGGGCATAACTGACTGGGCGCACGCGCCACCCGCCACCCCCTACAATGTTGGGCAGTGCGAGTTAAATTTAGAACGTAAGAGGTACAAAATTGGTTTACAAGAGTGACCTGTGCCACTGAACGCAAGAGAATATCTATGGCAGACCCAAATTTGTAACAGGGTTACAATGACATAATAAACCATGAGTGTGAAACAAGAAAATTGTTAAGTAGTCCATTTATCCTTATGGAATTTTAAATTATTATTTTAAATTCTCAGGAAGTAATTCCATTACTGTAAGCTAGAAGTCATGCTGGCTCATCTAAATTATTCACAGTAGTGCATAATATTAATAATAATTACCCTTTGCAATATAAGTACTGAGGATTAGAGCATGATTCATGCATTACAACTCAATTATTTATAGCAGTGGTTTGCTCTATTGACAATGTCTAAGATTTTTACTTTATACTTGTAAACAGATTAGTGAATATCTGGTCATTTGCTTGGATACGTACATCTAAACTATTCAGTTACAATAGGAACCAATAATAAAATCCAAAGCTTCAGCCCCTGGTGCCTGTTCTGCCATTTAATTAGATCATGGCTGGTCTGTATCTTAACTCCATCTACCCGCCTTGGTGCTGTAACCCTTAATACCCTTACCTAACAAAAATCTATCAATCTTAGTTTTGACATTTTCAATTGACCCTCAGCCTCAACAGCTTTTTGGCGGAGAGAGTTCCAGATTTCCACTACCCTTTGTGTGAAGAAGTGCTTTCTGATATGTATACAAAGGAAAAATAGTAGAAACCAATATATAGGTCTCCATCATCCAGGAGGCATTTTCTCAAACTGATAAATGGGTTGGATTGATAAAGTGGGAAAAACTGAGTAGACATCAGGATCTTACAATTTATTTATTTCACTGAACATATAATGAATTTATTTTATTGAAAAATTTGGGAAATACACAACTGTCTGATTAAATTTAAACCTGAATATAGCAGGAGAAAATGTTACAAAGAAGAAAATGTACCCCTGCTTCCATAGCTGCCATCGTCCCACCATAGTCGCCTTGGCAAATTCAGAAACTGATCAACACACCACAATGCATTGTGCTCTATCACTCCTGCAGATGCACAGAAAAGGTAACTGGGAAAATGCTAGGGGCAGATTTTAAAGAGTAAGCATCGGGAGCAGAGTAGAAGTGGCATAAATAGAAGGTCAAAAAAGTTGGCAGCTCGCTCAGAAAGCGAAAGGTGATAACTATGAGCGCCCTTACCCACTTGGCAATGGGGGTGTTCATTATCTTATTATTAATAATTTGTGGTCCTTGTTAACTGAACATTTTAACTATGTCAGGAGTTGATGTTAGGAATTGACAGGCACATTGGAAATAAACAGGGGCTTTTTCAAATTTCTCATTGTGAAAGGAGTTTCAATTAATCAGTTGACCATGTGAAGGTTTCGATGGATTAGCTGATTAAATTTTACAGATACGCAGATGGCACGGTGACTTTCTTTACCATTTCTTTTTCATTTGTGTGTTTAACAAAATGGCATCCCAGGCAACCTTTCAATAAAAGCTAGCACTCAGAATTTTAACCATGCTGTGCTGTATGTTCTATATAGCTCCTAACCAAAGCTCTAAATGATCTCACCGTAAATAGATCTCTCGGGGCTTTCTCTGTAGCCTGGACCTTCTTTTCTTGTATGAAGACCTTGTCCATTGATTCGCTCCTATAAAAGGACATATTATCATTGAACAATACTGGTGGGGAAATAATTGGCTAATTTAGGGAATGAACATGTTCAAGTAAAAATATTTCTTCCATCTCTTGCCAGGCACACAATGAAATTATGAATATTGGGTGGAAACACTCCATTGTATCACTTGTGCATGGTAGCTGTGCTTCATAGCTCTCCTCAACTCCTGAAGGAACTAGCACTTTGCAGAACACTTTTCACAAAAGACTGAATCTGTTAAGTATGTGTATTGTATTGAACAATTAACACAAAGACTTAAACGTATAACTCAAACAGGTCTTTACTGGTTGGAGGTAGGGACTATACATAGGTCTTTACTTCATGCCCACAGGCGGGAACTGAGGGGGATCAGTACCCACAGTACTATTTATACCCCTATGGCCAGGAGTGGTACTGCGTATCACTACGCCCAACAAGTAGTGCAGTCCTGTCCATAGGTTCAAAGTAGCACACATATTACATACACAACAGAATCATTTTCATTTCAAAATTTCACAGAGAACTTCCTGGAACCATCACATTAAAATCCGATGCTGTAAGAGAAAACCCACAATATTGTAGAAACAAATAGCAGTTAGAAACTGCTATTCAACTCGAGCCAGTATGACTAAAGAACAACAACACCTTGCATTTATATAGTGCCTTTAATGTAGTAAAATGCCTCAAAGTGCTTCACACTCCTATTGAACCTGAGTCATACAGGCTACAGAGTTTTAAAAAAAGTTTGTATGGAGATTTTGTAAAGATATAGTACTGTTTTATGTCAATATTTCATCTACAAAATTAAAAATCAGTCTTGAACAACATTCCATTTGGAAATGCCAAAAGCTCAGTGGGTAAATGTGTTCATCATGTAGAGCAGGGTGTCCCAGGTGTATCTGATCTCTACTGAGCGAGCTGATCTCAGCTAGGGTAATTATGGAGTAATTACACTTGGCTCTAATATCATCACTGTGCTAGAAAAGGGAAAATTAGCTAAGGCCCCCCCTTGTAACTGTTTTTTAATAATCTGGTCAACTAGGTGTCTGATGTGTAAACTCATCACCATTTCTAAAATCTCCAAAGCAAGCTACTGAAGATCCACATAGGCTGAATTGTTTTTCTGCGTGGTGCACATAGAAGTTACAACACAGAAACAGAAAATTTGTCTCAACCAGTCCATGTCAGTGTTTACCCTTCATGTGAGAAAATAGTTCTAATTGCAACTACCCACCCTGTCCCCATGTCCCTTCAACCCATGTTGGCAGTTTCTGCCTCAACCACTAACCCTGGAAGTGGATTCTACAACCTCACAACTCTCTGTGTGAAGATGTTTCTACTGCCCTCAGTTCTGAATCTCTTGACGAGGAGTGCATACTGTTTCCCATAGGGACACATCTCACTTACCTAAGTCCAGAGCGATTAGGTTTAGGCTGGCAGATTCAAGATTTATCAGCCCGTAAAAATATGCGCTGGGGAATTACTGGAATTTAAACAGCTAAAACTGTGCAGCGTACTAGTACAGGGCACTGATATGCTTCCTGCTCTTTGTCCAGGTAGAAACACCCTACCTGTTAGGCATTAGCTAGCTGGGTTATGTAAAGCCAAGTGGGAGAATTTCCAGCCCCCAACCGGTGACCGGTCAAGCCCTCCATTTGTAGGGTTCTAAAAATTCCCACATTCCCCAAAAGTTATGGATAAAGGGGCCCTGTATGGACAAGTTATTAAAAAGGGTACCCAAAAGAAAATGGCTTCTGAAACCTCGTGACAGAAGCCTGCAGGATTTTAAAAAGCAAGGCCCTGCAAAGGCAGGCCCATTCAAATCCTGAAACGAAACCTAACATGCATGGATCTGTGGGAAAGACTTTGGCCTAGAAATTCAGTATAGCCACGTTTGGGGCGCTACAGCCGGGCGGCCGCTAAAGTTTGCGGCCGGCGTAACTTCGCGCCATCTTCGCCGATAATCAGTGGCATCGCCCCAAGAGGTTGCTGCTGCGCTAAAACAGGCGATGCACAACTATCATTAGGCGCTAAGCCGGCGGCCCGGGGCGAAACCCCCGAGGGCGGGCGCAGCGCAGGTGCGGCGAGCTGCTGATTGACAGCAGACATTCTGGCGCCGGTGAGCTCTTAAAGGGGGAGGGTGGATGTGTTTTTTTGAAAGGCCGAGACTGGTGTATTTGTGTTTTTTGAAAGGCCGAGACTGGTGTATTTGTGTTTTTTGAAAGGCCGAGACTGGTCGATTTGTATTTTTTGGGGGGGCTTCTCTCCATTAGTTTGTAATGTGGGAAGGGCAGAGGTTTCAAAGAAATAAATGTTCTTAAATCGCACTGTCCATGCTTTCTTTTGGAAGTCCTGGTTGCCCTGCTCGGCTGAGGGCTTGTGGAGCGGCTACATTCTTCTTGTGCCATTGGCACAAGCCATTCCCTGAGAGGGGGCCTAGAACCGACGTTCAATAAGCCGCCGACGGGCGGCCCTTGCACTTTCTGCCTCCCTCCTGTGCTGGTACTCCTCCTCCTCCTCCTCCTCCTCCTCCTCCTCTGGTGGTCCTCCAATGTCTGGTGGCAGTGGCTGAGTCCTGCGGATAGCCAGGTTGTGCAGCATGCAGCACACGACCACGAAATGGGAGACTCGCTCAGGCGAATACTGTAGGGCTCCTCCGGAACGATCCAGACAGCGGAACCGTTGCTTCAGGACGCCGATTGTTTGCTCAATGATGTTCCTGGTTGCTTGATGGCTGTCATTGTATCCCTCTTCAGCAGGGGTGCTGGGCGCACGGAGCGGGGTCATCAGCCATGTGCACAAAGGATAGCCTTTGTCCCCGAGAAGCCATCCTCGTGGGTGAGGCTGGGCCTGGAACATGTCTGCCACAGAAGTCTGGCGCAGGATGAAGGCATCATGGCTGCTGCCTGGAAAGCAGGCATTGACAGCTAGGATGAGCTGCCTGTGGTCACACACCAACTGCACGTTGAGTGAATGGTAGCCCTACCGGTTGTGGTAATCCTCGGCATTCTCCAGAGGTGCCCGCAAAGCCACATGCATGCAGTCAATGGCGCCCTGCACCATGGGGAAGCCCGCTAATGCTGCAAAGCCCATTGCACGCTGTTGCTGCTTGACAAGGGCCATGGAGAAGGAGATGAACTGACGTCTCCTTCTGAATAGGACATTGGTCACCTGGCGGATGCAGCAATGCACGGCAAACTGGGAGATGTTGGAAATGTCCCCAGTAGCGGATTGGAAGGAGCCGGTGGCATAGAAGTTGAGAGACACCGTCACCTTCACTGCCACCGACAGAGACGTCCTGCTTCTCAGATGTGGTTGCAGATCTCCGCGAAGCAGGTGGCAGATCTCAGTGACCACCGCCCTTCGGAATCGCAGCCACCGAACACACTGCTCCTCAGACATGTTCAGATATGAGAACTGCTGGCGGTATACCCTGGGTGGGTAAGGCCTCCTTTGCCGACGCCTGTTGCCCCCTCGCCGTCTGGCCATGTCTGCCACTCTCTCACGGCGTCTGTGAGCCCTTTGAATGCAATGGAGAAGGCCAACGTTTGCACCCATTGCAGCCCCCATTATATGTTTCCAATCAATGATATGGCTCTGAAGTTAAAGACAAGTGGAAAGCTGTGGCCTGTGCGAGTGTTGAGCCAAACCAGAAAGCTCTCTACCTTTGTCTCTCTGCAAAGATCCGTCTCTCACAAAGAAGGAGTGTTGCAAAATGGCTGCCTTTTCTACTGCAGGAGGAGTGCCCTTTAATTTGCGCCCCCCGCGCCCCGCAGCGACTGAGAACCGTTCCCCTCTACCAGTCGCTAGGGGCGCCAGGCGCACAATAGGCCAGCGCCACTGAATTTCCGGTTTGGGGCGAACAAAGGGCGTTACACAGTGAAATGACGTCAGGACCTGCGCGTGCAGCTGAGCGCGCGCAAAGGCTTTGCGCCGCCGCTAAATCTTTACTGAAGTTGGGGAGAGGCGCAGATCGCGCTGCGCCCGGCCACTAGCCGCCTAGCGCCCCACATCTCCTCCTCCTAAGGCGCTAGCGGCTGGCGCAAACAACTGAATTTCTAGGCCTTTGTCACTTCTAAAAGGCAGACAGCTAGATAAACACAGAATATGCATTCTTCATCTTGAAACAGATCAACTCGGGATAGACCTAGGCCCCGATTTTCGGGCAGCTGTTGGGCGGCTTTTCATGCGGCCGTGGTCCGAAAATCGCGGAAAAAGCGGGTCGAGACCCCCCCCGCCTGATTCCCCGCCCCGTCCGACTTTCGGACCGCCGTTTCCACGCGCCCCGCTTCAGTCCCGCCCGCCGCTGGCGGGACTGCTCGTCGGAGCACTAATCACCAATGATCACCTTGTTAAGGACGATTTTCCCGTGCCGTTGCAACTTTGGGGCTTTCCCCACCTGAAACCCGCCTGCGGGGAACCCCGTCAATGAGAGCTGGCGTGAAAACAGCTGGCTTGCTTGCTTGCAGCAGCAGGTCGCTGAGGACTGAAGAGATTTAAAGAGGCAGCATTTGCAGGCTGCAGGGCCTTGTTGATCAAGGCTTGGGAGAAGTATTTGAAGCCTTAGGAGCAGCTGCAGAAAGTTGGAGCCTCACACACTTCTTCAGTGTGAGCTCCTGGGAAGCCCCTCTCACCACCCTAACTCAGGACCTCCTCAACCGAGGCATCTGCTCGAAGCATGGGAGGCCTTTGGCACCTTCCCTTCCTGGCATTATAGGATCTCCAACTCCAACAGCAGAGGTGACAGCAGCAGAACCAGGAAAAGCAGGATGATTACCAGGAGCACCAGGCTGCTGCTCACTCACCTGAAGCTGCACAAGCCAGAAGGGGCCAGCACTTGGAAGTGGCTTGAGAGCACCTTGCTGCGCTTTAGGGGGCCAGTGGGACCCGTTTCTGCACTGGCAGTCCTACTCAGAAGGACCCATGAAGATCTGGTTTCTCTGTTCAACAGATGGCCAACGCTCCTCAAGAGATGTCATTCTCTTATGAGCACTCACCATGTTTTCCGTACCCTGGCGAGTTATCGCCTCCATGGAGGTTGCCCACCTTTCCATGGTGCTGCGTTCATGCACCAATGACTCCACAAAGGCTCTGCTCATGGTCGCTATGGACTCCTCCATTCGCTCCACACTCGCAGCGACCCTGGAGACAAAACCTGCCAGAGACTCCTGCATCTGTGCATGGAGATCCATCACCTCTTCTCTTGCGGATGGACCCAGAGGCAGAGGGTCGTCATGCAGCACAGCTGAGCTGAGCTGGCAGAGTCCTGTGCCCTCTGACGAGGACTCTCCACTGCTGTCCCTGTCTCCAGAATCTGCTGAGGCTCACTTGTGAGATGTGAAACACCAGGTGACAACACTACTCTATGTCCCGAAGGTCCCCCCGAGGTGTGAGTGTCTGCGCTGGTGCTGGGTGCGCTTACTTCTGCTGATGCTGCGCCCTCAGAGGTTGGAGCTTCCTCTGAGGAGTCTGGCTGCACAGCCTCTTCCTCCTCCACAGTGAGGACGGGGGCTCTGGATGGTACTGTGGGGGAGTAAAGGAAGGAGTTAGAGATGCAATGCCAAGGTTCTTCTGGTGACTCCCAGCGAGTTGGCATCTGCTGACACCTGCATCCATGCAGCATTGGTCTCAGTGGGAGGCCTCTTCCTCCCTGACCTAGGGAAGAAGACCTCCCTGTGGGCCCTAACCCCATCCAATAATGCCTGCAGTGAAGCTTCGTCGAATTTGAAGGCAGCTCGGCCTCTGCCGCTGGCAGCAGCTGGTGCAGGCTCCTCTGCCATTGTGCAAGAGTGGTTGAGAAGCCTACAGAGGTGGAGAAGCTTGCTGGACACTTTGAAAGCACCACGAATGATGACATCATAGTGTGGGGATTTCTGACTCGAATTGGACAATTAGCAAGGCTTCCCACATGCTGGGAATTAATTGGCCACTTGAGGGAAAATTGTGTGGAGCTGGCTGACACTTTTTTATGTGTGTCAGAAACCCCACATTCGGGGAAATCCGACCATTCCCCACAGAAGCCGAAAATTGGGGCCCTAATCTTGAGGCCAAGGCATAAATAATCGGTAACAGCTCAAAGTAGCTACCAAGCCAGGAAAACCCGATTAAACTTCATAAATAACAAACAGCCAGGATATTGAAGCCAGTAAACAAGGAGACAACCGTCCCAAAAATGGTTAAAGTGAATGACTGTAATCACATTAGACGAGCCCGCCAAAATTAAGCAAAGAACTGACCTGATTTGGCGCGCAGATAAGGGGTGAAGAACCGGTATAATTGTAGGCCCACCGGTAGCCAAGCTCTCTCTTGCTTTTGCCCCGCTCTCTCTTCCTCTCTCGACACCGGTGCAGGGGGTGGCGGGTGGCGCGTGCGCCCAGTCAGTTATGCCCCTGACTGCTTGTGAGCGGTTTGAATCGCTCCCACGCCCCTGGGTTCTAGACACTGGACTTAGGTGCAGGCGGTGATACAGAAAAATCGAGTAGACAAGTGGTTTGGTGTAAGAAAACCAAGATTTTATTAAAACAGAAAACAAACACAGTCTGATGAGAAATTACTGGTAAACAATTACAGGCATAAACAAAATAACTATATACTTATAAAGGGAATGGGGAACACACGGCACATCGAGGGAAAAACAACTATTTTAACAATCCCCTTATCCTTATCCCACCCCCTATACCTAAGTAGATTAAGCTATGAGGGGCCAGGAATTCATGCTCACCAATCCAAAGCCTGTTGCTTTAACAGTTGTGAGTTTTGAGGTTTGGCCTCCTGTCCTTTGGGGTACTCCGTCGCCACGTGGTCTCAGGGCGCGGTGCTGGAGCTGTTGCTGTGGCACACCTTTCCTCTCCTCAGCTACCGTCGTCGTCTCGTCGCGATGGGTTCTCTTCTTCTTCTCCCTCGGGCGGTCGTCGGTGGTAATGTCGCATTTATGGGACGGTTGGCCGTTTTCACTGCTTAGATTTTGCTACCCATTCTTAGAACGCCGGCATATTCGTCTAAATTTGTCCCCAAGCGCCAGCTTATAACTAGGCGCTCAGTCTTTATCAATGCGTCTTTTGCTGCCCTTCTCTGCTCTTGTCAGGTCTCTACCTTGTTCTTCGTCTCGTTTCGCTTCGCCTTGTTTCGTCTCACCTCGTTTCGTCTGCCCTCTTTCGTGGCCCATGTGTCCTGGGTGACTGCGGACTCGGGTCTCGTTCCCCTCTCCGCGCTTGGTATGGTTGTCCTTGGTTGTTGAAACAAAGCGCAGAGCGAGAAGAGAACCCGCCATGAGGCCAGGGCACGAGCGCGGGTGGCAGCAGCCCAAGACCAGACAAGAGGTCAGAGTCAAGAGAAGAGAGCAAGTGCCACTGAGGGCCTACAGATATATTCCTTTCGATGGCCTTTAATCTGCGTGCCAAATCAGGTCAGTCCATTGTTTAACTTTTGGCGGGCTGTTTTAAATGATTATACCAATCTAAACTAACTGGCTTTAGATGGCCGTTTATTGCACCTGATGGCCTGATGTCCGAGCTGTATTGTCATTAATGCATTTTAATCGGCCTGTCCAGCCTTGGTGGCTTCCTTAAGCTGTTTCCGATTATTTATGCGGACGAACTAATGGCTTTATGCTTAGGCCTAACTGAGTTGACCTGTTCCAATCTGATGAAATGCATATTCAGTGTTTGCCTAGCTATCCGTCTTTTCAAACACAAAGTTCTTTTCACAGAAATGCATTTTAAGTTTCGATTTCCCGAAACTGCCTGCTCTGTGCTGCAGAGTCCAAGCTTTTAAAATCTCACAGGCTTTTGGTCACGCGGTGCGGACGCCATCTTTTGGGTACCCTTTTTAAATTGTCCATGCAGGGTCCCTTTTATTAATAACCTTGGGGGAATGTGGGAATTTTGCAAATCTTACACTCCCCCCTGTGATACTAAAACTTGCTTGAAGTATCATCCTTACAAGGTGAGCAAAATTTCTGACCCTCCATAGTCAACCTTCCCCTGCAATTACCTATCTAATACACCCACGACACATGCACTTCCCATTCCGCGAAAATGTAGTGTACATAAGCATACATAGAATAACTACAGTCGTTTCCACACATCCAAGCATGGAGGAGATCCAACACCCCTGCACCACTTGGTACACATACATCTTTATTAACAACGCGTTGCAAAATCTTTATTAAAAACAACAAACACAAAAAAAACAACAACCTTTGACCAAAAATACAAAAAAAACTCAAACAGGCGTATCTCCCTCCACCTTCACATAATGTTCCTTCCATATCCTCTGGTTTCGGAATTCTAGCATCTGGCCTTTTCCCTTACATCGAATGCAGACTAGGTACAACACTATCCCTAACTGGCAAACCACGAGAATGTGGGAAGCCAGTCTGATCCACGAAGGGACCTCTATATTATTGAACATGTCCCACCAGGGTGGAATCACAATATCCAATATCTTAGTCCCTACCTCTACTGTTTTTTGCACTAGGGTGTAAAAATCTTTCTGTGAAACTATAACGGCTTTGAGTACCTTGGTAAGGTGTTCAGGGAGAGGGGGAATTTCGTAGCCGAAATGCGCTGCGTACTTCTGTAAATGGTAAAATTCTACTTTACAGTGAGGTGAACAGTGGAGGGTTCAGGAATGGGGACAATTCGTTCCTGGGCCACTTGAACTTCTGCCTCGGGTTTAAAGCAGAAACTGCTGTCACTTACCGGACACCAGCTATGCTGTCCATGCTGGTAGTGGGACGCACCTGTGGTGACACAATATGTCCCACCTCCTATATATGCTACCTGTGGGGGAACATGGCCTTGTGCAATTGCCTCCATGGTACAATTTATAGGTTTCACGCAAGCAGCTCTGAACCCGCATTGCGGTTTTGAATAGGCATTCAAGTGCTGGGGACACAGGATTATGTGTGCTCCCCAGCTCCGGCACCCTGAGAGGTCAGTGCCTGTTATAGCGTGCTCCCACTTTATGACGTAAGGTGGGACCGCTGTGAAACGAATGTGTGCACCCCCCTAAATGACTCCAATGTTCTCAACCCTGTATACCGGTGTGGGTCGGGCTGTCCTACCCATGACCGGCATCCTGATTACTACTCCCATGATCATGTGGTTGGACCGCCCACAATCCACTGGGACTGGGTAGGCTTCGGAAGCTAGCCGGAGCTGGCACGGGCTTAATGAATTCTCAAACGGGTGGAGGGCTGCGAGGTGTTTGTTACTGATCTAGGAGGGGACTAAACCCTGTTTTAAATCCTCCAGATTACTGCAGCCTTCGCCCAGCAACCACGCCCCATACAGCACGCACACCTCGTTCTGCGCAGCCTGGTCAGAAGCATTTCTGTCCTCCCTTATGAGGGCATTTACCGTCTTTGCGTGCTTCTCCAACTCTGGTATAATCTCCTTTAAATGGACCATCATGGCCTGGTCCTCATGCAACTCCTAGCCCACTACCCTGTTCTCATCCATTAATAGCTTCCTTAACTGTGTTTTTAAACCGTTTATCTGGGACTGGAACTCTATGTCATCCAGACTGTTGATGACAGAAGACCCAGTGTTAAACGCAGTAAAAACATCATTCCATACTCCCCTTCTTTGTCTCCCTGCATTACCCAAAAACTCGCGGGGTGTGGTGCACACTTCGAACTCATAAAACTTCTTGAACATGTCCTTTAATAGGGCCTGGTATAGCTGCTCTGTTTCTTTGGGACACCACTCCGGTAAATGTACCTCGGTGAGATTTAAAATCACGGAGGCTACCATGTAGTGTACCCCCTGGTACAGCACCTGATCGGTAGGCACTAGTACCAACCCATTCCCTGGTCCCTTGGTGGTGGTGGGTCACCCTTCCCTGGGTAACCTCGCCGCCTGCGCCGTGGGCAGGGGCGTTCGGGGGTGGGTAACAAGCTCAGTGGCATTGACTGGGATCGGGGAGAATGGGACGGCACACGCCTTCAGGCTGGTATCCCACTTCATCCCCTCCCCGGCGTCTTGCTGTCGGTGGAAAATAATGGATATACCTGAGGGGCCGACCTTCTCTGACCCCCACATACAGATGTAAATCCCTTGATCCGGTTCCCACCACTTGTCCCAACACACGCTTAATCCCCCATGAGTCCCTGTAATCGTCCAGTGGGTATTGTTCCCCAACCGTTCCCACTCGACTGCGGGGTTTCTCATATCCTTGCTCAGCTTCCTGAGCAACCACCACCTATCCAGAGGAATATGTCCCTTGCACGTTAAACATACACGCTTCCCTACCGTGACGTTGACTCTTGTGGTAACGACCCGTACCCTGGGGCACAGGAGGGAGGCCTCCCCGTACGTGAACCCGGTCTGGCTGGAGTACTGAGTCAAATTGGACCCCAGCCACCCTGGCCACCTTCCCTCGTGGACGTAGACGGCGGTCTCCTCTACATCCCGTTCGTCGCTTCCATCGGTTGCTATCGGCGCTCTATCTCCGGAGCACCCATAGATGTGGGAGTCTTCCATGTCGCCCCTCTTTCCCAGGCTCAGTCCCATCAGGGCGAGTAGGATTACAATCCTCTTCAATCTGAAAGCCTTTCTGCAACAGATACAAAAACATGCAGCCAGGTCCCCAAGAGATTCTCTGGCTTGGGTGAAGCATAGTCGGGTCCCGCGACCTCGACTCAAATACACACACTGTTAGCAGATTACTACCTAATTAAAACTACCCATCACCTTATTTAACTTAAGCTAAAACACCCGAACTTAAGCTAAATACCTAACTTAAAATATAAACTTACTTTACCTAAACTATATACATCCGCCGCCTGTCTCCGAGCGGCCAGGCTAATTCCTGGTTGGAGTGCGGCACACCGCTTCCTCCGGCATGGCCACACCGTCCTGCACTGTTGGTCCCTCGCCGCCCGTGGCTGCTAGCTGGGGACCTCTGTCCTTGGACTTCCCCCTGACTTGAGGGGCAGCCCTTGGTAACTGGGGAGCTGGTGACCATGGCTTTCTCGGCTGGGGCGTCCATGGGGACATTCTAGGGACCTTGGCGGGTGGGGCTTTCTTGGCTGGTGTGCCTTTAACCCGAACCGCTGCTCCCTCAGGCTTGACCCCTCCCGAACCTGGGCTAGGGGCAGGTAACTCTTCGCAGCCTGTTGCTGCAAGCTGAGAGTCTCCGCCCCCAGGTCCCATGGCTGGGTCCGGGGCGGGGTTTTCAACCTCAGGTACCTCCTCCTCTACACCTGGGTTAGGGGCGGGGTTTTTGCCCTCAGGTCCCTCCTCCTCTACACCTGGGTTAGGGTTGGGGTTTTCGCCCTCGGGTCCCTCCTCATCTGGATCCCAGAAGAGCGGGGGACTGTCCCAATCGGTGGGCAGGATGGCCCCTCCCTTTAAGAAAGCCACAGCGCCTGCCTGTGCAGTCTGTGCACTCGCTCCTGCTGCAGGCTGAGGATCTCTATCCTCAGACCCTACCCCAACTGGCTGTTTTCTCCTTTCAAGTTTAAACAGTTTGCACTGGTTAATATGAAACCATTTTTTGCGCCGAGGCATCTTAACGACGTATACTATGGGGCTGGCTTTATCTACAATGCTGTAGGGCCCCATGTACAATGGTTCCAAACTTCCTACTCGGGCATAGTTCCTCACCATGACCTGATCTCCTACCTCCCACTCGTGGTGCTTTCGGGGTTCGAGCAGCAATCGGTTGCTCCGGTGCTGCTTTCCCATGTTCCCAGCCGCCTGCTCCTGGACCTGCTTAAGGTGCTCAAAAAGGTTTCAGGTGAACCTGTCCTGGTTTACCTCCCTGAGCTGACCCTCCGTGAGCACCGGGGCTAGTACATGGGTGGGGGTCCGCATAACCCTGCCAGTCATCAGCTCGTACGGGGAGTACCCCGTACTCTTAGACTGGCTGGCTCGGCTCCCCATCAGAACCAACGGTAGAACCTCGGCCCATTTACGGGGCGAGTCCACCGTCTCCTTCCTCAATCTTTCTTTAGGGTTCTATTCATTCTTGCCACAATCCCTGATGACTGCGGGTTGTGGGCCACATGCCATTTCCCCTCAATGCCTGGCAGCATAAGGGTATTCTGCATCACCTGTCCGGTGAAGTGGCTCCCTTGGTCGGACTCCACATACTGTGGTAGTCCCCACTGTGAGAACACTTCCCGGACCAGGATCCTGGCAGTACCCAGAGCTGTGGCTGTTGTGCAGGGGAAGGCCTCTATCCATTTGGTGAACACATCCACCAGGACTAGGCAGTACTTATAGCCTCCCTGGGCGGTGGGCAGGGGCCCGATATAGTCGACTTGTATCGACTGCCATGGTCCCTCTACCCTCCTGACATGTCCCATAGGTACCTTCCTTTTGTGGGGGTCAGGGTTATTAGCAGCACACACAAGACAGCCTGCAGAGAACTCGCGGACATCTTCCCTGAGTCCTGGCCACCATCCCGCCTGTTCCACCCGCTGCCGTCTGGTCTCAGGCCCGGGGTGTCCTGCTCCTGGGCCCTCATGGGCCAGTTGAAGGAATTCCCTCCGGTGTTGCTGCGGCACAACCCACTGTTCCCCCAGGAACAGCATGCCCTCTTTCATGGAGAGGGGTGCTGTGCCGTACGGACCCTCTACCCTTTTTCCCTCTGTCACTGCACTGAGGACTGCTTTGAGGACGGGGTCTTGGGCTTGGACCGTCTTAAGGTCCGGGGCTAACGCTACCCCTGCACTCTCTTGGGTCCCATCCCTACCTCTGACCACCGCCATGGGTCTGGGCCCGAATGGGTCACAGAAAGTGCCTGTGCGGGCAACCTCCTTGGCGAGCAAGTCAGCCTGCTGGTTGCCTTGGCCGCTGGGTTCTGTGGAGGAATGGGCTTTCCCCTTGTGGATGAAAACCTCCCCTTCCTCCCCCACTGCTGCCAGGATCATTTCCAGCAGGGGTCTCCCGTCGGCGGAGGTGACCAGATGGCCAGGTACTCCGTACATGAATTGCACGTGAACATGCTGTCCGAGCAACTCGTGTAGGGGGTGGGGAAGATTTCGGGGTGTGTAATGACGTACACTACCGCGGACAGTTCAGCCTGCTGGGCGCTCATGGTGTTGGGGAGCTTAATTGCCAGGGCAATGTTTGCCGCCGGGTCGTAAACTCCACACCCCGTGAGACACTCGCCAGCAGATACCGTGCTGGAACCGTCTACATAGATCTCGCGGCCTGTGGGATGTATCCCGGCCTGTAAACCTATGTTCACTTCCCAAACCCCTTCTATGGATATACCAGGTTGGCTGCGAGCTTTGGCTCACAGAGACCCTTCACCTTAAGATCCATCTGTGAGAGGAGCAAGGTCCAGCGGGCAATGCGGGCACTGCTCACGGTTCCATCCTTGATCCTCCCATCCAGAAGCATCTGGGTGGGAGTGTGATGGGTGAGGAGGGTGATGGGAGAGGTGCCTGTGAAGATCAGCGATCTTTTCACAGCCCAATGTGTGGCCAAGAGGTGCCGTTCACAGTTGGAGTAGCTCTTCTCCACATCCGTCTGCACTCAGGCTGTCCCCGCTGGCTGCTACCTCCAGGAAAAACTCTTTCCCCCCCATCTATAGCCCCTAGAGCTGGTGCGGTCTGCAAGTCTTTCTTGAGCCTGACAGATGCTGCCTGGTAACCCTCATCCCAAAGCCACGCCACTCCCTTGTGTAGGAGTCAGAGCAGAGGGGCCGCTGTGGCTGCATAGTCCTCAATAAAGTCCCTGCAGTACCCGGCAAGCCCTAGAAACGACCTCACACCCGTTACTGTGTTGGGGACCAGTAACTCTTGTACCGCTTCTCTCCTAGCCTTATCTATGGCCATTTATCCAGCGCGCACGGTCAGGCCTAGGAATTTCACCTCCTGCTAGCCGATCTGCGCTTTCTTGGGGTTTACCTTAAAACCCTTTTGCCCAAGCAGCTCCAGCAGTTCGGCCAATAGTGGGCCATGCTCCTCTCTCGAATCGGTGAAGAGGAGCAGGTCGTCCACATATTGTACCAACTGTCTGGGCTGACTGAAATCCTTTAAACTGTTTGCCATGCACTGATGGAAAATGCTGGGGCTGTTGTGGAAGCCCTGAGGCAAGCAGTTCCACGTGTACTGTTGCCCTTTGAACGTAGAGGCAAACTTGTACTGATCCTCCCTCCTTAAAGGGATGGACCAAAACCCATTGGAAATATCCAGCACCATGAAAGTGGTCGCGGACCTGGAATACTTCCTATCAGGTCGGCAACTGCTGCTACCGTGGGTGCACAGGCTGGGATGTTACTATTGAGCACCCGATAGTCCACCGTGGCCCTCCAGGAATTGTCCGGCTTTCTAACTGGCCATAATGGAGAATTCACTTGAGTGGCTAGCGGTCTCAGAACTCCCTGCTGTATTAACGAGGACATGGCTGCTTCCATGTCTGGCTCTGCTTCCCTGGGGAAGTTATACTGTTTCTGTGGTCGGGCCATGGGGTCCCCGTCTACGCTGACCTCAAACCTGTTGACCCTCCCGCAGTCGTGTTTGTGTGTGGCAAATGTGGCTGGGTGGGCTCGCACAAATGCCTGGAACTCCCGTGGTGTGTTACTGACCATAAGCTCGAGGTTATAACCCTCTTTGGGCTTCATGGTGCACAGGGTCCCCTTCCGTTCATTTCTTGGGATCACTACTACCTCACCGTTCTTTCCTTTACCTGCCCCCCATAGGCAATGATTTCTCAAATCTACTAGGATCCCATGGCCTACAATAAAGTCGGCTCCCAGGACCCCTCTTCCACCCTTCACTTCTCATTTCATCAGGACACAGGTCCACTTAGAGCGGAGCGGTCCTAACCGAATGGCGAGTGGAATGGAAAATGAGCCGGCCTGTTCTTTGCCTGTGAACCCCAACAGACTGTATGGGACCCCATTAGATAGAGGCGAGGTGGTGGGGTTAGCTGAGTAGACCACAGTGCATGATGCCCCCGTGTCCAACAGATAGGTCCCCGCCACCTTTTCCACCTCCATTTCCAAGAGGGGTCTTTTCCATTCATCACACCGGAGAGAACACAGGTAAACAGACTGCGCTGGCTCTAGTCAGGGCTGCGGGTTGGATGGGGCTGACAGGGTCAGAGCACCGGTAGCGGCTGCTACTCTCCCCTGGTCAGTCAATAAGGACCCGATGGTGTCCAAAAGTGACTCGACTGCTGCGGGAGTGATTCCTGCCTCCGCCTTTTGGGCTGGGGCTGTGGAATTCTTTCCCTTGTTATCTTTCCAAGGGTTCTTGCACTCCTTCCGCCAGTGACCATCCTTCCCACACCCGTAACAATTCATCTTTGTGTTGGGGGGGTTATTCCCTTCCTGGTGCCACTCTTTTCTACCCAGTCCGGGTTTTACCTCCTGCACCTTCCCCTTAGGTGGGTGTGCATTGGTTCCCCTACCGTTTTTATAGGCCAGAGTCAACTGTCTGATCACCGTAAGTTCAGTGGTCTGGGGGTTCTTGGGGTCATAAGAACATAAGAACATAAGAAATAGGAGCAGGAGTAGGCCAATCGGCCCCTCGAGCCTGTTCCGCCATTCAATAAGATCATGGCTGATCTGATCCTAACCGCCAATCCACTATCACAGAACCATCTCCTGAATCTAACAGAATTAGACACACGAAATAGGTGCAGGATCAGGCTACACGGCCCCTGGGCCCGCTCCGCTACCCACAGGGCCATGACCGATCCGAACCTAGACTCATGTCCAAATTCCTGCCTGCTCCCCGTAACCCTTAATTCCCTTTACTTCTAGGAAACTGTCTATTTCTGTTTTAAATTTATGTAATGATGTAGCTTCTACAGCTTTTTGGGGCAGCATATTCCATGGACCTACCACCCTCTGAGTGAAGTAGTTCCTCCTCATCTCAGTTTTGAAAGAGCAGCCCCTTATTCTAAGACTATGCCCCCTAGTTCTAGTTTCACCCATCTAGTTTCACCCATCTAGTTTCACCCAAAAGGGCAGTAGACAGAAGGCTGGAAACTATAGACCGGTTAGCCTAACATTTGTGGTAGGTAAAATTTTGGAGTCCATTATTAAGGAGACAGTAACAGGACATTTGGATAATCATAATTTAATAGGACAAAGTCAGCATGGTTTTATGAAGGGGAAGTCATGTTTGACAAATTTGCTGGAGTTCTTTGAGGAAGTAACGTATAGGGTGGATAAAGGGGAACCAGTGGACGTAGTGTATTTAGACTTCTAAAAGGCATTTGACAAGGTGCCACACAAAAGATTATTGCTTAAGATAAAAAATCACAGGATTGGGGGTAATATTCTGGCATGGATAGAGGATTGGCTATCTAACAGAAGGCAGAGAGTTGGGATAAATGGTTCATTCTCAGACTGGCAATCAGTAACTAGTGGTGTTCCGCAGGGGTCAGTGCTGGGTCCCCAACTCTTTACAATCTATATTAACGATTTGGAGGAGGGGACCGAGTGTAACATATCAAAGTTTGCAGATGATACTAAGATGGGAGGGAAAGTAGTGAGTGAGGAGGACATAATAAACCTGCAAGGGGACATCGACAGGCTAAGTAAGTGGGCAGAGATTTGGCAGATGGAATACAATACTGGAAAGTGTGAGGTTATGCACTTTGGCAGGAAAAATCATAGAGCAAGTTATTATCTTAATGGCAAGAAACTGGAAAGTACTGAAGTACAAAGGGATCTGGGGGTCCTGGTGCACGAAACTCAAAAGGTTAGTATGCAGGTGCAGCAAGTGATTAAGAAGGCCAATGGAATGTTGGCTTTCATTGCTAGGGGGATAGAATATAAAAATAGGGAGGTATTGCTTCAGTTGTACAAGGTATTGGTGAGACCGCACCTGGAATACTGCGTACAGTTTTGGCGTCCATACTTAAGAAAGGACATACTTGCTCTCGAGTCAGTACAAAGAAGGTTCACTCGGTTAATCCCGGGGATGAGGGGATGGACATATGAGGAGAGGTTGAGTAGATTGGGACTCTACTCATTGGAGTTCAGAAGAATGAGAGGGGATCTTATTGAAACATATAAGATTGTGAAGGGGTTGGATCGGGTGGATGCGGGGAAGGTGTTCCCGATGATGGGTGAAACTAGAACTAGGGGGCATAGTCTTAGAATAAGGGGCTGCTCTTTCAAAACTGAGATGAGGAGGAACTACTTCACTCAGAGGGTGGTAGGTCCATGGAATATGCTGCCCCAAAAAGCTGTAGAAGCTACATCATTACATAAATTTAAAACAGAAACAGGCAGTTTCCTAGAAGTAAAGGGAATTAAGGTTTACGGGGAGCGGGCAGGAATTTGGACATGAGTCTAGGTTCGGATCGGTCATGGCCCTGTGGGTAGCGGAGCGGGCCCAGGGGCTGTGTAGCCTGATCCTGCTCCTATTTCGTGTGTCTAATTCTGTTAGATTCAGGAGATGGTTCTGTGATAGTGGATTGGCGGTTAGGATCAGATCAGCCATGATCTTATTGAATGGCTTGAGGGGCCGATTGGCCTACTCCTGCTCCTATTTCTTATGTTCTTATGTACTCTCCAGGGAGAATAGCAGCATCTTGCCCTGCTCAGCACCATCGCAGTCGTTGACGCTGGCTGCCTGCTCTATGTCCCTGAAGTGGATCGAGGCGTCTCCCTTTTCGGAGAGCTTTGGGATATGGTTCACCATAGCCCTAAGCTGTTGGGTGCTGTAGGGTAATACGAACTGGTTTTAGAGGGGTCCCTCCTCGTCGCCATTGACGGGTGGGCCGAACCTCCGATGCCGTGCTGGGCACATCGGTCCCGGCTCCGACTTCTCTGGCGGGGGTTGCTCCACCTCCGCTCCCACCTCTGGCTCCACCCGCCCCTGCTGCCAGACGTCGCTGAAGCTTGGCGCTATGGGTGGTGGTCGTGAGACCTCCTGTCCCTCAGCCGGGTCGTCCCTGGGCACTACCAGTGACGTTGGAACTGTCCTCCCCTCGTATCCCATAAAATCCACCTGACCTGCCTTCGGGCTTATAAGGCATACCATGCCTTTTGCTTTCCTGAGGGCCAGGCTCAGATTTTCTATCCGCTCTTTGCAGGGGCAGTGGTCTGCCTCCTCAAACCCCCGTTCGCTCACTAGCTTGTAAGCTGCCTTTACTTCCTGTACTTTCTCTTCTTTTTCCCTCACTTGCCTTGCCAAGTGGGCATTCTTTTCCCGCAACCTGAACTCATTTCCCTTGGCTTCGGTGACTTGGCACTGTAGGTATTCCTTATGTTCTCCCATTAAATACACACTCTCCTGATTCAGGGTTTGCATTGCTACCAATAACTTCTCCCCTGATAGAGCCTTATCCTGGATCTCCAGGGCTGACTCCTTTAACTCGGCTGCCTGTGCTGCAACGAGCCTGTCCAAAAGCTGGACCTGCTTTTTGAAACTTATCAGCCATACTGCCTTTTCTAAAGACTTATGGTGTTCCTTTCCCTCTGTCCACTTAGCTGCTGTATCTACCGGACGCCCAACCCTTAACAGAGTGGTGATCCAGGTCTTTGTGATATTCACCTTGCTAAACACATAATCAGAAATCCTTTCCTCCATCATGGTTTGCTCATCCGAACCATTGTCTACTTTATCGCAACCCTGCTGCCGGTGTCCTGCCGCGGTCACCATTTTCTGTAGGGGGTGGCGGGTGGTGCGTGCGCCCAGTCAGTTATGCCCCTGACTGCTTGTGAGCAGTTCAAATTGCTCCCACACCCCTGGGTTCTAGACACCGGATTAGGTGCAGGCGGCGATACAGAAAAATCGAGTAGACAGTGGTTTGGTGTAAGAAAAACCAAGATTTTATTAAACAGAAAACAATCACAGTCTTATGTGAAATTACTGGTAAACAATTACAGGCATAAACAAAATAACTATACTTATACAGGGAATGGGGAACGCACGGCACATCGAGGGAAAAATGACTATTTTAACAAACCCCTTATCCTTATCCCACCCCCTATACCTAACTAGATTAAGCTATGAGGGGCCAAGAATTCATGCTCACCAATCCAAAGCCTGTTGCTTTAACAGTTGTGAGTTTTGAGGTTTGGCCTCCTGTCCTTTGGGGTACTCCATCTCAGGGTGCGGTGCTGGAGCTGTTGCTGCGGCACACCTTTCCTCTCCTCAGCTACCGTCATCGTCTCGTCGTGATGGGTTCTCTTCTTCTTCTCCCTCGGGTGGTCATCAGCGGTAACATCGCGTTTATGGGACGGTTGGCCGTTTTCACTGCTTAGATTTTTCTACCCATTCTTAGAACGCCGACATATTCATCTAAATTCGTCCCCAAGCGCCAGCTTATAACTAGGCGCTCGGTCTTTATCAATGCGTCTTTTGCTGCCCTTCTCTGCTCTTGTCAGGTCTCTACCTTGTTCTTCGTCTTGTTTTGTTTCACCTCGTTTCGTCTCACCTCATTTCATCTGCCCTCTTTCGTGGCCCATGTGTCCTGGGTGACTTTGGACTCGGGTCTCGTTCCCCTCTCCGCGCTTGGTATGGATGTCCTTGGTTGTTAAAACAAAGCGGAGAGCGAGAAGAGAACCCGCCACGAGGCCAGGGCATGAGCGCGGGTGGCAGCTCCCAAGACCAGACAAGAGGTCAGAGTAAAGAGAAGAGAGCGATTGCCACTGAGGGCCTACCGTTATACTCCTTTCGATGGCCCTTAATCTGCGCGCCAAATCTGGTCAGTCCATTGTTTAACTTTTGGCGGGCTGTTTTAAATGATTATACCAATTTAAACTAACTGGCTTTAGATGGCCGTTTATCGCACCTGATGGCCTGATGTCCGAGCTGTATTGTCGTTAATGCATTTTAATCGGCCTGTCCAGCCTTGGTGGCTTCCTCAAGCTGTTTCTGATTATTTATGCGGACAAACTAATGGCTTTATGCTTAGGCCTAACGGAGTTGATCTGTTCCAATCTGACGAAATGCATATTCAGTGTTTGCCTAACTGTCCGTCTTTTCAAACACAAAGTCCTTTTCACAGAAATGCATTTTAAGTTTCGATTTCCCGAAACTGCCTGCTCTGTGCTGCAGAGTCCAAGCTTTTAAAAATCTTACAGGCTTTCGGTCATGAGGTGCAGACACCATCTTTTGGGCAGCCTTTTTAAATTGTCCATGCAGGGTCCCTTTTATTAATAACCTCGGGGGAATGTGGGAATTTTGCGAATCTTACACCGGGGATGACCATTACAACACCGGGGGCCAAACACGGGAAGGAGAATGGGACCCGACTCAATGCACACAAGACACACAGGGCCGCAAGTGCTCAGGAAAGATGAGATGAATGGCAAGGCCGATAAGCAGAGAAGGGCAGCGTAAAGAAGCGTTGGGGACGAGCGAGCACACCCCGGTCCAGGTATAAACTGGTATTCGAAGCATGGGTAGAAGGAGCAGTTGATGACCACGAGCACCGCGGTAACAGACTCCAGCCAACACCATAGACTGCCAACCGAACCCCAACCGTAACAAAACCTTCGACAACCAGACCACCACCAGAAGAACAACCATTCTGCGAGGTAAAGTACCCAACAAAGACTTTACTCCCTATCTCTAACGGAGGAAAAGAGGGTACTTTACTCAGACGATGCCACCGCCATGCCCTGGGACCACGTGACGGCGGCAGGCCCCAAAGGACACAAAGAGCGAACCCCATAACCGCAACTGGCTTAATCGACAGGTTTCAAACTGTAAAAAGGAACCCCATTGGTGAGCATAAATCCCTGGCCCCTCGTAGCTCAATCTAGTTAGGTATTGGGGGTGGTACAAGGGTAGGGGGATTTTTAATGTGTTTGTTCCCTCGATGTGCCATGTGTTCCCCATTCCCAAATAAGTGTACTTTTATATGCCTGTAACTATTCTAGTAATTTTCAGTGTTGTGATTTTATTGTGCCTTTAATAAAAATACGGTTTTCTTGCACCAAGCCAGTTGTCTACTCTATTTCTGTATCGCCGCCTGTACCTAAGTCCGGTGTCTAGAACCCAGGGGTGTGGGAGCGATTCGAACCGCTCAGAGACAGTCAGGGGCAGAGCTGACTGGGCACATGCCACCCCCTACACATTTTCTCTTATTAAGCCAGGCCCTCTGGCCAATCATCGGCAGTGTTCTGGAGTACTGCAGACCTGCCTGGTTCAGTGATCAGATTACTGAGTCTACCACATAGAGATGATCTGGTTCAGAACCAGACGTGTCACTTTGGAGTCACCTGGATCCCAAAGAGATCCTCCATACTTTTCTCACAGGAGGCGGTCCCTCCTACAACAGGGGCGCTCTCCCTCTTGGGGCGCTACCAGTGAATTTCAGGTGCGGGGCCGCTAACTTTTTCAGGGCGCTAAAAGTAGCACCCCGGTGAAGTTAGCGCCCCAATGGGGGCGCGACCCAATTTTGCCCTGATATTCTCATAACTGGCCTCCGGGTAACACTTTCCAGCAGCTGATATCTTAAATCTCAGAATTTCCTTGTAAGTTTCGTAACGGACATCTACATTCAGCATAGTGATTAGTGGCATCCATTGAGTTTTGCTGAGAAGTTCATATTGAGGCCATCAGGTGAGGACAGGTTCAGGCTCAGCTTTGATGCTCTCTACAGTCAAATGGCCTGTTTCTACATACACATATAAAGGAAATGTAGGGACTTGTGTGCGGTACTAGCTTTTGGGATCATACCCAGCACAAGTTATCACCTTCAGGAAGTGAGGAGAGGTAAAAACATTGCCGAATCCTTATTTTAGATTTTTCTAAGCATGGATAAAGAAAAAACAGTGAAGTTTGTCAGTATAATGGCTGCCTCCGTTTTCATGGTCTTGAAAAATGATGGAACTCATTGTAAAGATAAGTGCTTGATTTTGTGAGTGGTAGGCATCAGGCAGTGTGTTCTAGCATTAAGTGAGGAACAAATGTTGGGAAATGTCAGAGCTAATCATTATTTCTGGATTTAACAATTGTCCACAAAACCACTCTCAATACCACTCAACAAAACACCAGCCACAAGTAAACTGTGTTTCAGTGATCTTTTCCCCTACAATTTTCTTTCCTCTTCTCCTTGCAAGTGCTAATTCCTTGCCCGAGGTCCTTGCCCAGGTGGTCATTCGTCATATGTGAGCCTAGAATATCTTCCTCATTAAATTTCAGTTCCTAGTAGGCATGTCCCACAGCAGAAAGTGCTCCAAATTTGGCACAAATTAGCACTAAATTGGCATTGTCACTCAGAGGTTGTGGAAGTTAAAATATGACACATGGGTGCAGTAGGGAGCACTCTTCTGAGATAGGGAATGAAACACATTACTGGGGCTGTGTAGAGGGAGTGTTACTCTGCATATATATGTGAAATACACAAATTGGGAGCATTTGATGCTGACACTGGCTGCCCAAATGGAATGTGTTCATTTCCTGGCATTGACACCACTTGCCTGAATGAGCATAACATTCACAAAGGAGGCTATATAAGAAACAGATTAAGGGGGATGGCACATTGGTGCAGCAGTTTGGGAGTTCAAGCAAGTTAAATTACAAGTGGCAGAATAAGAATTTCCCCTGCAACCCCCAAATAGTGAGATGCTGCTGTATGAAGGTTTCCCTCTGGTGCAGAAGGAAAAATTGGAGGGTTAATTTTTGTGGCTTGCTATCGTGTGCATCTCATTTATTATTTATAGAGAGGTATTGGTAGAGGAATGAGATTAGGTCACTAATCTCCACCTCTGAGCCAAGCATGGAATGAGGAGACTGGTGAAGGAGAAACTAGTCACTGCCTGCCACTCAGAAAAGGACCCGTTTATTCCAACTCTTTGCTTTCTGTCTGCCAACCAGCTCTTTATCCAAGTTAGTACCTTGCCCCCAATCCCATGTGCCTTAACTTTACATGCTAATCTCTTATACGGGACCTTATCGAAAGCCTTCTGAAAGTCCAAATACACCACATCCACTGGTTCTCCCTTATCTATTTTACCAGTTACATCCTCAAAAAATTCCAGTAGATTAGTCAAGCACGATTTACCTTTTGTAAATCCATGTTGACTTTGTCCGATCCTGTCACTGTTTTCCAAGTGCTCTGCTATTACATCTTTTATAATGGACTCTAGCATTTTCCCCACTACTGATGTCAGGCTTACGGTCTGTAATTCCCCGTTTTCTCTCTACCACCTTTTTTAAAAAGTGGGGTAACATTAGTTACCCGCCAATCCATGGGTACTGTTCCAGAGTCTATCGAATTTTGGAAGATGACCAGCAATGCATCTACTATTTCTAGGGCCACTTCCTTAAGTACCCTAGGATGTAGATTATCAGGCCCTGGGGATTTATCGGCCTTCAATCCCGTCAATTTCTCTAACACCATTTCCCTACAAATACTGATTTCTATCAGTTCCTCCCTTTCATTAGAACCTATGTTCCCCGACATCTCTGGGAGGTTATTTGTGTCCTCCTTTGTGAAGACAGAACCAAAGTGTGTATTTAATTGGTCTGCCATTTCTTTGTTCCCCATTATAAATTCCCCTGATTCTGACTGCAAGGGACCTACGCTTGACTTCACCAATCTTTTTCTCTTCACATATCTATAAAAGATTTTACAGTCAGTTTTTATGTTCCTTGAAAGCTTACTCTCATACTTTATTTTCCCCCTCTTAATTAATCCCTTTGTCCTCCTTTGTTGAATCCTAAACTGCTCCCAATCCTCAGGTTTACTGCTTTTTCTGGCCAATTTATATGTCCTCTCCTTGGATCTAATGCTATCCCAAATTTCCCTTGTTAGCCACAGTTGAGTCACCTTTTTTGTTTTATTTTTATGCCAAACTGGGATGAACAAATTCTGTAGTTCATCCATGCGATCTTTGAATGTTTGCCATTGCCTATCCACCGTCAACCATTTGAGTGACATTCCCCAATCAATAATACCCAACTCGTGCCTCATACCATCGTAGTTTCCTTTATTTAAATTCAGGACCCTAGTCTCTGAGTCAACTACTTCACTCTCCATCTTAATGAAGAATTCTATCATATTATGATCGCTCCGACCCAAGGGGCCTCGCACAACAAGATTGCTAATTAATGCTTTCTCATTACATAATACCCAGTCTAAGATGGCCTGATCTCTAGTTGGTTCCTCGACATATTGGTCCAGGAACCCATCCCGTATACACTCCAGGAATTCCTCCTCCACAGTATTGTTGCTAATTTGGTTAGCCCAATCTATATGTAGCTTAAAGTCACCCATGATAACTGCTGTGCCCTTATTGCACGCTTCTCTAATTTCCCTTTTAATGCCATCCCCGACCTCCGCACTACTGTTTGGAGGTCTATATACCACTCCCACTAATGTTTTCAGCCCCTTGGTATTTCTCAGTTCTACCCATACAGATTCCACATCATCAGAGCTAATATCCTTCCTTACAATTGTGTTAATCCCCTCTTTAACCAGCAATGCTACCCCACCTCCTTTTCCTTTTTGCCTATCTTCCCTGAATATTGAATACCCCTGGATGTTGAGTTCCCAGCCTTGGCCACCCTGGAGCCATGTTTCCGTAATCCCAATCATATCATATTCGTTTAATTCTATTTGTGTAGCTAATTCATCCACCTTATTACGAATGCTCCTCGCATTAAGACAGAAAGCCTTCAGGCTTGTTTTTTTAAAGCTCTTATATCTTTTAGAATTATTGTATACTGTGGCCATGTTTGATTTAAACCCTTGATTTCTCTGTCTGCCACTTTTGTTTTTCTCCTTCCTGTGTTTTGCTTTTATCCTGTTTCCCTTTCCTCTGTCTCCCCGCTCAGGTTCCCAACCCCCTGCCATTTTAGTCTAAACCCTCCCCCAGAGCACTAGCAAACACTCCCCCTAGGACATCAATCCCGGCCCTGCCCAGGTGCAAACCATCCGCTTTGTACTGGTCCCACCTCCCCCAGAACCAGTTCCAATATCCCAGGAATTTGAATCCCTCCCCCTTGCACCATTCCTCTAGCCATGTATTCATCTGAAATATCCTTCTATTTCTACTCTGACTAGCACGTGGCACTGGTAGCAATCCTGAGATTACTACCTTTGAGGTCCTATTTTTAAATTTACCTCCTAACTCTCTATATTCAGCTTTTAGGACCTCATTCTGGTTTTTACCTATATCGTTGGTACCTATATGCACCACGACAACTGGCTGTTCACCCTCCCCTTCCAAAATGTTCTGCAGCCGCTCTGAGACATCCTTGACTCTTACACCAGGGAGGCAACACACCATCCTGGAGTCTCGTTTGCGGCCGCAGAAATGCCTATCTATTCCCCTTACAATAGAATCCCCTATCACTATAGCTCTCCCACTCTTTTTACTCCCGTCCTGTGCAGAAGAACCAACCCTGGTGCCAGGAAGTTGGCTGCTGCTGCCTTCCCCTGGTAAGCCATCCCCCCAATCAGTATCCAAAGTGGTATATGTGTTTGAGAGGGGGATGGCCACAGGGGACACGCACTTCTATAACCAGGTTCTTACTCTCAAACATAATTTACATTTTATTGCAATGATTTGCTTTCATTTTAATTGGTTACATTTCTAAATCAGTCAGGTACATAAGAATGGCAATATACCCTACATGGTAAAATTCTCAATGAAATGGAGGAACAGAGAGTTTAAAGAATGCTGATACACAGAACAATAAACACAGGACTGCTGGTGGATAAAGTCATACTAAAGGTAAATGGGATTCTGGGTTTTATGCACATGCCACTGAATATTAAAGTAAGGAGGTGCTAGTGAATCTGTAGAAGACACAGGTGAGGCTACAATTGGAGCACTGTATGAAGCTTTGTGTAACCCACTATACAAAGGATATTAGTGCAAGGAAAAAGGTACAGCATGGGTTTCCTGGGATAATACCAGGGGTGAGAGATTAAGTTATGATGGAAAACTTGAAAACTAGGGCTATATTCACTAAGGAAGGAAAGAAAGTTAAGCGGGCAATTTAAAAGAAATGTTCACAATTATGAAATATTAAAGAGTACAGAGAAAGGGCAGGAAATTGGGATTAGAGTAGATGGCCTAGAAATTTGAACACGCCCATTTTGGGGCATGTGGGGGGCTCAGGGAACAATCTCTGTGCCTAAATGGTGAGGCTCAAGGCATACCTGATATTAGGCCTCGGTCCTCATTATCATCAAGCCGGTGTGCTGTGGACATTAACAGGCAGCTCGCCGACAAAGTGGCACTGAAGATCGGGCTGCTGAGATGCTAGCAATGGCCCTCAGGTAAGTGGTTAAAAGGAAGTGGGGGGACCAAGAAAGGGGGCGATGCGTATTGGAGGTGGGGGGATCAGGTTAGGTGCAGCAGTGGGTGGGAGGTGCTAGCGGTGACTGGGAGAAGGTTGCTTTAAGGACTGCCTGCTAGTCCACATGTGGATCTAACTTTCCTGAGTGCAGCAAAGGGGGTCTCAAACATACATTAGACCCCTTCTTTGCATATGCAAAGGGACTAACTTCCGTTTCAGGCATGGGTACTGCACGTTGACTTTTTTGGACTTTACCAATAAGACAGGTGGCACACTTCCGGCTCCTAATGAGCATGCGCTTCTGCCCACCGTATTGGAGTTAAGAAGCCGTTTAGTGTCAGAAGGGCACTGCATGGCCAAATTTCCAGGCCGATGACTTTGATGTGGAGCTGGGCATGAGCGCCAAATGTCTTCCGTGTGTGCTGAAATTTCTATGGTTCTGTGGTTTTAATAACAACTGACTGGTTGGCAGACTTTGAATGTAATTGAGCTACAAAGACCAGAAGGTCCCAGGTCAATCCTAGGACATGCTGAGTTAGCCAACTTTGGTTGCAGTAGGGGTACTGCAATTGGCTGGAAAATGCAAATGTGTGGCCATCAAGTGAAGACAACATCGCCTGCTGACATTCTGGCTGGGAATTCTTGCCTTTCCTCCACCAATTTTTCAGCATATGTGAAGGAAGGAGCAAAGGAGGGAAATACGTCCTGCACTGCATTTCCCGTCATTTGTGTCATCATAAGGCTGGATGCCAGGAACACCTGTTGGACTCCGGCGCCCACAGTTGTTATAGCGACGGAGGAGGGGTTTTGTATTTTTAACCAACAGAAAGCCTAGCCAATTGATCAGTGACACAGGCCAGAGGGGAGATTTAAACAGTTCTGAAACATTATGTAAACCCTCAATGACAGCCCCAAGGCCTATCATTGCTTAACTATGCCTCCATTCCTTCCAGACTCCCTGGTGGATGATCGGCTGTGGTCAAGGGTAAATCTGTGTGCCAGGTGGAAGTCTCATACTTTAAAGACGCACTCCAAATCTGTACAAGCAGAAATCTAGACCTCATTGTCTGGGATCACACACAAAGAATGGCCACTTAGCCAGGGAAGCAATAAATCAGCAGAGGACAGAGAAGGGAAAAGAACATTTTGCCAGGTAAGTGCCAGATATTAACCGCCTCTAATAGGAGAAAGCCCAGCCACCTACCCGTGACGTTTAAGAGCACCAACATCACCAGAAACCCCCTCGATCATTGAGACCCTCACCATCGGCCAGACCCCCCACCATCACCCAGACACCCCCACCAACACCCAAAACCCCACCATTGCCCAGACCCCACCATCACTAAACCCCCCACCACCACCCAGAACCCCACCATCACACAGACTCCCACCACTGCCCAGACTCCCACCATCGCCCAGACCCCCACCACCATCCAGACCCCCACCATCACCCAGACTCCCACCACTGCCCAGACCCCCACCATCACCCAGACCCCCACCATCACCCAGACCCCCACCAACACCCAAAACCCAACCATCGCCCAGACCCCCACCACCACCCAGACCCCCACCATCACCCAGACCCCCACCGTTACCCAAACCCCCACCATCACCCAGACCCCACCATCACTAAACCCACCACCATCGCCCAGACCCCCACCATCACACAGACTCCCACCACCGCCCAGACTCCCACCATTGCCCAGATCCCCACCACCACCCAGACCCCCACCATCACCCAGACCCCCACCATTACCCAAACCCCCACCATCAACCAGACTCCCACCACTGCCCAGACCCCCACCGTCACCCAGACCCCTACCATCACCCAGACCCCCCACCATCACCCAGACCCCCCACCAGCTCCCAGACCCCCACCATCACCCAGACCCCCCACCATCACCCAGACCCCCCACCATCACCCAGACCCCCCACCAGCACCCAGACCCCCCACCAGCACCCAGGCCCCCCCACCAGCACCCAGAGCCCCCACCATCACCCAGACCCCCCACCAGCACCCAGACACCCACCATCACCCAGACCCCCCCACCAGCACCCAGACCCCCACCATCACCCAAACCCCCATCATCACCCAGACCCCCCACCAGCACCCAAACCCCCCACCAGCACACAGACCTCCACCATCACCCAGCCCCCCATCATCACCCAGACCCCCCACCAGCACCCAGGCCCCCACCATCACCCAGACCCCCCATCATCACCCAGACCCCCACCATCACCCAGACCCCCCCATCATCACCCAGACCCCCACCATCACCCAGACCCCCCACCAGCACCCAGACCCCCACCATCACCCAGACCCCCACCATCACCCAGACCCCCCACTCTCACCCAGACCCCCCATCATCACCCAGAAACCCCACCATCACCCAGACCCCCACCATCACCCAGACCCCCCACCATCACCCAGACCCCCCACCATCACCCAGACCCCCACCATCACCCAGACCCCCACCATCACCCAGACCCCCCACCAGCACCCAGACCCCCCACCATCACCCAGACCCCCACCATCACCCAGACCCCCCACCAGCACCCAGAGCCCCCACTCTCACCCAGACCCCCCATCATCACCCAGAAACCCCACCATCACCCAGACCCCCACCATCACCCAGACCCCCCACCATCACCCAGACCCCCCACCATCACCCAGACCCCCACCATCACCCAGACCCCCACCATCACCCAGACCCCCCACCAGCACCCAGACCCCCCACTCTCACCCAGACCCCCCATCATCACCCAGAAACCCCACCATCACCCAGAAACCCCACCATCACCCAGAAACCCCCCATCACCCAGACCCCCCACCAGCACCCAGACCACCCACCAGCACCCAGACCCCCCATCATCACCCAGAAACCCCACCATCACCCAGAAACCCCACATCACCCGGACCCCTCACCAGCACCCAGACCCCCCACCATCACCCAGACCCCCCACCATCACCCAGACCCCCACCATCACCCAGACCCCCCACCATCACCCAGACCCCCCACCATCACCCAGACCCCCACCATCACCCAGACCCCCCACCATCACCCAGACCCCCCACCATCACCCAGACCCCCACCATCACCCAGACCCCCACCATCACCCAGGCCCCCCACCAGCACCCAGACCCCCACCATCACCCAGACACCCCACCAGCACCCAGACCCCCACCATCACCCAGCCCCCCATCATCACCCAGACCCCCACCATCACCCAGACCCCCACCATCACCCAGACCCCCCACCAGCACCAAGACCCCCACTATCACCCAGACCCCCACCATCACCCAGAAACCCCACCGTCACCCAGACCCCCACCGTCACCCAGAAACCCCACCAATGCCCAGAAACCCCACCGTCACCCAGACCCCCACCATCACCCAGACCCCCACCATCACCCAGACCCCCACTATCACCCAGACCCCCGCCATCACCCAGAAACCCCACCAATGCCCAGAAACCCCACCGTCACCCAGACCCCCACCATCACCCAGACCCCCACCGTCACCCAGAAACCCCACCATCACCCAGAAACCCCACCATCACCCAGAAACCCCCCATCACCCAGACCCCCACCATCACCCAGACCCCCACCATCACCCAGACCCCCCACCATCACCCAGACCCCCCATCATCACCCAGACCCCCCACCAGCACCCAGACCCCCCACCATCACCCAGACCCCCACCATCACCCAGACCCCCACCATCACCCAGACCCCCACCATTACCCAGACTCCCCACCATCACCCAGAAATCCCACCATCACCCAGACCCCAGCATCACCCAGACCCCCACCATCACCCAGACCACCCACCATCACCCAGAAACCCCCCATCACCCAGACCACCACTATCACCCAGACCCCCAACATCGCCCAGACCCCCATCATCATCGAGATCCTCCACCATCACCAAGTCCCCCAACATTACCGAGTGCCCCACCATCACCGAGTGCCCCACCATCACCGAGTCCCCGACCATCGCCGAGTCTCCAACCATCGCCCAGCCCCCCACCACCACCCAGACCTCCCAACATTGCCCAGAACCCCCCCCCGCACCATCACCCAGCCCCCCCACCATTGCCCAGAGCCCCAACCAGCGGCCAGAACCCCCGCCATCACCCTGACCTCCACCCTTGTCGAGTCCCCCACTATCACCTAGACACCGCAGCATCGCGCATAGCCCACCCACATCCAGAACCCCCATCATCGCTGAGCCCCTCCACCACGGTCGAGTCCCCCACCATCAGCCAGACCCCCCACTATCACTGAGAGCACCATCAGCATCATCTTGGAGGTCACCACTGCACAAAAATTTAAGCAGACCAGCCATTTCAACACCGTGGCTACAAGAGCACGGCAGAGGCTGAGTGGCACACTTTCTGATCCCTCAAAGCATTTCCATCATCTACAAGACTTAAGTCAGGAATGTGATTGAACACACACCACTTGCCCGGATGGATGCAGTCGCAACAACATTCAAGAAGCTTAATGCTATCCAGGAAAGAGCAGTTCACTTAATCGGTGCCACTGCTACTGTGCTTGACATCCACCCTCCCCATCATTGGCACACTGTGGCTACAGTATATACCACTTAAAAGATGCACTGCAACAACTAACCAAGCTTGCGTCAACAGTACCTTTCAGCCCCGTGACCTATACCACTGAGAATTTCATAGGAGAAACATTGTAATGTATATACCTTTAAGGGGGGAACTACTTTTTACAGTTCATGTATACTGTAGTACCGGCAGTGACCACACCTGTATATAGCACTGAGTAGTAACCTGTACAGTCAGTTCCAGAGTGAGCCATGTTGAGTAAACATCTGTTGTACCATTCTCCTGCAGTCTGTGTCTTACTACTGATGGACACAACATTGGCAATGAGGCAAATTCGATCCTACCTGCAACTCTGCATCACCTCCCAGTGATTCGTTCCTGGAGACCAGTAGATTGGAGGTCAAGGCCAGAGATCGGTGCGTCGACCTCGGGCAACCGCCCAGTCATCCAGCAGAGACTCGAGAATTGCGGGGGAGGCTGTTGAGAGCCAGGCTTGGCTTTCCAGTCGCGGTGGTCCAGCGAAACAGGCTGGCAACAGGTAGTGCGCAGACCGAGTGGCACAGCAAAGGGCCGAGCAGCGTCGCCGGGAGAGAGAGAGAGAGAGAGGGCAGAGCGCACAGGGCGCAGCTGGTGTTCAGGGGCCGAGCAGCGTCGAGGAGAGGGAGAGAGACGCGCAGAAACCCGCGAGGTGCCGCCATTGCCACGAGGACCGCCGAGAGCGGCATTTGCAGCAGCGCAGGAGAAGCGCGCAAAATCTACAGGGCGCCGCCATTGCCACGAGGACCGCCGAGAGCGGCATTGGCAGCAGCGGGGGAGGAAGGAAAGCGCAGTAGACGCCATTTTAAGCCATTGTAAACCACACCCAAAATGCTGAAGAGTGGCAGTATCACCGCATTTGACAATGAAGTCGAAGATTGGACTACATATGTCGAACGAATAGAGGTATACTGCAAGGCAAATGAGGTGTCAGATGACAAGAAAGCGCCGGTATTGTTAAATTTAATGGGTGCAAAGACGTATGGCTTATTACGAAATCTAGTAACCCCAGCGAAGCCAGTGGAAAAGAGTTTTGGAGACATAGTGACGATACTACAGGAACATTTAAACCCCACAGCGCTGCTGATAGCAGAAAGATTCAAGTTTCACAAACAGAACCAGCATAAGGATGAAAGCAATGCTGAATATTTAACAGAACTGCGCAAACTATCGAAACACTGCCAGTTTGGAACGGGACTGGCAGATACCTTAAGGGACAAGTTTGTGTGTGGGCTTCAAAGTGAAGGAACCCAGAAATGGCTTTTATCTGAAAAGGACCTTACGCTGGACAAGGCTTTCAGCATTGCGGTATCATAGGAAGCAGCAGCACAGGGCGCTGCAGAGATACAACAGAGACCACAAGAATATGGCACAAACGAAATGTCACACAGAACAGAGAAGTGCTATCGCTGCGGCAGAACAACACACGACCAGAATGATTGCTGGTTCAAAGACAAAGTGTGCAGACAGTGTGGAAAAGTAGGACACATAGCACGAGTCTGCAGGTCGGGAAAGAAAACCAGCCATAAGAAATCTCCAAAAGAAAAGTACAAGAAGGTACATAAGGTGACGGAGAATAGTTCAGATGAACAAAAGAGTGATACTGACTCCGAAAACAGGGAACTGAGTTGTCTGAAACTACATAATGTGATCAAAACGGAGGATCACCGAACCATCTGGGTCACTCTCAAGATAGCAGGAGTCCAGGTAAAAATGGAATTGGACACAGGATCAGCCCTAACAGTCATAAACCTATGGGACTACGAGCGGCTATTCTCACACATACCCTTGAGAGACACAAAAATTATTTTGAAGACGTACACGGGGCAAAAAGTCTACCCCAAAGGAAAAATAAGGGTGACCGTTATATATAACGGTAAGGAAACACCAAAACTAGACCTGTATGTATTGCAAGATGGAGGACCACCATTACTGGGACGTGAATGGATCCGGAAAATACAGCTGGATTGGCATTCCATACAAGCACTGACTGTGGCTGCCAAAAAGGATGACGACGTCACACCTGGGCGACTGTCAAAGATCCTAACCGACGCGCAAGAAGTGTTCCAGCAAGGACTCGGAACACTAAAAGGCATGACAGCAACAAGTAAAATCGAAGAAAACGCATGCCCAAAATTTTTTAAGGCCAAACCGGTACCTTATGCGATCCGCCCAGCCGTCGAAGCAGAGCTGGAGAGTTTGGAACGTTCAGGAGTGCTGTCCAAGGTAGCCTGGAGAGAGTGGGCTACACCCATCGTCCCTGTGATGAAAAAGTCGTTGAGCAGCATGCCTGGGGAACCAAGGAAGGTTCGCATCTGTGGGGACTTTAAGGTAACAGTGAACCCAGTCCTTCACACCGTGCAATATCCACTTCCGCGGATTGAAGATATTTTCGCCTCGCTATCTGGAGGGAAATACTTCACTAAGATTGATCTGGCCCAGGCGTATCTACAAATGGAGGTAGAAGAAGCATCAAAAAAATACCTCACAATCAACACCCATAAAGGTCTCTACCAGTACAACCGGCTGGTATTCGGGGTAGCATTAGCTCTGGCTATTTGGCAAAGGGCAATGGAACAAGTCCTGCAAAGGATCCCAGGGACCCAGTGTTATTTGGACGACATCCTGGTCACGGGCGAAAATGACAGTGATCACCTCGCCAACCTGGAGCAGGTGCTCACTAGATTGAAGGAATATGGGCTCCGAGCTAACCGCCACAAATGCAAGCTTTTTAAAAAACAGATCTCGTATGGTGGCCACGTTATCGATAAAGAGGGGTTACATAAGTCCCCAGAAAAGATTGAGGCAGTAGTCAAGGCTCCAGCACCGGAAAACGTGTCACAACTGAGGTCGTTCCTCAGGCTGGTAAACTACTACCATAAGTTCTTGCCAAATTTGTCTACAATACTACACCCACTGAACACCCTACTGCAAACTGAAGTGCCATGGAAGTGGAGTGACGAATGTAAACGAGCTTTCCAGAAGAGCAAAACACTAATCACATCAAAAGAGGTATTGGCCCATTTCAACCCAGCACTACCAATTCGGTTGGCGTGTGATGCGTCACCCCACGGCATTGGAGCGGTGCTGTCGCACAAATTCTCGGACGGCTCAGAGAGGCCAATAGCCTTTGCGTCACGATCACTAACCTCAGCCGAGCGTAACTACGCCCAGATTGACAGGGAGGCCCTCAGCCTAGTGTGGGGAGTGTAAAAGTTCAATCACTATCTGCACGGGCAGAAATTCACCTTGCTGACTTACCACCAGCCTCTTGTCTCCATTTTTAATCGGAAGAAGGGCGTTCCGGTGATGACTGCGCAACGACTACAAAGATGGTCACGCTTTCTAGGAGCGTACCACTATGAGATTGAATATAAGGGCACGAAACAGCATGGGAATGCTGATGGGCTATCACGCCTGCCACTGCCTACTGCGGAGGAAGCACCAGCAGTGGATCCTGTCGAAATATTCCATTCGACTATAGTTGAATACCTACCAGTAACTGCCGCTTGTATAGAAAAGGAGACCCGAAATGACCCGACACTGTCTCGGGTATATGATTTGACGGGGAAGGGATGGCCAGCACATGGCGACTCACTGTTGCCAGCATTCTCGACAAGAAGAGAACAGCTGTCAGTGTGCCGGGGGACCTTGATGTGTGAATCCCGAGTGGTAATTCCACCCAAGTTAAGGGATAGAGTGCTCAATGAGCTTCATGAGGGTCATCTGGGAGGGGTAAAAATGAAAAGCCTTGCCAGGGCTTCTGTGTGGTGGCCGGGAATCGATAAACAAATCGAGGACCTGACCAAGAGCTGCTCAGGATGCCAGAAAGTCCAAAATGCACCACCACATGCCCCTCTACACCCATGGGAGTGGCCCTCATCTCCATGGCAACGGGTGCATATTGATTTTGCTGGTCCATTCATGGACTCAATGTTTTTAATAGCCGTGGATGCGCACTCGAAATGGCCTGAGGTCATCAAAATGTCCTCCACCACCACGGAGAAAACTATTGCAGTCCTACGGACCATTTTTGCCAGGAACGGCTTGCCAGAACAGATTTGCTCCGATAACGGACCACAGTTTGTGTCCGAAGAGTTCCGGAGGTTTATGCAGAAGAATGGGGTAAGGCATTACACATCCGCCCCGTATCATCCAGCCACAAATGGATTGGCTGAGAGGTTCGTACAAACCTTTAAGAAGGCAATAAAGGCTATGTACAATGACAACATTCCGCTGCAGCATAAGGTGGACAATTTCCTGTTCGCCTACCGGAATGCGACACATGCAGTCACCAACCAGGCCCCGGCCATGATGTTCTTTAACCGAAGGTTAAGATCTCGCCTGGATTTGCTCAGGCCAAACGTACGAAGAGATGTTGAGAGTAAGCAATTCCAGCATATCCATGAGAAGCCAACAAGGAGCGTCAATGTAGGGCAACCACACTTGGCCCGCGACTACCGAACAGAAAAATGGCAGCCAGGAACGATATGCACACGGCACGGCCCACTAATGTACACAGTGGACGTTGGGGAGAACATCGTGAGACGCCATGCTGACCAGATCCTAGAGTCACAGGAACAACTCAACCCCATGCCTCGCCCATATGTACCTGGTGAGGAACCCGACGTACAGGTCGCATCTACCCCAGAAACAGTAGCATCGGAAACTGATGACCCAACCGACGACAGGGTGCCAGAATCGCCTCCGCACCAAGAGCGAGACACTCGGGAAAGGCGCTATCCAGGAAGGATCAGGAAGCCTCCCCAAAGATTGAATATATAAATGGACTATTTTCAGCTAACGTTGTATGTTAAAAGTGTTAGTTGTAATTAGTTTGATATTTAATTGTTAAATGAGTGTTATGGTACTGTTAATCTAAAAGGGGAGGAATTGTAATGTATATACCTTTAAGGGGGGAACTACTTTTTACAGCTCATGTATACTGTAGTACCGGCAGTGACCACACCTGTGTATAGCACTGAGTAGTAATCTGTACAATCAGTTCCAGAGTGAGCCACGTTGAGTAAACACCTGTTGTACCGTTCTCCTGCAGTCTGTGTTTTACTACTGACGACACAACAAACATCACCTCCAAGTTCCTCATCAAATCACATATCATCCTGATTTGAACATTTTTTGCCATTCTTTCATTGTCGCTAGATCAATATTTAGAATTTCCTACCTAACAGCATCACCAGAAGGAATACCATAGTTCAAGGAAAAGGCCCAGGGCCATTAGAGATGGGTGACAAATGCGGTCTGGCCAGCATTGCCCACATCTGAAATTTTTTTTTTTACCTGATTGGTGTTGACAAAAAAACAGTGAAAGATACAGACACTGAGCGACTTTAAAGAATGTAAACAAGCGTTTAGCAGCATGGTTCTGTATATTATAAATAATGTAGTACACAATTCCATTAGTGTTAAAATGGCACAAAAGATGACAACTACAGAATCCCTAATGACTATTTAATCAGTGTTAAAAGAACAGTGTTTAACTGCTGCCTCGTGCCCTGTTTTGATGTGAAATATATTGCACTCTAATCTATACGGCTGTGTTATTTCCCTGTAAAACAATATTTTTTCCGAACAAAATTCACTCTCTTCGTGCCAGATAAGCATGATTTAATGTCCTAACCCTATAACACCTGCTTTCTCTTTCTCATATGCTCTGATGACACACAGTAACTCAGTGCAGTATGGAAAGATTTAGACAGTGTCACAAAATACAAACTGCAGTGGTAAAATGCAAGCAGGAGGATCTGAAAAGGTCATAACAAAATCCTGGAAAAGTGCTTTGATATTTTTTAACAAAGGCTGGAATTGTTTTTAATGTTAAAATACATTTAAGGGGTTCAAATGACCTTAGTTCTTGCAGTTCATGATGGAGTAGTATTTCCCACCCACTTGTTACTCTCCACGTAATGTAGTAAAATCAGGAATGCCTAATTGCTCTGGGCCTATGTTTTTTCCTAGTCCTCTGAAGCTGGCATTATTAAGGCGTACCAAAAGTTTCAGAGCACAAACTGCTAAATAAGATGGGCTCAAAGCAATTTAAACTGATAGTTTGCGGGAATTCCACAGGGTAAGTTACATAGGACCAGGAGGAGGCCATTCAGCCCCTCAAGCCCGTTCTGCCATTCAATTAGATCATGCCTGTACCTCAACTCCATTTAGCCACCATTGCTCCATATTCCTTGATGCCCTTACCCAACAAAAGTCCCTGAGTTGTGCCCACTTATGTTACAGTTATACAAAGCCCTAAAGTACTCTGAGCAATTCTGGGCACCACACCTTAGGAAGGATATATGAGCCTTGGAGGGAGTGCGGCGTAGGTTTACCAGAATGATACCTGGTCTCCAAGGGTTAAATTACGAGGAGAGATTACACAAACTAGGGTTGTATTCCCTGGAATTTAGAAGGTTAAGGGTCAGATTTAATCCAAGTTTACAAGAAATTAAGGGAAAATGATAGGGTTGATAGAGAGAAACTATTTCCGCTGGTGGGGAGTCTAGGACTAGGGGACATCAGAGCTAGGCCATTCAGGAGTGAAGTTAGGAAATACTTCTACACGCAAAGGGTGGTAGAGGTTTGGAACTCTCTGCCGCAAACAGCAATTGATGCTAGATCAATTGTTAATTTTAATTCGGAGATTGATAGCTTTTTGTTAACCAAAGGTATTAAGGGATATGGGCCAAAGGCAGGTATATGGGGGGAGAAATTCGGTATCGCCCCGTTTGGGGTGCAATTATCGGCCGGGCACAAAGTTTAGTGCCTGGCGCTAATTGTCGCCTTCGACTGTAAACTTGGCTTCTATCGCCCCTGGAGGTGTTTGGAGCGCCAAATCAGGCACTACACACCTCTCTTAAGGCGCTAATGCCGAGGAGCGAGTGGCTACCTCAGAGCGTTGGCGAAGCTCATGTGATGTCAGTCAGCAATGGAACACAGACACACTGGTGCCTGTATCGACTTGTATGTGGGTTCAATGACGAGACATTTATGAAAGAGAATGTCTTTTAATCTAAAGTCTGTTCAACTCTTTTTAACAGCATTACAGGAGACATCATGTTAGTGATCCATCTAAAAGCGAAACTGAAACTAAACTGCTTGTCTCTGTCACATGCCCTCTGCTGGTCAGGCATAAGTAATCAATCAGGCAACTATGCTGGTAAGGCATCATAATCAAACAGGCAAACACCATCACTATTTGCTGATATCATTACAGTGCCGGCCAGTTCTTAAAAGGGAGGGTTGATCTTGCTCTCCATCCACACCTTGCTCATTGCAGTCTTGAATCTCGGCCTGGAGAGATCTGTACATCAAATCTGCTGTAAAGAACAATGGAGAGGCCCAGGGAAAGAGCTCAGAGTGCAGCCCCCATAGTCTCTTCTAAATCGATGCAAGGAAGGTCAAATCAAAATGAACATGCAAAGTGCTGCTCAGTACCCAAAACTCCTTCACACAGCGTTGAATCTCTCCAGAAGTCTCTCTCTCTCTCTCTCTCTCAGAATGCGTGGTGCAAAAATGTCGCCAACACAAAAAGGCAGGAAGCGGTCGCCTATAAATAGCGCTCCCCCAGTCCCTTCCTGACTGCAAAACGCTCCCCTCAACCGGTCGTTGCTAATGGCAGGCGGTAAGGCAGGGGGCGCCACTCAATATCGGGTCCAGGGTGCTACCGGGGCATTGCACACTCGACTGACGTCACAATCTGTGGACGCAGGAGATCGTGGCGGTAGTGTTTAGCGCCGCCGCAAAATGTCTGGTCAATTTCGCGAGCACCGCAAACATTGCCGCGCCTGGGCGCTAGTTGCTTTGCGCCCCATTAGCACCCTCTTAGGGCGCTAACGGGAGGCGCAAAGCAACTGAAATTTTTCCCCCTTGGAGTTAGTTACAGATCAGCCATGATCTCATTGAATGGCGGAACAGGCTCGATGGGCTAAATGGCCTACTCCTGTTTCTAAAGGGCTGAACCCACCAGAATTTGGAGAGATGGCTCCCAATGGAACTCAAGTGCATTTCTTGTATAAAATTTGACTAATGTGCTTGGAAATGCCTTTAAAAAGACAAAAATGGCTCATGATTGCAACAAGAGGCCGGCTATTAAAGCTTAGTAAGAAAGTTTTTGATTACTGAGCTCATTGCCAGTTACCTGCACTGGATGACACATGTGTCACTAGCCTAACTCGCACCAAGTCCCATTCACCTATCACCCCTGTGCTCACTTACCTACACTGGCTCCTGGTCAAGCAACGTCTCAATTTTAAAATTTTCATCCTTGTTTTCAAATGCTTCCATGGCCTTGCCCCTTCCTATCTCTGTAAAATCCTCCAGCCCTAAAACCCTCTGGGATCTCTGCGTTACATCAATTCTGGCCTCTTGCACATCCCCTATTTTAATCGCTCCACCATTGGTGGCCGTGCCTTCAGCTGCCGAGGCCTTAAGCTCTGGAATTTCCTGCCTAAACCTCTATACCACTCTCTCCTCCTTTAAGATGCTCCTTAAAACTTAAATAAAAATGTCTCTCAAGCTATGTGGAAGGAGGTGGCAATGGCACTGACTGCCAACTCCTTCACTCTCACAACCGCAGACCAGTGCCACAAGAAGTTAAATGAGGGGCATACACAGTCTACTCTTCCTTTCCTTCCTTGGGGACCTTAGGCACCAGTGCACTGTTATGTTCATTAATAACTAGTCATTTTTATTAAGAACAGCTAGCTTTTGCTAGACACTTTATTGAGCACATGTGCACTAGGTACAGTATCTGTAGAGGCCTCCATCTTGGCTGCTGCCTTGTGGGTAGCCTAGTGCATTGTGGGTAGCCCACTCTTATATACATACAGCACCACCTAGTGTACCATTCCAGAATGACAGGTTACTGATCATTACATCCCCCTTTCTTTGAGGTTAAACAAAATCAGTATCAATCAATATCAATCAATAACAACATAAACATCTTCAACAGTCAAAACATTTAAATGTAGTTTTCTTTGTACTCAAAGATTAAGCCTATCAGGCTTTTTTACTTCACGTGTGGATCTCCTCAGCACAGGTAAGTCTGATGTGTTTTCATGAGAGCCTGTATGTGTATTTGTGTTAGATTGTTCTGGTGGTGAGTGACAAGATTCAGTTGCGGCATTGTCATCGATTTGCTCTTCGATAGTCTCTTGTGTTTTTAGGAGGGAACGGCGGTTCCTCCTGAGAATCTGTCCTTCCTCAATTCTAACAGTGTATGACCTTGGTCCTACTTCCTCAAGAACTGTAGCTTTCCTGTTCCATGCATCTGGATCCTCAATCCTGACAACATCATCCCTTGTCAATGGTTTCAGAGTTTTGGATGACTTGTCATAGTATGATTTCTGTTTCAGCTTTAACAGTTGAAGTCTCTGTCTCAGTTCCTTACTCTGCTTTTCTTTTGCACAGCAGGGTAGCGTGGTACGCAACTTGCAACCCATTAGGAGTTCAGCAGGTGAAGAACCAGAGTCTAAAGGTGAGGCTCGGTAGCTCAGCAGGGCGAGATAAGGATCAGACTTGCTTTCTGTTGCTTTCTTCAGTAGCTGTTTGAGAACTTGAACACCTTTCTCTGCCTTACCATTCGACTGAGCATACAAAGGACTGGATGTGATGTGCTGAAAGTCATACTGTGCTGCAAACTGTTGCCACTCCTTACAGTTGAAGCACGGACCATTGTCGCTAACGGCAATCCTGGGAATTCCATGTCTGGCGAAAATGGATTTCACATGCATTATGACACAGCTTGCTGTGGTGCTTGAGAGCAGCGCCATCTCAAGATAATTAGAATAGTAGTCAATCACTATTAGATAGTCTTTACCATTTAAATGAAAAAGGTCCATTCCAACCTTTTGCCATGGTGCTGTTGGTATGTCAGCTACTATCATTGGTTCCTTTGCTTGTTTGTTTTGGTGTTTCTGACATGTCTCACATTTGCCTATCATGTTCTCAATGTCCTTATTTATGCCAGGCCAATAAACAGTGTCTCTTGCTCTCCTTTTGCATTTTTCAATTCCAAGGTGTCCCTCATGAATCCTTTTGAGCATGTCTTGATGTAGAGCCTGTGGAATGACTATTCTGTTCTGTTTTAGTAATAGTCCACTTGCGACACTCAATTCTGACCTTATGTGAAAATATTTTGGACAGGAACCTTTTGGCCAACCATGATGAATGTTCTCTATTACTGTTTGTAACACTGTATCTTTTACTGTTTCTTCTGCTATTTGCTTTGATTTTGTGTCTGACACAGGCAGCGCAGCAGTGACCATACTCACATGAACATCCACGTCTTCTTCAGTAGAGCTCGCATGACTCATTGTGGGTGCTCGGGATAGTGCATCTGCTAACACTATGTATTTGCCTGGTGTGTAGATCAGTTCAGAGTCATATCTTTGCAGCTTCATCATGAGTCGTTGAACCCTTGGAGACATCTCATTCAGGTTCTTTTTTATGATGGCAACCAATGGGCTGTGGTCTGTCTCAACTGTGAAGGTGGGAAGTCCATATATGTAGCCATGAAACTTTTCTAGTCCAACTACCAAGCCTAGGCATTCCTTTTCAATCTGGGTGTATCGACACTCAGTATCAGTCACAGACCTGGAGGCATAGGCAACAGGCTTCCAATCTTCACCCTCTGCTTGTAGCAAGACCGCACCTAGGCCATCTTTTGATGCATCTGTTGACACTTTGATTCGTTTTGTTGGGTCAAAGAAGGTGAGTACAGGTGTGGTTGTCAGCACTGTTTTGAGGTTTATCCACTCTTGTTCATGTCTTTCTGTCCATGCGAACTCATTTGTTTTACGTAGCAGGTCTCGCAGACAGGCTGTCTTGGCTGACAAGTTAGGAATGAACTTTCCAATGAAGTTTATCATCCCCATGATGCGTAGCAGTCCTTTTTTGTCAGTGGGTCGGGCATTTTGAGTATGGCGTTTACTTTTTCCATATCTGGCTCTATTCCTTTACCAGATAGATTATCTCCTAGGAGAGTGACTTCCTGGACGCCAACCTGACACTTGGCTTTGTTGAGCTTCAGTCCATTCCGGCGTATGCCTTGTAGCACTTTAGTCAGTCTCTCATTGTGTTCTTTCAGTGTGGAGCCCCAGATGATGATGTCATCAACATAGACCCGAACTCCTTCCAAACATTCAATTATGTGTTCCATCGCTCTATGAAAGATTTCAGATGCAGATATTATCCCGAAAGGCATTCTGAGGAAACAATACCTGCCAAATGGTGTGTTGAAGGTACAGTATTTGGTGCTCTCTTCATCCAGTTTTAGTTGCCAAAATCCTTGTGAGGCATCGAGCTTTGTAAAGTATCTGGCACCTGACATTTCACTGGTGATTTCTTCTCGCTTGGGAATCTGGTAGTGTTCACATTTTATGTTTGCATTTAAGTCCTTTGGATCCATGCATATTCTTTGATCATTGTTCTTTTTCTTTACACATACCATGGAGTTAACCCAGTCTGTTGGCTCTTCGACTTTCCTGATGACTCCTAGTGTGGTCATTCTGTCCAGTTCATTCTTGAGCCGGTCACGCAGGGGTGCTGGAACTCTTCGTGGAGCATGTACCACTGGCTGAGCATTCTCCTTTAGCTGGATCTTGTAAGTGAATGGTAGAACTCCAAATCCTTTGAACACATCCTGGAAATTATTCACTACGAATCCACTGAGTCATCTGGTCTGCTTATGGCACAGTTTATATGGTAGACTCTCTTGACCAGTTCTACGTCCTCACAAGCTTTGTCACCCAGTAGTGAATCAAGTCCTTCAGCCACAGCAGAAAACATGAGATGATGCACTTTGTCTTTGACTGTCACTTTAAGTCTGCATACACCTAAGCTATCTATTTTCTGTCCATTATAGTCCTTAAGTAGTACTGACTTTTTCTGTAATTTGGGCTTTTCTTTCATATTGTTAATGTCACTCATACTGATTAAGTTTGCTTTTGCCCCAGTGTCTAGTTTCAATGTAACTAATGCTCCATTTACCTGCAGTGGGATCATCCATTTGTCCTCTTTTACTGCATTAACTTTATGTTCAGCATTGTTAATTCCTGAGGGCTGCACATTTTTTGTATCCTTTTTGATATTGTCACATGACACCATTCCTACAAAACATGTCTCACTTAAATCAGTGTCCTCAATTACATTAACTCGTTGCCCTTTCTTAGTTTTTACTTTTGAAAAGCATTGTTTGGCAAAGTGATTCTTTCCATGACATTTTGTGCACATTTTTCCAAACGCTGGGCATTGTTTTAACTGGTGTTTGTAACCACAGCATTTACAATTAAAAATTCCTTCCTCTGATTGCTTTTCATTTCTGTTCTGCCCATGTTGTTTCCCCTTGTAGAACACAGCACCGACAGCAGTACTTACTACAATCGCATCATTATTGATTTCACTGAAAGCCTTCGCATGCTTTTGAGCTAGCTCGCTGGCTTGGCATATTGTCACAGCATTTTCCAATGTTAGTTCGGTTTCTCTCAACAGACGTTCCCTGACCTTTTTATCATGAATAACAAACACAATTTGGTCACAAATCATGGATGCTTTCAGCTCAGAGAAATTACATGTCTGTGCTTTCAGTTTCAGATCAGTCAAAAAGCTATCAAAAGTCTCATTTTGCTGCTGTGTCCGAGAACGGAAGATGTACCTCTCATAGGTTTCATTCTTTTTGGGAGAACAATGTGTATCAAACTTCTTTTGCACATCGTCTAATTTTTCTCTGTTCTCCTCTGGATTAAATGCAAATGTATTAAATACCTCTCTCACCTGTGGGCCTGCAACCGTGAGCAGCAACGTTATTTTCCTTGTGTCTGGCTTCGTACCGTACCCGATGGCAGCAATGTAGAGTTCGAATTGTTGTTTAAAAGTCTGCCAATTGTAGTCGACATTTCCTGTGAGTTTCAAATGCTCTGGTGGCGTCAAATTCTCCATGTCGTGTTGCACAACATTCAGCAGATCTTACCAATCCTGTTACCATGTTATGTTCATTAATAACTAGTCATTTTTATTAAGAACAGCTAGCTTTTGCTAGACACTTTATTGAGCACATGTGGACTAGGTACAGTATCGGTAGAGGCCTCCATCTTGACTGCTGCCTTGTGGGTAGCCTAGTGCATCGTGGGTAGCCCACTCTTATATACATACAGCTCCACCTAGTGTACCATTCCAGAATGACAGGTTACTGATCATTACATGCACTACTCACTCCCTAAGATCTTGCACTATGTATAGCCATTTTCCCTAACAGTACTGACATGCATGCACAATCTTAAAACCCCTTCCTCCACTTTAGCAGGGTAATACATCAGCTCTTACATCAGTCATTCACCTAATTCACTCAATCTTGCTTTAGGAGAAACTTACTCACAATTTCTGTGTGAGGCAGAGACCGGAGGAGACACCCCAACAATCAGGAGCTCACCCCTTTCAAGAGCAGGCCACAGAGCTACCAGGGAGGCACTCTGCTGTAGCTATGGGAGGTCGGTGACACAGAGCTGGTGCCAGGTTAGTGACTGGAAGCGTACACAGTCTCCGTGCAGCCCTGTGAAACAGTAAAGTGCCACAAGCTTCCACACCCTTCTGTCTCTTTAATCCCAAGGGATAATGCTCACCCGTTCATAGCTTGTAGCCTTCTTTCCTGTAGATCTGCAACAGTAACAGGAGCTGAGGATGAGGAAAATGATGAGGAGGAAAAGAAAGGAACAGGAAGACAACTATGAGGATGATAAAGGCGAGGAAGATGATGATGAAGAGGGTGGGTCAAAGTCAAGCCCACCCATGAGTTTCTGGACCAAGACCCTGGCCTATGCCACAACCCCCTTAATCTCATCTCCCTGCATCACTTGCTTTTTTCCTATCATGCATAAGCTCAGATACTTTCAGTGGGGGGAGGGGGCGGCGGGGGTGGCGGTGGGGGAAGAGGGTGGGTGGACTTAGGTAGCATTAGTGAGGATGTGACAATGGGTGATTCACAGAGCACGAAGGGTGGGGGTTGGGTGAGAATGTGCCATTTTCCCAGCTGAGGCAGCAGAGAAGGTGTCCCATGGATTCAAAGTTATGGAACCCAGAACTCATGAGCTCTTGCCTGAATAGAAGGATGTTTGAAGAACACCAAACCTATGTGCAAGCTCTGAGGTCGGTCTCCAAGGATCTGCGGCAACTGACAGCTGTGACTTTACAATCTACAGCCCTAATATGTGGAAACATCAAGGAGGCATTTCTTCATTGCACGTATCAACAGAGTATGTGGTAACTTCGTTGGTATCTGCAGCAGTCCCCCACTTCCACGGAAGCACAGATTGCAGCTCTGGTGGCAGTAGGGGACAGATTACAGAGGGCCTGGCGTACCAGCTCCTCGACCCTGGGCTTGGTCATCTGCCTGGACTGCTATCTGTGGCTATGAGGGTGATAACCACACTAACCTTTATGGCACCAGGCCATTTCAGGCAGCCACAGAGGATCTCTGTAATATAGGCCAGGGTGCAGAATGGATAGGTATTCATCAAATGACTAATACACTTTTCAGGTGTGCTGGGGATGTCATGCAGTTTGGCATCATAGCAATCAGCAGTGAGATAGGGCCATCTACTTCTATGGGATGGCTGGCTTTTCCAAGGTCCAGGGTGTATTAGATGGCATCATGTGGCTTTTTGAACAGCAGAGCACTGCAATGAGGTACATGCATCTACCAGAGTGGTCATTGAGAGGGCCATCAGAGTCTTACATACAAGCATACGAAAAAGACAGACAGAAAATGACAAGCTGCTTCACTGAGTCTGTCCCATTCAGCCCAATTGCAGCTCAGCAACATGACCCCAATACTCCCCACCTACCAGCAGCCATGTAATCTTCTGAGAGAGGCAAAAAAATGATTTACATTGTCTAAATTCCAGGAAGATCCTTGCGCAGTGAGCTGTTTTGGCAGAGGATAGTGCTTAATGTGGTCCAGTCAGATTTGGCAATGAATGGCTAAACCAGTTGTGTGCCATAAACATTTGAATCTGCGTCCCTTCAATTCAATTTTTTTATTTGTCATATATGCAGCAAACGTGTGTACTGCACAATGAAATGTGGACTTAAAGGAGTGAAAACAAGAGTCATACCAAGGGGGACAACCAGGGTGGGAGAGTGTGAAGTTTTAATGAGGACAAGGGCATCAAAGGTGGAGGTTAGAGTGTGATTGATTAGATCGGTAGTTGCAAAAATATTGTGACGATGGAGGGCCAAAAGGTAGACAGTTGGGAGTTTGAAAGTACCGTTGTAAGTGACTTGGAGGAAGAGTTTCTTTCAGAGAGAGGTGGAAGGAAAGGGGTTGGAACAGGGAAGGGGGACGTGAGTGGAGAAGAATACAAGGAAGTGATCAGAGATGACCTTTTCTGTGATTGAGATGGTGGGAATAGAGCAGCCATGTGAGAGGGCAAGGTCGAGTGGGTGGCTGTGAATATGGGTAGGAGAGTTTACATGGAGGGAGAAGTTAAGGGGGGACTGGAGGGCAGTGAACACAGAGGAGAGAGAGCATGATGAGTTGAGATGTAGGTTGAAATTACCAAGGGCGAGAAGTTGCTCAGCGCAGAGGTTGAGAGAGGAAAGCAGTGAAGATATCTCAGTGAGAAACTTGCCGTGGGGCTTGGGTGGGCAATAGAGAATGAAAATTTTTAGGGAGAGACGAGATGGGTGGAACAAGATGAGGTGCTAAAAGGAGGAGAAGGTGCCAGAGGAGTAGGAGGACAGGCCAAGTTGAGAATTGGTGATAAAAGCCACACCACCACTGCAGGTAATGGAAGATATAGCCAGGTGGGGAGGCTTCAGAAAGGGGGAAGTTGTCTTCACCCATCAGCTTAGTTTCCATCAAGGCCATGATATCAATGCACTCATCTACAATATGGTCATGGATGGCAAGGGCCTTATTCGCAAGCGAACAGACATCCTGGAGGGAAATATGGAGAGGGGCAGTGATTGTTGATCCGCTGGCAGAGTGCACAAGGTCAGCGGTGGGACCAGTGAATGGGACAGGAAGGAGGTTGACAGGATTAGCCCCCAGCAGGAGCACTAAGTGGGAAGGCTGGTGAGAGAGTAGGATGGGGCAGTTGGGCTTGCTCCTGGAGAATACCGGAAGAGGCATAGAGGGAATCTGTGGAATTATCCAACAGGGAGTCAAGCCTGTGATGACAGCAGGAGAATAGGAAGATCGAGGAATAGTGAAGGTTTGGGGCAGTGATTTTGGGGGAGCAAAATACCCAAGGGGGGAGAAATGAAAGGAGGCATAAATGTGAAACACGGAAGCGAGGAGATAGGAGACAAGTGCTCAAAAGTGGTAAAACAGAAGAGAAAGAAAAAGAAAGATGCAAGTAAAAGTCTCGGGTTCAGAGCGACAGCTAAAATGCATCGCAGATGGACACAGGGAAGTTAGAATACTCTTTCCAGTTTTGGTCTCCTCATGTGGTGGGGAATATTGAGGCTCTTGAAAGGATGCTGAGGGGATTCACAAGATTCATAAAGCTGGGTGGGAGGGTATGCTGTGAGGAGGATGTCGTGAAACTCCAGTACGATTTGGACAGGTTGGGTGTTTGGGCAGATACATGGCAAATGCACTATAATGTAGATAAATGTGAGGTTATCCACTTTGGTGGCAAAAACAGGAAGGCAGATTATTTTTTGAATGGCAATAGATTGGGAGAAGGGGAAGTGCAAAGAGACCTGGGTGTTCTTGTGCACCAGTCGCTGAAGGTAAGCATGTAGGTGCAGCAGGCAGTTAAGAAGGCAAATGGTATGTTGGCCTTCGTAGCAAGAGGGTTCGAGTACAGGAACAAGGATGTCTTGCTGCAGTTGTACAGGGCCTTGGTGGGACCACACCTTGAGTATTGTGTGCAGTTTTGGTCACCTTATCTGAGGAAGGAAATTCTTGCCATGGAAGGAGTGCAGCGAAGATTCACCAGGCTGATACCTAGGATGGCAGGAATGACGTATGAGGAGAGATTGTGTCGATTGGGCTTATACTCACTGGAGTTTAGAAGATTGAAAGGGGATCTCATCGAAACCTATAAAATTCTGTCAGGCCTGGACAGACTAGATGCAGGAAGGATGTTTCTGATGGCCGGGGAGTCCAGAACCAGGGGTCATCGTCTAAGGATAAGGGGTAAGCCATTTAGGACTGAAATGAGGAGGAATTTCTTCACCCAGAGAGTGGTGAACCTGTGGAATTCTCTGCCACAGAGGGCGGTGGAGGCCAGTTCATTAAATATATTCAAGAAGGAGTTGGATATATATCTTAAGGCTAAAGGGATCAAGGGATATGGGGAGAAGGCAGGGACAGGGTACTGAATTTGGATGATCAGCCATGATCTCACTGAATGGCGGAGCAGGCTCGAAGGGCCGAATGGCCTACTCCTGCTCCTATCTTCTATGTTTCTATTAACTCCCAGGCTGAAACACCTTAGTTACCCAGATAGGCTCAAAGAGTTGTGACTCTATACTTTAGAGAAGCATAAACTTAAGGGTGATTTGATCAAGGATAATATAACAATGAAGGGACTAGATTGTGTTTATGTGGGCCAGTTATTTCAACTGAATAGGTTAAGGAAGACCAGAGATCATACTTATAAGTTACACAAAGGCAGAACTAGTTGTTAAGCAGTTCTCTTCCCAGAGTTTAGTGGGCCTGTGGAACAGGCTGCCGGCTCATGCGGTGAACGCTGATTCACTGAATTCCTTCAAGCAAGAGCTGGACCTGTTTCTGGCTTGGGAGGAGATCACCTCGTACAAGAGGTAGGTGTCCTAGAAACATAGAAGATAGGAGCAGGAGTAGGCCATTCGGCCCCTCGAGCCTGCTCTGCCATTTAATGAGATCATGGCTGATCATCCAAATTCAGTATCCTGTCCCTGCTTTCTCCCTATATCCCTTGATCCCTTTAGCCTTAAGAAATATATTTAACTCCTTCTTGAATATATTTAATGAATTGGCCTCTACTGCCTTTTGTGATAGAGAATTCCACAGGTTCACCACTCTCTGGCTGAAGAAATTCTTCCTTATCTCTGTCCTGAATGGCTTACCCTTTATCTTTAGTCTGTGACCCCTGGTTCTGGACTCCCCCGCCATCGGGAACATCCTTCCTGCATCTAGTCTGTCTAGTCCTGTTAGAATTTTATAAGTTTCAATTAGATCCCCCCTCATTCTTCTAAACTCCAGCGAATATAAGCCCAATCGACTCAATCTCTCCTCATACGTCATTCCTGCCATCCCAGGTATCAGTCTGGTGAATCTTCGTTGCACTCCCTCCATGGCAAGAACATCCTTCCTCAGATAAGGCGACCAAAACTGCACACAATACTCAAGGTTTTGTCTCACCAAGGCCCTGTACAACTGCAGGGCCTTGGTACTCATCAAGGACAGAGAGGCAGTCAGTGCCCGCTGGAAGGAGCACTTTGAAGATCTCCTTAACCGGGACTCTGTCTTCGACGCGAGTGTCCTCAACTCCATCCCGCAACATGCTACCCACCACCATCTCAGCACAACCCTAGCCCAGCATGAGGTTGAAAAGGCTATCCGACAACTGAAGAACAACAAGGCCTCAGGAGCAGATGGAATCCCCACCGAGGCACTAAAGCATGATGGAGAAGCACTACTGGCATGAATTCATGAACTCATTTCTCTTATCTGGAAAGAGGAGAGCATGCCAGGGGATCTCAGAGATGCCGTAATTGTGACCATCTTCAAGAAAGGTGACAAGTCCAATTGCGGTAATTACAGAGGAGTTTTCCTGCTGTCTGCCACAGGGAAAGTCATCGCAAGAATCCTCCTCAAGCGCCTTCTCCCAGTGGCCGAAGAGCTCCTCCCAGAGTCACAATGCGGATTCCACCCACTAAGGGGCACAATGGACATGATCTTCACGCACGTCAATTACAAGAGAAATGCAGGGAACAGCACCAACCGCTGTACATGGCCTTCTTTGATCTCACAAAGGCCTTTGACACTGTCAACCATGAGGGATTATGGCGCGTCCTCCTCAAATTCGGCTGCCCTCAAAAGTTTGTTACCATCCTCCGCCTGCTTCACGATGACATGCAAGCCGTGATCCTGACCAATGGTTCCACCACAGACCCAATTCACGTACAAACTGGGGTCAAGCAAGGCTGTGTCATTGCACCAACACTCTTCTCGATCTTCCTTGCTGCAATGCTCCATCTCACCCTCAGTAAGCTCTCCACTGGAGTGGAGCTAATTTACAGAAAAAACGGAAAAACTGTTCAACCTTCGTCGCCTCCAGTCCAGATCCAAGGTCATCCCCTCCTCTGTCGTCGAATTACAGTGTGTAGATGATGCTTGCGTCTGCGCTCACTCGGAGGTCGAACTCCAAACTGTTGTGTCCGTGTATAATACGACACAGACTGCAGGAGAACGGTAACAACAGGTGTTTACTCAACGTGGCTCACAGTGGAACTGATCTGTACAGATTACTACTCAGTGCTATATACAGGTGTGGTCACTGCCGGTACTGCAGTATACATGAGCTGTAAAAGATAGTTCCCCTTCAAGGTATATACATTACACAAACCATCGTCAACACCTTCACTGAAGCGTACGAGAGGATGGGCCTTACACTAAACATCCGTAAGACAAAGGTCTTCTACCAACCTGCCCCCGCCACACAGTACTGCCCCCCCCCAACCCCGATTATCAAAATCCACGACAAGGCCTTGGACACGTGGACCACTTTCTATACCTTGGAAGCCTACTGTCAACAAGGGCAGACATCAATGAAGAAGTCCAACACCGCCTTCAGTGTGCCAGTGCAGCCTTCGGTCGCCTGAGGAAGAGAGTGTTTGCAGACCAGGACCTCAAACCCAGCACTAAGCTCATGGTCTACAGAGCAGCAGTGATACCCGCCCTGCTGTATGCCTCAGAGACATGGACCATGTACAGCAGGCACCTCAAAGCACTGGAGAGGTACCACCAACACTGCAAATCCATTGGCAGGATAGGCGCACCAACGTCAGTGTTCTTGCTCCAGCCAACATCCCCAGTATCGAAGCATTGACCACGCTCGATCAGCTCCGATGGACGGGTCACATCGTCCGCATGCCCGATACAGGATTCCCAAAACAAGCGCTCTACTCGGAGCTCCGACATGGCAAGAGAGCCCCAAGTGAGCAGAGGAAATGCTTCAAGGACACCCTCAAAGCCTCCTTGAAAAAGTGTAACATCCCCACCGACACCTGGGAATCTCTGGCCCAAGACCGCACAAAGTGGAGGAGAAGTATCCGGGAAGGCGCCGAACACCTCGAGTCTCTTCGCCGGGAGCAAGCGGAAGCCAAGCGCAGGCAGCACAAGGAGCACACATCAACCCAAGCACCCCACCCAGCCACCCACCCCTTCAACCACCATCTGTCCCACCTGTGACAGAGTCTGTAGGTCCCGCATTAGACTCATCAGTCACCTGCAAACTCATTTTTAATGTGGAAGCAAGTCATCCTCGGTTACCGAGGGACTGCCTATGAAGAAGAAATACAACTGCAGCAAGACATCCTTGCTCCTGTACTCGAATACTCTCGCTATGAAGGCCAACATACCGTTTGCCTTCTTAACTGCCTGCTGCACCTGCATGCTTATCTTCAGCGACTGGTGCACAAGGACACCCAGGTCTCGCTGCACTTCCCCTTCTCCCAATCTATTGCCGTTCAGATAATAATCTGCCTTCCTGTTTTTGCCACCAAAGTGGATAACCTCGCATTTATCCACATTATACTGCATCTGCCATGCATCTGCCCAATCACCCAACCTGTCCAAATCATACTGGAGTTTCTCGGCATCCTCCTCACAGCACACACGCCCACCCAGCTTTGTGTCATCTGCAAACTTGGAGATATTACATCTAGTTCCCTTGTCTAGATCATTAATATATATTGTGAATAGCTGGAGTCCTAGCACCAATCCCTGCGGTACCCCACTAGTCACTGCCTGCCACTCGGAAAAAGACCCGTTTATTCCTATAATATATATTGGGGTCTATGTGATATCCTGGAGTAGTTTTGAAGGACTTTGGACTTCTGATACTTGTTTTAAAGAAGACTAAAACCCTTGCTTCCTTGGTAAAGCACACAGCTGTCGGCCCCCATTGTCCAGGATGCTGAAAGAGGGAAATGTTTGTGTTAGCCAGATGAAAAGAAGTCTTCATAAGATTATACCTGGAGTAACTGATAAAAAGAAACAGATTTGCAGAGATGAGGAGGCAAGGCCAGAAAACTGATGAGATTCTTTGATGTTTGATAATTAAACAGCAGATTCTGGAGAGGATGCCATATAAAACAACTCATTCTACAAGGGTTTTCAGGAGAACTACGGACACCGTCAGAATCAGACACCGCAGGAAAAGGACCTTTTCTCCCAAGACACAGAATCTGATCAATTCTTTGTCTTGAGTTGTCCTCGCTACAATAAAGGTTGTATGAAAAGTTACTACTTTCTTTCTGGTACAAACTGTCGGTGGTATGTCAAATTAAATTCTTTAAAGTTAGAAAATATCTCGACTGTCTCGCTTGATTTTTTAGCCTTTTGTATTCTGAACAAGAGAAAAAAGTAATCTTACTGTTTCGATCATCTAAAGCGATCGGAGAGGAATTTTCCAGATATTTTCACTAATTGACCAGATTTTTATCTGTTTTTTGCCTCTCCCAAGAGATTACATGACTCCAGGTGAGTGGGGAGTGTCTGTATTGTGATGCAGTAGCCATCACAACTATATGGGGCAGGCTATATGGACCAGGGCAAGTGGGTCTTTTCCTGTCTGCCATTTCTGTATGCCTATTACAGTATTGTAACTTAATATGTGCAAGGAGGCTTTTACCGCTGGCCTTCAGGTCTTGGGATCTGTTTGGAGAGAATGATGGGAACTGACTTCTGAGAGCTTCAGGGCATACAAATCTTAGGGTCTACAGGATCTAACTGACTTCCTGGTGATCAGTGGTCACTCGATCCAGGACCCAGCACACGTGGCCTAGCTAGAATCTGCCTTCATGATGTTGTCAGCTCATGTGACCTTTCTAGCCTGCCCGCTCAGATGTCTATTTATGTAGGTGTTGGAGTACAGGACCAGGCTGCTTATATACCTGCAATGGCAACGCAGCTTACTGGACTAAGAAGCTCTGAGATGAGGACCACCTTAGTCCCAAGAGGCTCATGACACCACAGCACAGCCAAGCACCTCTGGCATCGCTGGTGCTCAAGTTACAGCACCAAAATAAGCTTATGAACAGCACAGAGAGGCACCAGATTAGACATGGTAGTAAAAAGAAACACTCCCTGTAAATACATATATATGCTCAGTATTACATAGTACTACACAGAATGTACAGCACAGAAACAGGCCATTTGGTCCAACTGTTCTATGTCGGTGTTTATACTCCACACAAGCCTCCTCCCATCGCTCTTTATTTAACCCCATCAGTAAAACCTTCTATTCCTTTCTCACTCATGTATTTATCCAGCTTTCCCTTAAATGCTAAAATTCCCTTGATGCTATTCACCTCAACTATCCTTGTGGTACAAAGTTCCACATTCTAACCACTCTGTAATACCACTTTGTGATAAGAAATATGTCTGCTGTTGGTTTGGTTTTAGCATTTTTAGGTCAGTTTACAATTGAAAATAGAGTTCTTTTTATGCCTCCTTACTGAACCGTTCTCAAACAGATCTGTTCTAAAATATTCTCCAGGGAGTGGTGTAGTCTGTATATGCTGGTGGAACGGTCCCTCCTAGTTGGTGTAGCCTTACCCTGTTGCCTCTGTCATTTCCTCTTCTTTCTGATCCTGTTCTGCCTCCATTATAAGGACATATGTGGGAATGCCCATAGTGAACTCCATGGTAAGGACTCCATGACATAAGGATGGGAAGTAAAAGATTGCCCTGCCTGAAACTGTTGAAAGGTAGCTGATAGAATCCTTTCATTGGGGGCAGATCTGAGAAAAAGCTCTTTCCAATCACTTGAATCAACATTTGTGGACATTCAAAAGCTGTGAACTCAACCATTTTCTGGTTTAGCAAGCCATGCAGGTAACTTTTTTATGAGTTTAAGTCAGTCAATTCTGCTGTAAATGTTGGAGTGACTGGGATAGCAGCTTTTGCCTTCGTCATCCTGTTATTTACATGCGTTTACCACTTTAGGGGTGGGTGCATCTTCTGCCAGCACCCAGTTCTAACGGAATTTATCGTGTATTTTAAAAGGGGTGTAACTGCAGCATATGTGACTTATGCCCCAAACACTGGAACTACACTACATTTACCTGAGAAAAACTGCAATTTCAAGCCCCCAGTATCAGCATCAAACACACTCGAATCAGATATGGCATGGATTAGATGCTTATTCTCCCCCAGCTTCAGAAGCAGAATCTTACTGCACCAATGTGACATTTTCCACTTCTCACCCCAACTTCTTTGAACAAGGTTAACAATTTCGTAACAGTTTTTTACAGTGCAATCTTGTCCACTAGGAAAAGCATCGAGACTGACCGAACATATTTTCAGATTCGGGCCCGACAGCCAACATACAGAGGAGACTTGCACCCCATCAATCTGAGCTGGTTTGGAACCCAACTCTCTAGGGTAGAAGGTCCCTGTCTAACCCACTGTATCATCTGGCTTCCCAGTATAAAGATTTTTAATGTAATGTACTCTTTAATAGTTTCCAATAGTTAACAGCTTCGAACAAAAACTACTGCATTAAATCGGAGAAAGTATTCTCTCCTTTCTCTGATTTATTGTTGTCATGTATATGTTTCAGCACAAGTGCAGTTGTAGAAACTTGTTTCATGTTTCATTTTTTAATCATTGCAGCTTTAAGGGGTACAACTATACTGTGATCCTCAAATGTTGTAATAAAAATCCCATACTTTATCACCAGCGAGGAGCAGCATGCAAAGTTTGAAAAATGACTTTACATGTTGCTATCCTGTAAAGTTTATTCAAAGGTGTAGTTTTAATTTATAGAAACCAAAGTGATCTGACATTCCAATATATTTTATCTTATTGCCTTAAGCAGACCGCAGAGTGTAGAATATTGAATGAAGTGGTGTTGGCAGATCTCTCTTCTTGGGTATTTAATGTTTTGAACAAATTCCCAAATAGACCAGTCAGTTCATTTATATGTTCACTAGCTGGAATGCCCGGCGGTGCCGAGGGTTTTTTGAGGGCATGTTGTTATGAAAAAAGTACAAATAATTTTTATATATATAAATGAGTTTGTCTGTCTGTCTGTGTGGGAAGGAGAGAGAGAGAGAGGGAAAGAGAGAGAGAGAGAGGGAAAGAGAGAGGGGGAAGGATAGAGAAAGGGGGAAGGAGAGAGAGAGAGAGGGAAGGAGAGAGAGAGTGAGAGGGAAGGAGAGAGAAAGGGGTAAGGAGAGAGAGAGAGGGAAGGAGAGAGAGAGTGAGAGGGAAGGAGAGAGAGAGAGGGAAGGAGAGAGAGAGAGGGAAGGAGAGAGAGAGGGAGAGGGAAGGAGAGAGAAAGAGGGAAGGAGAGAGAGACAGAGGCAGAGAGGGAAGGAGAGAGAGAGAGAGGGAAGGAGAGAGAGAGAGAGGGAGGGAAGGAGAGAGAGAGAGAGAGAGGGAAGGAGAGAGAGAGAGAGGGAAGGAGAGAGAGAGAGGGAAGGAGAGAGAGACAGAGACAGAGAGGGAAGGAGAGAGAGAGAGAGGGAAGGAGAGAGAGAGAGAGGGAAGGAGAGAGAGAGAGAGGGAGGGAAGGAGAGAGAGAGAGAGAGGGAAGGAGAGAGAGAGAGAGAGAGGGAAGGAGAGAGAGAGAGAGAGAAGGAGAGAGAGAGAGAGAGAGAGGGAAGGAGAGAGAGACAGAGAGAGACAGAGAGGGAAGGAGAGAGAGAGACAGAGAGGGAAGGAGAGAGAGAGAGAGAGGAAGGAGAGAGAGAGAGGGAAGGAGAGAGAGACAGAGGGAAGGAGAGAGAGACAGAGAGAGAGAGGGAAGGAGAGAGAGGGGTGGGGAAGGGGTGGGGGGGTGAAAGGGGGGGAAAGGGGTGGGGGGAAAGGGGTGGGGGGAAAGGGGTGGGAAGGGGTGTTGGGGGGGAAAGGGGGGTGTGTGGGGGGAAAGGGGGGGTGGGGGGAGGAAAGGGGGCTCAGGCTCGGGCTCAATACAGTTCACAACTGAATAGCCTGATGACACTCAATGTCAAGGCTGACACGTGAAGTAGAGCCACTTCATTGCAGCACTGAGAGTGCCTATGGATCTGTGCTCCAGCAGGAGTTAGTGCCTTCAGGAGAGTAAAAGGAGAAAATTGGGGAAACAAATCCCAATTTTGAGAAGAATTGGAATTAATGAAGACACACGTCAAGATTATTTTAACTGGCTCCTTGATAGGCCCAATTTTTCTTGTAATTAGGGTCTGTGGAAACAGAGTCTGGTTTTAACTTATGAAAATGTTTTTCTCAAAAATTAGAAAAATCCAACAATAATATCTTCAAATAAGAAATATTCTTAAGGAACACAGTTATCTTTGACTGGATTCATGAACTCAGACGCTGTCCAAGCATAATTCCAATAGAAGCTTGCAGTCCTCCCTCCCCCCACCCCAATCACTCCTTTTGTGTAGAATCTCTGATCCAAACACAACACTTAAATACAAAACCTCGACTTGGGATAAACTGTTTCCCCAATTATCTGGATTTTAATGCACAGCGCCATGGTGCGGCGGCCCGAGCAAGATCGAGCCCGGGCGCCGGTCGGTGCAGCCCCGCAGCGGAGCAGAGGCTCCAGCACCCGGCACCACTCGGGCTCGGAGGCGGGCAGCCGGCGCCGGCACAGCCGCTCGAAATGACTGTCAAAGTAGATGAGCCTCTGGGCGAAGGGCAGCGACCACAGCCTCGAGCAGCAGCTCCTTCCCCGCCAGCCCATCATCGCTGCTCCTACTTCCACGAGGCCGGGGTGACAGGAGAGAGGGGAGAAAGCGGCGGAGACCCCATGGGTGGCGTAGCGCCTGAGGCCCGGCCCAAGTCACCCGAGCTGAGCTCCCGCTCCCTCTGACCCGAAGAGCTCGGCAGTGACATCCTGCAGAGAGGAGAGGCCCGGGTGACAGGAGAGAGGGGAGAAAGCGGAGAGAAGGAGGAGGCCAGCCTTTGCCAAGATGGCGGCGATGGCGGGCCGCTGGTTTGGAATCGGGCCCAGCGGGACGGGCGGTGCCTAGCTCGGGCGTAGCTGGCGAGGAGAGGCCGAAGCTTCGAGGCCTGAGGCCTGCAGGCAGCTCATCCACCGTGGATGCAAACAACCCGTGAGCGGCGAGGCCGGGGTGACAGGAGAGAGGGGAGAAAGCGGAGAGAAGGAGGAGGGTGAGGGTGGGACTGGGGGCCCATGGTCGGACAGAGGCAGAGTTGCTCCATCACAAACAACAATGGCCGCCGCTTGCTTTTCAGTTTGAAGGATTAGGCCCCACCCACACATGCCATGAAATGCCCCCCATCATGCAGCACGGTCCCCCCCATAGGATTGGTCAACCTTCACGTCACTCAACGATAATGAGCAGTAGGATTGGTCAACCGCTAATGAGAGGAATTTTGCTGTTTTTTGTATACTGTCCGAACAATTTTTGTCTCACCAAAAAGTAAATATGCCTAGGACACCCTCCTAATCATAACCTTTCTTTTGATGTAACATATGTGTAGGTACGCTCTATAACTTTTGAGTGATGCCCGGACAGACGGACAGACAGACAGACAGACACCACTATCCTTTTATATATATAAAATAATAACCAGCTGGAGTGCCTGGCGGTGCCGAGGCTTTTTCGAGGGCATGTTGTTGTTGGAAGAGAGAGAGAGAGAGAGCACGACTGGGGGGAAGAGAGAGCGCGACTGGGGGGGAAGAGAGAGCGACTGGGGGGGAAGAGAGAGAGCGACTGGGGGGGAAGAGAGCGAGCGACTGGGGGGGAAGAGAGAGCGCGACTGGGGGGGAAGAGAAAGAGCGACTGGGGGTGAAGAGAGAGAGCGACTGGGGGGGAAGAGAGAGAGCGACTGGGGGGGAAGAGAGAGAGCGACTGGGAAGGGGGAAAGGAGGGGGAAAGAGGGGGGAAGGGGGGGAGGAGGAGGGGGGGAAGGTGGAGGGAAGGAGGGGGGAAGGAGGGGGAGAAGGGGGGGAAGGAGGGGAGAGAGAGCATGACTGGGGGAAGGGGAAGGGGGAGGGGGGAAGGGGAGGTGGGGAAGGGGAGGGGGAGGGGGAGGGGAAGGAGAGGTGGAGGGGAGGGAGAGGGGAAGGGGGAGGCGAGGGGGGAGGAAGGGGAGGGGGGGAGGAGGGGGGAGGGAGGGGAGGGGGGAGGAAGGGGAGGGGGGAGGGAGGGGAGGGGGGAGGAAGGGGAGGGGGGTAGGAAGGGGAGGGGGGAAGGGGGGAGGAAGGGGGGGAGGGGGAGGGGAGGGAGGGAAGGGGAGGGGAGGGGGGAGCGGGAGAGGAGGGGAGGGGGAGAGGGGAGGGGAGGGGGAGAGGGGAGGGGTGGAGGAGAGGGGAGGGGTGGGGGAGAGGGGAGGGGTGGAGGAGGTGGGGGAAGGAGGGGGGGAGAAAGGGAGTGGGGGAGCCAGCAGACCATCTCCCCACTGCCGGCGATGGCTCCGCTGAGCTCCGTGCCGCCCCACGCACTGACATGCCGAGCGCAGCGCCCCGGTGAGCCCGAGCCCCGCCCTCCCGAGACCGGGCCTGAGATGGCCGATTGCGGCTGATCGGGCCCGGTTGCCTTGGTAACTGATGCGCCATCAATTACTCAAAAGACTGAGGTTAAGCGAGTAACAACCAGGCTTTTATTAACTAAAGAATGAAGGTCTTGTCTCGAGTGGTCGACCCGTCCAGAATACTAAGGGACTGGGAGGTAGTCACTTAGATACCTGGAATAGTGGGAGGAGTCAGCCGAGGCATGTCCAGACCTGTACCTAGTGGAATACACATACACATACAGACAGGTATACAATGGTTTACAACATTCACCCCTTGTTTAAAAATGAGTCCGGCGGGGTGAAGTGTATTTAAAAGTTCGTGTATTGGAGTCTCTCCGGAGGTCTTGTCTGCCGCTGTGATCGACGTGGCGACGGCAGAGGTGGTGGAGCTTCCGGCGTCGCGTCCCGTGTAGGCTGGGGCCCTGGAGTGTAGTCCTCGTGGGTGACGGTCCAAGGCGAGCCGGCTGCTGGGGTTGGATATCGGGTCGTGGGGGGGGTGGTAATGGGTAGTGGGTTACAGCGGTCCCCAAGGGTGCGAGGTCTCGTATGGAGACTGTGTCCTCCCGTCCTACAGCGGTTCCCAAGGGTGCGAGGTCTCGTATGGAGACTGTGTCCTCCCGCCCGTCCGGGTACGCAATGTAAGCGTACTGGGGGTTGGCGTGGAGGAGGTCGACCCTCTCGACCAGGGGGTCCGTTTTATTGGCCCTCACGTGTCTTCTCAGTAGTACCGGCCCTGGGGACGTCAGCCATGGCGGGTAACGATGTCCCCGATGTGGACTTCCTTGGGAAGACAAACATTTTCTCGTGGGGGGTGGCATTGGTGGCAGTGCAGAGCAGTGACCGAATCGAGTGGAGCGCATCGGGCCCCGGTCGCTATGGATATAGCTGGGGAAACCGAACAGGGTGAAGAGGCTGTTCAGAGATTTAATGACCATGGCACTGGTCATGTCCGAGCAGGGGATAGCGAACGGGAAACGGGAGTACTCGTCAATGATGTTGAGGAAGTACACATTGCGGTCGGAGGAGGGGAGAGGCCCTTTAAAATTGACGCTCAGGCGTTCGAAAGGGCGGGTGGCTTTTATCAGGTGGGCTCTGTCTGGTCTATAAAAGTGCGGTTTGCACTTAGCGCAGACTTGGCAGTTCTTGGTCATGGTCCTGACCTCCTCGATGGAGTAAGGCAGGTTGCGGGCCTTGATGAAGTGGAAGAACCTGGTGACCCCCGGGTGGCAGAGGTCATTGTGGAGGGCCCTCAGCCTATCGATCTGCGCGCTGGCACAGGTGCCACGCGATAGGGCATCTGGGGGTTCATTGAGCTTCCCAGGCCGGTACAAGATCTCGTAGTTGTAGGTGGAAAGTTCGATTCTCCACCTCAAGATCTTGTCATTTTTGATTTTGCCCCTCTGCTTGTTGTTGAACATAAAAGCAACTGAACGCTGGTCAGTGAGCAGGGTAAATCGTTTTCCGGCCAGTTAGTGCCTCCAATGACGCACAGCCTCCACAATAGCCTGGGCCTCCTTCTCGACCGCGGAGTGTCTGGTCTCCGGGCCCTGGAGGGTTCGTGAGAAGAATGCCACAGGTCTCCCCGCCTGATTAAGGGTGGCGGCCAGGGCGAAGTCGGACGCATCGCTTTCCACCTGGAAGGGGATGGATTCATCCACTGCATGCATGGTGGCTTTGGCAATGTCCTCCTTGATACGGTGGAAGGCCAAGCGGGCCTCTGCCGTCAGGGGAAAAGAGGTGGATTTGATCAGCGGACGGGCTTTGTCTGCATAGTAGGGGACCCACTGGGCGTAGTAGGAAAAAAACCCTAGGCACCTCTTCAGGGCTTTTAGGCAGTGGGGCAGTGGGAGTTCCATAAGGGGACGCATCCAGTCCGAGTCGGGACCGATGACCCCGTGTTCCATAACACAGCCAAGGATGGCGAGGCGGTCTGTGCGGAATATGCACTTCTCCGTGTTATATGACAGGTTCAGGAGTTGGGTGGTGCGGAGGAATTTCTCGAGGTCTGCGTCATGGTCCTGCAAGTCATGGCCGCAGATGGTCACATTGTCTAGGTAAGGGAAAGTGGCCTGCAGCGCATTTTGATCGACCATCCGGTCCATCTCCCTTTGGAAGACGGAGACCCCATTGGTAACGCCGAAGGGAACCCTAAGGAAGTGATAGAGGCGGCCGTTTGCCTCAAAAGCAGTATACTGGCGGTCTTCAGGGTGGATGGGGAGCTGGTGGTACGCTGATTTCAGGTCAATGGTCGAAAAGACGCGGTACCGCGCGATCTGGTTGACCATGTCAGCTATGCGGGGGAGTGGGTAGGCGTCCAGCAGGGTGTAGCGGTTTATTGTTTGGCTGTAGTCGATGACCAGGCGCTGCTTCTCGCCGGTCTTAACGACCACAACCTGGGCTCGCCAGGGGCTGGTGCTGCCCTCAATAATCCCCTCCTTCAGGAGCCGCTCCACTTCGGTTTTGATGAAAACCCTGTCCCCGGCACTGTATCGCCTGCTCTTTGTGGCGATGGGCTTACAGTCGGGGGTGAGGTTAGCAAACAGTGGAGGGGGGGTGACTCTGAGTGTGGAGAGGTTGCATCTGGTGCGCGGCGGGCAATTTGGAGGCTGCTGGCTGCGGACTGTGAGTGGGGGGAGGGGGCCACCGTATGCCATCGTAACACTTTTGAGGTGGCACTGGAAATCCAACCCCAGTAGGACGGCAGCGCAGAGGTCGGGCAGGACCAGGAGTTTAAAATTATTGAACACAGTCCCGTCTACTGCTAGTGTCACCACGCAGTAGCCGCCAATGTCCGCTGACTGGGACTCGGAGGCCATAGAAATCCGCTGGTGCGCAGGCAGGACTGGGAGAGAGCAACGCCGCACCGTGTCGGGGTGGATGAAGCTCTCTGTGCTCCCGGAGTCAAAAAGGCAGTTTATTGCATGGCCGTTTGCCTTAACGTCCATTTTGGACCGAGCTAGTTGGTGCGGTCTCGTTTGGTCCAGCGTAACAGAGGCCAGCGTAGGGGTCGGTGTGTCGCTGCGGGTATCAGATGGGGGGGGGTTGGCGGTCTGCTGCGTCCCGGCTGGTGTCCAAGATGGCGGCGTCCATGATTCCCATGTGGCTGGAGTCGTCCAAGATGGCTGCTGCTGCGGTGGTTCGCACATGGCTGGGGAGGCCCAAGATGGCGGCCCGCACGGCCCACACGCGGCGCTGTTGGGGGCCCAAGATGGCGGCTCGCCCGGCCCACACGCGGCGCTGCTGGCGTTCGGGGTGGCTTTGGCCTTGCAGACGCTGGCGTAGTGTCCCTTTTTCCCGCAGCCCGAGCAGGTTGCATTCTTCGCCGGGCAGCATGCTCTGGGGTGTTTGGCCTGGCCACAGAAGTAGCATTTCTGGCCTTGGGGTACTGCTGTCTGGCTTTGGGACACTGCTGCGGTAGTTGGGCCGTTGTTGGGCTGTGGCTGGGGTGGCACGGTGCTATGGGGCTGTCCTACCGTGTCCCAGGTTGTCGTTCCCCGCGGCGTCCACGGTGTAGAGGAGTAGGCATCCATGCCCCGGTAGGCTGCGTCCAGCGTTAGAGCGATTTCAGAGGCTTTGTCGAGGGTGAGGTCACTCTGCTCCAGCAGTCGCTGTCGGGTGTAGTTGGACCTGTGGCCCGCTACGAAGGCATCCCGGATCAGTTCCTCCGTGTACTTAGCGGGCATTACCGCCTTACACCCACAGGCCCGGCCAAGCACGGACAGTGCTTGGAGGTATTCCTCAGTCGATTCCCCAGGTTGTTGCTTGCGACTCCCCAGAAGGTGCCTGGCGTATATTTCGTTCACAGGGCGCGTGTACTGGGTCTTGAGGAGCTGGAGGGCGGCTGTGTACGAGGTCGCGTCCCGGGTGACTGAGTACACTCGGTGGTTCACCTTGGAGATCAGGACAGACAGTTTGTCCGCATCCGTTTCGACCGCAGTGGAGGCAGTCAGGAATGTCTCGAAGCACGTGAGCCAGTGAGCAAACTTGTTGGAAGCGTCCGCTTCCCGACTGTCCAGGTCCAGGCATGCTGGTGTGAGGATCTTCTCCATTATAAAAAATTTAGTTAATAAAATTGATGCGCCATCAATTACTCAAAAGACTGAGGTTAAGCGAGTAACAACCAGGCTTTCATTAACTAAAGAATGAAGGTCTTGTCTCGAGTGGTCGACCCGTCCAGAATACTAAGGGACTGGGAGGTAGTCACTTATATACCTGGAATAGTGGGAGGAGTCAGCCGAGGCATGTCCAGACCTGTACCTAGTGGAATACACATACACATACAGACAGGTATACAGTGGTTTACCACAGTAACCCTCCTCCTCTCTCTGCCTCCCAATCTCCGGGCCTGGGCCTGAGACGGCCGATTGCGGCTGGCCGGGCCCAGTTGCCTTGGTAACCCTCCTCCCCTCTCCGCCTCCCGATCTCCGGGCCTGGGCCTGAGATGGCCGATTGCGGCTGGCCGGGCCCGGTTGCCTTGGTAACCCTCCTCCCCTCTCCGCCTCCCGATCTCCGGGCCTGGGCCTGAGCAGCCGATTGCGGCTGGTGAGCCCGGTTGCCGGGGTAACCCTCTCCGCTCCCCTGGGTAACCCTCTCCGCTCCCCCTCCCCTCCCGAGCGCCGCCCCCCACCCCGAATGAAGCGCGAGGAGGTTGCAGTGAGCCCAGCCAGCCTTTACCAAGATGGCTGGCCGCTGGTTCGGAATCGGGCCCAGCGGGGGGGGGGGGAGGTGGGGGGTAAGGGGTGGGAGGAGCTTGCCACAAAACAATTGCCTAGGGTCCAGCATGGCTGGCAACAGACGCCCAGGCTTCGAGGCCTACCTGCAAACATGGGGAAAGGTAGGAAAATTAATGAGATTAGATAAAAGATTTAGAAAGTAATTAACTTTTTTTAAAAACAATATGTGTTTTAAAAGCGACTTTTTTTTTAAAGACGCAGAAAGCGGGAAAAAGAAATGAAAAGTTTGGAATCAAGATGGCGGCGACTCACCTCGGTTCAGAACCATAAGGCCCACCCACACACGCACCGATTGGTCGACCGTCAGGTCACCGAAGCGTAGGATTGGTCAATCGTCCCGGCACTCGAATCTAGGAGGGCTCGCCCGCAAGCGCCAGGAACCCGCCCCCGCCACGCAGCGATTGGTCGACCGTCGGGTCGCTCGACCGTACGATTGGTCGACCTCGACGTCACTCGATGCTAATGAGCGGATAATGAGCGGAATGTTGAACGTTTTTTGGATACCGCGGGCGCAATTTTTGTCTCGCCGAAACGTAAATACACTTATGACGGTTCTGGAATCGTAAGCTTTCTTTCGATGTAACACACGTGTAGGTACGCTCTATAACTTTCGAGTTTATACAATACAGACAGACAGACGGAATGACAGACAGACAGATCGACCACTTTTTATATATATAGATAATAGATGTATAAATTCACTGGTTTGTGTTGGGGCAGCATGATCACAACAGATCACCCCAATGCAAGAATCTGTGTCTTGAGATGGGGGTTCGACTGCATCATCCTCAGTGCTGCACACAGCAACTACAGTTCTCCCCCTCGCCGCTGCCAAGCACATAAAGTGTTGCTGCGCACTTAATGGGCACATTTTCTGCTACTTTACTGAATATCTTTCAGGCAAAGGCATGCATATCTTGGCAGCCGTCCTGTGGTGTACAGCTGTGTTTGGGCAACACAGATATCACAGGAGATACTCGAAGCAGTTGTGAGAAAATGTGTTAAAAATGTTATTGAAGGTTACTTGAAAAATCTAGATTGTTTACATGAATTGCGATTAATTTTCAATAAATTGCTCATTTTGGTTAAAATTGAATGGAAGCATAATAAGGATAATGATCAACTATTCTATGGAATGCTATGTGCTGGTGGGACCATGGAAAGGTCACCTATGGAAAGAACTATCCAACCCTTACCAGTTGCTTTCCACAGGTGACCTTTCCATATCCTGGACTCTTTCTTGATTATCTTTATGATTTGGGGAGAAATACCACAGAGCTTTACCTTCTAGGATAAGTTTAATGTTTGGTTCAGTTATGTTTTAATTTTTTTTTGATAATCCTTCCATAGAAAGGACCAAAAAAAAGGTTTTGTTTTACAACAAAGGGTATTCTCACATGTTTTTAAAAAGGGGCATAAATGAAAGATGGTTAATATGCTAATAGAAACATAGAAACATAGAAGAGAGGAGCAGGAGTAGGCCATTCGGCCCCTCGAGCCTGCTCCGCCATTCAGTGAGATCATGGCTGATCATCCAAACTCAGTACCCTGTCCCTGCTTCCTCCCCATATCCCTTGATCCCTTTAGCCTTAAGAAATATATTTAACTCCTTCTTGAATATATTTAATGAATTGGCCTCAACTGCCTTCTGTGGTAGAGAATTCCACAGGTTCACCACTCTCTGGGTGAAGAAATTCCTCCTCATCTCTGTCGTAAATGGCTTACCCCTTATCCTTAGACTGTGACCCCTGGTTCTGGACTCCCGACCATTGGGAACATCCTTCCTGCATCTAGTCTGTCTGGTCCTGTTAGAATTTTATGGGGGAGAAATTCGGTTGGTAGCGCCACCGATTAACGCCTAAAGAGGCCGAGAAGTGGGGCGCTAGCCAATTTCCGGGCGGGCGCAGGGTGCCTAACGCCTCGCCCCATATTGCCCATGCATTTAGCGCCGGCGCAAACTCGTATTTTATAAGTTTCAATGAGATCCCCTCTCATTCTTCTAAACTCCAGCGAGTATAAGCCCAATCGACCCAATCTCTCCTCATACGTCATTCCTGCCATCCCAGGTATCAGTCTGGTGAATCTTCACTGCACTCCCTCCATGGCAAGAACATCCTTCCTCAGATAAGGTGACCAAAACTGCACACAATACTCAAGGTGTGGTCTCACCAAGGCCCTGTACAACTGCAGCAAGACATCCTTGTTCCTGTACTCAAACCCTCTCGCTACGAAGGCCAACATACCATTTTCCTTCTTAACCGCCTGCTGCACCTGCATGCTTACCTTCAGCGACTGGTGCACAAGGACACCCAGGTCTCACTGCACTTCCCCTTCTCCCAATCTATTGCCGTTCAGATAATAATCTGCCTTCCTGTTTTTGCCACCAAAGTGGATAACCTCGCATTTATCCACATTATACTGCATCTGCCATGCATCTGCCCAATCACCCAACCTGTCCAAATCATACTGGAGTTTCTCGGCATCCTCCTCACAGCACACACACCCACCCAGCTTTGTGTCATCTGCAAACTTGGAGATATTACATCTAGTTCCCTCATCTAGATCATTAATATATATTGTGAACAGCTGGGGTCCTAGGACCGATCCCTGTGGTACCCCACTAGTCACTGCCTGCCACTCGGAAAAAGACCCGTTTATTCCAACTCTTTGCTTCCTGTCTGCCAACCAGTTCTCTGTCCAAGTCAGTACCTTGCCCCCAATCCCATGTGCCTTAACTTTACACGCTAATCTCTTATGCGGGACCTTATCGAAAGCCTTCTGAAAGTCCAAATACACCACATCCGCTGGTTCTCCCTTATCTATCCTCAAAAAATTCCAGTAGATTAGTCAAGCACGATTTACCTTTTGTAAATCTATGTTGACTTTGTCCAATCCTGTCACTGTTTTCCAAGTGTTCTGCTATTACATCTTTTATAATGGACTCTAGCATTTTCCCCACTACCGATGTCAGGCTTACCGGTCTATAATTCCCTGTTTTCTCTCTACCACCTTTTTTGAATAGTGGGGTAACATTAGCTACCCTCCAATACATGGGAACTGTTCCAGAATCTATAGAATTTTGGAAGATGACCAGCAATGCATCTACTATTTCTAGGGCCACTTCCTTAAGTACCCTAGGATGTAGATTATCAGGCCCTGGGGCTTTATCGGCCTTCAATCCCGTCAATTTCCCTAACACCATTTCCCTACAAATACTGATTTCATTCAGTTCCTCCCTCTCATTAGACCCTATGTTCCCCGACATCTCTGGGAGGTTATTTGTGTCCTCCTTTGTGAAGACAGAACCAAAGTATGTATTTAATTGGTGTGCCATTTCTTTGTTCCCCATTATAAATGGGATTTATTTTCCCCAAAGATTAAACAGTAAGCAGTTTGTTAGCTTCTCTCAGTAATCAGGAAATCAGGTAATCAGGAAACACTTCACACTCACTGTGCTGAAAAATCTTGGATCCCTGTCCAATGTGAACAGAGGGAGATAAAACATGGAAACACAGACACGGAAAATCAGCGAGGCTTTTGAAACAAAAAGTTACTAAGCAGTCACGTTCAGCAAAGGCCGAGACTAAGAAGCTAGAAACGTTGGTGGACTGTTAAAAGTGATCTTGTTTAAGTCAAGTAAGACCGTTCACTGAAGTTGGGAAGTGTGGCCTATTTGTTATTTTGTATTATTGTGTAAAGCTAATTTGGTATGATTGAATTAAGTGAGTTCAATCATATCTAATGTCCTGCATGTTCATTTTACTGTGAAATAAAGCAGCACATCAATTCATAATAGGCCTCATCTTATCAAGTATTTGTTTGGTCCATCTGTGCAAAAGGCAAGGAAATGCAGTTCAGATCATGAGGGTATGCTACTTTTATAACCCCTGTGTTATGCTATTATACAAGTAGATACAGAGCAATGTGATTCACCTCCATAAGAGTGTAGCATTTAGTTTTTCACCTCTCTCAGATGAAATAATTTGGCTGAAGCCTATAATGCGCAAAATTAGACAAGACCTGCTGGAAGAAGCAAGTGATGGGTCAAATGGTCTTTTCTCCATCTATACTTTCTCAAGTTATTTTCAGAGTAGAAGTCAAGTCCCCAATGCCGAGATGTAACATCAGATTATTCGATCACTACTTGCACAATCTTTTAATTGGTTATCAGAATGTTGTAAATGTCCCTCGTTTCTCAGAGGTTCATTGATTTTTTTCTCTCCATGTCTCTTGTTCTGATTCTGTCATTTTTAGGTTGAAATGCAGTTTATTTATATATTTTAATTAAAAAATGGTTAGACAAAATGCTATGAAGAAACCTAGCGATCCAATGGGAAAATGAATTTGAAAACATAAATATATAAATGTATTGGAATTGTAACAGTCCAATTAACCACACCCATGATAATAACCAACATGATAAAATCTCTGATATACAAGTCTTGTCATTCTTTATAGTGTAATTACACCATAACCTAATATAGAGGAAGCTGCAGGCTCCCTCTCTCCAACAGAACATTCAAAAATACTCTCATACTGATCTACAACATGCACATTTTAGTAAATTTCTTTTCGTTCAGTCCCATTTTGCTTTCTGAAGTGAATAGAACCCACTCAGTCTTTAGTTGGTAGGAGGTTTATGAAGATTGAATAGAATGACAGCAAAAAAGCCCATTTTGCACACCTGTCTGGGCTTTAAAATGCAGCCAGGCAATTGTTCCACATACAACAGTAATACTGAATTCATTAAGCTTTGTGAAGTGTCTGCATTACTGATTTATAAAGACTTTTTCAATGCTCTGAGTCTTATGGGTGTAACATATATGAAAGTGGCAAGTGAATATTATAGATTTTACTGAGTTATTGTATTATTTATTAGATATAAAAGCATCAGTTGTCATTCAATTTGTAAAACACACACCAGATAAGAAAAATCTGGCATACTGAATTCACAAGGACCAACTTGACTAAGCGGCTTTAGCTATGTGAGCATGTTGTGTATAAGTCTAGCTCTCAGTTTTGATCTGTGTTGCAGTCAGACTGGTGAGAGATATTGTGGAAAGATGCAATTACAATACTGAGATACTGAAACAATGGCAAGACACTGGGAGCCCTGCTCTCTGCAAAGGCTGGTGCACTGCTTCCATCTGCCCTCTACTGCTCAAATCTATATCACAGATAACTATCAGCAATGACATTCTTCTCCACAAGTTGAAGAGGTAATTTCCATGTTCCTACTTAAAAACAGGGCAGGACTGGAACAAAAACAGAACGTAAAACGGAACCGTTGACTTAGTGCTGCATTCCCGCCCGTGCTGATTTTTGGGCACACCTCAATCCAGGTCTCCAGAGCCCCCACTGGAAACAGGCAAGAGCCTCGTTAATTATATGCTAATCGGGGTCAAATGGCATAGTTACGACCCCCAACGCCATTTTGTTCCTGCTCCCTTCACAAACCATGGGCGATATAAGGTGGGAGGCATCAATTTCCAAAGATATTTAAAACAATCCTCAGCTGCTCTCCGGTAAAACTAGGTGTCAGTCATGGCTCAGTGATAGCACTCCCGCCTCCGAGCTAGAAGATTGTGGGTTCAAGATCTAGACTGACACTCCCAGTGCAGTATTGAGGGAGTGCTGCATTGTCGGAGGTGCCGTCTTTTGAATGAGACATTAAACCAAGGCCCCGTCTACCCTCTCAGAGATGATAGATTTATGGCTACTAAGGGATTCAAAGGATACGGGTATATGGAGATAGTGTGGGAAGGTGGAGTTGAGGTCGAAGATCAGCCATGATCTTATTGAATGGCGGAGCAGGCTCGAAGGGCCAAATGGCCTACTCCTGCTCCAATTTCTTATGTTCTTAGTGGACATAACTGTCTGCCTCCCTATAGATCCATGGCTATCCACATAGGGCAGGCAACAGCTGAAGCATGACAAAAAGGTAGTTGGATGAGGACATGTCCTCTCATTGATGACCAATCTGCTCCTTCCAGTTGATTCCCTCACAGAGCTGTAGAAAAGGAAAGGTGATGGAAGCAGCCAGGCAGCACAGATGCCAGAGTGTAGGCATAGTGGTTGTGCCATTTCATAACCTATCAGAAACAGATTAATTGCTGAGGAGTAGCAACATGCCACCCCATTTGTTCCTCCCACTGAGGTGGCACTTAGAAGGAGCACAAGATTAGGAAATAGATTATAACATCCTATGCTATCTCATGTGCAAGCACTGGAGAAGCACTGAAGCAGGGACACATACCTGGAGGAGGCCAATAAACTGGTTGCACCTTCTTTGGAATACATTATGCAGATTTGCAGATTTTTTTGGCAGATGGGATATGCTGGTATTGAAGGCTAACATGTTCAGATGGTAGTGAAGGCAGGGGGCGATTCAGCCCAGCATACTGGTGGGGAAGCTCATACAGTGCACCTTAGTGCCTCCCGTTAGCGCCACTGACTTTGCGGCCGGGCGCGGCGATAGTACTGAGGCCTGCGAAATTGAAGTGGAGGTTTGCGGCGGTGGTACCCACTAGTGCCACACTCTCCTGCGGCCGGAGATTGTGACATCATCTGGGTGCGCAGCGCCCCGGCTCTGAAATTCACTCTCGCCCCCTGCCTGCCGTTAGCAACAACAGGTAGAGGAGGTGGAATGCAGTCGGATGAGCGCTGGAGAAGCGCTATATAAAGGCATCAACTTCCTTTTTTTTGTCAGCAAAGAATGCTGCCTTTGTCAGTTTGACATAGGCAAACAGGCGTTTTGAGCATTCTCAACTCGAAGGAGTGTTCTGGCTGAGAAAAATTTATCACTTTCATTTGGGTTACATTTGATAATGCAACATTTCCATCATTAATGCTTTCTACAGAAGGAGAAGGGACTACATTTCCTTCCCCATGACCAGAGAGAAGCAGCGCGAGCGTGCATGTGGCTTTGCCAGGATAGTGGGCTTCTCCATGGTGCAGGGCATCATTGACTGCACCCACATCGCTTCGCGGGCACCTCATAACAATCCTGAGGTATTCCCTAACCGCAAAGGCTACCACTCACTTAATGTGCAGTTGGTGCGCGACCACAGGCAGCGAATCCTCATCGTCAATGCCCACTATCCTGGCAGCAGCCATGATGCCTTCATCCTGCACCAGACCAGTGTGCCAGTACTCTTCCAGCCACTGCATCAAGCTAGCAAATTGCTGCTGGGAAACAAGGCCTATCTGCTCTCCACCTGGTTCATGATTCGCCTCCGCAACCCCAGCACTCGTGCCCAACACTCATACAATGAGAGACATGCTGCCACCAGGAACATCATTAAGCAGACCATCAGAGTGCTCAAGCAATGGTTCCGCTGCCTTAACCATTCGGGAGGAGCCCTCCAGTACTCGGCTGAGCGGGTGTCCTTTTTCGTCATCATCTGCTGCATGCTGCACAACTTGGCCATCAAGAGGGTGCAGCCATTGCCACCAGGCATAGCCGCACCACCTCAGGAGGAGGAAGAGGAGGAGAAAGAGGAGGAGGAGGAGGAGAAACAGGAGCACGAACAGCAGCGACAGAGGATCCAGCCACTCCATCAGCCTTGTGGAAGGGCAGTCCGTGACCGCCTCATCAGACTGCGGTTCCAATGATTTTGAGGCCACTTCCCGGTTGTTCATCCAGTCCCCATAATTCCATCAATTTCTCATTCTATACCACACCCCAAAGCTGAAATGAGACACAGCACCATTTCTGCAACATTCCAATAAGAAATTTATCCAAATTCACCAACCATATATATACAGCAACAATATTAACTAATCACCCTTGTGCAAACCCTAACTTGCCCTCTTTACAGTGCCTTTTCCTAATCTAGTGCTCCTATGTAGTGTCTCCCCAGTGGCTGCAGCAGGGCTGGTGGAAGGCTGCTGAGTGTCATTGCCAGAGGCTACAAATGGCCTTGCAGGATGCCCTCGACCAGCTCTGGCCTAGAAGGTCTGGCTGTACACTGTGCCACCTCAGGATGGGCGACTGTAGTCTGGGCTGGCTGGATGACAGGCAGCAGCAAGGGCAATGGCGGGGTGGCAGTGGTGGGAGCAGGAATGCTGTCATCCTGAGAGAGGACAGCAGGTTTCTGCTCCATTGACACACTGCTCTCCCCTGGGGCAGCACCTCAGCATCCCTACCAATCTGCTGGAGCACAGATTGCTGGGCTGCTGCGACACCGTGAGATCCCCGGTGGACTGCGGTGGACCCAGCAAGGATGGCAGCAGTCAGAGCTTTCATGACATCAAGCTAAGACTGCATGAGAGCAGTCTGAGACTGGATGGCATTAACGATTGACTGCATTACAGCACTAAGACGTTGTGTAGCTTCTGCCTGTGCTGCAATGGATGCTGCCACATCGGCATAAGGTCTGGGTCCCCATGGTCTGTCAGGGAGTCCACCGTCCTTTGCAGACTGGAAATGATGGGCTACATGGTGTGCGCAGAGCTCTGTGCAACGTTGGAGGTGGACTCTTCCACGCTCATTACCATTGCCGACAGGCTCTCGGGCACCCTTGCCATTGCACCTATCATCTCGGTGTGCATGCCCATCACCCTTCTTGTGAACGCCTCCCCATCGAGGTCCTCATCTGAGTCCTGCGCATCAGAACTTGCACGCAGTCTTGTCCTCCAGGGAGCTGGCTCCCGAGCTACCTTTTCCCCTTGCCCTTGCTGCAGCCCTCTCGTCCCCGGTGCATCACCCTGTGCAGACCCCTCTACTAAACTTGCCTCTAAAGATCGCGTAGTGCCAGTATCTGAGGTGGTGCCTGCGGGTGAGAGATGCAGTGACGTGGTGCTTTGCTCCTCCTCCTCTTCTCCTGCCTCACTCTCAGTTAGCAGCTCAGGGACAGGCTGGTCATCTGGTTGCTGATTCTCTGAAGCATAAAGGCACAAGACTCGCATTAAGGTGAGGGCAGGGGGGCAGGAATGGAGCAAGGAATACAGACAGTATCAGGAGCTTGAAAGTGGGAAAGGCTTGTGACGTGAGGGGGAAGTGGGATGAGAGAAGGAGGGGATGAACATACCGTTGTTGCCCCCAAGGGGATCGACGTTGCCGATGTCCACGGTCCCCACCACCTGCTGCCCAATGAGTCGCAGCACTCGCTCCTCCAGGTCTGAAAGCTGCTGGAGCTGCGCATCACCCCTGCCTGTTCTCTGCTACTCCCTCCTATTGTGGGCCATCTTGGCCTGCAAGAGAAATGAATATGTGTGAGTCAGAGTCCAGCTATGTGTTTGGGAGATATGCTTGCCATAGTTGAATAGCTGTGATTGTAGGCAAGGCATGAGATGTGGATGTGAGTTTCAGTAGGTGCAGATGCTTGGTGGGTGAGTGGTGAGGGTGTGGTGGTTTGTGCATTGTGTACAGGCTGTGGTTCAGATGCTGGTATGCAGGACCTGTTGAAGCATGTACTCACCTTGACCACCCGAGTGAGGTCGTTGAATTTCTTCCTGCACACTGTCAGGCTGCATACGACCACACTACTGGCCGAGACCTCCTGGGCCACTTCCCTCCACATTGCCCTGAATACCTGGGGCAATGGCCTCTTTCCAGTGTCCGGGAACAGCACTGCCCTCCGTCGCTCCACTCCTGCGACCAATGCCTCCAATGCCTCGTCCATGAAACAACGAGCTCTCTCCCTGGGAGTGGGTGCAGCCATCACGATCAGGGGTTGAGTTCCTTGCAGGTCGCCTTCCCAGCCAGCAATGCTGATAATGAGAACTTGCACAATGATGCAACCTCCCCTTTAATAGCTGGAAGGGGCCAGTGTGAAGGATCATTCCCGATTGCATAACACCTGGAGTTCATTATCTGCTGGTAGTGCTCCTGTAGTGCACTGCTTAGGTCATTAGCGCTTGATTTAGCGCTCCAGCTCTTTCCTGCAGCGCTAAAATCCAATTTAGACCCATTAGCGCCTGGCGCTAATTTTTCATGATTTCAAAATTTAGTACCCCAAATGGGGCGATACTGAATTTCTCCCCCACAAAGTGTTAATATGGGGGCTCAAGTGGCCCTTTAAATGAAATTCCTGACAATCAATGATTTACCCATCAGTATGCCTGGCTACACATCAACTGTGGTGATTTCTCCTTCCTCTCTTGTGCCTCCTCTTCCCTTTCTCCCCCTTTGCTAAAGCTGCATGCCCACCTTGCTGATCCTCCGCCTGAAGGGGACTGACACCTGACTGATGTGGCAAATGTTACCGTTGGCGACTTGAAAGGAAATTAGAAACAAACAGGAAGAATTCATCTTTTAAAAATCAGGCAACCTAGCTTTAAGAGGTGCCAGTCAACAGTGAAAAGCATTGAGGCCTGTTCGCATCATTTTAAACAAGCGTCGAGTGTATGAAGCACTGCAATGCATGAGACCACGCAGAATTCATTGTGAAAGCACATTTGAAGTCTGTAATGAATCAAGCACTTGCTGGTAGTATGGCCTCAAATTTAATGTAGTCCTGCACAAGTGACAGTTGGCACTGCCTCAGAAAGTGACTACAGTAAAGGGAAACCCTGGAACAGAAGCAAGTTCATCAGGAGCAATCGCACATACAGGGCTTCTGTATCTTCGTTTCTCACAGTTGGCTATGCAGACATGCACTAGTCATACTCCCTCAAGTAGGGGAGAAATTTGTAAAAGGGTACATTCATATATAACACAGAGAAGTTTGTGACACACAAGGGGAAAAATGTGGCAGGCATGCATATTGAATATGTACACAAAGTTCACTGCACACTGAATAAAATTAATTAATTTTATTGTATCTTACAGTCTGCCATTTTTCATTATGCAAAACACATATTTTGTCCAAAAATTAAACCAAGTGGCTGACTCAAGTGATTGCCCTTGCATATCCCTATATAAGTGGGAGCAGTAGTGTCCTTCACTGCAATTGGTATGTATGGAAGATGGTTGACCATCCCAGTAGATCACCATTGACCATAAGGTAGTACCTACTGCAAATCATACACCTCCTATAACCGATGGGGGCAAAATTCAGTTGGTTTGCACCTTCCGTTAGCGCCTTAAGAGGGCGCTAAAGGGGCACAAAGCAACTAGTGCCCGGGCGCGGCGATATCTGCGCCTCTCATGAAATTGATCGGGCATTTTGCGGTGGCGCTAAATACCACCCGATCTCCTGTGCACGCAGATCTTGACGTCATTCGAATGTGCAACGCCCTTGTGGCGCCCCGGAACGGAAATTGAATGGTGCCCCCCTCCTTTCCGCCTGGCGCAACCAACGACTGGTAGACTGGAACGCTTCCCAGTCGCTGTGGGGCTGGGGGGGCGCTATTTAAAGGGGGCCTCTTCCTGGCTTTTTGTGTGGTAGACATTTTTGTACCACTCGTTCTGAGAGAAAGAGAGATTTTGAGAGAGAGAAAGAGAGACTTCTGCATTGAGTCAACGCTGTGTGAAGTAGTTTTGGCTTCTGACCATAACTTTGCAGGTACTTTGATTTTTGACCTTCATTACTTTGATTGCCAAGAGACTATGGGGCTGCAATGGATGGCAACATCATCCTTCTCCATCACATTCGGGGGGCACAGAGACACAGAGAGAGAGTGGCAATCATGGCCAGACGGAGGAGGGCCAACAGGCCTCTGTACAGGAGAACTTACCCTCCCAAGGTATTTCGCCAACAACTCTCATACATTAATATGGCCGAGGAGCAGTGTTTACGAAGGCTGCGCTTCAGCAAGGAGGTGGTCACTGAGCTCTGCCACCTGCTGCAGCCAGATCTGCAGCCTCAACTGAGGAGCAGGACGTCTCTGTCGGTGGCAGTGAAGATAACAGTGGCTCTCAACTTTTATGCCAGCGGCTCATTTCAATCAGCTACTGGGGACATAGCCAATATCTCCCAGTTCGCGGTCCATTGCTGCATCTGTCAGGTCACAAATGCCCTCTATAAAAGGAGACGAGAGTACATCTCTTTCCCCATGACCCCGGCCAAGCAGCATGAACACGCTATGGGCTTTGCGAGGATAGCGGCCTTCCCCATGGTGCAGGGCGCCATTGACTGCACGCATGTGGCTTTGCGTGCTCTGCATGAGAATGCAGAGGATTTCCGCAACCAAAAGAGGTTCCATTCCTAAACATGCAGTTGGTCTGTGACCACAGACAGCTGATACTCGCTGTCAATGCCTGCTATCCTGGCAGCAGCAACGATGCATACATCCTGCGCCAGACTACTGGAGCAGAACATTTCCAGGCACCGCATCACCCAGGTGGTTGGCTTCTCGGGGACAAGGGATATCCACTGTGCTGATGACACCGCTTCGTACGCCCAACACCCCTGCTGAGCTGTGGTACAACGAGAGCCATCAAGCTACCAGGAACATCGTTGAGCACACAATCAGCATGCTCAAGCAACAGTTCCGCTGTCTGGACCATTCTGGAGGAGCACTGCAATACCCGTCTGAGCGAGTCTCCCACTTCGTTGTTGTGTGCTGCATGCTGCATAACCTGGCAATCCTCAGGACCCAGCCAATGCCACCAGGCCTTGGAGCACCACCAGAGGAGGAGGAGGAAGAGGAGGAGGAAGAGGAGGAGGATGATCAGCAGCAGCACCTGTTATGCTCATCAATAACTAGTCGTTTTTATTAAGAACAGCTAGCTTTTGCTAGACACTTTATTGAGCACATGTGGACCAGGTACATTATCTGTAGAGGCCTCCATCTTGACTGCTGCCTTGTGGGTAGCCTAGTGCATCGTGGGTAGCCCACTCTTATATACATACAGCACCACCTAGTGTACCATTCCAGAATGACAGGTTACTGATCATTACATCCCCCTTTCTTTGAGGTTAAACAAAATCAGTATCAATCAATATCAATCAATAACAACATAAACATCTTCAACAGTCAATACATTTTCAATGTAGTTTTCTTTGTACTCAAAGATTAAGTCTATCAGGCTTTTTTACTTCATTTGTGGATCTTCTCAGCACAGGTAAGTCTGATGTGTTTTCATGAGAGCCTGTATGTGTATTTGTGTTAGATTGTTCTGGTGGTGAGTGACAAGATTCAGTTGCGGCATTGTCATCGATTTGCTCTTCGATAGTCTCTTGTGTTTTTAGGAGGGAACGGCGGTTCCTCCTGAGAATCTGTCCTTCCTCAGTTCTAACAGTGTATGACCTTGGTCCTACTTCCTCAAGAACTGTAGCTTTCCTGTTCCATGCATCTGGATCCTCAATCCTGACAACATCATCCCTTGTCAATGGTTTCAGAGTTTTGGATGACTTGTCATAGTATGATTTCTGTTTCAGCTTTAACAGTTGAAGTCTCTGTCTCAGTTCCTTACTCTGCTTTTCTTTTGCACAGCAGGGTAGCGTGTTACGCAACTTGCGACCCATTAGGAGTTCAGCAGGTGAAGAACCAGAGTCTAAAGGTGAGGCTCGGTAGCTCAGCAGGGTGAGATAAGGATCAGACTTGCTTTCTGTCGCTTTCTTCAGTAGCTGCTTGAGAACTTGAACACCTTTCTCTGCCTTACCATTCGACTGAGCATACAAAGGACTGGATGTGATGTGTTGAAAGTCATAATGTGCTGCAAACTGTTGCCATTCCTTACAGTTGAAGCACGGACCATTGTCGCTAATGGCAATCCTGGGAATTCCATGTCTGGTGAAGATGGATTTCACATGCATTATGACACTGCTTGCTGTGGTGCTTGAGAGCAGCGCCATCTCAGGATAGTTAGAATAGTAGTCAATCACTATTAGATAGTCTTTACCATTTAAATGAAAAAGGTCCATACCAAGCTTTTGCCATGGTGCTGTTGGTATGTCAGCTACTATCATTGGTTCCTTTGCTTGTTTGTTTTGGTGTTTCTGACATGTCTCATATTTGCCTATCGTGTTCTCAATGTCCTTATTTATGCCAGGCCAATAAACAGTGTCTCTTGCTCTCCTTTTGCATTTTTCAATTCTGAGGTGTCCCTCATGAATCCTTTTGAGCATGTCTTGACGTAGAGCCTGTGGAATGACTATTCTGTTCTGTTTTAGCAATAGTCCACTTGCGACACTCAATTCTGACCTTATGTGAAAATATTTTGGACAGGAACCTTTTGGCCAACCATGATGAATGTTCTCTATTACTGTTTGTAATACTGTATCTTTTACTGTTTCTTCTGCTATTTGCTTTGATTTTGTGTCTGACACGGGCAGCGCAGCAGTGACCATACTCACATGAACATCCACGTCTTCTTCAGTAGAGCTCACATGACTCATTGTGGGTGCTCGGGATAGTGCATCTGCTAACACTATGTATTTGCCTGGTGTGTAGATCAGTTCAAAGTCATATCTTTGCAGGTTCATCATGAGTCGTTGAATTCTTGGAGACATCTCATTCAGGTTCTTTTTTATGATGGCAACCAGTGGGCTGTGGTCTGTCTCAACTGTGAAGGTGGGAAGTCCATATATGTAGCCATGAAACTTTTCTAGTCCAACTACCAAGCCTCGACATTCCTTTTCAATCTGGGTGTATCGACACTCAGTATCAGTCATAGACCTGGAGGCATAGACAACAGGCTTCCAATCTTCACCCTCTGCTTGTAGCAAGACCACACCTCGGCCATCTTTTGATGCATCCATTGACACTTTGAATCTTTTTGTTGGGTCAAAGAAGGTGAGTACAGGTGTGGTTGTCAGCACTGTTTTGAGGTTTATCCACTCTTGTTCATGTCTTTCTGTGCATGCGAACTCATTTGTTTTACGTAGCAGGTCTCGCAGACAGGCTGTCTTGGCTGACAAGTTAGGAATGAACTTTCCAATGAAGTTTATCATCCCCATGATGCGTAGCACTCCTTTTTTGTCAGTGGGTCGGGGCATTTTGAGTATGGCGTTTACTTTTTCCATATCTGGCTCTATTCCTTTACCAGATAGATTATCTCCTAGGAAAGTGACTTCCTGGACGCCAAACTGACACTTGGCTTTGTTGAGCTTCAGTCCATTCCGGCGTATGCTCTGTAGCACTTTAGTCAGTCTCTCATTGTGTTCTTTCAGTGTGGAGCCCCAGATGATGATGTCATCGACATAGACCCAAACTCCTTCCAGACCTTCAATTATGTGTTCCATCGCTCTATGAAAGATTTCAGATGCAGATATTATCCCGAAAGGCATTCTGAGGAAACAATACCTGCCAAATGGTGTGTTGAAGGTACAGTATTTGGTGCTCTCTTCATCCAGTTTTAGTTGCCAATATCCTTGTGAGGCATCGAGCTTTGTGAAGTATCTGGCACCTGACATTTCACTGATGATTTCTTCTCGCTTGGGAATGTGGTAGTGTTCACGTTTTATGTTTGCATTTAAGTCCTTTGGATCCATGCATATTCTTTGATCATTGTTCTTTTTCTTTACACATACCATGGAGTTAACCCAGTCTGTTGGCTCTTCGACTTTCCTGATGACTCCTAGGGTGGTCATTCTGTCCAGTTCATTCTTGAGCCGGTCACGCAGGGTTGCTGGAACTCTTCGTGGAGCATGTACCACTGGCTGAGCATCCTCCTTTAGCTGGATCTTGTCAGTGAATGGTAGAACTCCAAATCCTTTGAACACATCCTGGAAATTACTCACTACAGAATCCACTGAGTCATCAGGTGAATAGCCCTTACTGTATGCAGCCATGGTCTTGCCTGATGTGCCTCCCATTGGTGAATAGCCCTTACTGTATGCAGCCATGGTCTTGCCTGATGTGCCTCCCATTGGTGAATAGCCCTGACTGTATGCAGCCATGGTCTTGCCTGATGTGCCTCCCATAGGTGAATAGCCCTTACTGTATGCAGCCATGGTCTTGCCTGATGTGCCTCCCATAGGTGAATAGCCCTTACTGTATGCAAAGTGTGGAATGTGCATGTGTGTTTCATGAGAGGGCCATAGGTGTTGGATGAATGTTGGGCATTGGGGTTTTAAGACCCTCTGGCCATAGAGTGAGGTTGAGATGGAGGGATGGAGAGGCTTTGAAAAAAGGCCACTCACCCTGACGACCCGAGTGAGGTCGTTGAACTTTTTCTACATTGTATATGGGTCCTGGGCATCATGCTCCTGGACGAGACGCTCGGTGCCACTTCCCTCCACACTCTTCTGTAATCACATGGCAAAGGCCTCCTGCCACTCTGGGTACAGTATTGATCTTCTGCGCTCCACCGCGCCAACCAGAGCCTCCAAGGCCCGCTCGCTGAAGCGCTGTGCTCGCTCCCTGGCCCTCTCCATAGTCCTTGGCTGCAAGATTTAGGCACAGGTCTCTCCAGGCCGAGGTTCAAGGCTCCAATGAGCAAGGTGTGGCTGGAGAGCAAGATCGACCCTCCCCTTTAAGGACTGACCGGCGCCAGTGTGTCTGTGTTCCATCGCTAACTGACAGCACCTGCGCTGCGCTCGCCCTCTGAGTTAGCGCCTCGCTCCTCGGCCTTTGCGCCTTAAGAGAGGTGTGTAGCGCCTGATTTAGTGCTCCAATCACCTCCAGGGGTGATAAAAGCCAAGTTTGCTGTCGGAGGCGATAATTAGTGCCAGGCGCTAAACTTTGCGCACGGCTGATAATCGCGCCCCAAACGGGGCGATACTGAATTTCTCCCCCTATATCGTCTATGCTCCTGAGCTGACCTCTCCTCCTGCTCCACTGCAATATAGCAGCCATTAGCCACTTCTCTAGGACAGAAATCTATTATGTTTATCTAACTGCTGCGACGGTTACGAATCTTCCCTTTCATTTAGCTCACTAACACCTAATCTGATCTAAAATAAAATACTCATTTTTTAATTTGACTCTGTGGAATGTTGCATGAGTTCATTAGTAATGACCTTTGATAAGGCCTTAATGTAGAAACTTTGGAGGAAAAATTCGTGTTCGCCAGCAAAGTTGCTGGTGTCACCAGCAGCTGCAGTTAACGGACGCTGGAAATGGCTGTAACGCTAACCGAGTGAAATTGGTCTGGGGGGACATGGAGATAGGTGGCACACCGCTCACCTTCTGTGTAATGCCATCCTAGTGGCGTTGTTGGAGGGATCCGGGATGAAGTTTCCATCCAGGTCCAGCGTTGCAGCTTCCCACAGCCTCTGTGAGTGAAGCTGTGATGCTCTCAGGGAATTGTGGGTAATGAGGAGGTCTGCGATTTAAAGGGACCATGCACACTGAAGCAATACAAAATAAAATGCAGTGAATCAATACATTTTTCAGCCCTTTCTGCCTTTTAAGAAATATTCAATGTGAATATTCAGCTGTTAATGCTGAATTACCCTCCTAACCTCAATAAATGGGAAAACTGCCTCAGCACTGACACAAATGGCTCAGTAAGCCAGGGAAGGGGCACTCAGGGTCTCACTTACAGCACTCCAGCTTTGTGCAGGAGGTCAAAACTGCAAGAGCAGCCCTCTACCCACAGGGGCCAGGAGGCCCTCCAGAAAGAACGATGTGAGAGTACATCACTAAGGCCATCACTGCCAGCAGTGTCGTCCCCACCACCTGGCTCCAGTACTCAAAGAAGCTTCATGACCTCAGACCACTAGTCAAGGTCAGTGAATGCATCTTCAAAAGCTGTCTCCTACCAAATGCACCACTAGCCTCACATGTTGCTCAATGCACAACCCCCAATCACTCACCTACCGACAATCTGTACCAATCATGAGGCACATCTCCCATTCCTAGCCTCACCTCACCCCCTTGGAGGAGATGGTGCAGGCCATTCTTGGCAGGGGCATGGTTGAGGCATTGGTCAACGGCGAGGCTGAAAGGATACAAGATGCGGGTATCCTCATACGTTATCCTCCTTCTGGCATGCACCTCTTGCTTTCCCACCCTCCCATCAGCACTCCACCTTTGTGCCTTCCTCATTTCACACACCCAATAAATGCAGCTTGCCCAGCCAGTGGATCAACCAGAAGAGGCAACCTGCCTAGCCAGTGGGACTGCAGGCAGATGATTCCATCCCGGATATCCCGGCCACAAAGGGGCTGTCTGGGATGTATCCTTCTGTCTGATTCCTCCTCTTCAGCTTCCTCCTCTTCTGTGTCTTCCTCTTTTGTGTCTTCCTCTTCCCTCTGCAAGTGGGTGCTGTAAATGTAAAAAGACAGCATAAAATGCTGGAAATACTCAGTTAGTCAGGCAGCATGTCGACCTGAAATGTGAACTCCTTTTCTCTCCACGGATGTTGCGTATTCGCAGCATGTTCTGTCTTTTAAAGGCCTTCAATTACCATCTGAGCCCTTGCAAGCGTCCAACAGCACTCCCTAAATACTTAAAAAACTTTTCACATCTATTGCAACAAGCCACCACTTCAATAAAAAAAATCAGTCCAAACCCTTAAATTCAAACTTACCTGAATGATGTGTGTGTCCCTTTAAAAGCTGCAGGCATCGCCACTATCAGCCACTGTCAGCTTGCTTGCACACCACGCTAACTTGGCGTGCTTAGGATCCAGTGCTGAATTCAGCGCTAGGTTCGAAGTTCACGTTGGTGATGTTAAGTCGGCGTTGCACACCGATTGACATCACCATGTCGCATTTTTTTTTACAGGGCGCTGTTATTTGCTGGCAACGCAAAGGGGGAGATGAAAATGGCGGCCACTGCGGGACCCACCCCCAGCTGGTGAAAGAGCGGCGGCCGCCATTTTATTGGCATTTCATGGTGCTATGGAATGGCAGTGAGTACATGAATTTCTAGCCCTTTTTCTATTCACTAGCAATTTTCAGTTTTTGGAGGGGTGGGAATATTAGAGATTATCTGTTGTCCCTTTCTCCTCATTCAGTTTTTCACCAAAAGCAATGTGTCAGCCATGGCTCAGTTGGTAGCACCCTTGCCTCTGAGTCATGAAGGTTGTGGGTTCCAGTCCCACTCCAGAAACTTAAGCACAACTAAATCTAGGTTAATACTCCAGTTGGAGATGCCACCTTTCAGATGAAATGTTAAACTGAGACCCTGTCCGCTTTTTCAGATAGACATAAAAGATCCTATGGCACTATTTCGAAGAAAAGTAGGGGAATTATCCCTGGTTTCCTAGCCAATATTTATTCCTCAATAAACATCACTTCAAAAAAGCAGATTATCTGGTCATTATCACATTGTTGTTTGTGGGAGCTTGCTGTGCACAAATTGGTTACTGCAGTTTCTACATTACAACAGTGACTAACTTCAAAAAGTACTTCATTGGCTGTAAAGCGCTTTGGGGCATCCGGTGGTGGTTAAAGGTACTATATAAATGCACGTCTTTCTTTCAGGTGGATGTATAAGATCCCATGGCACTATTCGAAGAAGAGCAGAGAAGTTCTCCCCGGTGTCCCGGCCAATATTTATCCTTCAACCAACATCGCTAAAAGAGATGATCTGGTCATTATCACATTGCTAAATGAGGGATCTTGCTGTGTGCAGATTGGCTGCCATGTTTCCTACATTATAACAGTGATTCCACTTCAAAAAAGTACTTCACTGGCTGTAAAGCGTTTTGAGACATCCTGAATTCGTGAAAGGCACTATATAAATGCAAGTTCTTTCTTTATAAAGTTTATGGGGTCATTTTGCTTGTATTAGATAGTAGCGTTGTACTACTTCGATTATTTCAGAATGCTTGTAGATGCTGTAGAACATTCTGAAGTCTTAAGCGTCTTCTGGAATTGCACTTATTTCTTCATGGGGGTTCTTCTGGCAATCGCACTCTGGCTGGAGGAGGAGCAGGAGCTGCAGCAAGCAGATGACGGGGCAAACAGAGCTGGAGCTGAAGGGATTCTGAATAGAAGGAGGTGTGCTTGCAGGAATCCTTACACCCCAACAGAGTTTATACACTCAGGAGAACACACCTGCAGTTCTCAAAGAAACAGGGTATAAGGAAGCTTCACTTCTCTAGGGAGGGGGCAAGAGACTTCTGTCACTCCTTGCAACTAGCACAGCATTACTTGTTACAGTCTGTGGGGTTATTTTGGTGAAAGGGTGAAAACAGGCGCTAATTGGTGCTGTTGGTAATAGGACACGCCTGTTTGAACGTCTGGTTTTAGCACACAATTTTGGTCCTAATTAATGATTACCATAATTTGACCTTGCCTGGAGGTGTTAACACAGACAGCTGCAGGTTTAGCACTTAAGCGCTGATTAGAAGCAATTTTCGTGGAGTTGTATATGTGGGCTCCACTCGCCCACTTCCTCTGAAGGTGTGGAGTGGGCTGGCTGACACACAGCGGCACATTTCAGGATGGCTCAGGGTCCGAGGGAGAGGGCGCACAGGTTCGCGGACGCATCACTGGAGGTCCTGGTGGAGGAGGACCAGAGGAGAAGGAATGTCCTGTACCCGGAGGGTTCACCCTCCTGTCCCCCTCTCTCCTGCAATAGCTGGTGCTGCTCTGCCTGGCTTCATGCCCTCCTCCCATTTCTCCTGCAGACCAAGGGTGACCCCTAGCAAGATGTTGATGACCAGGCACTCCCTTTCTCCTGGTGGCTCCTATAAGGTGTCCAATAAGGTGGAGTAGCTCAGCACTCACTCTTTATAGGTGAAGTCCTGAGAGAATTTCTGGAAAGATTGTTGAGACTGTTGGTGAAGTCTTGACCAAGTGTCCCAGAAAGTCTCCCGAAGTGTTTCAAAAGTCCTCTTGAAACCTCCAGCAGCAAGTGAGCAGTAAAATGTGATATACCTTGAATATAAGAACATATATTAGCATGGATAGAGAATTGGCTGACTAAACGAAAGCAGAGAGCCATGATAAATGGGTCATTTTCCGGTTGGCAAATGGTAACCAGTGGAGTGCCACAGGGATCGGTGCTGGGGCCTCAACTATTTACAATCTACATTAATGACTTGGATGAAGGGACCGAGTGTAATTGTAGTCAAGTTTGCGGATGATACAAAGATGGGTGGGAAAGCAAGTTGTGCAGAGGACTCAAGGAATCTGCAAAGGGATATAGACAGGCTAAGTGAGTGGGCAAACATTTGGCAGATGGAGTATGTGGCAAAGTGCGAGGTTATCCACTTTGGCAGGAAAAATAAAAAAGCAAATTATTATTTAAATGGAGAGAGATTACAAAATGCTACAGTTCAGAGGGACCTGGGGGTCCTTGTGAATGAAACACAAATAGTTAGCATGCAGGTGCAGCAAGTAATCAAAAAGGCAAATGGAATGCTGGCCTTTATTTCAAGGGGGTTGGAGTATAAAAGCAGGGAAGTCCTGCTACAACTGTACAGGATATTGGTGAGACCACATCTTGAGTACTGCATACAGTTTGGTCTCCTTATTTAAGGAAGGATATGCTTGCATTGGAGGCAGTTCAGAGCCGATTCACTAGGTTAATTCCAGAGATGAGGGGGTTGACTTATGAGGAAAGGTTGAGCAGGTTGGGCCTATACTCATTGGAATTTAGAAGAATGAGAGGTGATCTTATTGAAACATATAAGATACTGAGGGGGCTCAACAAGGTAGATGCAGAGAGGATGTTTCCCCTCATGAGGAAATCTAGAACTCGGGGGCATAGTTTTAGAATAAAGAGTCGCCCTTTTAGAACTGAGATGAGGAGGAGTTTCTTCTCTCAGAGGGTCGTAAATCTGTGGAATTCTCTGCCGCAGAGAGCTGTGGAGGCTGGGTCATTAAATACATTTAAGGTGGAGATAGACAGATTTTTGCAAGATAAGGGAGTGAAGGGTTCTGGGGAGCGGGCAGGGAATTGGCTTTGAGCCCAAGATCAGCCATGATCTTATTGAATGGCGGAGCAGGCTCGAGGGGCCAAGTGGCCTATTCCTGCTCCTATTTCTTGTGTTTTTATGTTCTTATAAGAAATAAGAGCAGGAGTAGGACAGACGGCCCCTCGAGCCTGCTCTGCCATTCAATAAGATCATGGCTAATCATCGACCTCAACTCCACTTTCCCCGCCCGTTCTCCATATCCCTTGATTCCCCTAGAGTCCAAAAATCTATCTATCTCAGTCTTGAATATACTCAAAGACTCAGCATCCACAGCCCTCTGGGGCAGAGAATTCCAAAGATTCACAACCCTTTGAGTGAAGAAATTCCTCCTCATCTCGGTCTTAAATGGGCTACGCCTTATCCTGAGACTATGCCCCCTGGTTCTAGACACTCCAGCCAGGGGAAACAACCTCTCAGCGTCTACCCTGTCAATCCCCTTCAGAATCTTGTATGTTTCAATGAGATCACCTCTCATTCTTCTAAACTCCAAAGAGTATCGGCCCATTCTACACAATCTCTCATCGTAGGACAGCCCTCTCATCCCAGGAATCAATCTAGTGAACCTTTGTTGCACCGCCTCCAAGGCAAGTATATCCTTCCTTAGATAAGGAGACCAAAACTGTGTAGAGTACTCCAGGTGTGGTCTCACCAAGGCCCTGTACAATTGTAGCAAGATTTCCTTACTCTTATACTCCACCGCCTCGCAATAAAGTCCAACATATAATTTGCCTTCCTTATTGCTTGCTGTACCTGCATGCTAGCTTTCTGTGTTTCTTGCACAAGGACACCCAAATCTCTCTGTACACCAACAATTGAAAGTTTCTCACCATTTAAAAAATATTGTTTTTCTATTCTTCCTACCAAAGTGAATAACCTCACATTTCCCCACACTACACTCCATCTGCCACCTTACTGCCCACTCACTTAGTCTATCTATATCCCTTTGCAGACTCTTTGTGTTCTCACAGCTTACACCTAGCTTTGTATCATCAGCAAACTTAGATACATTACACTCAGTCCCTTCATCTAGGTCATTAATATAGATTGTAAATAGCTGAGGCCCCAACACTGATCCTTGCGGCACCCCACTAGTTACAGCCTGCCAACCTCAAAAAGATCCGTTTATCCCTACTCTCTGTTTTCTGTCCGTTAACCAATCCTCTATCCATTTTACTATATTACCCCCAACCCCATGAGCCTTAATCTTGTGTAATAATCTTTTATGTGACACCTTATCGAATGCCTTTTGGAAATCCAAATATACTACATCCACTGGTTTCCCCTTTATCTACCCTGCTAGTTACATCCTCAAAAAACTCTAATAAATTTGTCAAACATGATTTCCCTTTCATAAAACCATGTTGACTCTGCCTAATCATGTTATGATTTTCTAAGTGACTTGATACCACTTCCTTAACAATGGATTCCAGCATTTTCCTGGCGACTGATGTCTGGTTAATGGCCTGTAGTTCCCTGTTTTTTCTCTCCCTCCTTTCTTGAATAGCGGCGTTACATTTGCAACCTTCCAATCCACTGGGACCATTCCAGAATCTAGGGAATTTTGGAAGATCAAAACCTATGCATCCACTATTTCTTCAGCCACCTCTTTTAGAACCCTAGGATGTAAGTCATCAGGTCCGGGAGATTTGTCGACTTCTAGTCCCATTAGTTTCTCTAGTACTTTTTCTCTACTTATATTAATTACGTTAAGTTCCTCACCCTCATTACACCCTTGGTTACCCACCATTTTTGGTATGCTTTTTGTGTCTTCTACTGTAAAGACAGATACAAAATATTTGTTTAACGTTTCAGCCATTTCCTTATTTCCCATAATAATTTTGCCTGTCTCAGCCTCTAAGGAACCAACGTTTATTTTTGCTACTCTCTTCCTTTTTACATACAGGAAACTTTTGTTTAACCGGAGGTTAAATGTCCGGAAAGCTCTATCTACCGGCAAAATTCAGGAGCCGTTTCCTATAAGTTTTTTTACTTCTCGTTGCTTTTTTTTTCCAGTCAGGCTCTGCAAGGTCTAGCTGAAGCTATTGCTTAGCTACAGAGACACTTTTAAGCTGCGGCCGACTGTTTTGAAGCTGTTAACAGGGTTTGTTGATTTACACGGAGCTCAAAAGCGCTGTATGTTTTAACATTAGCGCTGGTTTCTACGGCAGTTTTGATGGTACGGCACCAGCTCGGTCCCGTCAGTGCTGGATACCAGAAAGTTTCCTGTACTTGTAGAAACTCTTAAAATCTGCTTTTATATTTCTTGCTAGTTTTCTCTCATTCTATTTTTTCCCTTTTTATCCATTTTTTGGTCAACCTTTGCTGGTTTCTGAAACTCTCCCAATCCTCAGGCTTATTATTATTCTTTACAACATTATAAGCTTCTTCTTTCAATCTAATGCTATCCTTAACTTCTTTAGTTAGCCACGGTTGGATCACTTTTCCCGTGGAGTTTTTGTTTCTCAATGGAATGTATTTTTGTTGCGAATTATGAAATATTTCTTTAAATGCTAGCCACTGCTTATATACCGCCATACCTTTTAATCTATTTTTCTAAACTACCTTAGCCAACTCGGCCCTCATACCTATGTAATTGGCTTTATTTAAGTTTAAGACTCTCGTTTCAGACTTAGGCAAGTCACTCTCAAAATTAATGTAAAATTCTATCATATTATGATCACTCTGCCCCAGAGGATCCTTTACTATGAGATTGCTAATTAACCCTGTCTCATTACACAATACAAGATCTAAAATAGCCTGTTCCCTGGTTGATTCCATGACATATTGTTCTAGGAAACTGTCCCGAATGCATTCCATGAACTCGTCCTCCAGACTACCTTTGCCAATTTGATTTGTTCAGTCTATATGAAGATTAAAGTCCCCCAAAATTATTGCATTACCTTTGTTGCAAGCTCCTACTATTTCTTGATTAATATTCTGTCCAACAGTATAGCTACTGTTAGGTGGCCTATATACTATTCCTACCAGTGTTTTCTGCCCCTTGTTGTTCCTTACCTCCACCCATACTGATTCTACTTCCTGATCTTCCGAGCCGAGATCCTTTCTCACTACTGCCCTTATGTCATCCTTTATTAGCAGGGCTACTCCCCCTCCTTTTCCATTCTGCCTGTCTTTCCTAAATGTCAAGTACCCTGGAACATTTAGTTCCCAACCTTGGCCACCTTGCAACCATGTCTCTGTAATGGCTATTAGATCAAACCCATTTATCTCTATTTGTGTCACTAGTTCATCGATCTTGTTATGAATGCTTCGTGCATTCAGATAAAGAGCCTTTAATTAAATTTTTTTACCATTATTCCCTGCTTTGACCTTATTTTGAGCTGCACTGCTACCATTAAACTCTCTGGCCTAGAAATTCAGTTAAGGCCCGCCAGCAGGCTAACGCCCAAAAGTTAGCGCTGCGCGCGGAGCCAGTTGCGCACGCCAGAAATTCACTTTTAGCGCCCCTAGTCGGAACCGGGCGCTGTTCCAGGGTGTGTCCGCCTCCGCTTGGGGCGCTGAAAGTGAATTTCAGCGCTCCAGCTGCCGCTGCGCCACCCGATGCGGTGCGGCAGGCTGGGGTACTGCAGGCCTCCTCCTTCTCTTAAGGAGGAGCTGCCTGCAGCCGTGAGATCGCCGCTGGATTCTGCCGGCAAATGAGGCCGGCACCACGGAGAAGTGCCGGGCTCGCGGGAATCAGCCACCAATGCCGCGGGGGGGCGGTGGTGTAGGAGGCCGGGGAGGGAGGTGCGGGCAGGCGGCCGCCGAAAAAGCGGCCAATCGCACCTCCACCTTAAAGCGCCCCAGTAGCGCAGCAGTACGGCCCCGTTTTTCAAACGCTGTTTGCGGCCGCTGCAGAAGAGGCGGCCACAACTAAATATGGGGTTTGGCCCGGAAGCGGGGCGGTACCGGGGCACTGCGCACACCGATGACGTCATCGGTGTCGGCGCAGCGCTACCGGCTACTGCCGCCATTACCGCAGCGCTGAATATCAGCGCACCCTCTTACACTGGTGCAGAAACCCTCTTTGGGCGAAAAGTGGGCGCAAAGCCTACTGAATTTCTAGGCCTCTGTTCCTTCCTGTCACATTCTGCTTATTTTTACCCAAATCGCTACACTGCTCTATTGCCTTGACCTTTCTCCTTAGATTTCTAAATTTCCCCTCACCTGACCCCTCCCCCCCTTTTTTAGTTTAAAGCCCTTTCATGCGACTCCAAGGTCTTCATGAATCTTATGGGTTTACATTCCATTAATGTGCAACTGGTGTGTGACCAACAGCAGTGCATCATGCAGGTCTGTTCCCACTTTCCCGGCAGCTGCCATGATAATTTTATATTATATGGAGACAAGGTTAATGAAAAAGAGGATGGTAAGGAAGCTTGAGGGCTCCAACAGTTGCCCGCAGCCAGAGCTCTTTGGTAGCAGCTCATTGAAGAGCATTTCAGCTGAATAATTCCCAAGCAGTCTGGTCCAGCTAGCTTCTTGGCACCATGACAGGCATTGGCTAAGGGGTGTGGAAAGTGTCCAGATGTGTTATCATCGTGAGAGATGGCAACATGTTCCATTTTAATTGCATGACTGCCCCTGCTATTGGGCTGCAGCTCAGCACTCCTACTGAATTGTGGGACAGCAGACTGTAAGACATCTGTGATACAATGGAAGCTCCTATCTATTTGGTCTTCCAGTCTGTCCCAGGTAGATTAGATGGTGGAGCCCAGAGCCTGCCTGGCTCCAGTATAAGTATTCCTCAGAGATTCTATTACTGGTGCCTGTTGGAAGGGTTCAATTACAGCATCCATTGAGGTGACCACAGTTGCATAATTGACTGAAAAGTTCTGATGCAATGCTCCAGAACCTCGCACAACTTGGTAGTGAACTCCACCACATGCTCTGACAAGTCCAATGCATTCAGCAATTGCTAATGCATGGAAATTCTCTTGAAGACTGGGACACTAAAGTCTGCATCTCTGTTCAGCTTGGCAAAGCTAGGATGTCCCTTCTGTGAGCTGGAGACAGTGCCGAGAAGAGCCATAAGACTGATTGATCTCTGGGGTCTGATATATGAAGAAAGACCAGAGACTCAGCCCTTTTCAACCTGAAAAGGAAGCATCTAAGAGACATATATAAAATAGTAAATGGTATGGAAAAGTTAAATTCAAAATATTACTTTAAATTAAATTGTCTGATTAGGACATAGATACATATAAGGGGAAGCTAGATAAGTACATGAGAGTGAAAGGAATAGAAGGATATGTTGATGGGGTTAGATGAAGTAGGGTGTAAGGAGGCTCGCGTGGAGCATAAACACCGGCATAGACCAGTTGAGCCGAATGGCCTGTTTCTGTGCTGCAAATCCTCTGTAATTCTATGCAAAAGGACAAGGAGACATAGGGTTAGATATTCACTTTCACCGACTGGGTACTAATCTGGTGGGGTGGATCGCCTGCTCTTTATAGAATCTGTCTGATTTTTATTCCAGTCATTTCAGGTGGTGAAAACGAAAACCTACCCCATATATTGAAAAGAGTATAAGGTAACTTTAGGACAAATATCCTGACACAGAGAATGAACATGACATGGAATAAACTGATGGAGGTGAAAACTGAAGATGCATTTAAGAAACATTTAGATACCGAAATGGGGGACTGCAGGTTGCTTGTAATGAGCTAATATGAGCTGAATGGCCTTCCTTATCTGTAAAAACTTTGTGATCCTATGATATACAGGAACACATACAGGGAAATTTCATGCTTTTTTTCTTTTTCTTTTAAAGAATCAGGGGATGAAATTAGACTTGGGCAGAGATGCAAAGTGGGTCGCATCTGCCACCCGTTATATACCTCACCCAATATTCAGTTCCACTGATTTCACTGTCGAGCCAGGAAGGGGAAAAATGAGGTACAATCCCTGCTCCTGATTGTTAACCAGTTTCTCCTGTTGGAAAGTGTGCATGTCTGGAGAGCAGGAAGGACAAGATGGTACGTAGTTACTTCCCCTTCGTGTTGAATATCCTGTCAGTACTCACGCATAGAAAATGGTCATGTAGGTGAGGTAGCAGATACATCCATGGAAGTTTATCCCAGCAAGAATCAGGATAGAATGGGAGAGAATTGCCAAAAAACCTCTTAAGTGACTCATTTATGGTTAGGAACTTGGAGCAGCATTCACTGTTATTACTCAACACAAAGAAGGTATTGTGAGCCCCAGCACATTGCACATAACTATTTTTCAGTTATTCCGCTGTTAATTTAATTTGTAGAGGGCTCACTTTGAAGACAATTTTTTCAATAAGTTTTTTTCCATACTAATTATTACGATCAACTTGTTTTATTCACTCAGCATTTTCCAAAACCTGCTAACCTTTCTGAATTGCTCTACATATTCAAATTTGCTATCTGATTTTAATGTAAAATTATCAGATAATTACTTGTATTGATCCAGCAGCTAATACAGCACTTCCCTTCACCTTTCAATTATACAGGCTATTTAAAGGGTCATAACTTGCATAAATAAGGGCAATACTGGAAACATCAAAGGAATGCCCAAACTACTATGAAATTCAAAACAATGCCAGTACTCACATTTCAGGTTCAAGGAATGCAAGATTAAGTCAAAATGGCATCAATCATTCCAAATGATGGGGATATGGGCAGAATTTGGAAGAACACCATTTTTCAATACAAGTATCAGGACAATAGAATAGCAAATCTTGTATCACCGTTAATAAAAGCAAAATACTGCGGATGCTGGAAATCGAAATATTTGTCCCATTATCACTCCCTTTCACCTAGCATCATCATCCCTTTTGTCATTTAATCGCTTCTGCCCTCCACCCTATCACAGACCTTCCCTTTTGCTCTTTCCCTGTGCCCCCTCCCCCCTTTCCCATGCTCTGTACTTGCTTAAAAGCTATTCATCTCTAACATATTCCAGTTCTGATCGAAAGGTCATCAACCCGAAACGTTGGGCCCGATTTTAACTGCCCCCGCCTGGCGGAAACCAGGCATGGGGGCAATTAAAACAAGTCACTTACCCCCTCTGATCCCGCTGCTTTCCCACTCTGTCCCGATGTTAAGCAAGCTCTTTTAAACTGCAGGAGGGTAGAGGAGTCCTTCTTTAACTATGCGATCGGGACCCAATCTGCAATGTTATTTGAAGGCCTGAGCGGGGAAGCAGTATCAGGCAAACCTGTCAGGAGCTGGATCATGGGCCAGAAGAAACCCAGAGGGTAAGTTTAAATGTTTTAGTTTAGGTTTCCCTGTGGGTCAGGAGGGGCAGGAGTTGCCCCCTTCACCCGATCCTGCCCAGAGCCTTCTCCCCCTCCCCCGATCCTGTCCAGAGCCCTACCCCCTCCTGATTCTGCCCAGAGCCTTCTTCCCCCTCCCCATCCTACCCAGAGCCTTCTCCCCCAACCCGATCCTGACAGGGTCTTTGCTGCCCTCCTGATTCTGCCCAAAACCTCCTACCCCCATTGACTGATGGGGACCGTTCAGCCAGGTGCCCGGCTGTGGCCTCCTGCCGCCAGCCGGCCAGGTAGTCAATCTGGCCGGGTATTGGGAGGGACTCTTAAGAGATTTATTCAAATGAGGCCCCGTTGTTAAGATCAGCAGGGCCTCCATTTCCCTGGTATTGTTGGGATTGTCGCCCACTGCTGGGCTCCCCCTATTGGACAGCAGTAGCCAGAAGTCCCCAAGACAGTGGCTAGTCAAGCTGTTGCAGGCCTCTCATATCTGTAACTGTGTAGGAATGTCTAGTTCCTATCAAGAGACTGAGGTCGACTCAGGCGATCAAACAAACGATGTTTAATGTAAAACAAACTGAGTTTAACAAACAAATGCACGAGAACTACGAATACAGGTCTAGTCAGTTCAGAGGCTCCACAAGGACTGCTTGGGCGGTCCCGTGGCTGGCATCATGACGTCATGACGTTTTTCCCGCCGATGGGGAATCACGTGATGAACGGCGTGACGTCATCGCGTTTGCCCGCGCTCTTAAAGGGACTGCGCTCTGTACATGCAAACAATATATACAAAGATACAGACTCAGGCTGTAGTTAACATATTGTTAAAGGGAATTATATACATTTGATCGGAGTCCCTTAGTGGCTCCGCCACATGCGCCCCCCCAGAACTGTCTTTAACAGAAAAAGTGAAACGGCGAGGAGGCCTGACAAACCTGTCAGAGCGACTTCTGTACAGTTGGAGTGGAAGCTGCGGGACGGCGGGCGGGCTGGCGGGCGGTTGCGCTTGATCTGGCACGGTGACTGTGGGCGGTTGGCCACGTTTTGGTGGCTGTGCTGTCTCGACCGAGTGGTCAAGGTCCAAGTGTGCCGGCTTCAACCGGTCAACCGAAATGTGGTCCGGTTTACCTCCGATATCCACCAAGAAAGTTTTGTCTCCCAGCTCTAGCACGTGGAAAGGACCAGTGTAAGGGGCCTTGAGCGGATCCCGATGAGCATCGTGGCGGATGAACACATATTCGGTGTTCTTCAGCTCTGCTGGGACGTGGGAGCTCTAAAAGCCGTGATGCGACGTTGGTACTGGTGCAAAACACCTGGCTGCCTCCTGGTGGCTGATGAGTTGGTCGGATGCGGACCATGGCTCTGTTGGAGTCGGAAGGAAATCCCCTGGTACGCGTAGCGGCTGGCCATAGACGAGCTGTGCCGAGGACGAGCGAAGATCTTCCTTGGGTGCCGTGCGAAGATCCAACAGGACCCATGGTAGCCTGTCCACCCATCCAGCGCCTTGGAGGCTGGCCCTCAGTGCGGCTTTGAGCGACCTGTGAAATCGTTCCCACAGGCCGTTCGCCTGTGGATGGTAGGCTGTGGTGCGATGTAGCTTGATGCCGAGCCCTTGAGCCACTGCGTTTCAGAGCTCAGAGGAAAACTGCAGTCCACAATCAGAAGAGATGTCTGCTGGCACCCCAAAACGGGTGACCCAAGAGGAGATGAATGCCCTGGCCACGTCTGCGAAAGTGGTGGATGACAAGAGAACTGCCTCTGGCCATCTAGTGGTGCGGTCTACCATCGTAAGGATATGTGTAAACCCATGAGAAGGTGGAAGTGGCCCCACCAGGTCCACATTCACGTGATCGAACCGTCGCTCCGGAACCGCGAAGGTGGCCAATGGAGCTTTGACGTGCCGCTGCACCTTGGCCATGATGAATTCCCAGCAAAACCGCTGGCCGCCGAAACACACCTGGACCCGCCGTCTGCCGAAGGTCCGAATAGCCTCGCCATTAGCCGCCTCGAGGGAAAGGCCGTGCCTCCCAGCCTGTATATCAAGATTTGATGCGGGTAGGATGCTACACTGCGCCCCGGTGTCGCACAGGAAACGTTAACCAGAGAGGGAGTCGGTGATAAACAGGAGCTTTCCAGAATTTCCGATTGCCATCGCAGCCGCGGGGCGCCCGTTAGAGCCGGTCCTCTTTTGCCAGAGTTGAAGTTTCTTTTGGGCGAGAAGCTGCAGGGAGGGCGGCAACATCTTGCTTTCGCGCCAAAACAGGCGTGGTAGAAGCACAACCCCGCAGGTTGAGGAGCTGGGGCGGTGTCTGTGGGGGATGGGCGCCTCGTGGCAGTGCAGTACTGCTGCGTCACCGCGAAGATCTTGTCCGCTTCGGCAGCAAGCGCTGCGCAGTCTGTGACTTCGGACCTGGCCAGGGCAGCCTGTACTTGCTCCGGTAACTGACTGAGGAAGAGCTCCCTAAAGAGGAAGCATTCCGGTTCGGAGCCAAGGAGCGTGAGCATTTGGCTCATGAGCTCAGACGGCTTGGAGTCCCCGAGGCCGGGCATAGCGAGCAGTCGGCGGGTGCGCTCCGACTTCGTGAGCCCGAAGACCTGTAACAACCGCGCCTTGATTGTTTCATACTTGCGGTCGTCCGGGGGGTTCTCAAGCAGGCTGATGATCCGTGAAGCGGTGGAGCTGTCGAGTGCGGAGACCATGTAAAAGTAACGGGTCTGATCCGCAACGATGTTCCGTAGTGCAAACTGGGCTTCGACCTGGACGAACCAGGAGGTCGCTTGTTGCTCCCAGAATTGCGGAAGCTTCAATGCAATGGCGTTTGTTTCTGTGCTTCGTTCCTTCTGCGAAAACCATTCGCAAAAGTTGGGGTCACCAATGTAGGAATGTCTAGTTCCTATCAAGAGAATGAGGTCGACTCAGGCGATCAAACAAACGATGTTTAATGTAAAACAAACTGAGTTTAACAAACAAATGCACGAGAACTACGAATACAGGTCTAGTCAGTTCGGAGGCTCCACGAGGACTGCTTGGGCGGTCCCGTGGCTGGCATCATGACGTCACCACGTTTTTCCCGCCGATGGGGAATCATGTGATGAACGGCGTGACGTCATCGCGTTTGCCTGCGCTCTTAAAGGGACCGCGCTCTGTACATGCAAACAATATATACAAAGATACAGACTCAGGCTGTAGTTAACATATTGTTAAAGGGAATTATATACATTTGCTCGGAGTCCCTTAGTGGCTCCGCCACAACTGTACCTGGGTTCCTGCCCCAATTTCCCAGCACAAGGCCCCACCAAATCTGGGTGCATGGCGGCCGAGGAAGACAGAACACACTTCTAGTGCGCTCTGCTTGTCTAGCAACCAGGCAAGGAAGGGGAGCAATATTGAGATCACAAAGACCTATGTCCATAACAATGTGCTGTGCTCCAAGCAAATAAAGTAATGATTCTTTGTCTTCTACAACAGTTGCACATGGATACATTGGCTGTTCATGTGTAATTTAAAGTCCAATGATATAAAGTACCTCATGTCTCCACAGATGAGCTACCACGTCCATTCACAGCATGAGGCCGAACAGATACTGACAGTGTAGAAAGTATATACAGACCCTTAATTTTAATATTTCTTGAAATGCTTTGCCAGGCAAAAAGGTTTTTCAAAGTGAAATAAAATTGGTAAATGTAACAAGCAGTCTTTCACTGATAAGGCAGGAAACATCACTGTGACTGAAGGGGGCAGTCAGAGACAACAGAGATAAACAAACACCCTTAGTTTTGTAGACATGCTGGGGGAGAAATTGGGTATAGCCCCGTTTGGGGCGTTAGAATTGGCGCTGCGCAAACTTTTTCGCCAGGCGCAACTTATTGCCACCTCGAGCGATATTGGGTTGCTGCGCCCCTAAAGGTGATTGCGGCATTGATTCAGGCGCTGCACGGGAGTCTTAAGGCGCTAACCCGGCGGCGCTACTCAATATGTCGGCGGCCGGGTGCAGCGCAGGTGCTGTCAATAATCAATTACCCGAGACATGCTGGCGCTGGCCAGCTCTTAAAGGGGCGGGTCAATTAGGAGCAGCAGCCACACTCTGCGCCTTGTAGGCCTCAAAATCGGCGCTGTGCTTTCTGTGGCGTTCCAAACTTTGAACATATGGAGAGGGTGAGGCAGAAAGCGGAGCGCTTTACCGATGGGGCATTGGATGCTTTGGTTGGCGAAGTGGAGCGCCAGCGAGCTGTGCTGTACCCCGACAATGGCAGGAGGCCTCATCAGAGCGAGTACCGCAGGGCTTGGAGGGAAGTTTGTCAAAGAGTCACCTCAACCAGCGTGGTGGCCAGGACTCCTGTGCAATGCAAGAAGAAGTTCAACGACCTCACTCGGGTCGTTAGGGTGGGTGCCATTTTCGCCATCTTCTTCATCCCTCCATCTGCACCTGACATTATGGCCAGAGGGTGCGCGAAGCCCCAATGGCCATCTGTCAGCCAGCAGCCATGGCCCTTTTTGGAAACACACACGCACATTCAGCTCAATGCATAATGGAAGGGCTATTCCACCATGGGGGGCATGTGATGTCAGCTCAATGCATAACGGAAGGGCTAATCTACCATGGGGGGAATGTGATGTCAGCTCAATGCATAACGGAAGGGCTAATCTACCATGGGGGGCATGTGATGTCAGCTCAATGCATAATGAAAGGGCTAATCTACCATGGGGGGCATGTGATGTCAGCTCAGGGCAGCATGTTTCATCACTTCCCGTCCTTTCTCCTGCAGGCCAAGCTGGCCAGGAACCGGAGGGAGCAGCTTCGCACCGGAGGAGGCCCTCCTCAGCTGCAGGCACTGATGGACCTGGAGGAACGAGTCCACCAGATTGTTGGAGGCCGGATGACTGGTCCTGTCACCATTGGAGCTGCCGACCCCATTGTGCACAGTGATGGTAAGGTCATCACCTTTTTGAACTCTCTCCTTCCACTTCTTCCCCCCACCAGCATGCTTTTTCACTCTGGACCCATGTCAGAGCATTGCAGCACTCATGCATCCCTTGCTGCCACCCTATTCTTTCGCTAAAGCCACTCTTCAACCTCCCTGCTTTCAGATGCAGCATCACCAGCTCAGGAGCCGGGCCCTCAAACTGCCACTGCCACTGACTCCGGAGGTGACGAGCAGGAGGAAGCTGGACCATCCCTGCCACCCTCAGGTGAGCCAGCCCCTCTGCAGACTGGGGAGACTACTTCCCTGGAGGGGAGCGGGGGGGAATGCTCTGAGGAGGAAGCAGTTCCAGGAACCAGCGGGCTCCAGCAACGCAACAGGGGTAGGGAAGCTCGGGAGCCGTCTCCCCGGAGGGCGAGTCAGGCCACGAGTACTGCTGCACAGAGCACAGAAGAGGTGCGTTCCCTCGCAGAAATGAGCGCCCAGGCTCGGCTCAGGCACACTGAGCTCATGGCTGCAGTGGCAAGGATGCCTGAATCCATCGAGACACTGGCAAGGAGTGTCCAAGACTTCGGGGCAGCACAGGCAAGGAGTGCGCAGGACCTCGGGGCAGCACAGGCAAAGAGTGCGCAGGACTTCGGGGCAGCACAGGCAAAGGGTGCGCAGGACTTTGGGGCAGCACTGGAAAGGACTGTCCAGGACTTCGGGGCATCACTGGAAAGGACTGTTCACGGCTTCGGGGCAGCACTGGAAAGGACTGTCCAGGGCTTGACCGAAGCAGTGGAAAGGACTGACCCCGGCTGTATTGATTTCTTTGTGGGTTCAATGATGAGACATTTATGAAAGAGAATGAGTTTTTATCTAAAGCTTTGTTCAACTCTTTTATACAGCTTTTACAGGAGACATGATGCTGTGATGCATCTAGAACGAAACTGAAGCTAAACTAACTGCCTTGCTTCTCTCGGTCACATGCCCTCTGCTGGTCAGGCACAAGCAATCAATCAGGCAACTATGCTGGTAAGACATGATAATCAAACAGGCAAATAACATCACTATTTGCTGATATCATTACATCTCCCTTTCTTAAAACAAAAGTATTTTACTTTTAACTAACAACATGTTTTCTTTGTATTAATCTGCATTTTAACTGTAACACTTAATGAACTTACATTATCATTATCATGATCAAGGTTTTTTAACCTTGCTTTGTGTGTTCACATGAAATATGTAAATACACTAGAACTTGAAGAAAGAATAAGATAACATTACTTCCTTCTATAACAATAGTCCTTAAATTTGCTCAATGAGTCTCTCAGGAGGCTTCACGCATCTTGAGGATTTTCTGATTGATTGTCCTTGAATCTGAGTTGTTGCCTCAGATGATGTGTTCTCAGCTGTGTGATCAGGTTGTTCAACAGTATCAGTCTTTTGACTTGCTGTGGCTGGTCCCATGAGAAGATCTCGAAGATTTCTTCTCAGAACAGCACCCTCATCTGTCTGAATGGTGTATGATCTTGGTTGAACTTCACTCAGGACAGTTCCCTTCTGAGTCCATGTGTTTGTTTTGTCTTTGAATCTTACTTGGTCACCAGTGTGGAGTTCAGGTATGTTTTGTGTTCCTCTGTCATAGCAGTACTTTTGCTTTTCTTTCTGTTGCTCTTTGAACTTCCTCACTTTCTCCCCCTCTTTTGTTTTCAGGAGGTTCTCCGGGATGGGTAGGTTTGACCTTAGCCGACGTCCCATAAGGAGTTGGGCTGGTGACTTACCACACTCGAACGGCGTTGTGCGGTATACAAGCATGCTCTGGTAGAAGTCAGTTCCACTGTCTTTTGCCTTGTACATCAGTCTTTTCACTGTGTTTGCGGGCTCTCCTGGGTCAACAGCTCTGGACAACGTGTCTGCTGTATACATCAGCTTACCCGGTGTGTACGCAATATTCCATGTATAGCGTTGCAGCCTGATCATCATTCTTTGTATTCTAAGCGGACAGCTATTTAGTGGCTTTTGGAACAATGCAATCAAGGGCTTATGGTCAGTCTCTACACTGATTGCTTGTCCTGCCACAAACTGGTGAAATCTTTCACAGGTGTATGTGATGCTGAGCAGCTCCTTTTCTATTTGAGCATATCGCGTCTCCGCATCTGTCGTTGAGCGCGATGCATATGCAATAGGTTGCCAGTAGTCATATTGTTGCAGAAGAACGGCACCGAGCCCACTCTGTGATGCATCTGATGATATCTTGATGGGTCTCGCTGGGTCATAAAACCTCAGAACTGGTTCCTCTGTGAGCAGTTTCTTTAGATCGCTCCATGACTTCTCATGCTCATGATTCCATTCCCATTCTATGTTCTTTTCAGTTAGTCTTCTCAGTGGCGCCATCTTTTCTGAGAGGTTGGATATGAATTTCCCCATGTAGTTGATCATTCCATTAAACCTCTGCACGTCCTTTTTGCATTGTGGCTTTGGCATATTCTCAATGGCGGACACCTTTCTGGGATCTGGTCTGATGCCCTCACTGCTAAGGATATCTCCCACGAATGTCAGTTCTGTCACCCCGAGCTGGCATTTCTCTCTATTCAGCTTCAGGTTTGTTTTCCTTGTTGCTTCCAGCACTTTTTTCAGTCTCTCGTCATGCTCAGTTCTCGTGGTTCCCCATACTATGATGTCATCCATTGATGTATCAACTCCCTCCAGGTGCTCATAGATCATATGGATAGTTTTGTGATACACTTCAGGAGCTGAGGCAATGCCAAATGGTAACCTTAGGAATCTGTATCTGCCAAATGGACTGTTGAACGTGCACAGTCTTGAACTTGCTTCGTCCAGCTTCATCTGCCAAAATCCTGATGATGCACCTAACTTGCTGAAATATTTTGCATTTGCAAACTGTGCCATGATTTCCTCACGTGTAGGAAGCTTGAAGTGCTCTCTCTTTATTGCTCTGTTTAGATCTCTTGGATCCAGGCAAATTCTGAGCTTTCCATTCTTTTTGTCCACTACGACGAGGGAACTCACCCACTCAGTTGGCTCATCTATCTTCTGAATCACGTTCAGGCTTTCCATCCTGTCCAACTCTGCCTTCAGTTGCTTTTGAAGAGCAAACGGAACTTTTCTGCATGGATGTATGACCGGTGTCATACTTTTATCTACTCTGATCGTGTGTTCTCCTGGAATGCAGCCTAGGCCCTTAAATAGGTCTTTGTACTCTTTCATGAGTTCATCATAGACTGTCTCTCCTTCGCTTTCCACAACGAGGACTCTCTTTACCAGGTTCAGTCTCTCACAGGCTTTTAAACCTAGTATGGCTTGCACATCCTTTGGCACCACGATTAATGCTAGCGTGTGCTCTCTGTCCTTGTGTGTTACTTTGACAATGCATCTTCCTTTCACTGGTATATCAGTACCTGTGTATCCTGTCACTTTCACTTTTAGTCCATGTATCTTTGGTCTGGGTCTAATTTTCTTAAAATCAGTCTCTGATATCACATTAATTTGTGCTCCAGTATCCAATTTAAATGGAATGTGTATGTCATTCACTTTTAGTGTCAACATCCAGTCTCTTTTTTCTTCTTTGTTTTCAGACACAACATCTACATAGGACTCCTCTATCTCGCTTTCATCTACTGTATGGACCTTGCTTTGTTGCGCTTGGTTCTTACAGCAACGGGCATAATGGTTGTTTTTGTTGCAACTATTGCATGTTTTACCATATGCTGGACACTTTCTTGGTGGATGCTGTGTACCGCATCGACTACATGACTTTCGATTGCCCCTTTCATTTTTGTTCGCTGGCCACGCCTCTTTTTTCACATTGGCGCTCTTTTTGTTAAATGGTTTGTATCCGTTCATTCTCACTGCATCCACATTGCAGCTATTGTCACTGAACAGCTCCTTTGCCTGCAACTTCACAGTCTCTGTGGCTTTATACAGTGCTATGGCTTTTCCCAGGTCTAGATCTTGCTCTCTTAGCAGTCTTTCCCTTAGACCATTATCTGGAATACCACACACCAGTCTGTCTTTTATCAGCAAGTCTGTCAGTCCCCCAAATTCACACGATTTGCTTCTGTTTCTCAGTTCAGTCACATACTGATCAATAGTCTCACCCGTTTTCTGTACACATGTGAAAAATCTGTGCCTCTCAAACATCACGTTACGTTTAGGTATGCAGTAGGCCTCAAACTGTTCCATTATTTTATCTAGCTTCATTTTGTCTCCATTAGCAGCGAATGTGAAGTTATTATACACCTCCAGCGCTTCATCACCCACGACATGTAAGAACAGTGACGATTTCCTTTCATTACTTTTCTCGTCAGCTCTGATTGCTGATAAATACAACCCCACACGTTGTTTGAACCTTCTCTAATTTTCAGCCACATTACCTGTCAACTGAAGCGTCGCCGGTGGGTGTAAACCTTCCATTTTTCACTTCGTTAGCTATTCTCCAATGGTAAGCAACGATGTTCTCTTTTGGCTTGCTAATTTGTGGAGAGCTGATTTCACTTTAGATTTTTCCTCTTCTTTTCTTTCATTCACTTCTGACACCATGTATTGATTTCTTTGTGGGTTCAATGATGAGACATTTATGAAAGAGAATGAGTTTTTATCTAAAGCTTTGTTCAACTCTTTTTATAGCATTCAGGAGACACCATTATGCAAGTGATGCATCTATAACGAAACTGAAACTAAACTAACTGCCTTGCTTCTCTCGGTCACATGCCCTCTGCTGGTCAGGCACAAGCAATCAATCAGGCAACTATGCTGGTAAGACATGATAATCAAACAGGCAAATAACATCACTATTTGCTGATATCATTACACCGGCCTTCAGCAAAGCACTGGAAAGGACTGTCCAGGGCTTCACCGAAGCACTGGAAAGGACTGTCCAGGGCTTCACCGAAGCACTGGCACCTGCCATGCCAGTGCTGAGTGCTGCCACACAGTTAATCGCTGGTCTCATGCAGACGCATATTGAGGCCACGCGACCAATGACTGCTGCCACCCTCGCTGGATCAAGCGGGATTACCCGGGGCCCTTGCAGCACCACAGCAGGGCCTCAATCTGTGGACCAGCCGATTGGTGCGCATGCTGCGGTGCTGCCTTGTCAGAGTGCCAGTGTGTCGTTCGACCAGGGAGCTGCTGTCCGCTCTCAGGATGTCAGCATTCCTGATGCCACCGCTGGCACGTCTCCACTGCAGCTGCTACCACCTGCAGGACAGACTGCTTCCACCCATTCACAGTTGGAGCAGTTAGCATCCGGGCCCTCCAAGGCCAGAGGTCGTCCAGGACGTCCCTCAGGGGCATCTGCGCTTTCCGACAGCCAGCAGGCCTCCCCCAGCCTTGATGTAGCCACTGGGGTCCCATTACGGAGGAGCTGCAGGGAGGGAAGGGGCTGATCTCGCAAGAGAAATAGATCACCATCAAGGGGGAAAGAGTAGATGGTGCAGCTGAGACGTCTTTTTTGTAGAAATCAAGGCCGTGGATGCTGGTCTGAATGTTAGTAATGTTTTGGATAGTCTCCCGGGTGTGCGAGGCACTTAAGTGTTAGTGTGTTAGTTTTGCTTTCTGTAGCCATTGCTTTGTCATGTTGGAAGGAAGCACATTTCGCAAAATAAACAACTTTGTTTATTTACATTGGCCATGTCTGATATTTACATTCACTGCCCTTAATAGGCTTTGGGTTATCCGGACGGTTCCCTTCCTCCTCATCGAATGGCACCAAGCATTCCATCAGAGGGGCCTAGAAGCGGCTTGTTATCAGCCTCTGATGGATGTCCCTTCCAGTTTGTACCTCCCTCCCGTCTTGGTCCTCCTCCTCCTCCTCCTCCTCCTCTGCTGGTGCTTCAATGGCTGGTGGCATTGGCTGGGTGCGTAGGATGGCGAGGTTATGCAGCATGCAACAGACTATGACGAAGTGGGAGACTCGCTCTGGTGAGTACTGCAAAGCGCCTCTGGAATGGTTGAGACAGCGGAACTGCTGCTTCAGCACACCGATTGTGTGCTCCACAATGTTCCTCGTCGCCTGATGGCTTGCATTGAAGCGCTCTTCAGCAGGTGTGCTGGGCGAACGGAGTGGCGTCATCAGCCATGGGCACAGAGGATAGCCCTTGTCACCGAGAAGCCAGCCTCCTGGGTGAGCCGGGGCCTCGAATAGGTCTGCAACTGAAGCCTGGCGCAGGATGAAGGCGTCGTGGCTGCTGCCAGGGAACTGCGCATTGACTGCGAGGATCAGCTGTCGGTGGTCACAGACCAGCTGAACATTCAAGGAATGGAACCCCTTGCGGTTGCGGAACTCCTCCGGATTCAAAACAGGCGCCCGCAAAGCCACGTGCGTGCAGTCAATGGCGCTCTGCACCATGGGGAAGTCCATTATTGCTGCGAAGCCCTCTGCGCGCTCCCGCTGCTTCTCCAGTGTCACAGGGAAGGAGATGTACTGCCGCCTCCTTTTAAATAGGGCATCTGTTACTTGACGGATGCAGCAATGCACCGCAAACTGCGATATGTTAGCGATGTCCCCAGTTGCGACCTGGAAGGAGCCGCTCGCATAGAAATTCAGGGCAACAGTCATCTTGACAGCCACCGAAAGAGAGGTCCTGCACCTTATCTGAGGCTGCAGATCTGACTGAAGCAGGTGGCACAGCTCAGTCACCACCTCCTTTCTGAAGCGCAGCCTCCTAACACACTGCTCCTCTGACATGTTCAAGTAAGAGAACTGCTGTCGGAAAACCCTGGCAGCGTAAGGTCTGGTGTGGCGACGTCTGTTGGCCCTCCTCCGTCTGGCCATTCCTGGCCCTCTCTCCCTGCGTCCCTGTGCCCTTTCCAGATGGTTCAGCAGCAGGACGTTCCCCTCCAATGCAGCCCCCATAATAATAGCGCACAAGAAATTGTAAACGTTGTAAATGCTCACCAGCTGCAAGGTGATGGTCAGAAGGCTGAAGTTCCTCTGGCCAGCGCTGGCTCACTGGTGCAATGACTCTCAGAGTGCAGCTCAGCAACTCTGTGAAAGTCTCGAGGAAGTTGTGCTCCCAAAATGGCTGCCGCTTTTATACCAGTGCAGTCCCCTTTAAAGAGCGCCCCCCCAGCCCGAGAGCGACTGGGGAACGTTCCAGGTAAGCAGTCCTTGTTAGCGCCAGGCGGAACGGAGGGGTGCAACACTGAATTTCCGGTCTGGGACGCCCAAAAGGCGTTGCACACTGAAATGACGTCATGATCTGCCTGCGCCCACGAGCGGGCACTAAGGTTTAGCGCCGGCGCAAAATGCCCACTCAATATGGGAGGAGGCGCTGGGTTCACTGCGCCCGGCCGAAAATTGGCTACCGCCCCACTTCTCGGCCTCTTTAGGCGCTAATTGGAGGTGCTGCCAACCGAATTTCTCCCCCGCTGTCTCTGGTGACTTTTCTGAGGCTAAAGGGGAGAAGTCAAACCTTTGAAGTTTTAAAATGCAGAATACGACGTAACTCATGAACCTAACCAAGTGGTTTTCTGCCACTTTTGTAAACTTTAGCAGTGAATGTACAATTTTGGGCTGTGTTAAGGACAACTAATGGACAGACACACAGGATGAGTTAATGTAAACGTTTGACTGCTCAAACAGCTCAGACCAACATTAAAGGAACATTTCACTATCTCTGAATGATTGATTTACTGCAAAAGGCAAGGAAAGCTGTATAAAACAGTGGCTAAAGAATATCGGCACTACAGTCAGAGGAAGGTTGTTTGGCCAGTTATCTCACCTACAAGGATCAGGCTGCAGTCGGAAGGAGGGGCCTGGCCAGTCTTTTCGCTTATGAGGACCTACAATCAACACTGGACCGACCATCGACGAGTGGTTGTATGTATGATTTCCTGTAATATTATTGGTGGACTGCTCGAATAGTGGTTGGGGTTTTAAATCTGTCTTAGGAACAATAAAAGGTTAAAGGTAGAACCCGTGTGCCTGGTGTAATTTCTCATAACTCTCAAGTCCGAACTCTATAACCTGTTGGACGGGGCAAGGGGTAATTCCGCACATCTTACAACAGCAATATCCCCAACAAGACACAGGATCTACATAGGTTACTGTTGTTGAGTTGTGGTGGAGTGTGACTTATGGCAAGAGCTTCCACATGACCTTCTGTAAATTGTGCATCATAAGCTGGAATCTCTACCACAGAAGGCCATGGGACATCAACCAAGCTTGGCAGATGTTGACCTTTCAACAGCCCCATCCAACACCCAGAATACACTGAAACAGGTCAATCGCCTGCTGCATGAGGCAATTGCGAAACATTGATGCAGTCCTGATATATCCAGAAGCAAGAAAGTGATATGTCCATATTACTTAAGGCTGTACAGTGTGGGTGGGAGCAGGTTAACTTTTGCTAATTAATGTGTTCATCGTGGTGATGAGCAACTGACAGACCTCCACCCTGAAGGCCCATTATGTTCTCATTCAGAGCTCGCTGGTAACCTCTGCAGTCCAGTGTGCAGAGGTTGTAGGGCTACTTCTCCTGTGTGCTCTTTTGCCAAATGTGCTCTCGATTTAGAGAACCATCCTTTTGAGGATATTTTGAACATGGGTTCTCCCAAAGCTCAGCAGCTAGTCTCTGGGGTTGTCTGTTAATGGAACAGATTTACATAGGTGTAATATATATGCATCTCAATGCATTCAACACAACTGACAGTAAAATCTAATGGCCCGGATTTTGCTGTCAGTGGCGAAGGAACATTCACCTCGCTGAAAGCTGCCCACAAGGTTTTTGCAGGCTTTTGAATGGAGACTTGCTCTAACCCGGTGCCTGATCCCGTGCAGCGCCCTCTACAGGACATCTGTGGCAACTGTGAGCAGGACAAGTAGCAGTGAGGCCCTTCAAACAATCAGGTTGAAGAATCCTCACTGAGACTCGCAGTCTAAATCGGGAAGTATAACTTAGATTTAAATCATATACAGAAAGCAAAATATAGATTGGGAAAGACAGGTGGGATTAAGAGAGAGAGCTAAAAGAAACACAGAAAAGTAAAAAATAATTATTTTAATTTTTTTTTAAATCTCCAACACTAATTAATTTCTGAAAGAATGAAACTCTACATCAGTAAAAAATAAATTTTCAGAGCCAGAGAGATTGTTTGGCAGTAATTATCAATTATCCCGCCATTAAAAATGCACCAGCCCTAACTTTTCTGGCATCTTTAGTGGAGAACTAGTGGGCAAGTACCCCAAGTTCATGCCCTTACAGAGATTTCAGTGCTGAGTCTATTGGTGAAGACTGTGACAGTGCACCCTGTGGAGGAGTTGGGTATCTCTGACAGCAACTTCAGGATTTCCGCGTTAAACTATGCATGGTCGAATGCCAAAAGTTTATGTCAGATTTTCTCCATTATTACGGTGGGTGTTAGACTCACCGTTACTATCTATGCAAAATCCATGACAATATATATTTCTATTGCTGATTTTGCATATTTTTCAAAAGAAGCAGAAAGGCAATTTCGATATGGACACATGAAAATAAATACTGGTGGGGGGGTGGGGGCGGGAAATTGTGCTCTGTTGCGCCCATTTTTTAGGCGCTACGCAGCATCCTAACACTTGATAATGGGGTTCGAGATGCGTGCGCACACTTCCGCCGGGAAGAACGGCAGACGCCATCTTGGGAAAGGGGTTTGTGTGCGTATCTAACGACACTGGCAATATGCAGAGCAGGCAGATTATGATGCCAATCAGTGTGCAATGCTGATTTGATGCCAGTGCTGCCATTTACGAACACCACACTCCAGTCTTCGCTCCGTCTTAACCTCCCACAGCTGAACACAACGTTAACCTCCCACCAGCGCTACTTAAAGGGGTCATGAACTACTTACAGGTTATTTGCTAGATTATTTCTTCTGGCTGCTGGTGCAATTGCACATGTTTTTGGAACTTTCCAATAGATGCCAGAAGTTTCAATAATCTACAGAGAGTGGTCTGGCTGGCACAAAAATATTTTCTTGCTGATTTAAAAGTTTGTGCTGAAACAAGTTGCTTCCAGAAATAAGTGGCCTAGTAGGCCTTCCTCTTGGAATTGAGCATGACTGGGAGAAAGAACAGAGGCCACGCAGAGCAGGACAAGTTGCTATAGATGGAGGAGGAGGGAGAGATGGGCTCTCAGCAAGAGGCAATGCCCACCAATGGTCTGAAGGGAGCAAACTGTTACATCAACTTCAGCGAGGATCAATGTTTGAGACGTCTTCGCTTCACTAAAGAAGTCGTGACTGAAATCTGCCAACTGTTGCAGCTGCAACTCCAACCTCAAAGCAGGGCAAGTGGTAACAGGGCACTTAGAAAATCAAAATATGATTAGGCAGAGTCAACATGGTTTTATGAAAGGGAAATCGTGTTTAACAAATTTATTAGCATTTTTTGAGGATGTAACTAGCAGGGTAGATAAAGGGGAACCAGTGGATGTAGTATATTTGAATTTCCAAAAGACATTCAATAAGGTGCCACATAAAAGGTTGCTACACAAGATAAGGGCTCATAGGGTTGGGGGTAATATATTAGCATAGATAGAGGATTGGTTAATGGACAGAAAACAGAGAGTAGGAGTAAACGGGTCATTTTCCGGTTGGCAGGCTGTAACTAGTGAGGTGACGCAAGGATCAGTGCTTTAGCCTCAGCTATTCACAATCTATATCAATGATTTGGATGAGGGGACTAAATGTAATATATCCAAGTTTGCTGAAGATACAAAGCTAGGTGAGAATGTAAGTTGTGAGAAGGATGCAAAGAGGCTTCATGGGGATATAAACAGGCTAAGTGAGTGGGCAAGAACATGGCAAATGGAATATAACGTGGAGAAATGTGAAGTTATCCACTTTGGTAAGAAAAGTAGAAAAGCAGAGTATTTTTTAAATGGTGAGAGATTGGGAAATGTTGGTGTTCAGAGGGACATCCACTCATGGGTTATCCACTCATGACTTGACTCATGGCTCCGGTCCAGAAGCCACACACACATGCACAGCATGCCTACAATGAGAGCCACGCTGCCACAAGGAACATTATAGAGCACACCATCGACCTCCTCAAGCAATGCTTCCACTGCCTGGACCACTCTGCAGGAGCCTTGCAATACTCAGCTGAGTGGGTATCAGGATTATGCTGCATGCAGCACAATCTGGCCATTATGAGGGAACAGCCCTTGCCGCCATTTATTAGATGAGAAGCTGAGGAGCAGGAGCATGAGGAAGAGGAGAAGGAGGAGGATGAAGTGGAGGAGGAGGAACTGCAACAAGAAGTGGAGGAAGAGGAAGGGAGCCCCTTTCTGCCAGGCTCTACAAGATGAAAAAATTAATATGCGATAGCAGTAACCTCAACCGCCCCATTCACCAACAGTCCCACGCTCCTTACCTTTCCTCTATCACTGACCATCACATTGTCCTCTTTCCGACAACACAAAAATAAGAACCACAAGAAAATGCACATTCCTATCCAAATTTATAAATTCAATCATGATATAATGCTTACAAAAATACACTAATCACCCTTGTGCATTCCCTTAGTGCCTGTCTGCCATGTGTCTTTGCCTCTCCTAGTGCTCCTATGAGGTGCTTCCCCAATGGTTGCAGCATAGGTGCTGGAAGGCTGCAGACCTCCAATTGAGGAGACTGCAGATATTCTTGGAGGGAAACCTCATGAAGCTCTGGGCCTAGAAGGCCCGGTTTCAGACTGTACCACTGCGGCCTGGCCTGCAGCAGTCTGGGCTGCCTCGCTGATAGGCAATAACAAGGGCACTAGCGAAGTGGCATGGGTGGGGGCAGGATTACTCTCATCCTGAGAGAGGAAAGCAAGTTCCACTGCATCACTCAGACCTTTGATGGATGCTGTTTGTGCTGCAATGGAAGTTGTTTGTGCTGCAATGGAAGTTGTGACATCGGCCATCAGACGCTGAATCACGGTGAGTTCCACAGATGTGCTGATGGAGATGAGCACCCGTTCCATGTTGGAAAGGATGGGCTCCACGCTCTGTGCAAAGCCCTGTGCCAAGTTGGTGCTGGACTCCTCCATGCTTCTTGACATTGAGCACAGGCTTTCTGGCAGGGTTCCCAGTGCACCCATCAGCCTTTTCTTGGCCCTTCAAAGTCCTCATCGGAGTCCTCCACAGCAGAACTAGTATGCAACCTCGCTCTCCAGCGAGCTGGCTTCGGCGCTTTCCTCTCCCCCCCGCCCTGACTCCTGCGCACTTGTGCCCGGTGTCTCACCACATGCAGATCTCTTCTCTATCCTAGCCGCTAAAATCCGCCCAGTGTCAGTACCTGAGTTGGTGGCTGCAAGTGTAAGATCGAGTGATGGTGTCTCTTCATCTTCATTGACTTCTTCCTCTTCCTCCACTGATTGGGAAGACTGCAGTTCTTGGATATCTGAAATGAAAAAGGGACAAGGGTTGGGTTGTGGTGAGGGGAGAGGAGTAAGTAAGAAGTACATGCTTACACCCTCTACAGCTTCTAAGTCAGAAGAGATTGAGGGAGAAGTGGGAAGAGAGAAGGAGGATTAGGTATGCAGATACCCTCATCATCGATCGCTCACTTCAGCCCTGCAGTGGCCACGACCTCAGCGATGCCCTTTCCCATGACACTGTCTCCTTCATGAGGGTTAAAACAAGCAGGCGTGCTTGACATCCTCCAGTTCTTCGCTGCTGCCTGCTGTCTGCTGTTATGTGCCACCTACCCCTGCAAGAAAGAGGGAAGTGTGTCAGTGAGTGCCATGCAATATGTTTGGGTGATGTGGCTGTCATGTTTGAATAGCTGCCAGTTTGTGCGAGCTCTATATGTATGTAAAAAGGAAAAGATCAGCAAAAGTAAATGGGGAGAAATTCGGTTGGTTGTGCCACCGATTAACGCCTAAAGAGGCCGAGAAGTGGGGCGCTAGCCAATTTCCGGGTGGGCGCAGGGAGCCTAGCGCCTCGCCCCATATTGAGCATGCATCTAGCACCGGCGCAAACTCTTAGCATCCGCTCGCGGGCGCAGGCTGATCATGACATCATTTCAGTGTGCAACGCCTTTTTGGCACCCCGGACCGGAAATTGAGTGGCGCCCGCCTCCGTTCCACCTGGCGCTAATAGTGACAGCTCACTGGAACGTTCCCCAGGCACTCTCGGGCTAGGGGGGCGCTCTTTAAAGGGGACTGCACTGTTATCAAAGTGTCAGCCATTTCGAGAGCGCAACTTGTTGGTTGGTTTCAGAGAGTTGCAGAGCTGCAGTGGGAGAGCCTTATTGCCATTCAGCCAGCGGTGCCAGAGGACCGTCATCCCTGTGTACATTACCTTGCTGCTGGTGAGACATTACAACCTTTACCTTGTTCGCTCTTATTATGGGGGCTGCTCTGGAGGGGAACGTCCTGCTGGTCGACCATGCTGAGAGGGCACAGAGGCAGAGGGAGAGAGGGCCAGGAGTGGCCAGACGGGGGAGGGCCAAAAGACGTCGCCACTGCAGACCTTATGCGGCGAGGGTTTTCAGGCAGCAGTTCTCCTACCACAACATGTCGGAGGAGCAGTGTGTCAGAAGGCTGCGATTCCACAAGAAGGTGATGACTGAGGGGTGCCACCTGCTTCAGGACGATTTGCAGCCGAAGATACGGTGCAGGGCCTCTCTGTCGGTGGCCGTAAAGTTTACTGTAGCCCTGAATTTCTTTGCCAGCGGCTCGTTTCAGGCAGCAACTGGGGACATTGCTAACATTTCCCAGTTTGCGGTGCATTGCTGCATCTGCCAAGTTACAGATGCCCTATATAAGAGGAGGCGGCGATTCATCTCGTTCTCTTTGACACCGGAGAAGCAGTGGGAGCGCGCACAGGGCTTCGCGGCAATAGCTGACTTCCCCATGGTGCAGGGCACCATTGACTGTACGCACGTGGCTTTGCGCGCGCCTGTACATAATCCCGAGGAGTTCCGCAACCGCAAGGGGTTCCACTCCCTCAATGTACAGCTGGTCTGTGACCACCGGCAGCTGATCCTCGTGGTCAACACACAATACCCTGGCAGCAGCCACGACGCTTTCATCCTGCGACAGACCTCAGTGGCAGACCTTTTTGAGGCCCCGGCTCACCCATGAAGCTGGCTTCTCGGAGACAAGGGCTATCCTCTGTGCCCCTGGCTTATGACCCCGCTCCGCTCGCCCAGCACCCCGGCAGAGGAGCAGTACAACGCCAGCCATCAGGCGACGCGGAACATTGTGGAGCACACAATCGGTGTGCTCAAGCAGCGGTTCCGCTGTCTCGACCATTCGGGGGGCGCCCTGCAGTACTCGCTGAGTCGCCCACGTCGTCGTTGTCTGCTGCATGCTCCACAACCTCGCCATCCAACGCACCCAGCCAATGCCAGCCGACCTTGAGGGACCAGCAGTGGAGGAGGAGGCGGAGGAGGAGGCGGAGGAGGAGGAGGAGGAGGAAGACGGGAGGGTTCCAGAAACTGGAAGGGCCGTCCGTCAGAGGCTCATAAGGGGTTGGTTCTAGGCCCCCCTGACGGAATGCTTGGTGTCATTGGGAGAGAACCGTCCGGGTCACCCAAAGCCTATGAAGGCCAGAATGATTGCAAATAGTATAGATGGCCATTGTAAATAAAACCTTTTCTTTATTTTCAAAAATGTGCTTCCTTCCTACATGACAAAGCAATGGCAACCGAAAGCATAACTAATGAAGTAACACATAACTGTCTCGCAAACCCGCCAGACTACCCAAAACATAACTAACATTCACAGCAGGTGTATACGGCCTTGAATTCAACAAATAAGACGTCTCAGCAGCTCCCTCTACTCTTTACCCCTTGATGGTGATCTACTTCTCTTACGAGATCGGCCCCTTCCCTCCCTGCAGCTCCTCCGTAATTGGACCCCAGTGGCTGCATCAAGGCTGGGGGACGCCTGCTGAGTGTCCGAAAGCGCAGAAGCCCCTGAGGGACGGCGTGGACGACCTCTGGGCTTGGAGGGCCCGGGTGCTGACTGCTCCAACTGTGCATGGGTGGAAGCAGTCTGTCCTGCAGGTGGTGGCACCTGCAGTGGAGACGTCCCAGTGGTGGCATCAGGAATGCTGACATCCTGAGAGCGGACACCTGCTCCATGCTCAGCTGACACACTGGCACTCTGACGGGGCAGCACCGCAGCATGCGCCCCAATCGGCTGGTCCACAGATTGACGGCCTGCTGTGGTGCTGCAAGGGCCCCGGGTAATCCTGCCTGATCCATCGAGGGTGGCAGCAATCAGTGCTCGCGTGGCCTCAATCTGCGTCTGCATGAGGCCAGCGAGTGACTGTGTGGCAGCACTCAGCACTTGCATGGCAGGTGCCAGTGCTTCGGTGAAGCCCTGGACAGTCCTTTCCAGTGCTTCGCTGAAGGCCGGGACAGTCCTTTCCACTGCTTCGGTGAAGCCCTGGACAGTCCTTTCCAGTGCTGACCCGAAGCCGTGGACAGTCCTTTCCAGTGATGCCCCGAAGTCCTGGACAGTCCTTTCCAGTGCTGCCCCAAAGTCCTGCGCTCTCCTTGCCTGTGCTGCCCCGAAGTCTTGGACACTCCTTGCCTGTGCTGCCCCAAAGTCCTGCGCACTCCTTGCCTGTGCTGCCCCGAAGTCCTGCGCACTCCTTGCCTGTGCTGCCCCGAAGTCTTGGACACTCCTTGCCAGTGTCTCGACGGATTCGGGCATCCTTGCCACTGCAGCCATCAGCTCAGTGTGCCTGAGCCGAGCCTGGGCGCTCATTTCAGCGAGGGACCGCACCTCTTCCGCGCTCTGTGCAGCAGTCATCGTGGCCTGACTCGCCCTCCGGGGAGACGGCCCCTGAGCAGGAGAAAGGATGGGAACTGATGAAACATGATGCCCTGAGCTGTCATCTCATGCCCCCCATGGTGGAATAGCCCTTACATCATGCCCTGAGTTGTCATCTCATGCCCCCCATGGTGGACTAGCCCTTACATGATGCCCTGAGTTGTCATCTCATGCCAGTGCTTCGGTGAAGTCCTGGACAGTCCTTTCCACTGCTTCAGTGAAGCCCTGGACAGTCCTTTCCAGTGCTGCCCCAAAGTCTTGCGCACTCCTTTCCTGTGCTGCCCCGAAGTCCTGCGCACTCCTTGCCTGTGCTGCCCCGAAGTTTTGGACACTCCTTGCCAGTGTCTCGACGGATTCAGGCAACCTTGCCACTGCAGCCATCAGCTCAGTGTGCCTGAGCCGAGCCTGGGCGCTCATTTCAGCGAGGGACCGCACCTCTTCCGCGCTCTGTGCAGCAGTCATCGTGGCTTGACTCGCCCTCCGGGGAGACGGCCCCCGAGCTTCCCTACCCCCCTTGCGTTGCTGCAGCCTGCTGATTCCTGGAACTGGTTCCTCATCAGAGCCACCCCCCCCCCCGCTCCCCTCCAGGGAAGTACTATCCCCAGTCTCCAGATGGGCTGGCTCGCCTGAGGCTGGCACGGATATTCTGGCTTCCTCCTGCTGGTCGCCTCCAGAGTCAGTGGCACTGGCAGCTTGAGGGCCCGTCTCCCAAGCTGGTGATGCAGCATCTGAAAGCAGGGAGGTTGAAGAGTGGCTTTAGCGAAAGGACAGGGTGGCAGCAAGGGATGCAAGAGTGCTGCAATGCTATGACATGGGTCCAGAGTGAAAAGCATGCTGGTGGGGGGAGCAAGTGGAAGGAGACAGATCAAAAAGGTGATGACCTTACCATCGCTGTGCACAATGGGGTCGGCAGCTCCAGTGGTGACAGGTCCAGTCATCCGGCCTCCAACAATCTGGTGAACTCTCTCCTCGAGGTCCGTGAGTGTCTGGAGGCGAGGAGGTCCTCCTCCGGTCCGAAGCTGCTCTTTGCGGTTCCTGGCCAGCTTGGCCTGCAGGAGAAAGGACGGGAAGTGATGAAACATGATGCCCTGAGCTGTCATCTCATGCCCCCCATGGTGGAATAGCCCTTACATCATGCCCTGAGTTGTCATCTCATACCCCCCATGGTGGACTAGCCCTTACATGATGCCCTGAGTTGAATGTGCGTGTGTGTTCCCAGAAAGGGCCATGGGTGCTGGCTGACAGATGGCCATTGGGGCATCGCGCACCCTCTGGCCATAAAGTCAGGTGCAGATGGAGGGATAAAGAAGATTGCCAAAACACCACTCACCCTGACGACCCGAGTGAGGTCGTTGAATTTCTTCCTGCATTGCACAGGGCTCCTGGTCACCATGTTGTTGGAGTTGACCTTTTGAGAAACTTCCCTCCAAGCTCTGCGGTATTCCTTCTGATTAGGCCTCCTGCCATTGTCGGGGTACAGCACAGCTCGCCGGCGCTCCACTGCGCCCACCAAAGCATCCAATGCCCCATTGGTAAAGCGCTCTGCTCTCTGCCTCGCCCTCTCCATCTTCTCAAAGTTTTTAACGCCACAGAATGCCCAGCGCCGATTTTGAGGCCTACAAGTCGCAGAGTGTGGCTGCTGATCTTTACTGACCCACCCCTTTAAGAGCTGGCCGGCGCCTGAAAGTCTCGTGGTCATCGATTATTGACAGCACCTGCGCTGCGCCCGCCCGCGCCGATATTGAGTAGCGCCGCCGAGTTAGCGCCTTAGGAGCCCCGTGTAATGCCTGATTTTGCGCCGCAATCACCTTTAGGGGCACTGCAACCCAATATCGCGCGAGGTGGCGATAAGTTGCGTCTGGCTATAAAATTTGCGCAGCGCCAATTCTACCGCCCCAAGCGGGGCTATACCCAATTTCTAGGCCAATGTTTTTTACAGGCTGAGACAGGAGCAATTATAATGGGGAATAAGGAAATGGCAGAGAAATTAAACAAATACTTTGGCCTCGATTTTCAGTGTGCCGTGAGGTGGGCTTTTAGGCGTGCGGGTGGCTAAAATCCCGAATTCGGGGGTCCCGACACCATCCCACCCAAAACCCGCCTCCACGTAAGTTTCAGAGGAGGCGGGTACCCGCCCCGCACTGGGACCCGCCGACCCGAGGCGGGAAGGGATTAGTGCCAATTAACAGGTAGTTAACAGGCAGTTTTTAGCCTAATCCCTATTTTGAGGGGTGTCGTGTGGGATTCCCGACGGCTCCAGACCACGCCAGGTTAGAGCAGGCGGGCCGTCGGGTTGAAGGACTTGGCGGGGTCGCGATGTCGGTGTTCAGGTGAGTGATGGGTGCTTGAGTGTGTTTGGTGTGTCTAAAGTGTATAAAGAAGTTTAAATTACCTGTACTTACCTTAACAGCCTTTCTTCCTCTAGGTTTCGGAGTCCATCACTCAGCCGGCACTGAAAGCAAAATGGCTGCGAGCTGTCAAAAGTGACAGCCTTCAGCTTTCATTGCCGGTGAGAGTTCTAACTGAGCCTGCGTAGAAGGACTCAGGTTAGAAGTCAGACTGTCAGAGTTTGACAGCTTCAAACAGCTGTGAAACACTGATATTTCATCTGTCAAGATGTCTTGACAGATGAAATTTCAGTCTGTGACGTCACATGTTGCCGGGTGGCCCTTAATTGGCCTGCTGAGTCCGCTGGGCGGGCTCAACAAGGTCAATCAAGCGAAAATTGCGTGGATTGGCCAGATGTCTATGTAGGCGGGACTAAAATCCAAAAGTTGCAGTCCCGCCTCCTTCCCGACTGCTGAATGAAAATCCAGCCCTTTGTGTCTGTCTTCACGGAAGAAGACGCAAAAAACCTCCCGGAAATAGTGGAGAACCAAGGGTCTAGCGAGAATGAGGAACTGAAAGAAATTAGTATTAGTAAAAAAATAGTACTGGAGAAATTAATGGGACTGAAAGCCGATAAATCCCCTGGAGCTGATGGCCTACATCCTAGGGTTTTGAAACAGGTGGCTATAGAGATAATGGATGCATTGGTTGTTATCTTCCAAAATTACATTGATTCTAGAACGGTTCCTGCGGACTGGAAGGTAGCAAATGTAACCCCACTATTTAAGAAAGGAGGGAGTGAGAAAACGGGGAACTACAGACCAGTTAGCCCAACATCAGTAGTAGGGAAAATGCTAGAATCTATTATTAAGGACAAGGTAACAGGGCACTTAGAAAATAATAATAGGATTGGGCAGAGTCCACATGGATTTATGAAAGGGAAATCATGTTTGAATCTGTTAGAGTTTTTTGAGGTTGTAACTAGCAGAATAGATAAGGGGGAACCAATGGACGTTGTGTATTTGGATTTTCAAAAGGCATTTGATAAGATGCCACACAAGAGGTTATTCAACAAAATTAGGGCTCATGGGATTGGGAGTAATATACTAGCATGGATTGAGGATTGGTTAATAGACAGAAAACAGAGCGTAGTAATAAATGGGTCACTTTCGGGTTGGTAGGCTGTAACTAGTGACGTACCGCTAGAATCAGTGCTCGAGCCTCAGTATTCACAATCTATATCAATTATTTGGATGAGGGGACCAAATGTAATGTATCCAAGTTTGCCAATGATACAAAGCTAGGTGAGAATGTAAGTTGTGAGGAGAATGCAAAGAGGCTTTGTGAGGATATAGACAAGCTAAGTGAGTAGGCAAGTTCATGGCAAATGGAATATAATGTGGAGAAATGTGAACTTATCCACTTTGGTAAGAAAAGTAGAAAAGCAGAGTATTTTTTAAATGGTGAGAGATTGGGAAATGTTGGTGTTCAAAGGTAAGAAGTCACACAACACCAGGTTATAGTCCAACAGCTTTATTTGAAATCACAAGCTTTCGGAGCGCTGCTCCTTCTTCAGGTGAAGTGGAGAAATGCATAAAGACACAGCTTATATAGTCAGAGAATCATGTCAGATGTTTACAGGTAACCTTTCCAACTGCCATTCACCTGAAGAAGGAGCAGCGCTCCGAAAGCTTGTGATTTCAAATAAAGCTGTTGGACTATAACCTGGTGTTGTGTGGCTTCTTACATTTGTCCACCCCAGTCCAACTCCGGCATCTCCACACCGGTGTTCAAAGGGACCTAGGTGTCCTTGTACACAAATCACTGAAAGTTAACATGCAGGTACAGTAAGCAATTAAGAAAGCAATGTTATGCTGGCCTTTATTACAAGAGGATTTGAGTATAAGAGTAAAGGGCCTCGAAATTCAGTATAGCCACTTTTGGGGCGGTAAAGTCGGGCGGGCGCTAAAGTTTGCGCCCGCCGGAAAGTGGAGGCCACTTCGCCGATATTCAGTAGCTTTGGCCAAGGAGTTTGCTCGAGCACTAAAACTGGCGTTGCACCCCTATCTTTAGGCGCTAAGCCGGCGGTGCAGACTGATACCGCCGAGGCCGGGCGCAGCGCAGGTGCGGTCATGTTTTGATTGACAGCAGACACCCTGGCGCCGGTCAGCTCTTAAAGGGGGAAGGGTCGACTTGGTCTGCTACCACGCCCTGGATACTGCAGCCCTCCAGCTAGGCCTAAACACTGCTGCTGGAGAGAAATAGCGCCAGCAAGGATGCAGAGGGCCCGTGAGCGAGCGCAGCGCTTCTCTGCCCATGATTTAAAGGTGCTGGTTAGGGCTTTGGAGAGGAGAAGAGATATCTTGTTCCTGGACAGTGGCAAGAAGGCTCCCAAGAGGCTGTACAGGAGAGCCTGGAGGGAAATCGGCCAGAGGGTCACAGCCAACAGCGATGTCCCCAGGACTGGTGACCAATGCCGGAAAAAGTTTAACGACCTCACTCGGTTGGTCAGGGTGAGTACCCTTTCCAGTGTCCTCCTCATCCTTGCATGTGCACCTCACATTATGGGCAAAGGGACCTCAAAGGCCTAATGGCCAGCCCTCCTCCAGCAGCTATGGCACTGGCATGAACATCAATAGCACTTTCTGCACTTTACACACTGGCCAAGCTATTCGACCATGGGAGGCAGTGCACACAACAACAGGGCACCACACTGGCCAAGCTATTCCACCATGGGAGGCAGTGCACACAACAACAGGGCACCACACTGTACATAGAAGCCGTCCTTTCTCTTGCAGGCCAAGCTGGCCGAGAATCTGAAGAGCCGGACTGTCACCGGGGGAGGCCGTGCCCAGTTCCAGGAGCTCAGTGACCTGGAGGAGCGCGTGGGTTGACTCATGGGTGCCCGGGTGATTGGACCCGTTGCAATTGGAGATGCCGACCCTGTGCTGGGCCCCAATGGTAAGGACATGACTGTTTGGACCTCTCTCGTTCCCCTTGCGCTTCAGATCTACATCCTTTGCCACTGTCCGACTAATGCGCATAATGCCACCACTCATGCCTCCCTCGCTGACGCCCTGTCCTCACTCTAAAGCTACTCTTGTGCCTTCCTGCTTTCAGCTGGTGAGGAGGAGGTCCCTGAAGCTGCGAGTGTCAGTCCCTCAGAAGAGGAGGACGACGAGGAGCAAGAGGAAGGCGGCACATCGGGGGAACCCTCATCCGCGCCAGGGGATGGCAATGGAGGGGACACGTCTTGCCTGGAGGAGAGCCAGGGGAAAGTGTTGCAGGGGGGTGTAGCTCCTGTGCCCAGTGGCGTCCAGCCACGCGGGAAGGGTCGGGCAGCACGGCGGCCTTCTCCCCAGAGGGGGGAAGTGTTGCAGGGGAGTGCAGTTGCTGGGCCCAGTGGCGTCCAGCCACGCGGGAAGGGTCGGCCAGCTCGGCGGCCTTCTCCCCAGAGGGAGAGTCCGGCCTCCAGTCCGGAGACGGTCCTCGCCCAGGAGGTGCGCCTCCTTGATCAAATGTCCGCGGACTCGGATCGTCGCCACACCGAGTTCATGGGGGTTGTGGCACGGTTGCCTGAGGCCATTGAGTCCCTGGCTCATAGTGTGGCCGATTTCGGGGCCTCACAGGCCAGGGGTTTCGAACAACTCGTGGCAGCACAGGCCAGGGGTCTCGAACAATTCGGAGCATCACAGGACGCGAGTCGGGCAGAATTCAGGGCATCACAGGACGCGAGTCGGTCCGAATTCAGGGCAGCACAGGCAGCGAGTGGAGAGTTCACGAGTGGTGCCATGCAGTCACTGGCTGGTCTGATGCGGGCACAGACCAGGGCAGTACGGGCACTCACTGCTGCCACACTCGCTGTGTCACGCACACATCGCCAGGGCACCCGCCGCGCTGCTGCAGCACAGCGGTCTGGCCTTCACCAGATTGCTGCGCTTGCTGCAGTGCCAGCCCGGCTGACTGCCAGTGTCTCTGGCGACCAGCGAGTGCCTGGCATCAGCCAGCTTGCCCCCATTGCTGCAGCCGCCACTGCCACTCCCCCAGCAAAGCTGCGACGAGCTGCTGGAGAGACTGATGCTGCCCAGCCACAGCTGCAGCAGTCAGCAGCCGGCCCCTCCAGGGCCGGACCTCGTCTAGGCCGACCCCCAAGGGCATCTGCCGTCACGCATTGTGCCCCTCAGGAGCCTTCCCCCAGCCTTGCAACACCCACAGGGCCCAGGTTGAGGGGGAGCAGCAGGTCGGCCAGGGGCCGGAAAAGCCTGGACAAGGACTCGCCCTCTCGGCACACAAAGTAGAGTGTGTTGCCAAATGTTTTTTTATATGGGGGTGTTTGTGTTCTGTATGGGGGGGGTTTATTTTGGTAAGGCCGAAGATGAAGGCCATTTGGATGGACAAGTTTTGTTATTCCTCCCCAGGTTGTGGGAGTGAGATACGTTTTTGACTGTTTTTTGGGGGTCTTGTCTGTTTTTGGGTTTCATGTGGGAAGGGCCCTGAGTTTGTTCAATAAAGCTTTTTATTTATTCAGCTTGTCCATGTGTGATGTTTCAAGTGGTTGTTGCGTTAACCGGCTGAGGGCTTGCGGAGCGGCTGCATTCATGTGCCTTCATTGCCACAAGCCATTCCCTGACAGGGGGCCTAGAAGTGTCGTTCAATAAGCCGCCGACGGACGGCCCTTGGACCTTGTGGCTCCCTCCTGGGCTGGTACTCCTCCTCCTCCTCCTCTTCCTCCTCATGGTCCTCCTGCTCATCCTCCTGAGGTGGTGGTCCAACGTGAGGTGGCAGTGCCTGAGTCCTGCGGATAGCCAGGTTGTGCAGCATGCAGCAAACGACGACGAACTGGGAGACTCTATCCGGCGAATACTGTAGAGATCCGCCGGAACGATCCAGGCAGTGGAACCGTTGCTTGAGGACGCCAATCATTTGCTCTATGATGTTCCTTGTGGCTTGATGGCTTTCGTTGTATGCCTCCTCAGCAGGGGTCCTGGGCGCACGGAGCGGGGTCATGAGCCATGTACACAAAGGATAGCCTTTGTCCCCGATAAGCCATCCTCTTGGGGGAGGCTGTGCCTGGAGCATGTCAGCCACAGTAGTCTGGTGCAGGATAAATGCATCGTGGCTGCTGCCTGGAAAGTGGGCATTGACAGCTAGGATGCGCTGCCTGTGGTCACACACCAGCTGTACATTGAGGGAATGGTAGCCCTTCCGGTTGCGGTAATCCTCGGCATTGTCGATAGGTGCCCGCATAGCCACATGCGTGCAGTCAATGGCGCCCTGCACCATGGGGAAGTCGGCGATCCTCGCAAATCTGACTGCACGCTGCTCCTGCCTCTCTAGGGTCATGGGGAAGGAGATGAATTGGTGTCTCCTTGTGAAAAGGGCATCGGTGACCTGCCGGATGCAGCGATGCACGGCGAACTGGGAGATGTTCGCTATGTCCCCAGCAGCGGCTTGGAAGGAGCCGCTTGCATAAAAGTTCAGAGCCACCGTGACCTTCACTTCCACCAACAGAGACGTCCTGCACATCAGCTGTGGACGCAGATCTCTGTGAAGCAGCTGGCAGATCTCTGCAACCACCTCCCTTCTGAAGCGCAGCCTCTTAACACAATGCGCGACAGTCATGGTGAGATAGGACACCTGCTGGCGGTATTCCCTGAGTGGGTAAGGCCTACGTTGCCGACGCCTGATGGCCCCTCTGCGTCTAGGCATGGCTGCCCCTCTCACACAGCGTCTGCGAGCCCTTCGCACATAATGCTGGAACTGAGGGTTGGAACCCCATGCAGCCCCCATAATAAACTTGCAAACAGTGAAATCACAATGAGTCAAATTTCCAAGCTCTGGCCAGAAGCCAAAAATACCTCTCCTATGTTGGCCCAAATCAGTAAGGTCTCTTCCTTGGTCTCTGTCCAGATATCCGTTGCACTAAAGTCATTGCAGCAAAATGGCTGGCCTTTATAGTTCAGTCTAAGTGCCCTTTAATTAGCGCTCCCCAAGGCCCGCAGGGCCTCTGCTGCGTTCCACTTCACAGTTCTTAACAGCGCCACGCCCACATTGGGCGGGCGCCACTGAAGTTCCGGTTTGGGGCGCACAAACGGCGTTGCACGACGAAATGACGTCATAAGCTGCGCGCGCAGCTGAGCGCGCGCAAACACTTTGCGCCAGCGCTAAATGTCAACTGAAGTTGGGCGTAGGCGCAGATCGGTCTGCGCCTGGGCGCTAAGTGCCTAGCGCTCGAAATCTACTCCTCTTATGGCGCTAACGGCTGGCGAACGCAACTGAATTTCTAGGCCAAGATGTCTTACTGCAATTATATAGGGCCCTGGTGAGACCACACCTGGAGTAGTGTGTACAGTTTTGGTCTCCTTACCTAAGGAAGGATATACTTGCCACAGAAGGAGTACAACGAAGGTTCACCAGACTGATTCCTGGGATTGGGGGATTGTCATATCAGGAGAGATTGAGTAGACAAGCCTATATTCTCTAGAGTTTAGAAGAATGAGAGGTGATCTCATCGAAACATACAAAATTCTTACAGGGCTTGACAGGCTAAATGCAGGGAGGATGTTTCCCCTGGCTGGGGAGTCTAGAACCAGGGGTCACAGTCTCAGAATAAGGGGTCGGCCATTTAGGACTGAGATGAGGAGAAATTTCTTCACTCAGAGGGTGGTGAATCTTTGGAATTCTCTACCCCAGAGGACTGTGGAGGCTCAGTCATTGGGTATATTCAAGTCAGAGATCGATAGATTTTTGAATATTAAGGGAATCAAGGGATATGGGGATAGTGTAGGAAAGTGGACTTGAGGTAGAAGGTCAGCCATTATCTTATTGAATGGCGGAGCAGGCTCGAGGGGCCGAATGGCCTACTCCTGCTCCTATTTCTTATGTTCTTATATTGTTGTGAGGCTTGCAACAGCACTAAGTGTGAGGGTGAGGTAAAGCATATGAATATTAGGTATGAGTCCTGATTGATAGAGATTGTTGACAGGTGGGTGATGGGGTTGTAGTGAATTGAACAGTGGATGAGGCTAGTGGTGCAGTTGGTAGGATGTGCCATTTGAAGATGAACTCACTGACCATGACAACTCGTGTGACAGCATTAAACTTCTCCCTGCACTGTATCCATGTTCTTGGAGCACCACTCTTTGCATTGACCTCTGCCGCTACTTCTTCCCACTGCCTCCTAAGCATCTGTATGGAGGGCCTCCTGCACGCCTCCCCCCCCCCTCCTGGCCCCTGCAGATACAGGGCATTTCTCCTTCTCTCCACCTCTTCCACCAAGACCTCCAGTGCTGTGTGTGAAAACCTTGGTGTTCGCTCTCTCGCATGTTCAGCCATTGTTCAAAGTATCAGAGCAGATTCAGTTTTCAAATGACTCCCACCACTTCTTGCAGCCACAATGCAGCTCCCCTTTAAGAGGTGCAGGCTGCCTTTAAGTAACGCTAGACACTCGCAATATCAGGCCCCTTGTTGATGCGTGCAGCCAATTGGCAGCACTAGCTGCAGGCAGCAATTGTGTAAAGCAGCAGGCAGCACTAATTTACCGTGCTGCTTGCAACACAATGAATAAGCGTGGGTTAATGGTGTTCCACGATCCCCACGCCCGTTTTCAAAGACTAGCCAATTTCTCACCTGCAGTATTGATTAGTGTTTTATCTGTATGTTTGATTATCTTAAAAATGCATATGAGGAAGCTAGCCACATTTATATTTTCACGTGTGGAACAAATTTAGAATATTTACCTGTAAAATGTATTTGAATGTTTGACTAAACAACCTGTTGTTAATCCAATTTTATCCATTGTCTTCTTTTTGCTTCCATGCCAGCTATTTAGTCTGAATCTGCATGTAGACTAGAAACCTGCACAACTTCATCAAGATGAAAGGCTCACAGCTTCTGGAACACTCGGCTACTCGTTGTGCCCCTTTATCCTGTAGGTGCCCTGGGGTCTGCCCACATACAAACAATGGCTTGGCAGATAATTTAATTATTTTTGCTCAGAGATGTTATTGCAAACTTTCTTCAAGTTGGCACTGAAAATAATGTAATGCAATCTGTTATGTATTATGTATTAGTATGAGCATGCTCGGTTCGCTCTGGCCAAATAAAGCAAGCACATGGACTAGCAACTCATGGTGTCTCTGTCCTTCACTTGTTCTACCAAGTATATTACATTTTGACAATGAGAATGGGATCCCAAAGCCATTTTTAGGGATCTTCAAGTGGACAAGTTTAAGGTGAATTTGTGACACCTAAATTGAATTTTTGTGATGTTTTACCGTTAATGCTCATGCAGAATTGTCTGTGCTTCGCCTTTGCGTGTATGTATACACAGCAACAGTGGCATTGATTCTCACAGGTAGACAGATAGCATGCTGAGTCACTGTTCAATGGGATCGAGACAATCATGGCCGCACCTACGGGATTCACCGGAAGCCTCGGCATGTATGACTGAGTTCACAAACCATTCAGTTCTTACACTGAGCGGATGGAGATTTTTTTAAAGGCCAATAACATTATTGAGACTGAAGGTGCAGATGAGAATGTCCAAGCTCAAAATAAAATAATTTGTGAACGGAAGAAAGATATTTTTCTAATGGAGATTGGGCCAGAGGACTACGGAGCGTTGACAAACCTACTCATGCCAGGGAAAGTGAAGGGTGCGTCGTTTGAAGACATTGTCGAGAAACTCGAGAACCATTTAGAACCAAAGCCGTTAGAAATAGCAGAGAGCTACAAGTTTGGTACCAGAAACAAAAAATAATATGAAATCATCAGTAAGTACATTGTAGCTCTTAAGAACCTGTCTTTGCATTGTAACTTCGGCACATTTTTGGATCGTGCGTTGCGAGATCCTAACATTTGGCATAGCATGTAAAACTGCCCTATCTATGGAGATGGCGTCCAAGAATGCTAGGGAGGTCCGTCCAACTCAAGTGACTAGTACAGCTGAGGTCTACAGTCACAAAGCCACTGCCAAATCTAAAGCTATGAGACTAAGTCAAAAGCATGTTGGTGAGAGCAGTTCAGTGAATTGTTATCGCTTCAAAGGAAATCACTCGCCACAGTCCTGCCAATACAGAAATACGAAGTGCTTTCACTGCCAGAAACAAGGCCATATTTCAAAAGCTTGCAGAGCTAGATCTAAAGCAGGAAGTAAGAACCATTCTAGTGGCAATACAAAGCAGTGACAACAAAAGGGAGGAGTTCACAATATTGAAGTGTCTCTGTCATGAGTAAGGACACATACGTGAGGAAGTTTAATCAAATACAACTTGCAAAGAGTACCGTAGAGTTAAAAACCTACTCCGGAGAAATCCTAGAGCCATGTGGACAAATGGAATGTACAGTTCAACTCAATGGCCAGTCAGTAAAGCTATCTATTATTGTAGCGAGCTACAATAACAGGCCAACCCTCATGGGCAAAGATTAATTGAGAAAGTTAAAACTAGACTGGAAAAACATCTTCCGTGTAGATGTTTCAAAGAAGCGACTCGTCACAATGCTGAACAAGTACAAAAGCATGTTCACAGTCAGTTATGAGGGCATCACTGGGTATGACACGCATGTCCGCATCAAGTCCAACGCGAAGCCTGTCGATTGTAAGGCAAGGACAGTCCCCTATGCATTGAAAAGTCAGGTGGAGTATCTCGTACAGTTTCAATGCAAAGATTTACAAAATCAAATCAAATCAAATCAAATCAACTTTTATTGTCATTGTTAGTGCACAAGTGCAGTACAACGAAATGTAGGCTTGCGGCTCCCGAGAGTGTACAATTTGGATTAGGACACTTAAACATTCAACATACATTTATACATTTGGCTTGCAGTATATTAGCATAAATATGACCATAATAAAGTGCATTGGCAGATGTGCAGGCTTTAGTGTTTATTTGTGGAGTTCAGTAGGATGACAGCCCTGGGAAAGAAGCTGTTCCTAAATCTGGTCGTACGGGTGCGAATGCAAAATACAAATTAATGCATATTTACTCAAGTTTTGTGAGTGGACATAACAAAAGTTTTTCTGCAGAAGCTATGAAGAGAATGCAAGAGTGAGTATGTGTATGTAATTTTCCTGGAAATATTTAAAAGTAACAACACAATGAAATCCTTGCACAACATACAAATCTGGTCAATGGCAGTATCCATGAACGTAGGCTTTGCTTCTTCAGCTGCCGCACATATCCTGTCCCACACCAAGTCCTACTCACCCATTACTTTTAGCACTCAATCTACACTGGCCACCCCATCCTGTTACACTATTTGCTTATTTCTGTTTTAGGCCGGTGCATTCAATTCAAAATCTATGTCCTTGTCTATAAATACCTCTATGGCCTCACCCCCCACCCACCCAACCCACCCTACCCCCACCCACCCCCAACAACCATCCCTGCGGTCAGCTGTGACTCAGTTGGTAGCACCCTTGCCTCTGAACCAGAAGGTTGTGGGTTCAAGTCCCAGTCCAGAGACTTGAGCACAAAAATCTAGGCTGACACTGCAGTACAGTACTGAGGCCGTGCTGCACTATTGGATGAGGCCCCGCCTGCTCTCTCAGGTGGAAGTAAAAGATCCGATGGCACTATTTTGAAGAAGAGCAGGGGAGTTATCAATATTTATCCCTCAATCAACTTCACTAAAACAGATTATCTGGTCATTATCACATTACTGTTTGTGGGAACTTGCTGTGCGCAAATTGGCTGCTGCGTTTCCTACATTACAACAGTGACTACATTTCAAAAGTACTTCATTGGCTGTAAAGCGCTTTGGGACGTCCGGTGGTCATGAAAGGCGCTGTATATGTGCAAGTCTTTATTTCTATCTCCTTGAGCCCTATATCCACTCCCAATTGCACCATCCTTCTGACTCTAGCCTTCTGCCCAACCCCTCCTTTTGCTCCACTATTGGTGGCAGAGAATTTGGCTATGTTGGTCCTACTCTCTAAATCTCTCCCTCCAAACCTCTCCAGCATTCCATCTCCCTCTCCACCTTTGCAAACCTCCTCAAAACCTATCTCTTAACTCTTCAAATTTCTCCCTGTCTATTTTCCCCATGGTTAGTTGTGAATCACATATATAAATACAAATTGCTGTTGTCATATTCATTCATCAAACAGCCACACATTCCTACCTAAATAGCCAACTTAGTAAACACCACACAAACCAGAAGTCTGGGCTAATTTAGCTGATTTCAGCAGAGGTGATATTGAGAGGGCTGCAACTGGCCTCAGTGTCTCGGACTATGAAGGAGGAAAAATCAGTAAGAGTTCCCATTCCTGATTGCAATTCAGTAAACCCTTGCTCTACAATGATTGTGTGTGGAACTTGTTGTGTATGTACCTTTAAGAGAGAACTGATTTTATACTGTAGTACCGGCAGTGACCACACCTGTATATAAAGCCGTAGCAGGCTTCTGTACTTTCAGTTTCAGCATACCCTCTGTTCAGTAAACACCTGTTATTATTGTTCTCCTGCAGTCCATGTGTTATTGATACGCGGACACTACACTGGCGACGAGCAGGTTCGAACTCACCTGCAGTACTGCAGCACCTCACGGGGATCCTTCCCTGAAAAGAAGCTTCTTGGAGGTCGAAGTCAGAGCAACGGGCGGCGACCGCGGGCAACCGCCCAGTGATCCATCGGAGTTCAGAGAATCGCAGGGGAGGCTGTGGAGAGCTAGGCTTGGCTCCCCAGTCAAGGTGTTCCAGCAAATCATGCTGGTAGCAGGTAGTGCGCTGACCCTTCCGGACTGCGGCGGGCTCGAGCTCGATCGAGCAGCTCTGCAAAGGGGCCGTGCAGCGTCGTCGGGAGGAAAAGAGAGAGAGAGAGGGTGGAGCGTACAGGGCACGGTCGGTGCTCAAGAACCGGGCAGCGTAGAGAAAATAAAACGAGGGGAAGGAAAAGAGAGACGCGCCGAAGCCGCGGGGCACCGCCATTAACCTTTAGAACGCTAGGAGCAGCGTTGGCAGCAAGGGGAAAAAGGAAAAGCGCGGGAGGCGCCATTTTATTCCATTGGGGAAGAAGGAAAAGCATGGGAGGCGCCATTTTAATCCATTGGGGAAGAAGGAAAAGCGCGGGAGGCGCCATTTTAAACCACCCAAGATGCCGAAGAGTGGCAGTATCACTGCTTTCGACAACGAAATAGAAGACTGGACCACGTATGTGGAAAGAATTGAACTGTACTGCAAGGCAAATGAGGTGGCCGATGGAAAGAAGGCGTCGGTATTATTAAATTTGATGGGCGCAAGAACGTACGGCCTATTGCGGAATTTAATTACCCCAGCTGAACCAATGGAGAAAAGTTTTGAAGAGATTGTCAATATCTTACAGGAACATCTAAACACTACGCCGCTGCTGATAGCAGAAAGATTCAAGTTCCATAAAAGAAACCAGCACAAAGATGAGAGCAATGCTGACTATCTTACGGAACTACGCAAGTTATCGAAGCACTGCCAGTTCGGAGCAGGACTGGCAGATACCTTAAGGGATAAGTTTGTCTGCGGGCTCCAGAGTGAAGGAACCCAGAAACGACTACTTTCGGAAAAGGACCTGACGCTAGAACAGGCTTTCAGCGTGGCAGTATCCTATGAAGCAGCAGCACGGGGAGCTGCGGAAATACAACAGAAACCACAAGAATATAGCGCTAACGAAATGGCATATGGAGCAGAAAAGTGCTATCGCTGCGGCAGAACAACCCATGATCAGAAGGACCGCTGGTTTAAGGACAAAATATGCAGGCAATGTGGGAAAGTGGGACACATAGCAAGAGTCTGCAGGTCGGGAAAGAAAACCAACACTAAAACTACTAAGGAAAAGTACAAGAAAGTAAAAAAAATGACAGACAGTAGTTCAGAAGATCAGGAGAGTGATAATGACTCTGGGAGCAGGAGTCTAAGTTGTCTAAAGTTACACAACGTGATCGCAAAGGAGGATCACTGAACCATTTGGGTCACCCTCATGATAGCAGGGTCCCAAGTAAAGATGGAATTGGACACAGGGTCAGCCCTAACTGTCATGAATCGACGAGACTATGAGCGGCTATTCTCACACATACCCTTGAAGGACACGTCCATTGTATTGAAGACATACACGGGGCAAAAAGTCTACCCCAGAGGAAAAATAAGGGTGCCAGTTAAATACAACGGCAAGGAAACACAGAAACTGTATCTATATATACTACAAGATGGAGGACCACCATTATTGGGACGTGAATGGATCCGAAAAATACAATTGGATTGGCATTCCATTCAGGCGCTAACCGTGACTGACAAAAAGGATGATGACGTCACACCTGGACGACTGTCAAAAATTCTAACTGATGCGAAAGAGGTGTTCCAACAAGGACTTGGGACTCTAAAAGGAGTAACGGCAATGATAAAAATCGAAGATAACGCAAACCCAAAATGTTTTAAGGCCAGACCGGTACCGTACGCAATCCGCCCAGTCGTTGAAGCAGAGCTGGAGAGTCTGGAACGTTCGGGTGTGCTGTCCAAGGTGGACTGGAGCGAGTGGGCCACACCCATCGTTCCTGTGATGAAGAAATCATTGAGCAGCACGCCTGGGGAGCCGAAGAAGGTTCGCATCTGTGGGGACTTTAAGGTAACTGTGAACCCAGTTCTGCACACAGTACAATATCCACTTCCACGGATAGAAGATATTTTCGCCTCACTATCTGGAGGGAAACGCTTTACAAAGATTGATCTGGCCCAAGCGTATTTACAAATGGAGGTGGAAGAAGCATCTAGGAAATACTTCACGATAAACACTCACAAAGGTCTTTACCAGTACAACCGACTGGTATTCGGGGTAGCATCAGCCCCGGCTATTTGGCAGAGGGCGATGGAACAAGTCCTGCAAGGGATCCCGGGGACCCAATCTTATTTGGACGACATCCTGGTTACAGGCGAAAATGACAGTGAACACCTTGCCAACCTGGAGCAGGTGCTCACTAGATTACAAGAATATGGGCTACGAGCCAACCGCCCCAAATGCGAGTTTTTCAGGAGACAAATCTCGTATTGTGGCCACATGATTGATGAGGAGGGGTTACATAAGTCCCCACACGAGATTGAGGCAGTAGTCAAGGCTCCAGCACCGGAAAATGTGTCGCAACTGAGGTTGTTCCTCGGGTTGGTGAACTACTACCATAAGTTCTTGCCGAATTTATCTACAATTCTGCACCCACTGAACGCCCTGCTGCAAACTGGAGTAACATGGAAATGGAGTGATGAGTGTAAGCGTGCCTTTCAGAAATGTAAATGCCTAATCACTTCAAAAGAAGTATTGGCCCACTACAATCCAACACTACCGATTCGGTTGGCATGTGATGCGTCTCCCTACGGCATTGGAGCGGTGCTGTCACACAAATTCCTTGATGGTTCAGAGAGGCCAATAGCCTTTGCATCGCGCTCGTTAACCTCAGCCGAGCGTAACTATGCCCAGATTGACAGGGAGGCCCTCAGCCTGTTGTGGGGGGTGAAGAAGTTCAATCACTATCTGCACGGGCAGAAATTCACCCTACTGACTGATCATCAGCCTCTGGTCTCCATTTTTAACCCAAAGAAGGGCATTCCAGTGATGACGGCGCAACGGCTGCAAAGATGGTCCCTTTTTCTAGGGGCACATCAATACGACATAGAGTACAAGGGTACGAAACAGCATGGAAACGCTGATGGGCTGTCGCGCCTACCGTTGCCTACGGTGGAGGAAGCGCCTGCAGTGGACCCTGTTGAGATATTCCATTCGACCATAGTCGAATGTCTACCTGTTACAAACTCAAGTATAGAGAAGGAAACCCGAAATGACCCGACACTCTCTCGGGTCTATGATTTGATGGTGAAGGGATGGCCAGCACATGGCGACTCACTGTTGCCAGCATTCTCGCCAAGGAGAGAACAGCTTTCAGTGTGCCGGGGGACCTTGATCCCGAGTGGTAATTCCACCCAAGTTGAGAGATAGAGTGCTCAATGAGCTTCATGAGGGTCATCTGGGAGGGGTAAAAATGAAGAGCCTAGCCAGGGCGTTTGTGTGGTGGCCGGGAATCGATAAAGAAATCGAGGATATGACCAAGAGATGCACAGGATGCCAGAAGGTCCAAAACGCTCCACCACAGGCCCCGCTACACCCATGGGAGTGGCCCTCATCTCCATGGCAACGGGTACACATTGATTTTGCTGGTCCATTTATGGACTCAATGTTTTTAATCGCCGTGGATGCACATTCGAAATGGCCCGAGGTCATCAAAATGTCCTCCACCGCCACGGAGAAAATTATTGCAGTCCTACGGACCATCTTCGCCAGGAATGGCTTGCCAGAACAGATTTGCTCCGACAATGGACCACAGTTTGTGTCCGAGGATTTCCGGAGGTTTTTGAGGAATAATGGGGTAAAACATTACACACCTGCCCCATATTACCCAGCCACAAATGGATTGGCTGAGAGGTTTGTTCAGACCTTTAAAAAAGCAATAAAGGCGATGTATAACGACGACATACCGCTACAACACAAGCTGGATAATTTCTTGTTTGCTTACCGGAATGCAACACATGCAGTCACCAACCAAGCTCCAGCCATAATGTTCTTCAACCGAAGGCTAAGGTGTCGCCTGGATTTGCTCAAACCAAACATAAGACGAGATGTTGAGGATAAGCAATTCCAGCACATAAATGAGAAGCCAACCAGAAGCTTCATGATAGGGCAACCAGTCTTGGCCCGCGACTACCGAACAGAAAAATGGCAGCCAGGAATGATATGCACACAGCAGGGACCACTAATGTACACAGTGGACGTTGGAGAGAGCATCGTGAGACGCCATGCTGACCAGATTCTAGAGTCACAGGAACAAGCCAAATCCATACCACGAGCATGCGCACCTGGTGATGAACCCGAAGTACAGCACGGTGGCATAGTGGTTAGCACTGTTGCCTCACAGCGCCAGGGACCCGGGTTCGAATCCGGCCTCGGGTGACTGTCTGTGTGGAGTTTGCACATTCTCCCCGTGTTTGCGTGGGTTTCCTCCGGGTGCTCTGGTTTCCTCCCACAGTCCAAAGATGTGCGGGTTAGGTTGATTGGCTATGATAAAAATTGACCCTTAGTGTTAGGGGGATTAAATATGTGGGGTTACGGGGATAGGGTGGGATATGTGTTGGTTACGGGGATCGGGTGGGATATGTGTCAGTGCAGGCTCGCTGGGCCGTAATGGCCTCTATCTGCACTGTGAGGTTTCTGTGATTCTGTGATACAGATTGCGTCTACCTAAGAATCAGTGGTATTGGAAGCTGACGAACCAACCAATGACAATGAGCCAGAATCGACTCCGCCGCAAGAACAGGATACTTGAGAAAGGCGCTATCCAGTCAGGATCAGGAAGCCTCCTCAAAGACTGAATTTATAAATGATTACTTCAGTTGATGTATATAATACAGAGAAAATTGTAATTGTAATTAGTTATTATTTAATTGTTAAATGAATGTTATGTACTGTTTATCTAAAAGGGGAGGAATTGTTGTGTATGTACCTTTAAGAGAGAACTGATTTTATACTGTAGTACCGGCAGTGACCACACCTGTATATAAAGCCGTAGCAGGCTTCTGTACTTTCAGTTTCAGCATACCCTCTGTTCAGTGAACACCTGTTATTATTGTTCTCCTGCAGTCCATGTGTTATTGATACGCGGACACTACAGAACTCAGCTGGGCAAGGATTCGATTTGTTTGTGATGTTCCCATGAGCAAATAGCCTGCTCGTAGCCGACATTCACTAAGTTCACACATTTAAGAATGGCCAACTGGGTGAAATACTGGCAGTCTGCCAGCATTTACATAACCATAGACCAGAGGAGTTAACATCTTCGAGTGAGGAGAGGAGAATGGGAGGGTCTCGGATTTATGTCGACATGCTGCCTCATATCTTTTGCTAGTATTTTAGAACACAGCCTCCTAAAACACGTGCTTTTACAGCTTCTAAATTGAATTATTCTCATATTCTTTTAACTGCTATTTTAATGTGTGAGCTACAGTTTTAACACTGCAAGATTTTTGTCACATGCATGATGTATGATTCTGAGATGAAAATCCAGAGGTGTCTGGCATAATATCATATAGTCACAGTATCACAGCGTGTCACTGATTTTGTTACAAATAAACATTGTTTAAATGTTCTGACATTCAAAAATCCACAAATTTACATTTGTGCTGCTGTTCGCAGTTCTGGGTCTTCGGCTGTGTTCAGCTTGCTGTCTACATCCAGTTTGTCACCCAGTCCTGTAGCAACCAGGCAGTAGCAGGAGAGGTGATCCAAATTATTAACTTCTAGAGTACTTCAATCTCTCCTATGGTCCTGGTGGCATAATACTCAGTTATTCCAAAGGATCCATCCACACAGTACCATTTCCTAAGTCATTCTCCTGCCTTTTCAGCATATTTAAACAAATGTTCAATCAGAACATGGTCTAAAATGAATGAAATCCTGTAAGATTACGGCAGTGACTTGGTGTAAATTGTACAAAAATTATTTAAATAAAAGATGGAATAAAAAGAAAAACAAACTATCCAAAGTCTTCAACAAAAAAGGAAGGGGAGGATTTTGGCAGAAGTATTGTATGGGAATTTGCTAAAACAGATTAAAGGGGGCATTAAAGGTGAAACTGTTGAACACAATTCTAAAATGGCTTCCAGTATCAGAAAAGTACAGCAGTATTGAGGGAGGAAGGTAGAATTTTAAAATTGAAAGTGATAGCGCATATGAAAATCATGAAATAGTTTAAAAACAAACAAATATTTTCAACCCACAGATCACCTGAAACAGGTGGCATATACCTTAGCATACTGAAGGAGTCCATGGAAGAAAATTATGGGGCACCAGCTATTGTCATGAAGGAATTGCTGGACACTGATAGCACCTATATTTAAAATGGGCAAAACTGACCCAGGCTCATTACCCTAACATCAAAAACAGGTACATGAATGGAATCTATTCTAAGAGGTAGTTTGGAAGAGTATCTGTATAGCAATAACGTACTACGAAACTGCCAGCATCAATTTAGCAAAGGACTTTCCTGCTTGATGAGATAAAGTACTGTATATGGTTTTAGATTTGCTGAAAGCATTTGTCAAAGTTTCACATGAAAGTTTTTTTTAAATTATAGATGGAACATGGTAAGAGGCTGGTCAAAAAGTAAAAAATCAGAGGGTATCCATTGAGGTACAGGGGCTGATCTTAACTGCAGCCGGCTTGCCTAACGGGGACAGTTGTGGCCTGAATAGGGTGTCCCTTGTACGCTGGTGTTCCGGTCACCACCATCTTGGTAGGGGCCTTCAGATGGATGACTACAGTACCCACCTGTTTGAGGTGGGAGACCATTTCTATTATGCAAATCAGAATCCTATGATGTACATAGAATGATACAGCACATAAGGAGGCCTTTTGGCCCATCGTGCCATTTAAGGATGGCTCTTTCAAAGAGCTGGCACAGGCACAGACAATGAACTATCCAACATAGGACCCCAATTGCAATTTTGATCCCTTACCCTACTCAGTTCCAGATCTGAACCATGCTGGATAGGGAGGTTATAGGCAGCAAGGATACATGTCTGGTCTTGCTTTTAACATAGAAACATAGAAGATAGGAGCAGGAGTAGGCCATTCGGCCCCTCGAGCCTGTTCCGCCATTTAATGAGATCATGGCTGATCATCCAAACTCAGTACCCTGTCCCTGCTTTCTCCCCATATCCCTTGATTCCTTTAGCCTTAAGAAATATATCTAACTCCTTCTTGAATATATTTAATGAATTGGCCTCAACTGCCTTCTGTGGTAGAGAATTCCACAGGTTCACTACTCTCTGGGTGAAGAAATTCCTCCTCATCTCAGTCCTAAATGGCTTTCCCCTTATCCTTAGATTGTGCCCTCTGGTTCTGGACTCCCCCGCCATCGGGAACATCCTTCCTGCATCTAGTCTGTCTAGTCCTGTTAGAATTTTATAAGTTTCAATGAGATCCCCTCTCATTCTTCTAAACTCTAGTGAATATAAGCCTAATTGACCCAATCTCTCTTCATACGTCATTCCTGCCATCCCAGGTATCAGTCTGGTGAATCTTTGCTGCACTCCCTCCATGGCAAGAACATCCGTCCTCAGATAAGGTGACCAAAACTGCACACAATACTCAAGGTGTGGTCTCACCAAGGCCCTGTACAACTGCAGCAAGACATCCTTGCTCCTGTACTCGAATCCTTTCACTATGAAGGCCGACATACCATTTGCCTTCTTAACCACTTGCTGCACCTGCATGCTTACCTTCAGAGACTGGTGCACAAGGACACCCAGGTCTCGTTGCACTTCCCCTTTCCCCAATCTATTGCCTTTCAGATAATAATCTGTCTTCCTGCTTTTGCCACCAAAGTGGAGAACCTTGCATTTATACACATTATACTGCATCTGCCATGCATCTGCCCAATCACCCAACCTGTCCAAATCATACTGGACAACAAACAAAACTTGCATTTATATAGGGCCTTTATCATTAAATAAAATATACCAAGCTACATCACAGAAGCATAATCATCCTCCAGGCTCTACAGCTGTCCCAACGACCGCTGCCGGCCCCAGCTCGGCCCCCTCCCATTCATCTCTACCCCACCCCAGCCCTGCCTGAGGGTCGTTGCCAGTGTCGCAGCGTCCAGAAATTGATATCCACTTCACCGGTGGGCTGCCTGACATGCAGCCGGCGTCTGTAGCTCGCTGGTCTAATTTAAATGAGGCTCGAGGCCTAATTTTGATCTAGCCTCAGGACAACCTGTTTCAGCACAGGAATCATTCCCTAAGCCCAGTTCACGCCAGCAGACTGGTGCTATCCAATTTCTACCTCAAAGAATGGTAATGGAAATGTGGGCCCATTAAAAACAGATGAACAATAAGAAAATGGCAGACTTGTTAAGTGAATACTTCGTTGGTTTTCCCAATAGAGAAAGAGGATAGAATACCAGCGATATAAGGGAACCCAAAAATAAGTCAAGGGGAGGAACATTTGATTTTAATATAAGTAAAAAATGGTAATAGAGAAAGTAACGGGACTTAAGATAGACACATCTGTTGGTTTCCACCCCAGGTTATAGGTTATTAAAAGAAATAGGTGAGGAAATTGCAGATGTGCTAGTCATATTTGAAAGCTCTCTCAATTCCAGAATTGTGCTTTTGGATTGGAATATTGCAATCCTTAACCTCAACATAAACTTGGTTTGCATAAGAATAAACTTGGCTTGTATTCCCTTGAGTTTAGAAGGTTGAGGGGTGATCTAATTGAGGTGTTTAAAATTATAACAGGATTCAATAGGGTAGATAGAGAAAAGCTATTTCCTCCAGTGGGGGAATCCAGAACAAGGGAGCATAACCTTAAAATTAGAGCTATGTGTTCAGGGGTGAGGTCAGGAAGCATTGCTTCACACATAGGGTAGTGGAAATCTGGAACGCTCTCCCCAAAAAGTTGTGGCTGGTGGGTTAATTGAAAATTTGAAGACTGAGCTTGACATATTTTTGTTAGGTAAGGGTAGCAAGGGATATGGATCAAAGGCGGGTAAACGGAGTTGAGGTACGGATCAGCCATGATCTGATTGAATGGCGGAGCAGGTTCGAGGGGCTGAATGGCCGAGTTCCGTTCCTATGTTTTTTAGACGATAGAAATAATATTCTTCAAAAGACTCCAAGGAGAAAGTAACATTTCAGCGGAGTTTCAACACTTACAGTAACAATAAGTCCAGGAACTCATAGAGTTGAATGCGACCCTTCACTGTGTACGTACTTTTCCAATGTTTGATTCTGTGCATAAGTTTCTCTGGAGCTACCACTCGAGAGCACATCTGAAATGAGAAGGTTGATGATTTGTAGCTTCCACAATTAATAAAGAAGAAAGGCCTGGGACCTACCAGTGTTTTTTATTACAGTTATAATCTAGAGATTTATATCTCTTACTGATTAGGCTTATTATTGAGAAATACTTCAATATTCTGTTCATAGTCCTCAGCTCCCTCAAATTTTTATCTTCACTCTGGCTTCATGAACTGTGGTTAAAATTGTCATTAACAACTCTACCTGTTATTCCTAGGTCGGTGTCATAAATTATGAATCAACCAACCTCTGCACATTTGGCTAGATTCTGAAGTAATATCAATAAAAAGATGTAAAGTAACTTTCAAGAGCGAATTAACTTACAATTCAGTGCCCCTTTTTTAACTCTTTTAGCTTGTTTGTGTTGTGTATTGCTAAAATAAAATGAGTTAAACTGAAGTACCTGTGATAATGGGGTCGATCTTGACTTGATAGCGTTAAATGGGTGATAGTAAATCAGGAGACCTTTTTACATCTCTCCCGATTTTTATTTCCATTAATTTCACCTGTTTTACACTATTGCACAAAGTCAAGATCTACCCCAAAGATTTAAGGGACAATTTGAATCACCCAGCCTGGCAGGAATGGTGCGGGCATAATGTAGAAATTTCTTCACAGTACTTACCACCCTGTTTCTGATACTATCCGTACAACCACCACATAATCATGCACTTATTCTTAGGCGGCCGAAGCGCCCATCAGAGACAGGCCTTGTGAATGTGTGCAAATCAGGATCTTATTAGGATCTTATTAGGACACCGATGCAATTTTAACGTGAAATTGTGTAAGTCCTGCCCAGCACCCAACCCATTAGTAATTCGTGCCGGGTTGGTCTCTCAGGGCCATTGGAAGTGTAAGATTCTCAAAATTAACAGATCCCCCAAAACGAAGGAAAACCCTATTAAAAATGACTTTGGACCCTTGCTAAAACTTCAGGAGTGATAAAAGGGCATGTTGGGCCTAACAAGGAGATGCAAGGTCAGAAAACAGACTTGGCATTTTTAAAAGGACATGTTCAGGCATGTTTGGGAAAAGGCTGTTGCAGAATTTGGGATCTACCTCTGCAGTAGACAGTTTGAGTATTCGATACAGTCAAACTGTCTGGGGGAACTATAAATGTCACTCAACCCCTATCAAGAAATTTACATGCTAACAATAGACCCACGGAAGAACAGCCTCACAGGACCCATCCAAAAACATGCATAAAACAAATAATTTCAACAACCTACAAAGAACCTCAGGCCCCACGAGAAACTCAAAGCTTGAGGACAATTCATTACAATTAGATAAGAGCTCAACAGCTCAGGAAACCATCCCGAAACCACTTCTCACATTTTTAAGCTGCTTCAACAACTCAGGAAGCCATCTCGAAACCGCTTAAACAACTTAAACAACTCAATGTTAACGAGCTCGCCAAAATCTAGCAATAAACCTAAACTGATTCGGCGCGAAGATTAGCAGGCCTCGATTAGTATAATTGGGGGCCTGTTCAACAGTTAAGAAGTACAGTACAGTTCGATCGAAGAAGAAGAAACAAGTTCAAGAAGAGCCATCGTCGAGCAACATCAAGGTCAAGGAGCAAGCATCTCGAAACAGTTCTCTCTCTCTCGAAGAAGAAGAAGAAGTAACACACCAACGTACACCTCGCGGCACCAAGGGCCCCACGAAACAACCAACCGAATATTACCTTCAGCCAACCGGGTAATATTGGGCCACCGGGACCAACGAAAAACCAACTCAGAAGAAACCGAAGATCTGCAAGTTTTTCCACTCTACAAACTATCCTGACTTACCCCTGGGTAAGATTTTATTCAAAAGACTCTGGCCTAGAAATTGAGTTTGCGCTGCGCCGGGGCTTAACGCCGGAAATTTAGCGCCGGTGCTAAGTCGCGCTGTGCGCGCCAAAAATTCAGTAGCGCCGCGCCCAAACGGCTGCCGGCGCTACTGAAGGCTGTTTGCGCCTGAAAACTGGCGCTACGCGCCGCATTGCGGCGCTATTCCGGTGCTGCGGCGCCCGATGCGGTGCAGCAGGCTCGGGAAGTGCAGGCCTCCTCCTTCAGTTAAGGAGGAGCTGCCTGCACCCGCCCGCTGGCCGGTTAAATCGCCACAAAAATGAGCCCGGCACCTCGGGGAAGTGCCGGGCTCGCAGCCGAGAAGCATCTGTTCCGCGGGGGGGGGGTGGGGGAGTCCGGGGAGGGAGGTGCGGGCAGGCGGCCGGCGGGAAAGCGGCCGGCCGCCGCTCCACCTTTATGCGCCGGCGCAAAGTCGTGTAAGACTCTGTTGCCAGAGTCTTAGTTGCGGCTGCCACGGGCGAGGCGGCCGCAACTGAATTTCGGCGCTGGGGCCCGTCACCACGGCAACCGGGACGCTGCGCACACCGATGACGTCATCGGTGCCGGCGCAGCGCTACCGGTGTAACGCCGATGTTGGGCCCTAGTCAATTTCAAAACCGGCTGTAAGTCCAGCGCAATGCCCTCTAGCGCCGCAAAATGGGCGCTAAGCCCACTCAATTTCTAGGCCTCTAAGTCCTATTTCTAATCAAAGGAAATTGGGTACTCACCTGATAGATCCAATACGCACCCTACCGCATCAGCGGACTCGCAAAGACTGACCAGATACGCAGATGAAGTCCTCTACCGCTTCCAGGGTACAGCAGGCCCCAACCAACACATCTAGTGACCCCGAAATCGCGAACCAGCTCAACTGTCAAGGAGTCGTTTTGGTGAGCATTATCCCTGGTCCTTCAGAGCCTAACTTAGCTAGTAAGGTGGGATTGGGAGGGGTGAGATATTTGTCTACTGTAATTTTCCCTCGTGTATGTTGAAGTGTTTCCCCATTTTATCAGAGTGTTATTATTGTGTTGTATTTTCTTTCTCAAATAAAGATCAAAGTTCTTGCACCAAAAGCCAGTTGTCTGCTGCACTTTTATCACAACCCCGAAATAAGTCCAAGGTCTAGAACCAAGGGAGTGGGAGCGATTCGAACCGCTCATAAGTCAGAGGTGAAGCTGACCCCACACACCACCCCTACATAATGGTGACGGTGGCAGGACCTTGGCAAAAGGGATGTGATGCAGTAAGCACGGTTTTTGAGGAGAGAACGAAGTTGGAAGAGAAGATTTCCTCTTATCTATTTGAGAAGGTAAATATCACCAAGAAATGGGTGCTCAGTCTGTTGCGCGCTGAGCGTCCCATGGACACTGCAGCTAAATGGACTGCGAGCAAAGATCATAAAAAGTCGGTGGAGAAGGCCATCTGGTTAGTCTGCTCCCGCCGACAGATCCAGCTTTTAGATAAGCGCATTGAGGCACTAACAGAAGAGCTGCGGGAATCAGCTCAGCTGTCTCAAGCAAGGGTTCTAGCAGGGGAAGGATTATTGGAGGAATTAAACGCCCAAAACCAGGAAAAGATGCAGATAGTGGAAAAGCATAGGAACAGGCAGGAATACTTTCGGTGTCAGGTCACCGAGGCAAAAAGTAACGAACTAATGTTACGAGAAGAGAACGCCCGCCTTGCCAGGCAAGTAAAAGAGCAGGAGGAGAGGTTGAGAGACATACAGGCAGCTTATAAGATAGCAAGTACTAGGGATTTTGAAGCGGGAGATCATGGCCCCTGTCAGAAGCAGATCGATAGTTTAAACCTTGCTCTGTCCAGGGCAAAAGGCATGTTGTGTCTAATAAGCCCGGGTGCGGCCCGGGTGGACCTGGAAATAGAAGGGGAAACTGTTTAGACGTCACTTGTGGCGCCGGGGAACAACCCGGTTGGGCAGCAGGAGGGGCGGGCAATTTGTGAGGCTGGCAGGGAGAGCACACCACCACCACCTGTGGCGCTGGGTTTTAACTCGGTTTGGCAGCAGGGAGGGGTGGGCGAGCCAAAGCAGGAAAGGTCGGAGCCGGGGCCGATGTGCCCGGTCCGGCAGCAAATGTTTGGCCCGCCCGGCGGTGGTGGGGGTCAGGGACCCCTGGAAAGCCAATTCGTGGTTCCCCATGGTACTCAACAGCTTAGGACTATGATAAGCCACCTGAACAAACTCACCCAAAAGGGAGACCCCTCGGTCCACTTCATGGAAGTGGAACAGGCAGCAGGCATCAACAAGTGTGATGAATCTGAGATGGCCAAAATGCTCCTTTTCTCCCTGGATGGCAAATAGTACCAGTCCCTCTCTGCGGAGAGCAAGAAAGGGCAAGGGGGGTACGCTGCCATCCAGGAGGAAGTTCTGGAGACCATGGGTATGAACGATGGTAGTCCTTTCTCCTGGGTGGAGAAGACAACACAGTTAGCAGGGGAGACCCCACAGGCTTTCGCAGACAGGCTGTGGCCTGCGTACAGGAGTGCCTGTAATGGGGACCTCAACCGGCCTCACCTGAGCCAGGACGAGCTGGCCCACTGGCTCCGAAGCCTGGTGGCAAACAGCTTGCCGCGGATCAGAGCCAAGGCTGAGCTGTGGTTTGACCCAAAAGGCCCCCAGGTCACCGAGGAGACAGTGGTCAGACAACTGACCCTGGCTTACCGCAATGGTAGAGGGGTGGAAGAACACCCACCAAAAGGAAAGGTTCATGAAATGAAACCCAGCCAGAATAAGAAAGAATGGCACCAGGAAGGGGGTAACCCTTCCGATACGAAGCGTAACTGCTTCGGGTGCGGGAAGAATGGGCATTGGAGAAGGGACTGTAGGAATCCGTGGAAGGATAACGTAGGAAAGAACTCCCCAGCTCCTGCCCCAAAAACAGAAACACCGACCTCTCCCCCCACGCTTGATTGAAAAGTAGCTTCGCTCCGAGTTTTATTAAATGGCCCAGGGAAGGTATCCACCGCCACTGGTGTTTTAACCCCATCTGCTCCACCCAACCTAGACTTATGACTGGAGCCAGCGCAGCCTGTCTACCTGAATCCCCTTGAGCATGATGCATGGAAGAGGCCGCTTGTTAAGGTGGAGGTGGAAAAGGTGAAAGGGACCTATCTGTTAGGCACGGGAGCATCAAGCACCATAGTCTATTCAGATAACCCCACCGCCTCACCTCTGTCTAACGGGGTCCCGTACAGCTTAGTGGGGTTTACAGGTAACGAGCAGGCTGGCTCATTCTCCATCCCACTGTCCATTCATTTAGGAGCACTCCACACCAAGTGGACCTGTGTTTTAATGAAGTGGGAGCAGGAAGGGAAAGGGATCCTGGGGGCTGATTTTATCATAGGCCGCAGGATTCTAGTGGATCTTAGGAACCACTGTCTATGGGGAGCATGCACCGGCAAGGAAAATGAAGTGGCAGTTATCCCAGAGAAACAGGGCAAGGGGACCTTGTGCACCTTAAAACCAAAGGAGGGTTACGACCTCGAACTGATGGTCAGTAACACTCCGATGGAATACCAGGCATTTGTGCGAGCACACCTCACCACATTTGCCACTCATAAACACGATTGTGGGAGGGTAAACAGGGTCGAGGTTAGTGTGAACGGGGACCCCATGACCCGACCACAAAAGCAATACAATTTCCCCAAGGAGGCGGAGGCAGACATGGAAATGGCCATGACCTCTCTGGTCAAACAGGGGGCATTGAGACCAACAGCCACCCATGTAAACTCTCCACTGTGGCCGGTTAGAAAACCGGACAACTCCTGGAGGGCCACAGTGGACTATCAGGTACTGAACCGTAACATCCCCGTCTGTGCACCCACGGTCGCAGCTGTCGCCGACCTCATTGGAAGTATCCCAGCCTCTGCAACCACCTTCACGGTGCTGGATATTTCCAATGGGTTTTGGTCCATCCCTCTGCAGAGAGGACCAGTACGGTGGAATAGTGGTTAGCACTGTTGCCTCACAGCGCCAGGGACCCGGGTTCGAATCCGGCCTCGGGTGACTGTCTGTGTGGAGTTTGCACATTCTCCCCGTGTTTGCGTGGGTTTCCTCCGGGTGCTCCGGTTTCCTCCCACAGTCCAAAGATGTGCGGGTTAGGTTGATTGGCTATGATAAAATTGACCCTTAGTGTTAGGGGGATTAAATACGTGGGGTTACGGGGATAGGGTGGGATATGTGTTGGTGTAGGGGTTACGGGGATCGGGTGGGATATGTGTCGGTGCAGGCTCGATGGGCCGAAATGGCCTCTATCTGCACTGTGGGGTTTCTGTGTGTGAAGTTCGCCTTCACTTTCACTGGAACTGCCTACCTCAGGGTTTCCACAACAGCCCCAGCATTTTTCACCAATGCATGGCTAATTGTTTAAAGGGCTTCAGCCGGCCCCGACAGTTAGTACATTATGTGGATGACCTGCTCCTATTCACCGATGAAGGAGAGGAACACGGTCCACTACTGGCTGAACTGCTGGAGCTGCTCAGGCAAGAGGGTTTTAAAGTAAACCAGATCGGCCAACAGGAAGTAAAATTCCTAGGGCTGACTGTACGCGCAGAGGAAAGGGCCATCGACAGAGCTAGAAGGAAAGCAGTGCAGGAGTTACCAGCCCCCAACACAGTTACAGGAGTGAGATCTTTTCTAGGGCTAACTGGGTACTGCAGAGATTTCATTGAGGATTACGCAGCCACAGCAGCCCCTCTACTCCGACTCCTACACAAGGGAGTGGAGTGGATTTGGGATGAGGGTTGCGAGGCAGCATTCATAAAACTCAAACAAGCTCTGCAGGCCGCGTCAGCACTAGGGGCTATTGATGGGGGAAAAGAGTTTTTCCTGGAGGTAGCAGCCAGTGGGGACAGTCTGAGTGCAGTGCTGCTCCAAGAGCGGCACGGCCAGCTGAGACCAGTGGTTTACTCCTCCAGGATACTCACAGATGTGGAGAAGGGCTGTTCCAACTGTGAGGGGCACCTCCTCGCCACTCACTGGGCTGTGAAAAGATCATTGATCTTCACAGGTACCGCACCCATCACCTTCCTCACCCATCACACGCCCACCTAGATGCTCCTAGATGGGAGCATTAAAGATGGGACAGTGAGCAGTGCCCGCATTGCTCGTTGGACCCTGCTTCTCTCCCAGATGGACCTAAAGGTGAAAGGTCTCTGCGAGCCAAAGCTCACGGCCAACATGATTTATCCAGGGACAGCCCACCGGTGTTCCATTGAAGGGGTATGGGAAATCAACATAGGTTTTCGGGCCGGGATACACCCCACAGGCCGCGAAATCTATGTTGACGGTTCGAGCACAGTATCTGCTGGCAAGCAACTCACAGGGTGTGGAGTTTATGACCCAGGGGCGGACATTGCCCTGGCAATTAAACTCCCCAGCACCATGAGCGCCCAGCAAGCTGAACTGTCTGCGGTAGTGTACGTGGTTACACACCCCGAGAAATTCCCTACCCTGTACACGATTTGCTCGGACAGCATGTTCACATGCAATTCGTGTATGGAATACCTGGCCATCTGGTCCCGTCGCGGATATACCTCCGCTGACGGGAGACCCCTGGCAATTAAGCCTCTGCTGGAGAAAATCATGGCAGCCGTGGGGGAGGAAGAAAAGGTCTATATCCATAAATAAAGTTAAAGCCCATTCAAAGACAGAGCCCATGTGAGAGGGCAACCAAAAGGCAGACGAATTGGCCAAGCAGAGGGCCAGGGAAGGAAAGTTCTGGGATCCCTATCAAAAAGGTTCTGTAGCCGCAATCCGGGACAAGGGAGGCACACAGGGGGTAGCTTTGGTTCCGGACTTAAAGCAGGCCCAAGCCCAGGATCCCATCCTCATAGCCGTCCTGAACGCGCTCACAAAAGGGGAAAAGGTAGAGGGCCCGAACGGCACAGCAGCCATCACCGTTAAGGAAGGCATGCTGTTCAGGAGTTAGCAGTGGGTAGTGCCGCAGCAGCACCAAAGGGAATTCCTCCAACTGGCCCATTAGGGTCCAGGAGCAGGGCATCCCAGGCCTGAGACCACCTGGCAACAGGTGGAACAGGCAGGATGATGGCCAGGACTGAGGGAACATGTCCGCGAGTTTTGTGTCAGCTGTCTGGTGTGTGCTGCTAATAACCCTGACCCCCAGAAAAGGAAGGTATCTTTGGGACACATTAGGAGGGTAGAGGGACCATGGCAGTCAATCCAGATCGATTACATCAGGCCCCTACCCACCGCCCAGGGAGGCTACAAATGCTGCCTAGTCCTGGTGGATGTGTTTTCAAAGTGGGTGGAAGCTTTTCCCTGCCGAACAGCTACCGCATTGGGTACAGCTACGATCCTGGTCAGGGAAGTGTTCTCACGATGGGGACTACCGCAGTATGTGGAGTCCGACCAAGGAAGTCACTTTACCGGGCAGGTCACGCAAGAGACCCTCATGGTACTTGGCATTGAGGGGAAATGGCACGTTGCCTACAACCCGCAGTCATCGGATCCTGTGGAGCGTCTAAACCGTACCATCAAAGAAAGGCTGCGTAAGGAGACGGGAGACTCACCCAAGAAGTGGGTAGAAGTTTTACCGTTGGTCCTAATGGGGATCCGAGCCAGCCAGTCAAAAAGCACGGGGTATTCCCCACATGAGCTCATGACTGGTAGGGTTATGCGGACCCCCACCCATTTGCTAGCCCCGGTGCTCACGGAAGGTCAGCTCAGAGAGGTGAACCGGGACAGCTTCGTCAGGAATCTGTTTGAACACCTTAAGCAGATTCACTGGCAGGCTGTTAGCAACATGGGAAAACAGCACCGGAGTAACCGATTGCTGCTAGAACCCAACAGGCACCACGAGTGGGAGATAGGGGATTACGTCATGGTGAGGAACTTTGCCCGGTTAGGGAGTTTTGAACCATTGTACATGGGGCCGTATAGCATTGTAGACAAGGCCAGCCCCATGGTCTATACCTTAAGATGCCCCGCCGCACAAAGTGGTTCCACATTAATCAATGTAAACTGTTTAAACCCGAGAAAGGCCAGCAAGGGTGAACTGCACTAAAGATAGAGGTCCTCAGCCAACAGCTGTGGCAGACTCACAGACCGCACCGGTGGGGGCAGTGGCTTGTGTCACTGGAGGGGCCATCCCACCTATATTTGGGACTCGGACACACCCCCAGTAACCGGAGCCTTAAGAAGGTCTCCTCGCATACCACAGCCTAAACTACCATGGTCACCTGTGTACCAGTTTAAACGGTTCTGCCCCGGAGGGGTCGCAACCCGAAAAGGAGTGCCCAAGGTCAGAGATCAATCTAAGGACAGGGATCCCCAGCATGCAGCCTCCAACGGTGAGGGACTCACACGAGAGGTAGCATTGGGCAAGGAAAGCAAGAGGGATCCCCAGCCTGCAGCCTCAGGCTGCCGGGAACCTACAGGACAGGACAGGGACTCGGCAGCCACACAGAAGGGGGTAGTGTGCTGCAGCACAGGAGGGCACATTCCCCCGATCATCTGGGATTCAGGGAAACTCCCAGTTGTTTTAAGAAGGACTCTTCAGGTCCGGTGGCACAGGCCACCTTACGACCAGGCGTACAAGCTGCCCAGAGGCCACAGAAGACAGAGGCCAAACAGGAATTAGCCTGGTCGTCCAGAGACGGGCGACAGATGTACATAGCCTCTCTGATGAATTTTAAGTGTGTTTTATTGTTTTGATAGTTTTAGGTTTACTATTGGTTAATTAGTTATGATAAGTTTAAGTTTTCGAGACTCGATCACTTGTCAAGCCAGAGAACCTTCTCGGGACATGGCTACCTGTTTTATGTGTCCCTACAGAGAGGAAATCAGCATGAGAAAGGTTCTACTCCTGCTCGCCCTGGTAGGGGTGAGCATCGGTGACCGAGGTGACGTGGCGGACTCCCACATGTATGGGTGCTCGGGAGAGAGAGCACCGATCGTTACCGCTGGAGGTGGCGAACTGGGTGTGGAGGAGCTCGCTATTTACTTCCATGAGGGAAGGTGGCTGTTGTGTCCGTGTGTTAATAGAGACACTGAAGACAGGAGTTGGTTTCACAGGTGTTTACTGAACAAAGTCTGGAGGGGAACTAACTGATACAACACAATATACAGGCTTATATAGCCCGAGTGGCCATTACCGGCATTACAGTTCACAGGGGGCTCTTAAAGGCACATACACTACAGTGGCCAGGGTGGCTGGGGTTTAACTCGACACAATACTCCAGCCAGACCGGGTTCACCTACGGGGAGGCCTCCATCACGTGCCCCAGGGTATAGGTCGTGGCCACACGGATCAGTGTCACAGAGGGGAAACGTGTGTGCCTCACATGTAAAGGACAGATTCCTCTGGATAGGTGGTGGTGGCTCAGGAAGCTGAGCAGGGACATAGAGGACCATACAGCCAACTGGGAACGACACCCACCGGACGATCACAGGGACCCATGGGGGAGTGAGTGCGTGTTGGGATAAGTGGCGGGAGTCGGAACAGGAAATCTATATCTGCATGTGGGGATCAGAGAGAGCCAGCCCCACAGTCATATCCATCATCTGCTCCAGACAATGGCAAGATGCCGGGAAGGGGATGGGGTGGGATTCTAGCCTGCATGCGTGCGAGGTCCCACACTCCCCGATCCCAGTCAATGCCACCGAACTCGTAGCACGGACCCGAAAGCCCCTGCCCACGACCCCAACCTCACGGACTGTAATTGAGAGGTGTCCTACCACCACCAAGGGACCAGGGAATGGGTTAGTGCTAGTGCCGACCGAAAACGGTACTATACCAGGGGGTACACTATGCAGTAGCTTCAATGATCCTAAACCTTACCGAAGTACACTTACCTGAATGGTGCCCTAAGGAGACAGGCCCTACTAAAGGAAATGTTTAGGAAATTTTACGAATTTGACTTTGCCAACGTAGACAAAGCAGAGCTATACACTTTACGGGCTGAGCATACTATGGACCCGGGAAGACAAAGAAGGGGAACCTGGAACGATATTTTTATCACTTATAATACAGGATCTTCTGTAATAAACAGCTTGGACGACATAGAGCTGCAAACACAGATAAATGGCTTAAAAACCCAATTATGAAAGATCCTAACAGAGGAGAACACAGTGGTAGGCTCAGAGCTACACGAGGACCAAGCCATGATGGTCCATTTAAAAGAAATCATTGCTGAGCTCGAGAGACACGCTAAAACAGTAAATGCACTCATACGGGAGGACAGGAATGCTTCAGATCAGGCTGCACAGAATGAGGTGTGTGTGCTATACAGGGCATGGTTGCTGGGTGAGGGCCGCAGCAACCTAGAGGATTTAAAACAATGTTTAGTCCCCTCCTGGATTAGCAACAAGCACCTCGCAGCCCTCCACCCGTTTAGTAATTCGCTGAGCCCATGTCAGCTCCACCTAGCCTCTGAAGCCTACCCTGTCCCAGTGGATTGTGGACATTCCAATCACACTATCATGGGGATAGTAGTGAGGATGCCGGTCATGGGTGGTACAGCCCAACCCGCACCGGCATACAGGGTGGAGAACATTGGAGTCATTCAAGGGGGTGCACACATCTGTTTTGCAGTGGTCCCACCTTATGTCATAAAGTGGGAGCACGCTATGACAGGTACAGACCTCTTCGGGTGCCGGAGCTGGGGTGCACACATAATACTGTGTTCCCAGCACTTGAACGCCTATTCTAGACCACAGTGCGGGTTTAAAGTTGCTGGCGCACAACTTGTGAACTGTACCATGGAGGTAATGGCACAAGACCATGTTCCCCCACAGGTAGCATTCATAGGAGGTGGGACATATTGTGTCACCACAAGTGCGCCCCACTACCAGCATGGACAGCACATCTGGTGTCCGGTAAGTGACAGCAGTTTCTGCTTTATACCCGAGGCAGAAGTTCAAGTGGCCCAGGAACGGATTGTCCCCATTCCTGAACCCTCCACTGTTCACCTCACTGTAACTGAAAACATCACCAACCTGCAAAACTATGTCGCACATTTTGGCTATGAAATTCCCCCTCTACCCAAACATCTTGCCGCCCTACTAAAAGCAGATGTTATATCACAAAAACATTTCTACACACTAGAACAGAAGACAGTCGAGATAAGGGCCAAGATCTTGGATATCGTAGTTCCACCCTGGTGGGATATTTTTGAAAATATAGAGGTCCCTTCTTGGATCAGAATGACTTCCCACATTTTAGTAGTCTGCCAGCTCAGTATAGTTTTCTACTTACTATGCACAAAGTGCAAGGGGAGGGAGAGAATGCTCTGATCCCAACATGAGAGAACATGGGACAAGCATCAAAATAAAGTCTATGACCAGGTATGAGATGAGCCTTAATCGTTATTAAAAATAAAGATTGTGACCGTGTATTTTTCTTTTCTATGTATGTACCATATTTTTTTTCCTTCCAAGTGGTTCAGGGGTGTTGGATATGAATGTAACCAAATTTTATGTATTGGAACACTACACCTAAAGGGGAATATGTGTTTTTGGGTTTTAGATAGGTAAAATACAGGGGAAGGTTGGTTCTCAGGGATCAGGAATTTTGCTCACTAGCGAGTAAGGTATCACAGGGTGGACTGTAAGGTTCTCAAAATTAACAGATCCCCAAAACGAAGGAAAACCCTATTAAAAATGACTTTGGACCCTTGCTAAAACTTCAGGAGTGATAAAAGGGCATGTTGGGCCTAACAAGGAGATTCAAGGTCAGAAAACATACTTGGCATTTTTAAAAGGACATGTTCAGGCATGTTTGGGAAAAGGCTGTTGCAGAATTTGGGATCTACCTCTGCAGTAGACAGTTTGAGTATTCAAGATAGTCAAACTGTCTGGGGGAACTATAAATGTCATTCAGCCCCTATCAAGAAATTTACATGCTAACAATAGACCCACGGAAGAACAGCCTCACAGGACCCATCCAAAAACATCCTACTGAACTCCACAAATAAACTCAAAAGCCTGCACATCTGCCAATGCACTTTATTATGTTTATGTTAATGTATTACAAGCCAAATGAATGTTGAATGTTTAAATGTCTTAATCTGAATGTACACTCTCGGGAGCCGCAAGCCTACATTTCGTTGTACTGCACTTGTGCACTAACAATGACAATAAAGTTGATTATGATTATGATTATGATTAAAACAAATAATTTCACCAACCTACAAAGAATCTCAGGCCCCACAGGAAACTCAAAGCTTGAGGACAATTCACTACAATTAGATAAGAGCTCAACAGCTCAGGTAAACCATCCTGAAACCACTTCTCACATTTTTAAACTACTTCAACAACTCAGGAAGCCATCTCGAAACCGCTTAATTTACACAACTCAATGTTAACGAGCTCGCCAAAATCTAACAATAAACCTAAACTGATTTGGCACGTAGATTAGCAGGCCTCGATTAGTATAATTGGGGGCCTGTTCAACAGTTAAGAAGTACAGTACAGTTCGATCGAAAAAGAAGACACAAGTTCAAGAAGCGCCATCGTCGAGCAACATCAAGGTCAAGGAGCGAGCATCTCGAAGCAGTTCTCTCTCTCGAAGAAGAAGAAAAGTAACACACCAATGAACACCTTGCAGCACCAAGGGCCCCACGAAACAACCAACCGAATATTACCTTCAGCCAACCGCGATCAACGAAAAACCAACTCGGAAGAAACCGAAGATCCGCATATTTTTCCACTCTACAAACTATCCTGACTTACCCCATGGTAAGATTTTATTCAGAAGACTCTAAGCCCTATTTCTAACCAAAGGAAATTGGGTACTCACCTGATAGATCCAATACTCACCCTACCGGATCAGTGGTCTCGCGAAGACTGACCAGATACGCAGGTGAAGTCCTCTACCGCGTCCAGGGTACAGCAGGCCCCAACCAACGCATCTAGCGAACCCCGAAATCGCGAGCCTGCTCAACTGTCAAGGAGTCGTTTTGGTGAGCATTATCCCTGGTCCTTCAGAGCCTAACTTATCTAGTAAGGTGGGATTGGGAGGGGTGAGATATTTGTCTACTGTAATTTTCCCTCCTGTATGTCGAAGTGTTTCCCCATTTTTACAGCGTGGTATTATTGTGTTGTATTTTCTTTCTCAAATAAAGATCAAAGTTCTTGCACCAAAAATCAGTTGTCTGCTGCACTTTTATCACAACCCCCAAATAAGTCCAAGGTCTAGAACCAAGGGAGTGGGAGTGATTCGAACCGCTCATAAGTCACAGGTGAAGCTGACCCCACACACCACCCCCTACAGAAGCACCAATTAAAGGGAGACTCGGCTGCAGTCAATTGCATCATAAGGATCTATGTGCTGTTTGAATTGCTAGGAGAGTTTCCAGCTTCCAGATTGCTTCTTTCTGAGATTTTTTGCTTTACCTACCCTGATTAAGCTCTCAAAGATTATCATGGGTGCCATTAGAGCCACTTAGATTTGGATGGAGGAAGAGGTGGAGGAGGAGGTGGTGCAAGAGGAGCAGCAGCAGCAGCTTCAGCAACCAGTAGGAGCAGCAGGTGGGCCTAGTAGTAGACAGCAGGTGAATGGGGGTTGCCGGTGGAAGGTCATACCCAGCATACAGGGTCAAGTGAGTAGTCAAGAAACTACACTGCAAACTAAGTTACCTAATTACAAATTTAAGTAAATTTAATTAAATACAACACGGTCATATAGGGATGGCAGTGCAGGTGGTGTGTCGTAACTGCAGAATGTGGGAGTTTGTGGAGAGCATTGTGATCCTGGACAACCACGTTTGCAGTAAGTGCCTGCATCTCAAGTAACTTCAGATCAGAGTTTTTGTGCTAGAGTCTGAGTTGCAGACATTTTGAGCTGGAGTCTGAGGGGCATCAGGGATGGGGAGAGTTACCTGGACACTTTCATCCAGGAGGCAATCACACCCCTTAGGTCTGGTAGTGATACAGGTCTGGTTAGTGGTCAGGGACAGGAGGGTGTGACTGCAAATCAGGCAGGTAAGGAGGCCCCAGGTGCAGTGCTGGAGGAGCCTCAGGCCGGTGTCGGGAGCGGAGAGAGCGGCGGTACAGTGAGTATTTAAACTCACTTTCGCGGGCTTTTTTGCAGAGGTCAGTGTCGGGAGCAGAGAGCGCGGCGGTACAGTGAGTATTTAAACTCACTTTCGCGGGCTTTTTTACAGAGGCCGGTGTCGGGAGTGGAGAGAGCGGCGGTACAGTGAGTATTTAAACACACTTTCGCGGGCTTTTTCAGAGGCTTACCAATCTTGCAGACCGGCGGTGGCGTTCCAGAGCCACGTCACGATTCAAAAAGTGACGCAGGCAAGAGGAAGCAGCTGATTGGGTGAGTACGGCCAGGTGAGTATTTATACTAATCTATAGTTTGACAGTTAAGGTTAATAATTTATAAAGTTTAGAAGGTCTTAATTGTTGTGGTTATAGTTTCGAAGGTCTCTGTTGTGTAGCGGGGAGTGCTAGTATACAAGGGCCCTTGAGTATATCATTTAATTGTAGTGTAATTAGTGGTATTGATTTGAGTTAATTTAATTTAAATTTGTAATGTATACAACATTGAAGGGACTACTTTGTTTTGCGGATGTACATCCTTAGTTGCGAGCGTATATGACAGACGCATATCGATTTATATAGTCAGTGCCGAAGTTCCAGTTAACCAGTAAAGATCACTTGAAGTTACTCTCAGTCTCTGCCGCTTTATTATTTTATGTAGTTGTGTATAGCGGTACAAACACAACAAATTGGCGACGAGAATGATGAACCTACGTCTTCCTATTCTGGCATTGCATCCAGAGGACACCGAAACTTGGAAGAAAGGAGCGAGAAGGCAGAGAAAACGGAGCATGCTTGCTAAGCTAGGCAGGGGATACGTAAGTCAAGTGAAAAGTGCACAGTGACTTGCATGACGCGAGCTAACTAGTAAAGAAAGAAAAATGGGTTTGGAAAAAAAAAAGGCGATGATTGGCACTATTGCAGCATTTGACAGCAGCATTGAAGACTGGGCAACTTACATTGAAAGAGTGGAGTTGTACTGTGAGGCTAACGGTGTGGAGGTAGAAAAGAAAGCCACTGTTTTGCTGAGTGCTATGGGCGCAAAGACATATGGGCTGCTACCTAGTTTATTAACCCCTGAAAAGCCAGCAAACAAAACATTCAAACAAATAGTGGACACACTCCAAGAACATTTAAGCCCCAAACCACTGCTCATAGCTGAAAGATTTAAATTCCATAAACGGAACCAGAGCAAAAATGAAAGCATTTCTGAATATTTGGCAAAGTTGCACAAATTATCAGAACATTGCCAATTTGGAGTGGGCTTATCAGACGCATTGAGGGACAGATTTGTGTGTGGCATGAAAAATGAAAGCACACAAAAGAAGCTCCTGTCTGAAAAAGACCTCACATTGGAGAAGGCTCTGAGTATTGCAATATCAATGGAAGCAGCAGCACGTGGCGCTTTAGAAATTCAACAAAAATCCCTGGAATATTCAACTAATAAAATGTCACTGAAACAAGAAAAGAAGTGTTATCGCTGTGGCAAAATGTCACATAACCACAATGACTGTTGGTTTAAAGACAAAGGGCTAGAAATTCAGTGGGCTTTGCGCCCAGTTACCACCCAAATAGGGTTTCTGCGCCAGTGTAAGAGGGTGCGCTGATATTCAGCGCTGCGGTAATGGCGGCGGTAGCCGGTAGCGCTGCGCTGACACCGATGACGTCATCGGTGTGCGCAGTGCCCCGGTTCCGCCCTGCTTCCGACCCAAACCCCATATTTAGTTGCAGCCGCCTCTTCTGCAGCGGCCGCAAACAGCGATTGAAAAACGGGGCCGTACTGCTGCGCTACTGGGGCGCTTTAAGGTGGAGGTGCGGCCGGCCGCTCTTTCGGCAGCCGCCTGCCCGCACCTCCTTCCCCGGCCTCCTCCACCCCCCCCCGCGGCATTGCCGGCTGCTTTCCGCGAGCCCGGCACTTCTCCGTGGTGCCGGGCTTATTTGCCGGCACAATCCAGTGGCGATCTCCCCGTTGCAGGCACCTCCACCTTAAGAGAAGGAGGAGGCCTGCAGTACCGCAGCCTGCCGCACCGCATCGGGTGGCGCAGTGGCACTTAGAGCGCTGAAATTCAGTTTCAGCGCCCCAAGCGGGGGCGGGCACACCCTGGAATAGCGACCGGTTCCGACTTGGGGCGCAAAAAGCGAATATCAGACGGTCGCACATTGCTCCGCGCCCAGCGCTAACTTTTGGCCGTTAGCCAGCTGGCGGGGCCATAGTGAATTTCTAGGCCAAAGACTGCAGACAATGTGGCAGACAAGGGCAAATTGAAAGAGTCTGCAAAGCAAATAAGAAGCAGAAAACTGATACAATACAGAGTAACAAGAAGGTACATCAAGTGACTGAAAACAAGAAACCTTTCAAAGAAAGATACAAGAACGTACACCACGTGACTGGAAACAGTTCAGACAAAAAAAAAGTGACACAGACTCAGAGGAAGAGGATTTGGCTTGTCTGAAACTACACAGTGTGAAAGAGACAGAGGATCACAGAATAATATGGATCACTCTAGAAGTGGCAGGAGTTAGGCTGAAAATGGAGTTGGACACAGGCTTAGCTTTAACAGTGATCTCTGTACATGACTACAAATGACTGTTTTCACACATACCACTAAGGCCAACTAAAGTACTGTTAAAGACATACACAGGACAAAGAGTGTGCCCCAAAGGTAAAATAAAAGTGACAGTGACATACAAAGAAAAAAAAATACCGCAATTGAACCTCTATGTACTGAAAAATGGAGGACCACCATTGCTGGGACTATATGGCTCAGGAAAATACAGTTGGATTGGCATACCATCCAAGCACTGTTTGTGTCAGCAAAGGAGGACAGCAACGCCACTCCTGAGAGACTGTCACAAATACTCTCTGACTCTCAGGAAGTGTTCAAGAAGGGAATAGGAACACTTAAGGGCATGAAAGCAAAAATTAAGATTGAGGAGAACGCAAATCCAAAGTTCCACAAGGCCAGACCAGTGCCTTATGCAATTCGCCCTTCAGTAGAAGCAGAGCTGGAGAACTTGGAGCAGTTAGGGGTCCTGTCCAAGGTGGATTGGAGTGAATGGGCCACACCTATAGTTCCAGTGATGAAGAAAACCTCCAGCACAAAACCAGGAAAGCCAAGAAAAGTGCGCATCTGTGGACACTTTAAAGTGACTGTTAACCCAGTCCGCCACACAGTACAGTACCCATTGCCTCGCATTGAGGGCATCTTTGCTTCCCTGTCAAGAGGGGAGCGCTTCACAAAGATTGACTTGGCCCAGGCCTATCTCCAAATGGAAATTGATGATGCATCAAGAAGTACCTGACAATAAATATGCACAAAGGCCTTTACCAGTACAATCGACTGGTATTCGGAATAGCATCAGCTCTTGCAATCTGGCAAAGGGCAATGGACCAAGTCCTGCAGGGGATCCCAGGTACTCAGTGTTATCTTGATGACATCATCATTACTGGCAAGAATGACAACGACCACCTTTCCAAGCTCGAACAGGTGCTCATCAGGTTACGGGAGTATGGGCTCCGAGCGAACCGAGACAAGTGTGAGTTTTTCAAAAAGGAAATCTCATACTGTGGACATGTGATTGACGAGGACGGTTTACACAAGTCTCTAGACAAGATTGAAGCTGTGATTAATGCACCAACACCTGAAAATGTGTCTCAGTTGAGATCATATCTTGGACTGGTGAACTACTATCGCAAGTTCTTGCCCAACCTATCCACAGTGTTACATCCACTAAATGCACTGCTACAGACAGGGTCACAATGAAAGTGGAGTGACAGCTGTGAACAAGCTTTTCAAGAGAGTAAAAGACTCATTACTTCAGAAGAGGTGCTAGCTCACTTTGACCCATTCTTACCTATTCGACTGGCATGTGATGCTTCACCCCATGGCATTGGTGCCGTGTTGTCACATAAGTTCCCAGACAGCTCAGAAAGACCAATAGCCTTTGCCTCAAGATCATTGACTACAGCTGAACGCAATTATGCACAGATTGACCGAGAGGCCCTCAGCCTTGTGTGGGGAGTCAAGAAATTCAACCACTACTTGTATGGTCAACAGTTTACACTGTTAACTGACCGCCAGCCTCTCATTTCAATCTTCAACCCAAGGAAGGGCGTTCCAGTGATGACGGCACAACGGCTGCAGCGATGGTCACTCTTCCTAGGGGCTCACCTGTATGACATTGAATACAAGGGGACCAAGCAACATGGCAATGCTGATGGTTTGTCACGTTTACCACTGCCGACCTCAGAGAGAACTACAACAGTTGACTCAGCAGAGGTATTTCACACAACAATAGTTGAGCAGCTACCAGTGACAAACTCCCTCATTGAAACAGAAACACGTAATGACCCTACATTGTCAAAAGTTTATGACATCACTGTGAAGGGATGGCCAGCGCATGGTGACTCATTGTTTCCACCATTCTCAGCTAGGAGGGAGCAGTTATCAGTGTGTCGGGGAACACTGATGTGTGGCTCACGAGTTGTGATTCCTCCCAAGCTTCGTAACCGAGTGCTAGATGAACTGCATGAAGGCCACTTAGGTACGGTAAAGATGAAAAGCCTTGCCCGTGGATACGTGTGGTGGCCGGGAATTGACAAACAGATCGAGGACCTGACAAAGAGCTGCTCAGGATGTCAAAAGGTCCAGAACGCACCACCACAAGCCCCTCTCCATCCATGGGAATGGCCCGCATCACCATGGCAATGTGTGCACATCGACTTTGCTGGACCGTTCATGGACTCCATGTTCTTGATTGCAGTCGATGCACATTCCAAGTGGCCCGAGGTCATTAAAATGAAATTAACCACATCTGAAAAGACCATTTCAGTTCTGAGGACCATGTTCGCTAGAAATGGCCTACCAGAACAAATCTGCAGACAATGGACGACAACTTGTCTCTGACGAATTCCAAGGTTTCATGAGGAAAAATGGAATCGAGCACTACACATCTGCCCCGTACCATCCAGCTACAAATGGCTTGGCAGAAAGATTCATACAGACTTTCAAGAAGGCCATCAAAGCAATGTACAGTGAGAATCTACCACTGCAACACAAGATAGACAATTTCCTCTTTGCTTATCGGAACGCAGTACACGCAGCCACTAATCAGACTCCAGCGATGATGTTTCTGAACAGGAATCTGAGATCTCGCATGACCTTCTTAAACCGAATGTACGTCGTGATGTAGAGAACAAACAGTTCAAACATTTGAATGCTAAGCCAACAAGAAGCTTCAGTGTGGGACAGTCAGTTCTTGCTCGTGATTTCCGGACGGAAAAGTGGCAACCAGGGACAATATCCACAAGAGAGGGACCATTGATGTATACTGTGGATGTGGGAGAGAACGTTTTGAGACGTCATGTGGACCAAATTCTGGATGTTCAGGTGGAAAACACCCCTATACCTCGCCCAGACTCCCCTGACATGGAAACAGACACTCCTGATTCATCAGCATCAGCACCAGCCTCATCCACAGCTGAGAGCTCTACCTGTGCTGATAGCTCACCTGATGCACCTGTACCTGTACAGTCTCATTCCCCAATGCAAAAGAGTCTGGAGAGACGTCACCCAGAGAGGCAGGGGAGGCCTCCCCAGAGACTTGACTTGTAAAAGGGCTGTTGACAAAATAAAATGTTATGCTGGAATTTGAATTTTGTTACTTTTAAGAAAACAAAAAGGTTACTGTAAAGACAGGCTCTGTATGTTAATTATAGAAATTTTGCGTTAATATACTATTAAACTAAAGGGGGAGGAAGTGTAATGTATACAACATTGAAGGGACTACTTTGTTTTGCGGATGTGCATCCTTAGTTGCGAGCGTGTATAACAGACGCGTATCGATTTGTATAGTCAGTGCCGAAGTTCCAGTTAACCAGTAAAGATCACTTGAAGTTACTCTCAGTCTCTGCTGCTTTATTATTTTATGAAGTTGTGTATAGCGGTACAAACACAACAAAATTAATTAAAGGTTAAGTCATGGCAACACAGCTCAGCCCCATGGCATGCTCCTCCTGCACTATGTGGGAAATCAGGGACACTTCCTGGTGACCATGTGTGCGGGAAGTGTATCCAGCTGCAGCTACTGGCAGACCGCATTGCGGCGCTGGAGCTGCGAATGGATACATACTGGAGCATTCGTGATGCTGAGGACATCGTGGATACCACGTTTAATGAGTTGGTCACATCACAGGTAAAGGCTGCACAGGCAGGAAGGGAAAGGGTGACCGCCAGGCAGAGTAGCAAGCGCAGGCAGGTAGTGCAGGGGTCTCCTGTGGCCATCCCCCTCTCAAACAGATATACCACTTTGGATATTGTTGAGGGAGATGGCTTACCGGGGGAAGGCAGCAGCAGCCAACTTCCTGGCAGAAAACGGTAGTGGGAGTTGTATACAGACCCCCAAACAGTAATGCTGAGGTTGGGGATGGCATTAAATGGTAAATTAGAGATGCGTGCAATAAGGGCACAGCAGTTATCATGGGTGATGTTAATCTACATATAGATTGGGCTAACCAAATTAGTAACAATACTGTGGAGGAGGAATTTCTAGAGTGTATACGGGATGGTTTCCTGGACCAATATGTCAAGGAACCAACTAGAGATCAGGCTATCTTAGACTGGGTAATATGTAATGAGAAAGGATTAATTAGCAATCTTGTTGTACAAGGCCCCTTGGGTAGGAGCGATCATAATATGATAGAATTCTTTATTAAGATGGAGAGTGAAGTAGTTGACTCAGAGACTAGGGTCCTGATTTAAATAAAGGAAACTACGATGGTATGAGGCGCGAGTTTGCTAGGATGGATTGGGGGGTATTACTTAAAGGGTTGACGGTGGATAGGCAATGGCAAACAATTTAAAGATCACATGGATGAACTACAAAATTTGTTCATCCCTGTTCGGCATAAAAATAAAACAAAAAAGGTGACTCAACCGTGGCTAACAAGGGAAATTAGGGATAGCATAAGATCCAAAGAGAGGACTTATAATTTGGCCAGAAAAAGCAGCAAACCTGAGGATTGGGAGCAGTTTAGGATTCAGCAAAGGACGACAAAAGGAATAATTAAGAGGGGGAAAATAGAATATGAGAGTAAGCTTTCAGGGAACATAAAAACTGACTGTAAAAGCTTCTATAGATATTTGAAGAGAAAATGATTGGTGAAGTCAAGCGTAGGCCCCTTGCAGTCAGAATCAGGGGAATTCATAATGGGGAACAAAGAAAAGGCAGACCAATACATACTTTGGTTCTGTCTTCACAAAGGAGGACACAAATAACCTCCCAGAGATGTCGGGGAGCATAGGGTCTAATGAGAGGGAGGAATTGAATTAAATCATTATTTGTAGGGAAATGGAGTTAGGGAAATTGACAGGATTGAAGGCCGATAAATCCCCAGGGCCTGATAATCTACATCCTAGGGCACTTAAGGAAGTGACCCTAGAAATAGTAGATGCATTGCTGGTCATCTTCCAAAATTCTATAGACTCTGAAACAGTTCCCATGGATTGGAGTGTAGCTAATGTAACCCAACTATTTAAAAAAGGTGGTAGAGAGAAAACGGGGAATTATAATATATAAGCCTGACATCGGTAGTGGAGAAAATGCTAGAGTCCATTATAAAAGATGTAATAGCAGAGTACTTGGAAAACAGTGACAGGATCGGACAAAGTCAACATGGATTTACAAAAGGTAAATCATGCTTGACTATTCTGCTGGAATTTTTTGAGGATGTAACTGGTATTAATAGATAAGGGAGAACCAGTGGATGTGGTGTATTTGGACTTTCAGAAGGCTTTTGATAAGGTCCCGCATAAGAGATTAGCGTGCACAAAGTTAAAGCATATGGGATTGGGAGTAAGGTACTGACTTGGATAGAGAACTGGTTGGCAGACAGAAAGCAGAGAGTTGGAATAAATGGATCTTTTTCTGAGTGGCAGGCAGTGACTAGTGAGGTATCGCAGGGATCGGTGCTAGGACCCCAGCTATTCACAATATATATTAATGATCTAGACGAGGGAACTAGATGTAATATCTCCAAGTTTGCAGATGACACAAAGCTGGGTGGGCGTGTGTGCTGTGAGGAGGATGCAGCGAAACTCCAGTATGATTTGGACAGGTTGGGTGATTGGGCAGATGCATGGCAGATGCAGTATAATGTGGATAAATGCGAGGTTATCCACTTTGGTAGCAAAAACAGGAAGACAGATTGTTATCTGAACAGCAATAAATTGGGAAAGGGGAAGTGCAATGAGACCTGGGTGTCCATGTGTACCAGTCGCTGAAGGTAAGCATGCAGGTGCAGCAGGCGGTTAAGAAGACAAATGGTATGTTGGCCTTCATAGCGAGAGGATTCGAGTACAGAAGCAAAGATGCCTTGCTGCAGTTGTACAGGGCCTTGGTGAGACCACACCTTGAGTATTGTGTGCAGTTTTGGTCTCCTTATCTGAGGAAGGATGTTCTTGCCATGGAGGGAGTGCAGCGAAGATTCACCAGAATGATACCTGGGATGGCATGAATGACGTATGAAGAGAGATTGGGTCGATTAGGCTTACATTCGCTAGAGTTTAGAAGAATGAGAGCGGATCTCATTGAAACTTATAAAATTCTAACAGGACTAGACAGACTAGATGCAGGAAGGATGTTCCCGATGGCGGGGTAGTCCACAACCAGAGGTCAAAGTCTAAGGATAAGGGATAAGCCATTTAGGACTGAGATGAGGATGGATTTCTTCACCCAGAGAGTGGTCTACCACAGAAGGCAGTTGAGGCCAATTCATTAAATATCTTCAAGAAGGAGTTAGATATATTTCTTAAGCCTAAAGGGATCAAAGAATATGGGGAGAAAGCAGGGACATGGTACTGAATTTGGATGATCAGCCATGATCTCATTAAATGGCGGAACAGACTCGAGGGGCCGAATGGCCTACTCCTGCTCCTATCTTCTATGTTTCTATGTTTGCCCTTGTCCAACAGGTGCGAGGTTCTTGCTGCCTGTGTGGATGAGGGAAAAGCCTGCAGGATAGATGAGCAAGCTAACCACGGCACCATGGTGCAAGAGGCCATTCAAGTGGGGGGAGTGAAAGGGAATGTAGTTGTGGTAGGGGACAGTATAGTCAGGGGGATAGATACTGTTCTCTGCAGCCGCGATTGAGAGTTCCGAAGGTGGTGTTGCCTGCCCAGTGCTAGGGTTAAAGACATCTCCTCGCGGCTGGAGAAGGACTTGGAGTGGGAGGGGGAGGATCCAGTTGTCGTGGTCCATGTAGGAACCAACGACATAGGTAGAACTAGGAATGAGGTTCTGCTGAGGGAGTTTGAGGAGCTCGGATCGAAATTAAAAAGCAGAACCTCAAAGGTAATAATCTCTGGATTGTTACCTGAGCCATGTGCAAATTGGCATAGGGACAAACAGATTAGAGGTTTAAATGTGTGGCTCAAAGAGTGGTGTGGGAGGAAGGGGTTTCAGTTCATGGGGCACTGGCACCTGTACTGGGGAAAGAGGGAGCTGTTCCATTGGGACGGGTTCCACTTAAACCAGGCTGGGACCAGTGTCCTGGTGAACCGAATAACTAGGGCAGTAGTCAGGGCTTTAAACTAATGAAGGGGGTAGGGAGGATTCAGGAAAGATTACATTTAAAAGCAGCAAGAGAAATGTCAAGGCTCTAGAGAAGAGTAGAGTTCTGGGTAAAAATAAGCAGAGTGGGTCAGGAAGGGACAGAGAGAGAAACAAATAATATGCATCAGTGACTAAGGTGACAAAAGGGAAAAATAGAAATACGTCAAAGCTAAAGGCACTATATCTGAATGCATGAAGCATTCTCAACAAAATAGATGAATTAATAGCGCAGAAAGAAATTAAAATGTTTGATCTAATAGCCATTATGGAGACATGGTTGCAATGTGGCCAAGGTTGGGAACTAAATATTCCAGGATACTTAACTTTTAGAAGAGACAGGCAAAATGGAAAAGGAGGAGGAGTTGCCCTGCTAATAAAGAATGGGATAAAGACAGTAGAGAGAAAGGATCTTAGCTCTGAGAATCAAGAAGTAGAATCAGTTTGGGTGGAGCTAAGAAACAGCAAGGGGCAGAAAACATTGGTGGGAATTGTTTATAGGCCCCCAAACAGTAGTTGTAATGTAGGGCAGTGTATAAATCAGGAAATTACAGGCACATGTAATAAGGGTAATACAGTAATCATGCGGGACTTTAATCTACATCTAGACTGGGCAAACCAAATTTGCAGTAATAGTGTGGAGGATGAATTCATGGAATGTATGCAAGATTGTTTTCTAGATCAGTATGTTGAGGAACCAACTAGAGAACAGGCTATTTTAGATCTAGTATTGTGCAACAAGAAAGAGTTAATTAATAACCTTGTAGTAAAGGGGCCTTTAGGGAAGAATGACCATAATATGATAGAATTTTATATTGAGTTTGAGAGTGATTTAGCTAAATCTGAAACTAGGGTCTTAAATCTAAATAAAGCAAACTATGTTGGTATGAGGTAGATTAGGAAACTACATTAAAAGGTATGTTGGTAGAGAAGCAAAGGCTAGCATTTAAAGAATTAATACATAATTTACAACAAATATACATTCCTTTAAGGCACAAAAACCCTACAGGAAAGTCCAACCGTGGCTAACAAGAGAAGTTAAAGAAAGTATTAGATCAAAGGAAGAGACATATAATGTTGCCAAAAAGAGTAGTAAGCTTGAAGATTGGGAGGATTTTAGAATTCAGCAAAGGAGGACCAAGAAATTGATAAAGAAAGGGAAAATAGAATATGAGAGTAAACTAGCGAGAGACATAAAAAGAGTGGTATGTAAAAAGGAAAAGATTAGCGAAAGTAAATGTGGGTCCCTTACAGGCGGAGACAGGAGAAATTATAATGAGGAATAAGGAAATGGCAGAGAAATTAAACAAATACTTTGGGCTCGATTTTAATAACGGATGCGGGCTGAGGGCGGGCCCGCTGCTCGGCAGCTTTCAGACCCACACCTGGCTGCCGCCTCCCAGCACTTCCGATTTTGGCTTCATTGGCCTCGTTACGGCCGACGTACGGGTCCCTCCAGGATGTCAGTTTTTTGCATCTGATGATGCGTTGTTTGTTTGAAAATGTAAAGGGGCCATGTCCGGTTTGCATACAAATGTCATTGGGATGGCTTGGTGCTTCATTATCTAAAAAGGGGAGTTGACAGTGTCTGTTCTGAGCAAAATTTAGTGAATGATATTGCTGGTCATATTATTCCAGAAAGAGATTCATGATTTTTTGACATATGACTTTACTATCTGACTATGAAATGAAAAAGATGCCAGATGTGTTCCAATCATTTGCTTAGTAATATTAATGCTTTTTTCTCTTAAAGGTGCTGGGAGCTGGAGGAATGGCAGCCCCAAAAACTAAGGCTGCAGCCATGTTCAATGAGGGCTCCCTCCATGCTCTTGTAGAGGGAGTTAGAGGACGTCAGGAACTCCTCTTCCTTAGCAAACTAAGGCAGCTTGGCTGCAAATTGCTGAGGAGGTGAGCGCGAGGTCTGTGTGCAGACGCATTTGGGTTTAGTGTCGAAAAAGGTTTAATGATCTGCTGAGATCAACTAAAGTGTGGACTCTGTGTTCTGGGAAATGAAAGTTCAAGAGTCAGGGCTCAGGGTAATTTCCATGTACAATGATGGTGGTGACACTGAGCGCAAACCACCGTTTATTGGACAGATGATGCTTGGGGTTTGAGACTGTAGGACTTATATTCATCTTTGTGTGTCATCCACCTGTGGTTGGAGCATTAGCTTACACGAATCTGGCATGGCTGAGTGCATCCCTTGCCTGACGGCCATCAATGTGATCGCCTGCTGCTGGATTGGCAACATTCAGCCCCGCAAGGCATCACTCCCCGTCCTCCTACTCATCCTCCTTCTCGTCCTCTTCCTCGTCCTCTTCCTCTTCCTCCACTTGTTCATCCGGCAGCGCTAAGCCACGCTGCTCTTCCTCCGAATCTGACGACCAGGGTGAGAGGATGTAAATTGTTCCCATGCCATTGTTATAGATTTCAGTTGAGGCAAGAAGCTTGCAAGCGCACACTCAAAGTGGCCTGAAATTATTCCAATCAGTTCAAACAGCAGATGTGTGTCAGCTTGACCAGTCACAAGGTCAGTAGATTTGCAAAATCTTATCCCAAACCTCCAACAACAAAGTTGTTGCATTTGAATGCCAGCCATGTTACAGGAGCGCTTTTAAAGTTCTGCACCAATAACGACTACAGATCATGTCCTCCACCAACTCGTCTCCTTGCAGCTGGACTGTTTCTGACAAGACGGGAAGCAGGAGCCAGAGGCACGAAAATGGGAAACCTCGATCAAAATAGGATTTGCAAGGCAGTTAACAGGCTCTTAACTACCTGTCCTACTGGTTGGAGTCGGGTCAGATTGGGAGCAGCTGAACAGACACTCACGAAAATCGCGTGCAGGCGGGATGGAGGCCGGTTGGGTGTCTGAAGCCATTTTTTCTGATTTTCACAGCTGACCCACCTCCAAACCTGCCTCCTCAGGGCTATTAAAATCCAGCCCTTTGTGTCCGTCTTCACGGAAAAAGGCACAAAAAACTTCTCAGAAATAGTGGAGAACCAAGGGTCTATCGAGAATGAGGAACTGAAAGAAATTAGTATTTGTAAAAAAATAGTACTGGAGAAATTAATGGGACTGAAAGCCAATCAATCTCCTGGACCTGATGGCCTACATCCTAGGGTTTTGAAAGAGGTGGCTATAGAGATAGTGGATGCATTGGTTGTCATTTTCTAAAATTCCATAGATTCTAGAATGGTTCCCGCAGATTGGAAGGTAGCAAATGTAACCCCACTATTTAAGAAAGGAGGGAGAGAGAAAACGAGAAACTACAGACCAGATGGCCTGACATCAGTAGTAGGGAAAATGCTAGAATCTATTATTAAGAATGTGGTAACAGGGCACTTAGAAAATAATAATAGGATTGGGCAGAGTCAACACGGATTTATGAAAGGGAACTTGTGTTTGACAAATCTGTTAGAGTTTTTTGAGGTTGCATATAGATAAGGGAGAACCAGTGGATGTGGTGTATTTGGATTTTCAGAAGGCATTCGATAAGGCACCACACAAGAGGTTATTAAACAAAATTAGGGTTTATGGAATTGGGGGTAATATACTAGCATGGATTGAGGATTGGTTAATGGACAGAAAACAGAGAGTAGGAATAAACGGGTCATTTTCGGGTTGGCAGGCTGTAACTAGTGGGGTACTGCAAGGATCAGTGCTTGGGCCTCAGCTATTCACAATCTACATCAATGATTTGGATTAGGGGACCAAATGTAATATATCCAAGTTTGCTGATGGTACAAAGTTGGGTGGGAATATAAGTTGTGAGGAGGATGCAAAGAGGCTTCAAGGGGATATAGACAAGCTAAGTGAGTGGGCAAGAACATGGCAAATGGAATATAATGTGGAGAAATGTGAAGTTATCCACTTTGGTAGGAAAAGTAGAAAAGCAGAGTACTTTATAAATGGTGAAAGATTGGGAAATGTTGGTGTTAATAGGGACATGGGTGTCCTTGTATACGAATCACTGAAAGTTAACATGCAGGTATATAGCAATTAGGAAAGCAAATGGTATGTTGGCCTTTATTACAAGAGGATTTGCGTATAAGAGTAAAGACATCTTACTGCAATTATATAGGGCCCTGGTGCGACCACACCTGGTTCATTGTGTACAGTTTTGGTCTCCTTACCTAGGGAAGATATACTTTCCATAAGGGAGTGCAATGGAGGTTCACCAGACTGATTCCTGGGATGGGGGGATTGTCCTATGAGGAGAGATTGAGTAGACTAGGCCTATATTCTCTAGAGTTTAGATGAATGAGAGGTGATCTCATTGAAACATACAAAATTCTTACAGGGCTTGACAGGGTAGATGCAGGGAGGATGTTTCCCCTGGCTGGGGAGTCTAGAACCAGGGGTCACAGTTTCAGAATAAGGGGTCGGCCATTTAGGACTGAGATGAAGAGAAATTTCTTCACTCAGAGGGTGATGAATCTTTGGAATTCTCTACCTCAAAGGGCTGTGGAGGCTCAGTCGTTGATTATATTCAAGACAGAAATCGATAGATTTTTGGATATTAAGGGAATCAAGGGATATGGGGATAGTGCAGGAAAGTGGAGATAAGGTAGAAGATCAGCCATGATCTTATTGAATAGCGGAACTGTTGTGTATGTACCTTTAAGAGAATAACTGGTCTCAGACTGCAGTACCGGCAGTGACCACCCCTGTATAAAAGGCGCTAGAGAGCCTCTGTTGGTTAGATTCGTTTATGCCTTTCACCAGTAAACATCTCTTTTTTTGAAGAAGGGTCAAACCCGAAACGTCAACTCAAATTTCTCTCCACGGATGTTGCCTGACTTGCTGAGTTTTTCCAGCATTTTCTGTTGTTATCTCTTTTTTCTCTCCTGCTAGTCCGTGTCTCAATCATTCACGGACTTAACACTGGCGACGAGTTAGAAACGAACTTACCTGCAACTCAGCAGCAGCTCCGACGACGTGTTGAAGGTTGGAGCCAGAAGAAAGAAGAAAAAAAAAAAATAGGCCATTGAAACTCGAGAAACAGGCGTCGACCGTCAATCATCGATTTCAAAACTTGCAGGAGAGACTGTCCAGAGCCAGGCTGGGTTCCTCGATCCGTGGTTTCCCAGCTAATCGGGCTGGTGGCAGGTAGTGCTCTGATCCTTCCTGGGCTGCGGCGGGCTGAAGCTCGATCGGGTGGCCTTTCAACGGGGCCAGGCAGCGAGTCGGGAAGCAAGGAGAGAGAGAGAGAGGGTGGAGCATACAGGGCGCGGCCGGTGTTTCGAAGCTGGGCAGCGTTCGGACCTCAGAAGAGGGAGGGAAGTGTTCCAGAGGGTCTGCTCCACGACAGGAAGATAATAAAAGAAAACAAATTAATATTTAACGCGCAGGAAACCGTGGAAAGCAGCGCTAACAACAGCGGGGAAGAAGGAAAAGCGCGGGAGGCACCATTTTGTTAAATCGGAGAAGAGGGCAAAGCGCGGGAGGTGCCATTTTAGATTTGCAAGATGCCGAAGACTGGCTGTATCACTGCTTTTGATAATACATTAGAGGACTGGACCACGTATGTGGAAAGAGTCGAGGTATATTTCGAGGCAAATGAAATAGCGGAGGGAAAAAAGGCATCAATATTGCTAAACGTAATGGGCGCTAGAACGTACGGCCTATTGCGGGATCTGATTACTCCAGCCAAACCGAAGGCGAAGAGTTTTAACGAAATTGTTGCTGTTTTACAGGAGCACTTAAACCCTGTTGATAGCAGAAAGATTTAAATTCCACAGGAGAACTCAGCACAAAGATGAGAGCAATGCTGAGTATCTTACGGAGCTACGCAAGCTATCAAAGCACTGCCAGTTCGGAGCAGGACTGGCAGATACCCTACGGGACAAATTTGTCTGTGGACTCCTGAGTGAAGGAACACAGAAGAAGTTACTCGCAGAAAAAGAGCTGACGCTAGATAAGGCTTTCAGCGTGGCAGTATCGTATGAAGCAGCAGCCAGGGGAGCTGCAGAAATTCAACAAAAACCACAGGAATACGGCACCCATGAAATGACACGGGGATTTGCAAAATGTTATCGCTGCGGCAGAACTAACCATGACCAGAAGGACTGCTGGTCCAAAGACAAAATATGCAGACGATGCGGGAAGATTGGACACATTGCACGAGTTTGTAGGTCTGGGAAGAAGACCAGCGACAACAAAAAGGCTACTAAGGAACCGTACAAGAAAGTACAAAAGATGACGGACAGTAGTTCCGAAGACCAGATGAGCGATAGTGAATCCGAGAACAGGAGATTAAGCTGTCTCAAACTTCACAATGTAATCGCAAAAGAGGATCACCGAACCATTTGGGTCACCCTCATGATAGCAGGGTCCCAAGTTAAAATGGAATTGGATACAGGATCAGCGCTAACCGTCATGAATCGATGAGACTATGAGCGGCTATTTTCACACATACCCTTGAGAGAGACATCCATCGTCTTGACGACGTATACGGGGCAAAAAGTATACCCCAGAGGAAAAATAAGGGTGCCTGTTGAATACAATGGCAAGAAAATACGGAAATTGTATCTCTACATACTGCCAAATGGTGGACCACCGTTATTGGGACGGGAATGGATCAGGAAGATAAACTTAGATTGGCATTCCATTCATGCAATGATGGTGGACGGTAAAAAAGATGAAGACGTCACTCCTGGACGATTGTCAACAATCTTAGCTAACGCCAAAGAGGTATTTCAACAAGAACTGGGCACGCTTAAAGGCGTAACCGCCTCGTTAAAAATAGAAGAGAATGCAGTTCCCAAGTTTTTCAAAGCGAGACCGGTACCATATGCAATTCGTCCAGCCGTCGAGGCAGAGCTGGAGAATCTGGAGAAGGCGGGCATGTTGTCTAAGGTCGACTGGAGCGAGTGGGCGACACCCATCGTTCCTGTCATGAAGAAAACGTTAAGCAATAAGTCCGGAGAGCCAAGGAAGATTCGCATCTGTGGGGATTTCAAGGTGATGGTGAACCCTGTCCTTCACACAGTACAATATCCTCTTCCAAGGATAGAAGACATCTTCGCCTCACTGTCTGGAGGGAAGCGTTTTACTAAAATTGACCTAGCACAAGCATATTTGCAGATGGAGGTTGAAGAGTCCTCCAGAAAGTATCTCACGATAAACACTCACAAAGGTCTTTACCAGTATCATCGATTGGTATTCGGAGTAGCATCGGCTCCGGCGATATGGCAAAGAGCGATGGAACAAGTCCTGCAAGGGATTCCGGGGACTTAGTGTTACTTGGACGACATCCTTGTAACAGGTGAAGATGACAGTGAACACCTTAACAACCTAGAACAGGTGCTCACTAGACTACGGGAACATGGGCTGCGAGCCAACCGCCCCAAGTGCGAATTTTTTAAGAAACAGATATCGTATTGTGGCCACGTGATTGATGAAGAGGAGTTACATAAGTCCCCTGACAAAATTGAAGCGGTTGTTAAAGCCCCAGCGCCTGAAAATGTGTCGCAACTGAGGTCATTCCTCGGGTTGGTGAATTACTATCATAAGTTTTTGCCGAATTTGTCGACAATTCTGCATCCACTGAACGCCCTGCTACGAACGGGGGTAGCATGGAAATGGAGCGATGATTGTAAACGTGCTTTTCAGAAGAGTAAGGACTTAATCACTTCGAAGGAAGTATTGGCTCACTACAACCCAGCACTGCCAATCAGGCTGGCGTGTGATGCGTCTCCCTACGGCATTGGGGCGGTACTGTCACATAAATTCCTTGATGGGTTGGAGAGGCCGATAGCTTTTGCGTCACGCTCGTTAACTTCTGCCGAGCGTAACTACGCCCAGATTGACAGAGAGGCCCTCAGCCTAGTGTGGGGGGTGAAGAAGTTCAATCACTATCTGCACGGTCAAAAATTTACTCTACTAACCGATCATCAACCTCTTGTCTCCATTTTCAACCCTCAGAAGGGCGTACCGATAATGACAGCACAACGGCTGCAGAGATGGTCCCTTTTCCAAGGGGCACACCAATATGACATCGAGTACAAAGGAACTAAACAGCATGGAAATGCTGATGGATTGTCACGTCTACCGTTGCCGACGGTGGAAGAAGAAGACCTTGCAGTGGATCCAATGGAGTTATTCCACTCGACCATAGTCGAATGTCTCCCTGTGACGAATGCAAACATAGAAAAGGAAACACGGAATGACCCGACACTATCACGGGTCTATGATTTAATGGTGAAGGGATGGCCAGCACATGGCGAACCACTGCTGCCAGCATTCTCGCCAAGAAGAGAACAGCTGTCAGTGTGCAGAGGAACCTTGATGTGTGGATCCAGAGTAGTAATTCCACCTAAGTTGACGGATAGAGTGCTCAATGAGCTTCATGAGGGTCATCTGGATGGGGTAAAAATGAAGAGCTTAGCCAGAGCGTTTGTGTGGTGGCCGGGAATCGATAGAGAAATCGAAGAGATGACCAAGAGCTGTGCAGGATGCCAGAAGGTCCAAAACGCCCCACCACAAGCGCCTCTGCATCTATGGGAGTGGCCCTCATCTCCATGGCAAAGGGTGCACATTGATTTTGCTGGTCCCTTCATGGACTCGATGTTTTTAATTGCGGTGGATGCACATTCAAAGTGGCCAGAGGTAATAAAAATGTCCTCAACCACCACGGAAAAAACTATCGCAGTTTTACGAACCATATTCGCCAGGAATGGGCTGCCTGAACAGATTTGCTCTGACAATGGACCACAGTTTGTGTCTGAAGAGTTCCGGAGGTTCTTAAAGAACAATGGTGTTAAGCATTACACATCTGCCCCATATCATCCAGCCACTAATGGATTGGCTGAGAGGTTTGTCCAAACATTCAAGAAGGCTATCAAGGCAATGTGTAATGAAGATATACCCCTACAACACAAGGTGGACAACTTTTTATTTGCCTACCGGAATGCGACACATGCGGTTACCAACCAAACTCCAGCCATGATGTTCTTCAATCGAAGACTACGATGCCGCTTGGATTTGGTTAAGCCAAACGTCCGAAGAGATGTGGAGAACAGGCAGTTTCAGAATATGAATGAAAGGCCGACCAGGAGTTTTAAGATAGGTCAACCAGTTTTGGCCCGGGCCTACCGCACTGAGAAATGGCAGCCAGGAACGATTTGTACACGACAAGGACCTCTCATGTATACCGTGGACATTGGGGAGAGCATTGTAAGATGCCATGCTGACCAGATTCTAGAGTCACTGGAAAACATCAACTCCACACCACGATCTGATACACCTGGTAATGAAATCGACGTTCCAATTGCAGCTACCGCAGAACCGGTAATATTGGAAGCAGATGAAACAAACAACGACATTGATTCCAACTCAACATTGCCAGAAGAACCTGATACTCCAAAGAGGCGTTATCCAGACAGAATCAGGAAGCCTCCTCAAAGACTGAACTTATAATTGCTTAAACTTAACCAATGTATCTAGCAACAGTAATTGTGATTGTAATTCGTTATCATTAGTTGTTAAATGAATGTTATGTACTGTTTATCTAAAAGGGGAGGAATTGTTGTGTATGTACCTTTAAGAGAATAACTGGTCTCAGACTGCAGTACCGGCAGTGACCACCCCTGTATAAAAGGCGCTAGAGAGCCTCTGTTGGCTAGATTCGTTTATGCCTTTCACCAGTAAACATCTCTTTGTTTCTCTCCTGCTAGTCCGTGTCTCAATCATTCACGGACTTAACAGGAACAGGCTCAAGGGGCCAAATGGCCCACTCCTACTCCTATTTCTTATGTTCTTATAGGCCAAGAATTACTTTCCTGGATCTATCTAAGGAGCAGTGCATGAGGAGGCTGCGCTTCTCCAGGCAGATTGTTGCAGACCTTTGCAGCCTCCTGCAACAACCTGCTGCCTCTGTACCGAGGGGTCCATGTTTTGCCAGTGGCTGTCAAAGTCACCGTAGCCCTTAACTTTCTAGACTGTGACAGGGGTGGGTGGAGGTCTCTTGTGTATCCCAGTCTGCATTGCATAGCTGCATCAAGCAGCTCCCTGATGCTCTATTCGCCAGGACCAACCAGTACATCATTTTTCCCATTGAAGGAGGGAGCTCAGAGATTTGCAGCAGTGGCCGGCTTCCCTCGCATCCAGGGCATGGCAGACTGCACTCAGGTTGCCATCAGAAGATCAGCCAGCAGTCTTCGTAAACAGGGAGTGCTAACAGTCAATTAATGTGCCTCTCATCTCCGATTACTAAAACAGGATAATGCACTTTTGTGCAAGGTTTTGAGGCAGCTGTCACAACGCTTTTACCCTGCAACACTCTACTATCCCCCCAATATCCGAACCTTATAGGGATGTGACAGGATGGTTGCTGGGGGAAAGGAATGTCCCCATATACATGGCTTGTGACATCACTCCTCAATCCCACCACATCTGAACAACACAGCTATAATCAGAGCCATGGGACCACTAGGATCACAACCAATCACATTATGGGGATCCTCAAAGAAAGGTTCCGGTGTCTCACCAGGTCTGGGGGCTCCCTACAATATGCCCCACAAACAGACCCCCGCACCATAGTGGTGTGCTGCATCCTGCATAACCTTGCTTTATGGACAGAGCAGCATTTGGAGGGGCACAGCAACTGCAGCAATCCTCATCGGATGAGGAAGAGCAGCGTGAAGGTGAGGAAGAAAGAGCCCCAGAGACCAGGTAAGGCCTCACAGCGTCGGCGGGAATCTCGAGCAGCAGAGCGGGGCTATAAAAGGCCCCAGAGACCAGGTAAGGCCTCACAGCGTCGGCGGGAATCTCGAGCGGCAGAGCGGGGCTATAAAAGGCCCCAGAGACCAGGTAAGGCCTCACAGCGTTGGCGGGAATCTCGAGCGGCAGAGCGGGGCTATAAAAGGCCCCAGAGACCAGGTAAGGCCTCACAGCATCGGCGGGAGTCTCGAGCGGCAGAGCGGGGTTTTAAAAGTCCCAGAGACCAGGTAAGGCCGACCAGTCTCCGAACTCGGAACTCGGAGGGAAGGAGAGAGGTAAAAAGTAATCCAAGTGTGACGTCACCAGAAAGCGGGTAAGTGATTGGTTGGTGAGTATTTCTCCCTTTTGAATCTTAAATCTCTTTGGTTTATAGTTTCTAAGGTGTGATATTCACCATCTAGAATCGGGGCAGAGGGTATTTAAGAATAATATTAATAAATTTAATTAATTACATAGAATGGGAGATCAGGTGATGTGTTGCTGCTGCAATATGTGGGAGCTGGTGAACACCATTGATGCTCACGGTGATCACATTTGCAGTAAGTGTTGGCTGCTCGAGGAATTCTGGCTCCGTGTTGAAGAGCTGGAGTCCGAGCTTCAAACAGTGAGACACATCAGGGAGGGGGAGAGTTACCTGGACTCTGTGTATCACGAGGTATTCACACCAATTAGATTAATTAATTCAGATGTAGTCCGTGGCCAGGGTCAGGATGGTATGACTAGAAGTGAGACAGGTACGGGGATCCAGGAGGTAGTGTTGGAGGAGCCGCAGCCCTTGCACTTGTCCAACAGGTTCAAGGCTCTTACTCCCTGTGAGGTTGGGAACAGGGACTGCGGGGAGGATGAGCAACCTGGCCACAGCACCGTGGAGCAGGGGGCCATTCAAGTGGGGGGAGTTAAAAGAAATGTTGTAGTGGTAGGGGATAGTATCGTTAGGGGGATAGATAGAGTTCTTTGCAGCCGAGAGCGAGAGTCCCGAAGGCCGTGTTGCCTGCCTGGTGCCAGGGTTAAGGACATCTCCTCTGGACTGGAGAGAAACTTGGAGTGGGAGGGGGAGGATCCAGTTGTCGTGGTCCATGTTGGTACCAACGACATAGATAGGACAAGGAAGGAGGTTCTGCTGAGGGAGTTTGAGCAGCTAGGGGCCAAATTAAAAAGCAGAACCACAAGGGTAATAATCTCTGGATTATTACCTGAGCCACGAGCGAATTTGGCTAGGACAAATAAAATTAGAGAGTTAAATGCGTGGCTCAAAGACTGGTGTGGGAGAAATGGGTTTTGCTTCCTGGGACACTGGCACCAGTACTGGGGCAGGAGGGAGCTGTTCCGTTGGGACGGGCTTCACTTGGCCAGTGCTGGGACTAGAGTCCTGGCGGATCATATAACTAGGGCTGTAGAGAGGGCTTTAAACTAACTAGTGGGGGGGGAGGTTCCTAGAGAGCAAATAATAAAAATGACAACAGAGAAGGTCATAGGCTTAGGTAGCAGTGGGGAAATTAAAAACCAGAGCGTGTCAGGAAGGGGCAGAAGGTATGGAGTAAAAGGTAAAGTAATAAAAAGGGCAAATGCAGGAACTAAGTGTCACAAAACATCTTTGAAAGTTCTCTATCTGACTGCACGTAGCATTCGTAACAAAGTAGACGAGTTAATGGCACAAATAACTACATATGGGTATGATCTTGTGGCCATTACAGAAACATGGCTGCAGGGTGACAATGCCTGGGAATTAAACATACCAGGTTATTTAACGATCAGGAAGGACAGGCAGGAAGGAAGGGGAGGTGGGGTGGCTAGGTTAATAAAGGAAGGAATCACTGTAATACAGAGAAATGATATTGGGTCAAAAGATCAGGATAATGAAACAGTTTGGGTGGAGGTAAGGAATAATAAGGGGAAAAAAACACTAGTGGGCGTAGTCTATAGGCCTCCGAACAGTGGCAACTCTGTTGGACGGAGTATCAATCAGGAAATAGTTGAGGCTTGTAATAAGGGAACATCTATAATTATGGGGGATTTTAACTATCATATTAATTGGACAAATCAAATTGGGCAGGGCTGCCTTGAGGATGAGTTCATTGAGTGTATTAGGGATGGGTTTCTTGAGCAGTATGTAACTGAACCGACCAGGGGGCAAGCAACCTTAGATCTGGTCCTGTGTAACGAGACAGGATTAATTAAAAATGTCCTAGTAAAGGATCCCCTTGGAATGAGTGACCATAACATGGTTGAATTCCATATTCAATTAGAGGGTGAGAAGGTTGGATCTCAAACAAGTGTGCTAAGCTTGAATAAAGGAGACTATGAAGGTATGAGAGCGGAATTGAGTAGAGTGGATTGGGAAAATAGATTAAAGGGTAAGACGATACATGATCAGTGGTGTACATTTAAGGAGTTATTTTACAACTTCCAAAAAATATATATTCCACTGAGAAGAAAAGGGTGTAAAAGAAAAGACAGCCATCCGTGGCTAAGTAAAGAAATTAAGGATAGTATTCGACTAAAAACAAGGGCATATAAGGTAGCCAAATCTAGTGGGAGGATAGAGGATTGGGAAAACTTTAAAAGAAAGCAAAAAATAACAAAAAGATTGATTAAGAAAGGGAAGATAGATTATGAAAGTAAATTAGCAAAAAATATAAAAACAGATAGTAAGAGTTTTTATAGTGATATAAAAAGTAAAAGGGTGGCTAAAGTAAATGTTGGTCCCTTAGAGGATGAGACCGGGAAATTAATGGTGGGAAATATGGAGATGGCAAAAACACTGAATGAATATTTTATATCAGTCTTTACAGTAGAAGACACTAAGAATATCCCAACACTGGACAAACAGGGGGCTAAAGCGGGGGAGGAGCTAAACATGATCAAAATCACTAAGGAAGTGGTACTCGGTAAAATAATGGGACTCAAGGCGGATAAATCACCTGGACCTGATGGCTTACATCCTAGGGTCTTGAGGGAAGTGGCGGTAGGGATTGTGGATGCATTGGTAATAATTTTCCAAAACTCCCTGGACTCGACAAAGGTCCCGGCAGACTGGAAAACTGCTAATGTAACACCCTTATTTAAAAAGGGCAGTAGACAGAAGGCTGGAAACTATAGACCGGTTAGCCTAACATCTGTGGTAGGTAAAATTTTGGAGTCCATTATTAAGGAGACAGTTACAGGACATTTGGATAATTATAATTTAATAGGACAAAGTCAGCATGGTTTTATGAAGGGGAGGTCATGTTTGACAAATTTGCTGGAGTTCTTTGAGGAAGTAACATATAGGGTGGATAAAGGGGAAGCAGTGGACGTAGTGTATTTAGACTTCCAAAAGGCATTTGACAAGGTGCCACACAGAAGATTATTGCTTAAGATAAAAAATCACGGGATTGGGGGTAATATTCTGGCATGGATAGAGGATTGGCTATCTAACAGAAGGCAGAGAGTTGGGATAAATGGTTCATTCTCAGACTGGCAATCAGTAACTAGTGGTGTTCCGCAGGGGTCAGTGCTGGGTCCCCAACTCTTTACAATCTATATTAATGATTTGGAGGAGGGGACCGAGTGTAACATATCTAAGTTTGCAGATGATACTAAGATGGGAGGGAAAGTAGTGAGTGATGAGGACATAAAAAACCTGCAAGGGGACATAGACAGGCTAAGTAAGTGGGCAGAGATTTGGCAGATGGAATACAATACTGGAAAGTGTGAGGTTATGCACTTTGGCAGGAAAAATCGCAGAGCAAGTTATTATCTTAATGGCAAGAAACTGGAAAGTACTGAAGTACAAAGGGATCTGGGGGTCCTGGTGCACGAAACTCAAAAGGTTAGTATGCAGGTGCAGCAAGTGATTAAGAAGGCCAATGGAATGTTGGCTTTCATTGCTAGGGGGATAGAATATAAAAATAGGGAAGTATTGCTTCAGTTGTACAAGGTATTGGTGAGACTGCACCTGGAATACTGCGTACAGTTTTGGTGTCCATACTTAAGAAAGGACATACTTGCTCTCGAGTCAGTACAAAGAAGGTTCACTCGGTTAATCCCGGGGATGAGGGGATGGACATATGAGGAGAGGTTGAGTAGATTGGGACTCTACTCATTGGAGTTCAGAAAAATGAGAGGCGATCTTATTGAAACATATAAGATTGTGAAGGGGTTGGATCGGGTGGATGCGGGGGGGATGTTCCCTATGATGGGTGAAACTAGAACTAGGGGGCATATTCTTAGAATAAGGGGCTGCTCTTTCAAAACTGAGATGAGGAGGAACTACTTCACTCAGAGGGTGGTAGGTCCATGGAATATGCTGCCCCAAAAAGCTGTAGAAGCTACATCATTACATACATTTAAAACAGAAATGGACAGTTTCCTAGAAGTAAAGGGAATTAAGGGTTATGGGGAGCGGGCAGGAATTTGGACATGAGTCTAGGTTCGGATCGGTCATGGCCCTGTGGGTAGCGGAGCGGGCCCAGGGGCCGTGTAGCCTGATCCTGCTCCTATTTCGTGTGTCTAATTCTGTTAGATTCAGGAGATGGTTCTGTGATAGTGGATTGCCGGTTAGGATCAGATCAGCCATGATCTTATTGAATGGCGGAGCAGGCTCGAGGGGCCGATTGGCCTACTGCTGCTCCTATTTCTTATGTTCTTATGTTCTTAGAAGGAAGACCACCTCAAAGCCTTTCTGCCAGAGATGCCAGGGATGAGTTAATTGCACAGCGATTCCTGTGACCTGCTTATCCGCTGCCCTGAAAACCTACACAAAGTCTCTTTGCATTAACAGTCCTTATTACATCCTTCACCAATCCCTTAATCCTGTATTAAAGAAAATTGAAATCATTCAACCACATTCTATACCTATGACATACTGACAATGCACACTCTAAAGCTACCATAAAACCACACTGCAGACCAAAGTGCCTAATGGGATACAGGTGATTAATTTAATTGCAAACATAATAATTATCTCAAATTCATTTTGCACCCAAGTATCAACCCTTGGTGCTTTTCTTAAAAGAAGGTTCCTGGTCCTGGCCTACTAAGCCCCCAATATGGCGGGCAGGAAGTGTGTGCACAATTCTGTCCGGAAGTGCAGCACCCGCCATATTGGTAGATGAAGTCGTGTGGCGGCAGGAGCACATGCTGGCAAAATTGAACGTCAAGAATAATTTATGTAAGTTAGGGTGTTACGCTTCTTGTACATTTTCAAATGTATCAGCGCTTCACTCGCCACGTGCTGAACTTGCACAGCACAACGTGGCGCTAACCGGCAGGAAGGCTCCCCTCACCAGCACTAGTTAAAGGGAACATGCAATACTGACAAGTTAGTTGCTGGTTTGGTACTTGCGGCTGCTGTTCGACGTCTAGGTGTTTGCTGCTGTGTTCTATCACTCTGGAAAGTTCACCTTGCTACTCAGAGAGACGTTTTGTTGCTTTTGCACTGTTCTACTTTGCCTCACAAATAGTCTGGCTGCAGACATGGGTAGTCTGGCATTTGGGAATAGAAGACGAGGGGGAGCGGCAAGGAAAACAGCAGAGAGCATGGGCAGCTGCCAGAAGAGGGAGGAGGAGCAGGGCACTGTGCAGGAGGCCACATCCACAGAGGGCTTTCAGCGAACACTTCTACTAAAGCAACTTTACTCAGAACCATTGGGGTAATCAATCTGGCTGTTGGGCGGGGAACCTGGGAAAATAATTCAAACACGCCATGGAGTTAAAACTTGCGTTTGGGGAAACCCGTACTTTCAGGTTTCCCGGCCATAATTCTTCCTCCCCGCTCCGAAACCACGACCCAGTAAATATTGGGGCCATTGTCTCAGGCGCCTTCGCTTCACCAAGGAGGCTGTCACCGATCTATGTCACCTGTAGCATCCACAACTTGAGCCTTGAACTAGGGCACGGACAGCACTGTCTGTGGCTGTCAAGGTCACCGTAGCTCTGTATGCTAGACTATACTGCAGGGGGATGTTGAAACTCCGCATTATCACTTAACCTGTAAAGACACCAGAAATGGGACTTGAAAATGATCCTAGTTGTACCCAAGGCCTGAATAAACCTGCTGTTGGCCTCTATCCATAGATGCCAAAAAGGAGGCGTCAGCCAAGGCTGAAGCCTAGTCTCCAATCAGCCTTCCTGTCACATTGCTCTGGCTGAGCAATGCGGGTATCCTAGATTAACATGCGCAATGAGATGTTCCGACTCATTGTCGGAACATTCAGGGAATAAGACCCCTTCCTGTTGAGATGTTACTGCTTCTTTCAGACAGGACCTTTATAGCCACAAGGGTAGCATCAATGACACCTTGTCCCTGTCAGAATCCAAGAAGTTGATGGTTTTTTCTCTGCTTTGTTGGATCCATGTGGAACTGAAGAAACTCAGAGGCATGCCTGAACAGAACGTTTGTGATCTGTCTAATGCACTGCTGACTATCTGATGCACTAATGCCTGGAAGCATCCAAGTGCATAAAGTTAAGTGCTGTTGTCACCTTCACAGCCACAAACAAGACAGCGCCCCTGATGTCAGTCTCCAACAGCTGGCATATCTTTTTATGGTGTCAGGGGAGGAATGCAGCGTTCTCAGACACTGCCAATAGGAAAAGGCCAGATAGGACTTTTCCCCATATCTGTCTGAACATTTTCATTTTGTTCTTTTTCTTGACTGTGGAAGTTTTGCATTCACCATCTCCTTCTTCTTTCTCTTGATCCTCTTTTTCCTTGTCCTCAAAGACCTGCTTTTAAAGTTGCTTTGCTATGTTATTAACTCCTGCAGATTCTGTTTCACTTTTATTTTGTGTGCCACTGTTGCTCTTCGTGGTGTGGATACCTACAAGTCAGATGTTGCCTGTATGCATGATGATGCACTTTTGAAGCTTTTATCATTTCCTCTATCTCCTCCTGAAAGCACAGGAACATTTGGAATCACCAGAGGGAGATCCATTATTTTGCTATGCAAAGTCCCTTTAAGCTCTCAGCAAGTTTCACAAAGCACCTTTAAATGCCGTGGAACCAACTCCCAGTCAAAATGGTGTTGTAAAATCGCATGCCTGTAGGACCTTTCATCTTCCCGATCACTTTCAGCCAGCATAAGGACTCAGCACAGCACCACTACCTTAGTGGGGCTGATTTGCAAGGGTGGTAAGTGAGTAGAAACAAATGGAAATCTTAAGACACTTGGCTAAACCGCTCCCCACTTCATTTAAATGCAGTGGGTGTAATTCCAGCAGGCAGCTCAGTCACAATGGGAGGGCCATTTTCTTGATGGGATTTTGGCAAGGGCTTCTCCATTCCATTTTACTTGCCAGGCTGCCTCTACACCACATGTAAACAGGTATTTTCTTAAGAAAAATCCAGGCTCAAGTGTGAACCCCCATCTATTAAGTGCAGCTTACTATTAAAATGGACATATGTAAGAAGGAGGATTGAGAGAAGATGAGTTGTACTAGCATGCTCAGGACATGTTATGTGAGTAGGAACCACATGCTAGCATGGTACTTGGTCCATTTAATGTCCAATGTGGGCCACATTGTGATCTGGCAACATGGCATGGGATAGCGGAAGGAAATAGGCATACCTGTGCATTTACAAAGATCAGCAGCAGGCAAAGTTCCTGCATTCTCCCTCTGTGATGGAACACCAAATTTACAGCAAGGAAAAATGCACTGAGAAACTTGGCAAGATAACCTATTCAGATGTTGTTACATGTTTGCACATATTCCTTGGCAGCCTTGCATAAACAAAAATGTTTCTTCATCACCTGTTCCTAGATTCAGGTCATAGGTGTAATGATTTCAGCAAATAGTGATGGCATTTGCCTGTTTGATTATTTATGCCTTACCAGCATATTTGCCTGATTGATTACTTATGCCTGACCAGCAGAGGGCATGTGACAGAGACAAGCAGTTTAGTTTTGCTTTCGCTTTAGATGGATCACTAGCATGGTGTCTCCTGTAATGCTGTATAAAGAGTTGAACAGACTTTAGATTAAAAGACATTCTCTTTCATAAATGTCTCGTCATTGAACCCACAAAGAAATCAATACATGGTGTCAGAAGTGATTGAAAGAGATGAAGAGGAAAAATCTGAAGATAAATCAGCTCTCCACAGCTTAGCAAGCCAAAAGAGAGCATCGTTACTTACCATTGGAGAATAGCTAACGAAGTGAAAAATGGAAGGTTTACTCCCACCGGCGAAGCTTCAGTTGACAGGTAATGTGGCTGAAAATTGGAGGAGATTCAAACAACGTTTAGAGTTGTATTTAGCGGCAATTGGAGCTGACGAGAAAAGTAATACAAAGAAATCGTCACTGTTCTTACATGTCGTGGGTGATGAGGCGCTGGAGGTGTATAATAACTTCACATTCGCTGCTGATGGAGACAAAATGAAGCTAGATAAAATAATGGAACAGTTTGAGGCCTACTGCATACCTAAACGTAACGTGACATTTGAGAGGCACAGATTTTTCACATGTGTACAGAAAACGGGAGAGACTATTGATCAGTATGTGACTGAACTGAGAAACAGAAGCAAATCGTGTGAATTTGGGGGACTGACAGACTCGCTGATAAAAGACAGACTGGTGTGTGGTATTCCGAATAATGGTCTAAGGGAAAGACTGCTAAGAGAGCAAGATCTAGACCTGGGAAAAGCCATAGCACTGTGTAGGGCTACAGAGACTGTGAAGTTGCAGGCAAAGGAGCTGTTCAGTGACAATAGCTGCAACGTGGATGCAGTGAGTAAGAACGGACACAAACCGTTTAACAAAAAGAGCGCCAATGTGAAAAAAGAGGCGTGGCCAGCGAACAAAAATGAAAGGGGCAATCAAAAGTCATGTAGTCGATGCGGTACACAGCATACACCAAGAAAGTGTCCAGCATATGGTAAAACATGCAATAGATGCAACAAAAACAACCATTATGCCCGTTGCTGCAAGAACCAAGCGCAACAAAGCAAGGTCCATGCAGTAGATGAAAGCGAGATAGAGGAGTTCAATGTAGATGTTGTGTCTGAAAACAAAAAAGAAGAAAGAGACTGGATGTTGACACTAAAAGTGAATGACATACACATTCCATTTAAATTGGATACTGGAGCACAAGTTAATGTGATATCAGAGACTGATTTTAAGAAAATTAGACCCAGACCAAAGATACATGGAATAAAAGTGAAAGTGACAGCATACTCAGGTACTAATATACCAGTGAAAGGAAGATGCATTGTCAAAGTGACACACAAGGACAGAGAGCACACGTTAGAATTAATCGTGGTGCCAAAGGATGTGCAAGCCATACTAGGTTTAAAAGCCTGTGAGAGACTGAACCTGGTAAAGAGAGTCCTCGTTGTGGAAAGCGAAGGAGAGACAGTCTATGATGAACTCATGAAAGAGTACAACGACCTATTTAAGGGTCTAGGCTGCATTCCAGGAGAACACACGATCAGAGTAGATAAAAGTATGCCAACAGTCATACATCCATGCAGAAAAGTTCCGTTTGCTCTTCAAAAGCAACTGAAGGCAGAGTTGGACAGGATGGAAAGCCTGAACATGATTCAGAAGATAGATGAGCCAACTGAGTGGGTGAGTTCCCTCGTCGTAGTGGACAAAAAGAATGGAAAGCTCAGAATTTGCCTGGATCCAAGAGATCTAAACAGAGCAATAAAGAGAGAGCACTTCAAGCTTCCTACACGTGAGGAAATCATGGCACAGTTTGCAAATGCGAAGTATTTCAGCAAGTTAGATGCATCATCAGGATTTTGGCAGATGAAATTGGACGAGGCAAGTTCAAGACTGTGCACGTTCAACAGTCCATTTGGCAGATACAGATTCCTAAGGTTACCATTTGGCATTGCCTCAGCTCCTGAAGTGTATCACAAAACTATCCATATGATCTATGAGCACCTGGAGGGAGTTGATACATCAATGGATGACATCATAGTATGGGGAACCACGAGAACTGAGCATGACGAGAGACTGAAAAAAGTGCTGGAAGCAACAAGGAAAACAAACCTGAAGCTGAATAGAGAGAAATGCCAGCTCGGGGTGACAGAACTGACATTCGTGGGAGATATCCTTAGCAGTGAGGGCATCAGACCAGATCCCAGAAAGGTGTCCGCCATTGAGAATATGCCAAAGCCACAATGCAAAAAGGACGTGCAGAGGTTTAATGGAATGATCAATTACATGGGTAAATTCATATCCAACCTCTCAGAAAAGATGGCGCCACTGAGAAGACTAACTGAAAAGACCATAGAATGGGAATGGAATCATGAGCATGAGAAGTCATGGAGCGATCTAAAGAAACTGCTAACAGAGGAACCAGTTCTGAGGTTTTATGACCCAGCGAGACCCATCAAGATATCATCAGATGCATCACAGAGTGGGCTCGGTGCCGTTCTTCTGCAAAAATATGACTACTGGCAACCTATTGCATATGCATTGCGCTCAATGACAGACGCGGAGACGCGATATGCTCAAATAGAAAAGGAGCTGCTCAGCATCACATACGCCTGTGAAAGATTTCACCAGTTTGTGGCAGGACAAGCAATCAGTGTAGAGACTGACCATAAGCCCTTGATTGCATTGTTCCAAAAGCCACTAAATAGCTGTCCGCTTAGAATACAAAGAATGATGATCAGGCTGCAACGCTATACACTGAATGTTGCGTACACACCGGGTAAGCTGATGTATACAGCAGACACGTTGTCCAGAGCAGTTGACCCAAATGAGCCCGCAAACACCAAAATGGATGAAAAAGTGAACGCCTACGTGGACATGATCACAAGTGCACTGCCCATAGCAGATGCAAAAATGGAGCTCATTAAGACTGAGACAAACAAAGATGAAACACTGAGACGACTGAGGAAAAGCATCTTGGATGGATGGCCCAACATGAAGCAAGACTGCTCACCTGACATGGCAGAGTACTGGAACTGCAGGGCGGAACTATCAGTGGTCGAAGACATCATCTACAAAGGAAGTAAAATAGTTATCCCAAAGAGTCTGAGAAAAGAGATGCTAAAAAGGATCCATGGAGGACATCTGGGAATCGAAAAGTGTAAGAAAAGAGCACGAGAGGTGATGTACTGGCCACGAATCAACCAAGATGTGACAAATGAGGTGTCAAACTGCACAATATGCCTGAAATATCGAGCAAGCAATCCGGTAGAACCACTAAAGCCACACCCAGCGCCAGACAGGCCTTACCAGAAGGTAGGCGCTGACCTATACATATGTCAAGGGAAGGACTATCTTGTAGTCACAGACTATTACTCCCTGTATCCAGAGGTTTGTAGACTGTGCACCACCACTGCAGATGCTGTGATAACATGTATGAAAGCCATATTCTCCAGACATGGCGTGGCAAGCAAGGTCTTCACAGACAACAGACCCCAGTTTTACAATGCCAGTTTCCGACACTTTGCCAAAGAGTGGGACTTTGTCCACACAACGTCAAGTCCTCACTTTCCACAGTCCAATGGACTTGTATACCGCACAACGCCGCTCGAGTGTGGTAAGTCACCAGCCCAACTCCTTATGGGACGTCGGCTAAGGTCAAACCTACCCATCCCGGAGAACCTCCTGAAAACAAAAGAGGGGGAGAAAGTGAGGAAGTTCAAAGAACAACAGAAAGAAAAGCAAAAGTACTACTATGACAGAGGAACACAAAACCTACCTGAACTCCACACTGGTGACCAAGTAAGGTTCAAAGAGAAAACAAACATATGGACTCAGAAGGGAACTGTCCTGAGTGAAGTTCAACCAAGATCATACACCATTCAGACGGATGAGGGTGCTGTTCTGAGAAGAAATCATCAAGATCTTCTCATGGGACCAGCCACAGCAAGTCAAAAGACTGATACTGTTGAACAACCTGATCACACAGCAGGTCAAAAGACTGATACTGTTGAACAACCTGATCACACAGCTGAGAACACATCATCTGAGGCAACAACTCAGATTCAAGGACAATCAATCAGAAAATCCTCAAGACACGTGAAGCCTCCTGAGAGACTCATTGAGCAAATTTAAGGACTATTGTTATAGAAGGAAGTAATGTTATCTTATTCTTTCTTCAAGTTCTAGTGTATTTACATATTTCATGTGAACACACAAAGCAAGGTTAAAAAACCTTGATCATGATAATGATAATGTAAGTTCATTAAGTGTTACAGTTAAAATGCAGATTAATACAAAGAAAACATGTTGTTAGTTAAAAGTAAAATACTTTTGTTTTAAGAAAGGGAGATGTAATGATATCAGCAAATAGTGATGGTATTTGCCTGTTTGATTATTTATGCCTTACCAGCATATTTGCCTGATTGATTACTTATGCCTGACCAGCAGAGGGCATGTGACAGAGACAAGCAGTTTAGTTTTGCTTTCGCTTTAGATGGATCACTAGCATGGTGTCTCCTGTAATGCTGTATAAAGAGTTGAACAGGCTTTAGTTTAAAAGACATTCTCTTTCATAAATGCCTCGTCATTGAACCCACAAAGAAATCAATACAATAGGTGAGACTATATTGATGCACTCCATCACCTCTATATATCCTGCTCCAACTGTACTCTCTCCATCAAATAGAGCTACCCTGCAACAAAAACAACTTGCATTTATACAGCACTATTAACGTAGTAAAACATCCCACGGCGCTTCACAGGAGCAGTATCAAAGAAAATTTGACATCAAGCCACATGAGGAGATACTAGGACAGATGGCCAAAAGCTTGGTCAAAGAGGTCAGTTTTAAGAAGCATCTTAAAGGAGGAGAGAGAGATAGAGGAAGAGGGGTTTAGGGAGGGAATTCCAGAGCTTAAGGCTTAGGCAGCTGAAGGCACGGCTGCCAATGGTGGAGCATTGAAAATCAGGGATGCGCTAGAGGCCAAAATTGAAGGAGCACAGAGATCTCAGAGAGTTGTATGGCTGGAGGAGGTTACAGAGATAGGGTGGGGCAAGGCTATGAAGGGATTTGACAACAAGGATGAGCCTTTTAAAATCGAGGCACTGTTGGACCAGGATCCAATGTAGGCCAACAAGCACATGGGTGATGGGTGAACGGGACTTGGTGCAAGGTAGGATACGGGCAGCAGAGTTTTGGACGAGCTCAGGTTTACGGAGCGTGTAAGGTGGTAGGCTGGCCAGAAAATCATTGGAATAGTCGAGTCTCGAGGTAATAAAGGCATGGGTGAGGGTTTCAGCAGCAGCAGAGGCTGACCTCCTCTAGCAAGATCTACAACACCTGCTCAATGAATGGGCTATTTTGTCCCCAACCATTTTTGTCCCATACGAGCTGCTGGAATAGGAAATCCCAGTTCCTGACCTCAGCATGCTTCCAGAATGTCATGCGCAAAGTGCTGGAAGTTGTTACCAAAGTATGTTAATCAGCTTTCTTCGCATTATCGGACGAGGTCTTACCCAATGTCACTGGGACGGGATTGCATTTTCACCCTACATGGTGTGGCATGATGTAATTCTGTATTTATCGGCAGCTGGCTAAACTTTGACAGAAAATCAGATTTCAAATCACAAATGAGCCAACTTTTTTGAAGAAGCAAAACAAGAAATGCACACAGCAAGTCAGAACCCAATAACTAACTTGCCTATTCAGCACATATCATTTTTATTGTTCTGATCCAGTTGTTATTTAGGTCTATCCTTTTCAAAAATCAATACTAATTGAAGAGAGATATTTAGCTTGCTACACTTTTGCTGACATATATAATAATGCAATTCATTACAGGTGTGTCAGCATTATCAGTAAAATCTGTTGCCAATATGTTCACCCTGTTACAGGAAAAGCTGTAACTGTGCAGACATTTTAGGGTAGATTCTGCACTCAGTTGCAGTGGTTGCACAGGTGTAGAATGGGTGCGGGGTAATGAGAAAAATAGGTGAGCATATTTTATGCCCAATTTCCTCCTCCTAATCTTTTGGCTGGCTGCATTTTTGGGCTACAATATTTGGATGGAAAATCATGGGGTGCTGATTCATCTCATTAAGGAAAATCTCCCCTATCATGCCATAGCCTCATTAAAGCTCAGAATGAATGCAAACATATTGGAATGAATAGCTGGCAGAATTTTTGGATTTTGTGTTGGGCTGCACTTTTTGCCTCCAAATCTCGTTTTGATGGATGCGCCATGTGCATTTCAGCTGTCTTCTCATATTCATGTATCTTTGTCTGCTTCAAATTTTTATCTATTCTTCCATTAAAAGATGTAATGGTCTCTGGCTCAACCAATCCCTGTGCCAAAGTATTCCAAGGGCACAGAATGTACTCTGGGTGGGGAACTTCAATGTCCATCACCGAGAGTAGCTCGGTAGCGCCACTACTGACCGAGCTGGCCGAGTCCTGAATGACATAACTGTCAGACTGGGCCTGCGGCAGGTGGTGAGAGAACCAACACGAGGAAAAACCTACTTGACCTCATCCTCACCAATCTGCCTGTCACAGATGCATCTGTCCATGACAGTATTTGTAGCAATGATCACCGCACAGTCCTTGTGGAGACGAAGTCCCATCTTCACACTGAGGACACCCTCCATCATGTTGTGTGGCACTACCATCTGTGCTAAATGGGATAGATTCAGAATAGATCTAGCAGTTCAAAACTGGGCATCCATGAGGTGCTGTGGGCCATCAATAGCAGCAGAATTGTATTCCACCACAATCTGTAACTTCATGGCCGGGCATAACCCTCACTCTACCATTAACATCAAGCCTAAAAATTAGGTGCCAACCTGGGGAAGCTGCATGCTAAACAATGGAAGCAGCATGCTATAGACAGGGCTAAGCGATCCCACAACCAACGGTTCAGATCAAAGCTCTGCAGTCCTGCCACATCCAGTCGTGAATGGTGGTGGACCATCAAACAACTGACGGGAGGAGGAGGCTCCATAAACAACCCCATTCCCACTGATGGCAGAGCCTATCACGTGAGTGCAAAGACAAGGCTAAAGTGTTTGCAATCATCTTCAGCCAGAAATGCCGATTGGATGATTGATATCGGCGTCCTCCTGAGGTCCCCACCATCACAGAAGCTAGTCCTCAGACAATTCGATTCACTCCATGTGATATCAAGAAACAGCTGAGTGCACTGGACATAGCAAAGGCTATGGGCCCCGACAATATCCTGGCTGTCGTGCTGAAGACGTGCCTCTAGCCAAGCTGTTCCAGCAGAGCTACAACACTGGCAACTACCCAACAATGTGGAAAACTGCCCAGGTATGTCCTGTCCACAAAAAGCAGAACAAATCCAATCCGGCCAATTACCGCCCCATCAGTCTACTCTCAATCAGCAGCAAAGTGATGGAAGGTGTTGTCGACAGTGCTATATTACTGTCGACAGTGCTATCTTACTTTTGACAGCGGCACTTACTCACCAATAACCTGCTCATTGTTGCTCAGTTTGCATTCTGCCAGAACCACTTGGCTCCAGACCTCAGTACAGCCTTGGTCCAAACATGGACAAAAGAGCTGAATTCCAGAGGTGAGGTGAGAGTAACTGCCCTTGACATCAAGGCACCATTTGGCCAAGTGTGGCATCAAGGAGCCCTAGTAAAATTGAAGAAAATGGGAATCAAGGGAAAAATTCTCCAGTGGCTGGAGTCATATCTAGCACAAAGGAAGATGGTTGTGGTTGTTGGAGGCCAATCATTTCAGCCCCAGGACATCACTACAGGAGTTCCTCAGGGCAGTGTCCTTGGCCCAACCATCTTCAGCTGCTTCATCAATGACCTTCCCTCCATCATAAGGTCAGAAGTGGGGATGTTCACCGATGATTGCACAGTGTTCAGTTCCATTCGCAACTCCTCAGATAATGAAGCAGTCTATGCCTGCATGCAGCAAGACCTGGACGGCATTCAAGCTTGAGCTGATAAGTGGCAAGTAACATTCGCGCCATGCAAGTGCCAGGCAATGACTATCTCCAACAAGAGAGCGTCTAACCACCGCCCCATGACATTCAACAGCATAACCATCACCAAATCCCCCACCATCAACATCCTGGGGGGTCACCATTGACCAGAAACTTAACTAGACCAGCCACATAAATACTGTGGCTATAAGAGCAGGTCAGAGGCTGGGTATTCTGCAGCGAGTGTCTCACCTCCTGACTCCCCAAATCCTTTCCACCATCTACAAAGCACAAGTCAGGAGTGTGATGGAATACTCTCCACTTGCCTGGATTTGTGCAGCTCCAATAACACTCAAGAAACTTGACACCATCCAGGACAAAGTTGCCCACTTGATTGGCACTCCATCCACTACTTTAAACATTTACTCCCTCCACCACCGGTGTACCGTGGCTGCAGTGTGTACCATCTACAAGATGCACTGCAGCAACTCGCCAAGGCTTCTTTGACAGCACCTCCCAAAATCACGCCTCTACCACCTAACAGGACAAGGACAGAAAGTGCATGGGAACACCATTACCTCCAAGTTCCCTTCTAAGTCACACGCCATCCTGACTTAAAAATATATTGCCATTCATTCACAGTCGCTGGGTCAAAATCCTGGATCTCCATCCCTAACAGCACTGTGGGAGTACCTTCACCACACGGACTGCAACGGTTCAAGAAGACGGCTCACCAGCAGCTTCTCAAGGGCAATTAAGGATGGTCAATAATGCTGGCCTTGCCAGTGACGCCCACATCCCAGGAACGAATCTTTTTTTAAATTGCATGTTCATAGCATCATACAGCACAGAAGGAGGCCATTCAACCCATCATGACTGTACCGGCTCTTTCAAAGAGCTATCCAATTAGTCCCACTCCCCTGCTCTTTCCCCATAGTCCTGCAAATTTTTCCTTCTCATGTATTTATCCAATTCCCTTTTGAAAGTCACTATTGAATCTGCTTCCATCACCTTTTCAGGCAGTAAATTCCAGATCACAACTTTTAACAATTCTTCACATAAAAATAATCTTCAAATTTTTTCCCTCACCTTCAGTAACAATTTGATGGTCCCTCGCACTGACTCCACAACCAGTTCAAAACCCTTCAAATTGTAAAACCTCTATTAGACTTCTCTGCTTCAGTTGAAATAGGTCAGATGTTGAAACAATTTTCCCCCATATGCAGCTACTTACCTTTAAGTGGTTTCATAACATTAAATGTCCCCAGCAAGCTCTTAAGGGCTGCTGGGTTGCAGAAAATGATGTGAGGCCGGCTCTTTATGTTACTGGCACCCCTCGTGTGCAAAGCTGATTAGTTTGGGTTCTATTGACTAAAAAACAGCCAATCAAAAAAAAATTCTATTAAAAAAAAACTCATCTAAAAACCAAGCATTGCAATCAATGCAAAAATGCTTTCAAACTCCTTATACATCTCGAGCTGTATATTAGTTCCCCACTCCCCTCACTATATATCCCTACAAATTAAATTTAGAACATAATCATTAAAAGCAGAATTCTGAAAAAAATCACTAGACTTATTCATAAATTTAGCCATTGTGTGTAAGAAATGCTTTCAATACAGGTCTTGATTTCGATTTCTGTTCTTCCCAAGCTTGCACTCTTTACCTGAGCCTTCCCTTCTCAGGCTTCCACGTCCATCGGCTCAACCGACTACAACTTCCAGAATTAACTTCTATAATTCTGTGCATGCACCCTGGTGAACTACAACTACAACTCCCAGAATGGTTGCCACCATCTGCTGCGTCTTAGACCAGATAGGGGCAGGACACACAAACAAGAAGTTGTGGCATGCATTGTGAAAGTCCAGTCTTGCTTCCAATCATAAAAAGATCCTGATGCTTTAATGATTCAATTTACAAACAGTTGAAGCATTTTTCCCCCAGATATACAAGACATTTTGGAGAGGGAAATGAAGCACCAGGAATGTCTTTGACAATTGTCATCAAGACTAGCCATTCACAGAGTGTGCCAGAACTTCAGGTTTGTTAACCCATTCCTCTGTCCAGTTTTAGACTCAGTAGAAGATAGCAGTCCTGGACCCAAGGAGAATATAATCGTTAGTAAGAGGAGAGGAGCCACTCCCTCAAAATGTTACCTGGAAAGTCCCACTCCCTGGAAGACAACAGACGTGACCATAGGTTCAGGGCTCCTGCTTGAACTGTGACACCTTACAGCAGATAAAGAGTCAATTCAGCAGTCACAGTGTAATTAAAATACAGCACAATGCAAGGAAGTAACGCCAAACCTTCATTAAAAACTGCTTAGGCCTCAGCTGGAGTATGGGCCCAATTCTAGACACGACACTTTAGGAAGGATGTCAGGGCCTTGGAAAGGATGCAGAGGAGATTTACCAAAATTATACCAAGGATGAGGGTTCAGTTATGTGGAGAGAATAGAGAAACTGCGATTATTTTCCTTAGAACAGAGAAGGTTAAGAGGAGAATTAATAGAGGTGTTCAAAATTATATGGGGTTTTGATCAGAGTAAATAAGGAGAAACTTCACACACTCTAGTCACCATGCTTAGGGCCTACGTCTTGGAGCCACTAATACGACAGAATACCGTACCTTAAAAGTCCGGCCCAACTCCACAGCCTCCAAACTGGTGGAGAGCACAAAAGGACCGCTCAACAGAAACACCAAGCAAGAGATCCATTGCCAACTACACCGGACAATGACCTCAATCCCTCCAAAAGACCCCAAGGAGGGTTTAGCAGCAATGAAGAAAGGGAAGGCAAAATAACAACAGAAAATGCTGGAAAAACTCAGCAGTTCAGGCAACATCCGTGGAGAGAAATTTGAGTTGACGTTTCAGGTCGAATCCTTCTTCAAAACTGGAAAGAAAAGAAAATAGATCAAAGGCAGGGCTGCGATCGGACAAAAGAATTAAAAGAAACAAAAGATTTAAAAGAGACAATAAAAGGTATTCGAAGCTAGACGAGATGGTAATAGGCTGAGATTAGGTGTGAAGTGTACTGGCAGGGCAAGAGATAGCTGCCAGGTGTGAGAGAGAAACAAAAGGAAAGGGGGGGGGAAAGGAGTGGAAAAGTTACAAGAAAAAATGTGATAGGGGCCGAGGTTATGATCTGAAATTGTTGAACTCGATATTGAGTCCGGAAGGCTGCAGAGTGCCTAATCGGAAGATGAGGTGCTGTTCCTCGAGTTTACGTTGAGCTTCCGTGGAACAATACAAGAGGCCAAGGACGGTGAGGTCTGAGTGGGAATGGAGCGGTGAATTAAAATGACAAGCGACCGGAAGCTCGGGGACACCCTTCCGGACTGAACGGAGGTGTTCCGCAAAGCGGTCACCCAATCTGCGTTTGGTCTCCCCAATGTAGAGGAGACCGCATCGTGAGCAGCGAATACAGTATACTAGATTCCCAGAAGTACAAGTAAATCGCTGTTTCACCTGGAAGGGGTGTTTGGGGCCCTGGACAGTGGGAAGTGGGGAGGTATAGGGGCAGGTGTTACATTTCCTCCGCTTGCACGGGAAGGTGCCAGGCGAAGGGGAAGGGCTGTTTGGGGTGATAGAGGAGTGGACTAGGGTGTCTCGGAGGGATGTGTCCCGACGGAATGCTGAAAGGGGAGGGAAGGAGAAGATACGTTTGGTGGTGGGATCACTTTGGAGGTAGCGGAAATGCCGGAGGATGATCCGTTGAATGTGGAGGCTGGTGGGGTGAAAGGTGAGGACAAGGGGAACCCTATCATGGTTCTGGGAGGGAGGGGCAGGGGTGAGGGCAGAAGTGCGGGAGGTAGAACTGACATGGTCGAGGGCAGTGTCAACCACGGTAGAGGGGAATCCTCGGTTGCGGAAAAAGGAAGACATGTCTGAAGCACTGGTGTGGAAGGTGGCATCGTCGGAGCAGATATGGCGGAGACGGAGAAACTGGGAGAATGGAATAGAGTCCTTACAGGAGACGGGGTGGGAGGAAGTGTAGTCCAGGTAGCTGTGGGAGTCAGTGGGCTTGTAGTGAATATTGGTCGATAACCTATCCCCAGAGATGGAGACGGAGAAGTCGAGGAAGAGTCAGAGATGGACCATGTGAAGGTGAGGGAAGGGTGGAAATTGGAGGCAAAGTGAATGAAATTGTCAAGTTCGGGGCGAGAGCAGGAAACGGCACCGATACAGTCATCAATGTATAGGAAAAAGAGGTGAGAGAGAGGACCCGAATAGGACTGGAACAAAGATTGTTCCACATAGCCCACGAAAAGGCAGGCATAGCTAGGACCCATACGGGTACCCATGGCAACACCTTTGATTTGGAGGAAATGAGTGGAGTTAAAGCAGAAGTTGTTCAATGTGAGAACAAGTTCAGCCAGACGGAGGAGGGTGGTGGTGGATGGGGACTGGTCGGGCCTCTGTTCAAGGAAGAAGCGGAGTGCCCTCAGGCCATCCTGGTGGGGGTGGAGGTGTAGAGGGATTGTACGTCCATGGTGAAAAGGAAGCGGTTGGAGCCAGGAAACTGGAAACTGTTAAAGTGGCGGAGGGCGTCCGAAGAGTCGCGGATGTAGGTGGGAAGAGACTGGGCAAGGGGAGAAAAGATAGAGTCAAGATAGGAATAGATAAGTTCCGTGGCGCAAGAACAGGCTGAAATGATGGGTCTACCAGAGCAGTCCTGTTTGTGGATCTTGGGAAGGAGGTAGAAGCGGGCTGTGCGGGGTTGGTGAACTATGAGGTTGGTGGCAGCGGGGGGAAGATCTCCAGAGGAGATGAGGTCAGTGACAGTCTTGGAAACGGTGGTTTGATGTTCGGTAGTGGGGTCATGGTCCAGGTGGAGGTAGGAGGAGGTGTCGGAGAGTTGGCGTTCAGCTTCCTCTAGGTAGAGGTCAGTACGCCAAACAACAACGGCACCACCCTTTTCAGCGGGTTTAATGACAATGTCAGGGTTGGATTTAAGAGAATGGAGTGCTGCAAGTTCAGAGGGAGGTAGGTTGGAGTGAGTGAGGGGAGCAGAGAAATGGAGACGGCCGATGTCACAGCGGCAGTTAGCGATGAAAAGATCTAGAGAGGGTAAGAGGCCAGGGGGAGGGGTCCAGGTAGAACAGGAATTCTGCAAGCGGGAGAAAGGGTCAGTTGTGCGGGGAGAAGACTCCTGGCCAGAGAAGTGGGCACGGAGACGAAGGCGGCGGAAAAAGAGCTCAACATCGTGACGAGCTCAAAATTCATTGAGGTGGGGGCGTAAGGGAATGAAGCTCAGGCCTTTGCTGAGGACTGATCGTTCGGGGTCATAGAGTGGAAGGTCAGAGGGGATAGTGAAAACGCGGCAGGGGCTGAGATTGGGAGAAGGGGGGTCAGAGGAAAGTGAAGGTGAAGAAGGTTCCGGAGGGGCGTTGGTGTCCAAGAGTTGATGAAGCTTGCGATCCTTGACATCGGAAAGGAAGAAAAAAAGTTTTTTGTTGAAGCGTCGGATGAGTCGAAGGATGAAATGGAACTGTGGACCCGGACAGCTTTGAGATAGAGTGCGCCGGTGTTGCTGAAGAGAGAGGTCGAGAGTGTTCATGTGGCGCCGCATGGCGTTGAGCGTGGATCTCACGATGCGGCGAGAGCAGTAGTTCGAGGAACGATGAATATCTTGGAGATATTTGTAATCCTGGGTGTATCTTGGAGATATTTGTAATCCTTTTCACCATGGACGTACAATCCCTCTACACCTCCATCCCCCACCAGGATGGCCTGAGGGCGCTCCGCTTCTTCCTTGAACAGAGGCCCGACCAGTCCCCATCCACCACCACCCTCCTCCACCTGGCTGAACTTGTTCTCACATTGAACAACTTCTCCTTTAACTCCACTCATTTCCTCCAAATCAAAGGTGTTGCCATGGGTACCCGCATGGGTCCTAGCTATGCCTGCCTTTTCGTGGGCTATGTGGAACAATCTTTGTTCCAGTCCTACTCGGGTCCCCTCCCTGACCTCTTTTTCCGATACATTGATGACTGTATCGGTGCCGTTTCCTGCTCTCGCCCCGAACTTGACAATTTCATTCACTTTGCCTCCAATTTCCACCCTTCCCTCACCTTCACATGGTCCATCTCTGACTCTTCCTCGACTTCTCCGTCTCCATCTCTGGGGATAGGTTATCGACCAATATTCACTACAAGCCCACTGACTCCCACAGCTACCTGGACTACACTTCCTCCCACCCCGCTTCCTGTAAGGACTCTATTCCATTCTCCCAGTTTCTCCGTCTCCGCCATATCTGCTCCGACGACGCCACCTTCCACACCAGTGCTTCAGACATGTCTTCCTTTTTCCGCAACCGAGGATTCCCCTCTACCGTGGTTGACACTGCCCTCGACCATGTCAGTTCTATCTCCCGCACTTCTGCCCTCACCCCTGCCCCTACCTCCTGGAACCACGATAGTGTTCCCCTTGTCCTCCCCTTTCACCCCACCAGCCTCCACATTCAACGGATCATCCTCCGGCATTTCCGCTACCTCCAAAGTGATCCCACCACCAAACGTATCTTCCCCTCCCCTCCCCTTTCAGCATTCCGTAGGGACTGCTCCCTCCGAGACACCCTAGTCCACTCCTCTATCACCCCAAACAGCCCTTCCCCTTCGCCTGGCACCTTCCCGTGCAAGCGGAGGAGATGTAACACCTGCCCCTATACCTCCACCCTTCCCACTGTCCAGGGCCCCAAACACCCCTTCCAGGTGAAACAGTGATTTACTTGTACTTCTCGCAATCTAGTATACTGTATTCGCTGCTCACGATGCGGTCTCCTCTACATTGGGGAGACCAAACGCAGATTGGGTGACCGCTTTACGGAACACCTCCGTTCAGTCCATAAGGGTGACCCCGAGCTTCCGGTCGCTTGTCATTTTAATTCACCGCTCCATTCCCACTCGGACCTCACCGTCCTTGGCCTCTTGTATTGTTCCACGGAAGCTCAACGTAAACTCGAGGAACAGCACCTCATCTTCCGATTAGGCACTCTGCAGCCTTCCGGACTCAATATCGAGTTCAACAATTTCAGATCATAACCTCGGCCCCTATCACATTTTTTCTTGTAATTTTTCCACTCCTTTCCCCCCCCCCCTTTCCTTTTGTTTCTCTCTCACACCTGGCAGCTATCTCTTGCCCTGCCAGTACACTTCACACCTAATCTCAGCCTATTACCATCTCATCTAGCTTCGAATACCTTTTATTGTCTCTTTTAAATCTTTTGTTTCTTTTAATTCTTTTGTCCGATCGCAGCCCTGCCTTCGATCTATTTTCTTTTCTTTCCAGTTTTGAAGAAGGGTTCGACCTGAAACATCAACTCAAATTTCTCTCCACGGATGTTGCCTGACCTGCTGAGTTTTTCCAGCATTTTATGTTGTTATTTCGGATTTCCAACATCTGCAGTATTTTGCTATCGAAGAAAGGGAAGGCGGTTGGCGGAGATGGTAACCCCCTGGAATTTCTTCATCAACTAGGCCCCGAGGGACTTCAATGGCTGGTGAAACTGTACACCAAAACCATGGAATCCAGATGCAGTCCAAAAGCATGGCAGGAAGTGATAGTCATTGCCATACTCAAACTGGGCAAACTGACTGATGACCCGGGAAGCTATAGGCCGATATCATTCCTGTGCATGACCTACAAACTCCTGGAATGTGTCACCCTCTGCAGAACCAGCCATATCATTGAGTCAGTGATCCCCAAAGAACAAGTGGGATTCCAGCCTAAACGCAGTTGCTGTGATTATGTTTTGGCCCTTGCAACGCACATCGAGGCCAGATTCCAGAAGAAATCCAAGACCGGTGCAGCCTTTGTAGACCTCTCATCAGCCTACGACATGGTCTGGATTAAAGGCCTGATGTTGGATCATCCTGTGCCTCAAAATACTACACCTGCTATGGACAATATGAGCAATAGACTGTCTATTTGGGCGACAAAGTCAGCTCGCCCTGGTTCCTCAACAATGGACTGCCACAAGGCTCAGTACTCGAGCTAACGCTCTTCAATGTCTACACGAGTGACATGCCGCCAATGAAGTCGCGCAAATTTGCATAAGCAGATGACCTTGCCCTGGCAACGCAAGCAGCCACCATCAATGGCATCGAGTCCACCTTGAATGTGGACCTAAACACCATGGAGGAATATTTCCAGAAATGGAGGCTCAAGCCAAACCCCCACAGAACACCAGTCACTGCATTCCATCTTGATAACAGAAACGTTAAACGCATCCTGAAAGTGACCTTTTGAGGCACCACTGTGCAATATGACCCCACTCCGATCCATCTCAGGGTGAAGCTGGACCGCACGCTAACCTTCCACGACCACCTGAAGAAGGTAGCCACCAAGACGAAGACAAGGGTCAACCTGGTTCAGAAATCTGGGGACCATCAGTATCAGTGCTACAGACATCAGCGATGGCCTTTGTATACTCCATAGCCAAGTCTGGACCAGATGTAGCCACACTCAACTTGTTAAAATCCAATTGAACACTCAAATGCGGTGCAGCACTGGTTGACCCCAACACTCTGCCTGCCTGTGCTGTCGCACATCGCTACCCCAACCATTCGCTGCGAAGCTGCAACCCTCCGAGAACTCCAACGAATCATGGAAAATGAACATCTCCCCATCCACCAGGATCTCAACAACGTTCCTCACCACCGCTTGAAGTAACGCAAAACCATTCGAACCAACGCGCTTAACCTTCGACAATGTGACTTCAACCCTGACGATGCTTGGAAAGCCGAATGGAGTTCACAAGAAGTCACAAACAAATACCTCGTGAAAGACTCGACGTGGAAGATCCCTGGCTTCGATCTTCCATGAAGCTTATGGGCAACCCTAAACCGCATCCACACAAACCATGGCAGATGCGGATATTCGATGCACAAATGGATAATTAAAAACTCTTCACTGTGCAACTGTGTACACCCAGAACAGACCATGGAACAAATAACGACTCAAAGCCCGATTCACAAATACAAAGGAGGCATCACAGCAATACACTCCACTACTCCTGACGCAATTATCTGGCTTAACCACCTAATTGTTAAAATTATAGTTGTTGCTCTACATCTACATCAGCCATACAAAGTAGTAAAGTAGTAGTAGTGCTCACTGGGAGCACATATCATCAGTTCAGATACTGAGGTCAGTGGGTCCCACAGGATTTTCCAACGATGTTGGCCCACAAATAAAAACAGCTCCAGCGAACAGGTAGTTAACAGGCAGAAAATAGGATTATCCCCTTTTTGCCCTCACAAGTGTGGGCTTCCTGAAGGCTCCGAAACCCGCCAGGTCAGCGAGGCGAGTACTGGGTCTGCGGGGGTCGGAGGGGTGCAAAAGTGTGCTGTGAAGGTAAGTGCTGGGTGCAAGTGTGAAGAGGTGAGTATCTGAGGTAAGTGCAAAGTGTTAGTAAAAGTTTCTTCCTGCAGGCTTCAATCGGTGTGTATACGGAGAGTCTCGGTCCTCCGCGGTAGAGATAACAGATGGCTGTTGCATTCTCCAATGCAACAACCATCTCATTTCTGCAAAAGAAAGAAGTTTGATGAGGTCTTGAATTCAAGACCTCATCAAACTACAGAGAATGTCACTGTTTGACAGCTTCACAGAGCTGTCAAACGATGACAATTCATCTGCTGCGCAGGCTTAACAAGGTCAATCAAGGGAAAATAGCGTGGGTTGGCCAGAAGTTGATGGAGGCAGGACAGAAACCCGACAAGTGGGAGTCCCGCATCCAAAAGCTCCCCATTGGCAAAATCACCCCCTATGAATTCTAAATATGTCGCAAATTGGCCTCCTTTGCGCCTTCCATTAGTGCCTCCGAGGGGCAATAACAGGACACTAAGGGCTTACCGACCGGGCACGGTGAAATTACTGACGCCCGTGAACTTCCATGGCAGGTTAATGCTGGCACTAAAACTTACCGCCTCGATCTCCTGCGCACTGAAGATCATGAATTCATCCGGGACGCAGCGCCCCGTTATCGCCCCGGATGTAAAATTCACTTTCGCCCCCTGCAGCATTGCCGAGCGTCAACAATGGCAGCTGCAGCAGGCACTGTCACCTCGGCTGGCCGCTTGGGGAGCGTTAATTAAAGGCAGTGCTGGTCAGGTAGGGCAAAATTTAATAATGTCCCCAGTGTGTTGTATTTTGATTTTTTTCAGCCCGTGATTGATCAGCCCTGCACTCTCTTAGGGTGCTTAGGGCTGCTATGTGCATATCGCAGGTGCTGTCGATGACCATTCCCAGCCTTAACCTTCAATGGCCGCAGCATTGGCCCTTCTCTTTAAGGGAGGGAAGGAACCTGTAAAACCGGCTGATGCGCTATCAATTACTCATAAAAGACTGAGAGTTAAGAGAGTAACTAAAGGCTTTTATTAACAAAAGAATGAAGGTCTGCCTCGAGTGGTCGACCGGTCCAGAAATACAAAGGGCTGGGGAGCAGTCACCTTTATACTAGGGCTTGTGGGAGGAGTCAGCCGAGGCATGTCCAGGCATGTACACAGTGGAATACAAACAGTGGTTTACCACATTCACCCCTTGTTTAAAATTGAGTCCGGCGGGGTGAAGTGTATTAAAAGTTAGTGTATTGGAGTCTCTCCGGAGGTCTTGTCTGCCGCTGTGATCGGCGTGGCGACGGCAGGGGTAGTGGAGCTTCCGGCGTCGAGTCCTGCGTGGGCTGTGGCACAGGCGTGTCGTCCTCGTAGATGTCGAGCGGGTCGCGGGGCCCAGGCCTGCCGTCTGCTTGGGGCTGGATATCGGATCGTGGGGGGGGGGTGGTAGTGAGTAGTGGGTTACTGCGGCCCCCGAGGGTGCAAGGTCTCTTATGGAGACTGTGTCCTCCCGCCCGTCCGGGTATGCAATGTAAGCATACTGGGGGTTGGCGTGGAGGAGGTCGACCCTCTCGACCAGGGGGTCCATTTTATGGGTCCTCACGTGCCTTCTCAGTAGGACCGGCCCTGGGGACGTCAGCCATGGCGGTAGCGATGTCCCCGATGTGGACTTCCTTGGGAAGACAAACATTTTCTCATGAGGGGTGGCGTTAGTGGCAGTGACCGAATAGAGTGGAGCGCATCAGGGAGCACATCCTGCCAGCGGGAGGTTGGAAGGCCCCTAGACTTTAAGGCTAGCAGGGCGGCCTTCCAAACTGTCGCATTTTCTCTTTCCACCTGTCCGTTCCCCCGGGGGTTGTAACTGGTGGTCCTGCTTGTGGCAATACCCCTAGTTAGCAGGTACTGACGGAGTTCGCCGCTCATAAACGATGAGCCCCGGTCGCTATGGATATAGCTGGGGAAACCGAACAGGGTGAAGAGGTCGCTCAGACATTTAATGACCGTGGCACTGGTCATGTCCGGGCAGGGGATGGCGAACGGGAAACGGGAGTACTCATCAATAATATTGAGGAAGTACACATTGCGGTCGGAGGAGGGGAGAGGCCCTTTAAAATCAACGCTCAGGCACTCGAAGGGGCGAGTGGCTTTTATCAGGTGGGCCCTGTCTGGTCTATAAAAGTGCAGTTTGCACTCAGCGCAGACTTGGCAGTTCCTGGTCATGGTCCTGACCTCCTCAATAGAGTAAGGCAGGTTGCGGGCCTTGATGAAGTGGAAGAACCTGGTGACCCCCGGGTGGCAGAGGTCATTGTGGAGGGCCCGCAGTCTATCGATCGGCGCGCTGGCGCAGGTGCCACGCGATAGCGCATCCGGGGGTTCATTGAGCTTCCCGGGCCGGTACAAGATCTCGTAATTGTAGGTGGAAAGTTCGATTCTCCACCTCAAGATCTTGTCATTTTTGATTTTGCCCCTCTGCTTGTTGTTAAACATGAAAGCAACTGAACGTTGGTCAGTGAGCAGGGTAAATCGTTTTCCGGCCAGGTAGTGCCTCCAATGACGCACAGCCTCCACAATCGCCTGGGCCTCCTTCTCAACGGCGGAGTGTCTGGTCTCCGGGCCCTGGAGGGTTCGTGAAAAGAAGACCACAGGTCTCCCCGCCTGATTGAGGGTAGCGGCCAGGGCAAAGTCGGACGCGTCGCTTTCCACCTGGAAGGGGATGGATTCGTCCACTGCGTGCATGGTGGCTTTGGCAATGTCTTCCTTGATACGGTGGAAGGCTAAGCGGGCCTCTGCCGTCAAGGGAAAAGAGGTGGACTTGATCAGCGGATGGGCCTTGTCCGCATAGTAGGGGACCCACTGGGCATAATAGGAGAAAAACCCTAGGCACCTCTTCAGGGCCTTGAGGCAGTGGGGCAGTGGGAGTTCCATAAGGGGACGCATCCGGTCGGGGTCGGGGCCGATGACTCCGTGTTCCACAACACAGCCAAGGATGGCGAGGCGGTTTGTGCGGAATATGCACTTCTCCTTGTTATATGTCAGATTCAGGAGTTGGGCGGTGCGGAGGAATTTTTCGAGGTTTGCGTCATGGTCCTGCAAGTCACGGCCACAGATGGTCACATTGTCCAGATATGGGAAAGTGGCCTGCAACGCATTTTGATCTACCATCCGGTCCATCTCCCTTTGGAAGACGGAGACCCCGTTGGTGACGCCAAAGGGAACTCTAAGGAAGTGGTAGAGGCGGCCGTTTGCCTCAAAGGCAGTATACTGGCGGTCCTCAGGGCGGATAGGGAGCTGGTGGTACGCTGATTTCAGGTCAATGGTCGAGAAGACGCGGTACTGCGCGATCTGGTTGACCATATCAGCTATGCGGGGGAGTGGGTAGGCGTCCAGCAGGGTGTAGCGATTTATTGTCTGGCTGTAGTTGATGACCAGGCACTGCTTCTCGCCGGTCTTAACGACCACAACCTGGGCTCGCCAGTGGCTGGTGCTGCCCTCAATAATCCCTTCCTTCAGGAGCCGCTCCACTTCGGTTTTAATGAAAACCCTGTCCCCGGCACTGTATCGCCTGCTCTTTGTGGCGATGGGCTTACAGTCGGGGGTGAGGTTAGCAAACAGTGGGGGGGGGGGTGACTCTGAGTGTGGAGAGGTTGCACCTGGTGCGCGGCGGGCAATTTGGGAGCTGCTGGCTGCGGACTGTGAGTGGGGGTAGGGGTCCACCATATGCCATCGTAACACTTTTAAGGTGGCACTGAAAATCTAACCCCAGCAGGACGGCAGCGCAGAGGTCGGGCAGGACCAGAAGTTTAAAATGATCGTACACGGTCCCGTCTACTACGAGTGTCACTACGCAGCAGCCGCCGATGTCCGCCGACTGGGACTCGGAGGCCATAGAAATCCGCTGGTGCGCAGGCAGGACTGGGAGAGAGCAACGCCGCACCGTGTCGGGGTGGATTGCGGTGATACTGCCACTCTTCGTCATTTTGGGTGTGCTTTAAAATGGCGTCTCCCAATGGCTTTCCTTCCTCCCCCGCTGCTGCCGGTTCTCGTGGCAATGGTGGCGCCCTGTAGGTTTCGCGCGCTTCTCCTGCGCTGCTGCCAACGCCGCTGCTGCGTCTCCCGTGCTTTCCTTCCTCCCCCGCTGCTGCCGGTTCTCGTGGCAATGGCGGCGCCCTGTAGGTTTCGCGCGCTTCTCCTGCGCTGCTGCCAACGCCGCTGCTGCCGGTTCTCGTGGCAATGGTGGCGCCCTGTAGGTTTCGCACGCTTCTCTCTCCCTCTCTCCGACGCTGCTCGGCCCCTGAACACCGGCTGCGCCCTGTGCGCTCTGCCCTCTCTCTCTCTCTCCTCCGTCGACGCTGCTCAGCCCTTTGCTGTGCCGCTCAGTCGGGCTCTAGCCCGCCGCTGTCCGGGAAGGGTCTGCGCACTACCTGTTGCCAGCCCGTTTCGCTGGACCACCTCGACTGGAAAGCCAAGCCTGGCTCTCAACAGCCTCCCCCGCAATTCTCGAGTCTCTGCTGGATGACTGGGCAGTTGTCCGTGGTCGACGCCCGAGTCTGTGGCCTTGACCTCCAATCCACTGATCTCCAGGAATGAATCCCCGGGAGGTGATGCATAGTTGCAGGTAGGTTCGAACCTGCCTCGTCGCCAATGTTACGTCCGTGTATAATCAGACACAGACTGCGGAGAATGGTACAAACGGTGTTTACTCAATGTGGCTCAGACTGCAACTGATCTATACAGATTACTACTCAACATTATATACAGGTGTGGTCACTGCCGGTACTACAGTATACATGAGCTGTAAAAAGTAGTTCCCCCCCTTAAAGGTACATACATTACAGCAACGAGACTTGGGCGTCCTTGTGCACCAGTCGCTGAAGGTAAGCATGCAGGTGCAGCAGGCAGTTAAGAAGGCAAATGGTATGTTGCCATTCGTAGCGAGAGGGTTTGAGTACAGGAACAAGGATGTCTTGCTGCAGTTGTACAGGGCCTTGGTGGGACCACATCTTGAGTATTGTGTGCAGTTTTGGTCGCCTTATCTGAGGAAGGATGTTCTTGCCATGGAAGGAGTGCAGCGAAGATTCACCAGGCTGATACCTGGGATGGCAGGAATGACGTATGAGGAGAGATTGGGTCGATTGGGCTTGTACTTGCTGGAGTTTAGAAGAATGAGAGGGGATCTCATTGAAACTTATAAAATTCTAACAGGACTAGACAGACTAGATGCTGGAAGGATGTTCCCGGTGGTCGGGGAGTCCAGAACCAGGGGTCACAGTCTAAGGGGTAAGCCATTTAGGACAGAGATGAAGAAGAATTTCTTCACCCAGAGAGTGGTGAACCTGTAGAATTCTCTACCAAAGAAGGCAGTGGAGGCCAATTCATTAAATATATTCAAGAAGGAGTTGGATATATTTCTTAAGGCTAAAGGGATCAAGGGATATGGAGAGAAGGCAGGAACAGGGTACTGAATTTGGATGATCAGCCATGATCTCATTGAATGGCGGAGCAGGCTCGAGGGGCCGAATGGCCTACTCCTGCTCCTATCTTCTATGTTTCTATGTTACTCCTGTTCCTATGTTCCTATCTCACATGTGTTACACATGCAGCAACAGAATGCCAGGATAGAGAATGGTAAAATTGTGTCAGAAAATCATGAATGGTGGGAAGTAGCTTATAGTATTGGACAATATCCTTAGGTGAAAATCCTGTCATTTTATTTGTAACAGTCCATAGGATTGATCATACTGATGTGTCTGGTTAAGAGATCCTTGAGGCAGGTACAGTGCAGAAAAAGTATTATGGAAACTGTAATGTTAGTCGGGAATTAGTAGGGCCTATGGAGCGAAACGTCGGGGAGTGGGAGGCGCTCGCCAGGGACCATGAGAGGGATACTTGAAGGTGGAACCCTGGGCAAGGTATATCCCAAAGTTCCATAGTGGAATAAGGTGGGTTTTAGGGATAATAAAAAGAAAATGACTAAATTAGGATAACTTGAAATGAAAAGAAAGCAACGTGGGTTAATCGGTGTAGGGGCCGATAGTGAATTGACAGGCAAGAGCGAGAGAGGATCTAAAAGCCAGAGATAATTGTGTGCAAAGACAGACAGCCTGATAAAGATTAGACAGCTGTGTAGATGTAATTAACTGTATTCTTGTAGACAATAGGCTCTTAGATGAAAATTGCATCACATGACTTAAGTTTAAGATAGTAAAGGGGTGTTGCTATGGATACAGAAGAGTAATGGAGAAAGTGCCGATCACTCAAAACCAGTTTAACCGCTCAAGCATGTGAAATGCCTAAGAGAACAATAAACAGATCAAGCCACAATGCACATACATGAAGAAAGAAGGTTATCTGCGTGACTGCTGGCGTGCTTACGTGCTAACCTTACGTATTGTATTGAACTGTATAAAGGTAGAACACACTGGTGAACTGTAGGAATTCTAATTAGCCTTGTTGAAACTACCTTGGGTGATCAGAAGATGCGGATCACAAAGCACGATGAGTTATTTGCTGACATCAATCTCATAAGCACTGCATATGTTGAGTTTGCATTAGTGTGTTTATCATTAAAGATTATGAATCAGACATCTTTCTATCCCTTCAGTTCACGTGCCTGTATTATAAGGGAAGGATGAGGATTATCCTGAACCCAACAACTCCTATTGCTAACTTTGTGGGTAAAGGCTCTATTACCAGTGTGTGTACTATTGAGTCATACAAGCCAGCAAGTCCCTGGTCCAATTATCAGTCTGTGCTGAGTTAGATGGTCTTAGCCAGGATAGCAGCAAGAATGATGCAACTGACTTCAGGGCCTCTTTTTAGGAAGGGGTAATAAAATCAACTAGGCCGCCTGTTCCTAGTTACTGAGCAGTGCTCCCTGCTGGAAAGTGTCTGTGTGTTGGGCGGGGATAGGATTGTGTTTGTTGTGGTGCCCTATGCAATTGAATAGCCTGTCGCCACTCAGTTTCTAGGCACACACAGGGCTGACTTACCAGAGCGGGCTGCTGGCAGCCATAGAACTGTACTCCAGCAAGAGCTAGTAGGAATGTAGGAACAGGAGTCGGCAATTCAGCCCATCGAGCCTGTTCCGCCATTCAATCAGATCATGTATTTATACTGATCTGTATTTTAACTCCATCTACTCGCCTTGGTTCCAAATCCCTTAATAGCCTTGCCTAACAAAAATCTTTCAATCTCAGTTTTGACATTTTTAACTGACCCCCAGCCTCAACAGCTTTTTGGGGAAGAGCATTCCAGATTTGTTTTATGTGAAGAAGTGCTTCCTGACAGCACCCAAGAATGGCCTGGCTCTAATTTTAAGGTCATGTCCCCTTGTTCTGGACTCTCCCACCAGAGGAAATAGTTTCTCTCTATCTGCCCGATCAACTCCTTTAATCATCTTAAACACCTCAATTAGATCATCGTTTAATTGTCTATACTCAAGGGGTACCATCAGGAGAGGAAATGAAGGGGAGAAAATTGGCAAATAAAACTAGGATACTGTCTGTGTTAACTGAAGCCTAAGCTTTAGTAATAAATGTTCGTACAAGAGACAGATATATAACATGATTTATTTCTACCTGTAAAAATTTGAATAACGAAACATTTGGATTTACTTTAACTTTACAAGTTATTCTTCTTGCCAGTTAAACTACAAGTAAGACACACTACATCTTTTGACATTCAATTTTTTCTTGTTTTTATTTGCAAATTTACAGAAGTTTGTTATTTAGAAAAGTCTTTCAAGCTGTTTGATCCTGTTTGTACTCAAATTAATGTACAAACAATACCAATACTTCTGTATAACCAACAAAGAGCTACAAATCAATACAAAGAATCTTACCAAGCAACAGCCTTCACCCTATATGCTGCTGTACCATAGAAAAACAATCTTGATATCTCATAAATTAAACTAACTGCCTAGTGGATGCAGGTATTGGATATCAATTACTTGCCTGCCAAGATCAGTTATGCTTCTCAAGCTAAATCAAGCACCATGGCCAGAGAACAAGAAAGTCAAAAAGATGATGCAGATACTAAATCTAGGCTCACTACATAATCTGCACTTGTTTTCAGTTTTAATGCTATGTAGGTAAATTTAATAAAGCACCGTACATTTACTGTGACATCCCTCTTAACATTGAATTATATGGAATGTAAAGCACAGAAACAGATCCTTCGGTCCAACAGGTCCTTCGGTCCAACAGGTCCACGCCCGCATGCTCCACATAAGCCTCCTCCCACCCCTCTTCATCTAACCCTATCAGCATAAGATTCTATTCCTTTCTGCCTCATGATTATCTAGCTTTCCCTTAAATGCATCTATGCTATCCGCCTCAACCACTCCATGTGTTAGCAAATTCCACATTCTAACCACTCTCTGGGTAAAGAAGTTCCTCCTGAATTCCCTATTGGATTTATTGGTGACTATCTTATATTTATGGCCCCTAGTTTTTGTCTTCCCCACAAGTGGAAACATCTTCACTACTTCTATCCTATCAAACTCTTTCATAATCCTAAAGACATCTATTGGGTTACCCCTCAGCCTTCTCTTTAATGATAATCAGACAGGCTTGCACTGAAATAGAAAGGAAGAAGTTTCAACAAAAACTTAAACTAAGACTAAAACTATTAACAATGTTCCTGGCAGGGGGCTTTGGTGATACAAAGGCTATTTATGGCTCGGGGTCCTGGGGGGGGTGGGGTGGGGGGAGGGGGGAAGAGCTCAGGAGCTGACAAGGTTTCAAGATTTGGGCATGGGGAGTGTGGAGCATCCCACATAGCATATGGAACAGCTATGGGGAATCCCATCCCGGCAGTGAGAGAAGCTGTGAGAAATTGCCTTTAAGCGCTTTCATAATATAATTAATTACAGAGGAAATCACTGAGGTAGAGGCAGAAATACAGTCAGCTCCAAAAGGGTTGGTGTTGCAGCCCCTAGCTTGGAGACACAAATTAGGAGAACTCAAAATGAAAACAAAAATTCTAGCCCAAATAAAATCAAAAGCAAGTTCTATGAAGATCTAGATCGCCATCTCTCAGGTACCTAAAAATAACAAACTCATCATCCTGGATGACTTTAATCCTCATGTTGATCAGACCATCAAAGCTGGTGGGGCATCACTGGCAAACATGGCATTGGAAATTACAACAGCAAAGGCCTCCTGCTGCTAAGAAAATGTGTTGAACACAGCCTTATCATCACCAACACCATCTTCTGGATGCTAAATATGAACAAGACATCTTGGATGCACCCCCGTTCCAAACACTAGAATTTGATTAATTACATCTTAGTCAGGAAAATGGATGTCAACAATGTCAAGATCACCAAAGCAATGAGAGGTGCTGCATGTTGGACAGACCATTGCCTCATTCACATAATACTCAAACGTTAAACTGTAAAGACCAGGACTGGTTTGATGAAAAAAATGATGATATAAAAAACACTGCCTGCACTCATCACGGATAAAGGACATCATCAACCAAGAAGAAGCAAGCTTATGACAACATTCGTAAATAAGTCCAAAGCGAACTAAGGATTACGTGTGACACCTGGTGGAGTAAAAAGGCAGAGCCTATGCTGACCAAAGTGACATGAAATACTTCTATAATGCACTCAAGACACTATATGGCCCACAGTCTAGTGGCACCACTCCTGTTATGAGCACTGATGGAACCGTTCTTCTCACAGACAAAAATCAGATCCTGAAAAGATGCGTGGACCATTTCCAAAACTTCCTAAATAAGAAATCAGTCATCAATGATGAAACTGTCAATCAGCTGCCTCAGTGTGCCATTAGTGATATCCTTGCAAAAGAACCTGCTATCTCAGAGACTGCAGTGCCCATCTGGCTGCTCTCAAATGGGAAGTTCTGATGCAATCCCAGGTGAGATATACTAAGCGATTGCTTACTCAAATGCCTCAACAGACTATTTCAATCTATGTGGTGCTCAGGAAGAGCCGCGTAATTCATAGATTCTTCAATTGCCTACCTCTACAAGGGAACGAGGAATTGTGTTATCTGTGATAATCAATGGGGAATCTCTTTACTTTTCATTGCTGGAAAGATCCTTGCTGGAGTGATGCCTAATCATTTTATTCAACACATTGCTGAAACAAATCCTACCAATTAATGTTGGTTCAGCAAGTGAAGAGACTGTGGGCTGGATTTTCATTCAGGTGCGGGTTGGTGTCGTGTAATCCGCATTTCGTGTTATCCACACGAATCTAATTCGATGTGGAGATTTATGCTATTTTAACTAAATTGCCCAATTGAGTTCCAGCGTGTGGGAACCCATGGCAAATGAGTTTCTCCAGTCTGAAAGTCGCCTCCGATGACATCATCATTGCTGCTGCATTTAAGGTCTGCAACAAGCCTTGCTTCTTCAGCAGGCTGCTAACCTTCTGGCATTTGCTGATACACTGAGCTGGAAGCAGAATGGCCAGAGAAAGACCGAGGTCTGCACCCCGTTTCGACGACGTTGCCCTGCAGGCTTTAGTGGAGGGAGCAAGAGCTCACAAGGAGGTGCTCTTCCCTTCATCAGGGAGGAAGATGCCTCCCCAGCAGACAAAGTCTGCGTGGCTGCAAGTGGCAAAGGAGGTCAACTCCTTATCGGCTACCCACAGAACCTAGATACAGTGCAGGAAGAGATTTCATGACCTTCAGCGCACTGGAAAAGTGAGTATGAATTTCCCATCACTCTCAATCTGATCCCCATTGCCTTTCCTCACCAACACTCAGCTTTAGCAATCTCTACCTCCACATCCCACTTGACACTGACATCCATGCACCCTTACCCATTCCCTCGCTCTCTATGGTCACATTCACCTAACTATTCGACTATGCAGCCCTCACACTCCCTATCACTCTGATGCTATGAAAACAACTGGCAACACACAGGGAGGGCCCTTGGTCTTGCCACCTCACTCCATCTTTGTCTCCTTCTAAGCATCTATGTTATGGATTCTCTACACTCACTCCTTCATTCACACTCAACCTCCACTTGTCTCTCTCATTGCAGGAAAAGAGAGCTCACAATCAAAGAGAATGAGCGAGGACAGGAGGAGGACCACCATCAGTAGCCCACCTCACGTCCTGGGAGGAGGCGGTCCTGGAGATCGCAGGAGTGGAGGGCGACGCGCATGTGGGGGATGGACAGAATGGTGCATCACACCAAGCTGGTGATAGAATAGTTTTCCATCTCACTCATTGACATTGCATGAGTTGTTGATAATGTTTCGGAAGCTCTAACAGATGGACTAATGATCATCTGCAATATGCAATGTGCATGTAACCTTGGTATCACATCTCTGACTCTTTCCTTTACTCCCCCACAGGACCATCACAAGCACCAGTCCCTACTAGCCAGGAGGAACAGGCTGAGCAGCCAGACTCCTCAGAGGAAGCTGCAACCTCTGAGGGCGCAACGTCAGCAGAATTCAGCGCACCCAGCACCAGCGCAGACGCTCACACCTCGGTGGGACCTTCAGGACATAGAATAGTGTTGTCACCTGGTGTATCACAGCTCACAAGTGAGCATCAGCAGATTGTGGAGACAGGGACAGCAGTGGAGAGTCCTAGTCGGAGGGCGCAGGACTCTGCCAGCTCAGCTCAGCTGCGTGTTGACCCTCTGCCTCTGGGTCCATCCACACTACAGGAAAAGATGCAGGAGTCTCTGGCAGGTTTTGTCTCCAGGGTCGCTGCGACTGTGGAGCGAAAGGAGGAGTCCCTCGCTAACATGAGCAGAGCCTTTGTGGAGTCATTGGCACATGAACGCATCAACATGGAAAGGATGGCAACCTCCATGGAGATGCTAAGTTGCCAGTGTTGAAAACATGGCGAGTGTTCAGAATAGACTAACATCTCTGGAAGAGCGATGGTCAGCTATTGAACAGAGAAACCAGACCTTCATGGCAGTGCCTCTGAGTAGGACTGCCAGTGCAGATACGGGTCCCCATGGCCCCCCTGATGTGCAGCAAGGTCCTCTCAAGCCACTTGCAAGTGCTGAGGGGGACCTGACCCATGAGAGGGAAGTTGGTGGCAGACATCAAGGAAGTGGGGGCTCCTCTCCAAGCGCTCACACTTCCATGTCACTGCAGAGCCCTTGGTCAGAGCCCCACCAGAGTCCACACCCAACTGAGATGGTCGTCTCAACCCCTGCACAGCCGCAGGAGCAGCGGACTGTTGATGAGCCCTCACAGGTTCGCCACCCCAGAGGACGCCCACCAAGGGTGTCGAGACAGGAGCAGCAAGAAACTGAGCAAGAGGCCTCCACATCTGCTGAAGCCACAAGAGAAGCACCATGTAGGAGCACGCGTAAGAGAAAGATACTGCATAAATAGTCACAAGGGTAGTCACTTGGGTGAAATTTGATGTTTTATGTGTAAAAGCCATCATATGAATCATGTACATAAAAAATCTGATGGCTACTGCTGTAGTTGTGGCGTGTGTCATTTCGCGAATGGGACTTCCACATTGAGGGCTTAGGATTACTTGCAATTGTCAGTATGGTGGTCAAATTGCTAGGAATCAGCTGGTTCGTGGCCATTGTTGATGCTCAGGTAAGAAGCTGCGAGGCAAAAGTGCTTGAGTGACTAGGCTAAGCAAATCTGGCCAAGATGAGTGCGTTCCTTGCATCCCGGGCAGCTATGCTCTCGCGTACTGCTGCCGCTGGCTGATGGGCCTCTGTAGGATGTTCATTTTCGCTCTCCTCCTCCTCTTCCTCCTCCTCCTCATCTGAGGAGGATAAGTGAGGAGCCACTTGTTCCTCAGGAATCTGCAAGCCACGATGCTGTGCCATGTTGTGAAGTGCACAGCAAACCACGACGATTCTGGAGACCCTGGCTGCTGAGTACTGCAGGGCGCCACCTGATCTATCCAGGCATCTGAAGCGCATCTTCAGCAAACCGATGGTTTGCTCGATTATGGCTCTGGTGGACATGTGGCTGGAGTTGTAGCTCTCCTCAGCTTCGTTGGATGGTCTCCTGAACGGCATCATTAGCCACGTCCTCAGGGGATAGCCCTTGTCTCCAAGTAGCCATCTATTAAGTTAGTCTGGCGGACTGAATAGCGGAGGCACACTAGACTGGCGCAGTATGAAGAAGTCATGGCAACTGCCAGGGTACTTGGCACAAACATGCAAAATTTCCTTCTTGTGGTCACACACCAACTGAACGTTAAGGGAGTGGAAGCCCTTGCGATTGACAAAAATACCTGGATTGTGATGGGGTGTCTTAAGGGCCACATGTGTGCAGTCACCGATGCCCTGCACCCTTGGAAAGCCTGCCAGATGAGCTAATCCAACCGCACGCGCTGTGACACTTGCTCTATCCTTGGTGAAATGGATGTGATTGTGCATGAGGGCAAAGAGGGCATTGGTTACCTGCGTGATGCAAGTGTGTGCGGCCGCCTGGGAGATGCCACTGATGTCTGCTGCTGATCCCTGGAATGAGCCTGAGGCAAAAAAGTTGAGTACGGTGGTGACTTTGACGGCCACTGGTAAGGGTTGTCCACCTGGTCCTCTGGCCTGAAGGTCTTGTTGCAGCATTGCGCAGATGTCACCCACTACCTCTCGCGAAAGTCGGAGCCGCCTTTGGCACTGTTGCTCAGAGATGTTGAGATAGCTGACCCTGTGTCTGTAGACCCTGTTTGGGGGGTATCTCCTGCGCCGACGGGCTTCCATGCACTGGCCCCTTCTGGCCTGTGCATCTTCAGGTGGGTTAGCAGCAGTTTGGCGCTCCTGTTGTTGCTGCTGTTGTTGGGGCTGCTGTTGTTGTTGCTGCTGTTGTTCAGCCTCATCTAATATCCAAAAGGGAAGGAGATAAATGACTCCCATGCTTCTGGTATATGCCTCAGTTGAGGAAGCGCTCAGTGAAGGTGGCGAGAGGGGTTTCCCAGGAGGTCACACATGGGTGTCAGGCTCCAAACTTCCACAGCTGTGGTTATGCCTTCTAAAAGTTCCCCCAGACCTGAGACAACAAAGTCCTGCCACCTGCAAATGATGGCTGATCAAATCTCCTCTTTAATGGTTGAGCTGCAGCTGATAGTCAGCAATCCAATTGTGCTCCCGCCAGGTTTCACCATCGTGTTTCAGAACAGGTGTGTTTCACGTGGGAAAAGGGTTAAAATCGCAATGGCCATTCAAAATGGCATTATAGAGACAATTTAGTGCTTGTTAAGGGCCTTAATGGCCTATCCCGCCTCTTGGAGGCGGGACAGAGTTGGGACCATCAGACACGAATTTTTGAAAATGGCATGGAGGCGGGATGGAGGCGGGGTCGGGCCCGCCCACCAGTTTTTGCAATTTTAACCACCCTCACGCCTCCAACCCCGCCTCCACGGCCCAATGAAAATCCTGCCCTGTGTCTTTCTTGACATGACAAATGCATTCCACACTGTCAGTAGAGAGGGTCTTGGAAAATCCTCTCCAAATTCATCAAAATGATCAAACAAGTCCAGGATAGTATGATGGAAGACGCAGACAATTACATCTCCTTCCCCATTCCCCATTAAGGAAGGATACGTCCTTGCGCCATCACTCTTCAGCAGTTTGTTTGCTGGTCTCGTAGCTTTCAGTAATCTCGAAATCAGAGTCAAGGAGAGGTGGGCAGCTCTTCAACCTTAGAAGAATACAAGCTAAAATAAAGGTGCTGGAAGAACTTGTTCATGGTGGCCCACTCCAATAATGATACGCAAACAATCGTGAGCCACTTTGCAACAGCTTGCCTACAATTTGGCATGACTATCAGCCTTAAAAAGATGGTGGTGCCCCTGGCAAGGATTACACTCTACCTATCATCATATACTTCGGGCTGTGGACAGATTCACCTACTGAGGTAGCACCCTGTCTAGCGAAGTCCATATAGATACAGAACCATCCTGCAGAATCGCCAAAGCCAGCTTAGCTTCTGGCAAACTCCATGAACGCCTCTGGGACAAGGGAGGCATCAGCCTGCAGACCAAGCTCAAAGTGTACAAGACTGCTGTTCTGACGACCCTGCTTTATGCCTGTGAGATTTGGACAAAATATGCACGCCACACGAAGAAATCACAGAAATCACAGAAACCCCACAGTGCAGATAGAGGCCATTTCGGCCCATCGAGCCTGCACCGACACATATCCCACCCGATCCCCGTAACCCCTACACCAACACATATCCCACCCTATCCCCGTAACCCCACATATTTTAATCCCCCTAACACTAAGGGTCAATTTATCATAGCCAATCAACCTAACCTGCACATCTTTGGACTGTGGGAGGAAACCGGAGCACCTGGAGAAAACCCACGCAAACACGGGGAGAATGTGCAAACTCCACACAGACAGTCACCCGAGGCCGGATTCAAACCCAGGTCCCTGGCGCTGTGAGGCAACAGTGCTAACCACTATGCCACCGTGCTGCCCTCTGAAACACGTTCACTTAAGCTGCCTGAGACGACTAATGAAGATCAGATGGCAAGATAAAATCCCTCACACCAAAGTTCTTAAAAAAGCTGACATGTCAGGCATAGATGCTCTGATCATGCAGGCATGGCTACAATGGGCAGGTCGCATGTGGTGCGAATGTCTGATGAAGGAATCCCAAAGAAGATCTTTTATGGCACATTGACAAGTGGGAAACAATCTCGTGGAGGACGGTAAAAGACATTTAAAGACAGCTTGAAAGCACTCTAAAAATCGGGCCTAGAAATTCACGCAACGCAATGCAAGTTTTTCTAAATAGCCTCCTAAGCCTCCAATATGATGGGCAAGAAGCGCACGCTCATTATGAGCTGAAAGTGCACCATCCGCCATATTGGCAAAGGTTAAAAAAAAATCAGCATGCATATTTGCATATGCAAAAGACCTAACGTCTGTTTGAGACCCCACTGCAAGACTAATTTACCCTGCAGCTGCATTCAGAAAAAACAAGTTTCATACAGCCGAACAGGTGGTCTTTAAAGAGACCGCTGCAGACAGCAACCAGTAAAGTAAGTTTTTAAAATATACTTACCTGAATGTGGAGCAGGAGTGCTCCTCCCAATTCCACATTCAAATGAGATATTGTGTTATTCGCACACAATCTTGAGGCCATTCAGCTGCTATCCAACTGTTTTGCTCGGGTGACACAACATTTTGACTTTACAATCAACTTAAAAAAGACTGAAATCATGGTGCAACCCATACCTGGTTCTGAAGAGGAGGAGGAAGAGATTAGTTTGGAAACATTTAGAGTGAGACTTCACAGAAGGCACTTTCTCCCTACACACAGATACCCACACACTACGGTGTACCGGCCAAGAAGGCCTTACCTAGACTCTTCTGCGTTCCAGTACCCCAAGAAGGCTGTGTTTTACTCTCCCCCTCCCAACAAAGGCTATTGGGGAGATATGTCAACTGTTGGCTAAAGACCTACAGCCCACTCTCACCAAGAGAACAGCATTGTCTATACTCGTCAAACTCACCACTGTGTTGAATTTCTTTGCCACCAGATCCTTACAGGTAACAGGACCTTTGTCGCATTAGTCAGACAGTAGCTCACCACTGCATCAAGAAGGTCACTGATGGTCTATTCAGGAGGGTCATGCCATTCCTATTCCTTCCAATGGAACCAGAGAAACAAAGAGAAAAAGCTATCTCGCTCTACAGTTTACAGATCTACTTTACATAACAACATTCACCAAAAGGCATTCAAAAGTCCACTCGAGCTACTTACAACTAGTTTTTAACACCCTGTGTACACTATTCTCTCCAAGTGTGAATATATGAAAACAACTAGTGCTCAGTGCTTCACCTGGTGAAAGCTTTCTGACTCAGTAACTAGTGGATGTCCCTATGTTGATGCTACCACAAGTAAGATGTAACGATGGAGTTGTTGATGAAGTGCCTGGGTAGTCATCAGGGTGGCTGGTCTCTTCCCCCATGGCACCCACTATGAAGTGAAATCAGAAGAGCTTGTTCAGATGTGCACAGTGCAGATCCATAGAAATTAAAATCGTGAGAGATGTATAACGGGCGGCTAAATAGCTATCGCACATTTTATACTATCGCCCAAAGTGAAAATGACCCCCTTGAAGAAATTATTGCAAAGGCCACTCTTTTTATAAGTGAGTTCAGGTGCTGACAAGGAGGCAAAGGCTCTGTGAGTGGTAGAGGATATGGACTGGCAACAGTGCCTTGACTTACCTTTGTTATTCCCTTGAGAGGTTACTGAATCTCTTCTTGTACTGTATGGCAGTTTTTAGGGTGGTGGAAGTTGCACTAACAGCTCCACGACCTCTCTCTTTAAAGCCTGAACCATCCATCTTTGGGACTTCCTGTACTCTGTACCCAACAGCTAATCCCTACTTGCCCTGACTTCATCTAGCAACATCTCCACAGATGCATCTGGCAATCTGAGAGCATTTTCTGCTGCTGACCCTCACCAAGGCTTCTTCTGAACATCTTACATTCTGCTACTCAAAAAGTGAAGTCCTCTTTTAAGTCACTGCAGCCTTTCCAGCACTGAATTTCCCTCCCTCTCAATGGTGGTAACTGTAGTGTATGTAACCGTTCTACCTTTAAGAGAACTATTGTATGTAACCGTCCACCTTTAAGAGAACTATTTTAGGTGTTGCACTACTTTATCTTGGCTGCTGTATACTGTAATACCGGTGGTGACCACACCGGTATATAAGTGCTGTGTAAGGATTTATTGGGCAGATTCGCCCTGACCTTCGAATAGTAAAGTCCTGTTAAAGTTACTCTTGTAGTCTGTGTATTAATTCACCATATAACCCACAGACTTTACAGTGGCGACGGGTTCGATCTTACCCTGCGGCAGCGACACACCCGAAGCAGTTAACGAGCGTCGAGAAGAGGCACCCGCCCTCGTCGTTCTGCTGGGAGAAGACTCGAGTCTGCAGAGCAAGGAAGAAGGAAGGATTCAGACACGAAGCCTTCCATCAGCAACAGGCTGTTATTGTCCCTTCTGCCACGGCGGTGAGTGAGCCGATCAGCCAAGAGAAGCAAGTCGGCCACGTTGACTGTGAGTAGGGGGAAAATAAAAAGAAACGGAGGATAAGGGCGGTGAACTCGACCACGGTCGGGGGAAAGGAGCCGGACAGAAGTCGGGCCCAGAGGCGCTGAGACTGGGGCAGCGTAGGGCACGGAAGCCGCGGTACAAGCGGGAGCGCAGCCGGTGTGAGAGACTGGGCTACAAGCGGGAACGCAGCCGGTGTGAGAGACCGGGCTACAAGCGGGCTGGGAGACGCAACAGCATCGTGAGACAGCTAGACCGCGACCGGCGAAAAAGGCCGGGCAGCTACCGAGGCCACGAGGCGCTGCGACCGGGATCATAAGGCGCGGGAAGATATAAAAATAAATAAAACCGCGGAGAACTCAGCCACAGCCGGGGGAGGAAAGGACCGGACTGCGAGAGGGCTGGGAGGCGCGATTGGAAGCCGCTGAGGGAGAGACAGAGCCCGAGTGAAGGGGGAACGGGACCGAGCGAGGGAGACCGAGCGAGATTCCGCCCAGCGGCTGGAACTGTTCGCCGCCAACGGGTTGTCCCCAGCGCCGGTTGCCGGCCGAGAAAAGGGAACAAGGAACGCACTGAAGCCGGCGCGCAGGCTGCGAACTCCGAAAGCCAGCGGTCGTCGCCCGAAGGAAAGCTTACCCCTCCCGCCAGGGGAAGAAACGCGGGAAGCCGCCAATAGGCGGGGAAGAAGACAGAAGCGGGAAACCGCCATTTTGAAAGTGGGCGGGGAAGAAGACAAGCGCAGGAAACCGCCATTTTTGAAAAAAAAAAGTAACGAACAAATTCATTGTGGTTTCTCAAAAAGATAGTGAAGATGCCTAAGCATGGTAACATCAACAACTTTGATTCCGAGGTGGAAGATTGGGCCACGTACGTAGAACGCATCGAGATATATTGTGAGGCCAATAAAATAGCAGATGATGATAAAGCTCTCACCTTATTAAACGCAATGGGGGCGAAGACATACGGGCTATTGAAGCATCTTCTATCACCAGCTAAACTGGCGGATCAGACTTTCGCTGATATTGTTGCTGTCCTGAAGGATTATTTGAACCCCACACCGCTGATGTTGGCGGAACGATTCAAATTTTATGCGAGAATGCAACGGAAAGAGGAAAGCAACGTGGAATACTTGGTTGAACTGCGTAGACTAGCGAAATACTGCCAGTTTGGGGAAAATCTGACAGAGGCATTGAGAGACAAGTTCGTGTGCGGGTTGTCGAAGGAAGGAACACAAAAGCGACTGCTCGAAGAGAACGATCTTACACTTGACAAGGCTGTCCTTATTGCAGCATCACACGAAGCAGCCGCGAGAGGCACTGCGGAAATGCAGCTGAAGGCAGCGGTACTCAGCGTGGATCAAATGACTTCGGGTACAACAAAATGTTATCGTTGTGGGAAGACAACACACGACCAGAACCAATGCTGGTTTAAAAACCAGGAATGTAGAAAATGTGGCAAGCTTGGTCACATAGCTAAAGTATGCCGGTCAGGAAAGAAGACCAACAACAGAAAAAAGTCACCGCAGGAAAAGTACAGCAAGGTACACAAGGTGGCTGAGAAGAGTTCAGATGAACAGAATTCGGATTCAGACCCGAACGGCCAGGAACTGGGTAGTCTGAGAATTCACAATGTGAGTAAGGAAGCTGACCTACAAACTATCTGGGTCACACTAAAAGTAGCCGGAGTCCAAGTGAAAATGGAATTGGACACAGGATCAGCCCTATCAGTCATAAATCGAAGGGATTACAACCGGCTATTCTCACATATACCCTTGAGAGATACCAAGATCGTATTGCAGACATACACGGGGCATAAAGTATACCCCATGGGAAAGATACAAGTCAAGGTGAGAGACAGGGGCAAAGAACACCAAGGAATAGACTTATATGTACTACCTGAGGGAGGTCCACCACTTCTGGGACGGGAGTGGATCAGGGAAATAAACATGGAATGGCACTACCTAAAAGCAATAACGAGTGAGAACTCGGTGAAGACAATCAGCTCAGACTCTGAAACGGATGACGACAAGACCAGCCCAGGTGCGAAAGACAAGTCTAAAATGGACTTGCTGACTAAGGTTGGAAAAATGAAGGAGTGCATAAATACTGATGCTTCAAAGGAGAACAAAGTTTCAGAACAGAATTCCACTGAACAACAACAACATAGTTTGGCAGAGAATTCTGAGTCTGTCCAGTTTACAGACACGCACAAGTCTGAGGAACACCGGGCTCGAACTCAACTCCATTTCAAATTACAACAGCAATTAGAACAATTGAGTTGCCGTCTCGAGCAAGAGATAAAAGCAATGAAAACGTTCTTTGACACAGAGTGGGAGAATCTGGAAAGACAACAGAAACAGCTGAGGGAGAAAAGGGAGCAGGAGCACACAAACCGTCTGCACAAGGAGGCCAAACGAATCAAAGCTGATTCGGTTTCTGAAGGTGCGTGCTCTAATCTGGTGGAGCAAGATGTTCAGCAACTGAAGGCGCTTGTTAGCAGATTGCAGGCAGAAAAGGCTGAGTTGGTCGCCATGAATTCCGAGCTCCTACTGAAGTTGGGTGCAGCATCACCGGACGATTCATTTGTGGAAATTTGAATGGTGGAGGCTGCAGATGATGGCGAAGTAGAAACAGCAAAGGAGCCCCAGGGCAAGGTTATAAACAGCCCTGCAGCTACTGGGAAACGGATGAGGTCAGAAGAGTTAACGGTCAGCCAACTCCTTCATATGCTGAGGGACAAGACTCTGAAATGGGAACAATTTGAACACGAGCTTCAATCTTCAAAGGAAAGGGGTTCGGAGCTCTCAAAAGTTATTGAAATAGCTGAGGTTGCAACACAGACTGAGAAGATGGCAGCAGAGCAACCCTTGGATGCCAAAAGTACGCTGACTCACGTCAATGTCGAACAACAAAATGCTGAAACAGCTGCTCCAGTAGAGGGATTGAATAGTACGATCAATCAATCTCCGAAGGAAGTTGAAGCATTGAAATCACGAATGAGGTCATTAATAAAAGACTTGCAGGAAGCCCAGAAAAAGCTGGAGGAAGCTGAACACATGAAGAAGTCTCTTCAGGAGAGATGTCGGGACTTGGAACAAAAGCTGGCTAACGTCCAGCTGGGCATGGAGGAAATAAAAGACCCTCTCGCTGGCCTAGCTCAGGACAACACCGATTATTACCATGTCCTGTTGAACGACACCGAATATAACGATGACCTGTTCTGCCCAGCTTGTGGGGAAATCTTCCGAAGTGCACAAACCCTGAAGAATCACAAAAAGTCTAAGAAACACCGGGAGATGGTGGTGCTGCTAAGGCAACAGGAGAAAGAGGAGGAGGAACTGTGCATGCGGCTGGCAGCGGAGCACAGAGAGTCTCCAAGAAGCAGGAAAGGAAGACGAAACAGAAGAAGATGTCCCATCTGAACCATTATCACCTCTACCAGATCACGCACGTGGTCCCTCCGAACGGAGCCAAATCAGTTTGGAAGTAGAAAAACTTCCCAAGGTACTCAAGCTTTTAGAAGTCAACAATGCTGGTTCAGAAGTGACGGAAGTTCAAGCTGTTAAGTCCAGTGAAGGACTATTGGATGAGTCACTCCAGCAACATGAACCGACTACACCACAGGAAACTGCTACACCACCGAGGCGTTGTCCGGACCGAGTCAAGAAGCACAGGAGGCGCCTCCACAGAGACTGAATCTGTGAACTGTTTTCCGCAGAGACTGAATCTGTGAACTGTTTTCCGCAGAGACTACATCTGTGAACTGTTTTCCGCAGAGACTACATCTGTGAACTGTTTTAAATGAAGTTGGATAGATGTTATGATGTTATGTTTAATGGGGAATAAGTATGTTGTAAGCTAAAAAGGGAGGATTGTAGTGTATGTAACCGTCCACCTTTAAGAGAACTATTTTGTGTTGCACTACTTTATCTTGGCTGCTGTATACTGTAATACCGGTGGTGACCACACCGGTATATAAGTGCTGTGTAAGGATTTATTGGGCAGATTCGCCCTGACCTTCGAATAGTAAAGTCCTGTTAAAGTTACTCTTGTAGTCTGTGTATTAATTCACCATATAACCCACAGACTTTACAGTAACTTTATCAGGTGCAGTTTTACTGCTCCAAAACTAGACCTACATAGCAAATGAGGGCCCAGGAGAGTCGCATGGGTGGGCGGTAGTTCTACTCTGCCTCTAAGCCTCCAACCAGAGGAGGAGAATCCATTCCCGCTCACCCAACAAAAACACTGCCTTTGGAAACTTTGAAAAATGAAGCTGTATTACTACATGTTGGGGGTATGCTGACACCAGCAGTCCACTGCAGACCATATTCAAAACCAAAAGAATTCCCCAAATTATCAAGCTAAATTAAATTAGATGGAGTTAAGATGCAGATCAGCCATGATCTAATTGAATGGCAGAACAGGCTCGAGGGGCTGAATGGCATACTCCTGTTCCTATGTTTTCTGAGCCCCAAACTACTAAGGATTACTTACTTACACAATGAAATGATATTGTGTCTCTAGTTTTGTGTAAAGTTCAAAGTATCCTTGTGCTTTTCATTCATGCATATCAAATGACTTGCTAGTGGCTTAAGACCCGTGTCAACAACTGTTTTAATAATGATATTCAAAAAACACCTTGAGGACTGAGAACTTTTGACTGTAAACGTAATTTGAAAATATTAGTTGATTTTTTTCTTCAAAAAGATCAAAAACGCACTTTAAAAAGAACCAATTTTTTGATGAACTGCAGCTTCCAGCAAAATTCTCAAAAAGCTGAGAAGCTATTCAGACTGGACAAAAGTATAAATCCATAACCATAAATAATTCATGACATACTTTGTAGAGAATGATTTGGAACTTTATTTGATCTTTCCCGAGCAAAGTATTTAACTGATCAATTTTTCTACTCTGGAGAAATTGCTTTTAGTAAACTTTAACATATTGACTTTCCAAAGAGACATTTCACAAGTACATTGCAATATAAGAATACCAGTGGAACATGGAGATCCTTGCCCTCGGCAACCTTAAGAGTAGCCTGCAGCCACTGGCATTCTCACTGGGAATCAGAAGTCAATAACTGAGTTAACAGCAAGAACCTAAAAGACTCTGTTAGTTCATGCTTGCTGTGATTGGTACTGTGTGCTGTGCCCCCTCCTGCACACAATAAGATGTGGCAAAGAGGTGGCGAGTCGTTAACAGTTTCATGTAGAATGGTCGGTGAACCATTAAAATTTGTGGAGAAAACCCGAAATAAAACTGTGGGGTACTGGCATGCAAACACTTAAGCCCCGATTTTAACTCGAAGCAGGAATTGAGCAGGCAGGGGCAGGGCAAGTGCCAAACACCCCGACCCCAATCCTGGCAGTGTCAGGCCTGGACAATTTTAACTTCCGGTCCTCATCCGCATGGCCCCCGTAAGCTGCCCACCCGAAACGGGTGTGAAGCGGCAGCTCTCTGGCAGGTGGAGACAGAAATTCAGGTGGCAGGAGGCCATCGGCTGGCATGAAAGGAACGATCTCCAGTACTCAGGTAGGTCGTGGGGAGGGTGTTTCTGGACAGTGTTGCGCCCAGGAAGGGGGAGGGGCAGGGGAGGCCAAAACTTTCCTCAGCACTCTTGCTCCTCCTGGCTCCACAATGAAAGTAAAAAATAAACTTACCCGTTTGGGGATTTTCCGGCCCTAGATCTTCTTCTTGCTATCTTCACCTGGCAGGCTAGCCCCAACGGGTTTCCCGCTCAGGCACCAGCTCAAATTTCAGTCGGAGACCAGTGACATCATCGGACCCTGAACTGCATATTTAAAGAAGGATTTTCCCACAAATTTAAAGGGGTTTTCCACAAATTTTAATGATTCATGCCCTCACCAACCATTCCGGATGAAACTGTTAACGACTCACCACCTTCTTTGCCACATCTTATTGTGTGCAGAAGGGGGCACAGTACCAATCACACCAAGCAGAACTAACAGAGGCTTATAGGCCCTTGCTATTTCAGCCTTCTCAGAAGAGTAGGCTACAATTCAAGATAGCAGGATCAGTTTAGGACGTCTAGGGGTAAGGTGCTGGCCGATTTTAACTGCATCCCCACCCAGTTTCTGCCGGGCGGGTACGGTTAAAATCATCCCTTAAGCTCAACATGTTTGTCTTAAATTTCGCCCACAGTTTTTGTTTTTAGCAGAAACGAACTAATTTATTTTAAGCAAATTAGAGGCACCACTACAACAGCAGATAGAGGAACTTTCTACAAATGCATTAAATGTTTGGATGCCAGTGTTCCAAGGTGTAATTTCAGGGCCATGGTGTTGTGGACAAGCAGACTGATTAGAAAGGTACAAAAGCTTTATTCAACAGAACAGGTAAGGGGCAAACAACATAATTTACACAGTATATTTTTTATTGAGAAATCAAGATGAAGGGAAAAGGCCTACAGTGTAAGGTAACCCCTAAGTTGAAAAGAGTAGAAGAAAAAACAACACAAATCAGGAAGTAATGATTAGGTGATGCCAAACTTGGGTCTTAAAGATTTGAAGATTGAAGCTATAAGGGAAAACTGAGGGAAGTACAGATGTACAGTTTTGGGATGCTGAGAAATAATATATTAGAGTAGAAGACAGTGTGGAAATTTGCCCAGGTATGTCTTGTCCACAAAAATCAGGACAAATCCAACCTGACTAATTACCACCCCTTCAGCCTTTTTTTTAACTTTTTCATTTACAGGATGCAGACGTCTCTGGCAGGGCCAGCATTTATTCCCCATCCCTTATTGCCCTTAAGAAGGTGATGGTGAGCTGCCTTCTTGAACTGCTACAGTCCGTGTGATAAAGGTACTTCCACAGTGCTGTTAGGGAGGGAGTTTCAGGATTTTGACCTAGCGACGATGAAGGAACGATGATATACTTCCAAGTCAGGATGGTGTGTAACTCGGAAGGGAACTTAAAGGTGATGGTGTTCCCATGCACTTGCTGCCCTTGTCCTTCTAGGTGGTAGAGGTTGCGGGTTTGGGAGATGCAGTCAAAGAAGGTCTTGGTGAGTTGCTGCAGTGCATCTTGTAGATGGTACACACTGCAGCTACGGTATGCCGGTGGTGGAGGGAGTGAATGTTTAAGGTGGTGAATGGGTGCCGATCAAGCAAGCTGCTTTGTCCTGGATGCTGTCGAATTTCTTGAGTGTTTTGTGCAAACCTTTGAAAATAGTCCTATTCCAGTCACAATGCATCTCCTCTTTAAGAGGTGCAGGCTTGCTTTAAGTAATGCTAGGCTGTGCTGTTGAAGTTTCAACAATGGCTGACCACAGTACAGAGTGTGCATCAAGGTTTTCAGACACTGTACTGGAGGTCTTGATGGAAGAGGTGGAACGGAGGAGAGATGTCCTGTATCCTCAGGGGGCAGGAGGCCCTCCAGACACATGCTCAGGCTGCAGTGGGAAGAGATGGGGCAGAGGTCAATGTCAAGAGTATAGCTACAAGAACATGGATGCAGTGCAGGAAGAAGTTTAATAATATCACATGAGTTGTCAAGGTCAATGAGTTTATCTTCAAATGCCATATCCTACCAACTACACCACCAGCCTCATCCACTGCTCAATTCACTGCACCTCCATCACCCATCTACCAACAATATCTATCAATCAGTACTCAATCCTACCAATCATATGCTTCACCTTACCCTCATACACTTAGCACTGTTGCAAGCCTCACACCCACATCTCACAGCTCGCACATACTGGCAACTATTCAACCATGACAGCCACATCATCCAAACATATTGCATGACACTCACTGACACACTTCTCTCTTTCTTGCAGGAAAAGGTGGCTCATAACAGGAGGCAGCAGGAATTAACTGGAGGGGGAGAAGCACGCCTGCATGTTTTAACCACCAGGAAGGAGATAGTGCTGGCCATCATGGGAAGGGGCATCGCTGAGGCTGTGGCCACCGGTGGTGCTGAAACAATTGATGAAAAGGGTATTCACATGCCTAATCCTCCTTCTCTCATCCCACTTCTCCTTCATCGCTCAATCTCTTCTGACTGCGAAGCTGCAGTGCGTTTGATGTAATAAAACTCACTACGCACTTGGTTTGAGCATAAAGCAAGGCTTTAATCAACTTGTTTCAGAACATGGAGGTCTAGTTGTACTTCACTAGTTCCTTGTCTTACAAAATGTCCCTGGAAAGCTGGGGCCGACGCCCGAGTATTTATACTCCTTGGACGGCGCCACCAGCTGGCCGTCCAGCGTTATTTCACGAGTAGTTTCTTGATGAATGATGAGATTTATAACACACTTCTTACTTTCTCCTCTCCCTCACCACAACCCAACCCTTGTCGCTTTTTCATTTCAGATACTCAAGAACTGGAACCTGCCCAGGCAATGGAGGAAGAGGAAGAGGAAGTGAACATGAAGAGATACCGTCACTCGATGTCACAGTCGCAGCCACCAGCTCACTGACACTGCATGTATTTTAGAGGATAGGTAGAGGAGGGATCTGCACGTGGTGAGCCACCGGGCACAAGTGCGCAGAAGCCAGGGCTGGGGGGGAAAAGATAGCGCAGGTGCCAGCTCGCCGGGTTCTCTGCAGCAGAACTAGTGTGCGCTGAGGTCGCACACTAGTTCTGCTGCAAAATACTCAGATGAGAACTTTGATAGGCCAGGTTGCAGGAGAAAGCTGATGGGTGTACACACTCAAATGCTCGGTGCACAGGAAACCCTGCCGGAAAGCCTGCACTCAATGTCAAGGAACTTGGCACAGGGCTTTGCACAGAGCTTAGAACCCATTCTTTCTAAAATGGAATAAGTTGTCACCTCCATCAGCACACCTGGGGAACCAACCGATAGCCGATGTCTGAACTTCCATTGCAGCACAAGCAGCTTCCACCAAAAGTCTGAGTGCTTCAGTGGAAGATCAGACTGCTGTCATGCAATCTCAGCTTGCTGCTATGCAAGCTCAGAGTGCTGCGATCATGGCTCTGGATACCAGTGTTCAAAGGAACTTGCAGGACGTCACGATGCTCCAGCAATTTGTTCCCCAACAGATTACTAGGATTTCTGAGGCGCTGTTCCGGGAGAGTGGCAGTGGCTCCATGGAGTATGAACTTGCTATCCTCTCTCAGGATGACAGCATTCATGCTAGCACCCCTGCCACTCCTCCAGTGTCGTTGTTGTTGCGTGTCAGCCAGCCAGTCCAGGCTGCTGCAGCCCAGGCCAATATGGTGCAGTCTGAAGCCAATCCTTCTAGGCTCAGAGCTGCTCAAAGTCGCCCTCCAAGGCCATCTGCAGTCTTCTTAACTAAAGCCTTCCACCAGCCATGCTATAGTCAGTGGGGAAACAGATCATAGATGCACTAGGGGAGGGAAAGACACATGGAAGAGGCACTAACCCATGTTTCAGCCATGGCTCAGTTGGTAGCATTGTTGCCTCTGAGTCAGAAGGTTATGGGTTCTAGAATTTTTACAATTATAATAGGAAAAAGAGGGTAGTCAGGAGCAATGTTGGCCCCTTAAAAACTGATATCGGTGATATTGCCAATGATAATAAGGAAACAGCGGACATGTTGAACTTTCTCAGTAGTTACAGTAGAGTAAGAGGATAGCATGCCAGAAATCCTAAGGAAACTAATATTGAATCAGGGACAGGGACTCAATAAAATTAACGTAAGTAAAATAACAGTAATGAAGAAAATAATGGCACTAAAGGGTGACAAATCTCCAGGACCAGATGGTTTCCATCCTAGGGTTTTAAAGGACGTAGGTGAGTATATTGCAGATGCCCTAACTATAATCTTCCAAAGTTCTCTCGATTCAGGAACCGTTCCTTTAGATTAGAAAATTGAGCAAGTCACTCCACAATTTGAGAATGGCGAGAGAGGGAAACCAGGGAATTATAGATCAGTTAACCTAACATCTGTTGTCGGAGAATTACTAGAGTCTATAGTGAACTCAGCACTAGGGTGGTAATTCGCCGTGGTGACGTTAAGTTGCACACCAACTGATGGCACCACTGCGCCATTTTTCTTTCAAGTACGATAACTCTTAATGGCAGCGCTATGGGACCACGAAAATGGAGGACACTGCGGGACCCGTCACCAACTGGCAGAAGAACAGCGGCTGCTGCTTTCTCCATATTACCGGGAATGGTAGAATAGTGGTTATATTACTGGACTAGTAATCCAGAGATCTGAACTAATGATCCAGAGACATGAGTTCAAATCCCACCACGTCAGCTGGGGAATTTAAATTCACTTAATTAAATAAATCTGGAATAGAAAGCTAGTATCAGTAATGGTGACCTTGAAACTATTGGATTGTCGTAAAACCCCATCTGGTTCACTCATGTCCTTTAGGGAAGGAAATCTGCCATCCTTACCTGGTCTGGCCTATATGTGACTCCAGACCCACAGCAATGTGGTTGACTCTTAACTGCCAGCTGAAATGGCCTAGCAAGTCACTCAGTTGTACAGAACTGCAACGAAAAGCAGTAATAAGAATAAAGCCGGGCAGACCACCGGCACTGACTTTGGACACGACAACGGCACACCTAGCCCAGTCGACCCTGCAAAGTCCTCCTTACTAACATCTGGGGACTTGTACCAAAATTGGGAGAGCTGTCCCACAGACTAGTCAAGCAACAACCTGACATAGTCATACTCACAGAATCATACCTTTCAGCAAAAGTCCCAAACTACTCCATCACCGTCCCTGACCGCCTCTTTCCTCTTGCATGCTCTTCCATCTTGCATCAACCACAAGCAATTTAAATTTAATATACTCTTATAAAATAAACCAGTCTTTAATCTTTAATCACTACCTACTTTTCACCCCTTGATTTCTTTTGCCTTTCTTGCATTCCTCCCCTTGCATTCTGCCCCTCCAAGTTCCATTCCGCCTCTTCAGGTGCATCTATAATACGGGCTCAAAAATTGCTGCTTCTGTATACTGGAGACGGGAACTTCTGTTCTAACAAGGGTTCCCACCTCCTGTATGCAGAGGCGGCAATCAGAGCCATTAGTGCTGGAAGCATGTGAAGTGGAAGAGCAGGACCTGTCCAGTGCATTAACAATGAGAGTTGATAGGAGCAGAACTGAAGGCAAAGAGCCCGCAGCTGTGCTGATTTGTATCAACGAACACTGATCGTGCCCCGAAAACACTGTCAGTGTCAAACGATATATTTTTGGCATATATGACATTCTAATATTAAAGTAAGAAGTGCATTTATATTGTGCCATAGAAGTGACTCAGAGTGCTTCACATTCAATTAATTCCTTTGAAATGTAGTGACAATTGTTATGTATTTCTGGTCTGGTATTGATCGCCTGAGGGGGTCGGAGAGGAATTTTCCAGTGTATTTTTCCCCTTACTGGCCCTGAGTTTTTTCTCTGTTTTTTGCCTCTCCCAGGAGATTACATGGCTGTGTAGGGGGCGGGGAAGGAAGAAAGTGTTTAGACGTGATGCTCTGGCCATCACAGTGTGGGGCAGGCTTGATGGACCAGCTGGCATTTTCCTGCCGTCAATTTTGTATGTAGCTGAACACAGCAGCCATTTTATACATAGCAAGATTCCCCAAACTGCAACAGTTAATCTGTTTTTAGTGTTCGTTGAAGGAACAATGTCGACCAGAACACAGGGAGAACTTCCAGCACTTCTTTGAGTAATTCCTTCGAATCTCTAAAGTCCACCTGAACCATCAAAATAAATAAGGTTTTGGTTTCACATCTCAACTGAAGGACTGAACCTCTGACAATGCAGCACTCCCTCAGTGCAGCATTGAAGTGTCAGCTTAGATAAAGTGCTCAAGTCCTATTACAACAAGGTTTTAAAGCATTCAAGCAACTTTCAAAATGATTTTACTCACTCTAGACATAGAGTTATCTTTGGAATGTAGCCCAGACTTTCAACCACAAGCAATTTAAATTTAATATACTCTATTAAATAAACCAGACTTCAATCTTTAATCACTACCTAGCTTGACTAATTAAACCCAGTACTTGTTTTCCCTGAGGGTTGAAATATAGATTTGATGATGGCTCTGGCTACTCACATGCTGTTTCACTGAGCGTATAAACTACACAAATGAGGGAATTCCTGCTATCTGCACTGCATGGACTTAATTCACGACCCTTTCTAATCATGTTGGCCATCACTGAGTTGGTTGATACTGCTTTCTTTGCACAGGAGAGTGTGGAGGCATTCTTCCCTCTTTCCGGATGGAATCTTTCTCTGACTGGCCCAGGTATTACAGCTAAAGCACTCTAAGATGTGATGAGTCATCATAGGTGAGTCGGTGCTCCTGTCAGCATTTCATCAGCACGACAGCACTTGTCCTAATCACACTGGCTGCCACCTTCATTTCCCAAATGGCTAGACAAAATCACACACATACATACACACACAAGAAAAAATCTTTAAGGCAAAATCTTCTTTTGAAATATTTCCAGCTCTTTAGATTCTAAGTGACTTTGGGAAACATTTGATCCACCCAAGAACCATTTCTCCCTGTAGATTAATTCACATTTTAAAATGGAAACCTGAACAACCACTGAATGATTCTTAATTAAGGTATAATCTGTAATGATATCAGCAAATAGAGATGGTATTTGCCTGTTCGATTATGATGCCTTAATTGCATGTATTGATTGCTTGTGCCTGACCAGCAGAGGGCATGTGACCGAGAGAAGCAAGGCAGTTAGTTTAGTTTTGGTTTCGTTCTAGATGCATCACTAGCATAATGGTGTCTCCTGAATGCTGTATAAAAGAGTTGAACAAAGCTTTAGATTAAAAGACATTGGCCTAGAAATTCAGTATAGCCACTTTTGGGGCGGTAAAGTCGGGCGGGCGCTAAAGTTAGCGCCCGCTGGAAAGTGGAGGCCACTTCGCCGAAATTTAGTAGCTTTGGCCAAGGAGTTTGGGTGAGCGCTGAAACTGGCATTGCACTCCTATCTTTAGGCGCTAAGCCGGCGGTGCGGACTGATAACGCCGAGGCCGGGCGCAGCGCAGGTGCGGTCATGTTTTGATTGATAGCAGACACCCTGACGCCGGCCAGCTCTTAAAGGGGGAAGGGTCGACTTTGTCTGCAGCCACGCCCTGGATAGTGGAGCCCTGCAGCTAGGCCTGAACACTGCTGGTGGACCCAAATAGCGCCTGAAGCCATGCAGAAGGCCCGTGAACGAGCGCAGCGCTTCTCAGAGCATGCTTTGAGGGTGCTGCTTAGGGGGTTGGAAAAGAACAGAGAGATCTTGTGCCCGGACAGTGGCAAGAAGGCTCCCAGGAGGCAGTACAGGAGAGCCTGGAGGGAAATCGCCCAGAGGGTGTCAGCCAACAGCGATGTCCCCAGGACTGGTGACCAATGCCGCAAGAAGTACAACGACCTCAGTCGGTTGGTCAGGGTGAGTACCCTTTCCAGTGTCCTCCTCATCCTTGCATGTGCACCTCACATTATGGGCAAAGGGACCTCAAAGGCCTAATGGCCATCCCTCCTCCCGCAGCTATGGCACTGGCATGATCATCAATAGCACTCTCTGCACTTAACACACTGGCCAAGCTATTCGACCATGGGAGGCAGTGCACACAACAACAGGGCACCACACTGGCCAAGCTATTCCACCATGGGAGGCAGTACACACAACAACAGGGCACCACACTGGCCAAGCTATTCCACCATGGGAGGCAGTGCACACAACAACAGGGCACCACACTGTACTTAGAGGCCGTCCTTTCTCTTGCAGGCCAAGCTGGCGCGGAATTTGAAGAGCCAGACTGTCACCGGGGGAGGCCGTCCCCAGTTCCAGCAGCTCAGTCAGCTGGAGGAGAGCGTGGCTCGACTCATGCGTGGCTGGGTGACTGGCCCCGTTGCTATTGGAGATGCCGACCCTGTGCTGGGACCCAATGGTAAGGACATGACCGTTTGGACCTCTCTGGTTCCCCTTGCGCTTCAGATCTACATCCTTTGCCACTGTCCCACCAATGCGCATCATGGCACCACTCATGCCTCCCTCGCTGACGCCCTGTCCTCACTCTAAAGCTACTCTTGTGCCTTCCTGCTTTCAGCTGGTGAGGAGGAGGTCCCTGCAGCTGAGAGTGCCAGTCCCTCGGAAGAGGAGGACGACGAGGACCAAGAGGAAGGCGGCACATCGGGGGAACCCTCATCCGCGCCAGGGGATGGCAATGGAGGGGACACGTCTTGCCTGGAGGAGAGCCAGGGGGAAGTGTTGCAGGGGGGTGTAGCTCCTGAGCCCGGTGGCGTCCAGGCACGTGGGAAGGGTCGGGCAGCACGGCTGCCTTCTCCCCAGAGGGGGGAAGTGTTGCAGGGGAGGGCAGTTGCTGGGCCCAGTGGCGTCCAGGCACGTGGGAAGGGTCGGGCAGCTCGGCGGCCTTCTCCCCAGAGGGAGAGTCCGCCCTCCAGTCCGGAGACGGTCCTCGCCCAGGAGGTGCGCCTCCTTGATGAAATGTCCGCGGCCTCGGAGCGGCGCCACAACGAGTTCATGGTGGTTGTGGGACAGTTGCCTCAGGCCATTGAGTCCCTGGCTCATAGTGTGGCCAATTTCGGGGACTCACAGGCCAGGGGTGTCGAGCAACTCGCGGCAGCACAGGCCAGGGGTGTCGACCAACTCGCGGCAGCACAGGACGCGAGTCGCGAGTTCATGAGTGGTGCCGTCCAGACACTGGCTGATCTGATGTGGGCACAGACCAGGGCAGTTCGCGCACTCACTTCTGCCACACTCGCTGTGTCACGGAAGCATCGCCAGGGCACCCGCCGCCCTGCTGCAGCACAGCGGTCTGGCCTTCACCAGATTGCTGCGCTTGCTGCAGTGCCAGGCCGGCCGAGTGCCAGTGTCTCTGGCAACCAGCGAGCGCCTGGCATCAGCCAGCTTGCCCCCATTGCTGCAGCCACCACTGCCACTCCCCCAGCAAAGGCGCGACGAGCTGCTGGAGAGACTGATGCTGGCCAGCCACAGCTGCAGCAGTCAGCAGCCGGCCCCTCCAGGGCCGGACCTCGTCTAGGCCGACCCCCAAGGGCATCTGCCGTCACGCATTGTGCCCCTCAGGAGCCTTCCCCCAGCCTTGCAACACCCACAGGGCCCAGGTTGAGGCGGAGCAACAGGTCGGGCAGGGGCCGGAGAAGCCTGCACAAGGACTCGTCCTCTCGGCACACCAAGTAGAGTGTGTTGCCAACTGTTTTTTTTATATGGGGGTGTTTGTGTTCTGGAGTGGGGGGGCTTATTTTGGTAAGGCCGAGGATGAAGGCCAATTGGAAGGACAATTTTTGTTATTCCTCCCCAGGTTGTGGGAGTGAGATATGTTTTTGACTGTTTTTTGGGGGTCTTGTCTGTTTTTCTGTTTCATGTGGGAAGGGCCCTGAATTTGTTAAATAAAGCTTTTTATTTATTCAGCTTGTCCAGGTGTCATGTTTCAAGTGGTTGTTGCGTTAACCGGCTGAGGGCTTGCGGAGCGGCTGCATTCAGGTGCGTTCATTGCCAAAAGCCATTCCCTGACAGGGGGCCTAGAAGTGTCGTTCAATAAGCCGCCGGCGGACGGCCCTTGGACCTTGTGGCTCCCTCCTGGGCTGGTACTCCTCCTCCTCCTCCTCCTCATGGTCCTCCTGCTCGTCCTCCTGAGGTGGTGGTCCAACGCGAGGTGGCAGCGCCTGAGTCCTGCGGATAGCCAGGTTGTGCAGCATGCAACAAACGACGACGAACTGGGAGACTCTATCCGGCGAATACTGTAGAGATCCGCCGGAACGATCCAGGCAGCGGAACCGTTGCTTGAGGACGCCAATCGTTTGCTCTATGATGTTCCTTGTGGCTTGATGGCTTTCGTTGTATGCCTCCTCTGCAGGGGTCCTGGGCGCGCGGAGCGGGGTCATGAGCCATGTACACAAAGGGTAGCCCTTGTCCCCAATAAGCCATCCCCTTGGTGGAGGCTGTGCCTCGAACATGTCAGCCACAGTAGTCTGGCGCAGGATAAATGCATCGTGGCTGCTGCCTGGAAAGCGGGCATTGACAGCTAGGATGCGCTGCCTGTGGTCACACACCAGCTGTACATTGAGGGAATGGTAGCCCTTCCGGTTGCGGTAATCCTCGGCATTGTCGATAGGTGCCCGCATAGCCACATGCGTGCAGTCAATGGCGCCCTGCACCATGGGGAAGTCGGCGATCCTGGCAAATCCGACTGCACGCTGCTCCTGCCTCTCTAGGGTCATGGGGAAGGAGATGAATTGGTGTCTCCTTGCGAAAAGGGCATCGGTGACCTGCCGGATGCAGCGATGCACGGCGAACTGGGAGATGTTCGCTATGTCCCCAGCAGCGGCTTGGAAGGAGCCGCTTGCATAAAAGTTCAGAGTCACCGTGACCTTCACTTCCACTGACAGAGACGTCCTGCACATCAGCTGTGGGCGCAGATCTCTGTGAAGCAGCTGGCAGATCTCTGCAACCACCTCCCTTCTGAAGCGCAGCCTCTTAACACAATGCGCGGCAGTCATGGTGAGATAGGACACCTGCTGCCGGTATTCCCTGAGTGGGTAAGGACTACGTTGCTGACGCCTGATGGCCCCTCTGCGTCTAGGCATGGCTGGCCCTCTCACACAGCGTCTGCGAGCCCTTCGCACATAATGCTGGAACTGAGGGTTGGAACCCCATGCAGCCCCCATAATAAACTTGCAAACAGTGAAATCACAATGAGTCTAATTTCAAAGCTCTGGCCAGAAGCCAAAAATGCCTCTCCTATGTTGTCCCAAATCAGTAAGGTCTGTTCCTTGGTCTCTGTCCAGAAATCCAAAGCACTAAAGTCATTGCAGCAAAATGGCTGGCCTTTATAGTTCAGTCTAAGTGCCCTTTAATTAGCGCTCCCCGAGGCCAGCAGGGCCTCTGCTGCGTTCCAGTTCACAGTTCTTAACAGCGCCATGCCCACATTGGGCGGGCGCCACTGAATTTCCGGTTTGGGGCGCACAAACAGCGTTGCACGACGAAATGACGTCATAAGCTGCGCGCGCAGCTGAGCGGGCGCAAACACTTTGCGCCGGCGCTAAATGTCAACTGAAGTTGGGCGTAGGCGCAGATCGGCCTGCGCCCGGGCGCTAAGTGCCTAGCGCTGGAAATCTACCCCTCTTATGGCGTTAACGGCTGGCGAACGCAACTGAATTTCTAGGCCATTCTCTTTCATAAATGTCTCCTCATTGAACCCACAAAGAAATCAATACATGGTGTCAGAAGTGATTGAAAGAGATGAAGAGAAAATATCTGAAGTTAAATCAGCTCTCCACAAATTAGCAAGCCAAAAGAGAACATCGTTGCTTACCATTGGAGAATAGCTAACGAAGTGAAAAAATGGAAGGTTTACACCCACCAGCGACGCTTCAGTTGACAGGTAATGTGGCTGAAAATTAGAGGAGATTCAAACAACGTGTGGGGTTGTATTTAGCGGCAATCGGAGCTGACGAGAAAAGTGATAAACAGAAATCGTCAGTGTTCATACATGTCGTGGGTAATGAAGCGCTGGAGGTGTATAATAACTTCACATTCGCTGTTGATGGAGACAAAATGAAGCTAGATAAAATAATGGAACAGTTTGAGGCCTACTGCATACCTAAACGTAATGTGACGTTTGAGAGGCATAGATTTTTCACATGTGTACAGAAAATCGAAGAGACTATTGATCAGTATGTGACTGAACTGAGAAACCGAAGCAAATCGTGTGAATTTGGGGGACTGACAGACTCGCTGATAAAAGACAGACTGATGTGTGGTATTCCAGATAATGGTCTAAGGGAAAGACTGCTAAGAGAGCAAGATCTAGACCTGGGAAAAGCCATAGCACTGTGTAGGGCTACAGAGACTGTGAAGTTGCAGGCAAAGGAGCTGTTCAGTGACAGTAGCTGCAACGTGGATGCAGTGAGAAAGAACGGATACAAACCATTTAACAAAGAGAGCGCCAATGTGAAAAAAGAGACGTGGCCAGCAAACAAAAATGAAAGGGACAATCGGAAGTCATGTAGCCGATGCGGTACACAGCATCCACCAAGAAAGTGTCCAGCATATGGTAAAACATGCAATAGATGCAACAAAAACAACCATTATGCCCGTTGCTGTAAGAACCAAGCGCAACAAAGCAAGGTCCATACAGTAGATGAAAGCGAGATAGAGGAATTCAATGTAGATGTTGTGTCTGAAAACAAAAAAGAAGAAAGAGACTGGATGTTGACACTAAAAGTGAATGATATACACATTCCATTTAAATTGGATACTGGAGCACAAGTTAATGTGATATCAGAGACTGATTTTAAGAAAATTAGACCCAGACCAAAGATACATGGAGTAAAAGTGAAAGTGACAGGATACACAGGTACTGATATACCAGTGAAAGGAAGATGCATTGTCAAAGTAACACACAAGGACAGAGAGCACACGCTAGCATTAATCGTGGTGCCAAAGGATGTGCAAGCCATACTAGGTTTAAAAGCCTGTGAGAGACTGAACCTGGTAAAGAGAGTCCTCGCTGTGGAAAGCGAAGGAGAGATAGTCTATGATGAACTGAATGTTGCGAACACACCGGGTAAGCTGATGTATACAGCAGACACGTTGTCCAGAGCTGTTGACCCAGGAGAGCCCGAAAACACAGTGAAAAGACTGATGTACAAGGCAAAAGACAGTGGAACTGACTTCTACCAAAGCATGCTTGTATACCGCACAACGCCGCTCGAGTGTGGTATGTCACCAGCCCAACTCCTTATGGGACATATGCTAAGGTCAAACCTACCCATCCCGGAGAACCTCCTGAAAACAAAAGAGGGGGAGAAAGTGAGGAAGTTCAAAGAACAACAGAAAGAAAAGCAAAAGTACTACTATGACAGAGGAACACAAAACCTACCTGAACTCCACACTGGTGACCAAGTAAGATTGAAAGACAAAACAAACACATGGACTCAGAAGGGAACTGTCCTGAGTGAAGTTCAACCAAGATCATACACCATTCAGACAGATGAGGGTGCTGTTCTGAGAAGAAATCGTAGGGATTTTCTCATGGGACCAGCCACAGCAGGTCAAGAGACTGATACTGTTGAACAACCTGATCACACAGCTGAGAACACATCATCTGAGGCAACAACTCAGATTCAAGGACAATCAATCAGAAAATCCTCAAGACACGTGAAGCCTCCTGAGAGACTCATTGAGCAAATTTAAGGACTATTGTTATAGAAGGAAGTAATGTTATCTTATTCTTTCTTCAAGTTCTAGTATATTGACATATTTCATGTGAACACACAAAGCAAGGTTAAAAAACCTTGATCATGATAATGATAATGTAAGTTCATTAAGTGTTACAGTTAAAATGCAGATTAATACAAAGAAAACATGTTGTTAGTTAAAAGTAAAATACTTTTGTTTTAAGAAAAGGAGATGTAATGATATCAGCAAATAGAGATGGTATTTGCCTGTTCGATTATGATGCCTTAATTGCATGTATTGATTGCTTGTGCCTGACCAGCAGAGGGCATGTGACCGAGAGAAGCAAGGCAGTTAGTTTAGTTTCGGTTTCGTTCTAGACGCATCACTAGCATAATGGTGTCTCCTGAATGAACAAAGCTTTAGATTAAAAGACATTCTCTTTCATAAATGTCTCCTCATTGAACCCACAAAGAAATCAATACATAATCATCATCAACTCTCCTGTTGGTTTAAACCTGATGGTGTAAAGAGTCAGACAGACTGATACGGGAAATTATGATTCCTTGAATCAGGTTTTCCTTGAGAATGCATTTTATTTGCTCATGAAACAATGTCTGACACATTAACACATTCCTTTTACTATATTTTTAAATAGTCAGAATCAAAAACTAGGTTTCTCTATGTTTACAAGAGGTCAATGTGTAAAAGGGATAAAAGCACACCCTTTTGATTAACGGATCTGTATCTTAAGCTTCATTACTGCACCGTGTAGTTTGAAGTGTGCCAAGTATAATTAGTATCTTGCCATTCTATACGTGCATATATTATTTTACATGTTTACTTTTTTATGCTCAAAGTGAGGGATGTTAGTCTGGAGAATAAAACATTTTCCATTTCACTGTCAGCATTGAGTACGCCCAGCTCAGGTACAACATGGGTTGGATGCAGAAGTAAAGCACCTTCTTAAAGAATCCCTTCAAGGAATATCAGGTCAGATACAATACAGATTAGATGGAAGGTAAAGCTCCCTATGCACTTGTTCCATCAAACATTTCCAGGTCAGGTATAGGTGGGTATGATATACCTATCAATTCCTCCAACAAAAGGCGAAGAGTTACGAAGGTGACTAAAGGTTTTTATTGACTAAATAACAGAGCCCACTCTCGTGGGTGATCCGATCCAAGCAGAAGGAATACCAGCCAGTCGCTCACCTTTATACCTGGCCTGGTGGGTGGAGCCATGGCGGAGTCGGCAGTGGTCATCCCAGGTATAGCAGTGTGGCAAGAGGCGACCTCGTACCGTGATACAATAGTGGTCAGTGATACAGTTATAACGAACAGTGGTGAACAGTGCTAACTACTAACAGTGATACGATAGTGAACGTGGTTTACCACATTCACCCCTTGTTTAGAATTAAGTCCGGCGGGGTGAAGTGTACTACCAATTCTGGTAGATCAGTCTGTCCGGAGGCTTCGTAAGCCTCTCCGATCGCCGCAGCGGTGGTGTTGCCTTATCCGGTGCTGGTGCCTTATCCGGTGTTGATGCTGGTATTTGCGTGGTCGGCGAGGGCTCATGGGGTTCCGGCATGCCGTCTACCTGGGCTGGGGTTGGGGGGGGTGGTGGCGGTGTTTCCGGATCGGCTGAGGGTGCGAGGTCTCGTAGGGAGACAGTGTCCTCCCGCCCGTCTGGGTACGCCACGTAGGCGTACTGGGGGTTGGCGTGCAGGAGGTTCACCCTCTCGACCAGGGGGTCCGTTTTATGGGCCCTCACGTGTTTCCGCAGCCAGACCGGCCCCGGGGCGGTCAGCCAGGTTGGTAGAGTGGTTCCCGTAGTCGACTTCCTGGGGAAAACGAACATTCGTTCATGGGGGGTGGTGTTAGTGGCCGTGCAAAGTAATGACTGGATGGAGTGCAGCGCTGTCGGGAGGACTTCTTGCCAGCGGGAGGTTGGGAGGCCCTTAGACTTTAAGGCTAAGAGGACGGCCTTCCATACCGTCGCGTTCTGTCTTTCCACCTGACCGTTACCTCTGGGGTTGTAGCTGGTGGTCCTGCTTGCTGCAATACCTCTCTCTAGGAGGTATTGCCGGAGTTCCTCGCTCATGAAGGAGGAGCCCCGGTCGCTGTGTATATAGTTCGGGAACCCGAACAAGGCGAAGAGGGCATTCAGGCACTTAATGACCGTGCTACTGGTCATGTCGGGGCAGGGGAAGGCAAAGGGGAAACGGGAGTACTCATCAACGATGTTGAGGAAGTACACATTACAGTCAGAGGACGGGAGGGGCCCCTTAAAGTCGATGCTCAGGCGCTCGAAGGGGCGGGTGGCCTTGATCAGGCTTGCTCGGTCCGGCCTATAGAAGTGCGGTTTGCACTCCGCACAGGTCTGGCAGTTCCTGGTCATGGTCCTGACCTCCTCGATGGAGTAGGTCAGGTTGTGGGCCTTAATGAAATGGTAGAGTCTGGTGACTCCGGGGTGGCAGAGCTGGTCGTGGAGGGTCTGAAGCCTATCGATATGCGTGCTGGCGCATGTCATTCGTGAAAGGGCATCAGGGGATTCGTTCAGCTTGCCTGGCCGGTACAAGATCTCATAATCGTAGGTGGAGAGCTCGATTCTCCATCTCAAAATCTTGTCATTCTTGATTTTGCCCTTCAGCTTGTTATTAAACATGAAAGCCACCGAACGCTGGTCGGTGAGGAGGGTAAATCGTTTGCCTGCCAGGTAGTGCCTCCAGCGCCGTACTGCCTCCACGATCGCCTGGGCCTCTTTCTCGACCGACGAATGTCGGATCTCGGGGCCCTGTAGGGTCCTTGAGAAGAAGGCCACTGGCCTCCCCTCCTGGTTTAGGGTGGCGGCTAAGGCGAATTCGGATGCGTCGCTCTCCACCTGGAAGGGGATGGACTCGTCCACTGCGTGCATCGTGGCCTTGGCTATGTCTCCCTTAATGAGGGAGAAGGCCGCGCACGCCTCCTCCGTGAGGGGGAAGGAAGTGGCTTTCAGGAGGGGTCTTGCTTTGTCCGCGTAATTGGGTACCCATTGGGCATAGTAGGCGAAAAGCCCCAGGGTTCTCCTAAGTGCTTTAGGGCAGTGGGGGAGGGGTAGCTCCATGAGGGGGCGCATTCTTTCTGGGTCGGGGCCGATGATTCCGTTCTCCACTACGCAGCCGAGGATGGCAAGGCGCGTGGTGTTAAACACGCATTTCTCCTTATTGTAGGTGAGGTTCAGCCGTTGGGCCGTACGGAGGAATTTCTCCAGATTCGCGTCATGTTCCTGCCGGTCGCGGCCGCAGATAGTGACGTTATCTAGGTAGGGGAATGTAGCCTGCAGTTCGTTCTGGTCAACCATCTGGTCCATCTCCCTTTGGAAGACCGAGACCCCATTAGTGACACCGAAGGGGACCCTAAGGAAGTGGTATAGGCGCCCATTCGCCTCGAAGGCGGTATACTGGCGGTCCTCAGGGTGGATAGGGAGTTGGTGGTAGGCCGACTTCAGGTCGATGGTCGAGAATACTTTATACTGTGCAATCTGATTGACCATGTCAGATATGCGGGGGAGGGGGTATGCGTCCAGCTAGGTATATCTGTTTATGGTCTGGCTGTAGTCGATGACCAGGCGGTTTTTATCGCCGGTCTTTACGACTACGACCTGGGCACGCCAGGGGCTGCTGCTCCCCTCGATAATGCCCTCTTTCAGGAGGCGCCGCACCTCAGCGCAGAGATGGGGGAGGACGAGGAGTTTAAAGTTTTTATACTCCGTGCCCTTAACCGACAGGGTCACGACACAGTAGCCGCTGATGTCCGTGGCGTGGGACCTCGATGCCATCGAGATTCGGCTGCGCGTTGGTAGGACAGAGTGGGAGTAGTGGCTCACCGTGTCTGGGTGGATGAAGCTCTCCGTGCTTCCGCTGTCGAACAGGCAGGTCATGGCGTGGCCGTTCACTTTGATGTCCATCATTGACTTGGACAGATGGTGCGGGCGGGCTTGGTCCAGGGTGACGGAAGCTAGTGTGTAGCTGAGCGAGTCGTTGTCATCTGCGGGTGAGGCGGTCGGGCGTGGTGAGTAAAATGGCGTCTCCCACGAGGTAGGGCAAAATGACGGAGAAGATGGCTGCCCCCGTAGCTCACATGAGGCACTATTGGGGTCGGTTGCCTTAATCAAAGATGGCCGCCCCCATGACTCATGTGTGGGGATGCTGGCCTCAGTTGCCCTAAACAAAGATGGCCGCCCCCATGACTCATGTGTGGGGATGCTGGCCTCAGTTGCCCTAAACGAAGATGGCCGCCCCCATAGTTCGCATGCGGCACTGCTGGCCTCTGAGGATCCGCTCCTGCAGGCCTTGGAGAAGTGGCCTTTCTTCAGGCAGGTTTTGCATATGGAGTTCTTGGCTGGGCAGCGCGACCTCGGGTGCTTCTCCTGGCCACAAAAAAAACAGCCGGCGGCCCGATCGCGGATGCCCGATGTCGGGGCCGGTGCCGGGGGTGGCGGGGCCGGTCGGGTCCGGGACGCCGACGCAGAGGTAGGTCCCGGGGGCGGCGCTGGGAAGGGTGCTGTGGTAGGGGTCGGGCCCGAGTCCCAGGGTCGCGAGCAGTACCTGGTGAATGCTTCCTGATCTTGGTGGGCCACTTCCAGGGAGATAGCGAGGGCTTCAGCTTTTTCCATGCTGAGGTCTTTAGCTTCCAGCAGTCTTTGCCGTGAGTACTCGGACCGTAGGCCTTTCAGGAATGCGTCGCGGATATTATCTTCAGTATTTTCGGCTGCCGACACCGATTTAAAGTCACAGTTCCTGGCGAGTGCATATAGCGCCTGTGAGAATTCGGCTACTGATTCTCCTGGCTGTTGCGGCCGTGATCTTAGGAGGTGCCTAGCGTACATGTAGTTTACCGGGGTCCGGTACTTCTGTTTCAGCAGGTTGATGGCGGTCTCGTAGGTAGTCATGTCCTCGATGAGAGTGTATACTCTCGGGCTCAGTTGTGCCTGCAGGACACTTAGTTTGGATGCCTGAGGGACGCTGGATTCTCTCAGGTATGATTCGAAGCAGACCAGCCAGTGTTTAAAGTCTGCGTCTGAGTTTGCTGCTCGTGGGTTCAGGTCCAGGTACGGCGGTCTGAGGGCTCGCAGCCAAGCTGGCTGGTGTGGCTGTGCTCCTGGGAGCTGCGCTGGTGGCTCCTCCGCCGGTTGTGACTCGTTGTCGGACATCATTAAATTTAGTCAATAAAATTGATATACCTATCAATTCCTCCAATAAAAGGCGAAGAGTTACGAAGGTGACTAAAGGTTTTTATTGACTAAATAACAGAGCCCACTCTCGTGGGTGATCCGATCCAAGCAGGAGGAATACCAGCCAGTCGCTCACCTTTATACCTGGCCTGGTGGGTGGAGCCAAGGCGGAGTCGGCAGTGGTCATCCCAGGTATAGCAGTGTGGCAAGAGGCGACCTCGTACCGTGATACAATAGTGGTCAGTGATACAGTTATAACGAACAGTGGTGAACAGTGCTAACTACTAACAGTGATACGATAGTGAACGTGGTTTACCACAGGTAGATACAGAATAATTCTCCCTATACACAGCCTGAACAAGCACTAACAGGTCATGTACAGCATGGGTTAGATGTTGAGTAAAGTTCCTTCGCTCTGGGGTGTTTGACCTGGCCACAGAAGTAGCATTTCTGGCCTTGGGGCACTGCTGTCTGGCCTTGGGACACTGCTGCGGTAGTTGGGCCGTTGCTGGGATGTGGCTGGGGTGGCACGGCGCTATGAGACGGTCCTACCGTGTCCCAGGCTGTCGTTCCCCACGGCGTCCATGGTGCAGAGGAGTAGGCATCCATGCCCCGGTAGGCTGCGTCCAATGATAGTGCGAGTTCAGAGGCCTTGTTGAGGTCGAGGTCACTCTGCTCCAACAGTCGCTGTCGGGTGTAATTGGACCTGTGGCCCGCTACAAAAGCGTCCCGGATAAGTTCCTCTGTGTACACGGCGGCCTTTACATCCTTACAACCACAGGCCCGGCCAAGCACAGACAGTGCCTGAAGGTATTCCTCGGTCGATTCCCCAGGTTGTTGTTTACGACTCCCCAGAAGGTGCCTGGCGTACACTTCGTTCACTGGGCGCGTGTACTGGTCCTTGAGGAGCTTGATAGCATCCGCGTACGAGGTCACGTCTTGGATGACCGAGTACACTCGGTGGTTCACTTTGGAGGTCAGGACATCCAGTTTGTCCTCGTCCGATTTGACCGTTTCAGCGGAGGCGATCAGGAATTTTTCAAAGCACCTCAGCCAGTGAGTAAACTTGGTGGATGCGTCCGCCTCCCGATGGTCTAAGTCTAGGCATGCTGGTGTGAGGATCTTCTCCATTATAAAATCTTGTTAATAAAATTGATGCGCTATCAATAACTCAAAAGACTGAGATTAAGCGAGTAATTAACAGGCTTTTATTAACAAGAGAATGAAGGTGTGCCTCGAGTGGTCGACCGGTCCAGAATACAAAGGGGCTGTGGAGCAGTCACCTTTATGCCTGGATTCGTGGGAGGAGTCAGCCGAGGCATGTGCAGGCATGTACACATTGGAATACAAACAGTGGTTTACCACAAATACTCCATCAAACATTTCTAGGTCAGGTATGGCATGAATTAGATACAGAGTAAGGTTCCCTCTACACTGCCCCATTAATCACTCACAGCTCAGGTACAGCATGGGTTACTTACAGAGTAAAGCTGTCTCTACACTGTCCCATCAAACACTCCCAGGTCTAGTACAGCACAGGTAAGATACAGAGTTAAGCTCCCTCTACACTGTCCCATCAAACACTACTAAGTACAGCAAGGGTTAGATATAGAATAAAGCTTCCTCTACACTGTCCCGTCAAATACTCCCAGGGTAGGTACCGCACAGGTTAGTTATAGAGTAAAGCTCCCTACTGCCCAAAGAAATAATCCTAGGTCAGGTACAGCAAGAGTTAGATGCTCTGCCTTCACAATGTACATCAGCCCCAACCTTATCAAGTGGCCAACTGCACTAGTGTAGCATTTTTCCATTTTCCAAACCAAGCATCTATTGCATCTGAGTGGGATTACCAATTTAGTACCAATTAGTCCAGAATAAGGGGCAGTTTGTAATGTTGTTCCTCCACTAGGAAGCAAATCACAACTTTACAAGTGCTTAGACTAACTTTCTGTGCATAGGAATGCCATCTGCTCCAAAATGTTAACAGACAGACTTCTAACACCGATGAATATATCTATATTTTGTGCAGAGCATAGCTCCAGGTTTTAACTTTTCTTCTTATTTTTTGCCTTTCTTTTATTGTATTATATTTCCATTCCTTATTCCTATTGTAGGATAATAACATCATGTTTTTGAAGAATCTCACAGAAGCGTTATCTTCAATTATTTTTTTTAATTTTTGTTTACTGGAAATCACAATTCCCAGCTGGAGAGAATGGTAACCACACTTGCAATGGGTCATGCTGGCCAATTTGTGAGTTGATAGTCCAATGTGAAAACTCTAAGCATTTCTGTGGAAGCCTGGCCAAAGATCAGCTGTTTCCCTGACAATCTGAGACCACAAATGAATTTGAAATTGGTGTGTGTCTGTGCATTTCAATAATATTAAGCCAAAAATGGTTTGCTTTCATTGTTTTTTGGAGGTGAGAGGATGGTCAGGCTGTTGGACCAGGAAATGGACGGACTGAGTGATTTTTTTTTGAGATGCATAAAAAAGGCATTTGAAGTGTTTTGCCTGGAATTTCCACAGGTGTTCTCCGACAGGAGATTGGAAGAAGCCCTGGAGAAATGGCATAAATGGCTAGTATGTTTGATACACTTTAACCAGACACCTGATCAACATAGTACACCTCCAGTAGTATGACTGAAATGCTTTATCAACAGTCTTCAATATCAAAGCCCAATGAATAGCCAATCAATCATGTACTACTTGCGTGCAGTCATCCTACCCATGGTTATCTGACTCCCTCTGTTTTCCTACTTGGCTGCTCAATCCTACTAGCTGCCAGCTCGCCATTCCCACTGACTCCTGGCTCTGTGCTATTTCAAGCAGTCAAATCCAGCTGCTTGCCTTTCTCAAGGCCGAGCCGCATGCTCTTAAAGTTTTGATGGTGTGTGCTGATTTGGAAGAACACACAGCAGTAGAGTGTCACACCTGACTGATTAGCTGTTCAGTCAGTCATGATATTGCAAACTGCTGCACTAGTTGGAGACAGCTAGGACAGAAGAAGCAATGGGCAAATCATGGTTGACTGATGTGTGAATCCATTCTTCCAGGTAGGCTCAGCTCCGGTACAGATGGTAATTTCTTTTGGGCAATCAAACACCATTTTCCATTTCTCCAATGGCTCAGTTGATAGTGCCAGTGTGTAGCTGAGTCATACAGGCGAGCGAGATCCTACATTTGATTCTTGATCTGTGCTGAGTTAGCTGGTAACAGCTGGGGTGATGGTAGGAGTGTCACAATAGCCCTCATTGCCTATGTACTAGGGAATTAAAAATAAGTCAGGGTTCCCACACTTGGGCCGGAATTTTTACCTGTGAGGCAAGTCGGGTTAGGGTTAGGGGGCCACGCAGCTGGTCAGCCTCACAAACGTCTCGGCAGCTCGCTGTCCACTTTGTCTTTAACTGAATTAGATCAATTGACTTAGACCTGCGGGCTCCCCGGCCAATTACATGGAGTGGGTCTGATGATGTCATCGATGACTCGCCCTGAGTTCAGATATTTAAAGGGGCCTTCCACGCAGCACACATGAAGGTTGTTGGAGGAGCATCACAGGTCTTTGGGAGAGGTGCAGTTGGTGAGACATTAAAGATTTTCGCTCTGAGGCTTGAGGGAAGCATGGAATCCCAATGGCAGAAGGCAGCACCCAGATTCTCTGACTCCTCCCTGGAAGTCCTGCTCCAGGGAGTTCGAACACGCAGGGACATCCTGTTCCCTGGTAAGGGGCGCGAGAGACCATCCATTGAGACCAAGAGAGCATGGTTGGAGATCGCGCAGGAAGTCAGCAGCAGGGGTCAGCCGCTCCTGGATTCAGTGCAGCAAAAGATCTCATGAGGTCAGGAAAAGTGAGTATAATGTCACATTCAACTACATCCTGATGTGCGTTACCCCAACCCCATCATTCTGTCTTCCCAAGCCTACTCCTGCATGTCAATCCTCACACCAACCTACTTTGCAAGGTGCACCCATCCCTCACTCTCTATGACATCCCCATCTGACTGACCACCCCTGACACTCACCCTCATCTTAATTTAATCATAGGAAGTAACGCCACAGAAGGAGGTCATTTGGCAATGTCACGCCACTCCCTCATAGTCACCCTCTACAGGTGTAGCCCATTCATTCCATCACTCTCACTGAAAGTTCTCTGCTTTCCCTCCTTGCAGGAGAAGAGAACACAGAACATCTGGGAGAGGCAAAGAACCGGAGATGGCCCTCCAATTTACAGCACAGAGGAGGAGGTACTACAAATAAGTCGAGTTGTAGAACTGCTGGCGGTGAGAGATGGAGAGAGGGGGACCTTCCAGGAACCTGGTGACAGAATTAAATATACAGCCACATGGCATACAACAATCACTCATGGTGACTTGATGTCAGCAGCCAGTGAAATGTCATCATGAACATAATGGCAACGCTACACATTCTTATCATAAGACTTCTAATTCATCTCTTTGCTCTCCCACAGGTCCATAAAGTGCCCCCCCATCCCGACTGTCCAGCCAGAGGAGGAAGACAACTCCTCAGAGGAAGTTCCACTTTCTGAGGGTGCACCGTCACCAGACCCATGCGCACCAAGCACCAGCACAGATACGCGCACCTCGGTGGATCCAGCGAGACATAGAGTAGTGTTGTCACCTGGTGTCTCACACATTACAAGTGAGCAAGAGCAGATGGTGGAGACAGGGACAGCAATGGAGAGACCTCAACGGAGAGCGCAGGATGCTCCAAGCTCTGCTCAGCTGGATGCAGAAGCTGAACCTCGGGGGCTGTCGAGAAAGAGGGTGATCTTGGAGGAGCAGCAACAAATGCGCGAGGCTCTGACAGCTTTTCCAGCAGCGATGTGCGCGATTAAACAGAGAATGGAGGAGTCCATCTCCAACATGAACAGCATCATCTCGCAGGCAATGGTGACAATGTGCTGTTCCATGGAAAGGATGGCCACATGCATGGAGCCGCTATTGCGCCAGTCGAACGAGAACATGCTTGCTGTGAAGAACGGATTGCAGACTCTCATTGACCTCATCTCTAGGAGGGATAGCAACATACACTTGGGCCTTCATCGCCCCACTGATGTGCAGCAAGGTGCTCTCCACCTCCTTGCAGGAACTTCGGGTGGCCCATGAGAGTGATAATGGTGAGAGGGGACATGGAAGGGGGGCTCTTCTCAAAGCACTCCTACTTCTCCCCCATTGCCTGCCCCTTAGTCAGAGCCCCGCATGCTGCCTCGGGTCCCGATGGCCAAGTCTGACCCTGCACAGTTGCAGGAGGAGCAGTTTTTGGCGGGGCCGTCACAGGCCCTAAAACCCAGAGGACATCCGCCAAAAGTGTCAAAGCAGACACAGCAGGGAAGTGAGCAACCTGCCTCTACCTCTGCTGAAGCCTCGTAGAAGCACTCAGAAAAGAAAAATGACACAATTGTAGATGCACAAGGGTATGCACATGGGTGTTTGCCAAAATGTTAATGTTAAGTTTCAGTTCTCTTTATGATGCACATAAATTTATTTCTTTGCACTACTTTCTCATCTTGTCCATTTTTACTTGCTACCTAAGAAGTGGCTTTGTCACTTGGAGTGAATGGTGAGACATTACTTAACCTTGAGCAATGGGGGTTTGATTGACAGGAATGGTTTGGTTATTTTAGGACTGCTTTCTGGTATTGGTGGGGGGGCGGTGGGGGGTGGAAGTTGGCACAGCATCTGGGTGGACTGGTGCAATGTAAGCAAATCGGGCCATTATGAGGCCATCCCAGGCCTCCCGGGCAGCAATATGCACTGCTGCTGGTGTCATCTCCACCTCAGGTTCCTCCTCCAAAGAGGCTGTGTGCTCTGCACCTTGCTCCTCCTGCAGTTCCAATCCTCGCTGCTGCGCTATGTTGTGCAGCACGCAGCATACGACGATGATTCTGGAGACCCTGGCCTGTGCATACTGAAGGGCTCTTCCAGATCTGTCAAGGCATCTGAAGCTCATTTTCAGCATGCCGATTGCTTGTTCTATGACACATCTGGTGGACATGTGGCTTTCATTATATCACTCCTCGGTCTCATAATTTGGCCTCCTCTAGGGTGTCATGAGCCATGTCTTCAGTGGATAGCCCTTGTCTCTAAGCAGCCAGCTGGTAAGTTTGTTTGGAGGTGCGAAGAGCTGAGAGAGGGTGGACTGGCACAGGATGAAAGAGTCATGAAAGCTCCCAGGGAATCTGGCGCACACATGCATGATGATATTTTTATGGTTGCAGACAAGCTGCACATTGAGGGAATGGAAGCCCTTCCGGTTCACAAACACTCCTGGGTGACCTAGGGGTGCACTGATGGCCCCATGTGTGCAGTTGATGATGACCTGCGCCTGTGGGAATCCGCCAAGAGCCGCAAAACCGAGCGACCGCTCAGTAACACTGGCTTCATCAGTGGCAAAATGTACATAAGTGGCTGACTTGTGAAACATGGCCGACTGCGAGATCCTGCAGGTCCCTGGAAGGAGCCTGAGGCAAAGAAGTTGAGGGCGATGGTGACTTTGACATCTACTGGTAAGGCGTGTCCAGCAAGTCCTATGGGCAGCAGGTCTTCTTCCAGCAAGCTACAAACATCTGTGATGCCCTGGTGTGATAGCCTGAGCCTCCTGAAGCACTCCTGCTCAGTCATGTCCAGGAAGCTCATCCTCTGCCTAAATACCCTGTGCTGGGGGTATCGCCTCCGGCGCAGTGCACCTCTGCGCTGATCCCCTCTCTCCTGTGGAGCATCAGGTTGGTGAGGAGAAGGCTGCTGGTGTTGTTGCTGCTGCTGGTGTTATTGCTGCTGCTGCTGCTGGTGTCGTTGGTGCTGGGGTCCTCTTGGTCCGATTCTGAGGTCCAAGGTGCGACAGCACAAGCGGCATGCTGAACTGATAGATGGCAGGTAAAGTGGAGATCAGAGGCACAATCCTCCAATGTAGTGAGAGTGACTTGAAATGTGGTGAGAGTGGCTTGCGAGTTTGCAGAAATCACCTGCAAACTCCTGAAAGCAAAATCTCTGCACAAAATGGTGTCAGCAAGAGCCTTTCCCTTAGGCAAGGAAGCAGATGCAAGGTGTCTGTATTTATGTGCATTTTACAGAGGAGTATCCCTGCTATCTGCCACAGGGAAAGTAATTGCAAGAATCCTCCTCAATCGCCTTCTCCCAGTGGCCGAAGAGCTCCTCCCAGAGTCACAATGCGGATTCCACCCACTAAGGGGCACAATGGACATGATCTTCACTGCACGTCAATTACAAGAGAAATGCAGGGAACAGCACCAACCACTGTACATGGCCTTCTTTGATCTCACAAAGGCCTTCGACACTGTCAACCGTGAGGGATTATGGAGTGTCCTCCTCAAATTCGGAGCCCTCAAAAGTTTGTCACTATCCTCCACCTGCTTCAGGATGACATGCAAGCCGTGGTCCTGACCAACGGCTCCACCACAGACCCAATTCACATACGAACCGGGGTCAAGCAAGGCTGTGTCATCGCACCAACGCTCTTCTCAATCTTCCTTGCTGCAATGCTCCATCTCACCCTCAGTAAGCTCCCCACTGGAGTGGAGCTAATTTACAGAACAAACGGGAAACTGTTCAACCTCCATCGCCTCCAGTCCAGATCCAAGGTCGTCCCATCCTCTGTCGTCGAATTACAGTATGCAGACGATGCTTGCGTCTGCGCTCACTCAGAGGTTGAACTCCAAACCATCGTAAACACCTTCACCGAAGCATACGAGAGTATGGGCCTTACACTAAACATCTGTAAGACAAAGGTCCTCTACCAACCTGCCCCCGCCACACAGTGCTGCCCCCCGATTATCAAAATCCACGACAAGGCCTTGGATAACGTGGACCACTTTCCATACCTCAGGAGCCTACTATCAACAAGGGCAGACGTCGACGACGAAGTCCAACACCGCCTTCAGTGTGCCAGTGCAGCCTTCAGTCGCCTGAGGAAGAGAGTGTTTGAAGACAAGGACCTCAAACCCAGCACTAAGCTCATGGTCTATAGGGCAGCAGTGATACCTGCCCTGCTGTATGCCTCAGAGACATGGACCATGTACAACAGGCACCTCAAAGCACTGGAGAGGTACCACCAACGCTGCCTCCGCAAGATCCTGCAAATCCATTGGCAGGATAGGCGTACCAATGTCAGTGTTCTTGCTCAGGCCAACATCCCCAGCATCGAAGCTCTGACCACGCTCAATCAGCTCCGATGGACGGGTCACATTGTCCGCATGCCCGATACGAGACTCCCAAAACAAGCGCTCTACTCGGAGCTCCGGCACGGCAAGAGAGCCCTAGGTGGGCAGAGGAAATGCTTCAAGGACACCCTCAAAGCCTCCTTGAAAAAGTGTAACATCCCCACCGACACCTGGGAATCCCTGGCCCAAGACCGCACAAAGTGGAGGAGAAGCATCCGGGAAGGCGCCAAACACCTGGAGTCTCTTCGCCGGGAGCAAGCGGAAGCCAAGCGCAGGCAGCGCAAGGGGCACACGTCAACACAAGCACCCCACCCACCTGCCCCTTCAACCACCGTCTGCCCCACCTGTGACAGAGACTGTAGGTCCCGCATTGGACTAATCAGTCACATGCGAGCTCATTTTTAATGTGGAAGCAAGTCATCCTCGGTTCCGAGGGACTGCCTAAGAAGAAGGAGGTGTTTTCCAGCTGTCACTTAATGAAGTAGCACAATGGCCACTGAGCTCCGGCCTTCCCTTCACAGGTGAACTTCCCGAGGTCCACGAACCCTGTGCGCAACCAGTTAAAGTTGAAATCGCACATTAAAGAGGTTGTTAAGGGTCTCTAAATGAGCAATTAACTACCTCAATGAGGTCACCTGCCTCTTCCTAGTGAGTCCGTGGTGCACTTCTAAACGCGCCCGAGTTAAAGGCAGAAGTCGGTGGGTTCCCGACGCGCTGTCAATTTCAGCGCTTTTAACTGCAGACTCGCTCCCAAACCCGCACACTCTGCAATGTAAAAATTCCGGCCTAGATCACTATCCAGTGCTGTAAAGAGTGCATGTATGGACAGGATCAGTCTCGCCTGTGATATTCCCCCTTCCACTCATCCCGTGAGAGATTAGCCTGTCAACACTAGGGGCTCGATTTTCAATGGTCCGTGGAGGCGGGATTTGGAGGCGGGTGGGGGGTTAAAATTGCAAAAACTGGCGTGCGGGAACCCCCCCCTGCCCCGCCTGGTTCCCGATTCCAAGCAATTTTAACTCAGTCGTGTCTGATGGTCCCGACTCTGTCCCGCATCCAACAGACGGGACTTGTCGTCAAGGCCCTTAACAACCACTAAATGGCCTCTATAATCCTATTTTGAAAGGCCCTTGCAAATTTAACCCTTTTCCCACGTGAAACACACCTGGTGGGAAACGCGATGGTGAAACCTGGCGGGAGCACTATTGGATTGCTGACTATCAACTGCAGGTCAACCATTAAAGCGATTTGATCAACCATCATTTGCAGGTGGCAGGACTTTGTAGTCTCAGGTCTGGGGGAACTTTTAGAAGGCATAACCACAGCTGTGGAAGTTTGGAGCCTGACACCCATCTCCAGTGTGACCTCCTGGGAAACCCCTCTCGCCACCTTCACTGAGCGCTTCCTCAACTGGGGCATATACCAGAAGCATGGGAGCCATTTATTTCCTTCCCATCTGGGCACTGGAGGAGCTCAAGCACCAGCCGCGGCACCAGCAGAATCAGGAACAACAGCAGCACCAACAACAGCAGCCGCAGCAGGAGCGCCAGGCTGCTGCTCACCCACCTGAAGCTGCACAGGCCAGAAGGGGCCAGCGCCAGGAAGCCCGTCGGCGCAGGAGATACCCCCCAAACAGGGTCTACAGACACAGGGTCAGCTACCTCAACATGTCTGAGCAGCAGTGCCAAAGGCGGCTCCGACTTTCGCGAGAGCTAGTGACTGACAGCTGCGCAATGCTACAGCAAGACCTGCAGCCCAGAGGACCAGGTGGACAAGCATTACCAGTGGCCGTCAAAGTCACCACCGCACTCAACTTGTTTGCCTCAGGCTCATTACAGGGATCAGCAGCAGACATCAGCAGCATCTCCCAGGTGGCTGCACACACTTGCATAACGCAGATAACCGATGCTCTCTTTGCCCTCGCGCACAATCACATCCATTTCACCAAGGATCGAGCAAGTGTCACGGTGCGAGCGGTTGGATTAGCTAATCTGGCAGGCTTTCTGATGTGCCTCAATAATTCCGAGACTCGAAGGTAGCAGAACAAAACAAGGCTTTTATTAACTTAGAACGAAACACGTAAGCGAGAGAGATGTCGTCCTTCTGGAGACTGGGGCTAGACTGAAAGCTAGCTTACAAATGGGGCCAGGTATGGGCGGAGCCCTACACACAGCACATTCCAGTATACAATACAGCACATTCCAGTACACAATACAATGAGGTCTGGGGGAAGGGAAATGACACTGAAACCGATCTCAGTCACAGGCAGTGATGAATCATTACAGGGATCAGCAGCAGACATCAGCAGCATCTCCCAGGTGGCTGCACACACTTGCATAACGCAGGTAACCGATGCTCTCTTTGCCCTCGCGCACAATCACATCCATTTCACCAAGGATCGAGCAAGTGTCACGGTGCGAGCGGTTGGATTAGCTAATCTGGCAGGCTTTCCAAGGGTGCAGGGCGTCGTTGACTGCACACATGTGGCCCTTAAGGCACCCCATCACAATCCAGGTATTTTTGTCAACCGCAAGGGCTTCCACTCCCTTAACGTTCAGCTGGTGTGTGACCACAAGAAGGAAATTTTGCATGTTTGTGCCAATACCCTGGCAGTTGCCATGACTCCTTCATACTGCGCCAGTCTAGCGTGCCTCCACTATTCAATCCACCAAAACAACTTAACGGATGGCTACTTGGAGACAAGGGCAATCGCCTGAAGACGTGGCTAATGACGCCGTTGAGGAGCCCATCAAATGAAGCTGAGGAGAGCTACAACTCCAGCCACATGTCCACCAGAGCCATAATCGAGCAAACCATCGGTTTGCTGAAAATGCGCTTCAGATGCCTGGATAGATCAGGTGGAGCCCTGCAGCAGCCAGGGTCTCCAGAATCGTCGTGGTTTGCTGTGCACTTCACAACATGGCACAGCGTTGTGGCTTGCAGATTCCTGAGGACCAAGTGGCTCCTCACATATCCTCCTCAGATGAGGAGGAGGAGGAGTGCGAAAGCAAACATCCTGCAGAGGCCCATCAACCAGCGGCAGCATTACGCGAGAACATTGCTGCCCGGGATGCAAGGAACGCACTCATCCTGGCCAGATTTGCTTAGCCTAGTCAATCAAACACTTTTGCCTCGCAGCTTCTTACCAGAGCATTGACAATGGCCAAGAACCAGAGGATTCCTAGCACTCTGACAACGATACTGACAGTTGCAAGTATTCCTAAGGCCTCAATGTGGAAGTCCCAATAGCGAAATGACAGACGCCACAAATGCAACATTTGCCATCAGAATTTTTATGTACAATTACGACGTGATGGTATTTTTACAGTAAACACAAAATTGCACCCAAGTGACTACCCTTGTGGCTATTTGTGCAGAATTTTCCTCTTACGCGTGCTCCTACGTGGTCCCTCCCCTATGGCTTCATCAGATGTGGAGGCCCCTTGCTCACTTTCCTGCTGCTCCTGTCTCGACACCTTTGGCAGGCGTCCTCTGGGGTTGCGAGCCTGTGAGGGCTCGTCAACAGTCTGCTGCTCCTGCGGCTGTGCAGGGGTTGAGACGCCTATCTCAGTTGGGTGTGGACTCTGGTGGGGCTCTGTCCGAGGGCTCTGCAGTGGCATGGAAGTGTGAGCGCTTGGAGAGGAGCCCCCACTTTCTTGAGGTCTGCCACCAACCTCCCTCTCATGGGTCAGGTCCCCCTCAGCGCCTGCAAGTGGCTGGAGAGCACCTTACTGCACATCAGGGGGGCCATGGGGACCCGTATCTGCAATGGCAGTCCTACTCAGAAGGACTTCCATGAAGGTCTGGTTTCTCTATTCAATAGATGCTCATCGCTCCTCAAGAGATGTCATTCTATTCTGAACAATGACCATGTTTTCCATACCCTGGCGACTAAGCTCCTCCATGGCCGTAGCCATCCTCTCCTCTACCATAGCCATCCTCTCCTCTACGGTAGCCAGCCTTACCATGGAGGTAGCCATCCTTTCCACGGAGGTAGCCATCCTTTCTGTGGTGATGTGTTCATGCGCCAATGACTCCACAAAGGCTCTGGTCATGTTCGCTATGGATTCCTCCATTCGCTCCACACTCGCAGCGACCCTCGAGACAAAACCTGCCAGAGACTCCTGCATCTGTGCCTGGAGTGCCATCACCGCTGATACTGTGGATGGACCCAGAGGCAGAGGGTCGACATGCAGCTGAGCCGAACTGGCAGAGTTCTGCGCCCCCCCGACTAGGACTCTCCACTGCTGTCCCTGTCTCCACAATCTGCTGATGCTCACTTGTGAGCTGTGATACACCAGGTGGCAACACTACTTTACGTCCTGAAGGTCCCAACGAGGTGTGAGTGTCTGCGCTGATGTTGGGTGGGCAAAATTCTGGTGACGCTGCGCCCTCAGAGGTTGCAGCTTCCTCTGAGGAGTCTGGCTGCTCAGCCTCTTCTTCTTGGCTAGGAGGGATGGATGCTTGTGATGGGGGTAAAGGGAAGAGTCAGAGATGTGATGCCAAGGCTACATGCACATTGCTTTTTGCAGATGCTCATAAGTCCATCTGTTAGAGCTTCACAATCATTATCAGCGACTCATGCAATGCCAAAGAGAGAGATGGGAAGCTTTTCTGTCACCAGCTTGCTGTGTTGCACCCTTCTGTCTGTCCCCCACTTGCACATCCTCCTCGCTTCCCACTATTTCTAGTACCACCTCCTCCCAGGGGGTCAGGTGGGCTATTGAGGCTGTCCCTCCTACTGTCCTCGCTCGCTCTCTTTTGTTGTGAGCTCTCTTTTCCTGCAATGAGGGAGACAAGTGTAGGTTGAGTGAGAATGAAGGAGTGAGTGTAGAGATTGCATAGCATAGATACTTAGAAAGAGACAAAGATGGAGTGAGGTTGCAAGACCAAGGGCCCTCCCTGTATGTTGTCAGTTGTGTTCAAAGCATCAAAGTGATAAAGTGTGTGAGGGCTGCATGGTCGAGTAGTTATGTGAATGTGACCATAGAGAGTAAGGGAATGGGTAAGGGTGCATGGATGTCAGTGTCAAGTGGGATGTGGAGGAAGAGATTGCTAAAGCTGAGTGCTGGTGAGGAAAGGCAATGGGGATCAGATTGAGGGTGATGGGAAATTCATACTCACTTTTCCAGTGCGCTGAAAGTCATGAAATCTTTTCTGGCACTGAATTGACGTTCTTCCTGTGACCCTCAAGGAGTTGACCTCCTCAGCCACCTGCAACCACACTGCCTTAGTCTGCTTGGGAGGCCTCTTCCTCCCTGAGGAAGGGAAAAGCACCTCCTCGTTGGCCCTAGCCCCATCCACCAATGCCTGTAGGGCCACCTCGTCGAAGCCTCCCGCTTGTCATCCTTGTTGAAGGTCCCTCTCACACCAAACGGAGAAAGCTTGGCAGCCTGCAGAAGAAGCAAGGCTTGCTGTAGACCTTAAATGCAGCAGCAATGATGACGTCATCGGAGGTGACTTTCAGTCATGAAAAACCCATTTGCCAAGGGTTCCCACACGTTGGAAATCAATTGGACAATTAAGTTAAAATTGCATCAATCTCTCACATCCATTGAGATTCGGGTGAATAACACGAAATGTGGATAACATGACACCATCCCGCACCTGAGTTAAAATCCTGCCCTTGCTGTCTAGATGTGCAAATGAAGAATAACCAGTTGGACAAGGTGATGGAAGTCAACTTGCGCCTGTGCAATTGTACTCCAACAGGGTCATTTATGTAGGGGGTTTCTCTTGCTTGCTCTGGTCTCCTGCCAGGCTTCTTGCAATAATTACCCGTGAGTGGTTCGACCCACTCGCCCCTACGGTCCTAGACCTTGGACTTAGGTGCAGGGAGCTGTAGTGCAGAAAAACTCAAATAGACCAGGTCGAATAGCACGAAATGGATGCCTTTATTGAACAGTTTGCAGCATTATAAAATACATGTCATATGCACAGATTAAAGCAACTACAAGCATGCACACATCTATAAACTTAACTCTATAGAAATGGGGAACACACGGCACATCGTAAAAGGGGTAACACATTACAATTACCCTTAAACCCCTCCCCTAACCCTAACTAAGTTTCGATTTGAGGGACTCGGGATCATGCTCACCACTTTAAGAATTGCGAAAAAGGCTTTGCAGCCTTTCGATACAGCTTTCCGTCGTCACGTGGGTTTGGAAGCTTCTGGCGCAGCTTGTTTTCCTCTTGATTCTCCTGCGATGAGCGCTCGCCGATGTGATGTTGAAGAACTGAAGTACCGGGCCCTGAGTGTCTTCTTCTCCGGCCTGGGTCGTCGATGATCTCCCGATGGTCTTCCCCGGGGCGGGACGCTGGTTCCGAAATGACTCTTTATACAGTCAGAATTGTCCTTCTGATGTCTCCAACGGTGGAGCAGAACTGGAGTACCTGGGCCCTGAGTGTCTTCTTCTCCGGCCTGGGTCATCGATGATCTCCCAACAAAAGTACCCGGGCCTCCCTTGTCGTCTTCCCGTCGTGGCCAGGCCTTGCCTGGCCGAACACCGAACACGTTCCGAACCGAAATTGTTCCGAAGGTCCGAACCGAAGTGCTCCTGATGGACCTTTTCAATCCACAGTTATACCTTTTTGGAACATTCTTATCTCCCGCCAAATCATAGTCCTGTCTTTGTAATAATTGTGGCGGGCAGAACTCTCTGCAGGGGTGTTTTGTCTTCATAACGGGAGCCGGTGATAGCTGAACTGGCCTTCCTGGGCCGATAATGTCTTTGCTTTGTTATCGTAACTCGGTTTGTATATTGATCGGTCTGGAGATTGCCCTGGGTGGCTGTTAAACGGCTTCTCTTTGTACAGTGTAATGGGTTTAAGCGTTCGTTCAATTGTCCGCCCATTTCTTGATGGGTCTCATCCTGCCACCCAAATCTGTCCTGTACTTATAATCTAATCAATATGTATGCTCAGTTCCATGAGTTTCGGCTTCCCGAAACTGGTTTTCGCGGGCTTTTAATGTCCTCAATCCACAAGCCTGTCTGGCTTGCAGTAACAGAAATTCAAATGGTCCCAGAAGCTGGTCACGAGGTCTGGCGGCCATTTTGTGTGCCCTTTTATCAAAGGTTTCTTTGTATAAGTTTCTTTTGGTCAATAAAGCTGTTTTATTAACCCTATTTTCCTGCGTGATTAATTAATGAAAATTTCGCGAATCTTACATTTAGGAGATGTGTAGGGAAGAAAGGGAGATACAAAATGGTATAAATGACAAATGGTACAAATGACAAACATTCACTACAAGCCCACTGACTCCCACGGCTTCCTGGACTACAATTCCTCCCACCCCGCCTCCTGTAAGGACTCTATTCCATTCTCCGAGTTTCTCCGTCTCCGCCGCATCTGCTCCGATGATGCCACCTTCCACACCAGTGCTTCCGACATGTCTTCCTTTTTCCTGAACCGAGGATTCCCCTCTACCATGGTTGTAACATAGAGATAGGAACAGGAGTAGGCCATTCGGCCCTTCGAGCTTGCTCCGCCATTCAATGAGATCATGGCTGATCCTCGTCTGAGATCATAGCTGATCTTACCAGTTCAGTACCCCGTCCCCGCCTTTTCTCCGTAACCCTTAATCCCCTTAGCCTTCAGAAATATATCCAATTCTCTCTTGAAAATATTTATTGAATTAGCCTTCACAGCCCTCTGTGGCAGGGAATTCCACAGGCTCACCACTCTTTGAGTGAAGAAATTCTTCCTCATCTCTGTTTTAAATGATTTGCCCGCTATTTTTAGACTGTGGCCCCTGGTTCTGTGCTCCCTGGCCATTGGAAACATTCTCTCTGAATTCAGCCTGTCCAGGCCTGCCATAATTTTATATGTTTCGATGAGATCCCCTCTCAATCTTCTAAACTCCAGTGAGTACAAGCCCAAACTATTTAATCTCTCTTCGTAGGTCATTCCCGCCATTCCAGGTATCAGCCTGGTGAATCGCCGTTGCACTCTTTCCATGGCAAGAACATCCTTCCGCAGATGGGGCGACCAAAACTGTACACAATACTCCAGATGCGGTCTCACCAGCACCTTGTACAGCTGTAGTAAGGTATCCCTATTCCTATACTCGAACCCCCTTGATATGAAGGCCAACATACCATTTGCCTTCTTAATCGCCTGTTGCACCTGCATGCTCTCCTTCAGTGACTGGTGCACAAGAACACCCAGGTCCCTCTGCACTTCCCCATCTCCCAATCTATTGCCATTTAGATAATAATCTACCCTCCTGTTTTTACCCCCAAAGTGGATAACCTCGCATTTATCCACATTATAGTGCATCTGCCACGTATCCGCCCATTCCCCCAACCTGTCCAAATCGCACTGTAGCCTCCTGACATCCTCATCAGAGCCCACCCCTCCTCCTAGTTTAGTGTCGTCAGCGAATTTGGAAATATTGCATCCAATTCCCTGATCCAGATCATTTATATATATTGTGAACAGCTGGGGTCCCAGGACAGATCCTTGCGGCACCCCGCTGGTCACTGCCTGCCACTCCGAAAACGAGCCGTTTATTCCAACTCTCTGTTTTCTATCCGCCAGCCAGTTCTCTATCCACGTTAATACTTTGCCCCCAATCCCATGAGCCTTAATTTTGCATGACAATCTTTTGTGTGGAACCTTATCGAAGGCTTTCTGGAAGTCAAGGTACACCACATCCACTGGCTCTCCCCCATCTATTTTACCAGTTACTTCCTCAAAAAATTCCAGCAGATTAGTCAAACACGATTTACCCTTTGTAAATCCATGTTGACTCTGTCCGATCCTTTCCCCATTTGTCAAGTGCTCCGCTATTTTATCCTTAATAATGGACTCTAGCATTTTGCCCACAACCGATGTAAGGCTTACTGGTCTATAATTCCCTGCTTTCTCTCTACCCCCCTTTTTAAATATTGGGGTAACATTAGCTACCCTCCAATCCACGGGTACTGTTCCCGAGTCAATGGAGTTCCGGAAGATGATCCTTAGAGCATCTGCTATCTCCAGGGCCACCTCCTTAAGTACCCTAGGATGTAGTTTATCAGGCCCCGGGGATTTGTCGGCCTTCAGTCCCCTCAACTTACCCAACACCATATCCCTAGAGATACTAATTTCTGTCAGCTCCTCCCTCTCATTAGTCCCTATGTTTGCCGATATTCCTGGGAGGTTATTTGTGTCCTCCTTTGTGAATACAGAACCAAAGTATGAGTTTAATTGGTCTGCCATTTCCTTATTCTCCATTATATATTCTCCCGAATCGGACTGCAGGGGACCGACTTGGGATTTTACCAGTCTTTTCCTCCTGATATACCGATAAAAGCTTTTGCAGTCTGTCTTTATTTTTGCTGCAAGTTTACTTTCGTATTCTATTTTCCCCTTCCTGATTAATCCCTTTGTCCTCTTCTGCTGTATCCTGTACTGCCCCCAATCTTCCGGTCTGGTGCTTTTTTTTGCCAGTTGACACGGCCCTCAACCATGTCCGTTCTATCTCCCGCACTTCTGCCCTCACCCCTGCCCTTCCCTCCCGAAACCACGATGGGGTTCCCCTTGTCCTCACCTTTCACCCCACCAGCCTCCACATTCAACGGATCATCCTCTGCCATTTCTGCCACCTCCAGCGTGATCCCACCACCAAATGCATCTTCCCCTCACCTCCCCTTTCAGCATTCCGTAGGGACCGCTCCCTCCACGACACCCTAGTCCACTCCTCTATCACTCCCAGCACCCCTTCCCCTTCACCCGGCACCTTCCCGTGCAAGCGCAGGAGATGCAACACATGCCCTCATGCCCTTATACCTCCTCCCTTCCCACTGTCCAGGGCCTCAAACACCCCTTCCAGGTGAAACAGCGATTTACTTGCACTTCCTGCAGTTTAGTATACTGTATTCGCTGCTCACGATGTGGTCTACTCTACATTGGGGAGACCAAACGCAGATTGGGTGACTGCTTTGCGGAACAGCTCCGTTCAGTCCGTAAGGGGGACCCCGAGCTCCCGGTGGCCTGTCACTTTAATTCACCGCTCCACTCCCACTCAGACCTCACTGTCCTCGGCCTCTTGCATTGTTCCACGGAAGCTCAGCGTAAGCTCGAGGAACAGCACCTCATCTTTCGATTAGGCACTCTACAACCCTCTGGACTCAACACAGAGTTCAACAATTTCAGATCATAACCTCGGCCCCTATCATATATATATATATTTTTTTTATTTTTTTACCCACCCACACTTTTGTTTGGCCTTTTTTCTTCCCTCCCACATGGCAGCTGTCCTTCATTCTGCCAGCGCAATTCACACTTCATCCAGAGCCACCCTTTGTTTCATAACCTGTCCCATTACCACCTCCTCTTGCCTTGAATATCTCTTAATGTCTCTCAATCTCTCCTACTTTCTGTTGTGTCCATCAGTAATAAGACACAAGACTGCAGGAGAACGGTACAACAGGTGTTTACTCAACGTGGCTCACTCTGGAACTGAACTGTACAGATTACTACTCAGTGCTATATACAAGTGTGGTCACTGCCGGTACTGCAGTATACAGGAGCTGTAAAAAGTAGTTCCCCCCTTAAAGGTATATACATTCTATATATACATTACAATTCCTCCCCTTTTAGATTAACAGTACCATAACACTCATTTAACAATTAAATATCAAACTAATTACAATTAACACTTTTAACATACAACGTTATCTGAAAATAGTCCATTTATATATTCAGTCCTTGGGGAGGCTTCCTGATCCTTTCTGGATAACACCTTTCCCGAGTGTCTCGCTCTTGGTGCGGAGGTGATTCTGGCACCCTGTCGTCGGTTGGGTCATCAGCTTCCGATGCTACTGTTTCTGAGGTAGATGCGACCTGTACGTCGGGTTCCTCACCAGGTACGTATGGGTGAGACATGGGGTAGACTTGTTCCTGTGACTCTAGGATCTGGTCAGCATGGCGTCTCACGATGTTCTCCTCAACGTCCACTGTGTACATTAGTGGGCCCTGCCGTGTGCATATCGTTCCTGGCTGCCATTTTTCTGTTTGGTAGTCGCAGGCCAAGACTGGTTGCCCTACATTGAAGCTCCTTGTTGGCTTCTCATGGATGTGCTGGAATTGCTTACTCTCAACATCTCTTCGTACGTTTGGTCTGAGCAAATCCAGGCAAGATCTTTGATATGCCATCAATAACTCAAAGACAAGGATTCAACTGAAGGCTTTTAATCACTAAGAACATTGCAGCATTGCAGGTCTTCCCACATCGGGTTCGTCTGGTAGGAATGACTCATACAGCTCTTGAGACCTTTATATGGCAAAAGACAGGGGCGTAGCCAATACACACAATAGGAACAAAAGGGGGCGGTTCACACAATACAAGCAGGTAAAACACATGGGCTGATAAAGGCATATATTTCATCACAATCTTAACCTTCGGTTAAAGAACATCATGGCCGGGGCCTGGTTGGTGACTGCATGTGTCGCATTCCGGTAGGCGAACAGGAAATTGTCCACCTTATGCTGCAGCGGAATGTTGTCATTGTACATAGCCTTTATTGCCTTCTTAAAGGTTTGTACGAACCTCTCAGCCAATCCATTTGTGGCTGGATGATACGGGGCGGATGTGTAATGCCTTACCCCATTCTTCTTCATAAACCTCTGGAACTCTTCGGACACAAACTGTGGTCCGTTATCGGAGCAAATCTGTTCTGGCAAGCCGTTCCTGGCAAAAATGGTCCGTAGGACTGCAATAGTTTTCTCCGTGGTGGTGGAGGACATTTTGATGACCTCAGGCCATTTCGAGTGCGCATCCACGGCTATTAAAAACATTGAGTCCATGAATGGACCAGCAAAATCAATATGCACCCGTTGCCATGGAGATGAGGGCCACTCCCATGGGTGTAGAGGGGCATGTGTTGGTGCATTTTGGACTTTCTGGCATCCTGAGCAGCTCTTGGTCAGGTCGTCGATTTGTTTATCGATTCCCGGCCACCACACATAAGCCCTGGCAAGGCTTTTCATTTTTACCCCTCCCAGGTGACCCTCATGAAGCTCATTGAGCACTCTATCCCTTAACTTGGGTGGAATTACCACTCGGGATCCACACATCAAGGTCCCCCGGCACACTGACAGCTGTTCTCTTCTTGACGAGAATGCTGGCAACAGTGAGTCGCCATGTGCTGGCCATCCCTTCACCGTCAAATCATATACCCGAGACAGTGTCGGGTCATTTCGGGTCTCCTTTTCTATACGAGCGTTAGTTACCGGTACGTATTCAACTATAGTCGAATGAAATATTTCGACAGGATCCACTGCTGGTGCTTCCTCTGCAGTAGGCAGTGGCAGGCATGATAGCCCATCAGCATTTCCATGCTGTTTCGTGCCCTTATATTCAATCTCATAGTGGTGCGCCCCTAGAAAGAGTGACCATCTTTGTAGTCGTTGCGCGGTCATCACCGGAACGCCCTTCTTCGGATTAAAAATGGAGACAAGGGGCTGGTGGTCAGTCACCAAGGTGAACTTCTGCCCATGCAGATAGTGATTGAACTTTTTCACTCCCCACACTAGGCTGAGGGCCTCCCTGTCAATCTGGGCGTAGTTACGCTCGGCTGAGGTTAGTGCTCGTGACGCAAAGGCTATTGGCCTCTCTGAGCCGACCGAGAATTTGTGCGATAGCACCGCTCCACTGCCGTAGGGTGACGCATCACACGCCAACCGAATTGGTAGTCACAGAATCACAGAATCACAGAAACCCCACAATGCAGATAGAGGCCATTTTGGCCCATCGAGCCTGCACCGACACATATCCCACCCGATCCCCGTAACCCCTACACCAACACATATCCCACCCTATCCCCGTAACCCCACGTATTTAATCCCCCTAACACTAAGGGTCAATTTATCATAGCCAATCAACCTAACCCGCACATCTTTGGACTGTGGGAGGAAACCGGAGCACCCGGAGGAAACCCACGCAAACACGGGGAGAATGTGCAAACTCCACACAGACAGTCACCCGAGGCCGGGTAGTGCTGGGTTGAAATGGGCCAATACCTCTTTCGATGTGATTAGTGTTTTGCTCTTCTGGAAAGCTCGTTTACATTCGTCACTCCATTTCCATGGCACCCCAGTTTGCAGTAGGGTGCTCAGTGGGTGTAGTATCTTCACTATGTCTCCAAAACTCTTTTCCACTGGCTTCACTGGGGTTACTAGATTTCGTAATAAACCATACGTCATTGCACCCATTAAGTTTAACAATACCAGCGCTTTCTTGTCATCTGGCACCTCATTTGCCTTGCAGTATACCTCTATTCGTTCGACATATGTAGTCCAATCTTCGACTTCATTGTCAAATGCGGTGATACTGCCACTCTTCGGCATTTTGGGTGTGGTTTAAAATGGCGTCTCCCGCGCTTTCCTTCCTCCCCCACTGCTGCCAACGAGTTTTCCGCGGGCCCTCCTACGCTGCTGCCAACGCCGCTCTCGGCGGTCCTCATGGCAATGGCGGCGCCTCGCGGGTTTCTGCGCATCTCTCTCTCTCTCCTCGACACTGCTCAGCCCCTGAACACCGGCTGCGCCCTGTGCGCTCTGCCCTCTCTCTCTCTCCCCCGTCGACGCTGCTCGGCCCTTTGCTGTGCCGCTTGGTCGGGCTCTAGCCCACCGCTGTCCGGGAAGGGTCTGCGCACTACCTGTTGCCAGCCCGTTTTGCTGGACCACCACGACTGGAAAGCCAAGCCTGGCTCTCAACAGCCTCCCCTGCAATTCTCGAGTCTCTGCTGCTCTGATGGATGACTGGGCGGTTGCCTGTGGTCGACGCCCGTGTCTCTGGACTTGACCTCCAATCTTCTGGTCTCCAGGAACGAATCCCTGGGAGGTGATGCAGAGTTGCAGGTAGGATCGAATTTTTCTCGTCACCAATGTTGTGTCCATCAGTAATAAGACACAAGACTGCAGGAGAACGGTACAACAGGTGTTTACTCAACGTGGCTCACTCTGGAACTGAACTGTACAGATTACTACTCAGTGCTATACACAGGTGTGGTCACTGCCGGTAGTGCAGTATACATGAGCTGTAAAAAGTAGTTCCCCCCTTAAAGGTGTATACATTCTATATATACATTACACTTTCTATCCTATCACTGACCTTCCCTTTTGTTCTTTCATCCCCTCCCCCTTTTCCCAGCCCCTAACTTGCTTTAAAATCTATTCCTTTTCCTGCTTTTTTCCAGTTCTGACAAAAGGTTCTCGACCTGAAACGTTAACTCTGTTTCTCCATGGATGTTGCCTGGCCTGCTGAGTTTTTCCAGCATTTTCTGTTGTTATTTCGGATTTTCAGCATCCGTAGTATTTTGCTATCGTATAAAAAGAACTTCAATTTCTGTCTTTTTTTGCTACTCAAATATCATTACCTATAACATTAGGCCTTCAAAAGGCTGTGTCCTCGTTTTACATAAAGTTAACACCGTTTTTAGTGCTAAGAAATAAAGTGAAATGCAAAAACCCAAATAAATGTATGTCTCAGTGTGACCAAAAGTAAAATAGCATACAATTAAAAAAAAACTACTGTAGGAAACAAAGGCCGCGATTTTGTCTACCATGGCAGGCTAAGTGCGGTGGAGGTAGGTGGTGGACTGCAACCCCGCTCCCGGCTCCATCCTGCTCTGTTGAAGTGATTTTGTCTTGATTGGGCTTATTAAGCCCGCCCTGCGAGGTTCCCGCCAATTAAAAGGAAGCGAGTCTGATGACATCATTTGATGACGCGTCATCAGCCGGTTTCCTTAAAGGGACCATGTGTTCATTTTGACATTTGTGCCGTCAGTGTTCTGCAGCATTGAGGTGCTGCAAACACTGACAAGCACAAAGGTGTTGTATCCATGTGTTAATGGAGACACGGAATGCAGGAGTTGGTTTAACAGGTGTTTACTGAACAAAGTCTGGAGGTGAACTAAAAGATACAAGACGCTATATAGGCTTATATACCGAGTGGTCACGACCGGTATTACAGTACACAGGGGCTCTTAAAGGTACATACACTACAATTCCTCCCCTTTTAGATAATTAGTACATAACATTTTAAGTAATCATTAATTAACATGTTTACAAGAACAATAATCTACACATTTGCTGCAGTTAATCAATTATAAGTCAGTCTCTCTGGAGGCTTCCTGACTCGGTCCGGATAACGCCTCGGTGGTGTAGTAGTTTTCGGTGGTGTAGTAGGTTCTTTTGGCAAGGTCGATTCGGCTTGAATGCCAGTGTCGGGTTCATCTGGTTCCAGTATCACCGGATCGGAGGTAGATACTATGGGTATCTCTGCTTCATCATTAGGCGTATAGAGTTGTGGTGTAGGTTGTCCCTTTTCGGATGACTCTATGATCTGGTCAGCATGGCGCCTTATTATGCTTTCTCCAATGTCCACGGTATACATCAGCGGTCCTAGTCGTGTGCAAATAGTTCCAGGCTGCCATTTCTCGGTACGGTAGTCCCGGGCCAAAACTTGTTGACCTATCTGGAAGGTTCTAGTTGGCTTTTCATTCATGCCTTGAAATTGCCGGTTCTCTACGTCCCTTCTGATGTTTGGCTTGATCAAATCCAGCCGGCATCTTAGTCTTCTATTGAAAAACATCATGGCGGGAGTTTGGTTTGTAACCACATGTGTTGCATTCCTGTATGCAAACAAGAAGTTATCTACCTTATGTTGTAGATTTATGTCTTCATTACCCATGGCCTTTATGGCCTTCTTGAAGGTCTGGACAAACCTTTCAGCTAATCCATTGGTGGCGGGATGGTATGGGGCGGACGTGTAGTGCTTAACCCTGATGCGCTATCGATTACTGCGAAAGACTGGAAGTTAAGTGAGTAACAAACAGGCTTTTATTAGCTAAAGAATGAAGGCATGCCTCTAGTGGTCGACCGGTCCTGAATGCCTGGGGGACTGCAGAGCAGCCGCCTTTATACCAGGGCATATGGGTGGAGCCAGGGGCGGAGCCAGCTGAGGCATGCACAGACAGGTACAACAATGGGCAAGAGTGAACAACAGTGAAGTGAACAACAGTGGTTTACCACATTCACCCCTTGCTTAAAATGAGTCCGACGGGGTGAAGTGTATTAAAAGTTCGTATAATTGAGTCTTTCTGGGGGTCTTGTATGCCGTCGTGATCGTTGTGGCGACGGCAGAGGTGGTGCAGTTTCCGACGCCGAGTCCCGCGGGGGCCGGCGCACTGGCGTGTCGTCCTCCTGGGTGTTGGGTTGGTTGGTGATCAATGGCGGGTCACGGGGCCACGGCGTGCCGTCTACAGGGGTTAGGTATGGGTCCGTTGCCGCCGGTACATTGTGGGTAGCGGTGATGTTGGTTTCAGGGGCCCCTGAGGGTGCGAGGTCTCGTATGGAGACTGTGTCCTCCCGCCCATCCGGGTATGCAACGTAAGCGTACTGGGGGTTGGCATGGAGGAGGTCGACCCTCTCGACCAGGGGGTCCGTTTTATGGGTCCTCACGTGTCTTCTCAGTAGGACCGGCCCTGGGGACGTCAGCCATGGCGGTAGCGATGTCCCCGATGTGGACTTCCTTGGGAAGACAAACATTTTCTCGTGAGGGGTGGAGTTAGGGGCAGTGCAGAGCAGTGACCGAATAGAGTGAAGCGCATCGGGGAGCACGTCCTGCCAGCGGGAGGTCGGAAGGCCCCTAGACTTTAAGGCTAGCAGGGCGGCCTTCCAAACTGTCGCATTCTCTCTTTCCACCTGTCCGTTCCCCCGGGGGTTGTAACTGGTGGTCCTGCTTGTGGCAATACCCTTAGCGAGCAGGTACTGGCGGAGTTCGTCGCTCATAAACGATGAGCCCCGGTCGCTATGGATATAGCTGGGGAAACCGAACAGGGTGAAGAGGTCGTTCAGACATTTAATGACCGTGGCACTGGTCATGTCCGGGCAGGGGATGGCGAACGGGAAGCGCGAGTACTCGTCAATAATGTTGAGGAAGTACACATTGCGGTCGGAGGAGGGGAGAGGCCCTTTAAAATCAACGCTCAGGCGCTCGAAGGGGCGAGTGGCTTTTATCAGGTGAGCCCTGTCTGGTCTATAAAAGTGCGGTTTGCACTCAGCGCAGACTTGGCAGTTCCTGGTCATGGTCCTGACCTCCTCAATGGAGTAAGGCAGGTTGCGGGCCTTGATAAAATGGAAGAACCTGGTGACCCCCGGGTGGCAGAGGTCATTGTGGAGGGCCCGCAGTCTATCAACCTGCGCGTTGGCGCAGGTGCCACACGATAGAGCATCCGGGGGCTCATTGAGTTTCCCGGGCCGGTACAAGATATCGTAATTGTAGGTGGAAAGTTCAATTCTCCACCTCAAAATCTTGTCATTTTTGATTTTGCCCCTCTGCTTGTTATTTAACATAAAAGCAACTGAATGCTGGTCAGTGAGTAGGGTGAATCGTTTTCCGGCCAGGTAATGCCTCCAATGTCTCACAGCTTCCACAATGGCCTGGGCCTCCTTTTCGACAGAGGAGTGTCTGATTTCGGAGCCTTGGAGGGTTCGTGAAAAGAAGGCCACGGGCCTTCCCGCCTGGTTAAGGGTAGCGGCCAGGGCAAAGTCGGACGCATCGCTCTCCACCTGGAAGGGGATGGACTCGTCCACCGCGTGCATGGTGGCTTTAGCGATGTCCTCTTTGATACGGTGGAAGGCTAAGCTGGCCTCTGCCGCCAGGGGAAAAGAGGTGGACTTGATAAGTGGACGGGCTTTGTCCGCATAATTAGGGACCCACTGGGCGTAGTAGGAGAAAAACCCCAGGCATCTCTTCAGGGCCTTGAGGCAGTGGGGCAGGGGAAGGTCCATAAGAGGACGCATGCGGTCGGGGTCGGGGCCGATGACTCCGTGTTCCACAACACAGCCAAGGATAGCGAGGCGGTTCGTGTGGAATATGCACTTCTCCTTGTTATACGTAAGGTTTAGGAGTTGGGCAGTGCGGAGGAATTTGTCGAGGTTGGCGTCATGGTCCTGCTGGTCATGGCCGCAGATGGTCACATTGTCCAGGTAGGGAAAAGTGGCCTGCAACGCATTTTGGTCGACCATCCGGTCCATCTCCCTTTGGAAAACGGAGACCCCGTTGGTGACGCCGAAGGGGACCCGAAGGAAGTGGTAGAGGCGGCCGTTTGCCTCGAAGGCAGTATACTGGCGGTCCTCATAGCGGATAGGGAGTTGGTGATATGCTGACTTAAGGTCAATAGTGGAGAATACGCGGTATTGCGCGATCTGATTGACCATATCAGATATGTGGGGGAGGGGGTATGCGTCCAGTTGGGTATATCGATTTATTGTTTGGCTGTAGTCAATGACCAGGCGCTGCTTCTCGCCGGTCTTGACGACTACATCCTGGGCTCGCCAGGGGCTGGTGCTAGCTTCGATAATCCCCTCCTTCAGGAGCCGCTCCACCTCAGATTTAATAAAAACTCTGTCACCAGCGCTGTATCGCCTGCTTTTGGTGGCGATTGGCTTACAGTCTGGGGCGAGGTTGGCGAACAACGGGGGGGGGGTGACTTTAAGCGTGGAGAGGCTGCAAAAGGTGCGCGGCGGGCAATTTGAAAACTGCTGGTTGCAGACTGTGAGTGGGGGGAGGGGTCCACCGTACGCCATCGTGACACTCTTAAGGTGGCACTGAAAATCCAACCCCAGTAGAACGGCAGCGCAGAGATCGGGTAGGACAAGCAGTTTAAAGTTTCTGTACTCTGTGCCCCTCACCGAAAGGGTCACCATGCAGTAGCCGCCGACGTCCGCTGAATGGGACTTGGAGGCCATAGAGATCCGGTGGCGCGCTGGCAGGACCGGGAGAGAGTAACGCCGCACCGTGTCGGGGTGGATAAAGCTCTCTGTGCTCCCGCAGTCGAAAAGACAGGTCGTGGCACGGCCGTTTACCTTTATGTCCATCATGGACCTGGCTAGTTGGTGAGGTCTAGACTGGTCCAGTGTAACGGAGGCCAGCGTAGGGTCAGGCGCGTCGCTGTAGTCATCAGGTGAGGCGGTGGGTGAGTCGGGGGCCCGTTGCAAAAATGGCGGCTGGAACGGATCACACATGGTCGAGGGCGTCCAAGATGGCATCCAAGATGGCGGCACCCATGATCCACCCGTGGCTGGAGGCGTCCAAGATGGCATCCAAGATGGCGGCCCACTCGGCCCACACGCGGCACTGCTGGAGTTTGGGGTAGGTTTAGCCTTGCAGACGCTGGCGTAGTGCCCTGTCTTCCCACAACCAGAGCAGGTGGCGTTTTCTGCCGGGCAGCGCGCTCTGGGGTGTTTGGCTTGGCCATAGAAGTAACACTTCGGGCCCCGGGACATCGCTGCAGAAGTTGGGCCGTTGGCGGGATGTGGCGGGGGTGGTGCAGTGCCGGGTGGCGGTCCTACCGTGTCCCAGGATGGCGGCGCTCGCGCCATCCATGATGCGGCCGTGCGGTCAGGTGAGTAGGCGTCCATATTCCGTTGGGCCACGTCTAGCGAAAGTGCAAGGGCCGTGGCCTTCTTCAGGTCGAGTTCGCCCTGCTCTAACAGTCTCTGCCGGGTGTAGTTGGACCTGAGGCCCGCAACGAAGGCGTCCCGGACAAGTTCCTCCGTGTACACCGCGGCCGACACCTCTTTACATTTGCAGGCCCGGCTGAGCACCTTCAGCGCCCGTAGGTATACTTCCATCGATTCCCCGGGTTGCTGTTTGCGGGACCCCAAGAGGTGTCTGGCGTAAACTTCATTTACCGGGCGTGCGTACTGTTCTTTAAGAAGGTCGAGGGCACCCTCATAGGTAGTCGCATCTTGGATGAGCGAATAAGCTTGGTGGTTCACCTTGGAGGTCAGAATTTTTAGTTTGTCGCCATCGTTTTGAACAGAATCAACGGAGGCTTCTAGGAAAAGTTCAAAGCATCGCAGCCAGTGTGCGAACTTGGTAGATGCATCCGCCTCTTGAGGGTCTAGTTCCAGGCGTGCTGGTTTGAGGATTTGCTCCATCGGAAAAATTTAGATAATAAAATTGATGCGCTATCAATTACTGCGAAAGACTGGAAGTTAAGTGAGTAACAAACAGGCTTTTATTAGCTAAAGAACGAAGGCATGCCTCTAGTGGTCGACCAGTCCTGAATGCCTGGGGGACTGCAGAGCAGCCGCCTTTATACCAGGGCATATGGGTGGAGCCAGGGGCGGAGCCAGCTGAGGCATGCACAGACAGGTACAACAATGGGCAAGAGTGAACAACAGTGAAGTGAACAACAGTGAAGTGAACAACAGTGGTTTACCACAAACCCCATTGTTTTTTAAGAACTTCCTGAATTCTTCGGACACAAATTGCAGTCCATTATCAGAACAGATCTGTTCAGGCAGCCCATTCCTGGCAAATATGGTCCTTAATACTGTGATGGTTTTTTCCGTGGTGGTGGAGGACATCTTTATTACCACCGGCCACTTGGAGTGTGCATCAACCGCGATTAAGAACATTGAGTCCATAAATGGACCAGCAAAGTCGATATGTACCCTTTGCCATGGAGATGAGGGCCACTCCCATGGATGTAGAGGGGCTTGTGGTGGGGTGTTTTGGACCTTCTGGCATCCTAGACAGCTCTTGGTCATTTCTTCGATGTCTCCATCGATACCTGGCCACCACACAAACGCTCTGGCTAGGTTCTTCATTTTCACTCCACCCAGATGCCCCTCGTGAAGCTCCTTTAGCACTTTATCCTGGAGTTTGGGTGGAATCACCACTCTGGATCCACACATCAAGGTTCCTCAGCACACTGACAGCTGTTCTCTTCTTTGTGAGAATGCTGGCAACAGTGGTTCGCCATGTGCTGGCCATCCCTTCACCGTTAAATCGTAGACTCGTGAGAGAGTCGGGTCATTTCTCGTTTCCTTTTCAATGGTAGAATTTGTTACTGGTTGACATTCTACTATGGTTGAGTGGAACATCTCCACTGGATCCACTGTAGGTGCCTCTTCTACCGTTGGCAACGGTAGGCGCGATAAACCGTCAGCATTCACATGCTGTTTTGATCCTTCGTATTCTATGTCATATTGGTGTGCCCCTAGGAAAAGGGACCACCTCTGTAGCCTTTGCGCTGTCATAATGGGAACGCCCTTTTTAGGGTTGAATATGGAGACGAGGGGTTGATGGTCAGTCAACAAGGTAAATTTGTGTCCGTGTAGGTAATGGTTGAATTTCTTCACTCCCCACACCAGGCTGAGTGCTTCCCTGTCGATCTGGGCATAGTTACGCTCAGCTGAGTTCAATGAGCGTGACGCAAAAGCTATCGGCCGCTCCGAGCCATCAGGGAATCTATGCGATAATACCACTCCTACGGCATAAGGGGATGCATCGCACACCAGTCTGATTGGCAGTGATGGGTTGTAATGAGCCAACACTTCCTTGGACGTGATCAAGCCTTTGCATTTATGGAAGGCACGTTTACAGTCTTCGCTCCATTTCCAAATTACTCCCGTTTGTAGCAGTGCGTTAAGAGGGTGCAGAACAGTTGACAAGTTCGGTAAAAATTTATGATAGTAATTTATCAATCCCAGGAACGACCTTAATTGTGAGACATTTTCAGGTGCTGGGGCTTTTATGACCGCTTCAATTTTTTCAGGTGACTTATGCAACCCTTCTTCGTTAATTATATGGCCACAATATGATATTTGTTTCTGGAAAAATTCGCACTTGGGGCGATTTGCTCGTAGGCCCCGTTCTCTCAGCCTAGTGAGCACCTGCTCCAAATTGGCAAGGTGCTCGTTGTCGTTTTCTCCTGTTACAAGGATGTCATCGAGGTAGCATTGAGTCCCCGGAATCCCTTGCAGGACTTGCTCCATAGCTCTTTGCCAGATAGCTGGAGCTGATGCTACTCCGAAAACCAGTCGATTGTACTGGTACAGGCCTTTGTGTGTGTTTATCGTGAGATACTTTTTAGAGGCCTCCTCAACCTCCATCTGTAGATATGCCTGTGCCAAGTCAATTTTGGTGAAACGTTTCCCTCCGGATAGTGAGGCGAAAATATCTTCTATCCTTGGAAGAGGATACTGTATCGTGTGAAGGACCGGGTTTACAGTCACCTTGAAGTCCCCACAGATGCGAATTTTTCTCTGTTCTTCAGATTTATCATTATTCAACGTTTTTTTCATGACCGGGACGATGGGTGTTGCCCACTCGCTCCAATCTACCTTGGATAACACGCCTGCTTTTTCCAAATTCTCCAGCTCTGCCTCGACTGCTGGACGAATTGCGTATGGCACCGGCCTTGCCTTAAAAAACTTGGGAATTGCTGCATCTTCGACTTTTATTGAGGCGGTGGTGCCTTTCAAGGTTCCTAGTTCCTGTTGAAACACTTCTTTGGCGTTAGCGAAGATGTCTTTTAATCGTTCAGGTATGACGTCATCATCATTTTTTTTCTTACTGGTCACCGTCAGTGCCTGAATGGAGTGCCAGTCTAAACGTATCTTCCTGATCCATTCACGTCCCAACAACGGTGGACCACCATCTTGCAGAACGTATAAATACAACTTCTGTATTTCCTTGCCGTTGTATACAACAGGCACCTTTATTTTCCCTCTGGGGTATACTTTCTGCCCCGTATATGTCTTCAAGATAATGGATGTGTCTTTCAAAGGTATATGCGGAAATAGCCGCTCATAATCCCGTCGACTTATGACGGTCAGAGCTGATCCTGTATCTAGCTCCATTTTAACTGGGGACCCCGCTATCGTGAGGGTAACCCAAATGGTCTGGTAATCTTCTTTGGCAATTACATTATGTAATTTGAGACAGCTTAGTTTCTTGTTTCCGGAGTTGCTATCGCTCTTCTGGTCTTCGGAGCTACTGTCCGTCATCATTTGTACCTTTCTGTACTTTTACTTATTGATTTTTTTTCTGTCAGTGGATTTTTTGTTTCCAGATCGGCATACACGTGCAATGTGTCCCATCTTTCCGCATTGCCTGCATGCTTTGTCCTTGAACCAGCAGTCCCTCTGGTCATGGGTGGATCTGCCGCAGCGATAACATCTCTCGAAACCCCGTGTCATTTCATGGGTGCCGAAGTCCTGTGGTTTTTGCTGTATCTCTGCAGCTCCTCTTACTGCTGCTTCGTATGATACAGCCACACTGAAAGCCTTGTCCAGTGTCAAATCTTTCTCAGAAAGTAGCCTTTTCTGTGTTCCTTCACTTAGGAGACCACAGACGAATTTGTCTCGTAGAGAATCTGCCAGTCCTGCCCCGAATTGGCAGTGCTTTGACAGCTTTCTTAATTCGGTGAGGTAATCAGTGTTACTTTCATTCTTGTGCTGATTCCTCCTGAAGAATTTGAATCGTTCCGCTATCAGCAGCGGTGTTGGGTTTAAGTGCTCCTGTAGGGTATCAACAATCTCCTTAAAATTCTTGTCCATCCGTTTGGCTGGAGTGATTAAGTTTCGTAACAGCCCGTATGTCCTTGCGCCCATCAGATTTAGAAGTACCGACGCCTTTTTATCATCCTCTACTTCATTCGCTGTGCAATATACCTCCACTTTTTCCACATATGTGGTCCAATCCTCTATATCACTATTGAAAGCAGTAATATTGCCAGTCTTAGGCATCCTGAAAATCAAAAATGGCGCCTCCTGCGCTTTCCTTTCTTCCCTGCCGAGAAAAAATGGCACCTCCCGCGCTTTCCCGCCGCTGACAACGCTGTTCTCCCCGGTTTTTATTTACACAGATATTTTTAATAGTTGGAGACTCATTCCCGCCGGACTCTCTGGGACTTTTCCCTCCCTCTGCTTGGTCCGAATGCCAACCTGCTTTGCAGCGCCGGCCGTCTCCCGAGTGCTCCACCCTCCGTCTCTGTTTGCCTCCGCCTTCCGACTCGCTGCTCGGCCCCGCTGCAGAGCCACCCGATCGAGCCCCAGCCTGCCGCCCAGGAAGGATTAGTGCAGTACCTGCCACCAGCCCGGCTAGCTGGTGAAACCAGTTTTTTTTTGTTTTTTTTCTTCGACCTTCGTCTGAGGAATCGATCTCCTTGAGGTGCTGCCGAATTGCAGGTAAGTCCGTTTCCAATTCGTCGCCACTGTTGTATCCGTGTGTTAATGGAGACACGGAATGCAGGAGTTGGTTTAACAGGTGTTTACTGAACAAAGTCTGGAGGTGAACTAAAAGATAAAAGACGCTATACAGGCTTATATACCCGAGTGGTCACTACCTGTATTACAGTACACAGGGGCTCTTAAAGGTACATCCAGTACAATTGGTGCATGGCTGCACCCACGCTCCCGCATGACTCCCTCCATATACTTATGGAGGGAGTCACAGCACGACCGGAGGTTTTCTTCCCTTCCAAGGGCGGAAGATACCTCCTCAGGAGATCAACGCAGCCTGGTTGCACATTGCACAGAAGGGCACAATCAGGGATGTGGTCAGGAGGACCAGGCTGCAGTGGCGAAAACCTTTCAATGATCTCAATAGATCATGAAACGTTACTGCAAAGCCACACTCAACCTCATCCTGCTGTGCCAATCATCACATCCCCATCACTCTGCCTTCCATACTCTACTCCTGCACATCTTTACTCACCCCAACTTACCTTGCACCTCCACCCATCCCTCGCTATCTACATTATCACTTCCCCATTTCACTAGCCACCGCTCACATTCACCCTCATCCTAGTCCAATTGTACTAACTAACAACACACAAGGGTAGGCACTTGGGTCTTTTAGACAATGTTCATGTAGAGTTTCTGCTAATGTGTTGTCAAACATTGAAATCTTTATTTTGAACACTTTGCCTTCTTGGACAGATTTGTGTGCAACTTGGAAGTGGCTTAGTGAGTTGTAGTGAATGGTGAGACATAAGGGCAACCCCCCCCCCCTCTGCAATGGTGATGAGTGTGAAAGGAATGGCTTGGACATTGTAGGGATGCTTTATGGTGTTGGTTTGGGGTGGTGCCAACCTGGCGCATCATGTGGCAGCCAGGGTGTACAGCTTCAAGTGAAGTAAATCTGGCTATGGTGAGGCCATCCCTGGCCTCCCGGGCAGCAATGTGGCCAGATGCTGATGCCCTGTGTCCTGTCCAGCATCAGGTGATTGCGGAGAAAGTTGGTGTAGTTGTTGGTGCTGCTGGTGTGCCTGGTGATGTTGGTGTTGGGGCTGATCATGGTGGGATTCTGAGGACCAAGGTGAGATTTTTTGAAGGGCACTGATGCTGATGGAATAGATGGCAGCTGAAGTTGAGATGACGGAAGTGATCTGTCAATGGTGAGATAGGTTGTTCCAAGGAGGTAACAGTGGATAGAGAGTTTACTCCAAACACTTCCAAACTGCATAAAGCTCAAAAGTGTATTCCAAATCCTGAAGGCTCCAGCTTCTAACATTGGAAAGTGAACAGCTGTGAAATGGTAGCTTTTATATCACTTTTGAAGCCGTCACCTATTCAGAGCAATGGAGAGTCATTGAAAATCTGACCTACTTACCTGACATGATCCCCGAGCGCCATGAAACTCGTCAAAAAGCTGGAAAAATGATAAGTAGATGGTAAAATGCTATTTAAGTACCTTTTAACAACCTCTTAATTATTTCAACTGACTCACGCGCCGCTTAGCGTTAGGTCTGTAAAGCGCAGGCAGACCCAGCATTTGGGAAACTGACACGGAGGCGGGTTCACAGTGGGTTCCCGATCCACTGTCAATCTTTTAGATTTTGACAGCGGACCCGCCTCCAAACCTGTCCTCTGAGCACCGGCAAGATTACGGCCAAACACTGGGATTCGCACTGAAATCCAGCTCTGCATATTAAATGAGATCATTCCCCTCCCCTCAAAGGAAAATGCAGTTTGGTGTCAGTAGAATCTGTTAGGCAAGCAGAATTCCTACCCGGCTATCTTACTGACGATCTCAGGAATATTCAAGTTTAAGTGTCAGCAGGTTGTTGAAAGGTGCATCACTGTCATGGCTGATGTTGACATCCAGGCATATGCATTTCAAGGAAGAGTTATTAGCTAGCAGTCAGGAGCCAGAACAATGGGCACATTTCCCTTCTATAACCCAGGGTACTCTGGACCCTACCACTGCCTTCTCCGAGATCAGCTAACTCAGTTCAGACTAAGGATCAAACCTGAGGCCTTCCTGTTCTTTATGGCTTAGTTACTCACTGTCTTACACAGTTGAGGCACTGACGGTGCTCCATCTGTGCACTTCAAGATACAACTGTGGGCTTCAAAATTGAATAGATTTAAAGTACAAAAATCATTATCTTTTGATTGCTTCAAAATCCTGAAAACAGACTGAATTGAACAAAATAAACAAACATGATTATACTGTTCAGCCAATCATATTTTTGCACATGCTTTTCAGGAAGGGTGATGTTGCTGAACATTTTTTTATACTTCAATTTGCACTCTAATTTTCAATTAATTGTCTTGGGCCGAGTAGTCCTAGTCTGTTGAATCCACTTTGCCTCTACAACTCCTTAATTATTGGTTCATTAGTTTACATTTAGTCAGATTACCCCGTGCAACACAAATAGATTGTTTTGGGAGATGTTCTTCACCAAGCGCATAAATGTGGTAACAGGCCCACTATAAATCATCTTATAGTGAATAACCTTCTCATAAAAAGCATTGTGTGTTTGAGGCACTCATTTTGTACCTGCTGAACAGTATTTTTATAGCTTAGATATCAAATAGATTGCTCAGATTTTGTGTTGACCGAGTTGGCATAGATTAGTAAGGTGTTTTGTATTTTATTTTAGGGCCAATTTTAACCCCCACCTGATGGGAAAGGTGCAGGCGGAGCATTAAAGTAATATCCTTGTTAATTTCTCCACAAGGACTTTGTGGATGCATCAGGAAAGCGGCAGGTGGGGGTTGCCCATTGACTCATCTTTGCAACCAGCAAATCTTCTAGAGTTGTTATGTGAAAAATACAACCAGGGGATATAACCTCGCTTTAAGAGGTGCCTCCCCAACTTTAAGTAGAGTCAGCGAAGGCATTGGAAATCACACGGATCACGTGGGTGGGTAGCCCGATTCTGCAGGCAATCAGGAGTACAGCCTGCCCTTCAAATGTTAATGAGACCCTCCTGTTAAAATGGCCCCAACCTCACGCCGATAATGTCGTGGGGGCTTGCCTCCTGCCCCGTCCCGCCCCGTCCCACCTCGCCCCACACACGCACGATACTTGCGCCGAGTAAAAATTGGCCCCTTTGTTTCTGTTTTCCTCATACAATCCCTCACCATCTGTAATGCAGTCATTCCCTCGCAATCACATATCTGTATAAAATCTGTTTCATTTTTAAATTCTGATCCACAGTCACCCCATCCATAACAATCACGATGAGTGTGTGATTCTCATAATTTGGAACATTTCCAATTCCAACAGCAACCTCAAATGTGACATTTAATGTTAACACACTGAAGCTACAAAAGAATTGTAGTCAGGATAGTAAACATCAGAGACACTCTTTACCACCTTTTGAAGCACATACAGTATGGAACGGTACTGGCCATTCAACCACAGCCTGATTAAGAATTCTCCGGACCCTGGGAACCAAGTATTTTTAAATAATAGAATATTTTGATGCAAGGGTTGTATGCAGTTTTACTGTGTTATGATGAGTTTCACTGAGGGCCCTATATACAGCTGGAGCCCCTGGGCATATGCTCCTTAGGCCCATTAATGAATCCTCTTTTGCATCAACCCAACAGTCCCATTGGCCTAGAAATTCGGCTACTTACCACCACCCGTTACCAGCAGATTCCTGAAAAGAAATGGCGGCCGCCGCTCTTCCGCCCACCTCTAGCACGGGACTCGGCGGCCGCCATTTTGGAGAGGGCCATAGCACTGCCATTACCAGCGCTGGCCCTGGACAGACAAATCTGGAGAGCGTGACGTCAGTCGGCGTGCAACGCTGACTTAATGCCATGCTCTGCGAACTTGGACCTTTGCGCTGAGTTTAGCGCTGGATCCTAAGCTTGCTCTGAAAAGCGAGCATGCAGCAGACTGACAGAGATGCTGTCAGCACTTCTTAGAGAGACACACACATCTTTCAGGTGCATTTAAGCTTTTGGGCTGGATTTTTTATATTTTATTGAAGTAGTGGCTTGCTGCAATACATGTTAAAAGTTTTTAAAGTGTGCAGGGAGTGCTGCTGGACACTCGTAAGGCCTGCGATGGTAAAGAAAGACCTTTGAGAAGGGAGAAAATGCGCTCAGCAGGTCAGGCAGCATCTGCGGAGAGAGAAACAGAGTTCACGTCTCAGGTTGAGATGCTTCCTGACATGCTGAGTATTTCCAGCATTTTCTGCTTTTACTTCAGATTGCCAGCATCCGCTCGCAGAGGGAAGAGGAAGACACAGAAGAGGAAGACACCAAAGAGGAAGAAGCCAAAGAGGAGGAAGCAGAAGGAAGGATGCAACCTAGACAGCCCCTTTCCAGCCGGAATATCCAGAATAAAATCATCTGCCTGCAGTATCAGTGACCACAGCCCCAATTCCCCTTTCAGCATTTGTTCCACACCTTACCTTCCCTCTGTTATTGATCATCGCAGCGTCCTCTGGGCCACAATGCTGAAATAAAAGCCACCACAAAGCAAACTTTCCAATCCAACTTTATACATCTATCCAAACAATATGACATCATGAAATCAACTAATCCCCCTTGTGCATTCCCTTAGTGACTGTCTTGTGTGTGCCTTTGCCTATACTCGTGATGTCACACAGTGCTACCCTAGTGGCTGCTGCATGGCTGGTAGAATGCTGCTGACTTTCAGTGGGGATACAGCAAATGACCTTGCTGGTCGACCTTGAGGAGCTGGTGGCTGGGAGTATGAAATCGAGTGATGGTGTTTCTTTTTCTTCTTCTTCTTCTTCTTCACTCTCCTCTCCCTGTTCTTGGTCAACCACTGGCTGAGCAGGCTGCATTTCTTGGGTGTGTGAAATAAGGAAGGCACAAGGATGAAGTTGTGGTGAAGGAGGGTGGGAAAGCAAGAGGTGCATGCGAGAAGGAGGATAACGTATGAGGATATCAGCATCTTGTATCCTTTCAGCCCCACCACAGGCCAAGGGCTCAGCCATGCCCCTGCCAAGAATGGGAGGCACCATCTCCTCCAAGGGGTTGAGATGAAGCTAGGAATGGGAGGTGTGCTTCGTGTTTGGTACAGATTTTTGGTAAGTGAGTGATTGGGGGGAGGGTTCATGCAATAAGCAGTGTGCGAGGCTATTGGTGCAGTTGGTAGGAGACGGCTTTTGAAGATGCATTCACTGACCTTGACAAGTGGTCTGAGGTCATAAAGCTTCTTTGGCACGGGAGCCAGGTCGTGGGGGGTGACACTGCTGGCAGTGACAGCTTCGGTGATTTGATTCCACATCCTTCTTTCTGGAGAGCCACTTGGCCCCTGTGGGTAGAGGACCTCTCTTGCAGTGGTGACCCCCTGCAGAAATCTGAAGTGTTATGTGTGAGACCCTGGGTGTCCCTCCCTTGCTTGTTGAGGCATTTGTGTTAGTGCTGAAGCACTTTTGCTACATTTTTATGTGTGGAAGGCAATTCAGCTTTAAGAGCTGAAGACTGCCATTTGGGAATTCTTTAAAAAAAATTTTTAGAAGGCATTTGAGCTCTAAGGGCTAAAAACTGCCTATTTTTAAATGACTTTTATGTTTTTCATTTTAGAAGGCAGTTCCCCTTTCAGGGACTGCACTGCTTTCTAAAATGACAGACTTGCTTTAAGAGAAGGCTGTTCTTGCCCCAATGATGGTACGGCCATGCTACATTGGGCCTCCTGCTGAGGCTACCACCCGAAAATTGGCCTTGCACAGTAAGTTTAGCTCTGCGCTAATGTTAATTAGCAAGCAGTACCAATATGCCGGCTATTAATTTCAGTGGCTGTTAACTGCGGCCCGTGGTGCCACTGGCAGGTTTGCAGCGCTCTAGAATTTCTAGCCCATTCTTTTTACAGGCCAGATTGCTCTACCCTACTATGCATTCTAGTTATTTATCTCCTGCAATGGCATTACATCAACAGCTGAGTTTCTGAGCGTTTTATTCATAATTTTAAAAATGTATGCTTCTAATTTCAAATCAGCCACTCTGAGTTTGAAGAAGCCAAATAAACAAAATATATGATGTTATAAGTGTTAATTTTTCAGATATGAATATTAACAGACTTACATAAATGAAAGTCTGATTCACTGAAGTCTATATTGCATTCATACCTTTAAAAACATTGACACATATAACATCATCTGCTATATATCCAGCTGCTAAGAATGGCTGCCTTGGTTATAGGAGCCTGCTTTTTATTTTATCAATGAAATATGCTTGCAGACTCAAATAAATGAAAGTAGTCTGTCACTTTCAATGTCCAAATTTTAAACGTCCATTTGGGCTTGAACAATAATTATATAAAGTGCTTGATGCACCAGATTCAGAAGGAATCAGGTCCAGTGGGTCAGGGTGGACCCGCAACATCAACCAGCTTGGGTCTGGCTGTGGCCTAATCCTCCGCATCCAAACTGCTGTCATTGCTATCACTGCTGTCACTGCTATCACTGCTCATACGTCAAAATCTGCAAGAATGAGAATTTCATACAACTAATGGCAGGTTTGGTTAAAATTCAGGACTCAAGTTCCATATATATCCCCACTGCACAATTCTGCTAGTTCCTCTCCAGTGTCTTTAACCAACCAGTCAGCACTACATAAGTTATCAATTTGTTTTTTAAATGTTTTCTGTTATTTGTCTTTCTGCCTTTTAGCAATTGCAGCAAGATAAGTAACCAGAGAAATTGATTTTAGGTTGATTTGTTCTTTCTACTGGCTTTATTCATTGATTTACTCTTGTAATACTTTACCACCCTGTGGAAAATATTTCCCCAACTGCTTTTGCAGTTCCACTCTGTGGGGAAGACATTTTACTTAACAACCTGTAGTCTCACTTGAGGCATTAATTTTGTACATGTGTCGTCCAGTTTATTTTAAAATGCATCTGGTGAGAAAGCCTGACAGCTCAAGTCTCCCAGTCAAAAGGTCTTGCATAGGAGTCCCAGGGCTGCCTGTCATTTGACTGTGGTTGCCACAGTTCTCAGACCGGCTGCTTAGATTTAACGTGTGAGGGGTTCTATCTGAGAAGAGGAAGGACAAACATCAACCAGACATCACTGCTGTTCAATTAAGTGGCAGTCATGGGTATATCTGAGCCCCTTGTACATCTGTGTCCCCAGATACCCCTACTAGCCTGGGCAGAAGAGTGATAAACTGTGGTAATGATTTCCAGCGGGGAAAATAAACCTGAATACCCATTATCCTACTGGTAATGTTACCTAGGCATGTTACATAATAAAAAAAATTGCTGTCTTTAACTTGGCTTATTCCCAAGTGTAGTTTGATCAGTGATGCAGAACATATTATCTCATGTGGGATACATCAGGCCAGGCTTATCAAACGTGACAGCAAATACAATTGCATTTCTTTTCCTTTTGTTTTTGGAAAATGGGGATATATGGGTCACTGTATGAGTCATTGGGAATTATTTTACTTTGGAATTTGAGCAAACAAGCCTTTAAGTTTAAATTAAAACGAAGTACATACAAAACTAAAATCTGAGTAGCCGAGGTCTGAGCCAACAAAAGCACTATATCACTTTGAATCTGTTTACAAGATTGCACTGTTTCTGATTAATAATACTGCGAACACTTCATAATATAACGCTGAATTTCTTATGGATATTAAAACAGTTGACAAACTACTACATGAAATTAAAATAGTTATTGCTCAAAAGTACATGTCCATCCCCCATCAAAACTTGCACCTCTCATGAATGCTCTTTGTTTCTTATTCCAAGTTCTTACCTGGCGCCACATTCTACCCTGGATTCCTATGGCTTTAGGAACATACGAGCAGAGGAACATAGCAACATTAGGAACAAGAGTAGGCCATTCAGTGTCTTGGGTCTGCTCCGCCATCTAATTAGATCATGGTTGCTCTACACCTCAACTCCATTTTCCCGCTTTTGCTCCATATCCCTTGATACCCTTACCTACCAAAAATCTATCGAACTCAGTCCTGAAAGCTCCAATTGACCCCAGCACCCACTGGGTACAAAATTCGAATCCGTAGCGGCCGTCTTTTGGGTGCAACGAGTTCCCTTAGAAGTCCAAAATGGCATCCACGGCATGCGTGTGCACATCTGGTGCAAGTCACGCTGGACGTCATATTTTGGTGAGGGTGTTAGCGCGCGTGCAGTGAGCATCCGCTGTAAGTATGCAGATCATGTCATCAATCAACATGTAATGCTGATTTGACGTCAGCACTGCCATTTTGGAGCTCAACGCTCCAGCTAATGCCCTCTCTTAAGCTCACACAATTAAACACGCCTTCAGCAGCAGGAAGGAACCCCACCAGCACTATTTAAAAGATCACCACCTACTTACAGGTTAGTTGTTGATTGATTTCTACTGGCTGTTACTTGGATTGTACAAGTGTTTGGTGCTTTCTATAGCTGTTTCAAGTTGCAAATGTCTACATGGCAATTAGGGATGGGCAATAAATGCTGGCTTTGCCAGCGATGCCCATATCCCATGAACAAATTTTTTAAAAGGTGCTAAAGGAATTTGTCCTGATTTCAAGGCTTCTGCACAAACCAGTTACCCCCCAGACATGGGTGCAGTAGTAGGCATTCCCCTTGGAATACAGCATGACTGGAAGAATGAGCAGAGACAACACAGAGCAGGGCAAGCTGCTAGAAGAGGGAGGAGGAGGAGGGGGAAAAGGGCTCTCAGCAGGAGGCCATAACTGCCTAGGGTGGTCAGTGTGCCATTCTCCTACCTGAATCTCAGTGAGGAAGTGTGTGAGTCGTCTGCAGTTCAGTAAGGATGTCCTCGCTGAAATCTGCCACCTACAACCTCAGAGCAGGGCGAGGACCGCATTGCTAGTGGCTGTGAGGGTGAACTTTTATGTGTCGGGCTCCTTCCAGGCTGAAGCTGGAGATATTTGCAACATCTCGTAGTTTGCTGCCCACTGTTGCGTAAGGGAGGTCACTGAGGCACTGTATTCAAAGAGAGCTGACTACATTTCATTCTCCCTTGCCAGAGAGCAGCAGGCGGATTGAGCACAGGGCTTTGCGAGGATTGCAGGCTTCCCCATGGTGCAGGGTACCATTGACTGCATGCACGTCACTTTGCAGGCGGCGCATGTCAACTCAGATGTACCGCAACCGAAAGGGATTTCACTTCCTCAACGTCCAGCTGCTGTGCAGCAAATTATGCAGGTCAATGCCCAGTATCCTGGCAGCAGTCATGATGCTTTCATTCTGCGGCAGTCCGCTGTGCCATCTGCATTTGAGCCACCACAACAAACTAAAGGGTGGCTGCTGGCGACAGGGCCTATCCACTGACAACATGGCTCATTACTCCGGTGCGGAACCTACGCACACATGGGCAGTATACATACAATGAAAGCCATGCTGCCACACAAAATCTGATAGAGCAGACAATTGTAGTGGTGAAACAACGCACCGCTGTCTGGACCGCTGTGGAGGAACCCTGCAGTACTCAGCAGAGTGGGTGTCAAGATTTGTGGTGTTCTGCTGCATGCTGCACAACCTCACCATCAAGAGGGCACAGCCCTTGCCACCAGCTATACAATGACCAGCTGAGGAGCAGGAGGAGGAGGAGCAGGTGGAAGAGGAAAAAGAGGAAGAGGAAGGTAACCTAGAAAGCCCCTTTCTGGCCATGCTGTCCGTGAACAACTCATCCAACTGTGATACCAGTAAACACAACCCCAATTCCCCATTCCCCAACAGTCCCACATCTTATCATCCTTCTGTCACTGACCATCTCAGCGTCCTCTTGGCCACAATGCAAAAGTAAAAGCCAACACAAAATAAACATTCTGAATCAAGTTTATAAACCAAAGCATGCCATATTGCATACAAATGTAAACTAGTCACCCTTGTGCATTCCATTAGTGCCTGTCTTCCCTGTGCCTTTGCCTGTCCTAATGCTCCTACGCAGTGCTACCCCAGTGGCTGCAGCATGGCTGGTGGAAGGCTGCTGACTTTCAGTGGGGGAGACTGCAGCTGGCCTTGGAGGACGACCTTGAGCAGCTCTGGACCTAGAAGGCCCGGCTTTGGACTGCACCATCTTGGCAGCAGTCTGGGCTGGCTGGCTGACACAAAACAGCAAGGGCACTGGTGGAGTGGCAGCGGTGGGAGGATTTAATTCAGTACACTCTTATTTTTGTTAATAATCTCTTGTGTGGAACCCTATTGAATGCCTTTTGGAAGTCCATATAGATAACATCCGTGGACACTCCCTTATCTACTTTATTAGTGAGACCTCCTCAACAAATTCAACTAGTCAAATATGGCTTACCCTTAACAAAGCCATGTTGGCTCCCTGATCAGCTTATATTTGTTTAAGTGCTCTGTCACTCTATCCCAAATGGCAGATTCTAGTAGCTTCCCCACAGTTGATGTTAAACTGATAGGCCTATAGTTACCTAGTTTCTCTCTCCCACCCTTCTTAAATTACGGAGTGACAATAGAAAATTTCAATTTAACGGCACAATTCCCATGAATCAAGAGAGCTTTGAAAGATTATGACTAACACTTCTGCAATTTCCTCACCTACTTCTTTTAATACCCCGGGGTGGTATCTCAGGTCCAGGAGATTTATCTATTTTAAGTCCCATTATTTTCTCCATTACCATTTTGTTACTTATATAGTCATAGTTTGATACAGCACAGAAGGAGGCGATTTGGCCCATCATGCCTATGCTGGCTTATAGGTAGAAAAATGTTTCCGCACGTCGCCTCTGATTCCTTTGCCAATCACCTTAAATCTGTGTCCTCTGCTACTGGAAACTGGAAACAGTTTATCCTTATTTACTCTATCAAAACTGTTCATGATTTTGAACACCTCAATCAAATCTCCTCTTAACTTTCTCTGCTCTAAGGAGAACAATCGCAGCTTCTCCAGTCTCTCCACCTAACTGAAGTCACTCATCCCTGGTACCATTCTAGTAAATCTCTTCTGTATCCACTCTAAGGCCTTGACATCCTTCCTAAAGTGTGGTGCCCAGAATTGAACACAATATCCAGCTGAGGCCTAACCAGTGTTTTTTTAAAGGTTTAGCATAACTTCCTTGCTTTTGTACTCTATGCCTCTATTAATAAACCTAATGATCCCATAGGCTTTTTAGCAGCCTTCTCAGCTTGTTCTGCCACGTTCAAAGAGTTGTGTGCATACACACTGCTCCTGCACCCCTTTTAAAATTGAACCATTTAGTTTATATTGTTTCTCCTCATTCTTCCTGCCAAAATGTATCACTTCACACTTCTCTGCATTAAATGTAATCTGCCATGTGTCTGCCCATTTCATCAGTCTGTCTATTTCCTCCTGAAGTCTGTTACTATCCTCCTCATTGTTCACTACATTTCCGAGTTTTGTGTCATCTGCAAACTTTGAAATTATACGCTCTTTACCCAAGTCTAGGTCATTAATATATATCAAAAAGAGCAGTGGTCCTAATACTGACCCCTGGGGAACACGACTGTGTACTTTCCTCCAGTCTGAAAAACAACCGTTTACCACTACTCACTGTTTTCTGTCCCTTAGCCAATTGTGTATCCATGCTGCCACTGTCCCTGTAATCATATAGGCTTTAATTTTGCTAACAAGTCTGTTATAAATCTCATCATTCATCAAGAAACTACTCGTGAAATAACACTGGACAGCCAGCTGGTGGGGGGCGTCCAAGGAGTATAAATACTCAGGCGTCGGCCCCAGCTTGCCAGGGACATTTTGTAAGACAAGGAACAAGTGAAGTACAACTAGACCTCCATGTTCTGAAACAAGTTGATTAAAGCCTTGCTTTATGCTCAAACCAAGTGCATAGTGAGTTTTATTACGTCAATTTCATCAACTTGATATCGACTCCACGCTTTGGGTGATTTGGGAACAGCCAGCTACGACTCGAACCGTAGAAGGGAACTCAGACAAGTAATTGATCCATCATGGAGAAATTACTCAGACCCGCCTGTCTCGACCTGGACCCGAATTCATTTACAGCCGCTAAGGTATGGAAACACTGACATCGTACCTTTAGCAACTTCCTTGAGGAGTGTGGTGAGAATGTTCCTAACAAGTTACGAATGCTTGCTAATTATGTATCCCCTCATGTGCTTGATTATATCGAAGACTGTGTAGACTATGACGCCGCTATCCAAATACTACAGCAGCTATATGTCAAGTACCCAAATTAAATTTTTGCTCGGCATCTACTGGCCACAACTCGACAACAACCCGGGGAATCACTTGACGAATTCCTTCAGAAACTTCGCAGGCTCAGCAAGGATTGTAATCTTAAAGCTGTTACAGCTGAGCAGTACCAGGAGGAGTTAATTCGTGATTCCTTTATTAATGGGATTGCGTCTCCCTTCATACGTCAGCATCTGTTGGAGAATAAAACCCTCAAATTACAGGCTGCCTATGACCAGGCATGCTCGCTGGACTTAGCAAAGAGGAATGCAGACACCTATCTTTTACCAGGTGCACGGGCTGCTGCTATAACTTTTAGTGACTCTTTCGATAGGCCTCGGGCAGAAGCCCTCACGGATGATGACACCAACCCGGCTGATGACAACCCTACCCTAGAAACCTACACTGATGACGACCCCGCCCTAGCGGCATTTGGCAATCTGGGAGGAAGTGCTTCTTCTGTGGAGGTGCGTTCCATTACAGGAAATTTTGTCCTGCTCGTAACGCGACCTGCAATCATTGCAGCAAGAAAGGTCACTTTTCTAAGGTATGCCAGTCAAGAGCAGCTGTTAGTAAGAAAGGCCACTTTTCCAAGGTATACCGGTCGAGAGCTCCTGTTAGTTTTGCAGCTACTATCTATAAAACTGCTCCTCCCCCAAGAACCACTACTAAGGTTACAGCTGTCAAGGGTAAAACTGCCCCTCCTCCCATCACAGCTGTTTTTCCCCAACGTCTGTCCCATGCAGCCACGAAGGTTTCGGTAAATGGACACATTTTGAATGCACTAATCGACTCTGACAGCTTCATTAGTGAGCGGGCTGTCAGTAAGTTAAAACAGCGTATTTACCCCTCGGACAGGGAAATTGCAATGGCTCTGACGACACTGACCACCAATTCTTCCAGCTTTTGTCTTGTCGACCTTATTCTCAATGGCCGCACTTATTTCTCCACCCGGTTCGGGGTGCTCAAGAACCTATGCAGTGATGTGCTCCTGAGACAGGATTTCCAGAAACAACACAAAAGACTCACTTTCGAGTTTGGAGGGTCAAAGCCGGAGCTTACTATTTCCAAAGTACCGTTTTGTGCGCTTTCGGCGGCTTCACTGAACGAGCCCTCCTTGTTTGCCAATCTTTCCCCCCGATGTAAGCCCATAGTCACTAAATCACGACGTTTCAGCCAAGATGATCAATCCTTTATCGAGACAGAAATCTCTCACCTTCTAGCTGACGGTATCATTGAGCCATGTTCATCTTCCTGGTGGGCTCAAGTCGTCGTTGTTAAAAATCCTCTGAAGCAACACAAGAAATGTCTTTGCATAGATTACTCGCAAACTATTAACCAGTACACCGACCTGGATGCCTACCCACTACCATGTGGGTAGGCATCCAGGTCGGTATACTGGTTAATAGTTTGCATCGATGACATGGTCAATAACCTTGCCAACTACAAGGTATTTTCAACTTTTGATTTAAAGAGCGCATATCATCAAGTGCCGTTAAAGGACTCTGACAAGAAGTATACGGCCTTTGAGGCCAATGGTCGGCTTTACCAGTTTTGTCGCCTTCCATTTGGGGTCACCAATGGGGTGGCCGTCTTTCAGCGGGCAATGGATAGCCTAGTCAAACAGGAGAACTTAACGGATACTTTTCCATATCTGGATAATATCACCATTGCTGGTCATGACCAGAAGGGCATGATGCCAACCTCCAGGAATTATTTGACATTCTCCGTCGTCGCAACTTAACCTTAAATGAGTCCAAATCTGTGAAATCAGTACCATCAGTCAACATCCTTGGCTACTGGGTGGGCAACAGTGTCATCAAACCGGATCTGGAGCGACTTTGTCCGCTTCAGGAGCTCCCTCCCCCTACGAATCTCGGCTCTCTTCGTCAGGCACTCGGCATGTTCGCCTATTATGCGAAATGGATGCCCCACTTCTCCGACAAGATCCAGCCCCTGCTTCACACAAAGTCATTTCCAGTGGAGGCAACGGCTATTTCAGCTTTCAATCTCAAGCGACAATTGGAAAAAGCCACGCTTCGTTCCACTGATGAAAATCTTCCTTTCGTGGTCGAGTGCGATGCATCGGATGTGGCGATCTCTGCTACCTTGAATCAAGGTGGCCGACCCGTTGCGTTTCTGTCCAGAACTTTGCAGGGTAGCGAGCTCCATTATCCTCCTGTCGATAAGGAGGCTACGGCCATCATCGAAGCGGTATGTAAATGGAGTCATTTTCTCGCTCGTCACCATTTCACACTTATAACCGATCAGCGCTCCGTGGCCTTTATGCTGGATAACCGGAAACGCACTAAGATCAAGAATAACAAAATACAACTCTGGAGGATGGAATTGGCTGCCTTTGGATACACCATACATTATTGACCCGGCAAAGAGAATGTGGCCCCGGATACCCTCACGGGGGCATTCTGCTCTTTTATGTTAACTTCGACTCTGGCGAATCTTCATACTGACTTATGCCATCCTGGCGTTACCCGTATGTTGCACTTTGTGCGATCTAAAAATCTCCCATTTTCTACGGAAGATGTGAAAAGAATGTGATCCTCCTGTAGAATTTGTGCAGAATTAAAACTTCAATTCCTCCGTCCATTGGATGGCTCACTCATACACGCTATGCAGCCTATGCAGCGACTCAGCATTGACTTTAAAGGGCCATTGCCCTCCTCAATGCGAAACACCTACTTACTGACTATGGTGGACGAATATTCACGCTTTCCCTTTGCTTTCTCCTGTCCCAATATGCTTACTTCCACAGTGATCAAATGCCTTGATCAAGTCTTTTCCCTTTGCGGTATGGCCAATTTCATCCACTCTGATCGGGGTCCCTCCTTCATGTCAAGTGAACTCAAAAGTTCTCTCTCCCAACGGGGAATCGCCACAAGTAAAACGACACCGTACCATCCCATCGGTAACGGACAGGTTGAGAGATACAACGCTATCATTTGGAACGTTGTTCATCTTGCGCTGATGTCACGCAACCTACCAGACCAGCAGTGGGAAACTATGCTCCCTGACGTGTTGCATTCCATCAGGTCTCTCCTTTCTACGTCTACCAATGTCACACCTCACGAGCGATTCTTCAGCTTCCAGCGTTGCTCCACCCACGGGACGTCTCTACAGTCATGGTTGGCAGCTCCCGGCCCCGTGCTGCTCCGAAGATTCGTCCGATCATCTAAAACCGATCCTCTCATCAATGAGGTAGAACTCACGTGCGTGCGGTACCCTGATAGCCGGGAGTCCACCGTTTCGCTCAGGACCTGGCTCCCTGTCCAGCTGGTTCCACGGACTCAACCGATAGAGGGACCCACGGGGATGATGCCGACACTCTACACTCCCCCGAAGATGACGCCCTACCTGGGGCAGCGAGAGATCTGCCAGTTGCCCCACCGGAACCACTTGGGGAGCCGAGCGCTCCCCGTGGGATGGCCACCCGAGGCCAGGACGCCGGTCAATCCCCGGCTATCCAACAGGATGAAGCCAGTTCTGCGCCTGTGGGGACCCGCACCCAGAGTCACGATCTCCCGAGTCTCCCTCGGGTCGATCAGAGCAACACGGGCCCTGTCGATCCACCGGTACGGATCAAGCGGCCCAGGGACCAAGACACGGTCTGGGGAGACGTGCCTTCTGGCCATAAACAAAAATCTAAAAGACTGCGGCGATTCGTGGTCCGCCTGATCCGCTAAGTGGAAGTTGTCAGACTTCCAAATCTTTTAGGCAGGAAGAATGTTATAAATCTCATCATTCATCAAGAAACTACTCGTGAAATAACGCTGGACGGCCAGCTGGTGGCGCTGTCCAAGGAGTATAAATACTCGGATGTCGGCCCCAGTTCGCCAGGGACAATTTGTAAGACAAGGTACTAGTGACGTACAACTAGACCTCCAAGTTCTGAAACAAGTTGATTAAAGCCTTGCTTTATGCACAAACCAAGTGCATAGTGAGTTTTATTACGTCAAAGTCTATTATGTGGTAATTCATCAAATACCTTTTGAAAGTCCACATGCAGAACATCAACCGCAGTACCCTCATCCACCCTCTCTATTACTTGATTCCATTACAAGATTGTACCAGTAGTTTTAATCTATCAGCTGTAACAATGCCAAAAAGCCCTATGTAACCCAGTATATGAACATTTTTATTCTGCTATAATTCAGGAAATTGCGCATTAAATTAACCCGCCCCCCTTGAAGCAGTGGTCTATTGAATCTAATAAGTTCCTTCCCTTGATTTAGTTTTAGATTTCCTTCTATTACTGGTATTTTATCCTCTTCCTCTACTGTAAAAACGGATATAAAGTACTTGTTTAATAAATCAGCCATTACATTGCTGTCTATTACAGTATTGCCTTTGTCTGTCTTTAATGAGCCACATCTACCTTAGCTAGTTGCTTACTCGTAATATACTTATAAAAATGTTACTCTTAGCGTTTATATTACTTGCAAGCTTTTTTTTCATATTCCTTTGTGCAGCTCTTAATATTTTTTGTGTCCCTTTGTTGCTTTCTATATTTTGCCCAGTCTGCTGGATTACCACTTTTCTTGGTATTTGTGTAAACCATTTCCTTTAGCTTTATACTCAGTCTTACCTCACATATTGACCTTGTTTGCTTGACCGTACAACTTGAGTTTTTGCTCTTTAAGGGTATGTATTGGTCCTGTATTGCACTAAATACTTCTTTGAATACCTCGCACTGTTTTTCTGTAAATTTACCTGTTAACAGCTCAGCCCAGTTTAACATGTTCAGCTTACGTCTCATTCCTTTGAAGTCAGCCTTACTTAAACTTAAAACTTTACTTAAACTTAAATGGTTTGTGTCTGATCTTTCTCCTTTTCGAACTTAATGTCAAACTCTATCATGTTATGGTCACTGTTAGCAAGATACTCCCTTACTGTCAAATTAATTTAGGTTCGTTACTCATTATTAAATCTAGTATGGCCTGTTCCTTTGTTGGTTCTAAAACATAGGGGGGAGATGAGCGAGTGGGGGTTAAAACCGGGGATGACGGCGGGTCGGGAAGCTAGCTCCAACCCGCTGACTTCCGCATTTCACTCCAGCGTGTTAGGCTGTATGCACGCAACCCCCTTGGGAGAGACGGGTTGCCTATTAACATATGTTAATCGCTCATTTAAAGCGATATTTCAACACAGTTTTGATTTTAACATCGGATCCAGGGGTTTCCTGGGCTTCCTATAACTCGCCAGTAAAAGCAAGGCAAGAACACAGCTGCAATTGAGGGGGCTGAATTAATGTCATGGAAATATTGTAATAAATACTCAGTACTCACAGCTGCTTTCTTACCTGCTAGTGGGAAAGGGTTTGTTCAGAGTTCTTTTGCTGAGGGGTTACTTTCTGCACTTTGGAGGTTTGTTCTATCACATCAGGATAGGTGGCACTTTGGCTGCCTTAGATTGGACCTCAGATGAGGAGCAATATGACCACCAGCAGCACCAGCACCAGCACCACCACCAGCAGCTGTCTGCTGGTCACAGACCTGTAGCTGCACAGGAGAGAGGGGAGCAGCAGAGAGGTGCAGCTTGCAGGAGGCACTACCCACGATAAATCCCAAAGCATAGGGACTAGCTGGCTGAAGGCACGGCCACCAATGGTGAGGGATGCATGAGGCTAGCATCGGAGAAATGCAAAATTATCAGAGGCTTGTAGGGGTGGAGGAGGTCTCAGAGATAGGGAGGGGGCGAGGCCATGAAGAAATGTAAACATAAGAATGAAAATTGTAAAATCGAGGTGATAGGAGATTGGGAGCCAATGTAGGTCAGCAAACACAGGGGTGACAGGTGAGCGTGACTTGGTACGAGTTAGGGTATGGGTGGCAGAGTTTTGAATGAGTTTAAGTTTATGGATGGTGGAAGATGGAAGGCCGGCCAAGAGAGCATCGGAATGGTCAAGTCTGGAGGTGACAAAGGCATGGATGAGGGTTTCAGCAGCAGATGAGCTCAGGCAGGGACGAAGACAGGCGATGTTACGGAGGTGGAAGTAGGCAGTCTTTGTGATGGAGACAACATGGAGTCGGAAGCACAGCTCGGGGTCAAATAGGATGCCAAAGTTGCAAATAGTCTGGTGCACCCTAAAGCAGTAACCAGGGAGGGTAATAGAATCATATGTAGTTTGTGGCGGGGGCCAAAGGTAATGGTTTTGGTCTTCCCAATGTTGAACTCGAGGGAATTATTGCTCATCCAGGACTGGATGTCATCATGCAGTCTGACAATGCAGTCAGTGGAGGGGTCAAGAGAAATGGCGGAATGGTAGAGCATGTCTTTGGATGACGTCGCCAAGGTGAAGCATATAGATAGAGAATAGGAGGGGGCCAAGCACAGATCCTCAGGGGACTCCAGAGGTAACAGTACAGGGGGGTGGGAAGAAAAACCATTGCTGAAGATACGCTGGCTACAATTGGATAGGTAAGAGTGGAAGCAAACAAGGCCAGTCCCAGTGAGCTGGACAATGGAGGAGAGGCGCTGGAGATGTATGGTGTTGCTAACTGTCAAAGGCTGCAGGGAGGTCAAGGCCGATGAGGAAGGATAGTCCACCATGGTCATAATCACAAAGGATGGCATTTGTGGCTTTGATTAGGGCCATAGGTAAGTGCTATGGTGAGGTGGAAACCAAATTGGATTGTGGGGAAAATGGAAGGCAAGGACTTTGGAGAGGAAAGGGAGGTTGAAGATGGGGTGGTTGTTTGCAAGGACAGAGGGGTTGAGGGTTTTTTTTTTAAGGAGAGGGGTGATGATGGAAGTTTTCAAAGGGTGTCAGACAATACCTGAGGAGAGGGAACAAATTACAATGTCATCTAGCATGGGAAACAGGAAGGGAAGTTGGGTGGTCAGCAGTTTAGTGGATATGAAGCTAAGGGAGCAGAAGATCGCTCTCATGGACAAAATGAGTTTGGAAAGGGCTCATGCAGTGAGATAGAAAAGAAATGCCCAGGTAATAACTACGGTCAGGGGGAGGCTTGGGGAAGGTTTGGCTTGGCGGGCATGGGGAAGGGGGTTAAGCAACAAAAGCAGATGAGGTGACATTTTTGGTGAATTAACCTTTATTTATTGAAAACTGGGCTATCAGTTGCACCCTCCTTTCTCTGGCTGCTGGTTGTCCTGTCCCACGTCCTCTCCTTCCTGTTAACCCTATTGCTATGGGGAGGCAGGTGCTTCCAAGCCCTCTTCATCATTATGGTCTTTAGCATCCGGAAGCAGCAAGCTTTTTTTCATTGCAATATTCTCCAGAACACTATAAGCTACAATGGTACCTGAGAGTCTTGCTGGGCTGTATGGCATGGCTCCACCAAAGAAAAGAGGAAGACTTGCATTTATATAGCACCTTTCATGACTCAGGACATCCCAAAGAGCTTTACAGCCAATTACATTTAAAGTGTAGTCACCGTCATAATGAAGGAAATGGAGCAGTTAATTTGCACACAGCAAGGTCCCACAAACAGCAATGTGATAATAGCTACCAGATAATAGTGCCATGCGATCTTTTATGTCCACCTTAGAGGGCAGGTTTAATGTCTCATTTGAAAGATAGCACCTCCAACAAAGCAACACTCCCTCAGTACTGCACTGAAGTGCCACACTAAATTTTATGCTCAAGTCTATGGAGTAGGCTTGAACCCACAACCCATCTGACTCAAAGGCAAGAGTGCTACCCACTTAGCCACATTTATATAGTCCCAGGACAACATATCTGCAATTCGCTGAGCATAAGAACATAACAAATAGGAGCAGGATTAGGCCATTCGGCCCTTCGAGACTGCTCCGCCATTCAATGAGATCATGGCTGATCTTCTGCCTCAACTCCATTCACTGGCCTTATCGCCATATCCCTTGATGCCCTTACTAGTCAGAAATCTATCAACTTCTGTTTTGAATATACCCAATGACTGAGCCTCCACAGCCCTCTGGGGTAGAGAATTCCAAAGATTCACCACTCTCTGTGTGAAGAAATGTCTTCTCATCTCAGTCCTGAATGGCCTACCCTTTATCTTGAGGCTAAGGGCCCTGGTTCTAGACTTCCCAGCCAAGGGAAAGATTCTCCCAGCATCCATCCTATCAAGCCCTGTAATAATTTTGTGTGCTTCAATGAGATCCCGTCTCATTCTTCTGAATTCAAGAGAATACAGACCTAGCTTACACAATCTCTTCTCATACGACAGTCCCGCCATCCCAGGAATCAATCTTGTGAACTTTCGTTGCACTCCCTCTATGGCAAGTATATCCTTCCTTAGGTAAGGAGATCAAAATTGTACACAGTACTCCAGGTGTGGTCTCCCCAAGGCCCTATATAATTGGAGTAAGACTTCTTTACTCCTGTACTCAAATCCTCTTGTAATGAAGGCCAGCATACCAGTTGCCTTCCTAATGGCTTGCTGCACCTGCACATTCACTTTCAGTGACTCATGTACAAGGACACCCAGGTCCCTTTGAGCATCTGCATTCCCCAATCTTTCACCATTTAGGAAATATTCTGCCTTTTTGTTTTTTCTACCAAAGTGGATAACTTCACATTTATCCACATTATATTCCATCTGCCATGTTCTTGCCCACTCACTGAGCCTGTCGAGATCCCCTTGAAGCCTCTTCACATCCTCTTCGCAACTGACACTGCCACCTAGCTTTGTATCATCAGCAAATTTGGAAATGTCACATTTAGTCCCCTCATCCAAATCATTGATATAGATTGTGAATAGCTGGGACCCAAGCACCGATCCTTGCGGTACCCCACTAGTCACAGCCTGCCATCCTGAAAAAGATTTGTTTATCCCTACTCTTTGTTTTCTGTCTGTTAACCAATTCCCAATCCATGCTAGTATATTACCCCCAATTCCATGTGCCCTAATTTTGTTCACCAACATCTTGTGTGGGACCTTATCGAAGGCCTTCTGAAAATCCAGATACACCACATCTACCGGTTCCCCTTTGTCTACTCCACCAGTTACATCCTCAAAGAACTCCAATAGGTTTGTCAAACAGGATTTCCCTTTCATAAATCCATGTTGACTCTGCCCAATCATACTAATAGTTTCTAAGTGCCCAGTTATTGCATCCTTTATAATAGATTCCAGCATTTTCCCAACTACTGATGTGAGGCTAACAGGTCTGTAGTTCCCCGTTTTCTCTCTCCCTTCTTTCTTAAATAGCGGGGTTACATTTGCTATCCTCCAATCTGCAGGAACCGTTCCAGAATCTATAGAATTTTGGAAGATGACAAACAATGCGTCCACTATTCCAATGGCCACCTCTTTCAAAACCCTAGGATGTAGGTCATCCGGTCCTTGGGATTTATTGACTTTTAGTCCCATTAATTTTGCTCATACTGTTTTTTTACTAATAATAATTTCTTTAAGTTCCTCATTCTCGTCACACCCTTGGTTTTCTCGTATTTCTGGGAGGTTTTTTGTGTCTTCCTCCGTGAAGACAGAAACAAAGTATTTATTTAATTTCTCTGTCATTTCCTCATTCCCCATTATAAATTCTCCCGTCTCTGACTGTAAAGGACCTACATTTACCTTCGCCAGTCTTTTCCTTTTCACATACCTATAGAAACTTTTACGATCCGTTTTTATATTTTTCACTAGTTTGTGCTCATATTCCATTTTCCCTTTCTTTATCAATTTCTTGGTCCCCCTTTACTGATTTCTAAATAGATCCCAAACCTCAGGCTGACCGCTTTTTCTGGCAACTTTATAAGCTTCCTCCTTTGACTTAATACTAGCTTTAATTTCTTTTGTTAGCCATGGTTTGGATTTTTATGCCCTTGAGGAATATATGTTTGTTGCAAATTATGCATTATTTCCTTGAACGTTAGCCATTGTATGTCCACCTTCATTCCTTTTAGTGTAGTCTCCCAACTTGTCCCTCATACCCTTGTAGTTTCCTCTGTTTAGATTGAAGACTTTAGTTTCAGATTAGACTACATCACTCTCAAACTTAATGTAAAATTCAATCATATTATGGTCACTTGTCCCTAAAGGCCTCTTTACCACAAGATTATTGATTAGCCCTTTCTCATTACACAGTACCAGATCCAGAATAGCCTGTTCCCTGGTTGGTTCCTCCACATACTGATCCAGGAAACCATCTCGCATGCATTCCAAGAATTCGTCCTCCACACCATTAGTGGTAATTTGATTTGCCCAGTCAATATGTAGATTAAAGTCCCCCATGATTACCGTTGAAGTAAGATTTAAAAATGAGCGTAACAGGGCACGTTTAGTAGAACGCAATTGCGCAGCAAAATGTTTAAAGATGAAATGTACTAATTACTCGTATGTTTAATTGCAGAAATGACCATACCAGTTTAGAGAGATGAAACTTACAAAAAGAGACAATGACATAACCCTTTTCTGGAAAAACGAAACTCAGTAGTGGTCAAGAGAGAGAGGGTCTCGTTTCTCAGAAATCACATGACCTGATGACTCATTTCCAAGAAATCAGAGGGGCCACAGGCCCATACAGTGAAAAGTGAAACTTATGTTATTGGTTACCTTGTAGAAGTTAGGCACACCTAATTAGTGATTAATGTATAGACTTTTAAATCGATTGGACCTCTGGAGTAGGAGGTCTCGGAATATGTGTATAACTGTGTAAACCTCAAGAGATTCGGTGGAGTTGGAGCCTTGTGTTGGGATGCAAGAGCCATAGCTCCCCAGGCCTGAATAAACCGTTTTTACCTCAATTATTGGGTCTGTCTTTCTTACAACAAGCCAGTGTTGTCGACTGTGTATATCACTCAGTCCACACTTTGGGGGCTTACATCACCGTAGTACCCTTGTTACATGCACTTCTAATCTCTTGATTGATACTGTGCCCTACATTACCATTACTGTTTAGTGGCCTATACACAACTCCCACCAATGTTTTCCGCCCTTTGCTGTTTCTTAACTCCACCCAATCTGATTCCAGTTCTATATCACGATCTGCCAAGCCAAGATTTTTTATCTCTACCGTACCAATCTCATCCCTTATTAACAGTGCTATGCCACCTCCTTTTCCTTTTTGTCTGTCCTTCCTAAATGTTGAGTACCTTAGAACATTCAGTTCCCAGCTTTGATTACCCTGCAACCATGTTTCTGTAATGGCAATTACATCATACCCATTTACTTCTATTAGTGCCATTAATTCATCCACCTTGTTGCGCATGCTATGTGCATTTAGATAAAGTGCCTTCAACTTTGCCTGTTTAATATTTTTCTGCACTTTGACCCTCTTTACTGATGGCCTTTGTTTCTGCTCCCTACTAGTTTTGCTGACTACTTTTCTAACTTGCACTTCCAAGCTTTGTTTCTCTCCGTTCTGGGCCCACACTTAGGAGCAGCAGTACAAAAGGAGGCTGTGTTTCTCTAGCGAGTGTGTCAGATTTGCAGTGCCTCCTGCAACAAGACCTACAATCAACTGCTCCGCTAGTGCTGCATTGCCTTTGTTGCCAACCTCAGTGCAGCCCTCAAATTTTTTTCCTCTGGCTCCTTCCAGTCTGTCACAGGGGATATAAGCAACATCAATCACCCTGGAGTTTATGTTTGCATTAAGCAGCTGACTGGTGCCAAACACTTTCATCACTTTCCCCATGGACAACCAGAAACAGCAGAATAGGGCTCTGGTGTTCAGACAGATTGCAGGTTTCTCCCAAGGCCGGAGTGTCATTGATTGCACCCACATCACTTCAACACCAGCCTGCAGCCAGAGGTTACTGGCAGCAGCTCACTGAAGAGCACTTCCCCTTCATTAACAGTCATATCCAACATCTGTACCAGTCGCTCCACCTTCCAATGAATTACATCCACCCAAACAACATTGAAATTCATTTCACCTGGCATTGCAAGATCACCAGTGACTCCAGGTACACACTGCACACAAAGGGGTAGAAATTCACCTGAGCCTGATTTCAGGAAGAAACAAGGAAGAGTCCAACTGCAGAATCTATTGAGGTGACCACATGCTCCATGGTTGGCTGCAGAGTTTCGATGCCACGCGCCAGAAACCCACAAGTTGGCAGTGGACTGTTCTACACTCTCAGATGAGTTGCAGTAGCTCCCTGGCAGCCAGTCAATATGTTCTGCATTGCTGGAGCACAAGAAGTATTTTTCTTTTAAAGACTAGGGGGTCGATTTTAACTCAGGTGCAGGGAATTGTCAGGTTCCCCGAATTTAGTGTTTCCCACACGAATTTAAATGGGTCTGTGAGATTGATGCAATTTTAACTCAATTGGCCAATTGATTTCCAACGTGTGGGAAGCCTTGGCAATTGAGTATTTCCAGTCAGAAAGTCGCAGAATATGACATCATCATTGCTGCTGCTTTTAAGGTCCACAGCAAGCCTTGCTTCTTCTGCAGGCTTCCAAACTTTACCATTAAGATGGCACAGGAGCCTGCAGGAGCAACGGCCAGTGGGAGGGCAAGAGCTGCCCCAAAATTTGAAGAGGCTTCACTCCAGGCATTGCTGGATGGTGCTAGGGCCCACAGGGAGGCCCTGTTCCCTTCTTCAGGGAGGAAGAGACCTCCCAGTCAGACCAAGGCTGTGTGGCTACAGGTGGCTGGGGAAGTCAACTCCTTGGGGCTCACACGGCGCACCTGGATGCAGTGCAGGAAAAGATTCCATGACCTTCATCGCACTGGAAAAGTAAGTACTGTATGAAGTTTCCATCACCCTCAATCTGATCCCCATTGCCTTTCCTCACCAGCACTCAGCTTTAGCAATCTCTTCCTCCACATCCCACTTGACACTCACATTCATGCACCCTTACCCATTCCCTCTCTCTCTATGCTCACATTCACATAACTATTCCACCATGCAGCCCTCACACTCCCTCTCACTCTGATGCTTTGAACACAACTGACAACACAGAGGAAGGGCCCTTGGTCTTGCAACCTCACTCCATCTTTGTCTCCTTCTAAGTATCTATGCTATGCAATCTCTGCACTCACTCCTTCATTCTCACTCAACCTCCACTTGTCTCCCTCATTGCAGGAAAAGAGAGCTCACAACAGGAGAGAGCGAGCCAGGACAGGAGGAGGGCCGCCCTCATTAGCCCAGCTCACCCCCTGGGAGGAAGCCGTCCTGGAGATTGTTGGGGCTGACAGAGATGCGGAAGTTGGGGAAGGACAGACAGGTGCATCCCCACAAGCTGGTGACAGAATAGTTTTCCATCTCTCGCATTGGCATTGCATGAGTCGCTAATAATGATTCTGAAGCTACATCATATGGACTTATGATCATCTGCAAAATGCAATGTGCATGTAACCTTGGCACCACATCTCTAACTTTTTCCTTGACTCCCCCACAGGACCATCGAGAGCCCCCGTCCCCAGTCTGCAGGAGGAAGAGCCAGACTCCTCAGAGGAATCTGCAACCTCTGAGGGCGCAGCGTCAGCAGAAATAAGCGCACCCAGCACCAGCGCAGACACTCACACCTCGGTGGGACATTCAGGACATAGAGTAGAGTTGTCACCTGGTGTATCACAGCTCACAAGTGAGCATCAGCAGATTGTGGAGACAGGGACAACAGTGGAGAGTCCTCGTCGGAGGGCGCAGGACTCTGCCAGCTCGGCTCAGCTGCATGTCGACCCTCTGCCTCTGGGTCCATCCGTAAGATCAGAGGTGATGGAACTCCAGGCACAGATGCAGGAGTCTCTGGCAGGTTTTGTCTCCAGGGTCGCTGCGAGTGTGGATCAAATGGAGGAGTCCATAGCGAACATGAGCAGAGCCTTTGTGGAGTCAGTGGCGCATGAATGCATCAATACGGAAAGGATGGCTACCTACGTGGAAATGATTGCTGCCTCCGTGGTAAGGCTGGCTACCGTAGAGGAGAGGATGGCTACGGTAGAGGAGAGGAGGGCTATGGCCATGGAGGAGGTTAGTCGCCAGGGTATGGAAAACATGGTGAGTGTTCAGAATAGAATGACATCTCTTGAGGAGCGATGGTCATCTATTGAACAGAGAAACCAGACCTTCATGGAAGTCCTTCTGAGTAGGACTGCCATTGCAGATACGGGTCCCCATGGCCCCCCTGATGTGCAGCAAGGTGCTCTCAAGCCACTTGCAGGCACTGAGGGGGGCCTGACCCATGAGAGGGAGGTTGGTGGCAGACCTCAAGGAAGTGGGGGCTCCTCTCCAAGCGCTCACACTTCCATGCCACTGCAGAGCCCTCGGTCAGAGCCCCGCCGGAGTCCACACCCAACTGAAACACTCAACTCCTGCACAGCCGCAGGAGCAGCAGACTGCTGACGAGCCCTCACAGGCTCGCCACCCCAGAGGGTGCCCGCCAAATGTGTCGAGACAGAGCAGGAAAGTGAGCAAGGGGCCTCCACATCTGCTGAAGCCACAGGGGAACCACTACGTAGGAGCATGCGTAAGAGGGAAATAAGGCACAAATAGTCACAAGGGTAGTCACTTGGGCGAAATGTTGTGTATTTTGTTAAAATGCCATCAGTTGTTTGTTTTGCATAAGAATTCTGATAGCAACTGCTGCAGTTGTGGCATGTGTCATTTTGCGAATGGGGCTGGAGGTCCTCTAATGCCAAGAAGGGAAGGAAAAAAAGGCCTCCCATGCTTCTGGTAGATGCCTCAGTTGAGGAAGCGCTGAGTGAGGGTGCCAAGAGGGGTTTCGCAGGAGGTCACACTGGAGAAGTGTGTGAGGCTCCAACCTTCCACAGGTGTGGTTAAGCCTGGTAAAAGTTGCCCCAGGCCTGAGACAACAAAGTCCTGCCACCTGCAAATGATGACTGATCAAATATCCTCTTTAATGGTTGACCTGCAGCTGATAGTCAGCAAGCCAATAGTGCTCACGCCAGGTTTCACAGGCATGATCCCCACCAGGCGTGTTTTACGTGGGAAAAGGGTTAAACAGGCATGGGCCTGTTAAAATGGGATTATAAAGGCCAATGAGTGCTGTTTAAGGGCCCTAAAGACCAGTCCCGTCTGTTGCAGGCGGGACTGATTCGGGACCATCAGACATACCTGGGTTAAAATGGCTAGGTGTCGGGAACCAGCCGGGGGGGGTCCCGACCCCCAGTGTTTGCGATTTTAACCCCCCACATGCCTCAAAGCCCGCCTGATGGCTGAGTTAAAATTAAGCCCTAGGCCTCTAAAGTCTTATTTCTGTCCTCTTCAGCAGAGCTAGAACATGAGCTTCCCCTCCAGAAAGCTATTTTCTGTGCTGTTCTTTCCATATTCAGCTGCTCCTGCTCTGCCTCACATGCTTTTTGAATCACCCTGTGCAGACCACTCTAACTCACTGTCTATACAATGTAGGGTGCCAATTTCTGTGCTGGTGCTTGGAAGGGTAAGACGAGTGATACCACGTTCTTGGGAGTGCTGTTCCTCTCTGCTTGTGTGGCTGCATGGCCCAAGTCATCAGAAGGACTTAGAAAAAGAGTGGCAAGGGTTAGCACATAATGGCAAAAGCAGTAGCAGATGAGTGACAGCACAATGCCTCACCTAGTTGTCATCCTGTGTATATGAGTGAGAGAGTGCACGAGTGAGAGAGAGAGTTAAGTGTAAAGAGAAAAGGAAAATGGCCCAAACATCCTGCTGTGTGTGGCCTCAAGCTTGGCCATCTCCAGTGCTCCGTGCTCTCTCTCTGCCAAAGATGTCAATCTTCCATTGTATTAAGAGTTTGCAATGTTCTCGAAGTCTCCCTTTGATTGTGTACCAGCTTCTCCTGCAAGAAGAGTGGAATTGGGTCAATGTGAGGCCTGTTGAAGAGTAAGGCAGCTTAGCCTAGTGAGCGGATGTAGTGGCAAGTGTATGCAAGTGGGAGTTGTTGTGAGGGCAGTTGCAAGTGTTGAGTGCATGAGTGCAAGCAAAAGGAGGTGTAGTGAAGTGTCCCATTGTGATTGGAGCAGAGCCTTGGGAAATGAACAATTGTTAGTGCTGGGGAAAATGTAGGGTGTTGCAGGGCTCTGTAGGGAGTAAGGAAGATGTGAAGAAGTCTTAAATTGGCAATTCTGGTAAGTTCATTAAATTCTTTCTGCATTGCAGTCAGGTCTGAGAAACCACACTGCTGTTACTGACATCTCTCTCCACACTGACTGGCTAATTTACCGGGTTACTTGTTGTCACCTGAAGGAAAGCGAACCCCCTTTCTATTCTTCACTCGCTCCACAAGCACATCCACAACTCCATCGGAGAATCGGGGTGCTCTGGCCAACATCATGCTGCCTCAGAAATGTGCTATACACTGGATATCTTTGAAAAGTGCACCTCCCCTTTGTGGGCTACGGGTTGCCTTTAAGTGGCAGCATGCCACCAGGTTTCCCACCTTCCTATAGGCGAGCTGCCTATGAGCAACACAGTTAGTGCTGGCAGCTCACCTGCTGTGTTTAAATGAGGTACGGCCACTATAATCGATCGGGACTCCCGTTAATGTCTTCAGGCGCTCTGCCCACTGTATTGATTTCTTTGTGGGTTCAATGATGAGACATTTATGAAAGAGAATGTCTTTTAATCTAAAGTCTTGTTCAACTCTTTATACAGCATTTCAGGAGACACCCTGCTAGTGATGCATCTAGAATGAAACTGAAACTAAACTCAACTGCTTGTCTCTCACATGACCTCTGCTGGTCAGGCATAAGTAATCAATACATGCAACTATACTGGTAAGGCATGATAATCAAACAGGCAAATAACATCACTATTTGCTGATATCATTACATCTCCCTTTCTTAAAACAAAAGTATTTTACTTTTAACTAACAACATGTTTTCTTTGTATTAATCTGCATTTTAACTGTAACACTTAATGAACTTACATTATCATTATCATGATCAAGGTTTTTTAACCTTGCTTTGTGTGTTCACATGAAATATGTAAATGCACTAGAACTTGAAGAAAGAATAAGATAACATTACTTCCTTCTATAACAATAGTCCATAAATTTGCTCAATGAGTCTCTCAGGAGGCTTCACGTGTCTTGAGGATTTTCTGATTGATTGTCCTTGAATCTGAGTTGTTGCCTCAGATGATGTGTTCTCAGCTGTGTGATCAGGTTGTTCAACAGCATCAGTCTCTTGACCTGCTGCGGCTGGTCCCATGAGAAGATCTCGACAATTTCTTCTCAGAACAGCACCCTCACCTGTCTGAATGGTGTATGATCTTGGTTGAACTTCACTCAGGACAGTTCCCTTCTGAGTCCATATGTTTGTTTTGTCTTTGAACCTTACTTGGTCACCAGTGTGGAGTTCAGGTAGGTTTTGTGTTCCTCTGTCATAGTAGTACTTTTGCTTTTCTTTCTGTTGTTCTTTGAACTTCCTCACTTTCTCCCCCTCTTGTTTTCAGGAGGTTCTCCGGGATGGGTAGGTTTGACCTTAGCCGACGTCCCATAAGGAGTTGGGCTGGTGACATACCACACTCGAGCGGCGTTGTGCGGTATACAAGCATGCTCTGGTAGAAGTCAGTTCCACTGTCTTTTGCCTTGTACATCAGTCTTTTCACTGTCTGGACCGATTTTTCCACTAAACCATTGGACTGTGGAAAGTGAGGACTTGACGTTGTGTGGACAAAGTCCCACTCTTTGGCAGTGTCGGAAACTTGCATTGTAAAACTGAGGTCCGTTGTCTGTGAAGACCTCGCTTGCCACGCCATGTCTGGAGAATATGGCTTTCATACATGTTATCACAGCATCTGCAGTGGTGGTATGCAGTCTACAAATCTCTGGATACAGGGAGTAATAGTCTGTGACTACAAGATAGTCCTTCCCTTGACATACGAATAGGTCAGCGCCTACCTTCTGGTAAGGTCTGTCTGGTGCTGGGTGTGGCTTTAGTGGTTCTACCGGATTGCTTGCTCGATATTTCAGGCATATTGTGCAGTTTGACACCTCATTTGTCACATCTTGGTTGATTCGTGGCCAGTACATCACCTCTCGTGCTCTTTTCTTACACTTTTCGATTCCCAGATGTCCTCCATGGATCCTTTTTAGCATCTCTTTTCTCAGACTCTTTGGGATAACTATTTTACTTCCTTTGTAGATGATGTCTTCGACCACTGATAGCAGAGTACTGGAACTGCAGGGCGGAACTATGTCAGGTGAGCAGTCTTGCTTCATGTTGGGCCATCCATCCAAGATGCTTTTCCTCAGTCGTCTCATTGTTTCATCTTTGTTTGTCTCAGTCTTTATGAGCTCCATTTTTGCATCTGCTATGGGCAGTGCACTTGTGATCATGTCCACGTAGGCGTTCACTTTTTCATCCATTGTGGTGTTTGCGGGCTCACTTGGGTCTACAGCTCTGGACAACGTGTCTGCTGTATACATCAGCTTACCCGGTGTGTACGCAACATTCAGTGTATAGCGTTGCAGCCTGATCATCATTCTTTGTATTCTAAGCGGACAGCTATTTAGTGGCTTTTGGAACAATGCAATCAAGGGCTTATGGTCAGTCTCTACACTGATTGCTTGTCCTGCCACAAACTGGTGAAATCTTTCACAGGCGTATGTGATGCTGAGCAGCTCCTTTTCTATTTGAGCATATCGCGTCTCCGCATCTGTCATTGAGCGCGATGCATATGCAATAGGTTGCCAGTAGTCATATTTTTGCAGAAGAACGGCACCGAGCCCACTCTGTGATGCATCTGATGATATCTTGATGGGTCTCGCTGGGTCATAAAACCTCAGAACTGGTTCCTCTGTGAGCAGTTTCTTTAGATCGCTCCATGACTTCTCATGCTCATGATTCCATTCCCATTCTATGTTCTTTTCAGTTAGTCTTCTCAGTGGCGCCATCTTTTCTGAGAGGTTGGATATGAATTTACCCATATAGTTGATCATTCCATTAAACCTCTGCACGTCCTTTTTGCATTGTGGCTTTGGCATATTCTCAATGGCGGACACCTTTCTGGGATCTGGTCTGACACCCTCACCGCTAAGGATATCTCCCACGAATGTCAGTTCTGTCACCCCGAGCTGGCATTTCTCTCTATTCAGCTTCAGGTTTGTTTTCCTTGTTGCTTCCAGCACTTTTTTCAGTCTCTCGTCATGCTCAGTTCTCGTGGTTCCCCATACTATGATGTCATCCATTGATGTATCAACTCCCTCCAGGTGCTCATAGATCATATGGATAGTCTTGTGATACACTTCAGGAGCTGAGGCAATGCCAAATGGTAACCTTAGGAATCTGTATCTGCCAAATGGACTGTTGAACGTGCACAGTCTTGAACTTGCTTCATCCAGCTTCATCTGCCAAAATCCTGATGATGCATCTAACTTGCTGAAATATTTTGCATTTGCAAACTGTGCCATGATTTCCTCACGTGTAGGAAGCTTGAAGTGCTCTCTCTTTATTGCTCTGTTTAGATCTCTTGGATCCAGGCAAATTCTGAGCTTTCCATTCTTTTTGTCCACTATGACAAGGGAACTCACCCACTCAGTTGGCTCATCTATCTTCTGAATCACGTTCAGGCTTTCCATCCTGTCCAACTCTGCCTTCAGTTGCTTTTGAAGAGCAAACGGAAATTTTCTGCATGGATGTATGACCGGTGTCATACTTTTATCTACTCTGATCATGTGTTCTCCTGGAATGCAGCCTAGACCCTTAAATAGGTCTTTGTACTCTTTCATGAGTTCATCATAGACTGTCTCTCCTTCGCTTTCCACAACGAGGACTCTCTTTACCAGGTTCAGTCTCTCACAGGCTTTTAAACCTAGTATGGCTTGCACATCCTTTGGCACCACGATTAATGCTAGCGTGTGCTCTCTGTCCTTGTGTGTTACTTTGACAATGCATCTTCCTTTCACTGGTATATCAGCACCTGAGTATCCTGTCACTTTCACTTTGATTCCATGTATCTTTGGTCTGGGTCTAATTTTCTTAAAATCAGTCTCTGATATCACATTAACTTGTGCTCCAGTATCCAATTTAAATGGAATGTGTATGTCATTCACTTTTAGTGTCAACATCCAGTCTCTTTCTTCTTCTTTGTTTTCAGACACAACATCTACATTGAACTCCTCTATCTCGCTTTCATCTACTGCATGGACCTTGCTTTGTTGCACTTGGTTCTTGCAGCAACAGGCATAATGGTTGTTCTTGTTGCAACTATTGCATGTTTTACCATATGCTGGACACTTTCTTGGTGGATGCTGTGTACCGCATCGACTACATGACTTTCGATTGTCCCTTTCATTTTCGTTCGCTGGCCACGCCTCTTTTTTCACATTGGCGCTCGTTTTGTTAAACGGTTTGCGTCCGTTCTTACTCACTGCATCCACGTTGCAGCTACTATCACTGAACAGCTCCTTTGCCTGCAACTTCACAGTCTCTGTAGCCCTACACAGTGCTATGGCTTTTCCCAGGTCTAGATCTTGTTCTCTTAGCAGTCTTTCCCTTAGACCATTATCTGGAATACCACACACCAGTCTGTCTTATCAGCGAGTCTGTCAGTCCCCCAAATTCACATGATTTGCTTCTGTTTCTCAGTTCAGTCACATACTGATCAATAGTCTCTCCCGTTTTCTGTACACATGTGAAAAATCTGTGCCTCTCAAATGTCACGTTACGTTTAGGTATGCAGTAGGCCTCAAACCGTTCCATTATTTTATCTAGTTTCATTTTGTCTCCATCAACAGCGAATGTGAAGTTATTATACACCTCCAGCGCTTCATCACCCACAACATGTAAGAACAGTGACGATTTCCTTTTATTACTTTTCTCGTCAGCTCCGATTGCTGATAAATACAACCCCACACGTTGTTTGAACCTCCTCCAATTTTCAGCCACATTACCTGTCAACTGAAGCGTCGCTGGTGGGAGTAAACCTTCCATTTTTCACTTCGTTCGCTATTCTCTAATGGTAAGTAATAATGTTCTCTTTTGGCTTGCTAATCTGTGGAGAGCTGATTTAACTTCAGATTTTTTCTCTTCATCTCTTTCAGCCACTTCTGACACCATGGATTGATTTCTTTGTGGGTTCAATGACGAGACATTTATGAAAGAGAATGTCTTTTAATCTAAAGGCTTGTTCAACTCTTTATACAGCATTTCAGGAGACACCCTGCTAGTGATGCATCTAGAACGAAACTGAAACTAAACTCAACTGCTTGTCTCTCACATGACCTCTGCTGGTCAGGCATAAGTAATCAACACATGCAACTATGCTGGTAAGGCATGATAATCAAACAGGCAAATAACATCACTATTTGCTGATATCATTACACCCACTACCCGTCCATGAAAATCGATGCCGTGGTGTCATTTTTACTAGAGATTTCCAAAGAGTAGTATCAAAGCTCAGTAAAATGTAGCAGCTTTTATCCCATTCACACTGGAAATTGCTTTCTCAACAGTTTGCCCTCAGGACATCTGTAAAGTAGATGTAATGTGAACATGCCAACAGCTGCCAGAACTTAATTCATTTGACAGTCTTGATAGCCATGACAGAGATAAGACTTTAATTTCTTTACTGTGGCTTTAAAAGATTAAATCTAATCATTTTTAATATAAAAAATACAAATTTTAAATAATTCAACAGGAAATATTGTGGATGAAATAACTAAAAAAGATTCCCCACAATATAACTTCAAGCAACTGAATGGTATCTAAATTGCCCAGATTAAGTGCCAGTTATCAGAGGAAAAATGACCGCCTAGTTGGTAATCCAGATACTGCAACAGTATTGTCTGCTTATTTTGTGCAGCCATTGGACCCATGAAAGAAGATTTCTATTGCTTCCTCTGAGAATCTTCATGAATCTTGAGAAAGATTTTAATTCTCCTGCCATGTTCCCCTATTCATGACTACAGGAGCAGGGGCTCTAAAGGTGGCTTGAAGGCTCTGGCCACAATGTCCTATCGCATTTATATTGGCCCAGAAATTCGGGTCGGGGGCTTCCCGCGGGTGCAAGCCCCCGACCTGCACTTACCTTGCGCGCCGGCCATTGAGCTGTGGGCCCCCGTGGAATTGCGATCCTGGGCCTCCTTCAATTGCCGGCGCGCAGTGTTTGCATATCCCAGGGGTGCAGTTAGTTCGATGGAAAGCCAATGGTAGCAGGGAATGCTTAATTCATAAGTTTGACAGGAAGGGCTGTCAAACTTATAAATACTATAAGCCCCAAAACATGACTAAATCTTCAAATAATTTTTTTTTTAAATCACATTTTTTAAATCTACCTTATATATATATAAACGGATACATCTGTCTGTCTGTCTGTCTATCTGTCTGTCTGTCCTTCGGTGTGTGTCTGTCCAGCTATACACTCTAAAGTTATAGAGCGTACCTACACGTGCGTTACATCAAAAGAAAGCTTACGATTACAAAACGGTCGTAAGCGTATTTACGTTTCGGCCGGACAAAAATTGCGCCCGCGGTATCCAAAAAACTTTCAAACTTCCGCTCATTAGCATCTCATTATCCGCTCATTAGCAATAGAGTGACGTCGAGGTCGACCAATCGTACGGCGGGTTCCTGGCACGTGCGGGCGGGCCCTCCTACAGTCGAGTGACGGGACGATTAACCAATCCTACGCTTTGGTGACCTGACGGTCGACCAATCGGTGCGTGTGTGGGCGGGCCTTATCGTTCTGAACCGAGGTGAGTAGCAGCCATCTTGCTTCCATTCTTTTTCCCGCTTTCTGTGTCTTTCTTTTCAAATATACATTTCCAGCAAAAAAAAAGTTGCTTTTAAAACACACATTGTTTTTAAAAAAAGTTAATTAATTTGTACATCTTTTCTCTAACCTCTATAATTTTCCTACCTTTCACCGTTTTTGTAGGCCTCGAAGCCTCGGCCTCTCCCCCGCACCCACGCCCGAGCTAGGCACCTCCCGGCCCCAGTCAACAAGCGGCCCCCGATCGCCGCCATCTTTGTGAAGGCTGGAGGGGCGGGCCTCAGCCGAGCGCCGCTACCGCCGCCATCTTAGTAAAGGCTGGTGCGGCGGTGGCGGCACGGAGCTCCGCGGAGCAGGTGTGCGGCTGCGTCTAACTCTCCCCCCCCCCCAGTCTGTCTCTCTCTCTCTTCCCCACGCCTCCTGAATGCGCGGGGGGAGGGGCCGCTTTCAGAGACTTCAACTTCGTGACAGGTGAGGAGGGTCTTTGTTCACGTTGGGCGGCGGGCGGGTTCCCCGGGTGCTGATCCCTGGCGGTGTGGGTGTGGGGCCGGAGCCCGGCTCTTACCTTGCCCCGGAGAGCGGGCGGACGGTGGGGCCTGGAGTAGCAAATCGGGCACCGGCGCCAAGATGATTTCCATACAGAGCCTGAGCGGCCGGCGAGCTCGCAGACAAAAAACGGCAGAAGAAAAACTGAGAGCGGCAGAGGGGAACAGACGTCAGAGAGACAGAGAAATAGGGAGGGAGGAGAGGGAAAGGATAGGGAGAGGGGCAGGGAGGGAGAGATGAGAGGGGCAAGGAGGGAGAGGGAAGAGAGAGAGGGTGGGGTGGGAGAGAGAGAGGGTGGGGGGAGGGGAGAGAGAGAGAGAGGGTGGGGGGAGGGGAGAGAGAGAGAGAGGGTGGGGGGAGGGGAGAGAGAGAGGGTGGGGGGAGGGGAGAGAGAGAGCGTGGGGGGAGGGGAGAGAGAGGGTGGGGGAGGGGAGAGAGAGGGTGGGGGGAGCGAGAGAGGGTGGGGGAGGGGAGCGAGAGGGGTGGGGGGAGGGGAGCGAGAGAGGTTGGGGGGAGGGGAGCGAGAGAGGGTGAGGGGAGGAGAGAGGGGGAGGGGGAGGGGGAGGGAGGGGGGAGAGAGGGAGAGAGAGTAAAGCAGGGAGAGACAGGGGAGGGAGAGAGAGGGTGAGGGAGGGAAAGAGTGAGGGGGTGGGACAGGGAGGGAAAGAGTGAGGGGGTGGGACAGGGAGGGAGAGCTTACCTTCTTCCTTCCTTCGCAGGGGTCCATCGGGCCACCTTCCCCCCCAGTCGCGCTCTCTCTTCCCCCCCAGTCGCTCTCTCTCTTCCCCCCCAGTCGCTCTCTCTCTTCCCCCCCAGTCGCTCTCTCTCTTCCCCCCCAGTCGCTCTCTCTCTTCCCCCCCAGTCGCTCTCTCTCTTCCCCCCAGTCGCTCTCTCTCTTCCCCCCCAGTCGCTCTCTCTCTTCCCCCCCCCAGTCGCTTTCTCTCTTCCCCCCCAGTCGCTTTCTCTCTTCCCCCCCAGTCGCTCTCTCTCTTCCCCCCAGTCGCTCTCCCTCTTCCCCCCCAGTCACTCTCTCTCTTCCCCCCCAGTCGCTCTCTCTCTTCCCCCCAGTCGCTCTCTCTCTTCCCCCCAGTCGCTCTCTCTCTTCCCCCCAGTCGCTCGCTCTATCTCTTCCAACAACAACATCCCCTCAAAAGACCCTCGGCACCACCGGGCACTTTAGCTAGTAAACTATAAATTACATGAAATAACTATTTTAAACAATAATTTAAATTTTTGAAAAAAATAATTTTATTTTCCAATGGGGCTAAAAATAAACTTACCTTTCTTTAAAGTATTTAAAAATAATAAACCTGTGGAAAAAATGTTTTAATTTTAATTAATTCACCACTTACCTTGTAAAAAGCAGGTCTTGTGACTGCATTTTACATGTCTAACTTCTGGAGACTTACCCTCCTGGGAAAACCTGCAAAAAAAATGTAAGTTCGATGCGCACGCGCAGCCTCTCCTGCACACGCGTTCGACCTCTGAATCCCTTCTTTCAGGGGAATGGAAGTGCCGGTTTCTCGCGCATGCGAAGTGCATGCAGGAAACCGGCATTTCCATTGGGCTTGCGGGTGAGTACCACGTGCGTACTCACCCGTGGAGACCTGAATTTCTGGGCCATTATGCTTACTTCCATTTATACAGTGAGGTGGATTCAACAGTAACAAAAGGCCTTGGGGGAAAGATTCAGTTGGTCTGCGCCTCCATTTAGTGCCTTAAGAGGGCGCTAATGGGGCGCAAAGCAACTAGCGCCCGGGCGCGGCGATGTTTGCGCCGCTCACGAAATTAACTAGACATTTTGCGGCGGCGCCAAACACTACTGCCATGATCTCCTGCGCCGGCAGATCGTGACGTCAGTTGAGTGTGCAACGCCCCGGTTGCGCCCCAGACTGGGTATTGAGTGGTGCCCCCTGTCTTACCACCTGCTGCTAGCAACGACAGGTTGAGGGGAGCGTTTTGCAGTAGGGAAGGGACTAGGGGAGCGCTATTTAAAGGCGACCGCTTCCTGCCTTTTTTTGTCGGCGAAATTTTTGCACCACTCATTCTAAGTGAGAGAGAGAGACTGCAGGAGATATTCAAAGCTGTGTGAAGGAGTTTTGGGTACTGAGCAGCACTTTGCAGGTTCATTCTGATTTGATCTTCCTTGCATCAATTTAAAAGAGAATGTGGGGGCTGCACTCTGAGCTCTTTCCCTGGGCCTCTCCTTTGTTCCTTCCAACAGATTTGATGTACAGGTCTCCCCAGGCCAAGATTCAAGGCTGCAATGAGCAGGGTGTGGATGGAGAGCAAGATCGACCCTCCCCTTTCAGAACTGGCCGGCGCCGGTGTGTCTCTGTTCCATTGCTGACTGACATCACATGAGCTTCACCAGCGCTCTGAGGTAGCGCCTTGCTCCTCGGCCTTTGCGCCTTAAGACAGGTGTGTAGCGCCTGATTTAGAGCTCCAATCACCTCCAGGGGCGATAAAAGCCAAGTTTGCACTCGGAGGTGATAATTAGCGCCAGGCGCTAATCTTTGCGCCCGGCTGATAATTGCGTCCCAAATGGGGCGATACTGAATTTCTCCCCCCTTGTTCCATCTTCATACTGAGGACACCCTCCATCGTGTTGTGTGGCACTACCACTGTGCTAAATGGGATAGATTCAGAACAGATCTAGCAGCTCAAAACTGGGCATCCATGAGGCACTGTGGGCCATCAGCAGCAGCAGAATTGTATTCCACCACAAACTGTAACCTCATGGCCCAGCATATCCCTCACTCTACCATTACCATCAAGCTAGGGGACCAACCCTGGTTCAATAAGGAGTGTAGAAGAGCATGCTAGGAGCAGCACCAGTGTTGTGTCTCCTTGTGCTCTTTTACTATAAATAATACAGACACTTTTAGCTCATTTTAGTTACTGCTTTTACTAGCTGTATTTCTGCTTTGTTTCTGTGCTGCCGCATGGTGCGGAGTGATACAAGATGTCCGACGCTGCACTGTGCACTGCCCGTGCACAGTGTGCCACATAGCAATATAACTACACCATACCAAAGTAGTTCCATACCAAAGTAGTTCCATTTAACGATGTGATACTATAACATAGAAACATAGAAGATAGGAGCAGGAGTAGGCCATTCGGCCCTTCGAGCCTGCTCCGCCATTCAACGAGATCATGGCTGATCATCCAAACCCTAGCACCCGGTCGTCCCTACACCGACAGCCATCCCACCCAAGTCCTATCCCCGTAACCCCACGTATTTAATCCCCCCTAACACTAAGGGCCAATTTTTTTTTTGCCATGGCCAATCAACCTAACCCGCACATCTTTGGACTGTGGGAGGAAACCGGAGCACCCGGAGAAAACCCACGCAAACACGGGGAGAATGTGCAAACTCCACACAGACAGTCACCCGAGGCCAGATTTTGAACCCGGGTCCCTGGCGCTGTGAGGCAACAGTGCTAACCACTATGCCACCACGAAAACATGAAATTTAACAAATATTATATCTAAACTATTATTATCAACTACAAAGAATCGTGAGTTTTTTTTTATTCGCGATATCGCTCAGGTAGTTGGATGTTGTCCCTCCATCTTGTGGATTTGGTGGTGACCATTCCTCTCTGCTGTGTTTTGGTGTGTTCCGCTTTTGTTGTTGTTGTTGCTGTCGCCTTTGGAGTTGGAGTGTGCATGCTCGTGGTTGTTTGATTTGTAGCGCTTGTTTCTGGTGTTGTAGCTTGTGGTAGCTGGTGTTGTCAATGTTGCTGGTGTTGTCTGCTGCTTATCCATTTCAGGTGAAGGTCTGATGTGGAGTCTGTTCCGTCTGTATTGGTTACCAGGTTCAGTCTCTACGAAGTAGGATCTTGGAGTATCAGCTTTTCCAATGACCTAGGCTGGATTCCAGGTTTTCAACACCGGGTCTTGCACATGCACTGATTGTCCATTCAGCAATTCTGGTAGCGTCTTTGCATGTTTATCGTAATGTTTGCTTCCTACGATTTGTGCTTCTGCCAGCTTTTGTCTGAAGTCCTCCTGGTCCTGGGGAGGATGTATTTTTGCTGGTAGTGTAGTCTTAAACTTCCTCCCATTCAGCAATTCCGCAGGTGATTTCATGTCTGCTTTCAGTGGTGTTGATCTGAGTGATAGGAGGGCAAGGTCTTGGTCTTCCCCCATCTCACTACTTTTGATGAGAGTTCTCTTGACAGTCTGGATCTGTCTTTCGATGAACCCGTGTCCCCTTGGGAAATGTGGGGATGAGGTTACTATTTTGAACCCATACATTTCTGTCAGAGCTCTGAATTCACTCGATGTGAACTGGGTTCCATTGTCACAGATTACCTTTTCCGGGATTCCTTGTTCAGCAAACAAGCTTTTTGCAATCCTGGTGGTAGTTGTGGCTCTCAAGTCTTTCATCCTTCTCACAAAAGGAAATTTGGAATAGTAATCTGCCACTATGAGATACCATTCTTGATTGCACATGAAGAGATCTGCCCCAACAGTGTGCCATGGTCTTGACGGTATTTCACTAGGTATCATCTCCTCTTTTTGTTGTGCATTTCTGGCATATACCACATGCAGAGACCATCTGTTTGATATTTTTGCACATGCCTATCCAGTATGCAGCTGATCTGGCTCTCAGCTTGCATTTCTCCATTCCCATGTGGCCTTCATGTATGAGATGGAGAAGTTGTGTCTGCATCGTCTTTGGCACGATGATCCTCGATCCAGCAAGGAGAATACCGTCTTCTACTGCAATATCGTCTTTAATCGTCCAGTATTGACGAATTGTCGCCTGTACCTGCTGGATTCTCTCCGGCCACCCCTGTATTACTTGTTGTGTGAGTAGTTGCAACTCCTCATCTTTGCTAGTCTCATCTCTGATTTGACTGAGCTTTGTAGGGGTAACATTCACTAGGTGGTGGATTTTTACTGTTAGGCCCTCCACCTCATGTTTCTCATATGGTGACAATCGAGACAACGCATCTGCTAGCACCATTTCCTTTTCTGGCTTATATTTAAGCGTGAAGTCATAGCTTTGGATCCTTAGAAGTAGTCTTTGCAGTCCTGCAGGCGCTTTGCACAGATTCTTCTTATAGATCTGTTCTAGTGGACGATGGTCACTCTCTATTGTAAGTCACCTACCATATAGGTATGTATGGAATTTCTTGCATCCGTACACTACTGCTAATAGTTCTCTTTCTATGTTGGCGTATCTCGTCTCGGCTGACGTCAAGGCCTTTGATGCGAAAGCTATCGGCTTTCCTTCCTGTACCAGAGCTGCCCCTAGTCCTCTGGTAGAAGTGTCTACTTGCAGAGTGACTGGTTTTCTTCTGTCATAATATGACAGACTTGTTTCTTTGCACAACAGTTCTTTAAGTTGTTTGAAATTCCTTTCGTGTGATTCAGACCACTGGTATTCGACATCTTCTTTCAATAGCTCTCTGAGATTTGTTGTATGTTACGACATGTGTAGGATGAAAGAACTCATGTATTGGACCAAGCCGAGGTAACTCCTCAGCTCTTTCTTGTCTTTGGGTGGTTTCATTTCAGCAATCGCCGCAATCTTCTCTGGATTTGGCTTGACTCCCTCTGGTGTATAAATCATACCGAAGAATTGGCATTCCTTGACTTTAACTATGCACTTATCTGCATTTAACTTGATGCCAGCCTTCCTGGTACTCTCCATGGCCTCATGTAGGTGCATGTCATGGTCTCTTTCATCTGCTCCATAGATCTGAATATCATCAGCTATTCCTATAGCTCCTTCACAGCCTCTGTATGTCTCATCTATTTTCTGTTGAAGGATATCTTGACTGACCTTTAGCCCGAATGGTAGCCGCAGGAATTTGTAACGCCCAAATGGTGTGTTGAATGTTGTCAGTGTTGTTGGTTCCTCATCCAACTTCACGTTCCAATATCCATTTCTGGCATCTAGTTTTGAGAAAACCTTGGCTCCTGCCAGTGATGGCGTAATCTCCTCTAGTGTTGGGGTGGGATAGTGGTCCCTCTTTATCACCTGGTTTAGATCTTTGGGGTCCAAACATATTCTGAGACGCCCGTTTGGCTTTTCTCGTACCACAATTGAGTTTACCCAGTCTGTGGGTTTAGTGACCTTTACGATCACTCCCTTTTCTTCCATCTCCTTTAGCTCTCTTTCAAGCTTTGTCTTCAGCTCGATGGGTACTTTTCATGGAGCATGGATAACGGGCTTTACCTCTGGATCGATGGTGATGTGGTATTGGAAATCTCCGAAACATCCCACTGTATCATCGAAACATTCCGGATACATGTCTATCAAGTCGTTTTTACTCTTGATTTGTGGGCGGTTCTCCAGTGGGGTGTTGCTGTCTATCTTCAGTGGCGTTTCCGTCAGCTCGTGATGCACTGAGATCAATCTCAACTTCTCGCAGCTGTTTAATCCCAGGATCGCTGGCCCCTCAGTGTCGGTGACATAGAACATGCAGTTGATGTTCTTTCTTTTATGTGTCCCTTTGATAAAGGTTATTCCAAGTTGTTTAATCTCACTCCCCCCGTATGCTGTCAGCGTGACATTACTTGCCTTTAAACAACCATTTTTCGGGTAGCCATCTTCTCTCAGGTTTTCGGGAAAAATCTGCTGGTACAGTCTCAATGGGAGAATGTTGCTCTGAGCCCCTGTGTCCAGCTTCAACATTAAGTTGATGGTTGTGGGCAGACCTTTGACCTTTTTTTTTTGATTTGGATGATGGTGTGCAATTCTCTTCTCGGAGTATTTTCCGCTCTGGACATCTCGTGAAGCTGTATCTTTATGGTTTCGATGTTTAGTGCATTTTCGTGATCATTATCATCATCCTGCTCATCCATGGCATGGATATTGTGTTTCTTTCTCTGGTTCTGCTGTCCGCCTTTGTTTTTGATGTATGTTCCTTCTTTCTTCGTTCTACACCTCTTTTCCCAGTGGTTTAGTTTGCCACATGCATTGCAGCTTGTTCCATATGCTGGACATTTCCTCTTGTCTGTGTAATTGTGCAGTCTTCCACAATTTCTGCACGTTTCCCCCATTGTCATGTGCATGTCTTTGTGTGTTGTACTTTTCGCTCACTGCATCCACTCTGTTGTCCATCTCAGAAGCCGTCCGCAGGTCAGCCGTTTGAGAAATCAGCGTTCTCATTTGCTGCTTCATGGCTTCGTGAGCTCTCGCAGTATCTATAGCCTCTGTTATTCCGAGCTTTTCTTTTCCTATCAGGGCTTTTTGTACCTCTACATGCGCTGACCCCCATATTAGCTGGTCCACAAGCCTTTCCTCCATTTCCTTAAATTTACACTTGCTGGCTTCATTTCTCAGCCTTGTCAGGAAATTGTCAGCTGCTTCACCAGGTTCCTGTCCTAGACTCTGGAATTTGTATCTGTGTATACGGTGATTGGATTTAGGCTCTAGATGGTTGCTGAATTTATCAAAAATTGTCTCAGGGTTTTCCTTTTCCTCTTCAGTCAAACTCCAGCTATTATACAAATCTGGACCTTTTTCTCCTGTCCACAACAGAATGTAACTAACGTTTTCCTCGTTGGTAGTGCCCTTCAAGAAGCTTTTGAATGCAAGCTCACATTTCTGTTTGAACTTGCGGAATGCTTCTACTATATCGTCGGCTTCCCAGTTCATGAGGGGTTGCATTTGCACAGTCAGTGCAGTCATTTTAGTTTCCCGTACGATTCACTCTCAATCACCTCATAAAATCATTTTTCGTCTTATTCGTAGTTCGTATAGCACAATTTTGTACTCACTTATACCGCTGCCACCATGTTGTGTCTCCTTGTGTTCTTTTACTATAAATAATAGACACTTTTAGCTCATTTTAGTTACTGCTTTTACTAGCTGTATTTCTGCTTTGTTTCTGTGCTGCCGCATGGTGCAGAGTGATACAAGATGTCCGACGCTGCACTGTGCACTGCCCGTGCACAGTGTGCCACATAGCAATATAACTACACCATACCAAAGTAGTTCCATACCAAAGTAGTTCCATTTAACGATGTGATACTATATAACAATGTAACAACCAGACATACCTAAAAATGCAGTGCCAACCTGAGGAAGCTACAACACAGGACTACATGCATGCTAAAAAGTGGAAGCAGTATGCTATAGACAGAGCTAAAAGATCCCACATTCAATGGATCAGATCACAGCTCAACAGTCCTGCCACATCCAGTCGTGAATGGTGGTGGACCATTAAACAACTAACGGGAGGAGGAGGCTCCATGAATACCACATCCTCAATGATGGTGCAGCCCAGCATGTGAGTGCAAAAGACAAAGCTGAAGCGTTTGCAACCATCTTCAGCCAGAAGTGCCGAATGGATGATCCATATCGGCCTCCTCCTGAGGTCCCCACCACCACAGAAGCCAGTCTTCAGCCAATTCGATTCACTCCACGTGATATCAAGAAATGGCTGACTGCACTGGATACAGCAAAGGCTGTGGGCCCTGACAACATCCTGGCTGTCGTGCTGAAGACTTGTGCTCCAGAACTAGCCGCACCTCTAGCCAAGCTGCTCCTGTACAGCTATAACACTGGCATCTATCCGACAATATGGAAAACTACCCAGGTATGTCCTGTCCACAAAAAGCAGGACAAATCCAATCCAGCCAATTACGGCCCCATCAGTCTACTCTCAATCATCAGCAAAGTGATGGAAGATGTCGCTAACAGTGCACTTACTCACCAATAACCTGCTCACTGATGCCCAGTTTGGGTTCCGCCAAGACCACTCAGCTCCAGACCTCATTATAGCCTTGGTCTAAACATGGACAAAAGAGCTGAATTCCAGAGGTGAGGTGAGAGTGACTGCCCTTGACATCAAGGCAGCATTTGACCGAGTGTGGCATCAAGGAGCCCTAGTAAAACTGTAGTTCATGGGAATCGAGGGGAAAACTCTCCACTGGCTAGAGTCACATCTAACATAAAGATGGTTGTGGTGGTTGGAGGTCAATCGTCACAGCCCCAGGACATCGCTGCAAGAGTTCTTCAGGGCAGTGTCCTAGGCCAACCATCTTCAGCTGCTTCATCAATGACCTTCCCTCCATCATAAGGTCAGAAGTGGGGATGTTCCTTGATGATTGCAGTGTTCAGTTCCATTCAGAACTCCTCAGATAATGAAGCAGTCCATGCCCACATGCAGCAAGACCTAGACGACATTCAGGCTTGGGCTGATAAGTGGCAGGTAACATTTGCGCCACACAAGTGCCAGGCAATGACTAACTCCAACAAGCGAGAGTCTAACCACCGCCCCTTTGACATTCAACGTCATTACCATCGCCGAATCCCCCGCCATCAATATCCTGGGGGGTCACCATTGACCAGAAACTTAACTGGACCAGCCACATAAATACTGTGGCAACAAGGGCAGGTCAGAGGCTGGGTATTCTGCAGCATGAGACTCACCTCCTGACTCCCCAAAGCCTTTCCACCATCTACAAGGCACAAGTCAGGAGTGTGATGGAATACTCTCCACTTGTCTGGATGAGTGCAACTCCAACAACACTCAAGAAGCACGACACCATCCAAGACAAAGCAGCCCGCTTGATTGGCCCATCCACCACCTTAAACATTCACTCCCTCCACCAGCGACATACTGTGGCTGCAGATGCACTGCAGCAACTTGCCAAGACTTCTTCAGCAGCACCTCCCAAACCCGCGACTTCTACCACCTAGTAGGACAAGGGCAGCAGGCACATGGAAACACCACCACCTCCAAGTTCCTCTCCAAGTCACACTCCATCCTGACTTGGAAGTATATCGCTGTTCCTTCATCGTCGCAGGGTCAAAATCCTGGAACTCCCTCCCTAACAGCACTGTGGGAGTGCCTTCACCACACAAACTGCAGCAGTTCAAGAAGGCAGCTCACCACCACCTCAAGGGCAACTAGGTATGGGCAATAAATGCTGGCCTTGCCAGCGACACCCACATCCCATGAACAAATTTTTAAAAAATATATGTATGTTGTATTTCAAAGAAGAGCAGGTGAGGTCTCCCTCGTGTATGTCCATTATTTATCCCTTAACCAACATCTAAAGCAGATGATCTGGTCATTATCCCATGTGTGGGACCTTGCTGTGCACAAATTGGCTGTTACAACAGTGACTACACGTCAAAAAGTACTTCATTGGTTGTAAAGCACTTTGGGACATCCTGATGTTGTGAAAGGCGCTATATAAATGCAAGTTTGTTCTTTCTTTGTATGAACTCCTGATTTTATATTTATTTCAACATTGCAGAGTTCAAATATAATTAAATTGGGATGCACAATCTTCCAACTTTATTTTCTTCTTTCTGCAGAGAGCAGACCCAGGATTCAATGACAAAACCTGGACCACTGGAACATTAACCATTGATCCTGGGGGAACACAGGCCTGTGAGGGAAAGCAGAGTAGGAGAACAGAGCACTCTAGACCTAAAAGGGGCAATCTTAACCTAACCCACCCATCAGGAATCTGATGGGATCGGGCGCAATGTTGGTTTTACACACGCCCGATTTTACTCTCTATTGAAGTCAACGGAGAGTAATATAGTGCGAGGTGTAAAACCAGCGTTCTACCCTATCCTGTTGGATTCCTGCCCGCTGGTGGGGTTAAAATTACCCCCTAGTCTGGACACATCAAGTAAAGTAAAGCAAGTAGGGGGGAGAGAAAGTCTGTGCTTTGAAAGGAGTGGGAAAGTTGGAGAGACTTTGTCACGTGTGAGCAATGAGGCATTGATGGACCACACACAAACACACAAGCTCCAAAACAATCAATAAGAAGCCTGTGCACACAAAGGCACCCAACAAAAATCAGGAAGACAGACCCAGACCAAACCTCAAGAAGAGAGCCAATGTAAACCCCATGCTCATAAGAGGAGAGATGCCCACGAGGATAAATACTGCAGAATAGATTTACAACAGTCAGTGTATATGTTTATGGATAATTTAGTTATACTTCATTAGTTTGTTAATTTTTTTACATCTTTATTACATTATAAATTATATTTTTAGCTGTATATAGTGATGTTTGTGTGGCTGTTAAATATGCTTGGAAAATATTGTCTGAGTGATTTGACTGTTTGATTTTGTCCTGGTTAATTGTTAGCTTTTTTCCTATCCATTTAATGAATGGAACTGGGACTGAAACCACCAAGGTTTGCTTAACAAATAGTGCTTTGTGTTTGATTATTTTTTATCAATATTAAATTTGAACCAATCACAATTTTTTGCCCTACAGCAACTTTTGAGATATGACAAAGTTTTGAAGTATAATGGATACTTGAGGTGTGTGTGCGATGAAAATCTTTCAATTATTATAATATGGCACTAAAGGGTAAATTTTCCACTTCTGCGCTCTCAGTATGAAGCCTCACCAACCAAGAACACATACTGGAAATTAGCAAGGGCAGGAGCACAGAGGCATAAAATGTATCCTTAGATTCCTGCATGAAACTGTTCCTCTTTAAAAATATTTATTTCTTTATATGTAGTGTCTGCTTGTCTAAGATGATGTTATTCCATCTTGCTCTGTGAGCCAAATGATAGGTGGCTTATGAAAGTTTGCTATGATTTAATTTTTCAAATTCAGCAGTCTTTGCTCTGTTCTATAAGTTCATAAAGTGCAGCGTACATAGGACTACGATTGCCAACCATCCCGGATTGCCGGGGAGTCTCCTGGAATGGGTGACTGGTCTCCTGGGTACTGGTGTTGGCGACCCGAATGAAAAATTCATCGTATACGTGGTTCATGTATGCACGCCATCTTAGCCATGTTCACTTGCAGCCAATTAGCAATGCGCTCCCTGGCCCAATGTCCCCTGTAAGCTGCACTACCTCCTGCGCGACCTGCCTCCCCCAGTGCGCGGCCCATTCAAAATTTTTGTGCATACGCGGTATCTACAATGGAAAAGCCGGTAAGTGGCCTGTGCAGGACCTTGTGGATGGCTGCGTAGCCGCTTAGCGGGAACATTGCACTGGCCCCTGCTGGTCGGCCCTTCCCTGGAAAAACTCGGACCTCCTTCCTTATACTGGACATTTGGATTTTATAATGCAAAATTAGTTGTGTCTTTTTCTATCCTTAATTCTTAAGACCTCAAATACCAGCTTGTTACAGAAAATTGAGCCACATACATTTTTCCACATACACCTCATGAGCCCTCTGTCCGCAGGGAGGGAGACAAGTGGAGGTTCAGTGAGAATGAAGGAGTGAGTGTAGAGATTCCACAGCATAGATACTTAGAAGGAGACAAAGATGGAGTGAGGTGGCAAGACCAAGGGCCCTCCCTGTGTGTTGTCAGTTGTTTTCATAGCATCACAGTGATAGGGAGTGTGAGGGCTGCATAGTCAAATATTTAGGTGAATGTGACCATAGAGAGAGGGAATGGGTAAGGGTGCATGGATGTCAGTGTCAAGTGGGATGTGGAGGACAAGATTACTAAAGCTGAGTGCTGGTGAGGAAAGGCAATGGGGATGAGATCGAGGGTGATGGGAAATTCATACTCACTTTTCCAGTGCGCAGAAGGTCATGAAATCTCTTGCTGCACTGAATCCAGGTTCTGCGGGTTACCAATAATGAGTTGACCTCCTCTGCCACTTGCAGCCACACAGCCTTGGTCTGCTGGGGAGGCTTCTTCCTCCCTGAAGAAGGGAAGAGCACCTCTTTATGAGCTCTTGCTCCCTCAACTAAAGCCTGCAAGGCAATGTCATCAAACCTGGGAGCAGACCTAGGTCTCTCGCTGGTCATTCTGCCTCCAGGTCCCTGTAGCATGAAAGGCCAAAAGGTTGGCAGTCTGCAGAAGAAGCAAGGCTTGTTACAGACCTTAAATGCAGCAGCAATGATGACGTCATCGGAGGCGACTTTCAGACTGGAAAAACTCATTTGCCATGGGTTCCCACACGCTGGATCTCAACTGGCCAATTAAGTTAAAATTGCATCAATCTCCCACATCGATTTAGATTCTGGTGGATAACACGAAATGCGGATTCCACGACCCGAGCCCGCCCCTGAATTAAAATTCAGCCCAAAGTATTTGTTTAATATGTCTGACCTGACCCCAACCCATCTGTTTTTGGGAATTAAGATTCAGCTCTCAATTCCCATCCTGCACCAGCCTGACTGTCTCCCAGGCACTCGATAGGGTTTTGAATCCTTCAGGATTGCCCTAAAATCCTCAGGAATTAAAGACTACTCTCCAGGGCACTGCTGTGAGCAACTCCATAGAAAAATACTAGGGGCATAAAAATTTTTTTTTAACACTTTTCTTTGCTAGTTGTAAAAATATTGGACATGTGGAAAAGGCCGTCTAACTGACAGTCAAGAATCATGCAATTGGATAATAAAGGCCCTGATATTTACAGGGAGGTGGGGAGCGGGCTGGGGGAGGCTGTTTTGTGCTCTAACGGAAGAACAGGTTTCCCTCAGGTCCTTCCAAATTTAACAGTTGGACCTGATCAACATCTTTTGTTTCTGTTTCCCAGCCGCAGCTATTCAGATTGAGAGGCTGGCTGGCTGGCAGCCGGTAGGGCTACGGCACCAGGCCGCAGCCGGGGAGCAGAGAGGAGGGAGGGAGGGATTGGAAAGTCCAGGGGGAGAGGGGGAGATTGTGAGATCAGAGGGTGGAAGGGGGCGGAAATCGGAGACCGAAGGGGGGCAAGATTGGAGGCCGGGGTGGGGGGGGGTGGTGGGGAGGGAAGATCGTAATGGCTGGGGGGTGGTGGGGGTGTCGGCCTATCATGGGAGTCGTTTACAGGTAAGCTTGGAGGGCCATGGGGAAGCACTCCTGCTTCGTCTGGCCCAAAAGCAGTGCTGGAAAGGCACTTACCTGCTGGATCCAGCTGTCTCGTCTACATTTAGCTGCCAGATTAAACCTAAAATGGAGAAAAAATCTGAGGCACGCTGCCTCATTAACATATTTAAATGAGCAATCCACCTCTTGGGAGCGGGTTGGTTGCCCGCTCCCCACCCCACCCCATTAAAACCGGAAATAGGCAGGTTCGAGGCGGTTGGGTTTGGGTTTGAGATTGTTAAAATTTTAACATCCCACCCGACCCAAACCCACCCACCCATTTTGGGGGGATTAAAATTCCCCCCAAAGAGTCTGTTCGCTATTGGTGTGAGAATGCAGTGCACTGCAAGTATGGACATGTTGGGTGACCAATGGCAGGTGCATGGGGGCGGGGAGGTTGGAGGCAGGTGATCATGTAATGACACCTCCAGGAATATGTTCAACCAGAGTTGGCAACTGTAGCGTCAAGGTGCTGCCGATCCTCGGATTCAGCCAATCAGCCATTCATGCCATGTTGGAATTTCCTCGTAGCTGGTTAGCTAAGAAGTACGTCACAAGAAAGAAATTGCGAACAAAAGCACTCAATGACAACCTTTACTAACTGCAGTGATCAAGTGCCACATGATCAGACCTCCAGGAACACAGCCAACCAGAGTTGACTATCCTACGTAGGCTAAATGGCCTACTCCTGTTCCTATGTTCCCCAAGGAGCCAGAGCTCTCAGAGAGTAGCTCAACCGCAATACACCAACAGATCCGCAATTCTTATTACCACTTCCCTACTACCAGTGTCCGATTGCCTTTCTCCAGTGTAGCCTTATGGGGCTTGCAAATATGAACACCAATACCAAATCCAGAAAAACAAATTACAGCTGTGTTCCACATATGTATAATATTTAACAGTCTCTCTCCATTCTGATTTGTCTTTTTTAGATCCAAAGTGGATTACCTCAAACTTCCCCACATTGAACTTCATCTGCCACAGTTTTGCCCAATGACTTAATCTGTCTAATAGTAGCGACACAGGTTAATAAGACCATAAAACAGCAAACAAAACACTGAGGTTCATCTCTAGAGTGATAGAATTGAAAAGCAGAGAAGTTATGTTAAACTTATATAAAACATTGGTTAGACCACAGAGTACTGTGCACAATTCTGGTCTCCATATTATGAAAAGTATATAGAGGCACTAGAGAAGGTGCAAAATAAATTTACAAGGATGATACCTGAACTAAGAGGCTATACTTGGATGAAGGGATCGAGTGTAATGTAGCCAAGTTTGTGGATGATACAAAGATGGGTGGGAAAGCAAGTTGTGCAGAGGACTCAAAGAATCTGCAAAGGGATATAGACAGGCTAGGTGAGTGGGCAAATATTTGGCAGATGGAGTATAATGTGGGAAAGTGCGAGGTTATCCACTTTGGCAGGAAAAATAAAAAAGCAAACTATTATTTAAATGGAGAGAGATTACAAAATGCTACAGTTCAGAGGGACCTGGGGTTCATGTGCATGAAACACAAAGGGCTGGATTTTGATACTGGGGTGGGCTGGGGTTGTGTAATCTGCATTTCGTGTTAGCCACCAGATTCTAAATCGATGGGGGAAAATGATGCCATTTTAACTTAATTGGCCAATTGAGTTCCAACGTGTGGGAACCCATGGCCAATGAGTTTATCCAGTCTGAAACTCGCTTCCGATGACGTCATCATTGCTGCTGCATTTAAGGTCTGCAACAAGCCTTGCTTCTTCTGCAGACTGCCAAGCTTTTGCCCTTGCATGTTAGAGGCACCTGCAGGAAGAATGGGCAGCCTGAGACCTAGGTCTGCACCCCGCTTTGGTGACGTTGCCCTGCAGTCTTTAGTAGAGGGAGCAAGAGCAAATAAAGAGGTGCTCTTCCCTTCTTCAAGGAGGAAGAAGCCTCCCCAGCAAACCAAGGCTGTGTGGATCCAGGTGGCTGAGGAGGTCAACTCTATCAATAACCAGCAGAACCTGGATTCAGTGCAGGAAGAGGTTTCATGACGTTCTACGCACTGGAAAAGTGAGTATGAATTTCCCATCACCCTCAATCTGACCCCATTGCCTCTCCTCACCAGCACTCAGCTTTAGCAATCTCTTCCTCCACATCCCACTTGACACTGACATCCATGCATCCTTACCCATTCCCTCTCTCTCTATGGTCACATTCACCTAACTATTCGACTATGCAGCCCTCACACTCCCTATCACTGTGATGCAATTACAACTTACAACACACAGGGAGGGCCCTTGGTCTTGCCACCTCACTCCATCTTTGTCTCCTTCTAAGCATCTATGCTATCGATTCTCTACACTCACTCCTTCATTCTCACTCAAACTCCACTTGTCTCCCTCATTGCAGGAAAAGAAAGCTCACAATAAGAGGGAACGAGAGAGGACAGGAGGAGGGCCACCCTCAGTAGCCCAGCTCACTACCTGGGAGGAGGCGGCCCTGGGGATCGTGGGAGTGGAGGAAGATTCCCAAGTGGGGGACGGACAGATGGGCGCATCACAGCAAGCTGGTGACAGAATAGTTTTCCATCTCTCTCAATGACATTGCATGAGTCGCTGATAATGATTCTGAAGCTCTAACAGATGGACTTATGATCATCTGCAATATGCAATGTGCATGTAACCTTGGCCTCACATCTCTGACTCTTTTTTTTACTCCCCCACAGGACCATCGCAAGCACCCGTCCCCACTATCCAGGAGGAAGAGCATGAGCCTCAAGACTCCTCAGAGGAAGCTGCAACCTCTGAGGGCGCAGCGTCAGCAGAATTCACAGCACCCAGCACCAGCGCAGACACTCACACCTCGGAGGGAACAACGTGAGATAGAGTAGTGTTGTCACCTGGTGTATCACAGCTCACAAGTGAGCATCAGCAGATTGAGGAGACAGGGACAGCAGTGGAGAGTCCTAGTCAGAGGGCGCAGGACTCTGCCAGCTCGGCTCAGCTGCATGTCGACCCTCTGCCTCTGGGTCCATCCATAAGATCAGCGGTGCTGGAACTCCAGGAACAGATGCAGAAGTCCCTGGCAGGTTTTGTCTCCAGGGTCGCTGCGAGTATGGAACATGAGCAGAGCCTTTGTGGAGTCATTGGCGCATGAACGCATCACCATGGAAAGGATGGCAACCTCCATGGAGGTGATAAGTCGCCAGAGTGCAGAAAACATGGTGAGTGTTCTGAATAGAATGACATCTCTGGAGGAGCGATGGTCATCTATTGAACAGAGAAACCAGACCTTCATGGAAGTCCTGCTGAGTAGGACTGCCAGTGCAGATACGGGTCCCCATTGCCCCCCTGATGTGCAGCAAGGTGCTCTCAAGCCACTTTGCAAGCGCTGAGGGGGACCTGACCCATGAGAGGGAAGTTGGTGGCAGACATCAAGGAAGTGGGGGCTCCTCTCCAAGCGCTCACACTTCCATGCCACTGCAGAGCCCTCAGTCAGAGCCCCACCAGAATCCACACCCAACTGAGATCTGCGTCTCAACCCCTGCACAGCCGCAGGAGCAGCAGACTGTTGACGAGCCCTCACAGGTTCGCAACCCCAGAGGACACCCGCCAAAGGTGTCGAGACAGGAGCAGCAAGAAAGTGAGCAAGAGGTCTCCACATCTGCTGAAGCCACAGGGGAAGCACCACGTAGGAGCACGCATAAGAGAAAGGTACTGCACAAATAGTCAAGTGTAGTCACTTGGGTGAAATTTGATGTTTAATATTAAAAAGCCATCAGATGGTTACTGTAAATAAAAAATCTGATGGCTACTGCTGCAGTTGTGGCATGTGTCATTTCGCGAATGGGACTTCCACATTGAGGGCTTAGGATTACTTGGTATATGCCTCAGTTGAGGAAGCGCTCAGTGAAGGTGGCGAGAGGGGTTTCCCAGGAGGTCACACTGGAGATGGGTGTCAGGCTCCAAACTTCCACAGCTGTGGTTATGCCTTCTAAAAGTTCCGCCAGACCTGAGACAACAAATTCCTGCCACCTGCAAATGATGGCTGATCAAATCTCCTATTTAATGGTTGAGCTGCAGCTTATAGTTAGCAATCCAATTGTGCTACCGCCAGGTTTCACCGTCGTGTTTCAGAACAGGCGTGCTTCACGTGGGGAAAGGGTGAAAATCACAAATGCCTATCAAAATGGCATTATAGAGGCAATTTAGTGCTTGTTAAGGGCCTTAATGGCCTATCCCGCCTCTTGGAGGCGGGACGGAGACAGGACCAGTAGACACGATTTAATGAAAATTGCTTGGAGGCGGGATGGAGGCAAGGTTGGGCCCGCCCGCCAGTTTTTGCAACTTTAACCCCCCACATGCCTCCAATACCGCCTCAACAGCCCGATGAAATTCGAGCCCAAAAAGTTAGCATGCAGGTACAGCAAGTAATCAAAAAGGCAAATGGGGTTGGAGTATAAAAGCAGGGAGGTCCTGCTACAACTGTACAAGGTATTGGTGAGACCACACCTTGAGTACTACGTACAGTTTTGGTCTCCTTATTTAAGGAAGAATATACTTGCATTGGAGGCAGTTCAGAGACAATTCACTAGGTTAATTCCAGAGATGAGGGGTTTGACTTGTGACGAAAGGTTGAGCAGGCTGGGCCTATACTCATTGGAATTTAGAAGAATGAGAGGTGATCTTATCGAAACATATAAGATACTGAGGGGGCTTGACAGGGTAGATGCAGAGAGGATGTTTCCCCTTATGGGGAAATCTAGAACTCGGGAGCACAGTCTCAGAATAAAGGGTCGCCCTTTTAGAACTGAGACGAGGAGGAACTTCTTCTCTCAGAGGGTCGTAAATCTGTGGAATTCTCTGCCCCAGAGAGCTGTGGAGGCTGGGTCATTAAATACATTTAAAGTGGAGATAGACAAATTTTTGCAAGATAAGGGAGTGAAGGGTTATGGGGAGCGGGCTGGGAAGTGGCTTTGAGCCCTAGATCAGCCATGATCTTATTGAATGGCGGAGCAGGCTCGAGGGGCCAAGTGACCTATTCCTGCTCCTATTTCTTATGTTCTTATATCTATCAGGAAAGACTGAACAGGCTGGGGCTGTTTACTCTAGAAAAAAGTCTGAGGGGTGACCTGATACAGGTCTTTAAGATTATGAAAGGGTTTGATAGGGTAAACAGAGAAAATGTTCACTTTTCTGGGGGGAAACTAGGGGCTATAAATATAAAAGAGAGTCACCAATAAATCCAATAGGGGATTGAAGAGGAACTTCTTTACCCAGAGAGTGGTTAGAATGTGGAACTTGCTACCAGAACAAGTAGTTGAGGCGAATAGTATAGATGTATTTAAGGGAAAGCTAGATATGTAACTGAGGGAGAAAAGAATAGAAGGATATGCTGATAGGGTTAGATAAAGAGGGGTGGGAGAAGGCTCATGTGGAGCATAAACACCGGCATGGACCTGTTGGGCCGAATTGCCTGTTTCTGTGCTATACATTCTATGTAATCACATTGTAACTTCCTGCTCCCTTTTATAGAATTTACTGTGCCACCTAATTTAGTGTCATGTACAAACTTGGATATACAACTCTCTAGTCCTTCATTCAAGTCAGTTCTATGCACTAGAGGAGAGGTAATTAAATTTATAACTACAGTAAAAAAAAGAAAAATAGGACTTGTATTTATATAATGTATTTCACATCCTCTGACCGTCCCAAAGAACTTTACAGTCCAGTTAAGTACTTTTGAATTATAGTCATAGTTGAAATGTAGGCAAATACAAGGTCTCACAAATAGAAATAAGATAAATGACTAGAAAATCTGTTTATAGCTGATTTGTGTTGGCTGAGAGATAAATATTGGCCAGAACACCAGAATAACTCCCCTGCTCTTCTTCAAATAGTGCCACAGAACTTTTACATTCACCAGAAAAACCAGACATGTCACCTGAATGATGGCACCTTTGACAGTGCAGCACTGAAGTGTCAACTTAGTTCATGTGCTTAAATCTCTGCAATGGGGCTTGAAGCCACAATCGTCTGATGCAGGTACAGGACTGCTACCACTGTGCCAAGAGTGACACCTAGAGTGTATCACTGCTACTGTTCACTTATTCAATTTCTGCTTTATAAAATTGTTTGGCCGTTTACAGCCTCACCAAGGTTTGCTGAAGTGGTTTTTCTACCACCTTCCGAAGTCGAAGTTGGTCACTTGAGGATACATAATATAACCAGTAAAATAAAATACAGTAAAATGTATAGAGGATTCAATAGCCAGGAGAATAAACAGGCATTTCTGCAACCGCCGACGTGTATCTCGCATGGTTTGTTGCCTCCCTGGTACCAGGGTAAAGGACATCACTGAACGGGTGTAGAATATTTTGCGGGGGAAGGGGAACAACCAGATGTCAGGATCCATTGTTGGAACCAATAACATAGGTAGGAAAAAGGTTGAGGTCCTACAACAGAGTTTCAGGAGCTAGGGAGGAAGTTTAAGAGCAGTATCTCAAAGGTAGTAATCACTAGATTACTCCCAGTGCCACATGCTAGTGAGTATAGGAGCAGTAAGATAAGACAGGTTAACATGGCTGGAAAAATAGTGCAGAAGGGAGGGATTTAGATTCCTGGGGCATTGGGACCAGTTCTAGGGCAGGATGGACCTGTACAACATGAACAGGTTGCACCTCAACAGGGCTGGGACCAATGTCCTCGCGGGAAGGTTAACTAGTGCTGTGGGGGAGTGTTTAAACTAACTTGGCGGGGGTGGGGGGGGGCACCAGGATAGTGCATTAGAAAGGAGATACAAGATGCACAGGGGACTGGGAGAGACAAACAACATTAAAATAAAGAGTAGTTCAGAAATAGGAGGGATTATACAGGGGGGAAATGCGAGGCAGACTAAGGTGGGTTGAGTGCAAGGGGGAAAAATTTGTTGCTTTGCGCCTTGTCAGCGCCCTAAGAGGGCACTAACGGGGCACAAAGCAACTAGCGCCCGGGTGCGGCGCCGCCAACGCCTCCCACGAAATTCAGCGGGAGGTTAGCGGCAATGGTAACCGTTAGCGCCCCATGGCGCTGCGCCACCGGCGATGGCATCATTGCTGTGCGCAGCACCCCGGCCACGATCTTCGGTAGCGCCCCTGAATTACTGCCGGACGCTATGTCCAACGGGGTCCAGAGGGCCTACCTGCGGCCGGGGTGGTGCTAATTAAAGGCGAGGTGCCAGGCTGGCTTTTTTTATGCTGGCCGCCTGCGAGCACCTGCCCCCGTTGCCGTCCCCGGCCTCCTCTGCAGCCCCCCACCCCCGCGGAGTGTCAGCTACACTATGTGAGCCCGGCACTTCTCTTGAGTGCCAGGCTCTTTTGCCGGCACTCCGATCCCTGGTGGCCCAGCTGGGCCCTGGGTCGTGCTGCGCAAGGCCTCTCCCCTTTAAGAAGGGGAGGAAGGCCTGCAGTACCGCAGCGCAATGCGCCGTAGAGCCCCGGCGAACTTAGCACCCCAAAGACTCAATTTTCCCCCCAAGTGTGTAAATGCCCGAAACGTGGTAAATAAGGTTGGTGAGCTGCAAACACAAGTAGCCACATGGGATATGGTAGAGTGGCAATAATGAAGAGCTGGCTCAAACAAGGGGGGCGGGGAATGGGCACTTAATATTCCTGGCTACAATGTATTCAAGAAAGATAGGGAAGGACAAAAAGGAGGGGAGTGGAAGTATTGATCAAAGATACTGTTACAGCACTAGAAAGGGATGATATACTTGAGGGTCAAAAACAGAATCTATTTGGTTAGAATTAGGACCATCGCTGCTGGGTGTATACTATAGGATACCAAATAGTGGGAAGGAGATTTACAGGCAAATTGCAGAAAAATGCAGAGAGAGGGAGGAATTCCTGAAATGTGTACAAGAGAACTTTCTTGATCAGTATGTGTCCAGCCCAACAAGGGAGGAAACAGTGCTGGATCTAGTTCTGGGGAATGAAGTGGGGCAAGTGGAGCATGTTTCAGTGGGAGAGCTTTTGGGAAACAGTTCACAATATCTAAGGGTTTAGAATAGTTATGGAAATGGACAAAGAAAAACCAAAGGTGAAGATACTCAAGTGGAAGAGGTTCGAATTTCAGTGAGTTGAATAAGGATCTGGCCCAGGTGTATTGGAAACAAAGACTGGCATATAAAAATATAAAGATTAAAAGGATAATCAAAGGAAGGATTGGGCCGATTAAAGACCAAAAAAGAAATCTTGTGGAGGCAGAGGGCGTGGCCGAGGTACTAAGGGGGCAAAATTGGGTTGCACCCCCTTTGGGGCGCTAACTTCGCCGGGTGTTACTTTAAGCGTCCCGAAAGAATTAGCGTCCCCGCACCCAAAATTCACTGATAGCGCTCCAAGAGGGAGGCGGGGTGCTATTGGAAGTGCCCCGCCTTCCTCTTGGGGCACTGCGAGTGAATTTCGCGGCTCTACGTGCCGCAGCACCACGCTCATTAAATGGGAGGGGCCTAGCGTAGCACGACCCAGGGCCCAGCTGGGCCACCAGGGATCCGACTGCCGGCAAAAGAGCCCGGCACTCAAGAGGAGAGCTGGGCTGACGGAGCGCAGCCGGCACCATGCAGGGGGCTTCACAGGAGGCCGGGGACAGCAACGGGGGCAGGTGCTGGCAGGCGGCCAGCAACAAAAATGGCCACACGGCACCTCCCCTTTAATTTGCGCCGCCCCGGCCGCAGGTAGGCCCCCATGACCCTGTCGGACATAGTGTCCGGCAATAGGTCAGGGGGCGCTACCGAAGATCACGGCCGGGGCATGAGCAGGGCGCTGCGTATGGCGATGACATCATCGCCAGAGGCGCAGCGCCGCAGGGCGCCAATGGTTACCGCCACCGCTAATCTCCTGCTGAATTTCGTTAGCGGTGCTGTGTCCAGGCGCTAGTTGCTAACGGGAGGCGCAAATCAACCGAATTTTTCCCCCTAAATGTATACTTTGCATCTGTCTTCACTAGAGAAGAGGATGCTGCGAATGTAGCAGTAAAGGAGGAGGCAGTAGCGATATTGGATAGGATAAAAATAAATAGTGGATGTGGGATGCATCCTAGAATGCTGAGGGAAGTAAGGGTGGAAATAACGGAGGCTCTGGCTACAATCTTTTAATCCTCCTTGGATATGGGAGTGGCGCCAGATGACTAGGGTTGCAAATGTTACACCTCTGTTCAAAAAAGGAGAGAGGGATAAATCCAGTAGCAATAAGCCAGTCAGCCTAATGTCAATGGTGGGGAAACTTCTAGAGACCATAATCCGGGGCAAAATGAATTGTCACTTGTAGAATCATAGAAATTTATGGCACAGAAGGGGGCCATTCGGCCCATCGTGTCTGTGCCGGCCAGAAAAGAGCTATCCAGCTTAATCCCACTTTCCAACTCTTGGTCCGTAGACTTGCAGTTTACGGCACTTCAAGTGCATATCCAAGTACTTTTTAAATCTGATGAGGGTTTCTGCCTCTACCACCCTTTCAGGCAGTGAGTTCCAGAGCTCCACCAACATCTGGGTGAAAAATGTTCTCCTCAATTCCCCTCTAATCCTTCTACCAATTACTTTAAATCTATGCCCCCTGGTTATTGACCTCTCTGCTAAGGGAAATAGGTGCTTCCTATCCACTCTATCTAGGCCGCTCATAATTTTATACACCTCAATTAAGTCTCCCCACAGCCTAGTCTGTCCCAAAGAAAACAACCCCAGCCCATCCAATCTTTCCTCATAGCTAAAATTCTCCAGTCCTGGCAACATCCTCGTAAATCTCCTCTGTACCCTCTCGAGTGCAATCACGTCTTTCCTGTAATGTGGTGACCAGAACTGTACACAGTACTCTAGCTGCGGTTTAACTAGTGTTTTATACAGTTCTAGCATAACCTCTCCACTCTTATATTCTATGCCTTGGCTAATAAAGTAAAGTATGCCTAACATGGGTTAATAAATGGCAGCCAACACGGATTTGTTAAAGGCAAATCAGGTTTGACAAACTTGATTAGTTCTACGGTGAAATAAAGGAGAAGGTTGATGTGTATATGGACTTTCAAAAGGCATTTGTTAAAATGTCACATAATAGACTTGTTAGCAAAATTGAAGTTGATGGGATTAAAGGGATAGAGGCAGTGTGGATACATAATTGGCTAAGAGACAGAAAGCATAGAAACATAGAAGATAGGAGCAGGAGTAAGCCATTCGGCCCCTCGAGCCTGTTCCGCCATTTAATGAGATCATGGCTGATCATCCAAATTCAGTACCCTGTCCCTGCTTTCTCCCCATATCCCTTGATCTCTTTAGCCTTAAGAAATATATCTAACTCCTTCTTGAATATATTTAATGAATTGGCCTCAACTGTCCTGTGTGGCAGAGAATTCCAGAGGTTCACCACTCTCTGGGTGAAGAAATTCCTCCTCATCTCAGTCCTAAATGGCTTACCCCTTATCCTTAGACTGTGACCCCTGGTTCTGGACTCCCCCACCATCGGGAACATCCTTCCTGCATCTAGTCTGTCTAGTCCTGTTAGAATTTTATAAATTTCAATGAGATCCCCTCTCATTCTTCTAAACTCTAGCGAATATAAGCCTAATCAGCCCAATCTCTCCTCATACGTCATTCCTGCCATCCCAGGTATCAGTCTGGTGAATCTTCGCTGCACTCCCTCCATGGCAAGAACATCCTTCCTCAGATAAGGCGACCAAAACCACACACAATACTCAAGGTGTGGGCTCACCAAGGCCCTGTACATCTGCAGCAAGACTTCCTTGCTCCTCTACTCAAATCCTCTCGCTATGAAGGCCAACATACCATTTGCCTTCTTAACCGCCTGCTGCACCTGCATGCTTACCTTCAGCGACTGGTGCACAAGGACACCCAGGTCTCGTTGCACTTCCCCTTCTCCCAATCTATTGCCATTCAGATAATAATCTGTCTTCCTGTTTTTGCCACCAAAGTGGATAACCTCGCATTTATCCACATTATACTGCATTTGCCATGCATCTGCTCAATCACCCAACCTGTCCAAATCGTACTGGAGTTTCTCTGCATCCTCCTCACAGCACACATGCCCACCCAGCTTTGTGTCGTCTGCAAACTTGGAGATATTTCATCTAGTTCCCTCGTCTAGATCATTTATATATATTGTGAATAGCTGGGGTCCGAGCACCGATCCCTGCGGTACCCCACTAGTCGCTGCCTGCCACTCGGAAAAAAAACCGTTTATTCCAACTCTTTGATTCCTGTCTGCCAACCAGTTCTCTATCCAAGACAGTACCTTACCCCCAATCCCATGTGCTTTAACTTTACACGCTAATCTCTTATGCGGGACCTTATCGAAAGCCTTCTGAAAGTCCAAATACACCACATCCACTGGTTCTCCCTTATCTATTCTACCAGTTACATCCTCAAAAAATTCCAGTAGATTAGTCAAGCATGATTTACCTTTTGTAAATCCACGTTGACTTTGTCAGATCCTGTCACTGTTTTCCACGTGCGCTGCTATTACATCTTTTATAATGGACTCTAGCATTTTCCCCACTACCGATGTCAGGCTTACCGGCCTATAATTCCCCGTTTTCTCTCTACCACCTGTAAGATTCGCAAAATTCCCACATTCCCCCAAGGTTATTAATAAAAGGGACCCTGCATGGACAATTTAAAAAGGGTACCCAAAAGATGGCGTCCGCACCTTGTGACCAAAAGCCTGTAAGATTTTAAAAGCTTGGACCCTGCAGCACAGAGCAGGCAGTTTCGGGAAATCGAAACTTTAAAATGCATTTCTGTGAAAAGGACTTTGCGTTTGAAAAACCAGACAGTTAAGCAAACACTGAATATGCATTTCATCAGATTAGAACAGATCAACCCAGTTAGGCCTAAGCGTAAAGCCATTAGTTTGTCCGCATAAATAATCGGAAACAGCTGAAGGAAGTCACCAAGGCTGGACAGGCCAATTCAAATGCATTAATGACAATACAGCCCGGACATCAGGCCATCAGGTGCGATAAACGGCCATCTAAAGCCAGTTAGTTTATATTGGTGTAATCATTTAAAACAGCCCGCCAAAAGTTAAACAATGGACTGACCTGATTTGGTGCGCAGATTAAGGGCCATCCGAAGGAGTATAATTGTAGGCCCATCAGTACCAATCGCTCTCTTGTCTCTCTTACTCTTGCTCTTACTCTTACTCTTGACTCGTGGGCTGCTGCCGCCCTGGCCTCGTGGCGGGTTCTCTTCTCACTCCCCGCATGAGTTTTGCAACCAAGGACATCCATACCAAGCGCGGAGGAGGTGAATGAGACCCGAGTCCAAAGTCACCCAGGACACCCGGGCCACGAGAGAGGGCAGACGAAATGAAACAAGACGAAGAATAAGGTAGAGACCTGACATGAGCAGAGAAGGGCAGCGAAGACACATTGATAAAGACCGAGCGCCTAGTTATAAGCTGGCGCTTGGGGAAGAGAATAAGTTGGCTATTGAACACTGCAAATGAACTGGCATTAAACGCAGGTGTCCATGCCGTAACGAATATGATGGCGTTCTAAGAATGGGTAGAAAAATCTAAGCAGTAAAGACTGCCGATGCAACGTTACCGCCGACGACCGCCCGAGGGAGAAGAAGAGAACCCATCGCGACGAGACGACGACGGTAGCTGAGGAGAGGAAAGGTGCGTCGCAGCAACAGCTCCAGCACCGCGCCCTGAGACCACGTGGCGATGGAGCACCCCAAAGGACAGGAGACCAAACCTCAAAACTCGCAACGGTTAAGGCAACAAGTCTTGGATTGGTGAGCATGAATTCCTGGCCCCTCATAGCTTAATCTAGTTAGGTATAGGGGGTGGGATAAGGATAAGGGGATTGTTAAAGTAGTTGTTTTTCCCCTCGATCTGCCGTGTGTTCCCCATTCCCTGTATAAGTATAGTTATTTTGTTTATGCCTGTAATTGTTTACCAGTAATTTCTCATAAGACTGTTGTTTTATTTCTGTTTTAATAAAAATCTTGGTTTTCTTACACCAAACCACTTGTCTACTCGATTTTTCTGTATCGCCGCCTGCATCTAGAACCCAGGGGCGTGGGAGCGATTCGAACCGCTCACCAACAGTCAGGGGCATAACTGACTGGGCCACCCCCTACACACCCTTCTTAAATAGTGGGGTTACATTAGCTATCCTCCAATCCATGGGAACTGTTCCAGAGTCTATAGAATTTTGGAAGGTGACCAGCAATGCATCTACTATTTCTAGGGCCACTTCCTTAAGTACCCTAGGATGTAGATTATCAGGCCCTGGGGATTTATCGGCCTTCAATCCCATCAATTTCCCTAACACCATTTCCCTACAAATACTGATTTCATTCAATTCCTCCCTCTCATTAGCCCCTATGTTCCCCGACATCTCTGGGAGGTTATTTGTGTCACAGAATCACAGAATCTACAGTGCAGATAGAGGCCATTTCAGCCCATCGAGCCTGCACCGACACATATCCCACCCTATCCCCGTAACCCCACGTATTTAATCCCCTAACACTAAGGGTCAATTTATCATAGCCAAATCAACCTAACCTGCACATCTTTGGACTGTGGGAGGAAACCGGAGTACCCGGAGGAAACCCACGCAGACACAGGGAGAATGTGCAAACTCCACACACAGTCGCCCGAGGCCAGATTTGAACCCGGGTCCCTGGCGCTGTGAGGCAACAGTGCTAACCACTATGCCACCGTGCCCACCTGTCCTCCTTTGTGAAGACAGAACAAAGTATGTATTTAATTGGTCTGCCATTTCTTTGTTCCCCATTATAATTTCCCCTGATTCTGACTGCAAGGGACCTACGCTTGACTTCACCAATCTTTTTCTCTTCACATACAGGAAACTTTCTGGTATCCGGCACTGACGGGGCTGAGCTGGTGCCGGTCGATCAACACTGCCGGAGAAACGAGCGCTAATGTTAAAACATACGGAGCTTCTGAGCTCCGTCTGAAGCAACAAACCCTGTTGCTTAGCAACAGCTTCAAAACAGTCGGCGCAGCTTGCAAGCGTCTCTGTAGCTAAGCAACAGCTTCAGCTAGATGCTTGCAGAGCCACGACTGGAGAAAAAAGCAACGAAAAGTAAAAAAACTTATCTGAACCGACTCCTGAATTTTGCCGGTGGATAGAGCATTCTGGACATTTAACCTCCGTTTAAATGAAAGTTTCCTGTATCTATAGAAGCTTTTACAGTCAGTTTTTATGTTCCCTGCAAGTTTACTCTCATAATCTATTGTCCCCCTCTTAATTAATCCTTTGGTCGTCCTTTGTTGAATCCTAAACTGCTCCCAATCCTCAGGTTTGCTGCTTTTTCTGGCAAAATTATGTCTCCTTATGCTATCCCTAATTTCCCTTGTTAGCCATGGTTGAGTCACCTTTTTTGTTTTATTTTTATGCCAAACAGGGATGAACAAATTCTGTAGCTCATCCATGCAATCTTTAAATGTTTGCCATTGCCTATCCACCGTCAACCCTTTAAGTAATGTTCCCCAATCCATCCTAGCCAATTCGTGCGTCATGCCATCGTAGTTTCCTTTATTTAAATTGAGTCAACTACTTCACTCTCCATTTTAATGAAGAATTCTACCATATTATGATCACTCCTCCCCAAGGGGCCTCGCACAACAAGATTGCTAATTAATCCTATCTCATTACATAATAATGGCCTGATCTCGAGTTCGTTCCTCGACATATTGGTCCAGAAAACCATCCCGTATACACTGTAGGAATTCCTCCTCCACAGTATTGTTACTAATTTGGTTAGCCCAGTCTATATGTAGATTAAAGTCACCCAGGATAGCTGCTGTGCCCTTATTGCACGCGTCTCTAATTTCCCATTTAATACCATACCCAACCTCAGCATTACTGTTTGGGGGTCTGTATATAACTCCCGCTAACATTTTCTGCCCCATGGTATTTCTCAGCTCTGCCCATACAGATTCCACATCATCAGAGCTAATATCCTTCCTTACTATTGTGTTAATCTCTTCTTTAACCAGCAATGCTACCCCACCTGCTTTTCCTTTTTTCTTGTCCTTCCTGAATATTGCATACCCCTGGATGTTGAATTCCCAGTCTTGGTCACCCTGGAGCCATGTCTCTGTAATCCCAATTATATCATATCCATTTACATCTATTTGCGCAGCTAATTCATCCACCTTATTACGAATACTCCTCGCATTAAGACACAAAGCCTTCATGCTTGATTTTTTAACACTGTTAGTCCTTTTAGAATTCTTATTTACTGTGGCCCTGTTTGATTTACACCCTTGATTTCTCTGCCTTCCAGTTTTGCTTTTCTCCTTCCTGTCTTTTGCTTCTATCCTTGCTTCCCTTTCCTGTGTCTCCTTCAACAGGTTCCCAGCCCCCTGCCATTTTAGTTTAAACCCTCCCCAACAGCAATAGCAAACACTCCCCCTAGGACATCGGTTCTGGTCCCGCCCAGGTGCAAACTGTCCAGTTTGTACTGGTCCCACCTCCCCCAAAACCGGTTCCAATGTCCCAGGAATTTGAATCCCTCCCCCTTGCACCATTCTTCTAGCCACGTATTCAACTGAAATATCCTTCTATTTCTACTCTGACTAGCACGTGGCACTGGTAGCAATCCTGAGAATACTACCTTTGAGGTCCTATTTTTTAATTTACCTCCTAACTCCCTATATTCAGCTTTTAGGACCTCATCCCATTTTTTACCTATATCGTACCTATAAGCACCATGACAACTGGCTGTTCACCCTCCCCCTCCAGAATGCCCTGCAGCCGCTCCGAGACATCCTTGACCCTTGCACAAGGGAGGCAACATACCATCCTGGAGTCTCGTTTGCAGCCGCAGAAACACCTATCTAGTCCCGTTACAATAGAATCCCCTATCACTATCGCTCTCCCACTCTTTTTCCTCCCGTCCTGTGCAGCAGGACCACCCATGGTGTCAGAAAGTTGGCTGCTGCTGCCTTCCTCCGATAAGCCATCTCCCTCAACAATATCCAAAGTGGTATATCTGTTTGAAAGGGGGATGGCCACAGGGGACCCCTGCACTACCTGCCTGCGCCTACTACTCTGCCTGGTGGTCACCCATTCCCTTCCTGCCTGTGCAGCCTTTACCTGTGGTGTGATCAACTTCCTAAACGTGCTATCCATGATGTCCTAAGCATCGCGAATGCTCCAGTATGTATCCATTCGCAGCTCCAGTGCCACAATGCGGTCTGTCAGTAGCTGCAGCTGGATACACTTCCCGTACACATGGTCGTCAGGGACACAGGAAGTGTCCCTGATTTCCCACATAGCACAGGAGGAGCATGCCACGGGGCCGAGCTGTCCTGCCATGACTTACCCTTTAATTAATTTAAATTAATTTAAATCAAATCAATACCACTAATTGCACTACAATTAAATGATATACTCAAGGGTTCTTGGTTACTAGCACTCTGTGATACACAACAGAGACCGTAGAAACTATAACCACAAAAATGAAGGTCTTCTAAATTTTATAAACTATTAATCTTAACTGTCAAACTATAGAGTAGTATAAATACTCACTTGGCCGTACTCACCCAATCAGCTGCTTCCTCTTGCCAGTGTCACTTTTTGAATCGTGACATGGCTCCGGAACGCCGCCAGCGGTCTGTGAGATTGCTAAGCTTCTGTAAAAAAGCCCGCGAAAGTGAGTTTAAATACTCACTGAACCTCCGCTCTCACCGCTCCCGACAATGGCCTGTGAGAAAAAGCCTGTGAAAGTGAGTTTAAATACGCACTGAAACTCCGCTCTCACCGCTCCCGACACCAGCCTGAGAGTAGAGAGTAGTGGTGAATGCTTGTTTATCAGACGGGAGGGAAATATACAGTGGTGTTCCCCAGGGAATACTGCTCTTTTTGATATCTATTAATGACCTGGACTTGGATATGCAGGGCATAATTTCAAAGTTTGCAGATGACACAACATTTCAAAATGTAGGAAACAGTGTGGAGGATAGTAACAGACTTCAGGAGGACACAGACAGACTGGTGAAATGAGCAGACACATGGCAGTTGAAAGTTAATGCAGAGAAGTGTGAAGTGATGCATTTTGGAAGAAAGAATGAGGAGAGGCAATATAAACTAAATGGTACTATTTTAAAAAGGGTGGAGGAACAGAGAGACCTGGGGGTTCATATACACAAATTTTTGAAGGTGGCAGCACAAGTTGAGAAGTTAAAAAAAATTGGGATCCTTGGCTTTATAAATAGAGGCATAGAGTACAAAATAAAGGAAGTTATCCTAAACCTTTATAAATCACTGGTTAGGCCTCAGCTGGAGTATTGTGTCCAATTGTGGCCACCGCACTTTATGAAGCATGTCAAGGCCTTGGAGAGGGTGGAGAGGAGATTTACTGGAAGGGTACCAAGGGATGCGGGACTTCAGTTATGTGGAGAGACTGGAGAAGCTGGGATTTTTCTCCTTAAAGCAGAGAAGATTAAGGGGAAATTTAATAAAGGTGTTCAATATTATGAGGGGTTTTGATAGAGTAACTCGGGAGCAACTGGCAAGAGGGTCGGTAACCAAAGGACCCAGATTTAAGATAATTGGCAAAAGAACCAGGGGGGAGATGAGCAGAATTATTTTTACACAGCGAGTTGTTACGATCTGGAATGCACTGCCTGAAAGGGTGGTGAAAGCGGATTCAATAGTAACTTTCAAAAGGGAATTGGATATATACTTGAAAAGGAAAAATGTGCACGGCTATGGGGAAAGAGCGGGGGAGTGGGACTAATTGGATAGATCTTTCAAAGTACCAACACAGGCACGATGGGCTGAAGGCCTCCTTCTGTGCTATAAGATCCTATGGCCTAGAAATTCAGTGGGCTTTGCGCCCAGTTACCGCCCAAAGAGGGCTTCTGCACCACTTGAGGAGTTTGCACTGATATTCAGCGCTGCGGTAATGGCGGCGGTAGCCGGTAGCGCTGCGCCGACACCGATGACGTCATCGGTGTGCGCAGTGCCCCGGTTCCGCCCCGCTACCGGCCCGACCCCCATATTTAGTTGCGGCCGCCTCTTCCGCAGCAGCCGCAAACAACGATGTGAAGACGGGGCCGTCCTGCAGCCTTAGTGGGGCGAGTTAAGGCGGAGGTGCGGCCGGCCGCTTTTTCGGCGGCCGCCTGCCCGCACCTCCTTCCCCGGCCTCCTCCACCGCCCCCCCCCCCCCGGCATTGCCGGCTGTTTTCCGGGAGCCCGGCACTTCTCCGTGGTGCCGGGCTCATTTGCCGGCACTATCAAGCGGCGATCTCCCCGTTGCAGGCACCTCCCCCTTAAGAGAAGGAGGAAGGCCTGCAGTACCGCAGCCTGCCGCTCCGCAGCAGGTGGCGCTGCGGCACCTAGCGTGCCGAAATTCAGTTTCAGCGCCCCAAGCGGGGGCGGGCACACCCTGGAATAGCGGCCGGTTTCGACTTGGGGCGCAGAAACTGAATTTCCGACGGGCGCAACTGGCTCCGCGTGCAGCGCTAACTTCTGGGCGCTAGCCAGCTGGCGGGCCCAAAGTGAATTTCTAGCCCTATGAGTCTATGGATATCAGTAATGAACGAGGAGCAATAAATCATTTCTACTATCAGAAGATATTTTCTGACTGAAGGAACAGACTCCTTCACCTGACAGTTGCTATCAGTACCATTCTGATTGGCCAGTAGGACCATGTGAGTGCAGCAGATCTATAACAATCTCTTTAACCCCACCCCTTGCCTCCACAGAACGCTTTATCGAGTAAACTTGCCAGCATCTTCTTATCCTGGATGCAAAAATGCTTTACAGTCAATAATATGGATCAACTTTAGCATGTTTCCACAAAAGAATGATTGGTATTGCATTCAGGAGCTACCATTGTTGAGGGGGGACAAAGCATTTCATTTACTGATGTTGGCAAAAAGCTCTTTTTTTTCCATTAATAATTGTGTAGATGGACAAGATCAATTACTCACTGGAATACACAAAAATACATAATATACCCCGGACATCAGTTTATTCTCAAATTAGATCTTTATTCTACTCAATGTTGACGTCATGTACTTACTACTTACAAGTAGTCACACCAATTACCATTAAAGCTCTTGCAAGGTTGCTTCCATTGTCATGTGAGGTCCTTTCATCTGTGGATCATCTATCTACATTGATGTATGCACTTTCAACATCAAAATAAAGCCTTTTTAGATGTATCACCCCTGTGGTTATAATCTGGAATACCTAGACTTTAAGTCACAACTCTAAAAAGCTGCCCAAGGTAGCTATTCAATATGCTATAACATACATAAGCAGTCAAGGGATTCATGTCTTGGCTCCTTACCAGAGGTTCTGAGTTCAATTCCCAGCGCTGCCTATCACTCAGGCTTTCTCTTTTCAGTTGAGTGAATTTTGTCAGGTCTTGGCTGGTTTACTAAATAAAATACTCTGTAGAAGCAAGGTGCCCCATCTTCTGGAAATGACAAAGGGGAGGATTGGCACGGACCCCACTTGAATTATATTGCCTGGCTGGCCGATCATTGCAATAAAATACTGGCAACAACAGAGAATTGAAACAGTATGTGGCTGGGGCCATGCTTCGGATCTAGCTGTCGGAGGACCCATGGGCCAAACAGCTTGCAGGAGCAGAAAACAAAGGATGTGATGAAAATATTTGTTTTAAATTCTAAATACTTTGAATATGAGAAGTGTGTCTGAACTTGTTTTTGGCAGGATTGTCTAAGCCACAGACTGGTTCACTTCCTGAAGACTGTCAATATTAGTCTGTAATTAGCCAGCGGGGCCATATGCTTTGAGTGGTGTTTGTGCCAATCCTTCCCCCATCTCGTTTCCACAGGATGGGGCATCATGCTCTCACACCATGCTTCACCAAGTGACCAGTCATCCAGCCTTTATTAGCTAATATGCTTACTAAGTGATTGTTCCTTTAATTGGTTGAAGATTGTAATTATTTATAATAACTTAGCTGTAAGTAAAAAAAAGAAAATCTTTGTACATTTACTCCACAAGTAGGCTGCATGACTAATTCACAGCCTGCAGCTCATTTTGTTCCTGCCTTGTTCCAATTCATCATATCTACAGCCCTGTCATTACTGCACAAGCAAGGTGATGATAATGAAGAAGTCTAAACACTCCTTTGTTCACTAGACAAAAGATACCAGCAACAAAAAGATGGAATATCCATTACCTATGAAGTCCAAAACGGCAACTCCACATCAGTACAATATGGATTCACTAAAAAGTACCTGGCTTCTCACTGCCAATGAGAAAAGTGCAATAATTACTGTTTTGTTTTGTTAGTGAATTAACCATGGCCAAAAATACATAATTTGTCAATTTTATATTGTAAATGATCTTTTAAAACTTGCACGAACTTATCTTCTTTTCACATTTCTCTTTCTGGTATTCACTAACTTTGTACAATCACATAATTTGGCCTGGCATCATTGGTGTTGCTGTGGTAACATTACACATTTTAGACACATGTACGAAGTATACAGTGGATACAATCTTTAAAAATGGCATTAGTCATGTCCTGGAGAATAGAAGGAAATGGCAAGATAAACTAGATCCTCATATCTAAATAGCGTACAGTTAATTAGTCCACAGTATATTATGAACCACGAAATATTACCAGCTACTATCTTTAGTTCATTAAAATGCATCAGGATAGGGGAAGGGGAGTTTTCCTTGATCAGTAATTATAAATCATAATGTAATGAATGTTTAATTAAATCTTTCAGTCTGGGGTTGCAAGGTCACTTACAATTCATTGACGAGTAGCTAGTTGTGATTTTTAATTGATACAAAGACATTTTAGTTAAAGCGGAAATATCTGGTTACACGACAAGTCACTTCAATGTATTGCTTTCTAATTCTCCTTTTCTCTGCAAATTTTCTCCTCTCCTCTCTTGAAAGCTTTGGCTCCCTGACAGGTACATTTCCACAGGCATCAGATGCTTTCCAGTACCTCCAAAAGTGGAAATTCTTCAAGTGTGATTCCCAAATAGCAGGATGTCCAACTGTGTTGGGCATCACACCCAACATTCGCAAATGTGCACTTTCTATCAGAATTATGAGTGGGATTATGATTTTCTCCCCTGAACTCAGAAACACTGAGGCCAACTGTAATACCCCTACCATCACAGCTGATATTTGATCTAAGGAATCAAGCCTGTAACTTTCTGTTCCATACTCAGCTGCACAATGCTATTGGAGGAGCTCAGAATGTAGAATGGCAAATAATAACAGCAAACTAAGAATTATTTCCTCGCACATTCTAATGTGAGAAAAGTATCAGGGTATGTTTTCCAATTGGCATCACTGGTGGTGCCATTACAAGCATTGGGAGCATGGGGAATTAGCTGCAGAACCCACTGATTGGTGGGTCTCCACCTATAAAGCATCACTGGGTAGCGTTTTCGTTGGTTTTATCAGTGCAATCTGGGTGAAATCGGCCAGACCAGCGTAAAAGGTCAGGGAATTTTAAACGGAAGTTACGTCGAGTGTAAATTGAGTTTCCACAATTTGTAACGCTGATTTTAAAATCATTTTGCCTGAAGCTGGCCCCACCCCCAGATCGAAATAATGAGGATGGCGAGTTTCTGACAATGGCGCCTGTTTGTGGTCGGTCGAGGAGAGTCTTCAAATTGCACTCATTTTCTTAGGAGCATAGTGTTGTGTCCATCAGTAGTAAGACACAAACAGCAGGAGAACGGTACAACAGGTGTTTACTCAACGTGGCTCACTCTGGAACTGAATGTACAGATTACTACTCAGTGCTATATACAGGTGTGGTCACTGCCGGTACTACAGTATACATGAGCTGTAAAAAGTAGTTCCCCCCTTAAAGGTATATACATTACAATTCCTCCCCTTTTAGATTGACAGTACCATAACACTCATTTAACAATTAAATATCAAACTAATTACAATTAACACTTTTAACATACAACGTTAGCTGAAAATAGTCCATTTATATATTCAGTCTTTGGGGAGGCTTCCTGATCCTTTCTGGATAGCGCCTTTCCCGAGTGTCTCGCTCTTGGTGTGGAGGCGATTCTGGCACCCTGTCGTCGGTTGGGTCATCAGCTTCCGATGCTACTGCTTCTGGGGTAGATGCGACCTGTACGTCGGGTTCCTCACCAGGTACGTATGGGTGAGGCATGGGGTTGACTTGTTCCTGTGAATCTATGATCTGGTCAGCATGACGTCTCACGATGTTCTCCCCAACGTCCACTGTGTACATTAGTGGGCCCTGCCATGTGCATATCGTTCCTGGCTGCCATTTTTCTGTTCGGTAGTCGCGGGCCAAGACTGGTTGCCCTACATTGAAGCTCCTTGTTGGCTTCTCATGGATGTGCTGGAATTGCTTACTCTCAACATCTCTTCGTACGTTTGGTCTGAGCAAATCCAGGCGAGAGCTTAACCTTCGGTTAAAGAACATCATGGCCGGGGCCTGGTTGGTGACTGCATGGGTCGCATTCCGGTAGGCGAACAGGAAATTGTCCACCTTGTGCTGCAGCGGAATGTTGTCATTGTACATAGCCTTTATTGCCTTCTTAAAGGTTTGTACGAACCTCTCAGCCAATCCATTTGTGGCTGGATGATACGGGGCGGATGTGTAATGCCTTACCCCATTCTTTTTCAAGAACCTCCGGAACTCTTCGGAAACAAACTGTGGTCCGTTATCGGAGCAAATCTGTTCTGGCAAGCCGTTCCTGGCAAAAATGGTCCGTAGGACTGCAATAGTTTTCTCCGTGGTGGTGGAGGACATTTTGATGACCTCAGGCCATTTCGAGTGCGCATCCACGGCTATTAAAAACATTGAGTCCATGAATGGACCAGCAAAATCAATATGCACCCGTTGCCATGGAGATGAGGGCCACTCCCATGGGTGTAGAGGGGCATGTGGTGGTGCATTTTGGACTTTCTGGCATCCTGAGCAGCTCTTGGTCGGGTCCTCGATTTGCTTATCGATTCCCGGCCACCACACATAAGGCTTTTCATTTTTACCCCTCCCAGATGACCCTCATGAAGCTTATTGAGCACTCTATCCCTTAACTTGGGTGGAATTACCACTCGGGATCCACACATCAAGGTCCCCCGGCACACTGACAGCTGTTCTCTTCTTGTCGAGAATGCTGGCAACAGTGAGTCGCCATGTGCTGGCCATCCCTTCACCATCAAATCATATACCCGAGACAGTGTCGGGTCATTTCGGGTCTCCTTTTCTATACGAGCGTTAGTTACCGGTAGGTATTCAACTATAGTCGAATGAAATATTTCGACAGGGTCCACTGCTGGTGCTTCCTCCGCAGTAGGCAGTGGCAGGCGCGATAGCCCATCAGCATTTCCATGCTGTTTCGTGCCCTTATATTCAATCTCATAGTGGTGCGCCCCTAGAAAGAGTGACCATCTTTGTAGTCGTTGCGCAGTAATCACCGGAATGCCCTTCTTCGGATTAAAAATGGAGACAAGAGGCTGGTGATCAGTCAGCAAGGTGAATTTCTGCCCGTGCAGATAGTGATTGAACTTTTTCACTCCCCACACTAGGCTGAGGGCCTCCCCGTCAATCTGGGCATAGTTACGCTCGGCTGAGGTTAGTGATCGTGACGCAAAGGCTATTGGCCTCTCTGAGCCGTCCGAGAATTTGTGCGACAGCACCGCTCCAATACCGTAGGGTGACGCATCACACGCCAACCGAATTGGTAGTGCTGGGTTGAAATGGGCCAATACCTCTTTCGATGTGATTAGTGTTTTGCTCTTCTGGAAATCTCGTTTACATTCGTCACTCCACTTCCATGGCACTCCAGTTTGCAGTAGGGTGTTCAGTGGGTGTAGTATTGTAGACAAATTTGGCAAGAACTTATGGTAGTAGTTTACCAGCCCGAGGAACGACCTCAGTTGTGACATGTTTTCCGGTGCTGGAGCCTTGACTACTGCCTCAATCTTTTCTGGGGATTTATGTAACTCCTCTTTATCGATAATGTGGCCACAATAAGAGATCTGTTTTTAAAAAAACTCGCATTTGGGGCGGTTAGTTCGGAGCCCATATTCCTTCAATCTAGTGAGCACCTGCTCCAGGTTGGCAAGGTGATCACTGTCATTTTCGCCCGTGACCAGGATGTCATCCAAATAACACTGGGTCCCTGGGATCCCTTGCAGGACTTGTTCCATTGCCCTCTGCCAAATAGCCGGAGCTGATGCTACCCCGAATACCAGCCGGTTGTATTGGTAGAGACCTTTATGGGTGTTGATTGTGAGGTATTTTTTTGATGCTTCTTCTACCTCCATTTGCAGATATGCCTGGGCCAGATCAATCTTAGTGAAGCATTTCCCTCCAGATAGTGAGGCGAAAATATCTTCAATCCGTGGAAGTGGATATTGCACGGCGTGAAGGACTGGGTTCACTGTTACCTTAAAGTCCCCACAGATGCGAACCTTCCTTGGTTCCCCAGGCGTGCTGCTCAACGACTTTTTCATCACAGGGACGATGGGTGTAGCCCACTCGCTCCAGTCTACCTTGGACAGTACTCCAGAACGTTCCAAACTCTCCAGCTCTGCTTCGACGGCTGGGCGGATCGCATAAGGTACCGGTGTGGCCTTAAAACATTTTGGGCTTACGTTTTCTTCGATTTTAATTGTTGCTGTCATGCCTTTTAGTGTTCCGAGTCCTTACTGGAACACTTCTTGCGCGTCGGTTAGGATCTTTGACAGTCGCCCAGGTGTGACATCGTCATCCTTTTTGGCAGCCACAGTCAGTGCTTGTATGGAATGCCAATCCAGCTGTATTTTCTGGATCCATTCACGTCCCAGTAATGGTGGTCCTCCATCTTGCAAAGCATACAGGTCTAGTTTTGGTGTTTCCTTACCGTTATATATAACGGTCACCCTTATTTTTCCTTTGGGGTAGACTTTTTGCCCCGTGTACGTCTTCAAAATAATTTTTGTTTCTCTCAAGGGTATGTGTGAGAATAGCCGTTCGTAGTCCCGTCGGTTTATGACTGTTAGGGCTGATCCTATGTCCAATTCCATTTTTACCTGGACTCCTGCTATCTTGAGAGTGACCCAAATGGTTCGGTGATCCTCCGTTTGGATCACATTATGTAGTTTCAGACAACTCAGCTCCCTGTTTTCGGAGTCGGTATCACTCTTTTGTTCGTCTGAACTATTCTCCGTCACCTTATGTACCTTCTTGTACTTTTCTTTTGGAGGTTTCTTATTGCTGGTTTTCTTTCCCAACCTGCAGACTCGTGCTATGTGTCCTACTTTTCCACACTGTCTGCACACTTTGTCTTTGAACCAGCAATCATTGTGGTTGTGTGTTGTTCTGCCGCAGCGTAGCACTTCTCTGTTCTGTATGACATTTCGTTTGTGCCATATTCCTGCGGTCTCTGTTGTATCTCTGCAGCGCCCCGTGCTGCTGCTTCATATGATACCGCAATGCTGAAAGCCTTGTCCAGCGTAAGGTCCTTTTCAGATAAAAACCGTTTCTGGGTTCCTTCACTTTGAAGCCCACACACAAACTTGTCCCTTAAGGTATCTGCCAGTCCCGTTCCAAACTGGCAGTGTTTCGATAGTTTGCGCAGTTCTGTTAAATATTCAGCATTGCTTTCATCCTTATGCTGGTTCCGTTTGTGAAACTTGAATCTTTCTGCTATCAGCAGCGGTGTGGGGTTTAAATGTTCCTGTAGTATCGTCACTATGTCTCCAAAACTCTTTTCCACTGGCTTCGCTGGGGTTACTAGATTTCGTAATAAGCCATACGTCTTTGCACCCATTAAATTTAACAATACCGGGGCTTTCTTGTCATCTGACACCTCATTTGCCTTGCAGTATACCTCTATTCGTTCGACATATGTAGTCCAATCTTCGACTTCATTGTCAAATGCGGTGATACTGCCACTCTTCGGCATTTTGGGTGTGGTTTACAATGGCTTCAAATGGCGTCTCCCGCACTTTCCTTCCTCCCCCGCTGCTGCCAACGCCGCTCTCGGTGGTCCTCGTGGCAATGGCGGCACCCTGTAGGTTTCGCGCGCTTCTCCTGCGCTGCTGCCAACGCCGCTCTCGGCGGTCCTCCTGGCAATGGCGGCACCCTGTAGGTTTTGCGCGCTTCTCCTGCGCTGCTGCCAACGCCGCTCTCGGCGGTCCTCGTGGCAATGGCGGTGCCTCACGGGTTTCTGCGCGTCTCTCTTCCTCTCCTCAACGCTGCTCGGCCCCTGAACACCGGCTGCGCCCTGTGCACTCTGCCCTCTCTCTCTCTCTCCCCCCCGTCGACGCTGCTCGGCCCTTTGCTGTGCCGCTCGGTCGGGCTCTAGCCCACCGCTGTCCGGGAAGGGTCTGCGCACTACCCGTTGCCAGCCCGTTTCGCTGGACCACCACGACTGGAAAGCCAAGCCTGGCTCTCAATAGCATCCCCTGCAATTCTCGAGTCTCTGCTGGATGACTGGGCGGTTGCCCGTGGTCGACGCCCGTGTCTGGCCTTGACCTCCAATCTACTGGTCTCCAGGAACGAATCCCTGGGAGGTGATGCAGAGTTACAGGTAGGATCGAATTTGCCTCGTCGCCAATGTTGTGCCCGTCAGTAGTAAGACACAGACTGCAGGAGAACGGTACAACAGGTGTTTACTCAACGTGGCTCAATCTGGAAAAGACTGTACAGATTACTACTCAGTGCTATATACAGGTGTGGTCACTGCCGGTACTACAGTATACATGAGCTGTAAAAAGTAGTTCCCCCCTTAAAGGTATATACATTACACATAGGCACTAGTCGGCATACTTTAAAAATGTTTACATATTAAAAAATATTTAATTTGCTAAATACTGACTAGTGTACACCAATGAAACTAGTAAATGGTTCAGTATAGTTTTTTAAAGTCATTTTCAGTGATTTAAAATCGGGTTCCTCACAGGTGAAGAACTAAACAGTCATTAAAAATGCTTATTTTTTGTGATAAACCCATTTTCAGCTGTATTAATGAAACTGCTCCAGGTTACCTCCCTTAAATACATCAATGAATATTTTTTAATGCAAATAAAAAAAACAATTACATTCTATTATGCTGACCAATTACGCTGGTTCAGCGTTTGTGATTATGCAAATGCATTTTAGCAGAAACTTGAACTGTAACCAAACCAGTACAATTTCAAACACAATCTGCACCCAATTTCCCGATTGCGGCTAAAGCCGAAATTTACGCCCCCCCCCCCCAATGTATCCCTGATACAACAGTGAACTGCAAACTGGGAGATGTCGCTGAAGTCATCTGCTGCAGTCTAGGGACCACGGTGACCTTGACAGGCGCAGGCAGTTCTGTTCGAGGTGCTGTAAGAATAGGGGCACCAGGAAGAATAGCCATATTAAATTTTTCTTAAAATAAATATATGCACACACATATTGAACAACGAATTCTGCACTGGTTGTAAGAGTACAAGGCTGGGACTGGACGATAGTAGACATTACCCCATTAACCGTACATGAGAAGAGATAAGAAATATAGTAGATGAATAGTAAGACAGTCAAGAAAACATATGGATGTAGCCAGTATGAATAAAGTTGTTATGAGTGTACTGGGAAGAGATAAGGGAAGGCCATAACTGATACGCACGGTTTTTCATTGGTGAATACAATGAACAAGAAACAGGTGGCGGTGTGCAGGTGCATTGAAGGATGATTAACCAGACGTGGGGAGGATGTGTTGACATAATGGCATCACGTTAGGACATAACTAATCCTATAAACGATACAACACACCAGAGCCCCTTTAGGGACTTCAACCTAGTCTTGCTGAGGCCAGCATATGCAGTCAAGACAACACATTTGTGACATCCCGATGATGACTCCTCTGCACGCGAGTTATATTCGATACCAATCTCATGGGCACTGCATGTAAGGGGTTTATTTTATTAAATAATTGAAGAGTATTAATCAGATGTTTCAGTGTTTCCTAGTACTCAAACTTGTATTAGAGATAAAGGATGTATGACAATATTCACATTAGAGCAATAGAGATATATCACAATATCCTATAGAAACCCAACAAGCTCCAGATGTGGCTGCAGCAGGTGACATAGCTTCATGATAGCCTCTCTGGTGAAGCGACAGCGCCCGAGACATTGCTCCTCAGTGAAGTTAAAGTAGGAGAAGTGCTCCCTGAATACCCGCTATGGCCTCAGTGTAGTATCCTCCTCCTCCCTCCTCTCCAGCTGCTCCTGTCTTCCTGGTTGCCTTCCTCATCCTACAGCCCCAAAGACGGACTTACCAGCCACCCATGACTCCAGTAAAACTGTTTTGAAAGCAGACAAAAGCACCAGCACCAACACCAATTCCAGCAAAAACTGCTTAGCAGAAATCAGAAACCAGTTGTAGAAGACAACAACAAGCTTACGACCCTTGTTTAAATATGATAATGAGTGATTCCAGCATGCATTCTGGATGCTTACGGAGGAGCCCGGTCCAATATGGAAGTGCAGAATAATATAATAGGAAAAATAGTTGAACAATACAGTAACAATGCACTGTCGGTCAATATTAATAAAATCAACAAGTTGATTTATCACTGGCATCCGAACCTATATAATTTGGGTTAATCTAATCGTTTGATCTAACAGGCGAGTGGCGCACTTCCGGTGCGAAATGAGCGCACGCATGCTATCTGCCATATTGATCCTTAGATGTCCGTTTTACACCAGTACAAAATGCACGGTGGGATTGAATTTCTAGACATTCTGGAGGAGGAGCAGGAAACTACAGCCTGGGAGGCTCAAGGGCCAAAGAGGTAGGAGATATCAGCAGGATCACTGAGAATGCAGGTCACCACTGCATCATAGACGTAACTTTTGCCCTATGCTTGCACATACCACATTGATCTGGCGAGGAAAAGCACAGAAACTGTTTTGAAACTGGTGAAAGTCGAAATTATCAGGACCGTGAAAGTTTGAAATTAACTTTGCACAAACCAGGAACTTTATCCTCTCCAACAAATTCTCCACCTCACTCTCAGGCAATGATTTAAAGTACAGCCTCCTCACAGCAGTAAAGAATTTCAGATACCACATGATACCACCTGTTTGGTCCAACTGACACCTATTGAAGACCACCTTCCTCTGCACATACTAATGAGCAATTTGCATCAATATTGCATGTGTGCCTCTGTAGGCTTTTGTAATACTTTGCAAATATCCTCATTATCTTTCCTTTGTGCTCCACTTCCAGCACAGTAGTGGAGACATTTGAGGCTGAAATACTGTTGTGTGAAAATACTCAGGCAAACATGGCTGACACCCGTAATCATTGTGGGTAAACATTTGGAGCAGTGCAAGATAAGTGAGTCATACACTTATATAGCACTGACATTTAGAACCATATATAGCAATCTAAGTGAAATGACAATGAAACTCATACATAACAATATAAGAAAACTGGCAATCATAGGATTACATCGGATATACGGCACAGAAACAGGCCATTCGGCCCAACCAGTCCACGCCGGCGTTAAAGCTACACTCGAGCCTCCTCTCGTCTTTCCTCATCTAAATCTATCAGCATAACCCTCTATTCCCTTCTCCCTCATATGCTTGTCCAGCCTCCCCTTAAATGCATTTATACTATTCGCTTCAACCACTCCCTGTGGTAGAGAGCTCCACATTCTCATCACTCTTTGGGTAAAGAAATTTCTTCTGAATTTCCTATTGGGTTTTTTGGTGACTATCTTATATTGATGGCCTCTAGTTATGCTCTTCCCCACAAGTGGAAACATTCTCTGTATCCACTCTATCAAAACCTTTCATAATTTTAAAGACCTCTATTAGGTCACCCCTCTGCATTCTTTTTTCAAGAGAAAAGAGACCCAGCCTGTTCATCCTTTCCTGATATGTATACCCTCGCATTTCTAGTATCATCCTTGTAAACCTTCTCTGCACCCTCTACAGTGCCTCTATATCCTTTTTATAATATGGCGATCAGAACTGCATGCAGTACTCTAAGTGTGGTCTAACCAAGGTTCGATACAGGTTTAGCATAACATCCCTACTTTTCAATTCTATCCCTCTAGAAATAAACTCTAGTGCTTGGTTTGCTTTTTTATGACCTTGCTAACCTGTGTCGTGACTTTTAGTGATTTGTGCCTCTACCCCACCTAGACTCACACCCTCCAAGTGATAAGTGACCTCCCTATTCTTCCTACCAAAATGTAATACCTCACATTTATCTGTTTTGAACTTCATTTGCCAATTATTTGCCCATTCTGCAAGTTTATTAATGTCCTCCTGTAATTTGTTTCAGTCCTCCTCAGTATTGACTATCCCCCCAATTTGGTATCACCCGCAAATTTAGAAATTGTGTTTTTGATTCTAAAGTCTAAATTGTTAATGTAAATTGTGAACAGCAGTGGTCCCAGCACTGAATCTTGTGGAACACCACTCCCACCTTCTGCCACTGTGAATAGCTACCCTTTATTCCCACTCTTTGCTTTCTGTCTTGAAGCCAGCTAGCAATCCATTCTGCGACTTGTCCCCGCATTCTCTGACCTATTCATCAGTCTATTATGGGGTACCTAATCAAAGCCCTTTTGAAAATCTAGATAAAATACATCTACTGCATTACCATTGTCTACTCTCTCTGTTACCTCCTCAAAAAATTCAAGAAGGTTGGTTTAGCAAGATGCTCCCTTTTGAAATTCATTATTATACCTTTTGTTTCTAGATGTTCTTCTATTCTCTCCTTTAGTAGGGAGTCCATTATTTTTCCTACCACCAATGTTAAGCTGACTGGTCTATAATTCTCTGGACATGTTCTATCCCACTTCTTAAATATAAGTATTATGCTAGTTCTCCACCGGTCCTCTGACACTACACCTTTTTCTAACAAATTATTAAATATGCATAGTAATGCCTCTGCTAACTCTTCCCTAGATTCTTTTAAAATGCGTGGATGCAATCCATCCGGACCAGGGGTTTTATCCTCTTTGAGTTTGATTAGTTTATTTAATATATTCCCTCTTTTTATTTTAAATGCACTTATCTCATTACTCATCTCATCATCCAGTGTCATGGCCACCTGTTCTATCTCCCTGGCAAATACCGAAGCAAAATAATGATTTAATGTTTCTGCCATCTCCCTATTGTTACCTGTGGTATTGCCCTGTCTCTTCCTTAATGGCCCTATTCCCATCCCAAACTTCCCTTTTTATTGATGTGCCTGTAAAATATTTTACTATTTGTTTTATGTTCCTTGATAATTTAGTTTCATAGTTCCTCTTTGCCTTCCTAATTGTTTGTTTGACTTCTCTCCTAATCCCTTCATATTCTCTCTTATCATGCACGCCTCTGCTGTCTATGTACTTAATGTATGCCTCTTTCTTTACCCTCAATTGTTCCCTTATGTCTTTATTCATCCATGGAGTCTCATTAGTGTTTAGTTTGTTCTTTCCTTTCAGCAGAATATATTTTTCCTGCACTCTGTTGAACACCGTTTTAAATGTTTCCCATTGTCTTTCCCGAAGGCTGTGTTGCCTGCCCGGTGCCAGGGTTAAGGACATCTCCTCTGGGCTGGAGAGAAACTTGGAGTGGGAGGGGAGGATCCAGCTGTCATGGTCCATGTAGGCACCAATGACATAGGTAGGACAAAGAAAGAGGCTCTGCTAATCAATTCAATTCAATTCAATTTTATTTGTCATATATGCAGCAAACGTGTATACTGCACAATGAAATGTTGATTTTTACGAGTCCTCCCAATAAGAGAGTATGAGCAGCTAGGAGCTAAATTAAAAAGCAGAACCACAAAGGTAATAATCTCTGGATTACTACCTGAGCCACGAGCGAATTTGCATAGGGTAAATAAGATCAGAGAAATGAACGAGTGGCTCAAAGACTGGTGTGGGAGAAATGGGTTTCGATTTGTGGGGCACTGGCACCAGAACTGGGATAAGAGGGAGCTGTTCCGTTTGGACGGGCTTCACTTGAACCATGCTGGGGCTAGATTCCTGGCGAATCGAATAACTAGGGCTGTAGAGAGGGCTTTAAAATGAATAGTGGGGGGCAGGATCCAGGTGAGCGGCAATTTTAAAAGTCAATGAGAAATGAGAAAGCAATAGAGCAGGATAGAGATGGGGGACATAATAACCAGAGTGTGACAGGAAGGTAAAGAATGTTTAAAAATAAGAGTGCAACAGAAAATGGGGCCAAAACAAGGAGAAATGGTAAAAAGACAAAGTTAAAAGCTCGATATCTGAATGCACGCAGCATTCGTAACAAGATAGATGAGTTGACGGCACAAATACATACAAATGGGTATGATCTGATCGCCATTACAGAGACATGGTTGCAAGGTGATCAGGGCTGGGAACTGAATATTCCAGGGTATTTGATAATTCAGAAGGATAGACAGAAAGGAAAGGGAGGTGGGGTGGTTTTGTTGGTAAAGGATGGGATCAGTGCAGTGATGAGAAGTGATATTGGCTCAGAAGATCAAGATGTAGAATCGGTTTGGGTGGAGATAAAAAATAATAAAGGGAAAAAGACTCTGGTGGGCGTAGTCTACAGGCCCCCGAACAGTAGCAATACTGTTGGACAGAGTATAAATCAACAAATAATGGAGGCTTGTAAAAAAGGTACGGTAATAATCATGGGTGATTTTAATCTCTATATTGATTGGACAAATCAAATTGGCCATGGTAGCCTTGAGGAGGAGTTCATAGAGTGCATCTGGGATAATTCCCTAGAACAGTTTGTAATGGAACCAACCAGGGAGAAAGCGATCTTGGATCTGGTACTGTGTAATGAGAGAATTAATAAATGATCTCATAGTAAAGGATCCTCTAGGAAAGAGTGATCATTGCATGGTTGAATTTCAAATTCAGTTGGAGGGTGAGAAAGTTGTATCTCAAACCAGTGTCCTGATCTTAAACAAAGGCAATTACAATGGCATGAGGGCAGAACTGGTTAAAGTGGACTGGAAAAATAAATTAAAGGGTAAGACAGTCGAAATGCAGTGGCGGACATTTAAGGAGATATTTCATAACTCTCAATAAAAATATATTCCAGTGAGAAAGAAAGATTTTAAGAGAAGGGAGCACCATCCGAGGCTAACTAAGGAAGTAAAGGGTGGTATCAAATTGGAAACAAAGGCATACAAATGTTGCCAAGATTGTTGGGAGACCAGAGGATTGGGAAAAAATTTTAAACCAGCAAAGGATGATTAAAAAAATAATGAGAAGATGAATTATGAGAGTAAACTGGCAAGAAACATTAAAACAGATAGTAAGAGCTTCTACAGGTATATAAAAAGGAAGAGGGTAGCTAAAGTAAACATTGGTCCATTAGAGGATGAGACTGGGGAATTAATAATGGGGAACGGGGAAATGGCAGAGACCCTGAACAAATATTTTGTATCTGTCTTCACTGTAGAAGACACTAACAACATCCCAATAATGGATAATCAAGGGGCCACAGGGAGGGGGGAACTAAAGACAATCACTATCACTAAGGAAATAGTGTGGTAAACCACTGTTACCGTTCACAACCGTTCACTATTGTTACACTGTTGTTATCACTGCTTACACTGTTGTTATCACTACACAAGGTTACCTCTTGCCACGCACGCTGCTATACCTAGGCATACCTCAGCTGACTCCGCCCATGGCTCCGCCTGCTTGCCCAGGTATAAAGGTGACCGCTTGGCTAGTATTCTTCCTTGTTGGAACCGATCACCCACGAGGGTGGGCTCTGTTATTTAGCCAATAAAAACCTATAGTTACTACCTTAACGCGTCGCTTTTCATGGACTGAATTGATAGGTATATCAATTTTATTGGCTAAATTTTGAAATGTATGGACCGGAGCAGCCAAACAACCAGCCAAACAGTCAGCTACAACAGCCCCAGCAGCCGACCTGGCTGCGAGCCCTCCGACCGCCGTACCTGGATCTAAACCCACAGGCAGCGAATTCAGCCCTCGACTTCGAACACTGGCTGAGCTGTTTCAAATCCTACCTGGGAGCCTCCGGCGTGCCTCCGGAATCCAAACTAAGAGTTCTGACCGCCCAGGTGAGCCCTAAAGTATTTGCACTCATCCGGGACCTTGCTACATACGAGGACGCCCTCAACCTGCTAAAAGAGCAGTACCGGAGCCCAGTAAATTCAATGTATGCCAGACATCTCCTAAGATCCCGCTCGCAACAGCCAGGAGAGTCTGTAGATGAATTTTTACAGGCGCTACAAACACTCGGCAGGGACTGTGACTTTAAAGCTGTAACGGCTGCAGAACATACTGAAGGAAATATCCGCGATGCCTTCGTGAAAGGTCTTCGGTCCGACTAGTCACTGCAAAGACTGCTCGAATCAAAGGACCTCGACTTGAAAACAGCTGCAGCCCTCGCTCGCTCCCTGGAAGTGGCCCATCGGCACCTCGAGGCGTACTCCAGGTACAGTGCTGCGCGACCCTGGGACTCGGGCCCGACCCCGGCTGCAATACCCCTCGCACCGCCACCCCTGGGACCTACTACGGCGTCGGTGTCCCACAATCGATCGGGACCGCCACCCCCGGGACCTGTTGCGGCAGCGGACCTCCGCGATCGGGCCGCCAGCTGCTTCTTCTGTGGCCAGGCGAGACATCAAAGGGCGCGCTGCCCTGCAAGGAATGCGACCTGCTCCGGCTGCAAAAAGAAAGGCTACTTCGTAAACGCCTGCAGGGGGAAAGCCACAGACACCAGCAGTGCCTCATGTGAGTTGTGGGGGTGGCCATCTTTGATCAAAGCCACAGATGCCAGCATTGCCTCATGTGAGTCATGGGGGCGGCCATCTTTGATCAAGGCCACAGACGCCAGCAGTGCCTCATGTGAGTTGTGGGGGCGGCCATCCTCTCCGCCATTTTGTCCAACTTCGTGGGGATCCGCGTCATGGGCGCCGCCATTTTGTTCGCTGCACTCGGCCGCCGTTTTGTCTCCAGACCCGACCACCACCTCACCTGCAGACTACAGCAGCTCACTCAGCCATACACTGGCCTCCGTCACGCTTGACCAAGCTCTCCCGCATCATCTGTCCAAGTCCATGATGGACATCGAAGTAAACGGCCACGCCACGACCTGCCTGTTCGACAGCGGAAGCACGGAGAGTTTTATTCACCCAGACACGGTGAGCTGCTACTCCCTCACTGCCCGGCCAACGCGCCATCGGATCTCGATGGCGGCGAAGTCCCATTCAACAGACATCAGCGGCTACTGTGTGGTGACCCTGTCAGTTAGGGGCACGGAGTATAAAAACTTTAAACTTCTCGTCCTGCCCCAGCTCTGCGCTGCCATCCTACTAGGGCTGGATTTCCAATGCCACCTTCAAAGTGTCACTTTGGCTTACGGTGGATCCCTCCCCCCACTCACAGTCCGCAACCAGCAAAATTTAAACCGCCCGCCGCGTACCACCTGCGGCTTCTCCACCCTCAAAGTCCCGCCCCCCCTCCTTGTTCGCTAACCTCACCCGTGACTGTAAACCCGTCGCTACCAAGAGCAGGCGGTACAGCGCCGGGGACAGAGCTTTTATTAGCTCTGAGGTGCAGCGACTCCTGAAGGAGGGCATCATCGAGGGGAGCACCAGCCCCTGGCGTGCCCAGGTCGTAGTCGTTAAGACCGGCAATAAACACCGCCTGGTCATCGACTACAGCCAAACCATAAACCGGTACACCCAGCTGGACGCATACCCCCTTCCCTGCATATCTGATATGGTCAACCAGTTTGCACAGTACCGGGTATTCTCCACCATCGACCTCAAGTCGGCCTATCACCAACTCCCTATCCGCCCTGAGGACCGCCAGTATACCGCCTTCGAGGCGAATGGCCGCCTCTACCACTTCCTTAGGGTTCCCTTCGGCGTCACCAACGGGGTTTCGGTCTTCCAAAGGGAGATGGACCGGATGGTCGACCAGAACGCGCTGCAGGCCACGTTCCCTTATCTAGATAACGTCACCATCTGCGGCCACGACCAGCAGGACCATGATGTTAATCTGGAGAAATTCCTCCGTACGGCCCAACGGCTGAACCTCACTTACAATAAGGAGAAATGTGTGTTTAACACCTCGCGCCTTGCCATCCTCGGCTGCGTAGTAGAGAACGGAGTCATCGGCCCCGACCCCGAAAGAATGCGCCCCCTCATGGAGCTTCCCCTCCCCCACTGTCCAAAGGCGCTGAAGAGAGCCCTGGGGCTCTTCGCTTACTATGCCCAATGGGTGCCCAATTATGCAGACAAAGCCAGACCCCTCATGAAGTCCACCTCCTTCCCCCTGACAGCAGAAGCAGGCGCAGCCTTCTCCCTCATAAAAGGAGACATTGCAAAGGCCACAATGCACGCAGTGGATGAGTCCATCCCTTTCCAAGTGGAAAGCGATGCATCCGACTTCGCCCTAGCTGCAACCCTTAACCAGGCGGGGAGACCTGTGGCCTTCTTCTCATGGACCCTCCAGGGCCCTGAGATCCGACACTCCTCTGTCGAGAAGGAGGCCCAGGCGATTGTGGAGGCGGTACGACGCTGGAGGCATTACCTGGCAGGCAAACGATTTACCCTCACCGACCAGCATTCGGTTGCTTTTATGTTTAATAACAAGCTGAAGGGCAAAATCAAGAACGACAAGATCTTGAGGTGGAGAATTGAGCTCTCCACCTACAATTACGATGTCTTGTACCGGCCTGGTAAACTCAACGACCCCCCAGATGCTCTATCACGAAGTACATGCGCCAACGCGCAAGTTGATAGACTGCGGACCCTCCACAACGACCTCTGCCACCCCGGGGTCACCAGACTTTACCACTTCATTAAGGCCCGCAACCTGCCCTACTCCATCGAGGAGGTCAGGACCATGACCAGGAACTGCCAAACCTGTGCCGAATGCAAACCGCATTTCTATAGGCCGGACAGAGCAAGCCTGATCAAGGCCACCCGCCCCTTCGAGCGCTTGAGCATCGATTTTAAGGGGCCCCTCCCGTCCTCTGACCGTAATGTGTACTTCCTCAACATTATTGACGAGTACTCCCGTTTCCCCTTTGCCATCCCCTGCCCAGACATGACCAGTACCACGGTCATCAAATGCCTGAACGACCTCTTCGCCTTGTTCGGGTTCCCGAACTATATACATAGCGACCGGGGCGCATCCTTCATGAGCGAGGAACTTCGCCAGTTCCTGCTCGCGAGAGGTATTGCTGCGAGCAGGACCACCAGCTACAACCCCCGGGGGAACGGCCAGGTGGAAAGAGAAAACGCGACAGTTTGGAAGTCTGTCCTCTTAGCCCTAAAGTCTAAGGGCCTCCCAACCTCTCGCTGGCAGGAAGTCCTCCCGGCAGCGCTCCACTCCATCCGGTCACTGCTTTGCACTGCCATTAACGCCACCCCCCATGAACGAATGTTTGTTTTCCCCAGGAAGTCGACTACGGGAACCTCACTACCAACATGGCTGACTTCTCCGGGGCCCGTCCTGCTGCGGAAGCACATGAGGACCCATAAAACGGACCCCCTGGTCGAGAGGGTGGACCTCCTGCACGCCAACCCCCAGTACGCCTATGTGGCATACCCAGACGGGCGGGAGGACACTGTCTCCTTGCGAGACCTCGCACCCTCGGGCACCCCTGAGATACCACCGTTACCCCCCACCACTCCCCCAAATCCAGCTCCTGTAGACGGCATGCCGGAACCCCAGGAGCCTTCATCGACCACGCAGACACCAGCATTAACATCGGATACTGCACCACCGCCGCCGCTGCTGCGCCGATCAGAAAGGCTTACGAGGCCTCCTGAGAGACTGACATACATGAACTGGTAGTACACTTCACCCCGCTGGACTCAATTTTAAACAAGGGGTGAATGTGGTAAACCACTGTTACCGTTCACAACCGTTCACTATTGTTACACTGTTGTTATCACTGCTTACACTGTTGTTATCACTACACAAGATTACCTCTTGCCACGCACGCTGTTATACCTAGGCATACCTCAGCTGACTCCGCCCATGGCTCCGCCTGCTTGCCCAGGTATAAAGGTGACCGCTTGGCTAGTATTCTTCCTTGTTGGAACTGATCACCCACGAGGGTGGGCTCTGTTATTTAGCCAATAAAAACCTATAGTTACTACCTTAACTCGTCGCTTTTCATGGACTGAATTGATAGGTATATCAAATAGTACTTGGTAAAATAATGGGACTAAAAGATGACAATTCCCCTGGACCAGATGGCCTGCATCCCAGGGTCTTAAAAGAAGTGGCTGCAGAGATAGTGGATGCATTGGTTGCAATATACCAAAATTCCCTGGACTCTGGAGAGGTCCCAGCAGATTGGAAAACTTCAAATCTAACACCCCTATTTAAGAAAGGAGGGAGACAGAAAGCAGGAAACTATAAACCAGTTAACCTAACATCTATCATTGGGAAAATGCTGTAGTCCTTCATTAAGGAAGCAGTAGCAGGGCATTTGGAAAATCATAATGCAGTCAAGCAGAGTCAGCATGGTTTTATGAAAGGGAAATCATGTTTAACAAATTTGCTGGAGTTCTTTGAGGAGGTAATGAGCAGGGTGGACAAAGGTGAACCAGTGGATGTGGTGCATTTGGATTTCCAGAAGGCATTCGATAAGGTGCCACATGAAATGTCACTGCATAAGATAAGAGCTCACAGAATTAGGGGTAATATATTAGCATGGATAGAGAATTGGCTAACAGAAAGCAGAGAGTTGGGATAAATGGGTCATTTTCCGGTTGACAAACAGTAACTAGTGGGGTACCACTGGGATCGGTACTGGGGCCTCAACTATTTACAATCTACATTAATGACTTGGATGAAGGGAATGAGTGTAATGTAGCCAGGATTGCAGGTGATACAAAGATGGGTGGGAAAGCAAGTTGTGCAGAGGACTCAAAGAACCTGCAAAGGGATATAGACAGGCTAAGTGAGTTGGCAAACATTTGGCGGATGGAGTATAATGTGGGAAAGTGCGAGGTTATACACTTTGGCAGGAAAACCAAAAAAAGCAAATTATTATTTAAATGGAGATTACAAAATGCTACAGTTCAGAGGGACCTGGGGGTCCTTGTGCATGAAACACAAAAAATTAGCATGCAGGTACAGCAAGTAATCAAAAAGGCAAATGGAATGTTGGTCTTTATTTCAAAGGGGTTGGAGTATAAGAGCAGGGAAGTCCTGCTACAACTGTACAGGGTATTGGTGAGACCACACCTTGAGTACTGCGTACAGCTTCGGTCTCCTTATTTAAGGAAGGATATACTTGCATTGGAGGCAGTTCAGAGACGATTCACTAGGTTAATTCCAGAGATGAGGGGGTTGACTAATAAGGAAAGGTTGAGCAGGCTGGGCCTATACTCATTGGAATTTAGAAGAATGAGAGGTGATCTTATTGAAACATATAAGATATTGAGGGGGCTCGACAAGGTAGGTGCAGAGAGGGTGTTTCCCCTCGTGGGGAAATCTAGAACGTGGGGGCACAGTTTCAGAATAAGGAGTCGCCCTTTTAGAACTGAGATGAGAAGGAATTTCTTCTCTCAGAGGGTCGTAAATCTGTGGAATTCTTTGCCCCAGACAGCTATGGAGGCTGGGTCATTGAATATATTTAAGGTGGAGATAGACAAATTTTTGCAAAATAAGGGAGTGAAGGGTTTTGGGGAGCAGGCGGGGAAGTGGCTTTGAGCCCAAGATCAGCCATGATCTTATTGAATGCGGAGCAGGCTCGAGGGGCCAAGTGGCCTATTCCTGCTCCTATTTCTTATGTTCTTATGATCTTATGTACATTGTTGTTTGCCAATGTTGTTGCCCATTTTGTCTTCCCAAGTTCTATTCTCAGCCCCTCAAAATCAGCTTTTCTCCAATCTATTAACCTGGTTTTTGTCATACTTATATCCTTCTCTATTATCATCTTAAAGCGTATTATATTATGGTCACTATTACCTATATGTTCCCCTACTTTTACTTCTCTTATCTGCTCTGGCTCATTCCCCATAACTAGATCCAATAGCGAATCCTCCCTTGTTGGGCTTTTTACATATTAGGTTAGAAAGGAGTCCTGTAGACATTGTAGGAATTCCATTCCCTTATCCCCTTTACCGACCTCTTCTTTCCAATTAATATTGGGGTAGTGGGAATCCCCGATAATTATTATTCCACGTTTTTTACTCATTCATCTAATTTGTCTGTATATTTCTTCCTCCACTTCCCTTCCACTATTAGGTGGTCTGTAGACTACGCTGATTAGTGTGATTGATCTTTATTATCTTTTATCTCTATCCACATGGATTCTATTTTTGTCTTGCTGATATCTATGTTCTTTTTTTCTACTGCCATTATGTTATCTCTAATAAGTACAGCTACTCCACCTCTCTTTTTTCCCTCCCTATCTTTTCTAAATATGTTATACCCTGCAATGTTTAATTCCCAGTCCTGATTTTTCTTTAGCCATGTTTCAGTAATCCCTACTATGTCTGGTTCCTCACAACGCATGATTGCCTCCAGCTCCCCAGTTTTATTACGGACACGTGTACATTGCTGTACAGACAGTTTAACTCATTTTTTATAGGATTTTCTCTCACTTTATGTTTAACCATCTTTTTAGACTCCTGTTCTATAATTCTATTTGCTCCCTTGCCGTCAATGTCCTCCCTTACTTTATTCTTTCCTATGCTTACCTTTCCTGTTTTGTTTATATTTAGACAGCTTACGTTTCTTGTAGATCCCTCCCCCCCCTTTTTACTAGTTTAAAGACTTTGCCACCTCCCTATTTACCCTTTCCGCTGGGACACGGGTTCCAACCTGGTTCAGGTGGAGTCCACCCCATTGGTACAGCTCTTTCCTGTCCCAGAACTGGTGCCAGTGTTCCATTAAAAGGAACCCCTCTTTCCCACACCAGCCCTTTAGTCACGTGTTAATTCTCCTGATCTGTCTGCTTCTATGCCAATTTGCACGTGGCTCAGGCAATAATCCAGAGATTATTACCCTCAAGGTCCTGCTTTTTAATTTAGAGCCACCTCCTGAAATTCTTTCAACAGGATCTCCTCCCTGTTCCTACCTATGTCATTTGTTCCAACATGAACCATGACAACTGGATTTACCCCCTCCCTTTCCAAGTTCCTCTCCAGCCACCGTGAGATATCCCTTACCCTGGTAGGCAACACAACCTTCGGGATTCTTGTTCTTGGCCGCAGAGGACGCTATCTATCCCCCTAATTATAGAGTCCGCTATTACTACCACATTTCTATTCTGTTCTCCCCCCCCATCCCGCCGCCCCCCCCTTGGATAGCCTTCTGAACTACGGTGCCTTGGTCTACATTGTGGCTGTCCTCCCTGCAGTCTTTCTCCTTGTCCTCACAGGTAGCAAGCACTTCGTACTTGTTGGACAGGACCAGTGTTTGCGGGCCCTCCCTCTCAACCTCTCCTAAATCTCCGCTACCCCTCTTCCCTAACAGTCACACCCTCCCATTCCTGAACCTGTGCTTTCCTCTGGGGTGTGACTGTATTCTGGATAAAACTGTCCAGAAATTCCTTCCCCTCCCTTATGTGTCAGAGTGTCTCCAACTCGCACTCTAGCTCAATGACTCTGAGCCGGAGAGATTCGCGATGGAGACATCTCCTGCAGACATGTTCGCTTGGGACAGTCTCGCCGTCCACAAACTCCCACATACTGCAGTCCAGACACACAATGTGCCCTGCCATATCTTAGACTAGCCTTATTTTATTTATTTAATTAGTTAAAGTCTTTATTCAATGATTATTTATAGCTATATTAAATAGTTTAACTAGTTAAGCTATAAATTTAATACATTGGCCCAGAAATTCCAGAACGGGGCTTGCAGCGCGTGCAAGCCCCGTATTTGCACTTACCCCGCGCTCGTGTCGATCAGCTTCTGGGACGCCTGAACTTGCAGAAATAGAAAGCACATTCCCGGGCAGCGTATGACGTCACGCCGCCCAGGAGTGCAGCCAGCGCGAAGCCAGGAGCGTGCAGTGTAAGTGAGACACGCCCCTTGAGGTCTCAGTTTCACTGGACACGCCCCCAATGTTTCTGTCAAGCTGCTAAGGATTTTTACATGCAAAGCAGCAGTTTAAATAGGTTTTTGGAAGTTTTTTGAAGATTTTGGTAACTTTTATAAACTTTTTAAAATGTTTACATTATTTTGAGTAATCTGAAGTAGTTTTAAAGAGAATTAAAGCAATTTAAAGACTTTTAAAAGCCCTAAAAGAATTTTTTTAATTCCATTTATTTATTTAGCAATGTCATCGTCATACGTGTCTTCACACTGTTCCCTTTGGGGAGCTGTATGAAGTGGTGGAAGGATTTATGGCCATGATTAACGCTCATTCCGTGACCGTAACCACCTTTGAACCAGCCATTAGGGCGGTTAGTCCTATGGTGGGAGGGTTTTACGGGCTCCCACAAGCTATACAAGGAGGGGGGGCCACCCACACCCACGGACGCAAATATCCCACTGGATGTCAACCCAGAATTTAGAGCCGGAGCTCCGACTCCACTTGCCGGGACTGTCTGGAGCGGGGTTCGAAACCCTACCCTGATCTGGCCCAGCGGCGGGGATCCTACCGCTATGACAAAGGCCCAATCCAATTAGCAACGTGAAATGGCAGCATAGGGCTCCAGTCACGGGGAGGGAAAAGGCGCAGGAAACGTATGGGTGTCACCTTTTGTGCGGAGTGGGCCTTTTGCGTAGCAGTAAGCATCCCCGTCGCTGGGCCAGAAGGAGTAGGGTTTTGAACCCCACTCCAGACAGTCCCGGCAAGTGGAGTCGGAGCTCCAACTTTAAATTCTGGGTGGACATCCAGCGGGATGCTTGCGTCCGTGGGTGTTGGTGGCCCCCCCCCCTCAGATGGGTTGTGGGAGCCCGTAAAACCCGCCCGCCATAGGACTAACCACCCTAATGGCTGGTTCAAAGATGGTTATGGTCACGGAATGAGCGTTAATCACGGCCATAAATCCTTCCACCACTTCATACAGTTCCCCAAAGGGAACAGTGTGAGGATACGTACGATGATGACCTCTTGCGCAATGCACCTCCTTGGACCCTCAGTCGCAGATGCGAGGGGGCAAGTTGTGCAATTGTTAAATTTTTTATTTTATTGACATGTAAAATGTTGGCCCAGTAATTCCCTTCCAAATGCGCTAGTACGGTCGGGGTACTTACGCATCTGGCCGGATGAAATGCCGGTTTTCAGCATGCACAGTGCATGTGGGGAAAACCGGCATTTCCTGTCCTCTGAATGAAGGGGTTCAGAGGCAGAACGCGTGCGACTGCACAGGCAGCGCGTGCGCAGTATAATTCGCCGCTTTCATTAATGCTTTCAGTGAGGTCCAGTCATTACAACTTACACATGAAAAAAGCATGGGTACAGTTGCTCCAGAGGCTGCGGAGGAAGGTATTTCTTATCGTGGAGCTTCTGAAAGTATGTATGTCTGTATATATTCCTTTGCGTGTTATGTATATATTCCTTTACTTATGTGTATGAATGTATTATTTAATTATGACTTTCAGAGGAAGTAACTTATTGGAAAATCATAATTAAAAATATACATTCATACACATTAGTAAAGGAATATAAAACAGACATACATATACGTAAAGGAATATATGTGGACATACATACATAACTCATTCTCACATTCCATTCACACAACCACAATTGCTCCTTCTACCTACCGTTCTGAAAACCCATTTAAAAAAAAAAAATTAAAGTTTAAAACTTAGTTAAAATTTCTTAAAATAACTTCCCTCCCTTTCCCAAACCTAAATATTGCATTTCATAAGCTCCTCCATAAAATATATCTCCTTCCCCAGCCAATGAACAACTTTACACTTGCTTTTTTCAAGTGCAAGTTCTAGGGACTTACCCTCACTGAATCCATCAGTGAAATCTACAAAGTTCACTGCGCAAGCGCTGCCTGTGCAGTCGCACGCGCTGTGAATAGACCTCGGGTCTGGAAATGCCGGCGTTCCCCGCATGCGCTGTTCCTGCTGAACGCCGGCATTTCCAACGGCCAGATGCGTGAGTAACCCGACCGTACTCACGCTTCTGGCCTGGAATTTCTGGCCCAATATGTTATAGTTTCCCGCTCCTAGTTTAAACCACTGTCCTAGGCTAGAAAGAAAAAAAAACCTGAATACTCAGCAATCAATCACCTACCTGCTGTCCTGTGACATCACTCTTCATTTTTGGGGGGGAAATCGTCGACGGTTCGGCCGCTGCTGGTGTCTCCAATCAGGTCGGCGCTGTTTCCCCTGCTGTTTTATGCTCCACCGCTGCTGGTGTCTCCAATCAAGTTGCCGCCGTTTCCCCCACTGTTTTATGCACCGCCGCTGCTGGTGGCTCCAATCACTCCCATCTTATCTTTAAATTGGACACCTTGGGGTTAATTTCGACACGGTATTACACCAATGAAGAAAGATTTGCACCCCCGGTGGTCTGGAGAGGTAGTTAAATGAGATTTCCTGGGTCAGCTAATTTGCATACCCACAGCCGTAGTCATCATTGGTATAAAGCAGAGCACGAAGCAGCCGGAGGAGTAGGAAGTGGGCGAGGATGTACCAGCTCCCCAGCAGAGGCTGAGAAGAAGGCTGCTTATGGCTTTAGAGTAGCAGGACCCAGAATGCATGGGTGCACCTCTGAAAAGAAGGATGTTTGAGGAACATCGTACCCATGTGCAGGCTCTGATGTCAATCTCTGAGGAGGTGCAGCAACTGACAGTTGTGGCTCTCGAGTTTGCAGCTCTCATTTGCGGTAACATCAGGGAAGATTAGCATTCGATGAAGCAACCAATGGAGCAAGTGTGAGCTTCATTGGAATCTGCAGCAGATTCCCCGCCTAAGAAGTGGCCAATGACCAGTCGGTGCCTCCACTTCCATGGAAACACAGCGTGCAGCTCTGATAACGACAGTGGAGGGAATGGAGAGCAACCTCCAGACCATGAAGACCAGGGTGCTGCTGCCATCTCTCAGGGCTTTCAGGATCTGATAGCTGCCATTAGACCAGCCATCCTGCTTATCAGTCTAGCATCCAGGGCCCAGGGGAATGGAGACGGCCGAATTCCACCTGCCTGATACTGTCACCTTTAAGGACAGCCGCAAATACCAGTCCTCTGGCTTTTCTCATCAGAGCATTACACCACTGGAACATGGGAGGCGACACCAGGCTGCCCAGGAGCAAGCTCCAGAGATGCAGCCAAAACTGCTTTCCTGCCAGGAGCAAGTTGCCATGACCCTTTTGTAGGAGATGAGCAGTCAACCACCTCCTGTGATCCTGGCCTTCAGGTTGCACCTAGACGAAGCACTAGAATAGGTGAAAAAAGGCACCTATAGTCACCCTGGAGAAACACAGTTTTAAGGAAGAGTAAGTTGGCTTGTGTATATTTTGTGCAATTATTTGTACCATTATTTTATTAAAATATAATGTTCACTGACACAGTGCTTTGTTAGTGATAGAGATTAGTCATCTAGAAAAGGTGCACTTATTTGGTGCTGAATTATTCACTCAGATGATGATTATTGGCACAATCATGTAGGGGCAACAAGAAAGGCCAAAAAGCATAAAGGAACTCAAGGGAAGTGCTTTAATGGTGGAAGTCGAGCAAAAATAACTTCTACCTGATTTCCTGGTAGGAAAAAAAATTCTTACATAGAATTACAGTGAATTTACAGCATAGATACAGGCCATTCAGCCCAACTGATCTCTGTTGGTGCTTATTGTTAAATCTGTGAGTTGTTCAAGTAATTAATACTCAGACTTAATCAGTAACAATAAAACAGGTCTTTACTGGTTGGAGGTAGGGACTATACGTAGGTCTTTACTTCATGCCCACAGGCTGGAACTGAGGGGGATCAGTACCCACAGTACTATTTATACCCCTATGGCCAGGAGTGGTACTGCGTATCACTACGCCCAACAAGTAGTGCAGTCCTGTCCATAGGTTCAAAGTAGCACACATATTACATACACAACATTCCTCCCTTCCTAGCTTTACAGTCATCTCCCCATTTAACATAACGTAATAACATATATGCATATATAACTTCATGTCAAAACAGATCACAGATTCAGTCTCTGCGGAAAACAGTTCACAGATTCAATCTCTGTGGTGGAGTCGGTTCACGTTGCTGGAGTGACTCATTCAATAGTCCTTCCATGGATTTAACAGTTTGAACTTCCGAACTGAATTGGCTCCGTTCGGAGGGACCACGTGTGTGATCTGGTAGAGGTAATAATGGTTCAGATGGGTCATCTTCTGTTTCGACTTTTCCTTTTCTGCTTCTTGGAGACTCTCTGGGCTCCACTGTCAGCTGCCAGCTGCATGCGCAGTTCCTCCTTCTCTCCCTCCTTTTTCCGTAGTAGAGCCACCTTCTCCCGATGTTCCGTAGACTTTCGGTGCTCCTCCATGATTTCTGCATGGTGGGAGTCGAAGTTACAAGTTGGGCAGGACAGGACATAGTAATATTCGGTGTCGTCCTGATCTAGGCCAGCGAGAGGGTCTTCTATTTCCTCCATACCCAGCTGGGCGTTAGCCAGCTTTTGTTCCAAGTCCAGACATCTTTCCTGAAGAGACTTCTTCATGCGTACCTCTTCATCCAGCTTTTTCTGGGCTTTCAGCAAGTCGTTTACTAATGACCTCATTTGAGATTTTACTACTTCAACTTCTTTTGGAGATTGATTGATCGGACTATTCAATCCCTCTACCGGAGCAGCTGTTTCAGCGGTCTGTTGTTCTACGTTGACGTGAGTCAGCGTACTTTTGGCATCCAAGGGCTGCTCTGTTGCAGTCATCTCAGTCTGTGTTGCCACCTCAGCTCTTCCAATAACCTTTGAGAGCTCCGAACCCCTTTCGTTTGAATATTGAAGTTCGTGTTCAAGTTTTTCCCATTTCAGAGTCCTGTCCTTCAGCATATGCAGGAGTTGGCTGACCGTTAACTCCTCTGACATCAGACGTTTTGTGTGCTCCTGCTCCATTTTCTCCATCAGCTGCTTCTGTTGTCTTTCCAGATTCTCCAACTCTATATCAAAGAACTCTTTCGTTGCATTCAACTCTTGCTCACAACGGCGAAGCATTTGTTCTAATTGCTGTTGTAGTTTGAAATGGAGTTGAGTTCGAGCCCGGTGTCCCTCAGAAATGGGCACATCAGTAGACTTGCCAGACTCAGAATCCACAGTTAAACTATGTTGTTGTTGCTCAGTGGAATTCTGTGCTGAAACTTTGTCTTTTGCACCTGAGTTGGGCTTACCATCATCCGTTCCAGAGTCTGGGCCGACTATCTTCACCGAGTTCTCACTCGTTATTGTTTGTAGGAAATGCCAGTCCATATTCATTTTCCTAATCCACTCCCGTCCTAGTAGTGGAGAACCTCCTTCAGATATCACATATAAGTCCATTATTTGACTGTCTTCGCCCTTGTGGACCACTGCAACCTCTATTTTCCCGATGGGGTACACTCTTTGCCCCGTGTATGTTTTCAATATAATCCCCGTATCCTGTAGGGGAATATGTTGGAATAACTTTCCGTAATCTTTCTTATTTATGACCGTCAATGCCGATCCAGTGTCCAATTCCAGTTTTACTTGGACTCCTTCTATCTGAAGAGTGACCCAAATTGTCTGGAGGTCTGCACCCTTACCAGCGTTGAGTACTCTTAAGCTAGCCAGTTCATTACAGCTTAAGCTAGCCAGTTCATTACTGCTAGCGTCTGAATCGGACTCCTGTTCGGTCACCTTGTGTACCTTTGCGTATTTTCCTTGCGGTGACTTCTTGTTGCTGGTCTTCTTCCCTGACCTGCATACTCTAGCTATATGTCCAAGCCTACCACAAGTTCTACATTCTTGGTTTTTAAACCAACACTGGTTCTGATCATGCGTTGTCTTTCCACAACGATAACATTTGCCAGAACTCACACCCAATTTGTGTGCACTGAGCTCCGGTGACCGTAGCTGCATTACTGCCATGCCTCTCGCTGCGGCTTCGTGTGCTGCTGCCATAGTGACCGCCTTCTCAAGCGTCAGCTCATTCTCCTCGAGCAGTCGCTTTTGTGTATCCTGTTTAAATAAACCACACACAAATTTGTCTCGAAGTGCCTCTGTCAGTCCCGTTCCAAACTGGCAATATTTCGCTAATTTACGCAATTCCAGCAAATAATCAGCATTGCTTTCATGCTGTAGCTGCCTTCTGTCGTAAAATTTAAATCGTTCCGCTAGCATCAGCGGCGTGGGGTTTAGATGATCTTTCAGGACAGTAACAATCTCATCGAACGTCTTATCCGCCGGTTCATCTGGTGATAACAGGTGTTTCAATTGCCCGTATGTCTTCGCACCCATTAAATTTAATAATGTTAGAGCTTTATCTTGGTCACGAATTTTATTGGCTTTACAATAATTTTTTACTCTTTCAACATATATGGCCCAATCTTCGAGGTCACTATCAAAGGTGCTAATATTCCCGTGTTTAGGCATTGTAGATTTGCAATTTCTCAGATTTTTTTTTATTTTTTACTGCTATCCAAGATGGCGGCTTCCCGCTCTTGCCGTCGTCCTCCGCCCACAAAATGGCGGTTTTCCCGCGCTTGGCGGTCCTCACCCGTCCCCCAACGCCGTCTCCCTTCAGCCCCCGAGTGCGGCCCTTATCTTCGACGCGATCGCCCGAGTGCGGCCCTTATCAGCGGATGCGATCGCTGGATCGCGAAGCGGCTCTCGGCTCTTATCAGGAGATGCGATCGCTCTGTTGAAACGCCTCCCGCTCGAAGCGGCTCTCGCGCCCTTTTCCTCCAGCTCCCCCAGCCCCGTTCGTGCGGCCAACGCGGTCGACTGCCTGTCGCGTCGCTACCCGGCTCAGACAACGGCTTACCCACCACCAAGCTGGAGAAGAAGCTGACGGTCGCCGATGGAGGCTCCGAGGTCAGGATGTCTTCCAGTGGGGTGGAGAGGGTGGAAACCTCTCTGCAACGTCCTGGCTGTGGACGAAGCTGCCGTGGAGTGACTGCCGCAGGGTCCGAATCAGACTCGTCGCCAGTGTTAAATCTGTGAGTTGTTCAAGTAATTAATACTCAGACTTAATCAGTAACAATAAAACAGGTCTTTACTGGTTGGAGGTAGGGACTATACGTAGGTCTTTACTTCATGCCCACAGGCTGGAACTGAGGGGGATCAGTACCCACAGTACTATTTATACCCCTATGGCCAGGAGTGGTACTGCGTATCACTACGCCCAACAAGTAGTGCAGTCCTGTCCATAGGTTCAAAGTAGCACACATATTACATACACAACACTTATGCTCCACACGAGCCTCCTCCCACCCTACTTCATCTAACTCTATCAACAGATCCATCTAAATTCTGCGCCATTAATATACTGAGGAAAACAGTGAGGAAATTCACATCCTTCTTCCATAAATCTTTCAGGTGTGATGGGTAATGGACACTGCATTCACCCCCTGAAGTAATTGCCTTCTATGCTTATTGGGCCAACTAACTTGTTGGTGGGTTGCCCTTTAGAACAATAGAGGGCATTGTGGCTTTCTCTGCACTATCCACAATGATCTGAAGGGCCTCCTCAGTGAAGTATGTCTTACTTTATTGCTTGCATTTCTATTTTCCATGGCTGAATGGCTGTACTGAGAGATCTTTAAAATGTGAGCGTGCCTATTAATGGGGTTAATGATTACTTCAGCACCATTATAGTAGACTGGAAGTAATTTCCAGTTTATAGTAAGCTCAATTACTTCACCTACTTAGTTATGCAGTACAGGTAGTTGTAACCTAGCTTCATGAATTCACGACAATAAACCTGTGAGTTTCTGCAAATATGCTAAAGGGGGAAAAAATCAACTTTCACTTAACAGACTAAGAGTAAACTAAACTCCATTTTTTTTTCTTAGCTTCCTAATATTTACAAGGAATTGGAACTCACTTCATTTCCCCATCCTTTGCTATGACCTCTGAAAGCTGGCCAACGTACTACAAATTCCCAATCTCAGGCATATCATTGGTGAAGGTGCCATGCAGATAGGGTTGCCAACTCTGGTTGGATGTATTCCTGGAGGTATCATCACATGACCTTCTCGCCTCCAACCACCCCACCCCCACACACATTGGTCACCTGACACAACCATTCCACGCTAACTGGAAAGTGAACAGATTCTCCTTCACCTAATTGAATGATTTTTGACTGTCAGTCAAACAGCCTTTTTTCCCCATCTTAAATATTTTTATAACTAATAAATGATAGTGTTCAAAGAAAATGAGAAAAAAAATTGTTTTTGGTGCCCTTCTAATTTTTTTTCAGGGTTGCTAGAAGCAGTATCCAGGAGATTAATCTTTAATTCCTGGAGACTCCAGGACAATTCTGGAGGGTTGGCAACCCTACATGTAGAGCCCAGTCTATTACCTAAAGGGAGGGAATGGAAACTGTTCATTCTGTCCTGGCTTCACCTGCATAAATAATAGTAGTTGCTACAGAGCAGCAATGGCCAAAGCCTGGGTCCAGGTCCCGCTGAGGGAATGATGTGTGGCGGGGGAAATCTACACAGAGAGGCAAATTCTTTGTTTAAAAAAGAGATAAATAAGTACAGATTCAAATAAAGTCTTACCACGGAACTGAGGCTGAACTGAAGTTTTGGAGAGGTAATGAGCTGTGACTTTGACTAATATGTTATCTGCTTTCCGATACAATTTGAACACAGTAAATAACCCAAAATAGATGGGAATAATTACTACGGCATGCTTTCTTCAAGCCTATTGCTTCATGGTCTGCCTTGATCTAACAGCTCATTTGGAGGGTGATGCCTGGCTAGTCACCAAAGTGAAAAAACAGTGGAATCCTATACAAAGGGTCAGGACAAACCACGGCACAGTTGCTAAATAGGAATAGCTATATGAGGAATGATTACAATAGAAACAAATAATCTGATAGTACTGTGATTATCTGAGGAGCATACTCCTTTCAGAAGTAGATTTGACGGTTTAAGAATGCATAAACCCAGAAATTATTGTTGGTGATATTATGGGACCAATGCTTATTTATGTGGCATCCTTCTGCTCTCTATTTTAACGTAGATGTTAACCCGGTTATCTAGAATGGGTTTATGCCTCTGCGAAAACGGCAGACAGAGGAAAGTCATACAAAGGTATTAAGTAATTTCCAGTTTATAGTAAACTCAACTACTTGAAATAGAAAATTACAAAAGAGTTATTGAAACATACATGCAATCATGTACATAAAAGCATGACGTGATCAACACTTTATTGTTTAAAAACTGAGTCCATTAGGTTTTATATTAGCCTTGACCCCACTGTCAAATCTTGAAAACCTTCCTATGTGTGAGCTGTGACATTTAATATGTCTTTCCTTTCATGGAGGCCACTAACAGCATATTGATTCAGACCTTCCCATTCCTTAATAAACGCCTTTTTAAAGAACACACATATCAAGCAGAAGATGATTTATACTTCGACAGACAGCAGCAAATAGCCTGCTTTCAGAAATTTACTGTGTCAAATCTTGTTACATCTTGAATTACCTAGTCACTGACAAGTTCTGTGACCCCTACTTAAGGACAATCCCACACTGAATTCTTATGTTTCTTGTGAATTTTAGAACCGAGTGCAGGCACTTGTCTCCTATAGTTTGCTTTCAGCTTTTTAAAAAAGTTTTCCATTGAACTTTCTCCCCTTCTTTCATCATTATTCCATAAAGTAAAAATGTGTAAGTTGTACTGTGTGTTTTTCACGTGGTATTATAATCGCTTCTTGCTAGCTATAGTTCATGTGCTGAAAATGGCAATGCCACACAAGGATATTTTCAGTTTTTCTTTAATCTGCTTTATTATTAAAAAAGAGCCAAGTTTCTGAATATGTGCTACTGGCCAAACAGGAGTGCATATCAGGAAATCTTGCCGTGCTCCCCACAATTTTCTGTTTGTTAAAATAAATGAACAAAAGAACATGGGGAGAGTGCAATTTCCCTCTGTGTTTTCCCAGTGGGAAAGGCTCCATATATATCAAGCATTTGGAAAATTATCCCCAAAATGTCCCATTCCAATTTTTTCTCTATCCATCTGTGATAATATCGCCACAAAACTGTGTTCCATGACATCCATTTTTTTTCTAACAAATATAATTATAACTTGTTAGCAGTAGTACTATGTATAATTCTAAGAAAACAATTGCCTAGAAACCTGAGTGTGTCACTTCCGATAGAAAATGCAGTTCATGGAAAAATAGGTAAGGACTCAACATAATGGATTCCTGCCCATTTTTCCACCTGTGCCCACCACTTCTACAGCAACATATATAGAGAGGAAAATCTTAGCGGCTTCTTTCACAAGGTGATGTTGGATGACATTGAAAGTAATGTTGTGAGAGTTTAAATATAAGTGGATTGATGACCACAATACCCTATTAATAATTTAAAAACATAACTCATAGCGAGGCCCAATAAATGATATCATTATAATTTATGGCTGCAGTATAACTTATCACGTGATGTGCCTATTGACTTCAGGTTAATTCTATCCATTCGTAATCAGTGAACCGTTCTCTCTATCTGGAATTGATTAAAAATAATCCAATTGTGCGTGCACAAATCAAAGGATATCATTATTGCGCATAGGGTGGATGCCCATCCTTTTGAAGCAGACAGACCCAGTGTCATGTGTCACCTGATAATTTTGAGGAATAACATCAGACAGAAATCTGATTTTTTGCTTGCTGCATTTATAAGAAAATGTGTGGAAGCCGATTCGTCTGACACAGATTTTTTTAAAGGATCAGATAGATGCCAACCGTCCACCTTTTGCAGACTGTCAGCTTTTTGGAAGTGCTGTCTTATCATTAGTATTTGTTGCTAAGAGTCCACGTTTGCAATCCTTCTGACGGCAGCACTTTGGGTTGAGTCGGTGTCAAATTTTGTAAAATTTACGCTGCTGTGAATCTCTTTGGGACATTTTACTATGTTAAAGATGCTATATAAATGCAAGTTGTTGTTGTTGTTGAGTCACCGTAGAAAGCCGCAAAAGCTTTCATGAGCAATGTTAATTTGGGCATTTGTGGAGTTCCAGGCACTTGTGTGAAGTGTATGGCTCCTGTGGAGCTCAGCCTGTAGATAGTTTTTGAAGTTTGTTTTCCTTAGAATTCGTTTTCAGGCTCCTATACAATGGCATTGAAATGTGCGTTCAGGAATTTGTCCTGAAATTCTGGGAACACAGTACAGAATATAATAATAGACATGAGTGAGTTGTGCTTTTTGTACCTAGTGTGCATAGTACTGAGATATTGAACTGGATTTTCCTCTGCCATTTTGTTTGAAATCAGGTGCAATAGCAGCCGCAAAAGGGGCAAATCCCTCAGCGACACCTAATACCACATTCTCACCCAAGCTACATTTCCTACTCTAATATAATAGCAAAATACTGCGGATGCTGGAAATCTGAAATAACAACAGAAAATGCTGGAAATACTCAGCAGGCCAGGCAGCATCCATGGAGAGAGAAACAGAGTTAACGTTTCAGGTCTGGGACCCTTCATCAGAACTGGAAAAAGCTGGCGATGTAACAGTCCTTAAGGGTGACCCTGAGCTTCCGGTCGCCTGTCACTTTAATTCACCGCTTCACTCCCGCTCTGATCTCTCTGTCCTCGGCCTATTACATTGTTCCAATGAAGCTCAACGTAAGCTCAAGGAACAGCACCTCATCTTTCGATTAGGCACTTTACAGCTTGCCGGACTCAACACTGAGTTCAACAATTTCAGATAATAATCCCTGTCCCCATTTTTCATGCAGTATGATTTTTGCCACTCCCATTTGCTACATTTTATCTTTCCTGCCTCTTACAAAAGTACAGGATGTTCTTTCAATTCCTTCCTCCTCTCCTAACACCCCCGCCCCCTGCGCCCCCCCCCCCGTCTCTGCACCTGCTTAATATCTGTTACATCTCCAGCTTTTTCCAGTTCTGATGAAGGGTCCCAGACCTGAAACGTTAACTCTGTTTCTCTCTCCACGGATGCTGCCTGGCCTGCTGAGTATTTCCAGCATTTTCTGTTGTTATTTCACATTTCCTACTCCTTCTGCTGCTAGGACCATTCCCCCCATTTTCTGCCCACTGCATGTCAGAGACAACAAAACGCTTGCCCAATTTGGTGGATATAGAGATGATTGAACCATTATGATTAGAAAGAAAGAAGAACTTGCATTTATGTAGTGCCTTTCACAACCTCAGAATGTCCCAAAGCGCTTTACAGCCAATGAGGTACTTCTGAAGGAAATGCGACAGCCATTTTACGCGCAGCAAGGTCCCACAAACAGTAATGAGATAAATGACCAGATAATCTGTTTTAATGATGTTGGTTGAGGAATAAATATTGGCCAGGACACAGGGTGAACTGGCATGAGGGCAGAACTGGCTAAAGTGGACTGGAAAAATAAATTAAAAGCTAAGTCAGTTGAAATGCAGTGGCGGACATTTAAGGAGCTATTTCATAACTCTCAATAAAAATATATTCCAGTGAGAAAGAAAGATTTTAAGAGAAGGGAGCACTATCCATGGCTAACAAAGGAAGTAAAGGATGGTATCAAATTGAAAATGAAGGCATACAATGTTGCCAAGATTGGTGGGAGGCCAGAGGATTGGGAAATTTTTAAAAACCAGTAAAGGATGACTAAAAAAATAAAGAGAGAGAAGATGAATTATGAGAGTAAGCTAGCAAGAAATATTAAAACAGAAAGTAAGAGCTTTTACAGGTATATAAAAAGGAAGTGAGTAGCTAAAGTAAACATTGGTCCCTTAGAGGATGAGAATGGGGAATTAATCATGGGGAATGGGGAAATATTTTGTATCTGTCTTCACGGTAGAAGACACTAACAACATCCCAATAATGGACAATCAAGGGGCCACAGGGAGGGGGGAACTAATGACAATCACTATCAGTAAGGAAAAAGTACTTGGTAAAATAATATGACTAAAAGACAACAAGTCCCCTGGACCAGATGGCCTGCATCCCAGGGTCTTAAAAGAAGTGGCTGCAGAGATAGTGGATGCATTGGTTGCAATATACCAAAATTCCCTGGACTCTGGAGCGGTCCCAGCAGTTTGGAAAACCGCAAATGTAACACCCCTATTTCAGAAAGGAGGGAGACAGAAAGCAGGAAACTATAGACCAGTTAGCCTAATATCTGTCGTTGAGAAAATGCTGGAGTCCTTCATTAAGGAAGCAATAGCAGGGCATTTGGAAAATCATAATGCAGTCAAGCAAAGTCAGCATGGTTTTATGAAAGGGAAATCATGTTTAACAAATTTGCTGGAGTTCTTTGAGGATGTAACGAGCAGGGTGGACAAAGGGGAACCAGTGGATGTGGTGTATTTGGATTTCCAGAAGGCATTCGATAAGGTGCCACATAAAAGGTTACTGCATAAGATAAGAGCTCACACAGTTGGGGGTAATATATTAGCAGGGATAGAGAATTGGCTAACTAACAGAAAGCAAAGAGTCGGGATAAATGGGTCATTTTCCGGTTGGCAAACGGTAACTAGTGGGGTGCCACAGGGATCGGTGCTGAGGCCTCACCTATTTACAATCTACATTAATGACTTGGATGAAGGGACCGAGTGTAATGTAGCCAAGTTTGCAGATGATACAAAGATGGGTGGGAAAGCAAGTTGTGCAGAGGACTCAAAGAACCTGCAAACGGATATAGACAGGCTAAGTGAGTGGGCAAACATTTGGCGGATGGAGTATAATGTGGGAAAGTGCGAGGTTATACACTTTGGCAGGAAAACTAAAAAAGCAAACTATTATTTAAATGGAGAGAGATTACAAAATGCTACAGTTCAGAGGGACCTGGGGGTCCTTGTGCATGAAACACAAAAAATTAGCATGCAGGTACAGCAAGTAATCAAAAAGGCAAATGGAATGTTGGTCTTTATTTCAAAGGGGTTGGAGTATAAAAGCAGGGAAGTCCTGCTACAACTGTACAGGGTATTGGTGAGACCACACCTTGAGTACTGCGTACAGTTTTGGTCTCCTTATTTAAGGAAGGATATACTTGCATTGGAGGCAGTTCAGAGACGATTCACTAGGTTAATTCCAGAGATGAGAGGGTTGACTTATAAGGAAAGGTTGACCAGGCTGGGCCTATACTCATTGGAATTTAGAAGAATGAGAGGTGATCTTATTGAAACATATAAGATACTGAGGGGGCTCGACAAGGTAGATGCAGAGAGGATGTTTCCCCTCGTGGGGAAATCTAGAACTCCAGGGCATAGTTTCAGAATAAAGTGTCGCCCTTTTAGAACTGAGATGAGGAAGAATTTCTTCACTCAGAGGGTCGTAAATCTGTGGAATTCTCTGCCCCAGAGAGCCATGGAGGCTGGGTCATTAAATACATTTAAGGTGGAGATAGACAGATTTTTACAAGATAAGGGAGTGAAGGGTTCTGGGGAGCAGGCAGCGAAGCGTTTTTTTTTCTTCATTGATGGGATGTGGGCGTCGCTGGCTAGGCCTGCATTTAGTGCCCATCCCTAATTGCCCTTGAGAAGATGGTGGTGAGCTGCCTTCTTGAACCGCTGCAGTCCATATGGTGTAGGTACACCCACAATGCTGTTTGGAAGGGAGTTCCAGGATTTTGGCCCAGCGACAGTGAAGGAACGGCGATACAGGTCCAAGTCAGGATGGTGTGTGGCTTGGAGGGGAACTTGTAGGTGGTGATGTTCCCATGCGTCTGCTGCCCTTGTCCTTCTAAGTGGTAGAGGTCGCGGGTTTGGAAGGTGCTGTTGAAGGAGCTTTGGCGAGTTGCTGCAGTGCATCTTGTAGATGGTACACACTGCAGCCACAGTGCGCTGGTGGTGGAGGGAGTGAATGTTGAAGGTGGTGGATGGAGTGCCAATCAAGCGGGCTGCTTTATCCTGAATGGTGTCGAGCTTCTTGAGTGTTGTTGGAGCTGCACTCATCCAGGCAAGTGGAGAGTATTCCATCACACTCCTGACTTGAGCCCAAGATCAGCCATGATCTTATTGAATGGTGGAGCAGGCTCGAGGGGCCAAGTGGCATATTCCTGCTCCCACTTCTTATGTTCTTATAACAACTCATCTGCTAGAAGATACCTCCGACAGTGCAGTACACCCTCAATATTGCACTGAAGTGTCAGCATAGGTTTTGTGCTCAAGTCTCTGGAGATTGTTTATTTATAGAGTAATTTTTAGGCACACTACAGCAATGTGGAGTAATAATAGCAAGAAGGGCAAGCAGATGCTCCTCAGCTTACTCCCTGCACAAGGACTTCCCTTCAGAACATTTTTGAGAGAGTGGGACTCTCGACTGGTCCCTCAGCACTCCCTCCCCCTGTATTATATGTCATTACACCCCTCCCTTCCACCAACAGAGAAGAAGGAGGAACCTTTTCAGCAATAGGGCGAGAGAAATTAAAAGACCAACGCAAACATCAGAAATCAACTGTCTCTTTAAATGCATTTGCTATTCTCTGCAGCTTCAAAGCTGCAGCTGGTTACACCCCTATTCTGTTCACATAACTGAAGCAGGGTTAACCCTCTTTAGTCACTGTCCTTGTTGATATTCAGAGTAATATAAGCATTTTAATCGTGATTCCTATAAGCATATACTGTCTTAATTTTTGTTAATTTTTTACTCTCTATATAGATACACATGTTCATTTTAATTTGAGATACCCTGTTTTTGGATCTGAACTGGAGTGGAGTAAATGATGCTTGCTGACCTGAGTTTATGGATCGCATCTCTGACTAAATTATGAGTACTGATTTTCTGTGGCTGGCCACCACAGACAGTTAGTTATGTAAACTATGTGAATACTCCCTGGGCGGGCGATCTGGGATTGTCACGTAACAATTAGCACTTCTGAGTTCATCACCCATAACAGGGAATCAATAATTTAAGGTAGATGAGAGCAAATAAGGAGTGAATGTCGAGTGTGATTAAGGTAACTGGAGTATCGGAGAGTGTGAATATAGCTGTTATAGACATTAATATCAACTTAATATGTTGCCCCCAAAATCTCAGGAGATTTAAGATGGCCTGCATTATCTCAGATCCTTGTGTGCACACAACACAGGGCTGGGAAACACTACTTTTTATTTATAAATGAGTTGAACAAACTAAAATTCTGTCTCCCCCAACAGGGTTGAGTTACACAGGTTTACAAAAATACGAAGTGTGACAATAGTGATAATGTAATCAATCACTCCAATCGCCCTCCATAGTTAACAGTTATCCCAGCAGCTGTTTACAGTATGGGTTCCAGCTCTCCGCCGCTTTCTCCCGCCTCTCCGTGCTGTCAATGGCAGCACGCACGGGCGTGCTTTGGAGAGGGCGGTAAGAGCTCCAAAATGGATGAGCGGGCGTCAATTCGGCGTTTCTCAGTAGTGTGTTTTTTAAGTTAAGTGCTTTTTTGCGGCTGGTTAAGTTTTTTTAAAGCTATCCGTCAGCTTCGCCAAGTGTGAAGGTTGACATGTTTGTGTCCAGGTTAGCATTCTTGTGACCGATTAACATGGCACCACCTTATCCACAGCAGCGCACTTCAAATATTAGACACCGACAGGGTAGAGCTCTGAAGAGTGGGGCATTTATTTTTTATAAGTGCTACGTATACCTGCACAATACCCATTAAAATATACCGAGTGTCATAAGCATGGCCCAATTGCTCCAATCCCATTATGGAATTTGGCCCTTTGAATAAACGTCATGGCCTTGCAACCTCGCCTGACCACTCTGTTCCTCTGACACTGGCCTTTTACACATCCCCTCTGTCATAAATCGCAACTTCCACAAGAAGTAACTCAGGAAGTACTACTGAACGGCCAGCTGAGGGCGCCGTCCGAGGAGTATAAATACTCGGGCGTGGGCCCACCTTGGCCAGAGACAATCTGGAAACAGGAAGCTAGTGACTACTAACTAGACCTCCATGTTTTGTTACAAGTCGATTAAAGCCTTGCTTTATGTACAACCAAGTGCGTAGTGAGTCTTTATTACGTCAATTTAATCGACTTGTTATCGTCTCCACGCCTTGGGTGATTCGGAACAACCAGCTGCAACTCGAACCGCAGAAAGGGACTTGGGCAAGAAACTGATCCATCATGGAAAAACTCCTTAGACCCGCTCGTCTCGACCTGGACCCAAATGCACCTGCGGCAGCGAAGGTATGGAAGCATTGGTTTCGTACCTTTAGCAAATTTCTTGAAGAATGTGGGACGGATGCCCCTAATAAGTTACGAATGCTTATTAACTACGTATCCCCTCATGTGTATGATTATATTGAGGACTGTATAGACTACGACGATGCTATCCAAATTTTACAGCAGCTATATGTCAATCGGTTCTTTTTTATTCTGCTTTTCATCACCACAAACAAATATTCTGAAGTTTGGTGGCAGCTCCAAACAAATGCTAATTTCTCCACCCTGAGCAGATTCTGCACGTTTAAATTCATCCTCCTCATAAACACTGGCAAGAGCCAGCAGCTCATCCTCTTGCTCTTCTTTATCCCTGGAGGACATCTAGATTCCTGAAATAAATCTTTGAGAAGTCAATCTTCAGTTCACTTCACTTAACAGTCTTTCGGAAAAAGCAAAGAAACTCACAGGATAAGGGGACCCACACTTCTACTCCTGTTGATGTACTGACTGCGTGCTAGGAAATTTTGCCACCTGCATTTATATATATTATATACTCAGAATCGGGTGACTGTCTGTGTGGAGTTTGCACATTCTCCCCGTGTTTGCGTGGGTTTCCTCCGGGTGCTCCGGTTTCCTCCCACAGTCCAAAGATGTGCGGGTTAGGTTGATTGGCTATGATAAATTGACCCTTAGTGTTAGGGGGATTAAATACGTGGGGTTACGGGGATAGGGTGGGATATGTGTTGGTGTAGGGGTTACGGGGATCGGGTGGGATATGTGTCGGTGCAGGCTCGATGGGCCGAAATGGCCTCCATCTGCATTGTGGGGTTTCTGTGATTCTGTGATTCTGTGATATGTCAAGTCCCCGAATGAAATCTTTGCTCAACACCTATTGGCCACAACTCGGCAGCAGCCTGGGGAATCACTCGATGAATTCCTCCAGAAACTTCGCAGGCTCAGCAAAGATTGTAACCTTAAAACAGTTACAGCTGAACAGTATTAAGAGGAACTAATCCACAATTCCTTTATCAATGGAATTGCGTCCCCTTTTATACGTCAGCGCCTGCTAGAAAATAAAACCCTCAATTTACGGGCTGCTTATGACCAGGCGTGTTCCCTGGACTTGGCCAAGAAGAATGCAGACACTTACCTGCCCGGTGCCAGGGTTAAAGACATCTCCTCTGGACTGGAGAGAAACTTGGAGTGGGAGGGGGAGGATCCAGTTGTCGTGATCCATGTTGGTACCAACGACATAGATAGGACAAGGAAGGAGGTTCTGCTGAGGGAGTTTGAGCAGCTAGGGGCCAAATTAAAAAGCAGAACCACAAGGGTAATAACCTGAGCCACGAGCGAATTTGGCTAGGACAAATAAAACTAGAGAGTTAAATGCGTGGCTCAAAGACTGGTGTGGGAGAAATGGTTTTGCTTCCTGGGACACTGGCAACAGTACTGGGGCAGGAGGGAGCTGTTCCGTTGGGACGGGCTTCACTTGGCCAGTGCTGGGACTAGAGTCCTGGCGGATCATATAACTAGGGCTGTAGAGAGGGCTTTAAACTAACTAGTGGGGGGGAGGTTCCTAGAGAGCAAATAATAAAAATGACAACAGAGAAGGTCATAGACTTGGGTAGCAGTGGGGAAATTAAAAACCAGAGCGTGTCAGGAAGGGGCAGAAGGTATGGAGTAAAAGGTAAAGTAATAAAAAGGGCAAAAGCAGGAACTAAGTGTCACAAAACATCTTTGAAAGTTCTCTATCTGAATGCACGTAGCATTCGTAACAAAATAGATGAGTTAATGGCACAAATAACTACATATGGGTATGATCTTGTGGCCATTACAGAAACATGGCTGCAGGGTGACAATGCCTGGGAATTAAACATACCAGGTTATTTAACGATCAGGAAGGACAGGCAGGAAGGAAGGGGAGGTGGGGTGGCTATGTTAATAGAGGAAGGAATCACTGTAATACAGAGAAATGATATTGGGTCAAAAGATCAGGATAATGAAACAGTTTGGGTGGAGGTAAGGAATAATAAGGGGAAAAAAACACTAGTGGGTGTAGTCTATAGGCCTCCGAACAGCGGCAACTCTGTTGGACGGAGTATCAATCAGGAAATAGTTGAAGCTTGTAATAAGGGAACATCTATAATTATGGGGGATTTTAACTATCATATTAATTGGACAAATCAAATTGGGCAGGGCTGCCTTGAGGATGAGTTCATTGAGTGTATTAGGGATGGGTTTCTTGAGCAGTATGTAACTGAACCGACCAGGGGGCAAGCAACCTTAGATCTGGTCCTGTGTAACGAGACAGGATTAATTAAAAATGTCCTTGTAAAGGATCCCCTTGGAATGAGTGACCATAACATGGTTGAATTCCATATTCAATTAGAGGGTGAGAAGGTTGGATCTCAAACAAGCGTGCTAAGCTTGAATAAAGGAGACTATGAAGGTATGAGAGCGGAATTGAGTAGAGTGGATTGGGAAAATAGATTAAAGGGTAAGATGATACATGATCAGTGGTGTACATTTAAGGAGTTATTTTACAGCTTCCAAAAAAAATATATTCCACTGAAAAGAAAAAGGTATAAAAGAAAAGACAGCCATCCGTGGCTAAGTAAAGAGATTAAGGATAGTATTCGACTAAAAACAAGGGCATATAAGGTAGCCAAATCTAGTGGGAGGATAGAGGATTGGGAAAACTTTAAAAGACAGCAAAAATTAACAAAAAGATTGATTAAGAAAGGGAAGATAGATTATGAAAGTAAATTAGCAAAAAATATAAAAACAGATAGTAAGAGTTTTTATAGTTATATAAAAAGAAAAAGGGTGGCTAAAGTAAATGTTGGTCCCTTAGAGGATGAGACCGGGAAATTAATGGTGGGAAATATGGAGATGGCAAAAACACTGAATGAATATATTACATCAGTCTTTACAGTAGAAGACACTAAGAATATCCCAACACTGGACAAACAGGGGGCTAAAGTAGGGGGAGGAGCTAAACATGATCAAAATCACTAAGGAAGTGGTACTCGGTAAAATAATGGGACTCAAGGCGGATAAATCACCTGGACCTGATGGCTTACATCCTAGGGTCTTAAGGGAAGTGGCGGTAGGGATTGTGGATGCATTGGTAATAATTTTCCAAAACTCCCTGGACTCGGCAATGGTCCCGGCAGACTGGAAAACTGCTAATGTAACACCCTTATTTAAAAAGGGCAGTAGACAGAAGGCTGGAAACTATAGACCGGTTAGCCTAACATCTGTGGTAGGTAAAATTTTGGAGTCCATTATTAAGGAGACAGTAACAGGACATTTGGATAATCATAATTTAATAGGACAAAGTCAGCATGGTTTTATGAAGGGGAAGTCATGTTTGACAAATTTGCTGGAGTTCTTTGAGGAAGTAACATATAGGGTGGATAAAGGGGAACCAGTGGATGTAGTGTATTTAGACTTCCAAAAGGCATTTGACAAGGTGCCACACAAAAGACTATTGCTTAACATAAAAAATCACGGGATTGGGGGTAATATTCTGGCATGGATAGAGGATTGGCGATCTAACAGAAGGCAGAGAGTTGGGATAAATGGTTCATTCTCAGACTGGCAATCAGTAACTAGTGGTGTACCGCAGGGGTCAGTGCTGGGTCCCCAACTCTTTACAAGCTATATTAACGATTTGGAGGAGGGGACCGAGTGTAACATATCAAAGTTTGCAGATGATACTAAGATGGGAGGGAAAGTAGTGAGTGAGGAGGACATAAAAAACCTGCAAGGGGACATAGACAGGCTAAGTAAGTGGGCAGAGATTTGGCAGATGGAATACAATACTGGAAAGTGTGAGGTTATGCACTTTGGCAGGAAAAATCGTAGAGCAAGCTATTATCTTAATGGCAAGAAACTGGAAAGTACTGAAGTACAAAGGGATCTGGGGGTCCTGGTGCACGAAACTCAAAAGGTTAGTATGCAGGTGCAGCAAGTGATTAAGAAGGCCAATGGAATGTTGGCTTTCATTGCTAGGGGGATAGAATATAAAAACAGGGAGGTATTGCTTCAGTTGTACAAGGTATTGGTGAGACCGCACCTGGAATACTGCGTACAGTTTTGGTGTCCATACTTAAGAAAGGACATACTTGCTCTCGAGTCAGTACAAAGAAGGTTCACTCGGTTAATCCCGGGGATGAGGGGATGGACATATGAGGAGAGGTTGAGTAGATTGGGACTCTACTCATTGGAGTTCAGAAGAATGAGAGGCGATCTTATTGAAACATATAAGATTGTGAAGGGGTTGGATCAGGTGGATGCGGGGAGGATGTTCCCGATGATGGGTGAAACTAGAACTAGGGGGCATAGTCTTAGAATAAGGGGCTGCTCTTTCAAAACTGAGATGAGGAGGAACTACTTCACTCAGAGGGTGGTAGGTCCATGGAATATGCTGCCCCAAAAAGCTGTAGAAGCTACATCATTACATAAATTTAAAACAGGAATAGACAGTTTCCTAGAAGTAAAGGGAATTAAGGGTTATGGGGAGCAGGCAGGAATTTGGACATGAGTCTAGGTTCGGATCGGTCATGGCCCTGTGGGTAGCGGAGTGGGCCCAGGGGCCATGTAGCCTGATCCTGCTCCTATTTCGTGTGTCTAATTCTGTTAGATTCAGGAGATGGTTCTGTGATAGTGGATTGGCGGTTAGGATCAGATCAGCCATGATCTTATTGAATGGCGGAGCAGGCCCGAGGGGCCGATTGGCCTACTCCTGCTCCTATTTCTTATGTTCTTATGTTCTTATGTTATCTCCCACCACATGCACGGGCGGCGGCTATCACCTTTTAATAAGTCTTTCGATAGGTCTCGGGTGGATGCCCCCGCTGATGATGACTCTACTCTCAACGGACGACGACCCTACCCTAGAGGCCCCTTTGCTGATGACGACCCCGCCCTAGCAGCATCCTGGCAATCAGGAAGAAAGTGCTTCTTTTGTGGAGGTACGTTCCATTACAGAAAATTTTGCCCGGCTCGTAATGCGACCTGCAATCATTGCAGCAAGAAAGGACACTTTTCCAAGGTATGCCAGTCACGGGCCTCTGCTAACAAGAAAGGCCGCTCCTCTAAAGTATACCGGTCGAGAGCTCCTGTTAGCTTCACAGCTGCTATCTATGGAGCTGCTCCTCCCCCAAGAACCACTGCTAAGGCTACAGCTGCCGAAGGAAAAATTACCCCTCCTCCCATCACAGCTGTTTTTCCCCAGAGTTTGTCCCATTCAGCCACGAAGGCTTCAGTAAATGGGCACACTCTAAGCGCGCTAATCGACTCCTGCAGCTCTGACAGCTTCATTAGTAAGCGGGCTGTCAGCAGGTTAAAACTGCGCATTTATCCCTCGGACAGGGAGATTGCAATGGCTCGGACGACTCTGACCACCAATTCTTCTGGCTTCTGTCTTGTCAACCTCATCCTCAATGGTCCCTCCACCCGGCTCGGAGTGCTTGAAAACTTATGTAGCGATGTGCTTCTGGGACAGGACTTCCAGAAGCAGTACAAAAGACTCACTTTTAAGTTTGGAGGGTCGAAGCCGGAGCTTACCATTTCTAAGGTGCCGTTTTGTGCACTCTTGGCGGCCTTACTCGGTGAGCCCTACCTGTTTGCCAGTCTCTCCCCCGCTGTAAACCCATAGCCACCAAATTGCGGTGCTTTAGCCAAGACGACCGAGCATTTATCGAGGCAGAAATCTCTCGCCTTTTAGCTGACGGTATTATCGAGCCGTGTTCATCTCCCTGGCAGGCTCAAGTTGTCATTGTGAAAAACCCTTTAGAACAACATAAGAAACGTCTGTGTATTGATTATTCGCAGACTATTAATTAATATACCGATCTGGATGCCTACCCGCTACCACGCATAGATGACATGGTCAACAACCTTGCCAAATACAAGGTATTTTCAACCTTCGATTTAAAGAGCGCGTACCATCAGGTACAGCTGAAAGACTCTGACAAAAAGTATCTGGCCTTTGAGGCCAATGGTCGGCTTTATCAGTTTCGTCGCCTTCCATTTGGAGTCACCAATGGGGTGGCCGTCTTCCAACGGGCAATGGATGGCCTAGTCCGGCAAGAGAACTTGACGGATACCTTTCCGTATTTAGACAATATCACTATTGCCGGCCATGATCAAAATGGAGCATGATGCCAATCTTCAGAGATTTTTTGACGTTCTCCGTCGTCGCCACTTAACGTTAAACGAATCCAAATTGGTGAAATCGGTGCCATCAGTGAACATTCTCGGCTACTGGGTGGGCAACGGTGTTATTAAACCGGATCCAGACCGTCCACTTCAGGAGCTCCCTCCCCCTACAAATCTCGGCTCTCTTAGTCGGGCACTTGGCATGTTTGCTTATTACGCAAAGTGGATACCTCACTTCTCCGATAAAATACAGACCCTGCTTCATGCGAAGTTTTTTCCATTGGAAGCAATGGCTATTTCTGCCTTCAACCTCCTCAAACAACAGCTGGAGAAAGCCACGCTTCGCTCCACTGACGAAAACCTTCCTTTTATGGTCGAATGCGATGCATCGGAGGTGGCGATCTCGGCTACTTTGAATCAAGGTGGTCGACCCGTGGCATTCCTATCCAGAACCTTACAGGGTAGCGAGCTCCATTACCCCCCCCTGTCAAGAATGAGGCTACAGCCATCATCGAGGCTGTAGGCCAATGGAGTAATTTTCTTGCTCAGCGTCATTTCACGCTCATAACTGACCAGCGCTCCGTGGCCTTCATGCTGGATAACTGGAAGCGCACGAAAATCAAAAATAATAATATTCAACTCTGGAGGATGGAGCTGGCCGCCTTTGGATATACTATCCGTTACCGACCCGGCAAACAGAATGTGGCCCCAGACACCTTCACGCGGGCATTTTGCTCTTCAATGTCAACGTCGACTCTGGCAGATCTGCCTATGGACTTATGCCATCCTGGTGTTACCCGTATGTTGCACTTTGTGCGCTCCAAAAATCTACCATTCTCAACGGAGGACATAAAGAAAACATGCTCCTCCTGTAGGAATTGTGCAGAATTGAAACCACAATTCTTCCGTCCATCAGATGACTTACTCATACATGCGATGCAGCCTATGCAGAGGCTCAGCAAAGACTTTAAAGGGCCATTGCCTTTGTCGACGCGGAACACCTACCTACTTACGATGGTAGACGAGTATTCACGCTTTCCCTTCGCCTTCCCCTGTCCTAATATGCTTACCTCTACGGTAATTAAATGTCTTGATCAGGTCTTTTCCCTTTGTGGGACGGCCAATTTTATCCACATGGATCGGGGTCCCCCCTTTATGTCGAGTGAACTTAAAAGTTACCTCTCCCAACGGGGAATCGCCTCGAGTAAGACGACACCATATCACCCAATCGGCAATGGACAGGTTGAACGATACAATGCCATCATCTGGAACGCTGTCCGTCTGGCACTGAGGTCACGCAACCTATCGGACCAGCAGTGGGAAACTGTGCTCCCCGACGTGTTACACACTATCAGGTCTCTTCTCTCCATATCCACTAATGTCACACCTCATGAGTGATTCTTTAAGTTCCGGCGTCGCTTTACACACGGGACATCTTTACCGTCATGGTTGGTGGCTCCAGGCCGTGCTACTCCGGAGGTTCGTCCGGTTTGCCAAGAACGACCCTCTCGTTGACGAGGTGGAGTTAACGGAGGTAAATCCCACGTATGTGCACATGTGGTACCCCAATGGCCGGGAGTCCACCGTCTCGCTCAGAGATCTGGCTCCCTGCCCAACCGGTCACACGGGCCCGAATGATGAAGGATCCCACGACGATGATGTCAACACTCCGCACCCCTATGAAGATGACGCCCTACCTGGGACATCGAGGGATCTATCGGCAGTGCTACCAGATCAACTCAGGGAGCCGAACGCTCCCCGTAGGATGGCCACCCGAAATCAGGACGCCGGACAATCTCCAGCTACGATCCAGGATGAGGCCAGCTCTGCGCCTGTGGGACCCGCACCCGGAGTCATGATATCCTAGGCCTCCACAGGATGATCAAGACGACGCGGACTCACCGACTTACCGGTACGGGCCAAGCGACCCAGGGACCAGGACACGGTCCGGGGAGATATGCCTTCCGGTCACAAGCAGAAAGCTAAACGACTACGGCTATTTTTGGTCTGCCTAGTCCATTAAAGGAAGACTGGACTTCCAAACCTTTTAGGGAGGAAGAATGTCATAAATCGCAACTTCTACAAGAAGTAACTCAGGAAGTACAACTGAATGGCCAGCTGAGGGCGCCGTCCGAGGAGTATAAATACTTGGGCGTGGGCCTACCTTGGCCAGAGACAATCTGGAAACAGGAAGCTAGTGACTACTAACTAGACCTCCATGTTTTGTTACAAGTCGATTAAAGCCTTGCTTTATATACAACCAAGTGCATAGTGAGTCTTTATTATATCACCCTCTTCACTCCACCATTGGCAGCCATGCCTGCAATCCACACTCTGGAAATCCCTCCCCAAACTCCTCCAACTCTCCACCCTCCTCGCCTCTTTTAAAGGCAATCCTTGAAACCCAACTTTTTGACAAGCATTTAGTCACTACTCCTGCAGGAGGGCGGTCGAGGCAGCAATCGGCAGGAGGGTGGGGGGGATCAGGCAATATCCTGCAGCAGCTCATGGTTTCAATCTGGAGCTGGAAGGGGCTTCACTTGATTCCACATTCAGGTAACTATATTTTAAAAATGTAACTTTTTGGTGGTGGTCTGCAGTGGTCCCTTTAAGGACCGCTGGCTAGGCCGTATGTAGACTTGATTTGGACAAACCATTTTGGTAAAGGAGACACCAAACAAGCATTGGGCCCCTTATTTGCATATACAGATGGCCTGGTATAGGCCCTGGATGCCTCTTTTGATTATATACCAATATAATGGGTGGTGCACCTCTGGTTCAGAATGAGCGCATGTGCGATGTCTGCCATATTGGATGCTTTGGCGCACATTTTACAGGCATAAAATGGACACAGCATCATTGAATTTCCAGGCCTGGTGCCTCCCAGCCACATTGCTCTCAGCAGATCACATCAGTAGTGGAGGAGGTTTCTGAGTCTGACAATACGGATTCCTGACACCAAAGTATTCCTGACACCAAGCTCCAGGGGCTTTTCATTATATTATCAGCTGCAGTAAGTCTTTTTTTCAGTTATTTGGTTTATTTTTACAGAGTTTTTATGTAACCTGCTGCAGTCATACTGTAATGAGGATCAACTTGTCAAAGTCCCACCCCAACAGACTGCCTGCACACTCCAGTGATTTTAGTAGGTAAGTACAGCCTCTGGTCCTATCCCTGTGGAGCTCTGAATAATGAACTTGGTGATACTTTGTTCTGTGTGCTGAACATTAATTGCTGAATTTTCACTAACTTTTATTATACAGTTTTGCGCCGATAAAGAAATAAAAATGAAATACAAAACCCAACGCCAGTCAGATATTAGGTTCTGGGATAAAATATTCCACATTCATAGATTTCAGTTTTGATTCTAACAGTGAGAGATGATGACCAGTTTAATTTATGTTTCTCAGTGCCCACTTTTGCTTACTATTGCAACTTTTTGCCAAAAGAAATCTAAATCAAAGTCATGTAAGGCACTATTACAATGTTAGCATCAGCCTTCCTAGAATATATGTCGAGCAATAATTTACAAATCTTGGAAATCTGCAGTTAGTACCGTTTTATGTTAGATGACAAATTCAACAAGCTGGACCAGCAACAATGCATAGTAAACCCATCTCTGCGTCTCATTTACTCTGTGTCTTTCTCCCATTTTCTCCTCTAGCTCTCTTTCTCGCCAAAGAACACAAAGTTTAAAAAAAAGAGGTAAAGGCAAGTGTCATCGACAGTGCTATCAAGCGGCACTTACTCACCAATAACCTGCTCACTGATGCCCGGTTTGGGTCCCGCCAAGACCACTCTGCTCCCGACCTCATTACAGCCCTAGTCCAAACATGGACAAAGGAGCTGAACTCAAGAGGTGAGGTGAGAGTGACTGCCCTTGACATCAAGGCAGCATCTGACCGAGTGCGGCATCAAGGAGCCCTAGTAAAACTGAAGTCAATGGAAATCAGGGGGAAAACGCCCAACTGGCTGGAGTCATATCTAGCACAAAGGAAGATGGCTGTGGTGATTGAAGGTCAATCATCACAGCCCCATGACATCACTGCAGGAGTTCCTCAGGGCAGTGTCCTAGGCCCAACCATCTTCAGCTGCTTCATCAATGACCTTCCCTCCAACATAAGGTCAGAAATGGGGATGTTCGCTGTTGACTTCATGGTGTTCAGCGCCATTCACAACTCCTCAGATAATGAAGCAGTCCATGCTCGCATGCAACAAGACCTGGACGACATTCAGGCTTGGGCTGATAAGTGGCATGTAACATTCGCGCCACAGAAGTGCCAGGCAATGACTATCTCCAACAAGCGAGAGTCTAACCACCTCCCCATGACATTCAACGGTATTACCATTGCCAAATCCCCCACCATCAACATCCTGGAGGTCATCATTGACCAGAAACTTAACTGGACCAGCCACATAAATACTGTAGCAACAAGAGCAGGTCAGAGGCTAGGTATTCTGCAGCAAGTGTCTCACCTCCTGACTCCCCGAAGCCTTTCCACCATCTACAAGGCACAAGTAAGGAGTGTGATGGAATACTCTCCACGTGCCTGGATGAGTACAGCTGCAACAACACTCAAGAAGCTCAACACCATCCAGGACAAAGCAGCCCGTTTGATTGGCACCCCATCCACCACCTTAAACATTCACTCCCTCCACCACCGGCGTACCGTGGCTGCAGTGTGTACCATCTACGAAATGCACTGCAGCAACTCGCCAAGGCTTCTTCGGCAGCACCTCCCAAACCCGCGACTTTTTCCACGTAGAAGGACAAGGGCAGCAGGCGCATGGGAACACCACCATCTCCAAGTCACACACCATCCTGACTTGGAAGTATATCGCTGTTCCTTCATCGTTGCTGGGTCAAAATCCTGGAACTCCCTCCCTAATAGCACTGTGGGAGTACCTTCACCACACGGACTGCAGTGGTTCAGGAATGCGGCTCACCACCACCTTCTCAAGGGCAACTAGGGATGGGCAATAAATTCTGGCCTTGCCAGCGAAGCCCACATCCCATAAACGAATAAAAAAAAACACACTTGTCTATTCACTCAGTGACATGGGTTCAAATCCAGTTCAAACTGATGGAATGAAAGTTTCTACTGTCTGCTGGCTGTTCGTGTCGACTTTGAAATCAGTTTGGACAGGCTAAATCCAGTTCTTAGTAGGGATGAGATCAGCACATCAAACTGGTTCTAAATTGGCAACCACATTCAGAATAGGCCACAAAATGGTTGGGATGGAAAATGAGACAATGCCACATTGGTCCAGCAGAGGACGGATGCTCTTTTTGAGGTTGCTGTTGAGACACTGGGCTGGACTCTCTTTCCGCTGGTAGATCAGCAGCAGGACGGGATTAACACCCATCTACATGACTCCGCCACTGCAATTTCCTGCTGAGAGTTTCATTTCCTCTGCAAGGTAGTTCTGGAGCAGCAATACTGCTCTAGATATGTTTAGCGCCACTAAAGCTATTTAAAGGGGCAGAGGTCTTTCTGGAGAGCAGCAGGCAGCAGTGGTCAAAATGTCTAAGAAAACAATGGACTAGAAATTCTGCTCCGTAACGTCGTTTTGTGACGAAAATGGCGTCTGTGCCATGCGTGCACACTTCTGATGACTGCCACGCCACACTCCATCTTGGTGAGGGTGATATAGCGGGTGATATGGCAGCAGCAAGAACCCCCCCCACAACCAGAACTATTTAAAGGGTTCAGCAACTACTCTAAGGTTAGTTGCTGATTAATTTCTACTGGCTCTGTGTAAGTTTGTGGAAGTGTTTGGAGCTTTCTAGAGTTGTTTAAAGTTGGTGAGGTGACAGGGAGTGGTGCTGCAATTGGAGAAGGCCTTGGTTCTGACTTCATGGGTTCTGGTCAGGCCACTTGCTCCCAGTCATGGGTGCTCTAGTTGTCAACCCCATTGGCCTGTAGTGTGACAGGGAGGTGGAGCTGGGGCAGTGAAGAAGAGAAGCAGCAGCGCAGCATGCAGGGGGAAGAGGAGGGGAAGTGCTCTCAGCAGGAGACCTTACCCACCTAGGGTCTTCTGAGAGCAATTCTCTTACCTCAGGCTGAGCCAGGAGCAGTGTGTGTGAGGCATCTGCACTTTACAAAGGAGGTGCTCACAGAACTTTGCCACCTCTTGCAACCAGACCTGTAGCCTCTCTCCAGGGCAGGGACAGCGCTGCCAGTGGCTGTGAAGGTGACCGTGGCCCTGAATTTCTTTGAGTCAGGATCCTTCCAGGCTGCAGCAGGCGACATCTGTAACATTTCCCAGTTCGCCGTCCACTACTGCATAAGAAAGGTGACAGACGCTCTTTATGCCAGGAGAGGGGACTTCATTGTCATCTCTCTGACTGTTGTATCCATGTGTTAATGGAGACACGGAATGCAGGAGTTGGTTTAACAGGTGTTTACTGAACAAAGTCTGGAGGTGAACTAAAAGATACAAGACGCTCTCCAGGCTTATATACCCGAGTGGTCACTACCGGCATTACAGTACACAGGGGCTCTTAAAGGCACATACACCACAATTCCTCCCCTCTTAGATAATCAGTACATAACATTTTAAGTAATCATTAATTAACATGTTTACAAGAACAAGAATTTACACATTTGCTGCAGTTAATCAATTATAAGTCAGTCTCTCTGGAGGCTTCCTGACTCGGTCCGGATAACGCCTCGGTGGTGTAGTAGTTTTCGGTGGTGTAGTAGGTTCTTTTGGCAAGGTCGATTCGGCTTGAATGCCAGTGTCGGGTTCATCTGGTTCCAGTATCACCGGATCGGAGGTAGATACTATGGGTATCTCTGCTTCATCATTAGGCTTATAGAGTTGTGGTGTAGGTTGTCCCTTTTCGGATGACTCTATGATCTGGTCAGCACGGCGCCTTATTATGCTTTCTCCAATGTCCACGGTATACATCAGCGGTCCTAGTCGTGTGCAAATAGTTCCAGGCTGCCATTTCTCGGTACGGTAGTCCCGGGCCAAAACTTGTTGACCTATCTGGAAGGTTCTAGTTGGCCTTTCATTCATGCCTTGAAATTGCCCATTCTCTACGTCCCTTCTGATGTTTGGCTTGATCAAATCCAGCCGGCATCTTAGTCTTCTATTGAAAAACATCATGGCGGGAGATTGGTTTGTAACCACATGTGTTGCATTCCTGTACGCAAACAAGAAGTTATCTACCTTATGTTGTAGATTTATGTCTTCATTACCCATGGCCTTTATGGCCTTCTTGAAGGTCTGGACAAACCTTTCAGCTAATCCATTGGTGGCGGGATGGTATGGGGCGGACGTGTAGTGCTTAACCCCATTGTTTTTTAAGAACTTCCTGAATTCTTCGGACACAAATTGCAGTCCATTATCAGAACAGATCTGTTCAGGCAGCCCATTCCTGGCAAATATGGTCCTTAATACTGTGATGGTTTTTTCCGTGGTGGTGGTGGAGGACATCTTTATTACCTCCGGCCACTTGGAGTGTGCATCCACCGCGAGTAAGAACATTGAGTCCATAAATGGACCAGCAAAGTCGATATGTACCCTTTGCCATGGAGATGAGGGCTACTCCCATGGATGTAGAGGGGCCTGTGGTGGGGCGTTTTGGACCTTCTGGCATCCTAGACAGCTCTTGGTCATTTCTTCGATGTCTCCATCGATACCTGGCCACCACACAAACGCTCTGGCTAGGTTCTTCATTTTCATTCCACCCAGATGCCACTCGTGAAGCTCCTTTAGCACTTTATCCTGGAGTTTGGGTGGAATCACCACTCTGGATCCACACATCAAGGTTCCTCGGCACACTGACAGCTGTTCTCTTCTTTGCGAGAATGCTGGCAACAGTGGTTCGCCATGTGCTGGCCATCCTTTCACCATTAAATCGTAGACTCGTGAGAGAGTCGGGTCATTTCTCGTTTCCTTTTCAATGGTAGAATTTGTTACTGGTAGACATTCCACTATGGTTGAGTGGAACATCTCCACTGGGTCCACTGTAGGTGCCTCTTCTACCGTTGGCAACGGTAGGCGCGATAAACCGTCAGCATTCCCATGCTGTTATGATCCTTTGTATTCTATGTCATATTGGTGTGCCCCTAGGAAAAGGGACCACCTCTGTAGCCTTTGCACTGTCATAATGGGAACACCCTTTTTAGGGTTGAATATGGAGACGAGGGGTTGATGGTCAGTCAACAAGGTAAATTTTTGTCCGTGTAGGTAATGGTTGAATTTCTTCACTCCCCACACCAGGCTGAGTGCTTCCCTGTCGATCTGGGCATAGTTACGCTCAGCTGAGTTCAATGAGCATGACGCAAAAGCTATCGGCCGCTCCGAGCCATCAGGGAATCTATGCGATAATACCGCTCCTACGCCGTAAGGGGATGCATCGCACGCCAGTCTGATTGGCAGTGATGGGTTGTAATGAGCCAACACTTCCTTGGACGTGATCAAGCCTTTGCATTTATGGAAGGCACGTTTACAGTCTTCGCTCCATTTCCAAATTACTCCCGTTTGTAGCAGTGCGTTAAGAGGGTGCAGAACAGTTGACAAATTCGGTAAAAATTTATGATAGTAATTTATCAATCCCAGGAACGACCTTAATTGTGAGACATTTTCAGGTGCTGGGGCTTTTATGACCGCTTCAATTTTTTCAGGTGACTTATGCAACCCTTCTTTGTTAATTATATGGCCACAATATGATGTTTGTTTCTGGAAAAATTCGCACTTGGGGCGATTTGCTCGTAGACCCTGTTCTCTCAGCCTAGTGAGCACCTGCTCCAAATTGGCAAGGTGCTCGTTGTCGTTTTCTCCTGTTACAAGGATGTCGTCTAGGTAGCATTGAGTCCCCGGAATCCCTTGCAGGACTTGTTCCATAGCTCTTTGCCAGATAGCTGGAGCTGATGCTGCTCCGAAAACCAGTCGATTGTACTGGTACAGGCCTTTGTGTGTGTTTATCGTGAGATACTTTTTAGAGGCCTCCTCAACCTCCATCTGTAGATATGCCTGTGCCAAGTCAATTTTGGTGAAACGTTTCCCTCCGGATAGAGAGAGATTGGGAGTGTGAGAGAGAGAGAGACTGGGAGTGTGAGAGAGAGAGAGATTGGGAGTGTGAGAGAGAGAGAGATTGGGAGTGTGAGAGAGAGAGATTGGGAGTGTGAGAGAGAGAGAGATTGGGAGTGTGAGAGAGAGAGAGATTGGGAGTGTGAGAGAGAGAGAGATTGGGAGTGTGAGAGAGAGAGAGAGAGAGCCCGAGCCCGAGCAGCAACCGGAGCACGGAGCCTGAGAAACAGCGAGAGAGAGAGAAACAGTGAGAGATAGAAACAGCGAGAGAGAGAGAAACAGTGAGAGATAGAAACAGCGAGAGAGAGAGAAACAGCGAGAGAGAGAGAGAGAACGGTGTGTAGAGCCCGAGCAGCAACCGGAGCACGGAGCCTGAAGCCGGAGAAAGGCCCGAGGAACCGGGCCGAGCGAGGCACCGGAGAGAAGGAGAGCGAGCAGCAACAGGATTAGACCCAGACCGGGAGGAGCGGCCCGGGCCAGCCAAAGAGGCGAGTGGAGAGGTAGGGGTGCCGGATCGGGTCGGGACTGTCGGGCCTGGAGAGCGAGCAAGCCCGGGGCCTAAAACCCGAGAAACTCCGGGGTCGGAGAAACTCGGACAAACACCGGGCCGGGCCGGGACTGCACAGCCGAGCCGAGGGGCTGGGACCAGGGCAGAAGCCCGGAGAGCGAGCAAGCCTGGGGCCTGAAACCCGAGAAACTCCGGGGTCGGAGAAACTCGGACAAACACCGGGCCGGGCGGGGACTGCACAGCCGAGCCGAGGGGCTGGGACCAGGGCAGAAGCCCGGAGAGAGAGCAAGCCCGGGGCCTGAAACCCGAGAAACTCCGGGGTCGGAGAAACCCGGACAAACACCGGGCCGGGCCGGGACTGCACAGCCGAGCCGAGGGGCTGGGACCAGAGCAGAAACAGCCTGAGACCGACGCGAGGAGAGAGAGGAAAACTCCGAGTCCGGAGGAAAAAAGCTTTACCTAGATCTACCTAAATTTAATTAACCTAGAAAAAGAACAACAAACCCGCGAGAAAAAAGGAATAGAAACCCGAGAGAAACGATAAACAACCCGAACCAGGAACCTGTGAGAGAGAGAGAGAGAAACTTTTAAGAGCAGCTATATCAAAGATGAACCCCTGAAAAACTCTCAATTTTGGACCTAAAAGTGGGATAAGGTGGAACACGACACAAAAAAGAGAAAAAAAGTTATCTACCTGAGACAAAACAAATGACTACAATGAGCAGGGAAATGAAATATCCTGAGCAATGCACAAAAAATAAAGCAAAGGAAAAACACAAGGACATAACACTAAAAAGTAACCCAGAGGTCCTCTACGTTGACTATACCACACACAAAGGGATTAAGACGAAGAACAACCTCATATTCTACACCGACTCCGTTCCCTCATGGAAGGAGACTTTACAAAAATACTACGCATACGTCTCCAGCGAAGGTATTGGCAGTGGAGGCAGACTGAAAATATGTAAAGATGGAAATCTAGATAAAGATGACCCCCTGCTAACCATAAGCTACTACAACAAAAAAGGAAAGATCATGATACAGGGGAATGTAGAAAATCTGGACTCCTTCGAAAAGGAATTCCCCCAGTTGAAAACTAAGGCAGACACAAATAGGACCAATGGCCAGGAGGCAAAAGAGAGTCGAACAGAGGATGATGAGAACCAAGCGGAGGAAGAAGAAGAGAGTCCAGCAGAGACACACACCTCCCTGACCATCTCCACCCCTCCCACACCTCTCAACGCAAACAAACTGCTGAAAGAGAGTCTGTCCAAACTAGAACTCGAATTCAACGAATACAGAGAAACACAGACCAAGAACTGGACGGAGGAACTCAAACAGCTGAAAACGGAAAACGAGTCCACCATCCACAAGCTGATAAAGACCGTAGAGGAACAAATAAATAAGATCAAAGAACTCCATACCCAGCTAAACAAAATGATAGAGGCCGTAGAAAGGCTCAGCAGGCAACACAAACCTCCTAAGGTCCAAAAAACAACACACACAAGGACACAGAACCCGTCGGATGCCACCCCACACGAGGACACACCGAAAGCCACAAACCCCGCTCCTGCCACACAGCTTATCCCAGAAACCCAGCCAACAACCAGCCCTCAGTCAAGTCCTGCCCAGACTACCGCTACCCAGTCCTCACACACAGGGACACAGAACCCGTCAGATGCCCCCCCACACGAGGACACACCGAAAGCCTCAAACCCTGCTCCTGCCACACAACATATCCCAGAAACCCAGCCAACAACCAGCCATCAGTCGAGTCCTGCCCAGACTACTGCTACCCAGTCTGAAAAACCAGCCCCTCAGGCGGTCCTGCTGACCGACTCCAACGGAAAGTTTCTGGACCCCCAGAGGCTGTTCCCAGGTCATCAAGTCCTGAAAAAATGGTGCAGCAACACAGACCATGCAATGAGGATCCTGAACAAAGAATCCCTTGGAAGCCCCAAATGGCTTGTGATCCACACAGGAACAAACGACCTACGCACCCTACAGGAAGGCACTGCTAGGGCGGTGAGCAGGATGGCGGAAAAGGCCAGCAAGGAATTCCCCGAGGCGCGGATCGTGATCTCCACACTACTGCCCAGAAAGGACACCCCAGCCTATATAATCCACAACACCAACAGGGAGATCGACACGAGATGTTCTGTCTTCCCCAACGTCTACCTGGCCCATCATCCAAACATCAACACAAGGGACCTCTATGACGAAATACATCTACTCAAGCAGCGGATGTGGGTCTTCGCAAGAAACCTCATAAACACTGCCAAAAGACGCAGCCCTCCCACCCCCTCTACCATTGGGAGCCGTAACCCAAACAGGACCACCAATGTCCCCCACCCCCCTTTACAAAACCAACAACAGAACCGTGCTTTTATACCTGACCCAAGACCCCCCTCTAGACCACAGACTGTAGACCAAGAACTGAGAAAGATCATGACGATGCTGAACAGCCTGATAGAAAGCCGGAGAAATTATTAATATTGTTATTTATCATTATCATTATTGTTATCTTATCAGTATTATTACTATTATTAGATAGATATATGTGCATGCCTCATGAAATTTATACTAAATCATCATTTAGCATTATAGAAAATAGTGTTCCCACACGCATCCCACAAAATAGGTCCATTTTATTTCGTTTTATTGAACTATATAAATGCGTTCTTTCCACATAAGCTGCTGGAATATCCAGGGCCTCCGCTCCTCAACTTTTGGGATGAAGAGTACAGACCCTGAATTCCTAAAAGCTATAAAAGACATTGATATAATTGTGTTAACAGAAACATGGTGCCAAAAGGACATGCCGACCCACTGTCCTCCAATGTACCATGAAATCATTGTGCCCTCAGTAAAGAACACTAAGACACGCAAGGGCAGAACCTCCGGGGGAATCCTGGTGTGGTATAAAGGAGAACTGAACAAACACATCTCACCGATAAAACAGGGAAAATCACACGTATGGCTAAAATTAGATACAAATATAGGAATAGCAAAAAACGATGTTTACTTATGTGCGATCTACATACCTCCAATAGAATCGCCATATTTTGAAGAGGAGATATTTGACACTCTCCACATGGAAATCAGCCATTTCCAGGCCCAAGGAAAGGTGCTACTATGTGGGGACCTAAATGCAAGGACAGGATGTGAACCTGACTTCATAGACCCACAGGGCAACAACCATGTGTTTGGCCAGACCCCTCTATATGTCACACCAGCCATCGCAAACCGAAACAACCTCGATTGTGTAATAAATAAAAGCGGTAGGGAGGTAGTGCAACTCTGCCGAGCCTTAGGCCTGTACATAGTTAACGGTAGGTTCAGAGGGGACTCCTTAGGGAGACTCACATATTCCTCAACTCTTGGGTCTAGTGTGGTGGATTATACAATCGCTGACCTGGACCCCTGCGATATCAACGCATTCACTGTCAGGCAGCAATCCCCCCTCTCAGACCATAACCAAATAAATGTGTACCTTAAACTTTCTGCCCAAACTACAGACACAAAAAAGGAACCCATTAAGCTACATAAAATAAACCAGACATACAGATGGGCCCCAGACAGTGGAGATAAATTCATCACAGCACTAAATTCACCTGATCTCACAAGTAAAATTTCAAAATTTAAAGAAAATCTATATGAGATCACCAGAGATGGTGTAAACATGGCCATAGAGGATATAAATATGATCTTCCATGAGGCAGCTGTAAAAGCCGACCTCGTGAAACAGAAGAGGAAGAGTCACAAAAGACAAAATAAAAATAAGAAATGGTTTGACCACGAATGCAAAAATGCCAGAAAAGACCTGAGAAAAATATCAAACCAAAAGCATCGGCAACCAAACAATCCGGACCTACGTACTAGATACAATGAAACCCTCAAAAGATATAAACACACCATTAGGAACAAAACACAAAACTATACCCACAAAATACTCGAAGAAATTGAAAACTCCACCAATCCAAAACAATTCTGGGAAATGTGGAATAACCTGAGTACAACACAATTGCAAGCATTACCAATCCAAGATGGCGACATCTGGAGAACACATTTTGAAAACCTCTACAAAGACATCCCAATAAACGAAACAAACCCAAGTCAACATCAGGTCACAGAAAAACTCCACACATTAGAAGCAACAATTAAAGACAACCAAAACCCTCTAGACTCCCCAATCACATGGAAAGAACTGGCCACAAAAACAAAATCTCTCCACCTAAAGAAAGCCTGTGGCCCAGACAACATCAAAAATGAAATGCTCAAGTTCAGCAATATGGAGATGCAGGGTGCGGTACTCAAATTATTCAACATCATATTACGTTCAGGCTGTTTTCCCGATATCTGGTGCCAAGGACTAATCTCCCCCATATATAAAAGTGGAAACAAATCAGACCCAAATAACTACCGCGGCATCTGTGTCAACAGTTGTCGAGGGAAGTTATTCTGCAGTATTCTAAATAGTAGATTACTTGATTTTCTTAACAAACATAATATCCTCAGAAAAAACCAAATAGGCTTTCTTCCAAAACACCGCACCGCCGACCATATCTATACCCTTCACACCCTCATTGAAAAACATATATACCAAACAAAAAATGGGAAAATATTCGCCTGTTTCATCGACTTCAAGAAAGCCTTTGACTCTATATGGCACGAAGGGCTCTATTACAAACTTCTTCAGTGTGGAATAGGGGGCAAAGTCTATGACCTTATTAAATCAATGTATCTGGAAAACAAATGCGGGGTCAAAATTGGAGACAAACGCACCGATTTCTTCACCCAGAGAAGAGGCGTCCGACAGGGCTGCAATTTGAGCCCGACCCTGTTCAACATATACATAAATGAATTAGCAGACATGCTGGAGCAAAGCGAGTCACCAGGTCTCCGTCTCCTTGATGGAGAAGTGAAATCCCTGTTCTATGCGGACGACCTGGTTCTGCTGTCTCCCACAGAACAGGGATTACAGCAACAACTAGACCTACTCGACAAATACTGCCAAAATTGGGCTCTAACAGTAAATCTAAAGAAAACCAACATCATGATTTTTCAAAAAAGGCCCAGATGTCAGGAAAACAAATACCAATTTACCCTCAGTGATACCGCTATAGGACACACTATGAGCTACACCTACCTTGGTCTAACTATTACAGCATCAGGGAGCTTCAGCATAGCAGTGAATGCACTAAAAGAAAAAGCCCGAAGAGCCCTATATGCAATAAAAAGAAAATTCTACAACATCCAAATCCCAATCAAAATCTGGCTCAAAATATTTGACAGCATAATCCTGCCCATTGCACTGTACGGTAGTGAAGTATGGGGCCCGCTAAATCACCAAAGCTACACTAAATGGGAAAAACACACAATAGAAGCCCTACATGCAGAATTCTGCCGAAGCATCCTTCGCACCCAAAGAAAAACGCCAACAAATGCATGCAGAGCCGAACTAGGCAGATACCCACTGATAATAAACATCCAAAAACGAGCACTAAACTTCCTAAATCACCTCAAATCTAGCTCCCCAGACACCCTTCATTTCAAAGCCTTTCAGACCCAAGAGCTAAACCCAGAAAAGAGTCCCCTGAATCAGCTGCTACTGAAACTAAGTACTCAGCCGGACCCTGACCAGCCCCAGACCAACACAGCCGTCCAAACACCAATCCGAGTGAACCAAATCATTAAACAATGCAAAGAAACCTACCTGGAACATTGGAACAAAGTAACCGAAAGCCAAAGCAGATTAGAATGTTACCGGGCCCTAAAAAGAGATTATAAACTGGCAGACTACCTCACGACCATCAGAGACACAAAACAGAGACAGACCCTCACCAGGTACAGACTAAGCGACCACCAACTGGAAATTGAAAAAGGCAGATACAAGAAATCCTGGCAGCCTAGAGAGAATAGAATATGCGATCAATGTCTGGCCGGCGAGGTTGAAACAGAAATGCATTTCCTCCTAAAATGCGAAAAATTCAACACATCAAGAAACATATTATTCAACAAGCTAAGCCAAACAACCCCAGATTTCAAGGAATTGGATGACCTGTCAAAATTGAGATTAGTCCTGGGAGAAGGAGACAGACCATACCTTGGGGCCAAATATGTAACAACATGTCACAACCTGAGGACTGTTTAAAAGTAAGACTGTTTAAAATTAATATTGTTAAAAGTAATAATGTATGTACCCAACAAATGTCAAATCGATTGACACCTACAGAATGTTGGGAAACTGTACCTTTTTGCTATGTAAGCTTTGGCAATATGGTTCTCTGTAAACTTTCATGCCAATAAAGCATTTGAATTGGAATTGGAATTGGATAGTGAGGCGAAAATATCTTCTATCCTCGGAAGAGGATACTGTACCGTGTGAAGGACCGGGTTTACAGTCACCTTGAAGTCCCCACAGATGCGAATTTTTCTCTGTTCTTCACATTTATCATTATTCAATGTTTTCTTCATGACCGGGATGATGGGTGTTGCCCACTCGCTCCAATCTACCTTGGATAACACGCCTGCCTTTTCCAAATTCTCCAGCTCTGCCTCGACTGCTGGACGAATTGCGTATGGCACCAGCCTTGCCTTAAAAAACTTGGGAATTGCCGCATCTTCCACTTTTATTGAGGCGGTGACGCCTTTCAAGGTTCCTAGTTCCTGTTGAAACACTTCTTTGGCGTTGGCCAAGATGTCTTTTAATCGTTCAGGTATAACGTCATCATCACTTTTTTTCTTACTGGTCACCGTCAGTGCCTGAATGGAGTGCCAGTCTAAACGTATCTTCCTGATCCATTCACGTCCCAACAGCGGTGGACCACCATCTTGCAGAACGTATAAATACAACTTCTGTATTTCCTTGCCATTGTATATAACAGGCACCCTTATTTTCCCTCTGGGGTATACTTTCTGCCCCATATATGTCTTCAAGATAATGGATGTGTTTTTCAAAGGTATATGAGGAAATAGCCGCTCGTAATCCCGTCGACTTATGACTGTCAGAGCTGATCCTGTATCTAGCTCCATTTTAACTGGGGACCCCGCTATCGTGAGGGTAACCCAAATGGTCTGGTAATCTTCTTTGGCAATTACGTTATGTAATTTGAGACAGCTTAGTCTCTTGGTTCCGGAGTCGCTATCGCTCTTCTGGTCTTCGGAGCTACTGTCCGTCATCATTTGTACCTTTCTGTACTTTTCCTTATTGATTTTTCTTTTGTCAGTGGATTTTTTGTTTCCAGATCGGCATACACGTGCAATGTGTCCCATCTTTCCGCATTGCCTGCATGCTTTGTCCTTGAACCAGCAGTCCCTCTGGTCATGGGTGGATCTGCCGCAGCGATAACATCTCTCGAAACCCCGTGTCATTTCATGGGTGCCGAAGTCCTGTGGCTTTTGCTGTATCTCTGCAGCTCCTCTTGCTGCTGCTGCATATGATACAGCCACACTGAAAGCCTTGTCCAGTTTCAAATCTTTCTCAGAAAGTAGCCTTTTCTGTGTTCCTTCATTTAGGGGACCGCAGACGAATTTGTCTCGTAGAGAATCTGCCAGTCCTGCCCCGAATTGGCAGTGCTTTGACAGCTTTCTTAATTTGGTGAGGTAATCAGCGTTACTTTCATTCTTGTGCTGATTCCTCCTGAAGAATTTGAATCGTTCCGCTATCAGCAGCGGTGTTGGGTTTAAGTGCTCCTGTAGGGTATCAACAATCTCCTTAAAATTCTTGTCCATCGGTTTGGCTGGAGTGATTAAGTTTCGTAACAGCCCGTATGTCCTTGCGCCCATCAGATTTAGAAGTACCGATGCCTTTTTATCATCCTCTACTTCATTCGCTGTGCAATATACCTCCACTCTTTCCACATATGTGGTCCAATCCTCTATATCACTATCGAAAGCAGTAATATTGCCAGTCTTAGGCATCCTGAAAATCAAAAATGGCACCTCCCGCGCTTTCCTTTCTTCCCTGCCGAGAAAAAATGGCGCCTCCCGCGCTTTCCCGCTGCTGCCGCTGCTGACAACGCTGTTCTCCGCGGTTTTTATTTACACAGATATTTTTAATACTTGGAGACTCGTTCCCGCTGGACTCTCTGGGACTTTTCCCTCCCTCTGCTTGGTCCGAACGCTGACCTGCTTTGCAGCGCCGGCCGTCTCCCGAGTGCTCCACCCTCCGTCTCTGTTTGCCTCTGCCTTCCGACTCGCTGCTCGGCCCCGCTGCTGAGCCACCCGATCGAGCCCCAGCCCGCCGCCCAGGAAGGATTAGTGCAGTACCTGTCACCAGCCCGGCTAGCTGGTGAAACCACAGTTTTTTTTTCTTCGACATTCGTCTGAGGAATCGATTTCCTTGAGGTGCTGCTGAATTGCAGGTAAGTCCGTTTCCAATTTGTCGCCACTGTTGTATCCGTGTGTTAATGGAGACACGGAATGCAGGAGTTGGTTTAACAGGTGTTTACTGAACAAAGTCTGGAGGTGAACTAAAAGATACAAGACGCTATACAGGCTTATATACCCAAGCGGCCACTACCGGCATTACAGTACACAGGGGCTCTTAAAGGCACATACACCACACTGACCAGAGAGAAGCAGGCGGAGCATGCGGTTAAGCCATGATAGCGTGCTTCCCCATGGTGCAGGGTGCCATCGACTGCACGCATGGCTTTGCGGGCATCGCATCTAAATGCTTAGATGTACCGCAACCCCAAAGGTTATCACTCGCTGAATGTGTAGTTGGTGTGCGACCATGCTTAGCACATCATGATGGTGAATGCCCAGTGTCCTGGCAGCAGTCATGATGCTTTTATTCTGTGGCAGTCTTTGAGCCACCACAACAAACCAGAGTGTGGTTACTGGGCGACCAGGGCTATCCGTTGACTACCTGGCTCCTGACTGCGCTCTGCAACCAAACCACATGTGTACAATGAGAGCCATGTTGCCACATGGAATCTGATAGAGCAGACCACTGGCGTCCTTAAACAATGCGTCCGCTGCCTGGAACGCTCGGGAGTAGCCCTGAAGTACTCACCAGAACATGTCTCAAGATTCATCGTGGTCTGCTGCATGCTCCACAACCTCGTCATCATGAAGGCATAGCCCTTGCCACCAGGGATGCAGGGACCAGCTGAGGAAGCGGAGGAGGAATGGGAGGATAAGGAGGAAGTGGAAGAGGAGGATTAGGAACAGGAGGAGGAGAAAGCAGGAGGAACTGGAAGGGGAGGATGCGGAAGGGATGAGGCAACCCAGACAGCCCCTTTCTGCCCAAGCTATCTGTGATTGACTCATCTGACTGTGGTGCCAGTGAATGCAACCCCAATTCCCCATTCAGCTATAGTCCCGCATTTGGCCTTTCCTCTATTACTGTTACAGTTTCTAGTGCTAGTAACCAAGGGCCCTTGAGTATATCATTTAATTGTAGTGTAATTGGTGGTATTGATTTGATATAAGTTAATTTAAATTAATTGAAGGGTAAGTCATGGCAGGACAGCTTGGTGCTGTGGTATGCTCCTCCTGCACTATGTGGGAAATCAGGGACACTTCCTGTGTCTCTGACGACCATTTGTGCGGGAAGTGTATCCAGCTGAAGCTACTGACACACCGCATTGCGGCGCTGGCGCTGCGAATGGATACATGCTGGAGCATTCGCGATGCTGAGGATGTCGTGGAAATCACGTTTAATCAGTTGGTCACACCGCAGGTAAAGGCTGCACAGGCAGGAAGGGAATGGGTGACCGCCAGGCAGAGTAGTAGGCGCAGGCAGGTAGTGCAGGGGTCCCCTGTGGCCATCCCCCTCTCAAACAGATATACTGCTTTGGATATTGTTGGGGGGGGATGGCTTATCGAGGGAAGGCAGCAGCAGCCAACTTCCTGGAACCATGGGTGGTTCTGCTGCACAGGACAAGAGGAAAAAGAGTGGGAGAGCTATAGTAATAGGGGATTCTATTGTAAGGGGAATAGATAGGCATTTCTGCGGCCACAAACAAGACTCCAGGATGGTATGTTGCCTCCCTGGTGCAAGAGTCAAGGATGTCTCGGAGCGGCTGCAGAGCATTCTGGAAGGGGAGGGTGAGCAGCCAGTTGTCGTGGTGCTTATAGGTACCAACAATATAGGTAAAAACTGGGCCAAGGTCCTAAAAGCTGAATATAGGGAGTTAGGAGGTAAATTAAAAAATAGGACCTCAAAGGTAGTAATCTCAGGATTGCTACCAGTGCCACGTGCTAGTCAGAGTAGAAATAGAAGGATATTTCAGATGAATACGTGGCTAGAGGAATGGTGCAAGGGGGAGGGATTCAAATTCCTGGGACATTGGAACCGGTTCTGGGGGAGGTGAGACCAGTACAAACTGGACGACTTGCACCTGGGCAGGACCGGGGCTGATGTCCTAGCGGGAGTGTTTGCTAGTGCTGTTGGGGAGGGTTTAAACTAAAATGGCAGAGGGTTGGGAACCTGTGCAGGGAGACAGAGGAATGGGAAACAAGGATAGAAGCAAAAGACAGGAAGGAGAAAAGCAAAAGTGGCAGGCAGAGAAGTCAAGGGTTTAAATCAAACATGGCCACAGTAAATAATAGTTCTAAAAGGTCTAAGAGTGTTAAAAAAAACAAGCCTGAAGGCTTTGTGTCTTAATGCGAGGAGAACTCATAATAAGGTGGATGAATTACCTGAGCAAATAGATGTAATTGGATATGATATGATTGGGATTACGGAAACATGGCTCCAGGGTGACCAAGGCTGGGAACTCAACATCCAGGGGTATTCAATATTCAGGAAAGACAGGCAAAAAGGAAAAGGAGGTGGGGTAGCATTGCTGGTCAAAGAGGAGATTAACACAATAGTAAGGAAGGATATTAGCTCTGATGATGTGGAATCTGTATGGGTAGAGCTGAGAAATACCAAGGGGCAGAAAACGTTAGTGGGAGTTGTAGACAGACCCCCAAACAGTAATGCCAAGGTTGGGGATGGCATTAAATGGGAAATTAGAGATGCGTGCAATAAGGGCACAGCAGGTATCATGGGTGACTTTAATCTACATATAGATTGGGCTAACCAAATTAGTAACAATACTGTGGAGGAATTCCTGGAGTGTATACGGGATGGTTTCCTGGACTAATATGTCGAGGAACCAACTAGAGATCAGGCCATCTTAGACTGGGTATTATGTAATGAGAAAGGATTAATTAGCAATCTTGTTGTGCGAAGCCCCTTGGGGCAGAGCGATCATAATATGACAGAATTCTTCACGAAGATGGAGAGTGAAATATTTGACTCAGAGACTAGTGTCCTGAATTTAAATAAAGGAAACTACGATGGTATGAGGCGCGAGTTGGGTAGGATGGATTGGGGAATGTTACTTAAAGGGTTGACGGTGGATAGGCAATGGCAAACATTTAAAGATCGCATGGATGAACGACAGGATTTGTTCATCCCTGTTTGGCATAAAAATAAAACAGAAAAGGTGACTCAACCGTTGCTGACAAGGGAAATTAGGGAGAGCATAAGATCCAAGGAGAGGACATATAATTTGGCCAGAAAAAGCAGCAAACCTGAGGATTGGGAGCAGTTTAGGATTCAGCAAAGGATTAATTAAGAGGGGGAAAATAGAGTATGAGAGTAAGCTTGCAAGGAACATAAAATCTGACTGTAAAAGTTTCTATAGATATGTGAAGAGAAAAAGATTGGTGAAGTCAAGCGTAGGTCCCTTGCAGTCAGAATCAGGGGAAATTATAATGGGGAACAAAGAAATGGCAGACCAATTAAATACATACTTTGATTCTGTCTTCACAAAGGAGAACACAAATAACCTCCCAGAGATGTCGGGGAACATAGGTTCTAATGAGAGAAGGGAACTGAATGAAATCAGTATTTGTAGGGAAATGGTGTTAAGGAAATTGACGGGATTGAAGGCCGATAAATCCCCAGGGCCTGATAATCTACATCCTAAGGTACTTAAGGAAGTGGCCCGAGAAATAGTAGATGCATTGCTGGTCATCTTCCAAAATTCTATAGATTCTGGAACAGTTCCCATGGATTGGAGGGTAGCTAATGTTACCCCACTATTCAAAAAAGGTGGTAGAGAGAAAACAGGGAATTACAGACTGGTAAGCCTGACATTAGTAGTGGGGAAAATGCTGGAGTCCATTATAAAAGATGTAATAGCAGAGCACTTGGGCAACAGTGACAGGATCGGACAAAGTCAACATGGATTTACAAAAGGTAAATCGTGCTTGACTAATCTACTGGAATTTTTTTGAGGATGTAACTGGTAGAGTAGATAAGGGAGAACCAGTGGATGTGGTGTATTTGGACTTTCAGAAGGCTTTCGATAAGGTCCCACATAAGAGATTAGTGTGTAAAGTTAAAGCACATGGGATTGGGGGCAAGGTACTGACTTGGATAGAGAACTGGCTGGCAGACAGGAAGCAAAGAGTTGGAATAAACGGCTCTTTTTCCGAGTGGCAGGCAATGACTAGTGGGGTACCGCAGGGATCGGTGCTAGGACCCCAGCTATTCACAATACAGGAAATTCTCATTGAAACGGCACCTTAATATCCGGAATTCTCTATTAACCGGCAAAATTCATACTCCGAAAACAACACCTCAATAACCGGAAATGTTGCCGAGTCAGAGTCCGAGTCTCCCGCAGTGGCCGAGTTAGTCGGTGGGGGTAGTTCTCCAAACTGCCACTACTCGGCTTCTTGGCGCTGTCGGAAGTCCGAACACCTCAATAACAGGAGTCTGACTCTCCCGCGCTGCCGGTAGTCTCTTCCGATCCGCCATTTTTCTGTTTACTGTATAAGTTTTGTTTTACTGTTAAGTGATTAAAGAGTTATGGATTACCCTCAACTGGCAGTACTGTACTTAATCAAGCATCTTCCACCATCCATTTAACACAACTTTCTGTAGGTGAGTACCCAATACTACACATTTCTAGATTTTTAAATTTTTTGTTTGTTAAAAATAGCCTCGGTAGATAACCCTCTCCGTCATCCGGAATTTTTAATCAACCGGCAACACACCGGTGCCGGATACCAAAGAGTTTCCTGTGTATATTAATGACCTAGATGAGGGAACTAGATGTAATGGCTGCGATTTTCTGCCAGCCGTCGGGCGGGTTTTCATGCGGGCGGGGGCCGAAAATCGCTGAAATAGGGGGTCGCGACCCCCCCCCGCCTGATTCCCCGCCCCATCTGACTTTCGGACAGCCGTTTCTCCGCGACCCGAATCAGTCCCGCCCGCCGCTGGCGGGACTGGCCGTCGGGACCCTGATCACCAATTATTGGCATGTTTAATGCTATTTTAGGGTGCCCTTGCGATTTTCAGGGGTTCCCCACGCTAAACACACCTGCGGGGAACCCCGCTGATGAAACCTGGCATGAAGCTTGCCGGCTTGCTTGCTCTCAGCTGCAGGTCATTCAGGAAAGCTGCGATTTAAAGAGACAGCATTTGTATGTTGAAGGACCTTGTTGTTGCAGGCTTGGGGCTACTTCTTCAAGGCTTAGGCACAGCTGTGGAAGGCTGGAGCCTCACACACTTCTCCAATGTGATCTCCTGGGAAGCACTGCTCGGCACCCTCACTCAACGCTTCCTCAGCGGAGGCATCTACCAGAAGCATGGGACGCCTTTTTTTCCTTCCCTTCTTGCCATTAGAGGATCTCCAGCAGCAGAGGTGGCAGCAGCAGAACCAGGAACAGCAGGATGAGTAGCAGGAGCACCAGGCTGCTGCTCACTCACCTGAAGCTGCACAGGCCAGAAGGGGCCAGCGCTTGGAAGTGGCTTGAGAGCACCTTGCTGCGCTTTAGGGGGCCATGGGGACCCGTATCTGCACTGGCAGTCCTACTCAGAAGGACGTCCATGAAGTTCTGGTTTCTCTGTTCAATAGATGACCAACGCTCCTCAAGAGATGTCATTCTCTTATGAGCACTCACCATGTTTTCCGTACCCTGGCGAGTTATCTCCTCCATGGAGGTTGCCAACCTTTCCATGGTGATGCGTTCCTGCGCCAATGACTCCATAAAGGCTCTGCTCATGGTCGCTATGGACTCCTCCATTCGCTCCACACTCGCAGCGACCCTGGAGACAAAACCTGCCAGAGACTCCTGCATCTGTGCATGGAGATCCATCACCTCTTCTCTTGCGGATGGACCCAGAGGCAGAGGGTCGACATGCAGCGCAGCTGAGCTGAGCTGGCAGAGTCCTGTGCCCTCCGACGAGGACTCTCCACTGCTGTCCCTGTCTCCAGAATCTGCTGAGGCTCACTTGTGAGCTGTGAAACACCAGGATCCGAAGGTCCCCCCGAAGTGTGAGTGTCGGCGCTGGTGCTGGGTGCGCTTACTTCTGCTGACGCTGCGCCCTCAGAGGTTGGAGCTTCCTCTGAGGAGTCTGGCTGCACAGCCTCTTCCTCCTCCACAGTGGGGACGGGGGCTCTGGATGGTCCTGTGGGGGAGTAGAGGAAGGAGTTAGAGATGTGATGCCAAGGTTACATGCACATTCGAGTTGACATCTGCTGACACCTGCATCCATGCAGCCTTGGTCTCAGTGGGAGGCCTCTTCCTGCCTGACCTAGGGAAGAGGACCTCCCTGTAGGCCCTAACCCCATCCAATAATGCCTGCAGTGAAGCTTCGTCAAATTTGGAGGCAGCTCGGGGTCTGGCACTGGCCACAGCTGCTGCAGGCTCCTCTGCCATCCTGTATGGTTCGTTTGGAAGCCAACAGAGGAAGCAATGCTTGCTGTGGACCTTGAAAGCACCATGAATGATGACATCATACTGTGGGGCTTCCTGACTGGAAATGGACAATTAGCAAGGCTGCCCACACGCTGGAAATTAATTGGCCACTTGAGGGAAAATTGCGTGCAGCTGGCTGACCCATTTTTTTGTGTGTCAGAACCCCACATTCGGGGGAATCCAACCATTTCCCACACAATCCACAAAATCGGGCCCAATATCTCCAAGTTTGCAGATGACACAAAGCTGGGTGGGCGTGTGTGCTGTGAGGAGGATGCCAAGAAACTCCAGTATGATTTGGACAGGTTGGGTGATTGGGCAGCTGCATGGCAGATGCAGTATAATATGGATAAATGCGAGGTTATCCACTTTGGTGGCAAAAACAGGAAGGCAGATTATTATCTGAACGGCAATAGATTGGGAGAAGGGGAAGTGTAACGAGACCTGGGTGTCCTTGTGCACCAGTCACTGAAGGTAAGCATGCAGGTGCAGCAGGCGGTTAAGAAGGCAAATGGTATGTTGGCCTTCATAGCGAGAGGATTAGAGTACAGGAACAAGGATGTCTTACTGCAGTTGTACAGGGCCCTGATGAGACCACACCTTGAGTATTGTGTGCAGTTTTGGTCGCCTTATCTGAGGAAGGATGTTCCTGCCATGGAGGGAGTGCAGCGAAGATTCACCAGACTGATACCTGGGATGGCAGGAATGACGTATGAGGATTGAGTCAATTGGTCTTATACTCGCTGGAGTTTAGAAGAATGAGAGGGGCTCTCATTGAAACTTATAAAATTCTAACAGCACTAGACAGACTAGATGCAGGAAGGATGTTCCCGATCGCGGGGGAGTCCAGAACCAGGGGTCACAATCTAAAGATAAGGGGTAAGCCATTTAGGACAGAGATGAGGAGGAATTTCTTCACCTAGAGAGTGGTGAACCTGTGGAATTCTCTACCACAGAAGGCAGTGGAGGCCAATTCATTAAATATATTCAAGAAGGAGTTAGATATATTTCTTAAGGCTAAAGGGATCAAGGGGTATGGGGAGAAAGCAGGGACAGGGTACTGAGTTTGGATGATCAGCCATGATCTCATTGAATGGCGGAGCAGGCTCAAGGGGCTGAATGGCCTACTCCTGCTCCTATCTTCTATGTTTCTATGTTTTTATCACAGCATCCTCTTGGCCACAATGGACAAAGCAGCCCGCTTGATTGGCACCCCATCCACCACCTTAAACATTCACTCCCTCCACCACCGGCGCACCGTGGCTGCAGTGTGTACCATCTACAAGATGCACTGCAGCAACTCGCCAAGGCTTCTTTGGCAGCACCTCCCAAACCCGTGACCTCTTCCACCTGGGAGCAGGCACATGGAAACACCGCCATCTCCAAGTTCCCCTCCAAGTCACACACCACCCCGATTTAGAAGTATATCGCCGATCCTTCATCGTTGCTGCGTCAAAATCCTGGAACTCCCTACATTTTGTTGTGCATACCCATCAGTGTTTTTCTGTAGGCCTCATCTGAGTCCTCTGCAGAAGAACTCACGTGCAATCTCATCCTCCGGGGAGCTGGCACCTGCTGCACCCTTACCCCTGCCCTGGCTGCAGCCCACTCGTGCCCAAAGACTCACCACGTGCTGATCCAGCTTCTAAGCTACCATCTGAAGACCATGCACTGCCACTATCTGAGCTGGTGGCTGCGAGTGTCAGATCGAGTGACAGTGTTTCTGCTACCTCATCACACTCTTCTCCCTCTTCTTCTTGCACCACTGGCTGGGCAGGCTGGATTTCTTGGGTCTCTGAAATGAAAAAAGGTTCAAGACTAGGGTGTTTCATGAGGGAAAGAGGTGCATGCTTACACCATGTGCAGCTTGTAAATCAGAAGAGATTGTGGGATGAGAGTAAGTGGAATATGAGAAGGAGGATTACATGTGAGGATACCGGCATCTTGTATTCTTTCAGCCCTGCTGCTGCCAGGGGCTCAGTAATGCTCCTCCCAAGAATGGCCAGCACTGTCGCTTCCATGGGGATCAGGTTATGCAGGTGCGCCTGTCCCCCGCTGGTTAGGTCCTGTTGCTGTCGGTTGTGAGCCACCTTTTCTTGCAAAAGAAAGGGAAAAGTGTCAGTGTGTGTGGTGCAATGTGTTTGGGTAATATGCCTGTCATGGTTGAATAGCTGACAGTGTGTGCAAGCCGTGAGGTGTGGGTGTAAGGCTTGTAGCAGTGGTAAGTGTGTGAGGGTGAGGTGAAGCTATGAATGTGAGGTATGAGTCATGTTTGGTAGCGGTTGTTGGTAGGTGAGTGATGCGGATGTAGTGCATTGAGCAATGTTTGAGGCTAGTGGTACAGATGGTGGGATATGGCATTTGAAGATGAATTCACTCATCTTAACCACTCGTGTGAGGTCATTAAACTTCTTCCTGCATTGCATCCAGGTCCTCGGGGCTAAACTGCTGGCATTCACCACAGCGGCTATCTGATCCCATTGGACTTGACACACTTGCCTGGAGGGCCTCCAGTGCTGCATCAGAGTACCTAGGCGCATGCTCTCTCCTGTTGTGACATAATTTTTCTTTTCTCCTCCTCTCAATCTCTTCTGCCAGTTCAATGAGCTGCTACAGGCAGAATGCACCACCCCTTTAAGAGGTGCAGACTGCCTTTAAGTAGTGCAGGCCAACTTTAAGTGGTGCTAACCTTGCATGAACTTGGGCCCCCTGCTGAGCATTCAGCCACTCAGCAGTCCGTTCAGGGCTGGGCTGAACACTGCAATCATACTAATCAGCAGGCAGCACGAAGTTCACCTGCTGTCTGCATTCCTTTGAATGACCAGCAGGTCTTGGGGATGCCACCAGCTGAAAGAGCCGCCCAGATTCTCAGATGCATCCATGGGCATACTTTTGGTAAGTGAGGGTCAGAAGGGCAAGAAAATTCAGCACAGAGGGCAGGAAGCACCATAAGGTGAAGGTGCAGGTAGGTGACAGAGCCAGTCAATGCAACTTCCACACCCCAAAAACTGCCACATAGTGCATGAAGAGGTTCAAGGACCTCAGAAGGGTAGATTGGTCAATTCTAGGCGTTGGTGCCAATACACATCTACCACTCATATTGCCTTCATTCACCTCTTTAACTATCATTATCTTTCTCAGTACCTGGATGTCATTAATGCAATAAAAATACTCAAGCACTATCTTAACTAACAACTCTGGCATGCAGCTAGTCTTCGAGGACACTTCTTTTAAAATGACAGTGCACAACCACCTCTCATCATCATGGCATGCATATGGGGCAAGTGTCAATATCACACACATTTAACATTCTCTTCTCTCCCTGCAAAACAAAAGCTGGCCCATAGCCATCGCATAAGACATACAACTGAGGAAGAAGCACCATCACTCAAAACTCTGAGTCTGCAGGAAGAGGAGGCCTTGGACATCATAGGCTGTGGGAAACACTGTTCCCTCTAAGGTGCGCGGGTGCGCACCGATCCTGAGCTTGCGCGCAGTTGATTTTAAATGCCGTGCAGAGAACTGGACAGTGTTTTGATTTCTTTTTGGGTTCAATAAAGACTCATTTCTGAAAGAGAATGTTGTTTAATCTAAAGTCTTGTTCAAGACTTTCTACAGCTTTTTACAGAACACACTATGCTGTGATGCATCTAGAATGAAACTGAAAGTAAAACTTCTCTGGACTGCTTGTCTCTCACATGACCTCTGCTGGTCAGGCACAAGTAATCAAAAACACAGACAAATATGCTGTAAGGCATAAGTAATCAAACACAGACAAATATCATCACTATTTGCTGATATCATTACATCTCCCTTTCTTAAAACAAAAGTATTTTACTTTTAACTAACAACATTTAATGAACTTACATTATCATTATCATGATCAAGGTTTTTTACCCTTGCTTTGTGTGTTCACATGAAATATGTCAATACACTAGAACTTGAAGAAAGAATAAGATAACATTACTTCCTTCTTTAACAGTAGTCCTTAAATTTGCTCAATGAGTCTCTCAGGAGGCTTCACGTGTCTTGAGGATTTTCTGATTGATTGTCCTTGAATCTGAGTTGTTGCCTCAGATGATTGGTTCTCAGCTGTGTGATCAGGTTGTTCACCAGTATCAGTCTCTTGACCTGCTGTGGCTGGTCCCATGAGAAGATCTCGACGATTTCTTCTCAGAACAGCACACTCATCTGTCTGAATGGTGTATGATCTTGGTTGAACTTCACTCAGGACAGTTCCCTTCTGAGTCCATGTGTTTGTTTTGTCTTTCAACCTTACTTGGTCACCAGTGTGGAGTTCAGGTAGGTTTTGTGTTCCTCTGTCATAGTAGTACTTTTGCTTTTCTTTCTGTTGTTCTTTGAACTTCCTCACTTTCTCCCCCTCTTTTGTTTTCAGGAGGTTCTCCGGGATGGGTAGGTTTGACCTTTGCCGACGTCCCATCAGGAGTTGGGCTGGTGACATACCACACTCAAGCGGCATTGTGCGGTATACAAGCATGCTTTGGTAGAAGTCAGTTCCACTGTCTTTTGCCTTGTACTTCAGTCTTTTCACTGTGTTTGCGGGCTCTCCTGGGTCAACAGCTCTGGACAACGTGTCTGCTGTATACATCAGCTTACCCGGTGTGTACGCAACATTCAGTTCATCATAGACTGTCTCTCTTTCACTTTCCACAACGAGGACTCTCTTTACCAGGTTCAGTCTCTCACAGGCTTTTAAACCTAGTATGGCTTGCACATCCTTTGGCACCACAATTAATGCTAGCGTGTGCTCTCTGTCCTTGTGTGTTACTTTGACAATGCATCTTCCTTTCACTGGTATATCAGTACCTGAGTATCCGGTCACTTTCACTTGTATTCCATGTAACTTTGGTCTGGGTCTAATTCTCTTAAAATCGGTCTCTGATATCACATTAACTTGTGCTCCAGTATCCAATTTAAATGGAATGTGTATGTCATTCACTTTTAGTGTCAACATCCAGTCTCTTTCTTCTCTTTTGTTTTCAGACACAACATCTACATAGAATTCCTCTATCTCGCTTTCATCTACTGTATGGACCTTGCTTTGTTGCGCTTGGTTCTTACAGCAACGGGCATAATGGTTGTTTTTGTTGCATCTATAGCAAGTTTTACCATATGCTGGACACTTTCTTGGTGGATGCTGTGTACCGCATCGACGACATGACTTCCGATTGTCCCTTTCATTTTCGTTTGCTGGCCACGTCTCTTTTTTACATTGGCGCTCTCTTTGTTAAACGGTTTGTATCCGTTCTTTCTCACTGCATCCACGTTGCAGCTATTGTCACTGAACAGCTCCTTTGCCTGCAACTTCACAGTCTCTGTAACCCTACACAGTGCTATGGCTCTTCCCAGGTCTAGATCTTGCTCTCTTAGCAGTCTTTCCCTTAGACCATTATCTCGAATACCACACACCAGTCTGTCTTTTATCAGCGAGTCTGTGAGTCCCCCAAATTCACACGATTTGCTCCGGTTTCTCAGTTCAGTCACATACTGATCAATAGTCTCGCCGATTTTCTGTACACATGTGAAAAATTTGTGCCTCTCAAAGGTCACGTTGCGTTTAGGTATGCAGTAGGCCTCAAACTGTTCCATTATTTTATCTAGCTTCATTTTGTCTCCATCAACAGCAAATATGAAATTATTATATACCTCCAGCGCTGCATCACCCACGACATGTAAGAACACGGACGATTTTTGTTTGTCACTTTTGTCGTCAGCTCCGATTGCCGCTAAATACAACTCTAAACGTTGTTTGAACTTTCTCCAATTTTCAGCCACACTACCTGTCAATTGAAGCGTCGCCGGTGGGAGTAAACCTTCCATTTTTTCACTTCGTTAGCTATTCTCTAATGGTAAGCAACGATGTTCTCTTTTGGCTTGCTAATATGTGGAGAGCTGATTTCGCTTACTTGCCACAACTGCTTTCACTGTCCCATCAAGTTGCTAACTTCAGATTTTTTCTCTTTCAGCCACTTCTGACATCATGTATTGATTTCTTTTTGGGTTCAATAAAGACTCATTTCTGAAAGAGAATGTTGTTTAATCTAAAGTCTTGTTCAAGACTTTCTACAGCTTTTTACAGAACACACTATGCTGTGATGCATCTAGAATGAAACTGAAAGTAAAACTCCTCTGGACTGCTTGTCTCTCACATGACCTCTGCTGGTCAGGCACAAGTAATCAAAAACACAGACAAATATGCTGTAAGGCATAAGTAATCAAACACAGACAAATATCATCACTATTTGCTGATATCATTACAGACAGTAGCTGGGGTGAGGGAGGGACCCAATATACAATGGCTACGGGAATCCAGACAGACTCGTTCGCGAGTCTTGCGACCTCTGAGCCGATTGCAATTGCAGCTCTTGAAGTGTGTGCTCCAATGGTTGATGGGTTGCTGTGTATCGTCGGGAGGGGTTTGGTTTTCTCCCTTGAACTTTGACCTTTCAATGGGATAGCGGGAGAATCCTCCGCGCTCTGATTATTTGCCTTTTAGCCTTCAGCGCCGGCTCGCGGGATACCGGAGCTGTGCATGCGCAGTACCCAGCTGGACCATGCTCTCGTTGGCTCTGTGTAGAGGTCAGGGGATCTGTTGGTGGCCAGTGGGGAGAAGATCAAGGATCGAAAGGGGAGAGAGAGGGAATCGGAGGGGGGGAGAGAGATACTGGGGAGATAGAGGGAATCAGAGGGGAGAGAGAGAGAGTGGGGAGAGAGAGAGAGAGTGGGGAGAGAGAGAGATGTGGGGAGAGAGAGAGAGACTGGGGGGAGAGAGTGGGGAGAGAGAGAGAGAGACGGGGAGAGAGAGAACTGGGAAGAGAGAGCAAGAGAGACTGGGGAGAGAGAGAATCGGAGGGGAGAGAGTGAGAGAGAGAGACAGAGTGGGGAGAGAGAGAGAGATGTGGGGAGAGAGAGAGAGAGACTGGGGAGAGAGAGAGATGGGGAAGAGAGAGACGGGGAGAGAGAGTGGGGGAGAGAGAGCAAGAGAGACTGGGGAGAGAGAGAGACTGGGGAAGAGAGAGACGGGGAGAGAGAGACGGGGAGAGAGAGACAGGGAGACAGAGACCGGGGAGAGAGAGAGAGACAGACAAACTGGGGAGAGAGAGAGAGGCTGGGGAGAGAGAGAGAGAGACTGGGGAGAGAGAGAGATGGGGAAGAGAGAGACGGGGAGAGAGAGTGGGGGAGAGAGAGCAAGAGAGACTGGGGACAGAGAGAGACTGGGGAAGAGAGAGACGGGGAGAGAGAGACGGGGAGAGAGAGACAGGGAGACAGAGACCGGGGAGAGAGAGAGAGACAGACAGACTGGGGAGAGAGAGAGAGGCTGGGGAGAGAGAGAGACTGGGGAGAGAGAGAGATGGGGAAGAGAGAGACGGGGAGAGAGAGTGGGGGAGAGAGAGCAAGAGAGACTGGGGAGAGAGAGAGACTGGGGAAGAGAGAGACGGGGAGAGAGAGACGGGGAGAGAGAGACAGGGCGACAGAGACCGGGGAGAGAGAGAGAGACAGACAGACTGGGGAGAGAGAGAGGGGCTGGGGAGAGAGACAGACAGACTGGGGAGAGAGAGAGGGGCTGGGGGGAGAGAGAGAGAGACTGGGGAGAGAGAGAGGGGCTGGAGAGAGAGAGAGAGAGAGACTGGGGGGAGAAGGAGAGAGAGACTGGGGAGAGAGAGCGACTGGGGGAGAGAGAGAGACTGGGGAGAGAGAGAGAGAGAGAGAGACTGGGGAGAGAGAGAGAGAGAGAGAGACTGGGGAGAGAGAGAGAGGCTGGGGAGAGAGAGAGACTGGGGAGAGAGAGAGACTGGGGAGAGAGAGAGAGAGACTGGGGAGAGAGAGCGACTGGGGGAGAGAGAGTGACTGGGGGAGAGAGAGAGACTGGGGAGAGAGAGAGACTGGGGAGAGAGAGAGACAGGGAGAGAGAGAGACTGGGGAGAGAGACGGGGAGAGAGAGAGAGAGAGATAGACGGGGGAGAGAGAGAGAGAGAGACTGGGGGAGAGAGAAACGGGGAGGGAGGGGGAAAGAGAGAGAGAGACGGGGGAGAGAGAGAGAGAGACAGGGGTGAGAGAGAGAGAGAGCCGGGGAGAGCAACGAGAGACTGAGGAGAGCGAAGAGAGACTGGGGAGAGAGAGAGACTGGGGGAGAAAGAGAGAAACTGGGGAGTGACAGAGAAGCTGGTGAGAGAGAGACGGGGAGAGAGAGAGAGAGAGAGAGAGAGCCGGGGGAGAGCAACGAGAGACTGGGGAGAGTGAAGAGAGACTGGGGAGAGCAAAGAGAGACTGGGGAGAGCGAAGAAAGACTGGGGAGTGAGAGAGATTGGGGGGAGAGAGAGAGAAACTGGGGAGAGAGAGAGAGACTGGGGAGAGAGAGAGACGGGGGGAGAGAGACGGGGAGAGAGAGACGGGGAGAGAGACGGGGAGAGGGAGAGAGACGGGGAGAGAGAGAGAGACTGGGGAAGAGAGAGAGACTGGGGAAGAGAGAGACTGGGGAAGAGAGAGAGACAGGGAGAGAGAGATAGAGAGAGACACTGGGGAAAGAGAGAGAGACTGGGGAGAGAGAGAGACTGAAGAGAGAGAGACTGGGGAGAGAGAGACGGGGAGAGAGAGACGGGGAGACAGAGACCGGGGAGAGAGAGAGAGAGAGAGACTGGGGAGAGAGAGAGAGGCTGGGGAGAGATAGAGAGAGACTGGGGAGAGAGAGAGAGAGACTGGGGAGAGAGAGAGAGGCTGGGGAGAGAGAGAGACTGGGGAGAGAGAGAGAGGCTGGGGAGAGAGAGAGAGAGAGAGAGACTGGGGAGAGAGAGAGAGACTGGGGAGAGAGAGAGAGAGAGAGAGAGACTGGAGACACTATGAGCTACACCTACCTTGGTCTAACTATTACAGCATCAGGGAGCTTCAGCATAGCAGTGAATGCACTAAAAGAAAAAGCCCGAAGAGCCCTATATGCAATAAAAAGAAAATTCTACAACATCCAAATCCCAATCAAAATCTGGCTCAAAATATTTGACAGCATAATCCTGCCCATTGCACTGTACGGTAGTGAAGTATGGGGCCCGCTAAATCACCAAAGCTACACTAAATGGGAAAAACACACAATAGAAGCCCTACATGCAGAATTCTGCCGAAGCATCCTTCGCACCCAAAGAAAAACGCCAACAAATGCATGCAGAGCCGAACTAGGCAGATACCCACTGATAATAAACATCCAAAAACGAGCACTAAACTTCCTAAATCACCTCAAATCTAGCTCCCCAGACACCCTTCATTTCAAAGCCTTTCAGACCCAAGAGCTAAACCCAGAAAAGAGTCCCCTGAGTCAGCTGCTACTGAAACTAAGTACTCAGCCGGACCCTGACCAGCCCCAGACCAACACAGCCATCCAAACACCAATCCGAGTGAACCAAATCATTAAAAAATGCAAAGAAACCTACCTGGAACATTGGAACAAAATAACCGAAAGCCAAAGCAGATTAGAATGTTACCGGGCCCTAAAAAGAGAATATAAACTGGCAGACTACCTCACGACCATCAGAGACACAAAACAGAGACAGACCCTCACCAGGTACAGACTAAGCGACCACCAACTGGAAATTGAAAAAGGCAGATACAAGAAATCCTGGCAGCCTAGAGAGAATAGAATATGCGATCAATGTCTGGCTGGCGAGGTTGAAACAGAAATGCATTTCCTCCTAAAATGCGAAAAATTCAACACATCAAGAAACATATTATTCAACAAGCTAAGCCAAACAACCCCAGATTTCAAGGAATTGGATGATCTGTCAAAATTGAGATTAGTCCTAGGAGAAGGAGACAGACCATACCTTGGGGCCAAATATGTAACAACATGTCACAACCTGAGGACTGTTTAAAAGTAAGACTGTTTAAAATTAATATTGAACGTACCAAATGAAGTAGAAAGACTGTTTAAAATTAATATTGTTTAAAAGTAATATTGTATGTACCCAACAAATGTCAAATCGATTGACACCTACAGAATGTTGGAAAACTGTACCTTTTTGCTATGTAAGCTTTGGCAATATGGTTCTCTGTAAACTTTCATGCCAATAAAGCATTTGAACTGAACTGAACTGAGAGAGAGAGACTGGGGAGAGAGAGAGGCTGGGGAGAGGGAGATAGGCTGGGGAGAGATAGAGAGAGACTGGGGAGAGAGAGAGAGAGACTGGGGAGAGAGAGAGAGGCTGGGGAGAGAGAGACTGGGGAGAAAGACTGGGGAGAGAGAGAGAGAGACTGGGGAGAGAGAGTGACTGGGGGAGAGAGAGTGACTGGGGAGAGAGAGAGACTGGGGAGAGAGAGAGACGGGGAGAGAGAGAGACGGGGAGAGAGAGAGGCTGGGGAGAGAGAGAGACGGGGGAGAGAGAGAGAGAGACTGGGGGAGAGAGAGAGAAACGGGGAGGGAGGGGGAAAGAGAGAGAGACGGGGGAGAGAGAGAGACAGGGGTGAGAGAGAGAGAGAGCCGGGGAGAGCAACGAGAGACTGAGGAGAGCGAAGAGAGACTGGGGAAAGAGAGAGACTGGGGGGAGAAAGAGAGAAACTGGGGAGTGACAGAGAAGCTGGTGAGAGAGAGAGACGGGGAGAGAGAGAGAGAGAGAGAGAGAGAGCCGGGGGAGAGCATCGAGAGACTGGGGAGAGTGAAGAGAGACTGGGGAGAGCAAAGAGAGACTGGGGAGAGCGAAGAAAGACTGGGGAGAGAGAGACTGGGGGGAGAGAGAGAGAAACTGGGGAGAGAGAGAGAGACTGGGGAGAGAGAGAGACGGGGGGAGAGAGACGGGGAGAGAGAGAGAGAGAGAGAGAGAGAGCCGGGGGAGAGCAACGAGAGACTGGGGAGAGTGAAGAGAGACTGGGGAGAGCAAAGAGAGACTGGGGAGAGTGAAGAAAGACTGGGGAGAGAGAGACTGGGGGGAGAGAGAGAGAGACTGGGGAGAGAGGGAATCGGAGGGGTGAGAGAGAGAGAGAGACGGGGAGAGAGAGAGACGGGGAGAGAGAGAGACGGGGAGAGAGAGACGGGGAGGGAGAGAGACGGGGAGAGAGAGACGGGGAGGGAGAGAGACGGGGAGGGAGAGAGAGACTGGGGAAGAGAGAGAGACTGGGGAAGAGAGAGACTGGGGAAGAGAGAGAGTCAGGGACACAAGACAAAATAAAAAAAAGAAATGGTTTGACCACGAATGCAAAAATGCCAGAAAAGACCTGAGAAAAATATCAAACCAAAAGCATCGCCAACCAAACAATCCGGACCTACGTACTAGATACAATGAAACCCTCAAAAGATATAAACACACCATTAGGAACAAAACACAAAACTATACCCACAAAATACTCGAAGAAATTGAAAACTCCACCAATCCAAAACAATTCTGGGAAATGTGGAATAACCTGAGTACAACACAATTGCAAGCATTACCAATCCAAGATGGCGACATCTGGAGAACACATTTTGAAAACCTCTACAAAGACATCCCAATAAACGAAACAAACCCAAGTCAACATCAGGTCACAGAAAAACTCCACACATTAGAAGCAACAATTAAAGACAACCAAAACCCTCTAGACTCCCCAATCACATGGAAAGAACTGGCCACAAAAACAAAATCTCTCCACCTAAAGAAAGCCTGTGGCCCAGACAACATCAAAAATGAAATGCTCAAGTTCAGCAATATGGAGATGCAGGGTGCGGTACTCAAATTATTCAACATCATATTACGTTCAGGCTGTTTTCCCGATATCTGGTGCCAAGGACTAATCTCCCCCATATATAAAAGTGGAAACAAATCAGACCCAAATAACTACCGCGGCATCTGTGTCAACAGTTGTCGAGGGAAGTTATTCTGCAGTATTCTAAATAGTAGATTACTTGATTTTCTTAACAAACATAATATCCTCAGAAAAAACCAAATAGGCTTTCTTCCAAAACACCGCACCGCCGACCATATCTATACCCTTCACACCCTCATTGAAAAACATATACACCAAACAAAAAATGGGAAAATATTCGCCTGTTTCATCGACTTCAAGAAAGCCTTTGACTCTATATGGCACGAAGGGCTCTATTATAAACTTCTTCAGTGTGGAATAGGGGGCAAAGTCTATGACCTTATTAAATCAATGTATCTGAAAAACAAATGCGGGGTCAAAATTGGAGACAAACACACCGATTTCTTCACCCAGAGAAGAGGCGTCCAGCAGGGCTGCAATTTGAGCCCGACCCTGTTCAACATATACATAAATGAATTAGCAGACATGCTGGAGCAAAGCGAGTCACCAGGTCTCCGTCTCCTGGATGGAGAAGTGAAATCCCTGTTCTATGCGGACGACCTGGTTCTGCTGTCTCCCACAGAACAGGGATTACAGCAACAACTAGACCTACTCGACAAATACTGCCAAAATTGGGCTCTAACAGTAAATCTAAAGAAAACCAACATCATGATTTTTCAAAAAAGGTCCAGATGTCAGGAAAACAAATACCAGTTTACCCTCAGTGATACCACTATAGGACACACTATGAGCTACACCTACCTTGGTCTAACTATTACAGCATCAGGGAGCTTCAGCATAGCAGTGAATGCACTAAAAGAAAAAGCCCGAAGAGCCCTATATGCAATAAAAAGAAAATTCTACAACATCCAAATCCCAATCAAAATCTGGCTCAAAATATTTGACAGCATAATCCTGCCCATTGCACTGTACGGTAGTGAAGTATGGGGCCCGCTAAATCACCAAAGCTACACTAAATGAGAAAAACACACAATAGAAGCCCTACATGCAGAATTCTGCCGAAGCATCCTTCGCACCCAAAGAAAAACGCCAACAAATGCATGCAGAGCCGAACTAGGCAGATACCCAATGATAATAAACATCCAAAAACGAGCACTAAACTTCCTAAATCACCTCAAATCTAGCTCCCCAGACACCCTTCATTTCAAAGCCTTTCAGACCCAAGAGCTAAACCCAGAAAAGAGTCCCCTGAGTCAGCTGCTACTGAAACTAAGTACTCAGCCGGACCCTGACCAGCCCCAGACCAACACAGCCGTCCAAACACCAATCCGAGTGAACCAAATCATTAAACAATGCAAAGAAACCTACCTGGAACATTGGAACAAAATAACCGAAAGCCAAAGCAGATTAGAATGTTACCGGGCCCTAAAAAGAGAATATAAACTGGCAGGCTACCTCACGACCATCAGAGACACAAAACAGAGACAGACCCTCACCAGGTACAGACTAAGCGACCACCAACTGGAAATTGAAAAAGGCAGATACAAGAAATCCTGGCAGCCTAGAGAGAATAGAATATGCGATCAATGTCTGGCCGGCGAGGTTGAAACAGAAATGCATTTCCTCCTAAAATGCGAAAAATTCAACACATCAAGAAACATATTATTCAACAAGCTAAGCCAAACAACCCCAGATTTCAAGGAATTGGATGACCTGTCAAAATTGAGATTAGTCCTAGGAGAAGGAGACAGACCATACCTTGGGGCCAAATATGTAACAACATGTCACAACCTGAGGACTGTTTAAAATTAAGACTGTTTAAAATTAATATTGTACGTACCAAATGAAGTACAAAGACTGTTTAAAATTAATATTGTTTAAAAGTAATATTGTATGTACCCAACAAATGTCACATCGATTGACACCTACAGAATGTTGGAAAACTGTACCTTTTTGCTATGTAAGCTTTGGCAATATGGTTCTCTGTAAACTTTCATGCCAATAAAGCATTTGAATTGGAATTGGAATTGGAATTGGAGAGACACTGGGGAAAGAGAGAGAGACTGGGGAGAGAGAGAGACTGGGGAGAGAGAGACTGGGGAAAGAGAGAGAGACTGGGGAGAGAGAGAGACTGGGGAGAGAGAGACTGGGGAGAGAGAGACTGAGGAGAGAGAGAGACTGAGGAGAGAGAGCGACGGGGAGAGAGAGAGACGGGGAGAGAGAGAGACGGGGAGAGAGAGACGGGGAGGGAGAGAGACGGGGAGGGAGAGAGACGGGGAGGGAGAGAGAGACTGGGGAAGAGAGAGAGACTGGGGAAGAGAGAGACTGGGGAAGAGAGAGAGTCAGGGAGAGAGAGATAGAGACACTGGGGAAAGAGAGAGAGACTGGGGAGAGAGAGAGACAGGGGAGAGAGAGACTGGGGAGAGAGAGACTGAGGAGAGAGAAAGACTGGGGAGAGAGAGAGAGAGACTGGGGAGAGAGAGTGACTGGGGGAGAGAGTGACTGGGGAGAGACAGAGACTGGGGAGAGAGAGAGACGGGGAGAGAGAGAGACGGGGAGAGAGAGAGGCTGGGGAGAGAGAGACGGGGGAGAGAGAGAGAGAGACTGGGGGAGAGAGAGAGAAACGGGGAGGGAGGGGGAAAGAGAGAGAGACGGGGGAGAGAGAGAGACAGGGGTGAGAGAGAGAGAGAGCCGGGGAGAGCAACGAGAGACTGAGGAGAGCGAAGAGAGACTGGGGAAAGAGAGAGACTGGGGGGAGAAAGAGAGAAACTGGGGAGTGACAGAGAAGCTGGTGAGAGAGAGAGACGGGGAGAGAGAGAGAGAGAGAGAGAGAGCTGGGGGAGAGCAACGAGAGACTGGGGAGAGTGAAGAGAGACTGGGGAGAGTGAAGAGAGACTGGGGAGAGCAAAGAGAGACTGGGGAGAGCGAAGAAAGACTGGGGAGAGAGAGACTGGGGGGAGAGAGAGAGAAACTGGGGAGAGAGAGAGAGACTGGGGAGAGAGAGAGACGGGGGGAGAGAGACGGGGAGAGAGAGAGAGAGAGAGAGAGAGAGCCGGGGGAGAGCAACGAGAGACTGGGGAGAGTGAAGAGAGACTGGGGAGAGCAAAGAGAGACTGGGGAGAGCGAAGAAAGACTGGGGAGAGAGAGACTGGGGTGAGAGAGAGAGAGACTGGGGAGAGAGGGAATCGGAGGGGTGAGAGAGAGAGAGAGACGGGGAGAGAGAGAGACGGGGAGAGAGAGAGACGGGGAGAGAGAGACGGGAAGGGAGAGAGACGGGGAGAGAGAGACGGGGAGGGAGAGAGATGGGGAGGGAGAGAGAGACTGGGGAAGAGAGAGAGACTGGGGAAGAGAGAGACTGGGGAAGAGAGAGAGTCAGGGACACAAGACAAAATAAAAAAAAGAAATGGTTTGACCACGAATGCAAAAATGCCAGAAAAGACCTGAGAAAAATATCAAACCAAAAGCATCGCCAACCAAACAATCAGGACCTACGTACTAGATACAATGAAACCCTCAAAAGATATAAACACACCATTAGGAACAAAACACAAAACTATACCCACAAAATACTCGAAGAAATTGAAAACTCCACCAATCCAAAACAATTCTGGGAAATGTGGAATAACCTGAGTACAACACAATTGCAAGCATTACCAATCCAAGATGGCGACATCTGGAGAACACATTTTGAAAACCTCTACAAAGACATCCCAATAAACGAAACAAACCCAAGTCAACATCAGGTCACAGAAAAACTCCACACATTAGAAGCAACAATTAAAGACAACCAAAACCCTCTAGACTCCCCAATCACATGGAAAGAACTGGCCACAAAAACAAAATCTCTCCACCTAAAGAAAGCCTGTGGCCCAGACAACATCAAAAATGAAATGCTCAAGTTCAGCAATATGGAGATGCAGGGTGCGGTACTCAAATTATTCAACATCATATTACGTTCAGGCTGTTTTCCCGATATCTGGTGCCAAGGACTAATCTCCCCCATATATAAAAGTGGAAACAAATCAGACCCAAATAACTACCGCGGCATCTGTGTCAACAGTTGTCGAGGGAAGTTATTCTGCAGTATTCTAAATAGTAGATTACTTGATTTTCTTAACAAACATAATATCCTCAGAAAAAACCAAATAGGCTTTCTTCCAAAACACCGCACCGCCGACCATATCTATACCCTTCACACCCTCATTGAAAAACATATACACCAAACAAAAAATGGGAAAATATTCGCCTGTTTCATCGACTTCAAGAAAGCCTTTGACTCTATATGGCACGAAGGGCTCTATTATAAACTTCTTCAGTGTGGAATAGGGGGCAAAGTCTATGACCTTATTAAATCAATGTATCTGAAAAACAAATGCGGGGTCAAAATTGGAGACAAACACACCGATTTCTTCACCCAGAGAAGAGGCGTCCGGCAGGGCTGCAATTTGAGCCCGACCCTGTTCAACATATACATAAATGAATTAGCAGACATGCTGGAGCAAAGCGAGTCACCAGGTCTCCGTCTCCTGGATGGAGAAGTGAAATCCCTGTTCTATGCGGACGACCTGGTTCTGCTGTCTCCCACAGAACAGGGATTACAGCAACAACTAGACCTACTCGACAAATACTGCCAAAATTGGGCTCTAACAGTAAATCTAAAGAAAACCAACATCATGATTTTTCAAAAAAGGCCCAGATGTCAGGAAAACAAATACCAGTTTACCCTCAGTGATACCACTATAGGACACACTATGAGCTACACCTACCTTGGTCTAACTATTACAGCATCAGGGAGCTTCAGCATAGCAGTGAATGCACTAAAAGAAAAAGCCCGAAGAGCCCTATATGCAATAAAAAGAAAATTCTACAACATCCAAATCCCAATCAAAATCTGGCTCAAAATATTTGACAGCATAATCCTGCCCATTGCACTGTACGGTAGTGAAGTATGGGGCCCGCTAAATCACCAAAGCTACACTAAATGGGAAAAACACACAATAGAAGCCCTACATGCAGAATTCTGCCGAAGCATCCTTCGCACCCAAAGAAAAACGCCAACAAATGCATGCAGAGCCGAACTAGGCAGATACCCACTGATAATAAACATCCAAAAACGAGCACTAAACTTCCTAAATCACCTCAAATCTAGCTCCCCAGACACCCTTCATTTCAAAGCCTTTCAGACCCAAGAGCTAAACCCAGAAAAGAGTCCCCTGAGTCAGCTGCTACTGAAACTAAGTACTCAGCCGGACCCTGACCAGCCCCAGACCAACACAGCCGTCCAAACACCAATCCGAGTGAACCAAATCATTAAACAATGCAAAGAAACCTACCTGGAACATTGGAACAAAATAACCGAAAGCCAAAGCAGATTAGAATGTTACCGGGCCCTAAAAAGAGAATATAAACTGGCAGGCTACCTCACGACCATCAGAGACACAAAACAGAGACAGACCCTCACCAGGTACAGACTAAGCGACCACCAACTGGAAATTGAAAAAGGCAGATACAAGAAATCCTGGCAGCCTAGAGAGAATAGAATATGCGATCAATGTCTGGCCGGCGAGGTTGAAACAGAAATGCATTTCCTCCTAAAATGCGAAAAATTCAACACATCAAGAAACATATTATTCAACAAGCTAAGCCAAACAACCCCAGATTTCAAGGAATTGGATGACCTGTCAAAATTGAGATTAGTCCTAGGAGAAGGAGACAGACCATACCTTGGGGCCAAATATGTAACAACATGTCACAACCTGAGGACTGTTTAAAATTAAGACTGTTTAAAATTAATATTGTACGTACCAAGTGAAGTACAAAGACTGTTTAAAATTAATATTGTTTAAAAGTAATATTGTATGTACCCAACAAATGTCATATCGATTGACACCTACAGAATGTTGGAAAACTGTACCTTTTTGCTATGTAAGCTTTGGCAATATGGTTCTCTGTAAACTTTCATGCCAATAAAGCATTTGAATTGGAATTGGAATTGGAATTGGAGAGACACTGGGGAAAGAGAGAGAGACTGGGGAGAGAGAGAGACTGGGGAGAGAGAGACTGGGGAAAGAGAGAGAGACTGGGGAGAGAGAGAGACTGGGGAGAGAGAGACTGGGGAGAGAGAGACTGAGGAGAGAGAGAGACTGAGGAGAGAGAGCGACGGGGAGAGAGAGAGACGGGGAGAGAGAGAGACGGGGAGAGAGAGAGACGGGGAGAGAGAGACGGGGAGGGAGAGAGACGGGGAGGGAGAGAGACGGGGAGGGAGAGAGAGACTGGGGAAGAGAGAGAGACTGGGGGAGAGAGAGTCAGGGAGAGAGAGATAGAGACACTGGGGAAAGAGAGAGAGACTGGGGAGAGAGAGAGACTGGGGAGAGAGAGACTGGGGAGAGAGAGACTGAGGAGAGAGAGCGACGGGGGAGAGAGAGAGAGAGACTGGCTGTGAATGAACTGAAAGAGAAAGCAAAAAGGGCTTTCTATGCCATTAAAAAGTCAATCCAAATAGAAATTCCAATTGGCATTTGGCTCAACATTTTTAAATCAGTAATTGAACCAATTGTACTTTATGGCAGTGAGGTGTGGGGTCCGCTAACACAATATGAATTTGCAAAATGGGACAAACATCCAATTGAGATCCTACATGCAGAATTCTGTAAAAGTATCCTCCGGACTCAGAGGAAAACCGCAAACAATGCATGCAGGGCAGAACTAGGCCAATATCCACTACTAATTAATATCCAAAAAAGAGCCATCAAATTTTGGAAACACCTAAAAATGAGCAACCCCCACTGCTATCATTACAAAGCCCTGAAATGCCAAGAGATGATCATAGAGAAGAGTCCCCTCAGTCAACTGGTCCTGGGACTCAGTGAAGTAACTACTAACACTACTAATAATAATCAACCCCAGGACAGTGACATCCTAGCACAGAGAATTCGGCCCAACACAATTATTACTAAACAAAAAGAAAAATATTTGACCTATTGGACAGAAATGACAAAAACCCAAAACAAACTCGATTGCTATTTGGCCCTAAACAGACAATACACCATGGCTGAATACCTGACCATGGTAAAACATAGCAAACTGAGAAAAACCTTGACAATGTACAGACTTAGTGAGCATAGCCTGGCCATCGAAAAAGGCAGACACAGGCAGACCTGGCTGCCCAGAGAGGACAGGATATGCTCTCACTGCAGTCAGGGAGTGGTGGAGACAGAGATGCACTTCCTCACAACTTGTGGAAACTATCAGGACATAAGGGGGAATTTCTACCCAAAATTCATAAAAATATGCCCTGAATTCAAAAATTTGAATGACCACCAAAAACTCCCATATCTATTAGGGGAACAGAGAAATTGCGTAACTTTAGCGGCAAACTATGTTACAGCTTGCCATAAGCAGAGGGACAACCAGTGACCATTAAATCTAAGAAAAGATTATATATATTATATATGTGTATATTTATGTATACATGGGTATATTTGTCTATACACTGTATGTCTAGATCTGCGTTTAGGTGTTCAATCATACATGTTTTTCTGTGCTTTGGCAACATAAGATGTATCTTGTCATCATGCCAATAAAGCAATTTGAATTAAATTGAATTGAGAGAGAGAGAGACGGGGAGAGAGAGAGCCAGGGGAGAGAGAGAGAGAGACGGGGGAGAGCAACGAGAGACTGGGGAGAGCAACGAGAGACTGGGGAGAGCAAAGAGAGACTGGGGAGAGCAAAGAGAGACTGGGGAGAGAGAGAGACTGGGGAGAGAGAGAGACTGGGGGGAGAGAGAGAGAAGCTGGGGAGAGAGAGAGAAAGAGAGAGAGACTAACTGGGGAACGAGAGAGAGAGACTGGAGAAAGAGAGAGAGTGAGAGAGACGGGGGAGAGAGAGACTGGGGGAGAGAGAGAGCGAGCGACTGGGGAGAGAGAGGATCTGCTGGAGTCGTTCTGCCAGACCTGGGCCCTAACAATAAATCCCCAAAAAACCAAAGTCCTTGTGTTCCAGCAAAGATCCAGACATCAGGGACCCAAAATAAATTTCACACTAGGAATAACCAAAATTGAACAAACCACTAACTACACATACTTGGGCTTAAAAATCAGTTCTACGGGAAATTTTCATCTGGCTGTGAATGAACTGAAAGAGAAAGCAAGAAGGGCTTTCTATGCCATTAAAAAATCAATCCAAATAGAAATCCCAATTAGCATTTGGCTCAAAAGTTTTAAATCAGTAATTGAACCAGTTGCACTCTATGGCAGTGAGGTGTGGGGACCGCTAACACAACAAGAATTTGCAAAATGGGACAAACACCCAATTGAGATCCTACACGCAGAATTCTGTAAAAGTATCCTCCGGACTCAAAGGAAAACCGTAAACAATGCATGCAGGGCAGAACTAGGCCAATATACATTAATAATCACTATCCAAAAAAGAGCCACCAAATTTTGGAAACACCTAGAAATGAGCAACCCCCAATGCTATCATTACAAAGCCCTGAAATGCCAAGAGAGGACCATAAAGAAGAATACCCTCAGTCAACTAATCCTGGGACTCAGTGAAGTAACTACTAACACTACTAACAATAACCAGCCCCAGGACAGTGACAGCGTAACACAAAGAATTCGACCCAACACAATCGTCGCTAAGCAAAAGGAAAAATATCTGTCATATTGGGCAGAAACAACAAAAACCCAAAGCAAACTCAATTGCTACTTGGCCCTAAACAGACAATACAACATGGCTGATTACCTGACCATGGTAAAGGATAGCAAACTGAGAAAAACCTTGACAAGGTACAGACTTAGTGAACATAGCCTGGCGATCGAAAAAGGTAGACACAGGCAGACCCGGCTACCAAGAGAGGACAGGATATGCTCTCTCTGCAGTCAGGGAGTGGTGGAGACAGAGATGCACTTCCTCACAGCTTGTAGAAAATATCAGGGCATAAGGGAGAATTTCTACCCAAAATTCACAAAAATATGCCCGGAATTCAGAAACTTGAATGACGACCAAAAACTTCCATACCTACTAGGGGAAGAGAGAAATTGTGTAACCTTAGCAGCACACTATGTTACAGCTTGCCATAAACAGAGGGACAACCACTAAATATAAGAAAAGAGTATATACAAATTATATGAATGTATATTTATACACTCAGGGATATATCTGTGTATACACTGTATGGATAGATCTGTATTTTTGTGTACAACCATGAAGGTTTTTCGCTGCTTTGGCAACATAAGATGTACCTTGTCATGCCAATAAAGCGATTTGAATTTGATTTGAATTGAATTGAATTGAATTGAATTGAGTGACGGGGGAGAGGGAGAGAAAGAGACTGGAGGGAGAGAGAGAGACTGGGGGAGAGCGAGAGAGAGACTAGGGGAGGGAGAGAGAGAGACGGGGGGAGAGAGAGAGAGACTGGGGAGAGAGAGAGACGTGGGGAGAGAGAGAGAGACTGGGGGGAGAGAGTGGGGAGAGAGAGTAAGAGAGACTGGGGAGAGAGAGAGAGAGACTGGGGAGAGAGAGGGAATCGGAGGGGAGAGTGAGAGAGAGTGAGTGGGGAGAGAGAGAGAGAGAGAGAGATGTGGGGAGAGAGAGAGAGAGAGACTGGGGAGAGAGAGAGAGACTGGGGAAGAGAGAGAGACAGGGGGAGAGAGAGAGAGACGGGGGGAGAAAGTGGGGAGAGAGAGAGACGGGGGAGAGAGAGAACTGGGGAGAGAGCAAGAGAGACTGGGGAGAGAGAGAGAGACTGGGGAGAGAGAGGGAATCGGAGTGGGGAGAGAGAGAGGCATGGAGAGAGAGAGAGATGTGGGGAGAGAGAGAGAGACTGGGGAGAGACAGAGAGAGAGATGGGGAGAGAGAGACGGGGAGAGAGAGTGGGGGAGAGAGAGCAAGAGAGACTGGGGAGAGAGAGAGACTGGGGAAGAGAGAGACGGGGAGAGAGAGATGGGGAGAGAGAGAGACGGGGAGAGAGAGACGGGGAGAGAGAGAGACTGGGGAGAGAGAGAGATGGGGTGAGAGAGAGAGAGCCGGGGACAGCAATGAGAGACTGAGGAGAGTGAAGAGAGACTGGGGAGAGAGAGAGACTGGGGGGAGAGAGAGACTGGGGAGAGAGAGAGAGACTGGGGAGAGAGAGAGAGACTGGGGAGAGAGAGAGAGACTGGGGAGAGAGAGAGAGACTGGGGAGAGAGAGAGAGAGATGGGGGAGAGAGAGAGAGAGATAGACCTGGGGGAGAGAGAGAGAAACGGGGAGGGAGTGGGAAAGAGAGAGAGAGAGAGAGAGACAAGGGTGAGAGAGAGAGAGCCGGGGAGAGCAACGAGAGACTGAGGAGAGCGAAGAGAGACTGGGGAGAGAGAGAGACACTGGGGGGAGAAAGAGAGAAACTGGGGAGTGACAGAGAAGCTGGTGAGAGAGAGAAACGGGAAGAGAGAGAGAGAGAGACGGGGGAGAGAGGGAGAGCCAGGGGAGAGCAACGAGAGACTGGGGAGAGTGAAGAGAGACTGGGGAGAGCAAAGAGAGACTGGGGAGAGCGAAGAGAGACTGGGGAGAGAGAGAGACTGGGGGGAGAGAGTGGGGAGAGAGAGAGCGAGACGGGGAGAGAGAGTGAGACTGGGGAGAGAGAGCAAGAGAGACTGGGGAGAGAGAGAGAGACTGGAGAGAGAGGGAATTGGAGGGGAGAGAGTGAGAGAGTGGGGAGAGAGAGAGACATGGGGAGAGAGAGAGCGATGTGGGGAGAGTGAGCGATGTGGGGAGAGAGAGAGAGACTGGGGAGAGAGAGACAGGGAGAGAGAGAGAGAGACTGGGGAGAGTGGGGGAGAGAGAGAGAGACTGGGGAGAGTGGGGGAGAGAGAGAGACGGGGAGAGAGAGAGACTGGGGGGAGAGAGAGACTGGGGGAGAGAGAGCGGGGGAGAGAGAGAGAGACTGGGGAGAGTGGGGGAGAGAGAGCGACGGGGAGAGAGAGAGACAGGGGAGAGAGAGACTGGGGAGAGAGAGACGGGGAGAGAGAGAGAGACGGGAGAGTGGGGGAGAGAGAGAGACGGGGAGAGAGAGAGACTGGGGGGAGAGAGAGACTGGGGGAGAGAGAGCGGGGGAGAGAGAGAGACTGGGGGAGAGAGAGCAAGAGAGACTGGGGAGAGAGAGAGAGACTGGGGAAGAGAGAGAGACAGGGAGAGAGAGAGAGAGACAGACTGGGGAGAGAGAGAGAGAGACTGGGGAAGAGAGAGAGACAGGGAGAGAGCGATGGGGGAGAGAGAGAGACTGGGGAGAGAGAGAGAGAGACTGGGGAGAGAGAGAGAGACTGGGGGGAGAGAGAGAGAGAGCGACTGGGGGGAGAGAGAGAGACGGGGAAGGGAGGGGGAAAGAGAGAGAGAGATGGGGAGAGAGAGAGAGAGACGGGGAGAGAGAGAGAGAGACTGGGGAGAGCGAAGAGAGACTGGGGAGAGCAAAGAGAGACCGGGGAGAGCGAGAGACTGGGGAGAGCGAGAGACTGGGGAGAGCGAGAGACTGGGGAGAGCGAGAGACTGGGGAGAGAGCGAGACTGGGGGGAGAGAGAGACTGGGGAGAGAGAGAGACTGGGGAGAGAGAGAGACTGGGGGGAGAGAGAGACTGGGGAGAGAGAGAGACTGGGAGGAGAGAGAGTCTGGGGAGAGAGAGAGACTGGGGGGAGAGAGAGACTGGGGGGAGAGAGAAGCTGGGGAGAGAGAGAAGCTGGGGAGAGACGGGGAGAGAGAGAGAAAGAGAGACTAACTGGGGAACGAGAGAGAGAGACTGGGGAGAGAGAGAGAGACTGGAGAGAGAGAGAGAGAGTGAGAGAGACGGTGGAGAGAAAAAGATGGGGAAGAGAGAGAGAGAGAGACTGGGGGAGCGAGAGAGCGAGCGACTGGGGAGAGGGAGAGTGATGAGGGAGAGCGAGAGAGAGACTGGAGGGAGAGAGAGAGAGACTGGGGGAGAGCGAGAGAGAGACTGGGGAGGGAGAGAGAGACGGGGGAGAGAGAGAGACGGGGAGAGAGAGAGAGACTGGGGAGAGAGAGGGAGTTGGAGGGAGAGAGAGAGGGGGAGGGGGAGATGGAGGGAGAGAAACAGGGACAGAGACAGAGAGTGGGACAGAGAGAGAGGGGTGAGGGTCCAGACGCGTGTAGTCCGTTCCCGGGGACAGAGCGACGGCTGCCCTTTGGAACAACACAGGTAGAGGCGCAGCCCATGTACAATGATCGCTGGAAGGAGGCAGAAGCAAACAAGTTTTAGGCCCCCAGTGAAATAAAATGAGAATTTTTTTTTTAAATTCAGAAAATTGTTTAAAGCTGGAAAAAAATACGGGAAATTATGTTGAAAGTCCCGCGGTACGTTCCAGTTAAATTTGTTGTGCAGGTGTTGTCTCCTTTTTGAAAGAGTCTATCAGGATTGTTTAAATCATGTTATGAAAGAGGGGAAAAAGTTTGTGCCCCTGTTTGTACCTCAGAGTCTTAAGGAATGGGCTAATACGTTGAAAACTTTAAAATTAATACTAATTGCATGAATAGATATGCCTCTTTCAGCTCACCTTGGGCTTTTGGACTGTTTGTCGATGCATAACTGTGTAACTGAGTGACATTTCTGAAGTGTTAATGTATCATTATGCAGTTCTTTTATATCCCAGTCATTTCTGACAAGTAATTTTTTATTAAATAGAGTTTATACATGATGAACTAAAAGCTTTTAATTAATTCTACCATAAACAAACTTGCAGAATGGGCATGTAAATAACAAATGAATTTCAAAACACAGTAGGTAAGTGTGAGATGGTGCATTTTGGTAGGAAGAATAAAGAGGCGACCTACTCATTGGAAAATAAGAGTCTAAATGGGGTAGAGGTGCCAATGGATCTAGGGGTATAGATTCACAAATCATTAAAAGTAGCAACTTAGTTTTAAAAAGCCATAAAAGTGCAAATAAAGCACGGGCTCATTTCTAGAGGAATAGAATCCAAAAGCAGAGAAGTTATGTTATACCTGTATCAAACCTTGTCTGATTGTCTCATGATTTGAGACAGTGGGGTGGCAATATGGCATTACAGTATTTATGCTTTTAAGTGGTTGCTGTCATTGTTGTAAAAGTTGTTGTTGTAAACATTGTTGTTGTAGTTTTAAAATCTGCTCACGGCCGAAAAGGTCGTACTCAAAGGAGTTCGTGGCCCGCTCAGTACAAAAAAAAGTTAGACGTAACATTGGTGGGAGATGGTGAGGTAACAACAGAAGGTTGGTAATAGCTTGGCAAGGCTCACCATAAATATTCTCAGCTTCAAGTGCTTTCTGAAAATACTGCAATGCCCTTACAGTCAGGAGTTATTTCTTCAAGGGCTAATTTCACTGTGTGCACTGCTAATCAAGCTCTTCTGTACTTCACATTATAGGGGGTACCTTGCAGGAAGAGCCAGCCACTTAAATGAACATACAGATACAGATCCATCACTCCTACCACTTTGTTGCCAAATTTGTCATGGCATCTTAACTGTGCAAGCACAAGCACTAGCCTAAAGACACCAAGTCAGGAGGAAATAGCAAGTGAGTAAGAAGGGCTATCACTGAGTGAAGCACTGACCACTAGTAAGAATGCAAACCTGGAAGTAGAAGAGAGGGAGAATGCCATTCCTCTAGGGAGGGGAAAGGAGTGATCACCCTCGGCTGAAGAGTCTAAACACCCAGATCTCAGGGACTCAGTCTTCAAAGGACCTATCAGAGAATCATAGAAATTTACAGCACGGATAGAGGCCATTCGGCCCATCGTGTCCGCCCCGGTCAACAAAGAGCTATCCAGCCTAATCCCACCTGCCAGCTCTTGGTCCGTAGCCTTGTAGGATTAAGGAGCATTGGTCTCATGCGGAGGCAGTGGAGATGGTTTCCATGCATATAGTTGAAATGATGGACAAGTTGGAGGAGTGCACTACCTGCATCTACAACACATTGCAGGAAGTTTCTCATGACCTGCACAACATCCTAGAAAAAATGACAGCCCAGGAGATTTATGTGGCATTAAGAGGTCAGGAATAGCTTTTAAAGGCATTGGTGACTTCCATTGTGGCAGCTACCACGCCTTCAATAGATGCCTATAGGGTCATTCTGTACACCTCACTTGCACATGTCGATGTCTCTTCAGGGAGTGGCATTGATCCTACTTCCTTAAGGCCTTCAGCAGTGCCTACATTATAGGGAGCATCAGGATGGGCCTGTCACCCCTTGCCATTGCAGCAGGCTGGCTGCCAAAAGCTGGTCCCTCTGGGACAGCAGCTTCCTTAATGCAAGAGTCACCTCAAGCCTCTAAGGCTCATGGGGAACTTCCCCAGCCACTGACCGTTCAACCTCATCTCATTCAGGGAGCACCTCATAGGAGTAATAGGTTACAAGCTTGCGCAAGTATATTAGCTGGCACAAAGGCTTCACATTGGTATACCCATTTTCGGGTGCATAATCAAGGAGTGCACAGCCCAACCAGGTGGCCTGAAGCTCACTTGAAATTGGGTCTTGGACCTTATTTGCTTAATTTTCTGGCACCTGCCTTCACATGCAGCTTGCCCATTTAACCAGCATGAATGTCAGGCCACTTACCTCGCCAGCAACGGGCCAAAGTGAAGTCCCGGAATGGGGGAAAGTAGCAGTAAAGGTGGGTTGGTGGGGGGCGGGGGGGGGGGGCGGCAGGGGTGATCAACAATACCGTGAAGTCAGAAGAGCTCTCCTCCTCTTCCTGGCTCCCCAGAGATGTTTCAGCAATCGCTGAAGAATCCTGAGCAGAGCAGACCCAATGATTGCCCCGCTTATCACAGACCAATTTCTGAAAGGAAGCCTAAAACAATCATTAGGCCCCTCATAACATATGTAATGGCACCTTGGGGTGCAGGACATTGGTCCCAGAAATTGGGCCTTGTTACGTCCATTTTACGCAATAAAATGGGCGTACCAAGGTCCAATTTCTACCCTATAGTGTTAAGAAGTAGTTGTGGGTGTAGTTGTTGGCAAAGGCTTTAAACTAGTAAAATGGGGGGAGGGATCTACAAGAAATGTAACTAGCCTAATTATCAACAACACAGGAAAAGAGAGCACAGGAAAGAATAAAGTAAGGGAGGACATTGATGGCAAGGGAATAAATAGAGTTATACCACAGGAGTCTAAACAGATGGTTAAACATAAAATGAAAGGAAATCCTATTAAAAAATAGTTAATCTGTCTGTACAGCAATACACACAGTGTCCATAATAAAACAGGCAATCAGGTGATGCGAGGAACCAGACATACTAGGGATTACTGAGACATGGCTAAAGAAAAATCAGTACTGAGAATTAAACATTGCAGGGTATAACATATTTAGAAAAGATAGGGAAGGAAAAAGGGGAGGTAGAGTAGCTATACTTATTAGGGATAACATAATGGCAGTAGAAAAAAGTGACGCAGCAATCAGCAAGACAAAAGTAGAATCCATATGGATAGAGATAAAAGATAATAAAGGATCAATCACACTAGTGTGTGTAGTCTACAGACCACCTAATTGTGGAAGGGAGGTGGAGGAAGAAATATGCAGACAAATTAGGGAAATGAGTAAAAAACATGGAATAATCATCATGGAGGATTTCAACTACCCCAATATTAATTGGACAGAAGAGGTAGGTAAAGGGGATAAGGGAATGGAGTTCCTACAATGTGTACAGGAGTCCTTTGTAACCTAATATGTAAAAAGCCCAACAAGGGAGGATTCGCTATTACATCTAGTAATGGGGAATGAACCAGAGCAGATAAGAGAAGTAAAAGTAGGGGAACATCTAGGCAATAGTGACCATAATATAATACGCTTTAAGATGGTAATTGAGAAGGACATAAGTATGACAAAAACCAGGGTAATAGATTGGAGAAAAGCTGATTTTGAGGGGCTGAGAATAGAACTTAGGAAAATAAATGGGCAACAATATTGGCAAACAACGATGTAGAACAACAATGGGAAACATATAAAATGGTGTTCAACAGAGTGCAGGAAGAATATATTCCGCTAAAAGTAAAGAACAAACTAAAGACTAATGAGACTGCATGGATGAATAAAACCATAAGGGAACAATTGAGGGTAAGGAAAGAGGCATACATTAAGTACACAGACGATAGGGGAGTGCATGATAAGGGAGAATATAAAGAGATTAGGAGAGAAGTCAAACAAACAATTAGGAAGGCAAAGAGGAACTAAGAAATTAAATTATCAAGGAACATAAAACAAAATGGTAAAATATTTTACAGGTACATCACTAAAAAAAAAAGGTGGGATAGGAATAGGGCCATTAATGGATAGACAGGATAATACCACAGGTAACGATAGAGAGATGGCAGAAATATTAAATATTTTACTTAAGTATTTACCAGGGAGATAGAACAGGTGGACATGACATTGGATGGTGAGATTATTAATGAGATAAGTACATTTAAAATAAAAAAGGGGTATATTAAATAAATAAATCAAACTCAAAGATAGATTGCATCCACGCATTTTAAAAGAATCTAGGGAATAGATAGCAGAGGCATTACTACACATATTTAATAATTCGTTAGAAAAAGGTATAGTGCCAGAGGACTGGCAGATAGCTAACGTAATACCTATATTTAAGAAGGGGGATAGAACATTAATGAACTTCAATTCTACAATTTATATTTTCTAGGGTCTCTCTGGTGTAGCGGGGACTTCTGCCCTACAAGCGCCCTAGAGTATATCTTTAATTGGTGGTATTGAATTAATTTAATTAAAGGGTAAGTCATGTCAGGACAGCCCAGCCCCGTGTTATGCTCCACCTGCGCTATGTGGGAATTCAGGGACGCTGCCGGTGTCCCTGACGACCATGTGTGCCGGAAATGTATCCAGCTGCAGCTACTAGCAGACCGCATTGAGGCGCTGGAGCTGCAGATGGATGAGTTTTGGAGCATTTGCGATGCTGAGAGGGTCGTGGATAGCACGTTTAGTGAGTTGGTCACACCGCAGATAAGGGCTGCAGAGGCAGAAAGGAAATGGGTGACCATCAGGCGGAGCAGTAGAAGCAGGCAGGTAGTGCAGGGGACCCCTGTGGCCATCCCCCTCTCAAACAGGTATACCGATTTGGATGCTGTTGAGGGGGATGACTTACCAGGGAAAGGCAGCAGCAGCCAACTTCCTGGCACCAGCGGTGCTTCTGCTGCTCAGGAAGGGAGGAAAAAGAGCGGAAGAGCAATAGTGGTAGGGGATTCTATCGTAAGGGGAACAGATAGGCGTTTCTGTGGCCATAGACGTGACTCCAGGATGGTTTGTTGCCTCCCTGGTGTCAGGGTCAAGGATGTCACTGAACGGCTGCAGGGCATTCTGAAGGGGGAGGGTGAACAGTCAGAGGTCGTGGTTTACATTGGGACCAACGACATGGGTAGGAAGAGGGATGAGGTCCTGCAGCAAGAATTTAGGGAGCTAGGTAGCAGATTAAAGAGCAGGACCTCAAAGGTTGTAATCTCTGGATTACTCCCGGTGCCACGTGCTAGTGAGTATAGGAATAGGAGGATAGAGCAGATGAATGCGTGGCTAAAGAGTTGGTGCAGGAGGGAGGGCTTTAGTTTCCTGGATCACTGGGTCTGCTTCTGGGGAAGGTGGGACTTGTAGAAGTCGGACAGGTTGCACCTGAACCAGAACGGGACAAATATCCTTGCGGGGAGGTTTGCTAGCACTGTTGGGGGGGGTTTAAACTAACTTGGCAGGGGGATGGGATACAGAGTGGAGCTATAATAGGGGGTGATGTACAGCCAAATATAGAGGAAAAAACAAGTCAGCTTGGAAGGCAGAGCAAATATGTAACGGCACAAGGGAGTGGGGCAAGGCTGGATGGCATTTATTTTAATGCAAGGAGTCTTGCTAATAAGGTGGATGAACTGAAGGTGTTGATGAACACATGGGAGTATGATATTGTTGTTATCACGGAGACATGGTTGAGGGAGGGGCAAGACTGGCAGCTCAATATTCCGGGGTGTAGAATCTTCAGGCGAGACAGAGGTGGGGGGGTAAAAGAGGAGGGGGTGTCGCAATATTAATTAAGGAGTCAATTACTGCTGTAAGGAGGGATGATATATTAACAGGTTCCTCTAATGAGACCATATGGGTAGAACTTAAAAACAAAAAGGGGGCAAGCACTTTGCTGGGAGTGTACTATAGGCCCCCAAACAGTCAGGAGGAGATAGAGGAACAGATATGTAGGCAAATCTCAGAGAAATGTGCAAATAATAGGGTAATAATAGTGGGGGATTTCAACTTCCCCAATATTAACTGGATAGTCAGAGTGTGAAAGGCTTAGAGGGTGCAGAATTCTTAAAGTGCATCCAGGAGAGCTTTTTGAGCCAGCATGTAGAAAGTCCTACAAGAGAGGGGGCGGTACTGCACCTAATTCTAGGGAATGTGGCCGGGCAAGTGGTAGAAGTGTTAGTAGGTGAGCACTTTGGTGACAGTGGCCATAATTCGGTGAGATTTAAGGTAGTCATGGAAAAGGACAGAGATGGACCGGAAATAAAGGTTCTAAATTGGGGGAAGGCCGATTTTAATATGATAAGGCAGGATCTGGCCAAAGTGGACTGGGATCAGCTACTTGTAGGAAAATCCACATCGGAGCAATGGGAGTCTTTCAGAAAGGAAATTGAGAGAGTACAATGGCAACATGTTCCCGTAAAGGTCAAGGGTGGGACCAACAAGCCCAGGGAACCTTGGATGTCAAGGGATATACGAGAATGGATTAGGAAAAAAAGGGGGGCTTTTGGCAGATACAAAGGACTAAAGACAGAAGAAGCCCTAGAGGAGTATAAAAAGTGCAGGGGAATACTTAAAAAAGAAATTAGGAGAGCGAGGAGGGGCCATGAAATAACACTGGCGAGCAAAATAAAGGAAAATCCTAAGGTGTTTTATAAGTATACTAGCTGGGGAGCCCCGCGTTGCGAGGGCAATTTTGGGGCGCGAGGGCAATTTTGGGGCATTTGGTCTCCCTGCCCCTGTGTGTCCCCCTCTCCCTGTCATGTCCTCTCCCTGTCCTATCCCTCCCTCCCCTCTCTCCCTCCCCTCCCCTCTCTCCCTCCCCTCCCCTCCCTCCCCTCCCCTCCCCTCCCCTGTCTCCCTCTCCCCGCCCACCCCTCCCCCACTCCCCCGCTCCCCCACTCCCCTCTGTCCCTCTCTCCGGCCCCTCCCCCTGCCTAGCGAGCCCCGCGTTGCGAGGGCAATTTTGGGGCGCGAGGGCAATTTTGGGGCGCGAGGGCAATTTTGGGGCGTTTGGTCTCCCTGTCATGTCCTCTCCCTGTCCTATCCCCTCCCTCCCTCCCCTCCCCTCTCTCCCTCCCCTCCCCTCCCCTCTCTCCCTCCCTCCCCCCCTCCCCTCCCCTGTCTCCCTCCCCTCCCCTGTCTCCCTCCCCTCCCATCTCCCTCCCCTCCCGTCTCCCTCTCTCCCCCGCTCCCCCACTCCCCTCTGTCCCTCTCTCCGGCCCCTCCCCCTGCCTACTGCCTGAGGTCCGGTGCCGTTGCTGAGGTCCCCCGCGTATCGCGCGGCTGATGGACGGCCGCTGCGGGCGGGCGGGCAGCGCATGCGCGGTGAGTGTGGGCGGCGCATGCGCGGTAAGTGCGGGCGGCGCATGCGCGGTGAGTGCGGGCGGCGCATGCGCGGTCAGTGCGAGCGGCCCGCGGGAGCCGGCAAGGCCGTTAGCGAGCGGGAAACTTCGGGCGGCGCGCCCGCGCTCCGTCCGCGACACCTGAGTGGGGGAAGTAGAGAGAGACAGAGAGGGAAGAGGAGAAGGAGAGAGAGGGAAGAGGAGAGAGGGAAGAGGAGAAGGAGAGAGAGGGAAGAGGAGAAGGAGAGAGAGAGAGGGAAGAAAGAGAGAGAGAGAGAGAAATTTTTTCAGCTTCAGGCCCCGAGTCCCCCCTGCGCGAGGGTGAGGAGGAGGGGGGGGGTTGCTAAACACAATATAAAACTCAAATAAATTGTTAAATTAATTGCCTAACACATAATTGAAATATTTACCTTAGTTCCCTAACACACAGAAAGTGTGGGGGAAAAAATCGTGGAAAATCAAGATGGCGGCCACTCACCTCGGTTCAGAAGGATAAGGCCCGCCCACACACGCACCGATTGGTCGACCGGTCAGGTCACCGAAGCGTAGGATTGGTCAATCGTCGAGTCACTCGACACTCAACTGTAGGAAGACCTCGACGTCAGACGGTCGCTAATGAGAGCGGAACGCTGAACGTTTTTGGGATACCGCGGGCGGGATTTTTGTCCGGCCGAAACGTAAATAGGCCTATAACCGGTCTGGAATCGCAAGCTTTCTTTTGAGGTGACGCGCGCGTCGGTACGCTCTGTAACTTCCAAACGCATAGAGACCAGGCGGACAGACAGACAGACAGACAGACAGACAGAAGAGCCGCTTTATATATATAGATTAAGGGCAAGAGGATAACTAGGGAAAGAGTAGGGCCCATTAGGGACCAAAGTGGCAATCTGTGTGTGGAGCCAGAAGATGTAGGTGGGGTTTTGAAATTAATTTTTTGCATCTGTGTTCACTATGGAGAAGGACGATGTAGGCATAGAAATCAAGCAGGGGGACTGTGATATACTTGAACATGTTAGCATTGAGAGGGAGGAGGTACTAGCGGTTTTAGCAGGCTTAAAAGTGGATAAATCCCGAGACCCGGACGAGATGTATGCCAGGCTGCTGTGTGAGGCAAAGGAGGAGATTGCAGGGGCTCTGACACAAATTTTCAGAACCTCTCTGGCCACAGAGGATGTGCCAGAGGACTGGAGAACAGCTAATGTAGTACCATTATTCAAGAAGGGTAGTAGGAATAAACCAGGGAATTACAGGCCAGTGAGCCTAACATCAGTGGTAGGGAAATTATTGGAAAAAATTCTGAGGGACAGAATTAGTCTCCACTTGGAGAGGCAAGGATTAATCAGGTATAGTCAGCATTGCTTTGTCAAGGGAAGATCATGTCTGACTAATTTGATTGAATTTTTTGAGGGGGTGACTAGGTGTGTGGATGAGGGTAGTGCAGTGGATGTGGTATACATGGATTTCAGTAAGGCTTTTGATAAAATCCCGCATAGGAGACTGGTCAAGAAGGTAAGAGCCCATGGGATCCAGGGTGCCTTGGCACATTGGATCCAAAACTGGCTTAGTGGCAGAAGGCAGAGGGTGATGGTCGAAGGTTGTTTTTGTGTCTAGAAGCCTGTGTCCAGTGGGGTACCGCAGGGATCAGTGCTGGGTCCCTTGCTGTTTGTGGTCCACATTAATGATTTGGATGTGAATGTAAAAGGTATGATCAGTAAGTTCGCAGATGACACGAAAATTGGTGGGGTGGTAAATAGCGAGGAGGGTAGCCTCAGCCTGCAGGACGATATAAATGGGTTGGTCAGATGGGCGGAACAGTGGCAAATGGAATTTAACCCTGAAAAGTGTGAGGTGATGCATTTTGGAGGGACTAACAAGGCAAGGGAATACACAATGAATGGTAGGACCCTAGGAAAGACAGAGGATCAGAGGGACCTTGGTGTGCATGTACATAGATCCCTGAAGGCAGCAGAACAGGTGGATAAGGTGGTTAAAAAGGCATATGGGATACTTGCCTTCATTAGCCGAGGCATAGCATATAAGAGCAGGGAGGTTATGATAGAGTTGTACAAAACGCTGGTTAGGCCACAACAGGAATACTGTGTGCAGTTCTGGTCGCCACACTATAGGAAGGATGTAATTGCTTTGGAGAGGGTGCAGAGGAGATTCACCAGGATGTTACCTGGCTGGAGCGCTTCAGCTATGAAGAAAGACTGGACAGGCTGGGGTTGTTTTCCTTGGAGCAGAGAAGGCTGAGGGGGGACCTGACTGAGGTGTACAAAATTATGAGGGGCATAGATAGGGTAGATAGAAAGGAACGTTTTCCCTTAGTAGAGGGGTCAATAACAAGGGGGCATAGATTCAAGGTAAGGGGGTAAGGGGCAGGAGGTTTAGAGGGGATTTGAGGAAGAACTTTTTCACCCAGAGGGTGGTTGGAATCTGGAACTCACTGCCTGAAAGGGTGGTAGAGGCAGGAACCCTCACAACATTCAAGAAGCATTTGGATGAGCACTTGAAATGCCATAGCATACAAGGCTACAGACCAAATGCTGGAAAATGGGATTAGATTAGACAGGGATTGATGGCCGGCGCGGACGCGATGGGCCAAAGGGCCTCTTTCTGTGCTGTATAACTCTATGACTCTATGACTCTAACATGTCCAGGGAATTATAGACCAGTCAGCTTAACATCAGTGGTAGGAAAAATAACAGAATCCCTACTAAAGGAGAAAATAGAAGAACATTTAGAAACCAAAAACATAGTAATGAATAGTCAGCATGGATTTCGAAAGGGAAAGTCTTGCTTGACCAGCTTCATTGAATTTTTTGAAGAGGTAGCAGAGAGAATAGGCAATGGTAATGCAGTAGATGTAATTTATCTAGAATTTCAAAAGGCCTTCGATAAGGTACCACATAATAGACTGATGAACAAGATCAGAGAATGTGGAGTCAGGAGACAAGTAGCAGAATAGATAGCTAGCTGGCTTCAAGACAGAAGGCAAAGAGTAGGGGTAAAAGGTAGCTATTCACAGTGGCAGAAGGTGGGTAGTGGTGTTCTACAAGGGTCAGTGCTGGGACCACTGTTCTTCACAATTTGTATTAACAATTTAGACTTTAGAATCAAATACACAATTTCTAAATTTGCGAATGACACCAAAATTGGGGGGATTGTCAATACTGAGGAGGACTGCAACAAATTACAGGAGAACATTAATAAACTTGCAGAATGGGCATATAATTACATTTTGGTAGGAAGAATAGGGAGGTCACATTACTTGGAGGGTGTGAGTCTAAGTGGGGTAGAGGAACAAAGGGTGTGGTAGGGGAACAAAGGTATCGCGGGGTACAAATACACAAATCACTAAAAGTCACGACACAGGTTAGCAAGGTCATTAAAAAGCAAACCAAGCACTAGGGCTTATTTCTAGAGGGATGTTATGCTAAACCTGTATTGAACTTTGGTTAGACCACACTTAGAGTACTGCATGCAGTTCTGGTCACCATATTATAAAAAGGATATAGAGGCACTGGAGAGGGTTGCAGAGAAGATTTACAAGGATGATACCAGAAATGCGAGGGTATACATATCAGGAAAGGATGAACAGGCTGGGTCTCTTTTCTCTTGAAAAAAGAAGGCTGAGGGGTGACCTAGTAGAGGTCTTTAAAATTATGAAAGGTTTTGATAGAGTGGATACAGAGAGAATGTTTCCACTTGTGGGGAAGAGCATAACTAGAGGCCATCAATATAAGATAGTCACCAAGAAATCCAATAGGAAATTCAGAAGAAACTTCTTTACCCAAAGAGTGGAGAGAATGTGGAACTCGCTACCACAGGATGTGGTTGAAGCGAAAAGTATAGATGCATTTAAGGGGAGGCGAGACAAGCATATGAGGGAGAAGGGAATAGAGGGTTATGCTTATAGATTTAGATGAGGAAAGATGGGAGGTGCCTCGAGTGGAGCTTTAACGCCGGCATGGACTGGTTGGGCCGAATGGCCTGTTTCTGTGCCGTATATCCTATGTAATCCTATGTAGACAGGGTGATAGGAATTTATGGCACTTTTTTGTGAGTGCTGTTGTATAAAGCAAGCCCAACTTGCGGACATAGGGGGCGAAATTCCCCTTGTTTGTGCCTCCGGTGGGGGGCGCTAACGGGGCACAAATGGCTTTTCGCGCACCCCGAGGGGATAACCGCGCCTCCCGCAAAATTCAACAGGAGGTTAGTGGCGGCGCTACCGGGTATCACCCCGATCTTCTGCGCCCGGAGATCACGACTTCATCTGTGGGCGCAGCGCCCCGGTGGAAAAATTCACACTCACGCCCCGCAGCAGCGCCAGGCGATGTTACCAACTGCTGCAGGGGTCGCGAACAGTGAAGCCGGCCGCTCTCGGGCGCAGCTTAAAGGCATGGTGGGTGGCTGGCCCAAAAAAAAGACGATTTTTAAAATTTATTTTCAGCCACCGGTCGCGGCGTTCGTGCCGCGATCGCTCAGCCCGGCACTCTGCTTGAGTGCCAGGCTGATCGCGCGGCACTGCCGCTCCCCGGTGACCCAGAAATCTACAATGAAACCTGCAGAACTCGCAGCTTAGAGCCCTTTCCTTTAATGCAGGGAAGAGCCCCTGCAACGCGATGGAGAGCTTGATTTAGCACTCTACTTCCCTCTTAGAGCAAAAAGAGGGAATTTAACAAATGTTTGAAAAGGTTAGCGACTGTCGCAAACTTTCCAAACATTTTTCACTTAGCGCCCCAAACTGCCCTCATGGGGAATTTCTCCCCAATAGAGTCTGTTAATTTCTGTTATGCATTCAAATTTTAAGGGTTTGGATAATGGCAGGGGAAATGTAGATGTCTGTCTTATGAAGGTACTTGCAGAAATCTTTGACTTGAGGGACTTTGTGAAGGTGTGGGGGGAGAACAGGCAACTTGGGTTTCAAGCTGTCGATGGCACTCATAAGTTTAAACAACTGTATGCACAGAAGATCAGGTCTTCAATTTCCAATCGGCTTCCAATGTGCCTACATGAGAGGAGAGCAGTAGAGGACAGTACAAATAACATCTGGAAGCCCGTTAGGCATTGCTCTCTCTAGTCCAGATTCAATGTAAAACCATCTCATTGTTCTGTACCTAAACTGGACAGCTTGATGGTAGAACCATGCTAATTAAGAGCTACTGGCTTGATGGGGTTTAAAATGCTTGTACTGTACTTTGATCATTGTGAAAAGTACTTAATGGAAGTGGCACCATCAAGTATGGCTGATTTGATATTAATTGTGCTACAGCTGATCTCTTCTGGGGAGAGAAAGCCACGGTTCCTGCCTACCTAGTGCACATGTGCGGAAGTCGGGTAGGATCAGGAACTGGCTTATTTATGATGCCCTCCTCTGTCAAATAATCTGGCTTACACGTGAAAAATGCCCACTTTCCCAAGATACTGGGGGTTGCCGACACCCTGTGGAGACTTACCTCAGCAGCAGCGTCTTCAGACAAGAAAGAAAGGAAACTGGTGCAAGAAAATTTGTGTTAACCCAAAACTCTCACAAGTCACTTTTTTTTTGGAGTCAGATAGTGTTTGTATGACATTTTCAAGGTTTTGAACTAAACAGTCATGGGAAAACAGCATTATCTTACACAAAAACGAAAACCTCAAATGACTACTGACAGCCACAGTCATATCCATGCAGTTCAGATGTGGCACGAGAGTATGAGCCCTCTTTCTTGTCATTGCATGCACTTAGTATACAAGTCTAAGTTCTGAGGTTAGTATACATTGTAACACCATTACAGATGTCAGAGTAGATAAATCAAATTCTTTGCTTTACACTCAAAACCACTTGACCTTACCTTGAGGGCTCTCATTAAGGTGTGTTGGTCTGTTGCCATTCCTTTCTGGTACAGCTGCTCATAGGTGACAAAGGCAAGCCTCGCATTACGGATTTCATTGAAACTAAAGAACAATTTAAAAAAATATATATATATACATGTATAGATTACTTATACGGTCACAGTTCCGCAACAGCAACCATTTTGGTATATCAGACTTTCATTTACTGTAAATATGGTTTGTAAAAAGTTGGTGAATAACAGTGGCCAAAATAGATAGTAAATATTTTTTAAAGCACATAATAAAAAATCCATCTACAGCTATAATATGTAATTCTTGATCAAGGTATAACTAGTTTGGATCAGCATTTCTATATAAAAACTGACTAATTTGTTTTTTAACCATGCTTACTACAGCTGAATCTGAATTAAAAAGCTCTTTAATATATTAACTGTTGTGTCTGTGTATAATAAGACACAGACTGCAGGAGAAACAGTACAACAGGTGTTTACTGAATGAGGGTTACTCTAGAACTAACCGTACAGATCACTACTCAGGGTTTATATACAGGTGTGGTCACTGCCGGTACTACAGTATACAGGAGCTGTAAAAAGTAGTTCTCTCCCTTTAAGGTACATACATTACCATAACACCCATTTAACAATTAAATATCAAACGAATTACAATTAACACTTTTAACATGCAACATTAGCTGAAAATAGTCTATTTATAAATTCAGTCTTTGGGGAGGCTTCCTGATTCTTTCTGGATAACGCCTTTCCCGAGTGTCTCGTTCTTGGTGCAGAGGCAATTCTAGCACCCTGTTGTCAGTTGATTCATCAGCTTCCAATGCTATTGTTTCTGAGGTAGATGCGACCTGTACGTCGGGTTCCTCACCAGGTACGTATGGCCGAGACATGGGGTTGACTCGTTCCTGTGACTCTAGGATCTGGTCAGCATGGCGTCTCACAATGTTCTCCCCAACATCCACTGTGTACATTAGTGGCCCCTGCCGTGTGCATATCGTTCCTGGTTGCCATTTCTCTTATCGGTAGTCGCGGGCCAAGACTGGTTGCCCTACATTGAAGCTCCTTGTCGGCTTCTCATTGATGTGCTGGAATTGCTTACTCTCAACATCTCTTCGTACATTTGGTCTGAGCAAATCCAGACGAGATCTCAACCTTCGGTTAAAGAACATCATGGCCGGGGCCTGGTTGGTGACTGCATGTGTCGCATTTCTGTAGGCTAACAGGAAATTGTCCACCTTATGCTGCAGTGGAATGTCGTCATCGCACATGGCCTTTACTGCTTTTTTAAAGGTTTGTACGAACCTCTCAGCCAATCCATTTGTGGCTGGATGATACGGGGTGGATGTGTAATGCCTTACCCCATTCCTTTTCATAAATCTTCGAAACTCTTCGGACACAAACTGTGGTCCGTTATCAGAGCAAATCTGCTCTGGCAAGCCGTTCCTGGCAAAAATGGTCCGTAGGACTGCAATAGTTTTCTCCGTGGTGGTGGAGGACATTTTGATCACCTCAGGCCATTTCGAGTGCGCATCCACGGCTATTAAAAACATTGAGTCCATGAATGGACCAGCAAAATCAATATGCACCCGTTGCCATGTGTTAGATCCGTGGTTCAGTGGATAAATAATTACACGGATGCTGTACATAAACAAACAACAGGTCTTTACTGGAGGAGGGTCATCTCTAGACTGGAGAACAGAGGCATGCGCACAGCTTATATACTGGTGTGGTTACTGCCGGTACTACAGTATACAGGAGCTGTAAAAAGTAGTTCTGACTTAAAGCACATACACTACAATTCCTCCCTTTTTAGATTAATAGTACCCCCTTAATATTCAAATAACAATTACATTTTTACATGTACATTTAATAACAAAAGTCCATTTATAGATTCAGTCTCTGGGGCGGCTTCCTGACCCTTTCGGGATAGCGCCTTTCCGGAGGTTCTTGTTCTTGGTGCAGAGGCGATTCTGACCCCCTTTCATCGGGTAGTTCATCGGGTTCCACTGCTACTGGGTCTGAAGTAGATACTACTGGTATGTCAGGTTCATCCCCAGGTACTCGAGACATGGGGTTGACGCATTTCTGTGATGTTAAGATCTGATCGACGTGGCGTCTCACAATGTTCTCCCCGACATCCACTGTGTACATTAATGGCCCCTGCCTTGTACATATTGTTCCGGGTTGCCACTTCTCTGTTCGATGGTCCTGGGCCAAGACTGGTTGCCCTACATTGAAGCTCCTTGTCGGCTTCTCGTTGATGTGCTGGAATTGTTTGTCCTCAACATTTCTTCGCACATTTGGTCTGAGCAAGTCCAGACGAGATCTCAACCTTCGGTTAAAGAACATCATGGCCGGGGTCTGGTTGGTAACTGCATGTGTCGCGTTTCGGTAGGCTAATAAGAAATTGTCCATCTTATGCTGTAGTGGAATTTCCTCATCGCACATGGCCTTTATCGCCTTCTTAAAGGTTTGTACGAACCTCTCAGCCAATCCATTGGTGGCTGGGTGATACGGGGCGGATGTGTAATGCCTTACCCAATTCCTTTTCATGAATTTTTGGAACTCATCGGACACAAACTGTGGTCCATTATCAGAGCAGATCTGCTCTGGCAACCCGTTTCTGGCAAATATGGTCCGTAGGACTGCAATCATTTTCTCTGTAGTGTTTGAAGACATCTTTATCACCTCAGGCCACTTTGAATGAGCATCCACTGCTATTAAGAACATTGAGTCCATGAATGGACCAGCGAAATCAATGTGCACCCGTTGCCATGGAGAGCAGGGCCACTCCCATGGGTGTAGAGGGGCATGTGGTGGTGCATTTTGGACCTTCTGGCATCCTGAGCAGCTCTTTGTCAGGTCCTCGATTTGCTGATTGATCCCCGGCCACCACACATAAGCCCTAGCAAGGCTTTTCATTTTCACCCCTCCCAGATGACCTTCGTGAAGCTCATTGAGCAATCTCTCCCTTAACTTGGGTGGAATTACCACTCGGAATCCACACATCAAGGTCCCCTGGCATACTGACAGCTGTTCTCTTCTGGATGAGAATGCTGGCAACAGCGAGTCGCCATCTGCTGGCCATCCCTTCACCGTCAAATCATATACCCGAGACAGTGTCGGGTCATTTCGGGTCTCCTTCTCTATACCAGCGTTAGTTACTGGCAAGCATTCAATTATAGTCGAATGAAATATTTCGACAGGATCCACTGCTGGTGCTTCCTCCGCAGTAGGCAGTGGCAGGCGTGATAGCCCATCAGTGTTTCCATGCTGTTTCGTGCCCTTATACTCGATTTCATATTGGTGCGCCCCTAGAAAAAGGGACCATCTTTGTAGCCGTTGCGCAGTCATCACCGGAATGCCATTCTTTGGATTAAAGATGGAGACAAGTGGTTGGTGGTCAGTCAGCAAGGTGAACTTCTGCCCGTGCAGATAGTGATTGAACTTTTTCACTCCCCACACTAGGCTGAGGGCCTCCCTGTCAATCTGGGCGTAGTTATGCTCGGCTGAGGTTAGTGACCGAGACGCAAAGGCTACTGGCCTCTCCGAGCCATCCGGGAATTTGTGCGACAGCACCGCTCCAATGCCATAGGGTGATGCATCACACGCCAACCGAATTGGTAGTGCTGGGTTGAAATGAGCCAACACCTCTTTTGATGTGATCAATGCTTTGCTCTTCTGGAAACTCGTTTACATTCGTCACTCCACTTCCATGGTACCCCCGTTTGCAGTAGGGTGTTCAGTGGGTGTAGTACTGTAGACAAATTCAACAAGAACTTATGGTAGTAGTTCACCAGCCCGAGGAACGACCTCAGTTGTGACACATTTTCCGGTGCTGGAGCCTTGATTACTGCCTCAATCTTTTCAGGGGACTTATGTAACCCCTCTTTATCAATAACGTGGCCACAATACGAGATCTGCTTCTGGAAAAACTCACATTTGTGGCGATTAGCTCGGAGCCCATATTCCTTCAATCTAGTGAGCACCTGCTCCAGGTTGGCGAGGTGATCACTATCATTTTCACCTGTGACCAGGATGTCGTCCAAATAACACTGGGTCCCTGGAATCCCTTGCAGGACTTGTTCCATTGCCCTTTGCCAAATAGCCGGAGCTGATGCTACCCCGAACACCAGCCGGTTGTATTGGTAGAGACCTTTATGAGTGCTGATCATGAGGTACTGTTTTGAGGCTTCTTCTACCTCCATTTGCAGGTATGCCTGGGCCAGATCAATCTTAATGAAGCGTTTCCCTCCAGATAGCGAGGCGAAAATATCTTCAATCCGCGGAAGCGGATATTGTACAGTGTGAAGGACTGGGTTCACTGTCACCTTAAAGTCCCCACAGATGCGAACCTTCTTTGGTTCCCCAGGCGTATTACTCAATGACCTCTTCATTACAGGAACGATGGGTGTAGCCCACTCACTCCAGTCCACTTTGGACAGTACTCCTGAACGTTCCAAACCTTCCAGCTCTGCTTCAACGGCTGGGCGGATCGCATAAGGTACCGGTCTGGCCTTAAAAAACTTTGGGCTTGCATTTTCCTCTATTTTGATCATCGCTGTTATGCCTTTTAGTGTTCCGAGTCCCTGCTGGAACACTTCTTGTGCGTCAGTTAGCATTTTTGACAGTCGGCCAGGTGTGACGTCGTCATCCTTTTTGGCATCTACAGTCAGTGCTTGTATGGAATGCCAATCTAGCTGTATCTTCCGGATCCATTCACGTCCTAGTAGTGGTGGTCCTCCACCTGGCAATACATATAGGTCCATTTTTGGTGTTTCCTTGCCGTTATATATAACGTTCACCCTTATTTTTCCTTTGGGGTAGACTTTTTGCCCCATGTACGTCTTCAAGACAATCTTTGTATCTCTCAAGGGTATATGTGAGAATAGCCGCTTGTAGTCCCTTCGGTTTATGACTGTTAGGGCTGATCCTGTATCCAATTCCATTTTCACTTGGACTCCTGCTATCTTGAGAGTGACTCAGATAGTTTGGTGATCCTCCATTTTGATCACATTATGTAGTTTCAGACAACCCAGCTCCTTGTTTCCGGAGTCTGTATCACTTTTCTGTTCGTCTGAACTACTCTCCGTCACCTTATGTACTTTCTTGTACTTCTCCTGTGGAGATTTCTTGCTGCTGGTTTTCTTTCCCGACCTGCAGACTCTTGCTATGTGTCCTACTTTTCCACACTGTCTGCACACTTTGTCCTTGAACCAGCAATCATTATGGTCGTGTGTTGTTCTGCCGCAGCGATAGCACTTCACTGTTCCGTATGACATTTCATTTGTGCCATATTCTTGCGGTCTCCGTTGTATCTCTGCAGCACCCCGTGCTGCTACTTCGTGTGATCCTGCAATGTTGGAAGCCTTGTCCAGCGTAAGATCCTTTTCTGATAGAAGCCGTTTCTGGGTTCCTTCACTTTGAAGCCCACACACAAACTTGTCCCTTAAAGCATCTGCTAGTCCCGTTCCAAACTGGCAGTGTTTCGAGAGCTTGCGCAGTTCCGTTAAATACTCAGCATTACTTTCATCTTTATGCTGGTTCCTTTTGTGAAACTTAAATCTTGCTGCTATCAGCAGCGGTGTGGGGTTTAAGTGGTCCTGCAGGATTGACACTATGTTTTCAAAATCTTTTTCTACTGGCTTCTCTGGGGTTACTAGGTTTCGTAGTAAGCCATACGTTTTTGCACCCATTGAATTCAACAATACCAGCGCTTTCTTGTCATCTGGCACTTCATTCGCCTTGCAGTATACTTCTATGCGTTCGGCATATGTCGTCCAATCTTCGACTTCATTGTCGAACGCTGTGATACTGCCACTCTTCGGCATTTTTGGGTGTGGTTAGACTGGCTTAAAATGGCGTCTCCCGCGCTTTCCTTTCTTCCCCGCTGTGGCTTAAAATGGCGTCTCCCACGCTTTCCTTTCTTCCCTGCTGCGACTTAAAATGGCGTCTCCCGCGCTGCTGCCAACACCGCTCTCAGCGGTCCTCGTGGCAAATGGCGACGCCCTGTGGGTTTCGTGCGCTGCTCCTGCGCTGCTGCCAATGCCGCTCTCTGCGGTCGTCGTGGCAATGGCAGCGCCTCGCATTTTCCTGCGCGCCTCTCTCCCCCGTTGACGCTGCTCGGCCCTTGAACACTGGCTGCGCTCTGCTCTCTCTCATCTCTCTCCCCCGTTGACGCTGCTCGGCCCTTGAACACCGGCTGCGCTCTGCTCTCTCTCGTCTCTCTCCCTGTTGACGCAGCTCGGTCCTGAACACCGGTTGCACCCTGTGCACTCTGCCCTCTCTCTCTCCCCCGTCGACGCTGCTCGGCCTTTTTCTGTGCCGCTCGGTCGGCTCTAGCCGCCGCTGTCCGGGAAGGGTCTGCGCAGTACCTGTTGCCAGCCCGTTTCGCTGGACCACCGTGACTGGAAAGCCAAGCCTGGCTCTCGACAGCCTCCCCTGCGATGCTCAAATCTCCGCTGGATGACTGGGCGGTTGCCCGTGGTCGACGCCCGTGCTTCTGGACTCGACCTCCTTCCACTGTTCTCCAGGAGCGAATCCCTGGGAGGTGATGCAGAGTTGCAGGTAGGTTCGAATCTGCTCGTTGCCAATGTTGTGCCTGTGTATAATAAGACGCAGACTGCAGGAGAAACGGTACAACAGGTGTTTACTGAATGAGGGTTACTCTAGAACTAACTATACAGATCACTACTCAGGGTTTATATACAGGTGTGGTCCCTGCCGGTACTACAGTATACAGGAGCTGTAAAAAGTAGTTCTCTCCCTTAAAGGTACATACATTACATTAACGATCATATTTATATCAAGTAGTTTAGTTTGAAGGATGATGAACATGTGCCAGACTTGACAAATATACCATCAATTCGACAATCACCATCTGCATCATGCATTTAAGTGATATCCACGAATCAGAAATTCAGTAAAGCAGTATTAGGGCGCAGTGGAAAGTGGTTCAGTCTATTAAATTGTAGGGCAAATTTTCATCTCACTACCGCCTCATTTACACCTGTACTTGTGGCATAGCGGGCCGAAAACGGTAAACAATATACCAAATTACCACTGGAGGTCCACCTGTTCTGACCTCGATTTAGGCAGCCAGTGCTCCTGCCAGTGGCAGATGGGGGCACCCAATATATGCAAATAGAGGTCAACTGACATTGTCAGAACACCCAGCACTATTTTTTTCTCAAACCACACTCCCACTGCTACGTCTTCAACCCACTACAAGCCATGGGCAGTACTGGTCAGGAGGCAGCTATTTGCAGCAAGATTTAAAGAGGTACCTGATTTCAGCTAAAACGTTGCAAAGTTTTGAGAGACTTTGGGGTGATTTTCTCAATGGGAAGATTTTGGAGGCGAGACTCCCACTTGTTGGGTTTCAGTCCCGCCTCCATCAGCTTCTGGCCAACCAGCGGGATTTTCCCCTGATTGACCTTGTTAAGCCCACCCGGCGGGCTTAGCAGGCCAATTAGGGCGAAGCCAGTTGCAGAGCATGTCAACATATGACGTGCCATCTGTCAAGAATTTTTGAAAGAAGAACTGTCATCATTTGACAGCTCTGTGAAGCTGTCAAACACTGACATTCTGTATCGTTTGATGAGGTCTTGCATACAAGACCTCATCAACCTTCTTTCTTTTACAGAAATGAGATGTTTGTTGCATATGAGAATGCAACGGACATCTCTCATCTGCAACATGGAGGGTGCGAGACTCTCCGTATAGAAACCGACTGAAGCCTGCAGGAAGAAACAAAGGTAAGTACACTTTTGAAAACACTTACGACTTACCTCAGATACTCACCTCTACACTCTTGCACCCATCACTTACCTTCACACCACACTTTTGCACCCTCCTGACCCCCGCAGACCCACTACTCGCCTCGGTGATCCTGGCAGGTTTTGGAGCCTTCGGGAAGCCCGCACGTGTGCGGGCAAAAACTGGATAATCCTATTTTCTGCCTGTTAACTACCTGTTAACAGGCAATTAATAGGCTTTAATCGCTTCCTGCCTCCAAGGAGATGAGACCCGGCGCAGGACGGCTACCCGCCTCCTGGGAAGATGGCATGGAGGCGGGTTGGGGGCGCCCCCAAATTCTGCCATTTTCCCGGCAGTCTCGCCTCCATACTCGCCTCCTCGGGGCTGAGAAAATTGCCCCCTCTTTGTTTGAATTAGAGGGCTGAATTTTGCTGGCGCTCAGAGTGTGGGTTTGGAGGCGGGTCCGCTGTCAAAATCGAAATGATTGACAGCGGTTTGGGAACCCACTCCGAACCCGCCTCCATGTAAGTTTCCAAAGTGTTGGGTCTACGATTTCAGAACAAACCCAACACCAAGCGGCGGGGGAGGCATTTAAGATAGTTAAATGCTTGTTAACTACTATTTTGCCAGCCTTTTTCTATTTTCTCACTTTTTTTAACAAGTTTCCCGGCGTAAGTAGGTCAGGTTCTCTATGTCTCTCCATTGCTGTGAATAGGTGACAGCTGCAAAAGTGGTATGTAAGCTACCATTTCACAGCTGTTCACTTTCCAATGCCAGAAGCTTGAGCCTCAGGACTTGGAAGACACTTTTGAGCTTTATGCAGTTTGGAAGTGTTTGGAGTTAACTCTCTATCCACTGTCACCTCCTCAGAGCAAGCTCTCTCACCACTGACAGATTGCTTCTGTCATCTCAAATTCAGCTGCCAACTATTCCAGCAACATCGGTGCCCTTGAAAAAATCTCACCTTGCTCCTCTGAATCCCTCCATGATCAGCCCCAACACCAACATCACCAACAACACCAACCTTCTCTGCAATCACCTGATGCTGCAGAGGACACCAGATGGCCTCACCATAGCCAGATTTACTTCACTTGACGCTGTACACCCTGGCTGCCACATGATGCGCCAGGTTGACACCACCCCACACCAGCACCATAAAGCATCTCTTCAATGTCCAAGCCATTCACTTCACACTCATCACAATTGGGGGGGGGGAGAAGTTATGTCTCAACAGTCACTGTAACTCACTAAGACACTTCCAAAGGTGAGCACAGATACTTCCAATAAGGGAAAGTGTTGAAAATATAGATTTCAATGTTTGACAACACATTAACAGAAAATTTACATGAACATTGCATAAAACACCCAAGTGCCTACCCTTGTGTGTTGTTAGTTGGTATGATTACAGTAGGATGAGGGGGAGTGTGAGGGGTGGCTAGTGAGATGGGGAAGTGATAATGTAGATAGAGAGGAATGGGTGGAGATGCAAGGTAAGTTGGTGTGAGTAAGGATATGCATGAGTTGGGTAGGGAAGGCAGAGTGATGGGGATGTGATGAGTGGCACATCAGGATGAGGTTGGGTGTGGATTTGCAGTAACGTTTCATGATCTACTAAGATCATTGAAAGGTTTGCGCCACTGCAGCCTGGTCCTCCTGACCACATCCCTGCTTGTGTCCTTCTGTGCAATGTGCAACCAGGCTGCGATGGTCTCCTGAGGAGGTCTCTTGCACCCTTGGAAGGGAAGAAAACCTCCTGGCGTGCTGTGACTCCCTCCATAAGCATACAGAGGGAGTCATGCGGGAGCCTGGGTGCAGTCGTGCCCCTTTGTGCAGAGCTTGTCAGTGTTTGCAGCACCTCAATGCTGTAGAACACTGACAGCACAAATGTCAAAGTAAATTTGCGCATGGTCCCTTTAAGGAAACCGGCTGATAACGCGTCATCAAATGACGTCATCAGACCCATTTCCTTTTAATTGGCTGGGAACCTCGCAGGGTGGGCTTAACAAGCCCAATCAGGGGAAAATCCTTTTCACAGAGCAGCTGGAGCCGGGAGCGGGACCGGGACCGGGACCCACCAATGACCTCTCCCGCCGTGATCCCGCCTCCAATGGCAAAATCGCGGCCAGTGTGTTTTTTGCCAATTAAATTATGCTAAAGTGCTTATTGTGGCTGTACAACCTTCTGAAGGTACTTCTAGCATCACATCTTTATGGCACGCACATCCTCCTGGCAATTGCACTCTGGCTAGAGGAAGAGAAATAGCTGCAACAGGAGGAAAGAGCAAACAGAGTTGCAGCAAGAGGATGACCAGATAAAAGGAGGTGCGCTCGCAGGAATCCTTATATTCTCAACAGGACAATGTACCTGCACTTATTTGTGGAGCAGTGCATAAGGAGGCTGAATGTCTCTAGGAAGACTGTTGGGAGTTATTTTGGCTCCGGCTGCAAGACTTACAACTAACTGCCACAGTTAGCACTATTGTAGTCAAAGTCACTACAATCCTGAACGTCTTTGCCTCAGGCTCCTTCCAGGTTGCCACAGGGATATCAGCACCATCAGTCAGTCTGCAGTTCATGCTTACATTATGAGAGCAGTGGCCAGAGCGGAGATCAGAATATAAGGAGAGTAGGAGAGAGAGGCCCAAACTCCCCGAGTGCAGCGGTAAGAGCAGACCTAGTCGTGGACGGAGCGGAGCCCGGGATATAAGGAGCGGCAGAGAGGCCCAAACTCACTGAGAGCAACGGCAAAAGCGGACCAGGTCGGGGACGGAGCAGAGACCGGGATATAAGGAGCGGAGGAGAGAGAAGCCCAAAGTCACCGAGGAGAGAGAGCAAAAGAAAAATCAAGGAGTGACATCAGAGGGCAGCAGGTAGGTGTTTGGCCGGTGAGTCTTACAGATTTTTTTTAGTCTCTAAGCTAGCTGAGAAACTGTAAATTGCTACAACTTTACTTTATTAAATTAGTAACTAAAACTAGATAAATCAATTAAGTAATAAAACTAAAATAATTGATTAAAAAAGTTAATGAACTAATCAAATAAATAAAGAAGGTTGATAGAGATGGCTGGGAAGGTGGTGTGTCATGACTGCAGCATGTGGGAGTTTGTGGAGACCAGCGAGATCCCGAGCAACCACATCTGCAGTAAGTGTCTGCAGCTCGAGGAACTTGAGTTGTTGAGCTGGAGTACGAGGTGCAGACATTGTGGGGCATCAGGGAAGGGAAGAGTTACCTGGACAATTTGTTCCAGGAGGCAATCACACCCCTTAGGTTAAATAGTTCTTTAGAGTTCGTCAGTGGTCAGGGACAGGAGGGTGTGACTGCGAGTCAGGAAGGTATGGGGACCCAGGATGTAGTGATGGTGGAGCCTCAGCCCTTGACTTTGACCAATAGGTATGAGGTACTTGCTACCTGTGTGGATGAGAACAAGGATTGCAGTGCGGATGAGCAAACTGACCATGGTACAGGAGACCATTCAAGTGGGGAAAGTGAAAAGGAATGTAGTTGTGGTAGGGGACAGTATAGTCAGGGGAATAGATACTTTTCTCTGCAGCTGCGACTGGGAGTTCCAAAGGTTGTGTTGCCTGCCCAGTGTGATGGTTAAGAATATCTCGTCGCGGCTGGAGAACATCTTGGAGTGGGAGGGGGAGGATCCAGTGGTCGTGGTCTACATAGGAACCAACAACATAGGTAGAACTAGGAATGAGGTTCTGCTGAGGGAGTTTCAGCAGTTAGGGTCCAAATTAAAACGCAGAACCTCACTGGATTATTACCTGAGCCACGTGCAAATTGGCATAGGGACAGACAGATCAGAGAGTTAAATGCGTGGCTCAAAGAGTGGTGTGGGAGGCAGGGGTTTCGCTTCATGGGACACTGGCAGCAGTACTGGGGAAAGAGGAAGCTGTTCCATTGGATTGGGTTCCACTTAAACTGGGCTGGGACCAGTGTTCTGGCAAATCAAATAACTAGGGCTTTAAACTAATGAAGGGGGGGTGGTGGGAGGAGTCAGGAAAGGGTAAATTCAAAAGCAGTAAGAGAAATGTCAAGGCTGTAGAGCAGAGTAGTGATCTGTGTAAGGATAAGCAGAGTGGGTCAGGAAGTGAGAGACAGATTAATAAAGGTAATAGGGCATCTATCTATCTCAGCCTTGAATATACTCAAAGACTCAGCATGCACAGCCCTCTGGGGCAGAGAATTCCAAAGATTCACAACCCTCTGAGTGAAGAAATTCCTCTTCATCTCAGTCTTAAATGGCCTACCCCTTATCCTGAGACTGTGCCCCCTGGTTCTAGACACTCCAGCCAGGGGAAACAACCTCTCAGCATCTACCCTGTCAATCCCCTTCAGAATCTTGTATGTTTCAATGAGATCACCTCTCATTCTTCTAAACTCCAGAGAGTATCGGCCCATTCTACACAATCTCTCATCGTAGGACAGCCCTCTCATCCCAGGAATCAATCTACTGAACCTTCGTTGCACTGTCTCCAAGGCAAGTTTATCCTTCCTTAGATAAGGAGGCCAAAACTGTGCACAGAACTCCAGGTGTGGTATCACCAAGGCCCTGTACAATTTTAGCAAGACTTCCTTACTCTTATACTCCCACCACTTTGCAATAAAGGCCAACACGCCATTTACCTTCCTTATTGCTTGCTGTACCTGCATGCTAGCTTTCTGTGTTTCTTGCACGAGGACACCCAAATCTCTCTGAACACCAACATTTGAAAGTTTCTCACCATTTAAAAAATATTCTGTTTTTCTATTCTTCCTAACAAAGTGAATAACCTCACATTTTCCTACATTATACTCCATCTGCCACCTTACTGCCCACTCACTTAGTCTATCCATATCCTTTTAAAGACTCGATGGCCAGAATTTTGCCAGCGCTCATGGGACGGGTTTGGAGGCAGGACTGGAGGCGGGACATCTGGCAAAATCACAAAGATTGACAGCAGGCAGGAAACCTGCTGTCAACCTGCCTCCAATCAATCTCCCCAAGTGTTGAATCCCCGATTTGCACTTGGAGCCAACACCTAGTGGCGGGGAAGAGGATTATAGCCACCTAACTGCCTGTTAAAGGTTGTTAACAGGCAGTTAACGGTTGTTAACAGGCAGTTAACAGGCTCTTTTGCAATTTTGACACTTCTACTTCGGACTTCCCGACGTCCGGACATTGATGACAGCTGCAGAAGTGGTGTGAAGGATCCAATGGTGCACTGGTGAGTTTCAGGGGGTAAGAAAATGTTTGGAAATTCATTTTTAATGCATTTACACTTTTCTGTAGGTAACAAGTTTTCAATTGTATGTGTAGTCCCACCTCATTGGGAGAACATCTCTCACCAGCGACAGATTGCTTCTGTAACCTCACCTGCAGCTGCCATCAGTTTTAGCCTAAGGAGGGAGTCACTGGAGAGCCTGGGTGCTAGAGCTCACCTTTATACAGTGATTGTCAGTGGTTGCAGCACCTCAATGCTGTCAAACACTGAGAAAACAACCGTCAAAAAAAAATTGTGCGTGGTCCCTTCAAGAAAACCGGCAGATGACGTGTCATCAAATTACATCATCTGACCGGCTTCATCTTAATTGGCCGGCAAGTCCGCAGGGCGGGCTTAACAAGGCCAATTGACGTAAAATCACGTCTGTGGGCCGGATGTAGTTGGAGGTGGGACTGGAACCCAGAAGCCACCTGACCCGCTTCCAAGCCGCAGCGATTCAGAAAATCGCGACCTTTGTGTTCTCCTCACAGCTTACTGTCCCACCTAGCTTTGTATCATCAGCAAACTTGGATACATTACACTCGGTCCCTTCATCTAGGTCATTAATGTAGGTTGCAAATAACTGAGGCCACAACACTGATCCTTGCGGTACCCCACTAATTACAGCCTGCCAACCTGAAAAAGATCCGTTTATCCCTACTCTCTGTTTTCTGTCCGTTAACCAATCCTCTATCCATGCTACTATATTACCCCCAACCCCGTGAGCCCTAATCTTGTGTAATAACCTTTTATGTGGCACCTTATCGAATGCCTTTTGGAAATCCAAATATACGACATCCACTGGTTCCCCTTTATCTACTGTAATGAAATCTGTTTGTCTTGCCTGTATTCGTTCTTGCCTGTATTCGTTTTGCACTCATGTATATTACCCTCCCACACGGTGTATAGTTTCACTTCCTCTTTCCTGACTAACCTGGAAGGTTCCAGGTCTTGGCTCTTGGCCCCACCCCTGACTTCTCTTACATAAAGATCCCAGGATCTGTATGACTCATTCCTGCGAGCCAGTCAGTGTGTTGAGATGTTAGCTCTGATCTTAGTGATTAAAAGCCAACTTGTTAAGCCCTATAACTTCTAGTTTTGTGGTTATTGAAGGCACATCATCTACCCTGCTAGTTACATCCTCAAAAAACTCTAATAAATTTGTCAAACATGATTTCCCTTTCATAAAACCATGTTGACTCTGCCTAATCATGTTATGATTTTCTAAGTGCCCCGATACCACTTCCTTAATAATGGATTCCAGCATTTTCCCGAAGACTGATGTCAGGCTAACTGGCCTGTAGTTCCCTGTTTTTTCTCTCCCTCCTTTCTTGAATAGTGGTGTTACATTTGTGACCTTCCAATCTGCTGGGAGCATTCTAGAATCTAGGGAATTTTGGAAGATCAAAACCAATGCATCCACTATCTCTTCAGCCACCTCTTTTAGAACCCTAGGATGTAGGCCGTCAGGTCCAGGGGATTTGTCGGCTTTTAGTCCTATTAGTTTCTCTAGTACTTTTTCTCTACTTATATTAATTACGTTAAGTTCCTCACCCTCATTAGACCCTTGCTTCCCACCATTTTTGGTATGCTTTTTGTATCTTCTACTGTGAAGACAGAGACAAAATATTTGTTTAACACTTCTTCCATTTCCTTATTCCCCATAATAATTTCTCCTGTCTCAGCCTCTAAAGGACCAACATTTACTTTTGCTACTCTCTTCCTTTTTACTAGTGATAAACCAATTACTCTTTCACACATTGCTGAGGGCTAAATTTTCACAATGTAAATCTTGTAAGTAGTCACATCACAGCGTTACTATGAATAAACATTTTTGAAAAACATGCACATGGAAACTGTGTGATAAAATCATTTATATTTATGAAATGGTAAAATCTGAGCAACTTACTAAATTATTGATGTAAATTAAGCAGGGCCCAGAGTACAAACCAGGCAAGCATGTGACAGGGAATTCCATAAGCAAGATAAAAACCACATCAGGTTGCATCAGCAAGTTGGGGCGGAGTCGTCACTTTAGCCGAGAAATTCATTGGCGCCGCTCCCATTTTTCAGGTGCAAAACAAGCGTCTAAGCATCCAATATGGTGGGTGGTACACGCTTGTTCATTCCGCATTAAATCTGCGCCGCTCGCCATATCAGATCGGACTGCTCCATAGGCGCCCGGAGAACACTCTGGAAGTATGTAAAAGGGTTATTATAATATTTAAATAAGCTCCTACGCTTGCTGTAAGACCCTTTTGTGAAATTGGTCTGCCCCAGCGCCTGACCCACCACGTGATAAACTCACTCAGCAACTCGTGGCGCTAACAGGCAGGAAGGACCCTCTAGAGCGCCAAAGAGCTCATCCACTACGTACAGGTTAGTTGCTGGCTTGTCCTTTTAGGTTGCTGGTTAACTTCAAGGCATTTTTTGGCCTGTTTTATGACTCATAAAATTTAATTCTGATCACTGAGAAGATTTTACTGGTGTCGAACTGTTTTTGGTTGCCTTCAAAACACTTTTACTGCAGTTATGGGTGGTCTGGTAAGGGCTACCTTTGGGCACGAAGGACAAGGGAGAGGAGGAAATACAGGCGAGAGCTGGAAGAAGAGGGAGGAGGGCCCAGTACACAAGACATACCCACAGCGGATCTTCAGGGAGTACTTCTCGTACCTAAACTTCACTGAGGAGCAATGTCTCAAGCGCCTTCCCTTCACAATGGAGGCTATCACCGAGCCATGTCACTTGCTACAGCCACAACTCAAGTCTCAAACCAAGGCATGGACAGCACTGCCTATAGCTGTTAAGGTCACTGTGGCTCTTAACTTTTATGCAACAGGCTCTTTCCGGGCTGCAGCAGTTGGCATCAGCATCATCTCAAAGTTTGCAGTCCACCGCTGTATCAGGGAGGCCACCGAGACTCTACATCAGGAGGAACACCTACATCTCCTTCCCTATTGATAGAGCGAAGCAGGACGAGAGAGCACTTGGCTTTGCCCACAGTGCAGGTTTCCCCAGGCGCAAAGTGCCAGAAACTGTATCCATATTGTCTTGCATGCTCCCCATCACCATCTTGGCATTTTCTGAATTGAAAGGGATTCCACTCCTTCAAAATCCAGCTTGTTTGCGACCACAGGCAGTGCATCATGCAGTTTTGTGTCTGGCTTCCTGGCAGCAATCATGATATATTCATCCTGCGCCAGTCCTCTGTGCTGCCTTTATTCCAACCAGGCTGTCAGGTCACAGGTTGGCGACTGAGCAACAAAGGGTAACCCCTTTCAGACTTGGCTCATAACTCATGTCAGGAACCTAGGCACAGCTACAGTGTTGGCCTACAGCAAGAGCCATGCTGCCACCAGAAACGTTATTGAGCGGACAGTCAGCATACTCAAGCAATACTTCTGCTGCCTGGACCATTCGGGAGGAGCTTTGTAGTACACTCCTGAGCGGGTGATCAGATTTGTGATCATCTGCTACATGTTGCATGACTTTGCCAACTTGAAGGACCAGCCCTTACCACCACCTGGGCAGCAAGAGTAGCAGGAGGACGAGGAGTAAGAGAAGGAGAAGGGGGACTAGCCCTTAACACCACCTGGGCAGCAAGAAGTGCAGTTCTTAAAGGGGAGGGTCGATCTTGCTCTCCAGCCAAACCCTGCTCATTGCAGCCTTGAATCTCGGCTGGAAAGAACAATGGAGAGACCCAGGGAAAGAGCTCAGAGTGCAGCCCCCATAGTCTCTTCTAAATTGATACAAGGAAGATCAAATCAAAATGAACCTGCAAAGTGCTGCTCAGTACCCAAAATTCCTTCACACAGCGTTGATTTTCTCCAGAAGTCTCTCTCTCTCTCAGAACGCGTGGACAAAAAAAGACAGGAAGCGGTCGCCTTTAAATAGCGCTCCCCCAGTCCTTTCCCGACTGCAAAATGCTCCCCTCAACCTGTCGTTGCTCGTGGCAGGAGGTAAGGCAGGGGGCGTCACTCAATATCCAGTCCGGGGCGCTACCGGGACGTTGCACGCTCGACTGACGTCATGATCTGTGGGCGCAGGAGGCGCAAAGCAACCGAATTTTTCCCCCCAACAGTTCCACAATCCTTATCACCACCGTGTTTATTACAGTCCCTACCACATATAGCAGCAGCGCACTCGCTATAAGCAGTGGACGATAAAACTGCCTCTTTACTGCTGGTTATTACAACAACACCACCCTGGAAGCTAAAGGGAGGCACTGAGTGCAGTGTATGTTTTGGGAAACAGGGAGGCTACAAGCGCATCCTGTAGCATCTCTTTCAAGAACAATCTGGTGAAGGCTCCTATATTTACTGGGGCGAGATTTCCAAGCTGAGGAGGGGTGGAAGTTCTGGTCAAACACCGTGGAGTTTTAACTCCATGGCGTGCGTGGTTTTTTATATTAGCAAGTTCCCCACCCGGAAGTATCACCTCCCTCCACAAAGCACAACGGTTTTGTTTTTATAGTTTCCTAATATGGAGATCCAGCAGCATTTCTTCCTCTGCTCAATCTCGAGCAGGGTTTGGAGGTCAGTCTCACTAAAACAGTAAGTTCTACTTTTATTCCTCGCTGCAATGCCCTTGTCCTTTCTTTGTTTCTGTGCCAGATTCTCCTGTGGAAGACATTCTTCAAAAGTAGGATAAAATCACACAATCTACCTGACAGTGAACTCGCCGATCCTAGCACTTTTCCTACTTACCTGCTGTTCCTCAGCCTGCTGCTGCAATCTTCACTAGAACTTGGCTTCACACAAGATTTGTGCTGGAGAACGGTAAATGGATAATTAAAGAAACTAACTCAGTAGATTTTGGCAGATTCAGATCTGCAGAGCAGTAGCACATGCAACTCCAAACTCACTGCTACAGTAACCACAGTACAATTTGCCATGTGGAATTTCAGGGCCAATTAGTCCATTTTTCTGCCACGACCACAACTTCCCCTTTTATGGCAAACTGCATCCTTTTAAGGTCTGCTGCCTTACCGGATTTTGCACTCCCCGGGCAAATTCTGACAAGCGTAAAGTACTGTCCATAGGAAAGAAAAATGAACTATGCATGTATTCCATGAATGGTATTCACATACCACAGCAAGAAGCTAAAAGAGACTTAGATGCCTTCAATTCTCAACATGATCCACCACTGCAGAGCTGCAATCCCCAATAGAGTGTTGAATTACACAGCCAAAACTGTAGAATATGTCAGAGGAAGTTATGGTTAGACTGTACAGCACACTGGACAGGCCACATCTTGAGATTACTTAGAATTTACAGCACAGAAACAGGCCATTCGGCCCAACTGGTCTATGCCAGTGTTTATGCTCCACACGACCCTCCTCCCATCCCTCTTCACCACATCTTTTATTCCTTTCTCCCTCATGTACCTATCAGATCTGGCCTCCTGACCTTTAACCAGCCCGATAAAGTGCAGCTCAATTTCGCCTCGGTTTCACTGCTGAAATTCCTCGTGGGCGCATGCGCAGCAGCTTAGGGTCATGTTTCACATTTGATGCAGGGGGGTTAATATCGAGCCCAATTACTCCCCCATTGTGCCCTCCAGATAATTTCTTTTATTCCAAATTCAGGTAAGAAAAAAATGTTCCTGAGATTGCTGCTATAATTTGTAAATACAAAAGAGCTTAGAGCTAAGGCTTGGCTTAAAGCACGCATGGTTTGCAATTACCTAGTAATTTAATAGCAGAAGTAGCAGTTTTCAACTCTAAGGGCACTATTAATAGAGTCTCTGAGACATAATAGAGATTGGTAGCTTTTTGATGATCTACAAAGCGTCAAGCATCAATGAAGAAAAGCAACCTGCAATTAACTATGGTGCGTTTCCAAAAAATCATTTTCTCTCAGTTATTTAACACCCGTTCTAAAGAAATCAAGACCTGGTTGGCAAGATTTTATTCTTTTGTATGACTTTTCCTTTTGTGATATATATTTTTTTCGTATGCTCATCAAAGTGAGTGATTTTAGTGCTGGGAATGGAAGACTTTCCACTTCAGGCAACCAGTGTCCGCAGTATTACCCAGGTTAGGTACGGCTCAGGTTAGATGCTAAATAAAGTGACCTCTTTCAGCCCCAACGATGTGCCTCATCCCAACCTCAAAAAAGTGCCACTTCTACAGCAGTGTCAGTTTCTATTTCCCACCCTGTCTTTTTCTCCTCCCGACATCCTTATTGTGTTGAAAAATGACTCATTGCTCACCTCCTATTCTAACGCATTCTTTCCTGTCACCCAAAAAGTGTGCGAGGATGACTTTTCTTACTGTTTTCGGTACATTAACAATGCATAAATGGTGCAGATTTTCTTTTCTCTTGTCGGAAAATCGGGTAGAAGCCATTTCTGCCTGATTTCCACCACTAAAATGCTTCCCCCAAGTTCCCTTGCACTTTTTGACCCATCCTGCGATCAACTCACCAAGCCCTGAAGGACCTCATTAACATATATTATAACGAGGGCCAGTAGCACTGCAGCTCCAAGATTCCTGCTTTTACACTTGAAATGCATTCGGGTAACTTAGACAGATATTAATAAGGTGCAGCAGCTGCCACGATCAGCTGACACAGAAAGAAAGGAAGACTTACATTTATATAGCGCCTTTCACGACCTCCAGACGTCTCAAAGCGCTTTACAGCCAATGAAGTACTTTTGGAGTGTAGTCACTGTTGTGATGTGGAAAACGCGGCAGCCAATTTGCGCAAGCAAGCTCCCACAATCAGCAGTGATAATGACCAGTTATGTTTTTGTTATGTTGATTGAGGGATAAATATTGGCCAGGACACCGGGAATAACTCCCCGGCTCTTCTTCGAAATAGTGCCGCGGGAACTTTTACGACCACTTGAGAGGGCAGACGGGGCCTCGGTTTAACGTCTCAGCCGAAAAACGGCACCTCTGACAGTGCAGTATTCCCTCAGCACTGCTCTGGAGTGTCAGCCTAGATTTATGTGCTCAAAGTTCCTGGAGTGGGACTTGAACCCACAACCTTCTGACTCAGAGGCGAGTGTGCTACCCACTGAGACACAGTTAACACAGGCGGAAGCGAGGAGATTTTGATAGTCCCGTTCACCCATCACCACTGTGCTCGCTGATCGACATTAGCTCCCGGTTAAGCAACACCTCGATTTAAAAATTCTCATCCTTGTTTTCAAATCCCTTCACGGCCTCCAGCCCCTCAAACCCCTCGAGATATCTGCGCTCCTCAAATTCTGCCCTCTTGAGCATCCCTAATTATAATTGCTCAAGCGCCGTGCCTTCGACTGCCTAGGCCCTAAGCAGCAGAATTCCCTCCCTAAACCTCTCTACCTCTCTTTCCTCCTTTAAGATGCTCCTTAAAACCGACCTCTTTGGTCATCTGCCCTAATTTCTACTTCTGCAGCTCGGTATCAAATTTTTGTCTGATAACGCTCCTGTGAAGCACCTTGGGATGTTTTATGACTTTAAAGGCGCAATATAAATACAAGTTATTGTTGTTGTTGAAGTGTTTGGATAGTTTGAATAGAGATTTTTGCAGCTGAAAAAAGCTTTCTCCAGCCATTTTTTGCCATTCTGCCTGCAGACACCTGGATTTGCTTCTCACTAATTCTGACAGGGTCAGACCACCAACAGCTGTTCGACCCCCCCTTCCCCCATTCACTACCCGCAGTGAGGGCTTCTCAAGAGCAGGTATGGCATTTCCTTGTATGCCATTACAGTAATGTCAAACCCACCGAGTCATAAAACATGAGACAAACTCTTAAAAATCATGAGATTTGGTAAGAAATCATGAGTTGCTATTTTTTGGTTTATAAACCTCATTAGTGGCTTTATTTAATCTCTACCAGGTCACCGCTCTTTACAAAAACTCTATTACTGCATCTAAGAGCTGTCCCACAGACTAGTCAAGCAACAGCCTGACATAGTCATACCCACAGAATCATACAATTCAGCCAATGTCCCAAACTCCTCCATCATCATCCCTCCTCCATGTCCTGTCCCACCGGCAGAACAGACACACCAGGGGTGGTGGCGCAGTGGTATATAGTTGCAAAGGAGTGGCCCTGGGGGTCCTCAACATTGACTCTGGACCCCATGAAGTCTCATGGCTTCAGGTCAAGCATGGGCAAGGAAAACTCCTGCTGATTACCACCTACCTCCCTCCCTCAGCTGATGAATCAGTACTCCTCCATGTTGAACACCACTTGAAGAAGCACTGAGAGTAGCAAGGGCGCAAAATGTACTCTGGGTGGGGGACTTCAATGTCCATCACCAAGGGTGGCCCGGTAGCACCACTAGTCACCGAGCTGGCCAAGTCCTGAAGGACATAACTGCCAGTCTGAGGCTGCGACAGGTGGTGAGAGAACCAACACGAGCGAAAAACCTACCTGACCTCGTCCTCACCAATCTACCTGTCATAGATGCATCTGTCCATGACAGTATTGGTAGCAGTGACCACCACACAGTCATTGTGGAGACGAAGTCCTGTCTTCACACTGAGGACACCCTCCATCGTGTTGTGTGGCACTACCACCGTGCTAAATGGGACAGATTCAGAACAGATTTAGCAGCTTAAAACTGGGCATCCATGAGGCGCTGTGGGTCATCAGCAGCAGCAGAATTGTATTCCACCACAATCTGTAACCTCATGGCCCAGCATATCCCTCACTCTACCATTACCATCAAGCCAGGGGACCAACTCAGGCTCAATAAGGAGTGTAGAAGAGCATGCCAGGAGTAGCACCAGGTGTACCTAAAAATGAGGTGCCAACCTGGGGAAGCTGCAACACAGGGCTACATGCATGCTAAAAATCAGAAGCAGCATGCTATAGACAGGGCTAAGCAATCCCACAATCAACAGATCAGATCAAAGCTCTGCTGTCCTGCCACATCCAGTCGTGAATGGTGGTGGACCACTAAACAACTAAGGGGAGGAGGAAGCTCCATGAATATCCCCATCCACAATAATGGTGGAGCCCAGCACGTGAGTGCAAAGGACAAGGCTGAAGTGTTTGCAACCATCGTCAGCCAGAAGTGCTGAGTGGATGATCCAAATCAGCCTATTCCTGAGGTCCCCACCATCACAGAAGCCAGTATTCAGCCAATTCGATTCACTCCACGTGATATCAAGAAACGGCTGAGTGCACTGGATATAGAAAAGGCTATGGGCCCTGACAACATCCCGGCTATCGTGCTGAAGACTTGTGCTCCAGAACTAGCTGCCTCTTTAGCCAAGCTGTTCCAGTACAGCTACAACACTGGCATCTATCCGACATTGTGGAAATCTGCCCAGGTATGTCCTCTCCACAAAAAGCAGCACAAATCCAACCCGGCCAATTATTGCCCCATCAGTCTACTCTCAATCATCAGCAAAGTGATGGAAAGTGTCATCAACAATGCTATCAAGCGGCGCTTACTCACCAATAACCTGCTCACTGATGCCCAGTTTGGGTTCCAAGACCACTCGGCTCCCAACCTCATTACAGCTTTGGTCCAAACATGGACAAAGGAGCTGAATTCCAGAGGTGAGGTGAGAGTGAGTGCCCGTGACATCAAGGCAACATTTGACCAAGTATGGCATCAAGGAGCTCTAGTAAAACTGAAATTGTTGGGAATCGGGGAGAAAACCCTCCACTGGCTAAAGTCATACCTAGCACAAAGGAAGATGGTTGTGGTGGTTGAAGATCAATCATCACAGCCCCAGGACATTGCTGCAGGAGTTCCTCAGGGCAGTGTCCTAGGCCCAACCATCTTCAGCTGCTTCATCAATGAACTTCCCTCCAACATAAGGTCAGAAATGGGGATGTTCGCTGATGACTGCACAGTGTTCAGCGCCATTCACAACTCCTCAGATAATGATGCAGTCCATCCCCGCATGCAACAAGACCTGGACGATGTTCAGGCTTGGGCTGATAAGTGGCAAGTAACATTCGCACCACAGAAGTACCAGGCAATGACTATCTTCAACAAGCGAGAGTCTAACTGTTAGGTCCGTGATTCTTTAAATAGGATGTTTCCCCAAGAACTACACGGAGGCTGTAACTTAACAATCAACAGGTGTTTACTAGAGTAGAGTAGTCTCACGACTGAAGTACAGAAGCCTGCTCCGGCTTTATATACAGGTGTGGTCACTGCCGGTACTACAGTATACAGGAGCTGTAAAACAGTTCTCTCTTAAAGGTACATACACAACAATTCCTCCCCTTTTAGATTAACAGTACCATAACATTCATTTAACAATTAACATTTTTAACATGCAACATTAACTGAAAATAGTCCATTTATAAATTCAGTCTTGGGACGGCTTCCTGATCCTTTCTGGATAGCGCCTTCCCTGAGGTTCTTGTTCTTGGTGCGGAGGCGATTCTGGCCCCCTTTCGTCGGTTAGTTCATCAGTTTCCACTGCTACTGTTTCTGAGGTAGATGCTACCAGTATGTCGGGTTCATCCCCAGGTACGCGAGACATGGGGTTGACTCGTTCCTGTGACGCTAAGATCTGGTCGACGTGGCGTCTCACAATGTTCTCCCCGACATCCACTGTGTACATTAATGGCCCCTGCCGTGTGCATATCGTTCCGGGTTGCCATTTCTCTGTTTGGTAGTCACGGGCCAAGACTGGTTGCCCTACATTGAAGCTCCTTGTCGGCTTCTCATTGATGTGCTGGAATTGTTTATCCTCAACATTTCTTCGCACATTTGGTCTGAGCAAATCCAGACGAGATCTCAACCTTCGGTTAAAGAACATCATGGCCGGGGTCTGGTTGGTAACTGCATGTGTCGCATTTCTGTAGGCTAACAGGAAATTGGCCACCTTATGCTGTAGTGGAATTTCATCATCGCACATGGCCTTTATTGCCTTCTTAAAGGTTTGTACGAACCTCTCAGCCAATCCATTTGTGGCTGGATGATACGGGGCGGATGTGTAATGCCCTACCCCACTCCTTCTCATAAATTTCCGAAACTCTTCGGACACAAACTGTGGTCCATTATCAGAGCAAATCTGCTCTGGCAAGCCGTTCCTGGCAAATATGGTCCGTAGGACTGCAATCATTTTCTCTGTTGTGGTTGAGGACATTTTTATCACCTGAGGCCATTTCGAGTGCACATCCACTGCTATTAAGAACATTGAGTCCATGAATGGACCAGCAAAATCAATATGCACCCGTTGCCAGGGAGAGGAGGGCCACTCCCATGGGTGTAGAGGGGCATGTGGTGGTGCATTTTGGACCTTCTGGCATCCTGAGCAGCTCTTGGTTAGGTCCTCGATTTGTTGATCAATCCCCGGCCACCACACATAAGCCCTAGCAAGGCTTTTCATTTTTACCCCTCCCAGATGACCTTCGTGAAGCTCATGGAGCACTCTCTCCCTTAACTTGGGTGGAATTACCACTCGGGATCCACACATCACTATCCCCTGGCATACTGACAGCTGTTCTCTTCTGGATGAGAATGCTGGCAACAGTGTGTCGCCATGTGTTGGCCATCCCCTCACCGTCAAATCATATACCCGAGACAGTGTTGGATCATTGCGGGTCTCCTACTCTATATCCGCGTTAGTTACTGGCAATCGTTCAATTATTGACGAATAAAATATCTCGATAGAGTCCACTGCTGGTGCTTCCTCCACAGTAGGCAGTGGCAAGCGTGATAGCCCATCAGCGTTTCCATGCTGTTTCGTGCCTTTATATTCTATTTCATATTGGTTTGCCCCTAGAAAAAGGGACCATCTTTGTAACCATTGTGCAGTCATCACCGGAACGCCCTTCTTTGGATTAAAGATGGAGACAAGTGGTTGGTGGTCAGTCAGCAAGGTGAACTTCTGCCCATGCAGACAGTGGTTGAATTTTTTTACTCCCCATACTAGGCTGAGGGCCTCCCTGTCGATCTGGGTGTAGTTGTGCTCGGCTGAGGTTAGTGACCGAGACGCAAAGACTACTGGCCTCTCCAACCCGTCTGGGAATTTGTGCGACAGCACCGCTCCAATACCATAGGGTGATGCATCACATGCCAACCGAATTGGTAGTGCTGGGTTGAAATGGGCCAACACCTCTTTTGATGTGATCAATTCTTTGCACTTCTGGAAAGCTCGTTTACATTCGTCATTCCACTTCCATGGTACCCCCGTTTGCAGTAGGATATTCAGTGGGTGTACTGCTGTGGACAAATTTGGTAAGAACTTATGGTAGTAGCTTTTCAGCCCGAGGAACGACCTCAGTTGTGACACATTTTCCGGTGCTGGAGCCTTGACTACTGCCTCAATCGTTTCAGGAGACTTATGTAACCCTTCTTCATCAATAATGTGGCCACAATACGAGATCCGCTTCTGGAAAAACTCGCACTTGTGGCGATTAGCTCGCAGCCAATATTCCTTTAATCTAGTGAGCACCTTCTCCAGGTTGGCGAGGTGATCACTATCATTTTCGCCCATGACCAGGATGTCGTCCAAATAACACTGGGTCCCTGGAATCCCTTGCAGGACTTGATCCATTGCCCTTTGCCAAATAGCCGGAGCCGATGCTACCCCGAACACCAGTCGGTTGTATTGATAGAGACCTTCATGAGTGTTGATCGTGAGGTATTGTTTCGGGGCTTCTTCTACCTCCATTTGCAAGTACGCCTGGGCCAGATCAATTTTGGTGAAGCGTTTACCTCCAGATAGCGAGGTGAAAATATCCTCAATCCGTGGAAGCGGATATTGTACCGTGTGAAGGACTGGGTTCACTGTCACCTTAAAATCCCCACGGATGCGGACCTTCTTTGGTTCCCCAGGCGTATTACTCAACGACCTCTTCATTACAGGGACGATGGGTGTAGCCCACTTGCTCCAGTCTACTTTGGACAGTACTCCTGAATGTTCCAACCCTTCCAGCTCTGCTTCAACGGCTGGTCGGATCGCATAAGGCACCGGTCTGGCCTTAAAAAACTTTGGACTTGCATTTTCCTCTATTTTAATCGTTGCTGTTATGCCTTTTAGTGTTCCGAGTCCCTCCTGGAACACTTCTTGTGCGTCAGTTAGCATTTTTGACAGTCATCCAGGTGTGGCGTCGTCATCCTTTCTCTCTCTCTCTTGTTTTTCCTCGACGCCGCTCGGTTCTTTAACCCCCGGCCCTGCCCTGTGCGCTTCACCCTCTCTCTTACCCCGTCGATGCTGCTCGGCTTTTCTACGCCGTCGGTTGGCTCCCGCCGCCGCTGTCCGGGAAGGGTGTGCGCTGCACCTGTTGCCAGTCTGTTGCTGGATCGTCGTGGCTCTCAACAGCCACTCCTGCGATGTTCACTTGCTGCCGGATGACTGGGTGGTTGCTCGTGGTTGATGCCCGTGCTTCTGGCCTCGACTTTCTTCCACCGTCCTCCCGGAGCAACTCCTTGACGGGAAATGCAGAGTTGCAGGCAGATTCGAATCAACCTCGTCGCCACTGTTAGGTCCGTGATTCTTTAAATAGGATGTTTCCCCAAGAACTACACGGAGGCTGTAACTTAACAATCAACAGGTGTTTACTAGAGTAGAGTAGAGTAGTCTCACGACTGAAGTACAGAAGCATGCTCTGGCTTTATATACAGGTGTGGTCACTGCCGGTACTACAGTATACAGGAGCTGTAAAACAGTTCTCTCTTAAAGGTACATACACAACACTAACCATCTCCCCTTGACATTCAACGGCATTACCATCGGCGAATCCCCCACCATCAAAATCCTGGGCATCACCATTGACCAGAAACTTAACTGGACCAGCCACATAAATACTGTGGCAACAAGAGCAGGTCAGAGACTAGGTATTCTGCGGCGAGTGTCTCACCTCCTGACTCCCCAAAGCCTTTCCACCAACTACAAGGCACAAGGAGTGTGATGGAATATTCTCTACTTCCCTAGATGAGTGCAGCTCCAACAACACTCAAGAAGCTCGACACCATCCAGGACAAAGCAACCCATTTGATTGGCACCCCATCCACCACCTTAAACATTTACCCACTCCACCACCGGCATACTGTGGCTGTAGTGTGTACACGGGATGGTTTCCTGGACCAATATGTTGAGGAACCAACTAGAGATCAGGCCATCTTAGACTGGGTGTTATGTAATGAGAAAGGATTGATTAGCAATCTTCTTGTGCGAGGCCCCTTGGGGAGGAGCGATCATAATATGATAGAATTCTTCATTAAGATGGAGAGTGAAGTAGTTGACTCAGAGACTAAGGTTCTGAATTTAAATAAAGGAAGCTATGATGGTATGAGGTGCGAGTTGGCTAGTATGGATTGGGGAATGTTACTTAAAGGGTTGACGGTGGATAGGCAATGGCAACATTTAAAGATCACATGGATGAACTACAGAATTTGTTCATCCATGTCTGGCATAAAAATAAAACAAAAAAGGTGGTGCAACCGTGGCTAACAAGGGAAATTAGGGATAGCATAAGATCCAAGGAGAAGACATATAAATTTGCCAGAAAAAGCAGCAAACCTGAGGATTGGGAGCAGTTTAGGATTCAGCAAAGGAGGAAAATAGAGTATGAGAGTAAGCCTTCAGGAAACATAAAACCTGACTGTAAAAGCTACTATAGATATGTGATGAGAAAAAGATTGGTGAAGTCAAGCGTAGGTCCCTTGCAGTCAGAATCAGGGGAATTTATAATGGGGAACAAAGAAATGGCACACCAATTAAATACATACTTTGCTTCTGTCTTCACAAAGGAGGACACAAATAACCTCCCAGAGATGTCAGGGAACATAGGGTCTAATGAGAGGGAGCAACTGAATGAAATCAGTTTTTGTAGGGAAATGGTGTTAGGGAAATTGATGGGATTGAAGGCCGATAAATCACCAGGGCCTGATAATCTACATCCTAGGGTACTTAAGGAAGTGGCCCTAGAAATTGTAGATGAATTGCTGGTCATCTTCCAAAATTCTATAGACTCTGGCACAGTTCCCATGGATTGGAGGGTACCAAATGTAAACCCACTATTTAGAAAAGGTGGTAGAGAGAAAACGAGGAATTATAGACCGGTAAGCCTGACATCAGTAGTGGGGAAAATGCTAGAGTCCATTATAAAAGACGTAATTGCAGAGCACTTGGAAAACAGTGACAGGATCGGACAAAGTCAACCTGGATTTACAAAAGGTAAGTCGTGCTTGACTAATCTACTGGAATTTTTTGAGGATGTAACTGTTAGAATAGATAAGGGAGAACCAGTGGATGTGGTGTATTTGGACTTTCAGAAGGCTTTCAATAAAGTCCCGCATAAGAGATTAGCGTGTAAAGTTAAAGCACATGGGATTGGCGGTAAGGTACTGACTTGGATAGGGAACTGGTTGGCAGACAGAAAGCAAAGAGTTGGAATAAACGGGTCTTTTTCCGAGTGGCAGGCAGTGACTAGTGGGGTACCGCAGGGATCGGTGCTAGGACCCCAGCTATTCACAATATATATTAATGATCTAGACGAGGGAACTAGATGTAATATCTCCAAGTCTGCAGATGACACAAAGCTGGGTGGGCGTGTGTGCTGTGAGGAAGATGCCGAGAAATTCCAGTATGATTTGGACAGGTTGGGTGATTGGGCAGATGCATGGCAGATGCAGTGTAATGTGGATAAATGCGAGGTTATCCACCTTGGTGGCAAAAACAGGAAGGCAGATTATTATCTGAACAGCAATAGATTGGGAGAAGGGGAAGTGCAATGAGACCTGTGCGTCCTTGTGCACCAGTTGCTAAAGATAAGCATGCAGGTGCAGCATGCTTTTAAGAAGGCAAATGGTATGTTGGCCTTCGTAGCGAGAGGGTTTGAGTACAGGAACAAGGATGTCTTGCTGCAGTTGTACAGGGCCTTGGTGAGACCACACCTTGAGTATTGTGTGCAGTTTTGGTCGCCTTATCTGAGGAAGGATGTTCTTGCCATGGAGGGAGTGCAGCGAAGATCCACCAGACTGATACCTGGGATGGCAGGAATGACATCTGAGGAGAGATTGGGTCGATTGGGCTTATATTCTCTGGAGTTTAGAAGAATGAGAGGGGATCTCATTGAAACTTATAAAATTCTAACAGGACTAGACAGACTAGATGCAGAAAGGATGTTCCCGATGATGGGGGAGTCCAGAACCAGGGGTCACAGTCTAAAGATAAGGGGTAAGCCATTTAGGACTGAGGTGAGGAGGAATTTCTTCACCCAGAGAGTGGTGAACCTGTGGAATTCTCTACCACAGAAGGCAGTGGAGGCCAATTCGTTAAATATATTCAAGAAGGAGTTAGATATATTTCCTAAGGCTAAAGAGATCAAGGGATATGGGGAGAAGGCAGGATCAGGGTACTGAATTTCGATGATCAGCCATGATCTCATTAAATGGGAGCAGGCTCGAGGGGCTGAATGGCCAACTCCTGCTCCTATCTTCTATGTTTCTATGTTCCCATCTACAAGATGCACTGCAGCAACTCACCAAGACTTCTTCGGCAACACCTCCCAAACCCGCAACCTCTTCCACCTAGGACAAGGGCAGCAGGCGCATGGAAACACCACCACCTCCAAGTTCCTGTCCAAGTCACACACCATTCTGACTTAGAACTAACTAGTGGGGGGGAGGTTCCTAGAGAGCAAATAATAAAAATGACAACAGAGAAGGTCATAGACTTAGGTAGCAGTGGGGAAATTAAAAACCAGAGCGTGTCAGGAAGGGGCAGAAGGTATGGAGTAAAAGGTAAAGTAATAAAAAGGGCAAAAGCAGGAACTAAGTGTCACAAAACATCTTTGAAAGTTCTCTATCTGAATGCACGTAGCATTCGTAACAAAATAGACGAGTTAATGGCACAAATAACTACATAAGGGTATGATCTTGTGGCCATTACAGAAACATGGCTGCAGGGTGACAATGCCTGGGAATTAAACATACCAGGTTATTTAACGATCAGGAAAGACAGGCAGGAAGGAAGGGGAGGTGGGGTGGCTATGTTAATAAAGGAAGGAATCACTGTACTACAGAGAAATGATATTGGGTCAAAAGATCAGGATAATGAAACAGTTTGGGTGGAGGTAAGGAATAATAAGGGGAAATAAACACTAGTGGGCGTAGTCTATAGGCCTCCGAACAGTGGCAACTCTGTTGGACGGAGTATCAATCAGGAAATAGTTGAGGCTTGTAATAAGGGAACATCTATAATTATGGGGGATTTTAACTATCATATTAATTGGACAAATCAAATTGGGCAGGGCTGCCTTGAGGATGAGTTCATTGAGTGTATTAGGGATGGGTTTCTTGAGCAGTACGTAACTGAACCGACCAGGGGGCAAGCAACCTTAGATCTGGTCCTGTGTAACGAGATGGGATTAATTAAAAATGTCCTAGTAAAGGATCCCCTTGGAATGAGTGACCATAACATGGTTGAATTCCATATTCAATTAGAGGGTGAGAAGGTTGGATCTCAAACAAGCGTGCTAAGCTTGAATAAAGGAGACTATGAAGGTATGAGAGCGGAATTGAGTAGAGTGGATTGGGAAAATAGATTAAAGGGTAAGACGATACATGATCAGTGGTGTACATTTAAGGAGTTATTTTACAACTTCCAAAAAATATATATTCCGCTGAGAAGAAAAGGGTGTAAAAGAAAAGACAGCCATCCGTGGCTAAGTAAAGAAATTAAGGATAGTATTCGACTAAAAACAAGGGCATATAAGGTAGCCAAATCTAGTGGGAGGATAGAGGATTGGGAAAACTTTAAAAAAACAGCAAAAAATAACAAAAAGATTGATTAAGAAAGGGAAGATAGATTATGAAAGTAAATTAGCAAAAAATATAAAAACAGATAGTAAGAGTTTTTATAGTTATATAAAAAGAAAAAGGGTGGCTAAAGTAAATGTTGGTCCCTTAGAGGGTGAGACCGGGAAATTAATGGTGGGAAATATGGAGATGGCAAAAACACTGAATGAATATTTTACATCAGTCTTTACAGTAGAAGACACTAAGAATATCCCAACACTGGACAAACAGGGGGCTAAAGGGGGGGAGGAGCTAAACACGATCAAAATCACTAAGGAAGTGGTACTCGGTAAAATAATGGGACTCAAGGCGGATAAATCACCTGGACCTGATGGCTTACATCCTAGGGTCTTGAGGGAAGTGGCGGTAGGGATTGTGGATGCATTGGTAATAATTTTCCAAAACTCCCTGGACTCGGCAAAGGTCCCGGCAGACTGGAAAACTGCTAATGTAACACCCTTATTTAAAAAGGGCAGTAGACAGAAGGCTGGAAACTATAGACCGGTTAGCCTAACATCTGTGATAGGTAAAATTTTGGAGTCCATTATTAAGGAGACAGTAACAGGACATTTGGATAATCATAATTTAATAGGACAAAGTCAGCATGGTTTTATGAAGGGGAAGTCATGTTTGACAAATTTGCTGGAGTTCTTTGAGGAAGTAACGTATAGGGTGGATAAAGGGGAACCAGTGGACGTAGTGTATTTAGACTTCCAAAAGGCATTTGACAAGGTGCCACACAAAAGATTATTGCTTAAGATAAAAAAATCACGGGATTGGGGGTAATATTCTGGCATGGATAGAGGATTGGCTATCTAACAGAAGGCAGAGAGTTGGGATAAATGGTTCATTCTCAGACTGGCAATCAGTAACTAGTGGTGTTCCGCAGGGGTCAGTGCTGGGTCCCCAACTCTTTACAATCTATATTAACGATTTGGAGGAGGGGACCGAGTGTAACATATCAAAGTTTGCAGATGATACTAAGATGGGAGGGAAAGTAGTGAGTGAGGAGGACATAAAAAACCTGCAAGGGGACATCGACAGGCTAAGTAAGTGGGCAGAGATTTGGCAGATGGAATACAATACTGGAAAGTGTGAGGTTATGCACTTTGGCAGGAAAAATCGTAGAGCAAGTTATTATCTTAATGGCAAGAAACTGGAAAGTACTGAAGTACAAAGGGATCTGGGGGTCCTGGTGCACGAAACTCAAAAGGTTAGTATGCAGGTGCAGCAAGTGATTAAGAAGGCCAATGGAATGTTGGCTTTCATTGCTAGGGGGATAGAATATAAAAATAGGGAGGTATTGCTTCAGTTGTACAAGGTATTGGTGAGACCGCACCTGGAATATTGCGTACAGTTTTGGTGTCCATACTTAAGAAAGGACATACTTGCTCTCGAGTCAGTACAAAGAAGGTTCACTCGGTTAATCCCGGGGATGAGGGGATGGACATATGAGGAGAGGTTGAGTAGATTGGGACTCTACTCATTGCAGTTCAGAAGAATGAGAGGCGATCTTATTGAAACATATAAGATTGTGAAGGGGTTGGATCGGGTGGATGCGGGGAAGATGTTCCCGATGATGGGTGAAACTAGAACTAGGGGGCATAGTCTTAGAATAAGGGGCTGCTCTTTCAAAACTGAGATGAGGAGGAACTACTTCACTCAGAGGGTGGTAGGTCCATGGAATATGCTGCCCCAAAAAGCTGTAGAAGCTACATCATTACATAAATTTAAAACAGAAATAGACAGTTTCCTAGAAGTAAAGGGAATTAAAGGTTACGGGGAGCGGGCAGGAATTTGGACATGAGTCTAGGTTCGGATCGGTCATGGCCCTGTGGGTAGCGGAGCGGGCCCAGGGGCCGTGTAGCCTGATCCTGCTCCTATTTCGTGTGTCTAATTCTGTTAAATTCAGGAGATGGTTCTGTGATAGTGGATTGGGGGTTAGGATCAGATCAGCCATGATCTTATTGAATGGCGGAGCAGGCTCGAGGGGCCGATTGGCCTACTCCTGCTCCTATTTCTTATGTTCTTATGTTCTTATCGCCGATCCTTCATCGTCGCTGGGTCAAAATCCTGGAACTCCCTACCAAACAGCACTGTGGGAGTACCTTCACCACACGGACTGCAGCGGTTCAAGAAAGCGGCTCACCACCACCTTCTCAATGGCAATTAAGGATGGGCAATAAATGCTGGCCTTTTAAAAAATTCTACCCATTATCACCACCTGGTGCCCAACACAACCACCACACAATGCAGCCCCTGCAGCTGCCAACCAAATGTAAGTTTTGGGGGAAAAAATCCAAAACACCCTCCCATGGAGACAGGAGTCGCAATCACCCCCAGTGAACATTGATGTAATTGGTAATGTGAAAACTTTTATCCTCCCTTCAGCTGAAAGGTAACCCTTTGAATACTTTGCCATACGACACCTCCCTGCTCTTCCTAGACTGGGATCAGCCTCAATGGCTCCTGTTGGGAGCACTGGCACCATTTCAGGAGTAAACCTTCACTGCCCATCTACTCAATGCACAGCTGCTGAGTGTTTCAGGGATTTTTTCCTCCCCTCTGCTGTTTACTGGCCTGTCTGCGCGGACCCCAGTTTGAGAACCACTGGATTATTCTTTCATTATCCAAATACATGGGAGGGCTGCTGTCATATCCAGTTAGCAAATTACAATAACAAGAGTGTTCTGATTGACCTTGGGCATTGCTACATTACTGGATATTGGCATATAAAGTCACTTCAGTTAACTGGGCATGTGGGCTTACTTACAGAAATGACTTTTGTCACTGGAGTCAAGTAAACCATCTGGTGCAGCCTAAAAACTTGAATACCCTCCTCATCACCCTCCACTTTCCTGTTCTCCATCCATCTATCAGACTCCTCCCGTCTGCTTCTCTTCTCTCCCTTCCCCCCTTTGTATCTCTCCCTTTTCTTTCTCCCCTTGCCTCTGGTCTCACTCCTCAACCCCTCTGTTTTCTTTCTTCTGCCCCCTCCTTCCATTCTCTCTCCCTCACATCTCTCCATCAATTGCTCTCCCTTGTCTCTTCAGTCTTTCTCTCATCTGTCTCCCCCTTCCTCTTCTCCATGTATCTCACTATCTCCTGCCCTCAGTGTCTCTCTCTCTCTCTTCCTCCCCCAATCTCTCCCACACTCCTCTCCTCCCGGCCACGTCAATCTCTTCCTTTCGCGTCTCCATCCCTCTCTCTTCCCTCCTCCACTGGTCTCGATCTCTTTTCCCCTTCCGAGTCTCATCCTCTCTCTGTTCCCACCCCCATCTCTCCTATCTCTCAGATTCCTCTCTCTGTTCCCCATCTCTCTCTCCCATGCCTCCATCTCTCTGCCTATCTCTCCTCTCTCTCTCTGTGCCTTCATCTCTTTCTCCCTGTCATTCTTCCCCAATCTCTCTCTACCTCCATCTTTCTCCCATTCTTCTCTGTACCCCATCTCCGTCACTCTCCTCCCCCCACCAGATCGCACTTGCTGACTCTGCCACCAGATCGCACTGGGTGACTCTGCCACCACATCGCACTGGGTGACTCTGCCGATTTATGCGCATGCACAGGTGAATGGTGGGAAGCTGTCCATTGCGGCAAATGCAGTTCTCGCCGAGCTCCGGACGGTGTTATGACGAGAATGGAATTACATCTCCCAGCATGCCCAGCGAGTGGGACTCCTCTGCATAGTGTGTAGCAGAGCGCGTATTTCCGGTTTGCTTGGCATGTCAACAATATTGTAGACGAAGTTTAAAATCGTGAGTTTTCTGAGGTGAATCGCGATATCCAAGTTGGGCTCAATTTTCATTAAAAATTGCATGTCTCGCAATTAAATCGAGTTGGCATTAACTGCCATTACCATGATCATGATGGAGGAGGACAAGAAGCAGCACAAGGTGGAGCAAAGGAGACTCAGGCAACTTTAAAGAGCATGCAGACCACCAGATATTACCCCCACCCCCATCCATAGAATAAACAGACGGCGCAGGTCCTGAGGACCTAACTTGAAGCACCCGTCTAAGACCAAACAGCAAGAAGTGGAATATCTCATACAATTAGGGCAGCACGGTGGCATAGTGGTTAGCACTGTTGCCTCACAGTGCCAGGGACCCGGGTTCGAATCCGGCCTCGGGTGACTGTCTGTGTGGAGTTTGCACATTCTCCCCGTGTTTGCGTGGGTTTCCTCCGGGTGCTCCGGTTTCCTCCCACAGTCCAAAGATGTGCGGGTTAGGTTGATTGGCTATGATAAATTGACCCTTAGTGTTAGGGGGATTAAATACGTGGGGTTACGGGGATAGGGTGGGATATGTGTTGGTGCAGGCTCAATGGGCCGAAATGGCCTCTATCTGCACTGTGGGGTTTCTGTGATTTTCTGTGAATTGGTGAAAGTCTTATACTGCCAGTAGCGGTTCAAATGGCAGCTGTATGTGGAAGGATAGCTGCTGACCAGTTAAGTCTCAACCCACTATCTGACAAAACAGTTAGCTGTAGAATTGCTGATATGGCAGGAGACATTGAGGAGCAGCTAGTCTAAGCAGTGAGGCAAAGCCCTTTTCTCACACTAAGAAATGTCAATGCAACACAAATGATGGTTTTCATTCGATACATCAGCTCACTGAGGACTTTTTATTTTGCTATTTTGCCCCAACAGGAATTACTGGCGAGGAGTTGTTCAAAATTTTAGATCGATACATGGCAGATAAAAATTGAGTGGAATTGTTGTGTCAAGATTTGCACAGAAGGAGCAAAAGCCATGACTGGCAAGAGTGGACTTGCTGGTGGGGTGAAAGCTGTTGCACCATGCTGTGTATGGCTCCACTGTTGTATACACAGGAAGGTACTAGCCACAAAAGTGATGCCAAAAGAGCTGTCAGTTCCGCACCCATGAGGATGGCCTCAACCGAGATCTTGGGTTCATGTCACGCTACATGTAACCCCACCTGACGCAGGGTCATCCAGACTCGAGTCGACATTGGCTTGTTCTCTCTACACAGATGCGGCCGGACCTGCTGTGATTTCCAGCCAAAAAAAATGTTTTTTGTCTTTTTTTGTTTTTCATACAGACCCCAGCATCTGCAATATTTGACCCCTTGTGACCCCACCTCATTGTTCTTTGATGTAATGTTTCCCTGACTGACCTGTTTGGACACCATTCACACCTTTGACTGCTGTGATTATCTCTCTGCCGAGGTGTGATAAATGGCAGTTGGAAAGGTTACCTGTAAACATCTGACATGATTCTCTGACTATATAAGCTGTGTCTTTATGCATTTCTCCACTTCACCTGAAGAAGGAGCAGCGCTCCGAAAGCTTGTGATTTCAAATAAAGCTGTTGGACTATAACCTGGTGTTGTGTGACTTCTTACATGATGTTTTATGGGACACCATTGCTTAGTATTGAACTCAGACTGGGTCCACACAAATCAATCCAGCCCCTAGGTATCTGGGCCATGACAAAGTTACCTCTTAATATATTATTGAATGCACCTTTATTGATCACAGTCCGAAACTGATAAAATCATATCCATAAATTATGAATTCCCTTTAATAAAAGTGCACAATCAAATTTGAACTGATATGGTTCAGTGCCCTGCAGGAAATCCTAAGCTGCAGCAGGGCCTAGGTGGTCCTGTGACTCTTTCGCCATCTGCCCTTTAGTAATGGTCTTGAAATTAATAAAGAAAGGAGAGAAAGCATACACAATGGCAGCCAACATAAAAGGTAATCCAAAAGTCTTCTATAGGCATATAAATAGTAAAAGGGTCGTAAGAGGAGGGGTGGGGCCGATTAGGGACCAAAAAGGAGACCTATGCATGGAGGCAGAGGGTATGACTGAGGTACAAGATGAGTACTTTCCATTTGTCTTCACCAAGGAAGAGGATGCTGCCATAGACATAGTGAAGGAGGAGATAGTGGAGACACTTGATAGTATAAAAATTGATAAAGAAGAAGTATTAGAAAGGCTGGCTGTACTTAAAGTAGATAAGTCATCAGGAGCAGATGGGATGCATCCTAGGATGCTGAGGGAATTGCGGGCGGAAATTGCGGGATACTGGCTATAATATTCCAATCCTCCATAGATACGGGGGTGGTGTCAGAGGTCTGGAGAATTACAAATGTTACACCATTGTTCAAAAAAGGATGTAAAGATAAACCCAGCAACTACAGGCCAGTCAGTTTGACCTCGGTAGTGGGGAAGCTTTTAGAAACAGTAATCAGGGGCAAAATTAACAGTCACTTAGATAGGTGTGGAATAATTAAGGAAAGCCAGCACGGATTTATTAAAGGCAAATCATGTTTAACCAACTTGATCGAGTTTTTTGATGAGATAACAGAGAGGGTTGATGAGGGTAATACGGTTGACGTAGTGTACATGGATTTCGACAAAGTGCCACATAATAGGCTTGCCAGCAAAGTTGAAGCCCATGGAATAAAAGGGACAGTGGCAGCATGGATACGGAAGTGGCTAAGTGACAGGAAACAGAGAGTAGTGGTGAACGGTTGTTTTTCGGACTGGAGGAACGTATACAATGGTGTTCCCCAGGGGTCGGTTCTAGGACCACTGCCTTTCTTGATAACTATTAATGACTTGGACGTAGGTGTACAGGGCACAATTTCAAAATTTGCAGATGACACAAAACTTGGAAGTATAGTGAACAGTGAGGAGGATAGTGATAGACTTCAGGAAAACATAAACAGGCTGATGAAATGGGTGGACATGTGGCAGATGAAATTTAATGCAGAAAAGTGTGAAGTGATACATTTTGTTAGAAAGAATGAGGAGAGGACATATAAACTAAATGGTACAATCCTAAAGGGGGTAAACGAACAGGGAGACCTGGGGGTATATGTGCACAAATCGCTGAAGGTGGCAGGGCAGGTTGAGAAAGCAGTTAAAAAGACTTATGGGATCCTGGGCTTCATAACTAGAGGTATAGAGTACAAAAGTGTGGAAATTATGATGAACCTGTATAAAACATTGGTTCGGCCCCAACTGGAGCACTGTGCCCAATTCTGGGCATCACACTTTAGGAAGAATGTGAAGGCCTTCGAGAAGGTGCAGAAAAGATTTACGAGAATGATTCCAGGAATGAGGGACTTCAGTTACGTTGATAGACTGGAGAAGCTGGGGTTATTCTCCTTGGAGCAGAGAAGATTGAGAGGAGATTTGATAGAGGTGTTCAAAATCATGAGGGGTCTGGACAGAGTAGATAGAGAAAAACTGTTCCCATTGGCAGAAGGGTCGAGAACCAGAAGACACAGGTTTAAGGTGATTGGCTAAAGAACCAAAGGCGACGTAAGAAAATACTTTTTTATGCAGCGAGTGGTTATGATCTGGAATGCACTGCCTGAAAGGGTGGTGGAGGCAGACTCAATCTTATCTTTCAAAAGGGAGTTGGATAAGTATCTGAAAGAAATTTTTTTGCAGGGCTACGGGGAAAGGGCAGGGGAGTGGGACTACCTGAGAGTCAGCGTGGGTTCGACAGGCCGAATGGCCTTCTTCCATGCTGTAACCATTCTATGATTCTATGATTCAGAGGCGAGAGTGCTACCCACAGAGCCACGGCTAACGACCGAGTCAGTGTCTGTACCCTACACAATCTTTTAGTAAGGAGAATGATCTGGCAACCAATTTCAGGAATGGGCCTGAAATAGGCATTAGGCCCCCAATCTGCATAGGCAATGGGCCCAACGCCTGGTTCAGGCGGGTGATCTGGATGGCTACACGACGCCCTAACCAATACGGCGTACAGTGCATACCCGGCATGGATTGAGTGTGTGGGCACCACATGCCATATTGGACATTTCAGCGCCATCCCAGAACTCTGAACAACCAATTAGCCTGTTCATGCATTTGTAAACAATGATAAAAGGAGATCGTATGACCTTTCTTCGAAATCTATAATTCAGGTCTGTTCTCAGGTGGTATGACAATTGGGGTACTACAACTGGCTTCAGTGCCACTAGTTAGGGTAAGGAAGAACAAAAAACAATTATCCAGGTCTCTCAAATTTGATTGCTATCCAGTGGCTTCTAATGGAAAGTGTATGTTTGTTAGCACTGGATAAGGACGGGATAAGGCTCAACTACGATGTCCTCTGTAATGTATGTACCTTTAAGGGAGAGAACTACTTTTTACAGCTCCTGTATACTGTAGTACCGGCAGTGACCACACCTGTATATAAACCCTGAGTAGTGATCTGTACAGTTAGTTCTAGTGTAACCCTCATTCAGTAAACACCTGTTGAATCGTTCCCTGCAGTCTGTTGTCTGATTATTGAAGGACACAACATTAAGATACACGGATCTAACAGTGGTGACGAGCAAGTTTGAACCTACCTGCAACTCTGCATCACCTCCCAGGGATTCGCTCCTGGAGAACAGTGGAAGAAGGTCGAGTCCAGAAGCACGGGCGTCGACCACGGGCAACCGCCCAGTCATCCAGCGGAGATTTGAGCATCGCAGGGGAGGCTGTCGAGAGCCAGGCTTGGCTTTCCAGTCACGGTGGTCCAGCGAAACGGGCTGGCAACAGGTACTGCGCAGACCCTTCCCGGACAGCTGCGGGCTAGAGCCCGACCGAGCGGCACAGAAAAAGGCCGAGCAGAGTCGATGGGGGAGAGAGAGAGGGCAGAGTGCACAGGGCACAGCCGGTGTTCAGGACCGAGCGGCGTCAACGGGGGAGAGAGAGCAGAGCGCAGCTGGTGTTCAAGGGCCGAGCAGCGTCAACGGGGGAGAGAGGCGCGCAGGAAAACGCAAGGCGCTGCCATTGCCACGAGGACCGCAGAGAGCGGCGTTGGCAGCAGCGCAGGAGCAGCGCACGAAACCCACAGGGCATCGCCATTTGCCACGAGGACCGCCGAGAGCGGCGTTGGCATCAGCGTGGGAGACGCCATTTTAAGCCGCAGTGGGGAAGAAAGGAAAGTGCGGGAGACGCCATTTTAAGCCCCAGCGGGGAAGAAAGGAAAGCGCAGGAGACGCCATTTTAAGCCAGTCTAACCACACCCAAAAATGCCGAAGAGTGGCAGTATCACAGCGTTCGACAATGAAGTCGAAGATTGGACGACATATGTTGAACGCATAGAAGTATACTGCAAGGCGAATGAAGTGCCAGATGACAAGAAAGCACTGGTATTGTTGAATTCAATGGGTGCAAAAACGTATGGCTTACTACGAAACCTAGTAACCCCAGAGAAGCCAGTAGAAAAGGATTTTGAAAACATAGTGTCAATCCTACAGGACCACTTAAACCCCACACCGCTGCTGATAGCAGAAAGATTTAAGTTTCACAAAAGGAACCAGCATAAAGATGAAAGTAATTCTGAGTATTTAACGGAACTGTGCAAGCTATCGAAACACTGCTAGTTTGGAACGGGACTAGCAGATACTTTAAGGGACAAGTTTGTGTGTGGGCTTCAAAGTGAAGGAACCCAGAAACGGCTTCTATCAGAAAAGGATCTTACGCTGGACAAGGCTTTCAGCATTGCAGTATCACATGAAGCAGCAGCACGGGGCGCTGCAGAGATACAACGGAGACCGCAAGAATATGGCACAAATGAAATGTCATACGGAACAGTGAAGTGCTATCGCTGCGGCAGGACAACACACGACCATAATGATGGCTGGTTCAGGGACAAAGTGTGCAGACAGTGTGGAAAAGTAGGACACAGAGCAAGAGTCTGCAGGTCGGGAAAGAAAACCAGCAGCAAGAAATCTTCACAGGAGAAGAACAAGAAGGTACATAAGGTGACGGAGAGTAGTTCAGACGAACAGAAGAGTGATACAGACTCCGAAAGCAAGGAGCTGGGTTGTCTGAAACTACATAATGTGATCAAAACGGAGGATCACCAAACTATCTGGGTCATCCTCAAGATAGCAGGAGTCCAAGTGAAAATGGAATTGGACACAGGATCAGCCCTAACGGTCATAAACCGAAGGGACTACAAGTGGCTATTCTCACATATACCCTTGAGAGATACAAAGATTGTCTTGAAGACGTACATGGGGCAAAAAGTCTACCCCAAAGGAAAAATAAGGGTGAACGTTATATATAACGGCAAGGAAACACCAAAAATTGACCTATATGTATTGTCAGATGGAGGACCACCACTACTAGGACGTGAATGGATCCGGAAGATACAGCTAGATTGGCATTCCATACAGGCACTGACTGTGGCTGACAAAAAGGATGACGACATCACACCTGGGCGACTGTCAAAGATCCTAACTGACGCGAAAGAAGTGTTCCAGCAAGGACTCGGAACACTAAAAAGCATGACAGCGATGATTAAAATTGAAGAAAATGCAAGCCCAAAATTTTTTAACACCAGACCGGTACCTTATGCGATCCGCCCAGCCATCAAAGCAGAGCTGGAGAGTCTGGAACGTTCAGGTGTACTGTCCAAGGTAGACTGGAGCGAGTGGGCTACACCCATCATCCCTGTGATGAAAAAGTCATTGAGCAGCACGCCTGGGGAACCAAGGAAGGTTCGCATCTGTGGGGACTTTAAGGTAACAGTGAACCCGGTCCTTCACACCATACAATATCCACTTCCGCGGATTGAAGATATTTTCGCCTCGCTATCTGGAGGGAAATGCTTCACTAAGATTGATCTGGCCCAGGCGTATCTGCAAATGGAGGTAGAAGAAGCATCAAAAAAATACCTCACAGTCAACACCCATAAAGGTCTCTACCAATACAACCGGCTGCTATTCGGGGTAGCATCAGCTCCAGCTATTTGGCAGAGGGCAATGGAACAAGTCCTGCAAGGGATCCCAGGGACCCAGTGTTATTCGGACGACATCCTGGTCACGGGCGAAAATGACAGTGATCACCTTGCCAACCTGGAGCAGGTGCTCACTAGATTGCAGGAATATGGGCTCCGAGCTAACCGCCCCAAATGCGAGTTTTTTAGGAAACAGATCTCGTATTGTGGCCACGTTATCGATAAAGAGGGGTTACAAAAGTACCCAGAGAAGATTGAGGCAGTAGTCAAGGCTCCAGCCCGGAAAATGTGTCACAACTGAGGTCGTTCCTCGGGCTGGTAAACTACTACCATAAGTTCTTGCCAAATTTGTCAACAATAATACACCCACTGAACACCCTACTGCAAACTGGGGTGCCATGGAAGTAGAATGACGAATGTAGACGAGCTTTCCAGAAGAGCAAAACACTAATCACGTCGAAAGAGGTATTGGCCCATTACAACCCGGCATTACCAATTCGGTTGGCATGTGATGCGTCACCCTACGGCATTGGAGCGGTGCTGTCGCACAAATTCTCAGACGGCTCAGAGAGGCCAACAGCCTTTGCGTCACGATCACTAACCTCAGCCGAGCGTAACCACGCCCAGATTGACAGGGAGGCCCTCAGCCTAGTGTGGGGAGTGAAAAAGTTCAATCACTATCTGCACGGGCAGAAGTTCACCTTGCTGACTGACCACCAACCACTTGTCTACATCTTTAATCCAAAGAAGGGCGTTCCGGTGATGACTGCGCAACGGCTACAAAGATGGTCCCTTTTTCTAGGGGCGCACCAATATGAAATCGAGTATAAGGGCACGAAACAGCATGGAAACGCTGATGGGCTATCACGCCTGCCACTGCCTACTGCGGAGGAAGCACCAGCAGTGGATCCTGTCGAAATATTTCATTCGACTATCATTGAATGCTTGCCAGTAACTAACGCTGGTATAGAGAAGGAGACCCGAAATGACCCGACACTGTCTCGGGTATATGATTTGACGGTGAAGGGATGGCCAGCACATGGCGACTCACTGTTGCCAGCATTCTCATCCAGAAGAGAACAGCTGTCAGTATGCCAGGGGACCTTGATGTGTGGATCCCGAGTGGTAATTCCACCCAAGTTAAGGGAGAGAGTGCTCAATGAGCTTCACGAAGGTCATCTGGGAGGGGTGAAAATGAAAAGCCTTGCTAGGGCTTATGTGTGGTGGCCAGGGATCGATCAGCAAATCGAGGATCTGACAAAGAGCTGCTCAGGGTGCCAGAAGGTCCAAAATGCACCACCACATGCCCGTCTACACCCATGGGAGTGGCCCTCATCTCCATGGCAACGGGTGCATATTGATTTTGCTGGTCCATTCATGGACTCAATGTTTTTAATAGCCGTGGATGCGCACTCAAAATGGCCTGAGGTGATCAAAATGTCCTCCACCACCACGGAGAAAACTATTGCAGTCCTATGGGCCATTTTTGCCAGGAACGGCTTGCCAGAGCAGATTTGCTCTGATAACGGACCACAGTTTGTGTCCGAAGAGTTTCAAAGATTTATGAAAAGGAATGGGGTAAGGCATTACACATCCGCCCCGTATCATCCAGCCTCAAATGGATTGGCTGAGAGGTTCGTACAAACCTTTAAGAAGGCAATAAAGGCTATGTACAATGACAACATTCCACTGCAGCACAAGGTGGACAATTTCCTGTTCGCCTACCGGAATGCGACACATGCAGTCACCAACCAGGCCCCAGCCATGATGTTCTTTAACCGAAGGTTAAGATCTCACCTGGATTTGCTCAGACCAAACATACGAAGAGATGTTGAGAATAAGCAATTCCAGCACATCAATGAGAAGCCGACAAGGAGCTTCAATGTAGGGCAACCAGTCTTGGCCCGCGACTACCGAACAGAAAAATGGCAGCCAGGAACGATATGCACACGGCAGGGCCCACTAATGTACACAGTGGACGTTGGGGAGAGCATCGTGAGACGCCATGCTGACCAGATCCTAGAGTCACAGGAACAAGTCAACCCCATGCCTCGCCCATACGTACCTGGTGATGAACCCGACATACAGATAGCATCTACCCCAGAAACAGTAGCATCGGAAGCTGATGAACCAACCGATGACAGGGGGCCAGAATCGCCTCCGCACCAAGAGCAAGACACTCGGGAAAGGCACTATCCAGAAAGGATCAGGAAGCCTCCCCAAAGACTGAATTTATAAATAGACTATTTTCAGCTAATGTTGCATGTTAAAAGTGTTAATTGTAATTAGTTTGATATTTAATTGTTAAATGAGTGTTATGGTACTGTTAATCTAAAAGGGGAGGAATTGTAATTTATGTACCTTTAAAGGAGAGAACTACTTTTTACAGCTCCTGTATACTGTAGTACCGGCAGTGACCACACCTGTATATAAACCCTGAGTAGTGATCTGTACTGTTAGTTCTAGAGTAACCCTCATTCAGTAAACACCTGTTGAATCGTTCCCTGCAGTCTGTTGTCTGATTATTGAAGGACACAACATTAAGATACACGGATCTAACATCCTCCACAGTCAAATTGTCTGTAACCACTCACTACCTAATTTCATACAAGAAGGATGGTCATTTGGGCCACGGTGGACTGCTGAAATGTGTAGTACTGTACCGCAGTGTGAGTCAGTACAGAAGATGAGGGCAGAAAAGGGGAGAAATTGGAAATAATTTTTTTTTTAATTCCTCCAGAGCTCCTATGATTAAGATACTATCCCTCATTTTTGTCACCTTATCTGAGCTGCCGAAGTTCTAACCTCCAGAAGCTGGAAAAGGATTAAATACATAATTAGCACTGTTGCCTCACAGCGGCAGGGACCCGGGTTCGAATCCGGCCTCGGGTGACTGTCTGTGTGGAGTTTGCACATTCTCCCCGTGTTTGCGTGGGTTTCCTCCGGGTGCTCCGGTTTCCTCCCACAGTCCAAAGATGTGCGGGTTAGGTTGATTGGCTATGATAAATTGACCCTTAGTTTTAGGGGGATTAAATACGGGGATAGGGTGGGATATGTGTTGGTGTAGGGGTTACGGGGATCGGGTGGGATATGTGTCAGTGCAGGCTCGATGGGCCGAAATGGCCTCTATCTGCACTGTGGGGTTTCTGTGATTCTGTGATAATCAGAGAATGAGATTTTAAACCTAGAAATGAATGTTGGTGAAACTGGTGGATGAATGCTTAACACATTAAGATGACATTCCTCTGTCCACCATTGTAATAGGGTCATATAATAAGGCATTTAAAATAAATGGGTTAATGCCTCTGTTAAAATTTGAATGCGATTGTGCTGCATTCTTCTGCTAATTTCTCTGACAGTAATCTCTATTCTTTACAGCAATGCAGTCTCAAGTCAAAAGTGTGAAAGTGTGATAAAATCACTGGAGAAAATGGCAGAGGAAGAGATGAGTAAGGTTAATGACGTTGAAAATCATGTTTGCATATCTGGATTAGCAAAGGGCCTAGAAACGTATGTTCTAATAAAATGGAAGCTTTTGTGCAGAAGCAGAAAGCAGGCCCATTTGAACATAGATTTGAGTTGATGCGCAGACTTGAAAAGTGAGCACCTAACACCAAATGGAAGCCATGATGAACTGCTGCCTGATATAACATCCACAATAAGGAACTGATATCAATAAATAATGGTTTAACCTTTTCATAGAATCATAGAAAGTTACAGCACGGAAGGATGCCATTTCGGCTCATCGCCGGCCAACAAAGAATTATCCAGCCTCATCCCACTTCCCAGATCTTGGTCCGTAACCCTGCAGGTTAGAGCATCCCAAGTGCACATCCAAGTACTTTTTAAATGTGGTTAGGGTTTCTGCCTCTACCACCCTTTCAGCCAGTGAGTTCTAGACCCCCACAACCCTCTGGGTGAAGAAATTTCCCCTCAAATCCCCTCTAAACCTTCCACCAATTACTTTAAATCTGTGCCCCCTGGTTTTTGACCCCTCTGCTAAGGGAAATAGGTTCTTTCTACCCACTTTATCTAGGCCCCTCATAATTTTATACACCTCAATAAGGCCTCCCCTCAGCCTCCTCTGTTCCAAGGAAAACAAACACAGCCTATCCAGTCTTTCCTCATAGCTAAGATTCTCTACTCCTGGCAACATCCTTGTAAATCTCCTCTGTCCCCTCTCATCAATCACATCTTTCCTGTAATGTGGTGACCAGAACTGCACGCAGTACTCTAGCTGAGGCCTAACTAGTGTTTTATACAGTTGAAGCATAACCCCCCTGCTCTTGTATTATATGCCACGGCTAATAAAGGCAAGCATTCCGTATGCCTTCTTAACCACCTTATCTACCTGGCCTGCTACCTTCAGGGATCTGTGGCTATGCACCTCAAGGTCCCTTTGTTCCTCTACTCTACTCAGTGTCCTACCATTTAATGTGTATTCCCTTTCCTTATTAGCCCTCCCCAAATGCATTACCTCACACTTCTCCTTTTACAGGATTTTTTTTAAATTTACAAATGCCATAATCTCCCTGTACCAGGCCTTGCCGGATTCCTCAGTGGATTTCAGCCTCACCTGTTCCCTCCCCACCTCCCTGTAAATACAGGACCAATGGCTCAAAAAGAAATAGAACTGGTGAAAAATGTTCTCTACAAAGAGCTTCCAGAAGATGCCCAGTCCACTGGAAGGTAATATTTCACTCTTAAGGCAAGTGCTACTGTGGCCATGCAGACTGTATGGAGATCCCCTGTAAGCTACCACAGAGCAACATATTTGCACTGAAATGAATGACCCAGTTTTGCTCTGTTGTTAATTCTGAAACCACATTAGAACACAACCTAAGCATACAATGATGCAAAAGCCCAAGCACTACTTGGGGTTCAAGCTCTTAGCCTACTGTATAACTGCATTTCAGTTCAAAATTCTAAAAGTTCTTAAGTGTTCTTAATGTGAATCTTCTAATGTTAGGAGACAGGGGATGTTCCCATTAGCCCCATCTACTAACATTAAAATTTAACCATACAGTGAGGAGAACAGAATAAATGCAGATAGCAACGTGGACTTGGCAACACAATGTGGGTCTGCTGGGCAAACCCTGCACCATGACTGGGTTCTTGTAATATATCTATTTTGCTGATCCACAGATGCTATAATTGGAAGTCTCATGAGTACATGGAATTCCAAAGAATATACATCACAGAAACAGTCCACTCAACCCTCCCCCTATTTTTCCTCATCTAACCCTATCAGCAGAACCCTCTATTCCCTTCTCCCTCATATACTTATCTAGCTTCCCTTAAATGCATCTATACTAGTCGCCTCACCTACTCCCACTGTCTGGGTAAAGAAGTTTCTTCTGAATTCCCTATTTAATTTCTTGCTGACTATCTTATATTGATGGCCTCTAGTTTTGCTCTTCCCCACAAGTGGAAACACTCTCTCTGTGTCTACTCTATCAAACCTTTCATAATTTTATTAGGTCACCCCTCAGCCTTCTCTTTTTCAAGAGAAAAGAGATCCAACCTGTTCATCCTTTCCTGATGGGTATACCCTCACATTTCTGGTATCATCCTTGTAAATCTTTTTTTGCACCCTCTCTAGTGCCTCTATATCCTTTTAATAATATGGCGACCAGGACTGTACACAGTACACCAAGTGTGGTAAACCAAGGTTCGATACAAGTTTAGCATACCTTCTCTACTTTTCAATGTTATCCCTCTAGAAATAAACCCTAGGGCTTGGTTTGCTTTTGTTATGGCCACATTAACCCGCGTAGCTGCTTTAAGTGATTTGTGCTTCCAGATCCCTTTGCTCCTCTACCACATTTAGATTCTTATTTTCCAAGTGGTATGTGACCTCCTTATTTTTCTTACCAAAATGTAATACCTTACACTTACCTATGTTGAAATTCATTTGCCAATTATATGCCCATTCTGCAAGTTTATTAGTGTCTTCTTGTAATTTGTTGCAATCCTTCTCAGTATTGACTATACCAACCCCAATTTGGTGTCATCTGCAAATTTAGAAATTGTGTTTTTGATTCCAAAGTCTAAATTGTTAATATAAATTGTGACCAACAGTGGTCCCAACACTGATCCTCGTGGGACCCCACTTCCCATCTTCTGCCACGCTGAATAGCTACCCTTTACCTCTACTCTCTGCTTTCTGTCTTGCAGCCAGCTAGCTACTTGTCCACTGATTCCGCATGCTCTGACCTTATTCATTAGTCTATTATGTGGTACCTTATCGAAAGCCTTTTGGAAATCTAGATATGTTACATTTACTGCATTACCCTTTGTCTATTCTCGTTGTTGCCTCTTCAAAGAAGTCAATGCGGTTGGTCAAGCAAGACTTTCCCTTTCGAAATCCATGCTGACTATTCATTATTACATTTTTGGTTTCTAGATGTATTTCTATTTTCTCCTTTAGTAGGCATTCCATTAACTTTCCTACCACTGATGTTAAGCTGACTGTCTATAGTTCCCTGGACATGTTCTATCTCCCTTCTTAAATATAGATATAATAATGTTAGCTATCTGCCAGTCCTCTGGCTCCTGAAGTCTGTGGTGTCAAAAGTGTTGCAGACTAGTAGAATTAATTAGGGTGGTGCCGAGAAAAGAATCCACTTTCTACAGCATTGAGGATTTTTGGGCCATCCATTGACCGTATGACAGTAGCAGCATTATAGATGTGGCAGCATTTAAGCCCGAACTCTATACTTACACAGGGACACAAGTGCTGCTGTAGCCGAACTTCAACATTCTGTATAAGTCTATAATGTCCACTCAAAAGCCTTGCCACAAGGTTACTCAAACCACCAGTGTGGTGTGCCAGAACTACAGAGGTTCAATAGTGAGAGTAAATTCAGCACTATCCTAAGACAGCAGAGATCCAGGTGTTTCATGCTACCTTACTGACCCAGTGTTTATGGCACCGCACTGATAGTGACCTGCTTCATCTCTGAACAAGATTTATTTTCTGATATACAATATTATATCATAAAGTTGTTACTATTTTTTGGCACGCATATGCTGATAGGTTTCCTTGTCTTGTTTTTTCACCCTTTTTGTATTATAAAATCCTAAATAAAAAGTGTTTAAAAAAATTATGAGGTGCCATGTCCCTGCGATGGCAGATAGCAAAGCTTCATTCCTAAAATCCAAGGTTGGGCAGATATTGTAAACTTGAACAGCATGATGTTTGGATTAAACTAATTAATGTTAAACACTCAGGCCATGATTTTGCCATCGGAGGTGGGTTCGCGTCGGGTTCACTGCTCGACGGGTTCCGGTCCCACTGCCAATTTCAGCCGTACTGCAATTAGGATTTTGAATTAACTAGGTTTATTAAGCCCACCGTGCACGTTACCCGGCCCGATTAGTGGGTTCGGGTCTGCTGCTCGCCTCTGCTGACATCTTCGATTCAGCTGCATTTAAGGGGCCCATGCAGCCTTTGGGTTTTATTAACTTTCTGATGTTTCTCCATGGTATTGTTTGCGAGATGACTGCTGCAAGAACCAAGGCTTCTCCCCGATTTCATGACTTCTCCCTCCATGCTCTTGTGGAGGTAGTGAGAGGGCGCAAGGAAGTTCTGTTTCCCTCCAATGGATGTAGGAAGCCTCCTCAGCAAACCAAGGCAGCCTGGCTGCAAATTGCTGAGGAGGTTAGCGCCCGGTCTTTGTGCTCATGCACCTGGGTTCAGTGCAGGAAAAGGTTCAACGATCTGCTACGCTCAGCAAAAGTGAGTATAACATCACACTTACCTTCAATCTGCTTCCCATCTCTTCTCATCACCAGCACTCTGCATTGTCAACCCACTCCTGCATATCCCAAGTTACCCTTACATCCCTTGCACCCTTAACCATCCCTTTCTCGCTATGTACAGAATCACTGCACCATTCCACTATGCACCCCTCACACTCGCTCTCACTGTTATGCAATGACAACAACTAACAATGCACAGGGATGGTCCTTGGTATTGGCACCTCACTCCATCTTTGTCTCCCTCTAAGCATCTATGCTATGGATTCTCTACACTCACTCCAACATTCCTGCTCAAACTCCACTTGTCTCCCTCATTTCAGGAAAAGAGAGCCCACAATAAGAGGGAGAGGGGGAGGAGAGGAGGAGGGCCACCTTCCATGGTGCATTTAACCAAAGGTGAGGAGGCTGCTATCGAGATCGTCGGAGGTGCAGCGGAGCTGAAAGTGAGGGACGGAGAGACGGGCACAGTAGAGCAAGCTGATGACTGAATAGATTTGCAACCCTCTCATTTAGATTTCATGAGTGACTGATATGGCATCTGATGTTCATACACATTGAGTTCTGATCATCTGCACAATAGGATGTGTCTGCTACCTAAATATCACATGTCTAACTCATGCCTTAACTCCCCCACAGGACCATCGAAAGCCCCCCTCCCCACTGTCCAGGAGGAAGAGCCTGACAACTCCTCAGAGGAAGCTGCAGCCTCTGAGGGAGCAGCATCAGCAGAAATGAGTGCACCCAACACCAGCACAGAGACGCACACCTCAATGGGTCCTTTGCGAGATAGATTAATGATGTCACCTGGTGTATCACAGCTCACAAGTGAGCATCAGCAGATGCTGGAGACAGGGACAGCAGAGGAGAGTCCTCGTTGGAGGGCGCTGGATGCTCCTAGCTCTGCTCAGCTGCATGTGGACGCTGTGCCTCTGGGGCCATCCAGAAAGAGAGCGATGCTGGAGCTTCAGGAGTCTCTGACAGGGTTTTCAACCACGGTAACTGCAAGTGTGCAGAGAATGGAGGAGTCAGTGTCAAACATGAGCAATGCCGTGGTGCACGCTATGGCGAATGTAGGGACTGCCATGGAAAGGATGACAACCTCCATGGAGGACATAAATCGCCAGACACAGCAGAACATGGTAACACTTCTAAATAGATGGTCATCTAGAGTGAATAGATGGGCATCTATTGAGGAGAGAAATCAGAGGTGCATGGATGTCCTTGTTATGAGGAACGTCAGCACAGAAATGGGTCCTCATGGCCCCACTGATGTGCAGCAAGGTCCTCTCCAGCTACTTGCTAGCAGTGAAGTGCGAGTGACCCATGAGAGGGATGTTGGTGGTCGACAACAAGGAAGTGGGGGCTCCTCTCCAAGCACCCACACTCCCATGCCACTGAGGAGCCCTCGGTCAGAGCCCCAGATTCTTCACCCAACTGAGATGGCTGTCTCAGCCCCTGCACAGCCACAGGAGGAGCAGACTGTTGCCGAGCCCTCCCAGGCTTCAAAACCCAGAGGACGCCCGCCAAAGGCATCTAAGCAGGCACAGCAGAGAAGTGAGCAAGGTACCTCTACATCTGCTGAAGCCACAGGGGAAGCACCACGTAGAAGCATGCGTAAGAGAAAGTTAACACACAAATAGTCACAAGGGTAGTCACTTGGGTGTTTTGATATAATACAAAGTGATGTTTCTCATCATTATTTCAATTGTATTAAAGGAAATGCAATGTCAAAGATTCAAAGAGTTGGCCTATGTGCGCTCAGAAATGGAAGTTGCACAGTGAGGGATCAGGGCACCTTTCATCTGTAGTGATGGTGGGGGGAGCGATAGGGAAGCACAGTTTATTGTACAGATGCTGTATGGTGTGTTAAGAAGGTCGTGCAGACACTCAATTCCATGTGCTAGCCACATGTGTTTGCTGCATAAAGTTACGCGAATCTGGCCTGGATTAGTGTATCCCTTGCCTCACGGTCAGAATTGTGCTCGCGTGCTGGTGGGACTGGCACAGCGGCCTCTGCAAGGTCTTCCTCATCTGCCACCTCCTCTTCCTCCTCCTCCTCCTCCTCTTCTGAGGAGGCTGGGTGCTGTGCCACTTGTTCCTCAGGCAATGGTAAGCCACGCTGCTGTGCGATGTCGTGCAGGACACAACAGACAACGATGATTCTGGACACCCTGGCTGGTCCGTACTATAGGGCTCCACCAGTTCTGTCGAGGCATCTGAATCGCATTTTGAGCAAGCCGATGGTTTGCTCTATGATGCTTCTGGTGGAAATATGGCTCTCATTGTAGTGCTCCTCAGCCTCGTTTGATGGCCTCCTCATCAGTGTCATTAGCCACGTCTTCGGGGGATAGCCTGTGTCTCCAAGGAGCCATCCGGAAAGTTGGGTTGGCGGATTGAAGAGCTCAGGCACAGTGGACTGCCGCAGAATGAACGAGTCATGGCAACTGCCAGGGAACTTGGCGCAAACATGATAATGTTCTTCCTGTGGTTACAAATCAGCTGAACGTTAAGGGGGTGGAAGCCCTTGCGGTTCACAAATACAGCAGGGTTGTGATGGGGTGCCCTAATGGCCACATGTGTGCAGTCTATGACGCCCTGCACCCTTGGCAAGCCTGCCATTTTTGCAAAGCCAACTGCAGGTGCAGTAACACTTGCTTCATCCGTGGAGAAGTGGATGTAATTGTGCGAGTTGGCAAAGAGGGCATCGGTAACCTGCGTGATGCAACCGTGTGCGGCTGACTGGGAGATGCCGCTTATGTCTGCTGCTGATCCCTGGAAGGACCCTGAAGCAAAGAAATTGAGTGCGATGGTGACTTTGACAGCCACTGGTAAGGAGTGTCCACCCGCTCCTCTGGGCTGCATGTGTTGGTGCAGCATTGTGCAGGTGTCAGTGACTAATTCTCGCGAAAGTCCTTTGGTGCTGCTGCTCACTCATGTTGAGAAAGCTCATCCTCGGCCTGTAAACCCTGCATTGCGGATATCTCCAGCGGTGCGGTGCAGCCCTGCGCTGACGTCCTCTGCCCTGTGCATCATCAGGTGACTGAGGAGAAGGTTGCAGCTCCTGTTGTTGGTGCTGCTCCTGTTGTTAGTACTGCTGTTGCCGCGGCTGCTCTTCCGTCGATTCTGAGGACCAGGACGAGAGGGTATCAATGGTTCCCATTCTGCTGGTATATATCTCAGTTGAGGAAGAGATGTTATAAGCACTCAGTCAATGTGAGGAGAGGGTATTCCAAGGAGGTCACAGTGCATATGGATCTCAGATTAAACACTTACAACCTCAATACACCTACAAAATGTCTTGCAAAACCTCAAAACAGAAAGTTCTGGCATCTGAAAGTGAACTCATGTTACAGAATCATCATCATAGAAAGTTACAGCACAGAAGGAGGCCATTTCGGCCCATCAAGTCCGCACCGGCCAACAAACAGCTATCCAGCCTAATCCCACTTCCCAGATCTTGGTCCGTAGCCCTGCAGGTTAGAGCATCCCAAGTGCACATCCAAGTACTTTTTAAATGTGGTTATGGTTCCTGCCTCTACCACCCTTTCAGGCAGTGAGTTCCAGACCCCCACAACCCTCTGGGTGAAGAAATTTCCTCTAAACCTTCCCCCAATTACTTTAAATCTGTGCCCCCTGGTTTTTGACCCCTCTGCTAAGGGAAATAGGTCCTTTCTAGCCACTTTATCTATGCCCATCATAATTTTATACACCTCAATAAGGTCTCCCCTCAGCCTCCTCTGTTCCAAGGAAAACAGACCCAGCCTATCCAGTCTTTCCTCACAGCTAAGATTTTCTACTCCCGGCAACATCCTTATAAATGTCCTCTGTACCCTCTCTAGTGCAATCACATCTTTCCTGTAATGTGGTGACCAGGTCAACTTTTATGCCGCAGGTGCAGCTGTCAACTATTCAGGTCGTTGCTGAACCCGGCACAATCAGCTGGCGTGTTTGTCGCATGACGTGCAACACGCTGAAAATGTTGCAAAATGGGAAGAGCCTCTCAAAATAGGATTATCCAGGCAGTTAATAAGCTGTTAACTGCCTTAAGTGGCTCTCCCGTCGCTTGGTGTCGGGTATGATCAGGACTCGCAGACCCAACACTTTGTAAAGTTGAGTGGAGGCGGGATGGCAGCGGGTTCGCAACCTGCCGTCAATCAATTTGTTTTTAACTCTGGACCCATCTCCAAACCCGCCCTCTCAGCACCGGCAAAATCGCGGCCTCAGTCACTGGTGGCCTTACATCACCTTCTGCTAAATTTAATTTTAATTTTAAAAAGATCTGACCAAATCAATCAATGCTAAAGTTCTGACTATGAGATAAAATAAACATTAAACATATAGATTGAAGCACTGTATCATAAATGAGCTTGAGCACATCCACAATTTAACTGGGTTTGAAATTCTATGCAGGTCGAGTTATGTGAGTGTGATAAACCCAGAATGTGGAACAAGGAACTCAAAGAGGCTCGATGTTAGAATTAACACGAGTACTTTATTAAAAACTGGGAAACACATACAGAGTAGCAAACATCAGGCCTGCATTCAGCATCCTGGCATTCCCCCTTGTGCTGACCTATGCAGGAAGCAAAACCCCTGACCTTAGCAGCAGCATTGGCTACAGCACCACCCGGTGGACAACCCCAACCATAACAACCCAGATCACTATATCCCTCCCCCCTTAAGATTTCAGTATGAACTCCTTAACAAACAATCATTCCTAAGGGTCACATAAGAAGTCTCCATTCACCATGTTCCATTCTTGACGAATCTAAGAGGTCAGTATCAATTTCTCTGGTGGCTTGCGAGTCCTTTGTGAACGCCTAACAGTAAAGTCCCGGCTTGTTTGTGGTGAAGCCACCAGCTGCTCCTGAGCAGTGCTCGGAGTATCTGACTCTGCAACGATGGTTCCCTCTTGACGAATGGGTTCCTGTGGAATTGTCTCTGTCCCTGGTGGTGTCACCACAGATGCACTTGAATAACTGGGGGCCAACCTGTCCTCAGCCATTGCATCTGGAACCTTCATTTCAATTTCCCCTTGTCTGGTAAGTATCTGATCTACATGTCTGCGTACTACCCTACCATCTCCCAACATGACCTTGTATGATACTGGACCGGTCATTGAGTCTATGAAACCAGGAATCCACTTTGGTCCATAACTGAAATTCCTGGTAAGGACCGCATCTCCTTCTCCAAAACTTCGGCTCTTTGTTCTCTTTTTGTTTGTTTTGTCTGTTTTCCATTTTCCTTTTTAGGTCTGGGTGGACAAGGTCAAGAGTGGAGCGTAGTCTGCGACCTAATAACATCTCCGCAGGAGAGAGTCCTGTGGTGGATTGAGGTGTTATTCTGTAGCTGAACAGAACCCGTGACACTTTGGCTGCTAAACTCCCTTCTGCACTTTTTTCATAATCTCTTTAAATGTTTGTACGGCTCTCTCCGCAAGTCCATTTGAGGACGGATGATATGGAGCCGAGGTCACCTGCACTATGCCATTTTTCCTCAAGAACTCTTTTGTCTCTGTACTCACAAAACAAGTGGCATTGTCACTTACCACGATCTCCGGTAGCCCTTGATTACTGAAGCTCTGACGCAGGCAGTATATAGTAGTAGTGGCGGAAGCAGAATTTACAGGATAAACATCCATCCATTTGGAAAAACAACAGAAAATGCTGGAAAAACTCAGCAAGTCAGGCAACATCCATGGAGAGAAATTTGAGTTGACGTTTCGACCCGAAACCTCAACTCAAATTTCTCTCCACGGATGTTGCCTGACCTGCTGAGTTTTTCCAGCATTTTCTGTTGTTATTTCAGATTTCCAGCGTCTGCAGTATTTTGCTATCGTGCCATCCATCCATTTGGAATGTGCATCAATGATTATGAGGAACATCTTCCCCATGAATGGACCCACATAATCCAAGTGCAATCTTCTCCATGGTTTATCCGGCCACTCCCAGGGGTGGAGAGGAGCCGCTGCTGGTGCCTTCCGGTGTTCCTGACAAGTGCTGCATGTCTTGACTAGATTTTCTATCTCATCTAGCTTTGGCCACCACAAGTAACTCCTAGCCAAGGCTTTCATACGCAAGACCCCAGGATGACACTGATGTAGTTGCTCTAGGATAGACTGTCATGCTGGCTGTGGAATAATCACTCGTGCTCCCCACAACACGCAACCATCCTGCACACTCAGCTCTGTTTTCCTGACACTGTAGGGTGTGAAGTCAGCCCCTTCCAGATGCTGTGGCCATCCCCTCACCACATATTCTCAAACTCTAGACAGCACTGGATCTTTACCTGTCCATGTTCTTACTTGCTCCACAGTCACAAGTGCCGTGTCAGTGTCCTCCAACATCAACACTCTGTCCTCTGGAGCTGCACGAATAGGTGTGCCTGGCAGTGGAAGACGGCTCAAGGCATCTGCGTTCCCATGGTACTTGCCCGCCTTGTAGACGATGACATACTCATATGCCCACAACGTCACGGCCCACCTCTGGATCCGGGGTGACACCATCTGTGGAACTGCTTTCATTTCATTGAAAAGAGAGAGAAGAGGTTTATGATCGGTGCATATGGTGAACTTCCTGCCATATATGTACTTGTGGAACCTCTGTAACCCAAACATTACTGCTAACCCCTCTTTGTCCAACTGGGAATAGTTTTTTTCCGCTGGTGTTAGATTTTGGGACATAAACCCTATTGGTCTTTCAGTTCCATCTTCCATGCAGTGTGAAAGAACTGCCCCCACCCCGTCACAAGAGAGAATGATGTCTTTCTCTGCATTGTAGTGAACCAGCACATCCGACGACCGCATCAGTTTCTTGGATTGTTCAAATGAAACCCCCTGCTCCTCTCCCCACTGCCAATGTGTCTCCTTGCGTAGTAGTTTGTGAAGAGGTGCTAACACAGTTGACAAGTTTGGTAAAAACCTGTTATAATAGTTCAGCAGTCCCAGGTAAGCTTTTAACTCAGCCACATATGTAGGAGCAGGGGCGTCCTGCAGTGCTTGTACCTTCTCCTTGAGTGGATGGAGCCCGGTGGCGTCCACTCTGTGTCCCAGGAACACTGCCTCATTCCCCAGGAAAGTGCACTTACTCCTCTTGAGCTGGAACCCTGCCCTCTCCAATCTCTGTAGTACCTCTCTCAGAGTGCTCAGATGCTCCTGGTCGGTTCTTCCCGTCACCAGAATGTCATCCAGATAGATGGAAACATGTGGAATCCCTTGCAGTACACCTTCGATTGTCCTCTGGAAGATAGCTGGACTAGATGAGACACCAAACGGTAAGCGGTTATATGTAAACAAGCCCTTGTGTGTATTTATGGTGACATACTTCTTTGATTCGTCATCCAGTGTAATCTGCAAGTAGGCATGACTCATATCCAACTTTATGAATTTCTTCCCTCCAGCCAGGTTTGCAAAGAGATCCTCTGTTTTGGGAATAGGATACTGCTCTAGTTTGGACACCCGATTGACAGTCAATTTATAGTCTCCACAGAGTCTTACTGAATTGTCCAGTTTTAAAACAGGTACTATGGGAGCTGCCCATTCCGAACATTTCACTGGCTCCAGTATGTTCTCTCTCAATAGACGGTCAAGCTCAGCCTCTACCTTTGGCTTCAAGGCATAAGGCACAGGTCGTTGTTTAAAAAACCTTGGCGGCGCCTCCTTGTCTACATAAATTTTAGCTGGGGGGCCATTAAATGTGCCAAGTTCCTCCTTGAACACATTCTCATGTTCACTCAACACTTCTTGCAAAGTCAACTGTTTGCCTGCATCTATTTGATGTACTGCTCCCCAGTCTAATTTAAGTTCTTTTATCCAGCCCTGACCTAACAGGTTTGGTCCGGTACCCAATATTATAACTACAGGTAGCTGTTCCACTGTGTCCCTGTGTTGCACAGTTACCTTAGCTGTACCTAATGTCGCTACTCGTTCACCTGTATATGTTTTAAGATGCAGGGAGCAAGGCTTTAACTCTGGAACTTTTGCACGGTTCCACAATTTTGAGTACTCTGCCTTATTCATTATGGTCACGCCGCACCCTGTATCCACTTCAAAGTTCACCTTAGAGTCATTTACTGTCAGTTGCAGTGTGATAGGAGCCACTTTTGGAATGTTCTCTAACATGCTATACATTATGAACATGTCCTCTTCTTCCTCAGCTTCCCCGCTGATGTGGTGTGCTCCATGTTTTTTCACTTCTCTCCCTTGGTTTTGCTGTCCTCCTCCTTTTGGTTTGGATTCCTCCACAGGTGATTTCGCCCTGCAAGTTCATTTTATGTGTTCTTGTTTCCCACACTTGTAACACTTTTCCTCCAGAAACCAGCATTCACTCACCAGGTGATCGCCCTTGCATCTATAACATGCCTTCACATGCTCACGTTGTGGTTTCTGACGCATGTTCAACCTGTGCACAACAACCTGACCTGCAACTTGCTTAGCATTAGCCCTGTCTGAACCCTGTATTTCTTTTACATCTCGGTTCGCTGTCTCTATGGCTTGAGCAAGTTCCAATGCTTTTTCATAAGTAAGCCCAGTCTCAGATAATAATCTACGCTGCATTCAGTCATCCATAATTCCGCAAACTAGCCTGTCTCGCAGCATTTCCTTCAGGTTGTTCCCATAATTGCAATCTTGTGCTAATTTACGTAACACCGCTACATAGTCCATTATGCTCTCTTCCTCTTTCCTGTTCCTTGAATTAAACTTGAACAGCTGTACAATCTCACTAGGCTTAGGGTTGAAATGTTCTTTTAGCAAGGCCACTAATTCAACAAATGATTTGTCTCCAGGCTTTTCAGAATTGAGCAGATTCCTCATCAAACTGTAGGTCTGGCTTCCCACTGAACTAAGCAGAATGGCTTTCCTTTTTCCGGCATCATTTATCTCATTTGCTTCGAAAAAATAACCCAACACTTCACAGTATTCTTCCCAGGTTTGTGCTTGAATATCAAAGGCGGAAACCATTCCTACCATGGCAGCCATGCTCTCTTCCAACTGGTAGCTAACCGTAGCTCATAATTTTGTTGTTTAAACATCCTGGCAGACTTCTCTTCTTTAATCAGGGTCCTTTTAGTTACCTCGTTGCCAAATGTGATAAACCCAGAATGTGGAACAAGGAACTCAGAGGCTCGATGTTAGAATTAACACGAGTACTTAATTAACAACTGGGAAACACATACAGAGTAGCAAACATCAGGCCTGCATTCAGCATCCTGGCATTCCCCCTTGTGCTGACCTATGCAGGAAGCAAAACCCCTGACCTTAGCAGCAGCATTGGCTACAGCACCACCCGGTGGAGAACACCAACCATAACAACCCAGATCACTATAGTGAGTATATAAAAAATGGATACTGTGGAGGAAGGAAATTATAAGGCAGTGACAAAAGAGCTGAATTCCAGAGGTGAGGTGAGAGTGACTGCCCTTGACATCAAGGCAGCATTTGACCGAGTGTGGCATTAAGGAGCCAGAGTAAAGCTGAAGTCAATGGGAATTAGGGAAAATTCTCCACTGGCTGGAGTCATACCTAGCACAAAGGAAGATGGTTGTGGAGGTCAATCAGCACAGCACCAGGACATCGTTGCAGGAGTTCCTCAGGGCAATGTCCTGGGCCCAACCATCTTCAGCTGCTTCATCAATTACCTCCCCTCCAACATAAGGTCAGAAATGGGGATGTTCGCTGATGACTGCACAGTGTTCAGTGCCATTCACAACTCCTCAAATAATGAAGCAGTCCATGCCCTCATGCAGCAAGACCTTGGCGACATTCAGGCTTGGACTGGTAAGTGGCATGTAACATTCGCGCCACACAAGTGCCAGGCAATGACTATCTCCAACAAGCGAGAGTCTAACCACTGCCCCTTGACATTCAACAGCATTACCATCGCCAAATCCCCCACCATCAGTATCCTGGGAGTCATTGACCAGAAACTTAACTGGACCAGCCACATAAATACAGTGGCAACAAGAGCAGGTCAGAGGCTGGGTATTCTGCAACAAGTATCTCATTTTCTAACTCCCCAAAGCCTTTCCACCATCTACAAGGCACAAGTCAGGAGTGTGATGGAATACTCTCCACTTGCCTGGATGAGTGCAGCTCCAACAACACTCAAGAAGCTCGACACCATCCAAGCCAAAGCAGCCCGCTTGATTGGCACCTTATTCACCACCTTAAACATTCACTTCCTCCACCACTGGCATACCATGGCTGCAGTGTGTACCATCTACAAGATGCACTGCAGCAACACGCCAAAGCTTCTTTGGCAGCACTTCCCAAACCCGCGACCTCTACCACCTAGAAGGACAAGAGCAGCAGGCGCATGGGAACACCACCACCTCCAAGTCACACGCCATCCTGACTTGGAAGTATATCGCTGTTTCTTCATCGTCGCTGGGTCAAAATCCTGGAACTCCCTCCCTAATAGCACTGTGGGAGTACCTTCACCACATGGACTGCAGCGGTTCAAGAAGGTGGCTCACCACCACCTTCTCAAGGGCAACTAGGGATGAGCAATAAATGCTGGCCTTGCCAGTGATGCCCACATCCATGAACGAATACAAAAATAAAATCATGAAGTCTGAATGGTGTGATATATAAACCATAAGTGCTCAGACTCTGCTTACAAATGTCAGCACAACATGAATTACTGAATACTAAGGGGGAAAAATTGGGTTGCTTTGCGCCTCCCATTAGCGCCCAGGACAAAGCCCCTAGCACCCAGGTGCAGCGTCGCTAATGCCTCCCGCGAAATTCAGCGGGAGGTTAGCGGCGGCAGTAGCTGGTAGTGTCTCGCGGCACTGTGCCTCCGGCGATGACATCATCGCTGTGCGCAACGCCCCAGCCGCAAACTTCAGTTGCACCCCCTGACCTATCGCCAGATGATATATCCGACAGGGTCAGGGTGGCGTTTTTGCAGCCGTGGCGACACAAGTTAAAGGGCAGGTGTCGGGCAGCCATTTTTTTTTGTCTGCCTGTCAGCACCTGCCCCCATCCCCTTTTTTATTCAGGGTGCCGGCCACGATCGCTCAGCCCGGCATTCCTCGAGTGCCGGGCTGCTTTCCCGGCACCCCGCTCCCCAGTGGTCGAGCAGGGCCCCAGTGTGCGCAGCACTAGGCCCCTCCCCTTTAATCAGGGGAGAGAAGCCTGGAATACCGTGGCGCTACATGCCGACGCGTATGGCGCTGTTGCACATAGCGTTGCGATATTCACTGGTAGCGCCCCAGGAAGGAGGGGGCGAACTTCCAGTCGCTCCCCCCCACCACCCCCCCGCCTCCTGCTTAGGGCGCTACCACTGAATTTACAACGCAAGGGTGCTAACTTTTTTGGTGAGCTAAAAGTAGCGCCTTCGTGAAATTATCGCCCCAGAGAGGGCGCCACCGAATTTTTCCCCCTGACATCCAGGGCATTTTTATACTACTAAATATGGGAATTTATATTTCAAATTAACTTTTTATTTTCTGGTAGACACACAAACCCCGAATTTCCTCTCCCTTTTCAGTATGGCAATACAGTAATCTGGGCAGGATTTGGGACAGAATGCTGTGTCGTCTCCTCTTCCCTTTTTTACCTGTCAACAACAATCCCTTTCAAGTGGGTCTGTGGCAATGACAATGCCATGAAAGGAACATGTCATACAAGGTATTTCCCGTCATTTGTGCCTTCGCAACGCTAAGGGGAAGGGGTCCTTACTGCAATTAATCAATTAGAGTGGGGAAACTGGGAATTTAAAAAAGTTCTTTAATCATTTTGTAAAAACCTTTGACTGGCAGAGATTTTCCAATCCCCCCCCTCAGCCCACCCCCCAAAATCCCCCAAGGTGTGCACTATTTGGTGCAGGCACTGGCCCAAAACCTTCAAATGACCGACTTCGGAAATTGAGACAAGGTCAATGGCACTAAAGGACGGGTAAGGAATCTTGCCCTGCCATATGTACAGTGGTGGAGTGGGACCAGAGAAAATCTGTAAGCACTGGGATGTAGTCAATGGGAAACTCTCCTGCTGACCTGAACCCCAGCAGATTTTCCGGGATCAAAGAGAGGGTCTCTACTTTGCATTCCAATTGCACGCACCGGTGCCACTAGTAACGCATCTTGGTCACCCACCGACTGCAATGCTAGTGGGTGGGTCCAGACGGAGTGGGTGCTTGGTCTCTCCCATAAAGTAGATTTTCTTTCCCCTTTGGTCCCTTTTGTAAGGAGGCCACTTTAAAAATAAAAAAATTAATTAAATCTTCAGGGTTCCAGGTCACGGTCACAGCCTGGATCCCCAGGCAACGCCCACAACTAATCTGCCAGACCTCTGCGAGGCCAAGGATGTAGAAACTCCCGGAATTGGGAGCACTGCTTACTACCCCACACTATCCAATGCCGCAGGCCTTGTTTGGGCCGGGAAGATGATCTATCCCCAAGGCTGAATGGGAATACCTGTATAAAGCTGGGCGAAGGCATATCTGGGTCCCGGCCTAAGTTCCGGCCCTTCTGGTGAGCTCAGGGTATATTTACAGTAGGAGTGTACCTGAAGGGCTGCAGATTTATGACCGCATAGTCTTCCTCAAGAGTCTGCTAAATATATAGGCCTCAGAAATCCACGGGGTCTTGACTGGTCTCCTCCTATAACTCCAGTGGGATACTGGCGGACCCACCAGAAAACAGCAGGTAGCTATCGCACTAGATCTTCCTTTATGCCTTGTAAGGGGCGAACCTCTGCCTGCCTTTTACACAGCAATGCTGTCAAGGGGCGTCAAGTGAGATTAGGCATACTGGCCTTCAGGTGGGTGAACGTGTGCCCCACTCGGGGTGATCATGCCAGGCAAGCAGTATGGACCTGCAAAGAAAAGTTAATTTTTTTTTTTTAAATCTTGATTGTCCCTCTTACACAGGGAGTGGAGGGGGACATGGCTAGGATTGAGGGAGGTGGGGCGTGGGCAATGAGTGGACAGGCACCAAATTTTCCAGCTTAATTTGGCAGGAGGGCATCAAACTGTACCCAGCTGCTGCAAGCACATTAAGTATCCTTCCAAAGACTTACCACAATCTCCAGTGGGGTCAGTGCGTAAGGGCACCACAGTGTAGGCTCAATTCAAGAAGCCCTTAGGTTCGATTACAGGTTTGTGCTGAGTTAGCTAATCTCAGCCAGAGTGACAGAAGATGTGTCACAATGAGCTTCTGTGCCTCCATGGGCTGAGAATGGTAAAAATCAGGCTCTCTTGATTGCTATTTGATGACTTCTGATAGAAAGTGGGGGCTGGATTTTCATGGGAAGGCGGGTTGGGGAGGCGGGACTCCGATGTGGGCAGGAAACCCCGGAGAACAGGTTTCCCGCAGGTCCTGCCAACTTTAAAGCAGGGCCTGATTTGCATGCGAGGCCTCTGTTTCCCACCCGCAACCAGCCAGATTGAGAGGCTGGCTGGCTCCGGGCGGGTAGGCCTGCAGCACTCGGCTGTACAGAGGAGGGAGAGAGGGTTTGTGTGTGGGTCGGCCCAGCAATAGAACAGATTGGCGGGGGTGGGGGGCGGGGAGGGTCGGCCCAGCAATAGATCTGGGGGTGGGGGAGTATTGGAGGTCAGCCCAGCAATAAATCGGAGGATCGGAGGTTTGCCCGAGAGTATATCGGAGGCTTGCCCGAGAGTATATCGGAGGTTTGCCCTGGAGTAGATCGATCGGAGGTTTGCCCAGGAGTAGATCAGGGTGAGGGGGCCCCCAAAGTGGATCAGAGGTTGGAGAACTGGGGTGGGGGGGGGGCGGCGGGGGGAGTTGGCGAAGGCCTCATTGAGAGATCGGAGGCCTGAGGGTGGGTGTGGGGGAGGCCTCGTTGAGAGATCGGAGGCCTTGGGGGGGCAACGAGGCCTCGTGGAGAGATCAGAGGCCTGGTGCAGGGATGGAAGCCTCGTGGAGAGAGAGATTGGAGGCCTCATGGAGAGATCAGAGGCCTGGTGCGGTGATGGAAGCCTCGTGGAGAGAGAGATCGGAGGTCTTGTGGAGATATCAGAGGTCTGGGGGGTGGGGGGAGGCCTCATGGGGAGGGTGGATTAGGTAGGGACCCTGGATTCAGGAGGTAGGTATAAAGGCACTTACCTCCTGGATGCAGCAGTCCTCGTCCTGCTGTAACTGCCGGGTTTTACGAAGTGTGTAAAACCCGTCCAGCTGCAGCTAAAAACAAAATAGAGGTTAAAGAGGCTTCCAGCCTCATTGTAATATTTAAATTTATGTCCCACCTCCTGGCAGCGGGTTGGCCACCTGCCTCCATCGCCCTGCCTCCATTAAAACTGGAAGTGGGTGGGTTGGAGGCGGGTTCAGGTCGGGATTCTGATTTTTAACAATTTAACTACCCCCATGCGCCAAACCCACCTGGTTTTTTTTAGGTTAAAACTCCCCCCCTGGGTGTATGTGGACATTGGGTGAGAACAAGATTGGGCTTCTCATAGTCTGCCAAACCTCACTATCCAGGATCGCACATAAAGAATGGACACTTGGGTGAGGGACTGGAGAACAATACCCCGACACGAAATACTATCTTCACTGAGGAGGGAAGAAAAGAAGAGAAACCTGAAAAATGTATAATTGGAATTTCCAATGGCCAATTTCGCTCTGTATAAAATGACGCAGAAAATTGAGATGTCCTAAAAACTTATTGGAAAACATTACCTGATAATCCCAGAATCCAGAAGCTGGATGCACTTCTTAATAACAGCCACATTGTAGTCAGCATTTTTTATATTCCAGGTTAAATTCAGCGCTACAGTGAAATGCCCTAAATCGAGAATCCTTCGCAGATCCTATGAAAATGCAAAGACTACTATTATTATATTGAGAGGCTTTTATGCATATTCCAAGTAGTTTATCAAAAGGAGAACAGAAATTCCCAAACCTAGAAGAAAGTTATTCTAGAAGCACAGAGGAAAGTCTCTCTACCATGTAAGCTCACAGCATGACCCCTGATGAAGTACTAGTAAATATTGTATAATAAAGTACTGACAGCAATTTTCTGTCGATGTAATATGAACCCTTTGGGCAGTAGATGCTCTCTTGGGCTTATTATATTGTGATTTGTTCATTAAAACATAAACTCAGATGCTTGTTGATGTTGTTCCAGGCATCATGTAATATTTGTGCTGCCCGTTCATTATCGTGAGTCAGGCGTGCAACAAATGAATAGCGCAGGTAGCCTGTTTGGGGGGTTGGATATCAGGCATCTTTGACACCACTTAAAGGCAGCCAGCATCTCTTAAAGGGGAGGTGCACTCTGGCTGCAGAAGAAAGGAAATAGTTCAACACAGAAATGCTTGCAACAAGCACTGAGAGGGCACCAAGGTTTTCTGATGCTGCCTTGGCGGCCCTGGTACAGGCAGTGGACAGGAGGAGGGACATCCTCTTTCCCCCAGGGCAGATTCCTGGGATGGGGGGCGGGGGGGTGTTTGTCCTATGAGGAGAGATTGAGAAGTCTAGGCCTATGGTCCCTAGAATTTAGAAGAATGAGAGGTGATCTCATTGAAACATATAAAATTCTTACAAGGCTTGACAGGGTAAATGCTGGGAAGATGTTTCCCCTGGCTGGGGAGTCTAGAACCAGGGGTCACAGTCTCAGAATAACAGGTCGGCCATTTAGGACTGAGATGAGGAGAAATTTCTTCACTCAAAGGGTTGTGAATCATTGGAATTCTCTACCCCAGAGGGCTGTAGTCATTGAGTATATTCAAGACAGAGATCGATATATTTTTGGATATTAAGGGAATCAACGGATATGGGGATAGTGCGGTAAGGTGGAGTTGAGGTAGAAGATCAGCCATGATCTTATTGAATGCCAGAGTAGGTTCGAAGGGCCGAACGGCCTGCTCCTGTTCCTACTTCTGATGTTCTTCTTTAAAGCCCTCCAGGCAACAACTCTGTCGCCAGCGGGAAGAGATCGCTGAGGACATCAATGCTAGGAGCTTAGCTCCAAGGACATGGTCGCAATGTCACAAAAAGTTCAATGACCTACCAGAGTTATCAAGGTAAGAATACTGCTCTCTTACTCTCTGCTCATACCTCCAGCCTCATTACTCACAATACTCCTCTCGCCCACTTCACTATCCTACAATCACTGCACCACACTACCTTCTCATCCTTTTTACATCCTCACTTCCCTAAACCTCACTGCTTACCAAGTATGCCAGCAAAATAGGCATTCTCTAAACACCTCACAAGACTATCACTGACACGCTCCTTTCTTTCTTCAGTACGTGTGTTGATAAAGACACTGAAGACAGGAGTTGGTTCATAGGTATTTACTAAGCAAAGTCTGGGGGGGGGTTCTAACGGATATACACAATATACAGGCTTATATAGCCCGAGTGGCAATTACCGGCATTACAGCACACCTGGGGCTCTTAAAGGCCCATACACCACAATTCCTCCCCCTTTAGCTAACCAGTACATCATATTTTAAGTAATTATTAATTACATGTTATAAGCAAAATAATATACATTGCTGTAGTTAATTAATTATAAGTTAGTCTCTCAGGAGGCTTCCTGACTCGGTCCGGATAACGCCTCGGGGGTGTAGTAGTTTCTGGTGGTGTAGTAAGTTCTTCTGGCAAGGCTGATTCGGCTTGAATGCCAGTGTCGGGTTCATCGGGTTCCAGTATCACCGGATCGGAGGTAGATATGGGTATCTCTACTTCATCGTTAGATGTATAGAGTTGTGGTGTAGGTTGTCCCTTTTCGGATGACTTTATGATTTGGTCAGCATGGCACCTTATTATGCTTTCTCCAATGTCCACGGTATACATCAGTGGTCCTAGTCGTGTGCAGATAGTTCCAGGCTGCCATTTCTCGGTACGGTAGTCCCGGGCCAAAACTTGTTGACCTATCTGGAAGGTTCTAGTTGGCCTTTCATTCATGCCTTGAAACTGCCGGTTCTCCACGTCCCTTCTGATGTTGGGCTTGACCAAATCCAGCCGGCATCTTAGGTTTCTATTGAAGAACATCATGGCGGGAATTTGGTTGGTAACCATATGTGTTGCATTCCTGTATGCGAATAAGAAGTTATCCACCTTGTGCTGAAGTTTTATGTCTTCATTACCCATGGCCTTTATGGCCTTCTTGAAGGTCTGGACAAACCTTTCAGCCAATCCATTGGTGGCGGGATGGTATGGGGCGGACGTGTAGTGCTTAACCCCATTGTTTTTTAAGAACTTTCTGAATTCTTCGGACACAAATTGCGGTCCATTATCAGAACATATCTGTTCCGGCAGCCCATTCCTGGCAAATATGGTCCTTAATACTGTGATGTTTTTTTCCGTGGTGGTGGAGGACATCTTTATTAACTCCGGCCACTTGGAGTGTGCATCAACCGCGATTAAGAACATTGAGTCCATAAATGGACCAGCAAAGTCGATATGCACCCTTTGCCAGGGAGATGAGGGCCACTCCCATGGATGTAGAGGGGCTTGTGGTGGAGCGTTTTGGACCTTCTGGCATCCTAGGCAGCTCTTGGTCATTTCTTCGATGTCTCCATCGATACCTGGCCACCATACAAATGCCCTAGCTAGGTTCTTCATTTTCACTCCACCCAGATGCCCCTCGTGAAGCTCCTTTAGCACTTTATCCTGGAGTTTGGGTGGAATCACCACTCTGGATCCACACATCAAGGTTCCTCGGCACACTGACAGCTGTTCTCTTCTTTGCGAGAATGCTGGCAACAGTGGTTCGCCATGTGCTGGCCATCCCTTCACTGTTAAATCGTAGACCCGTGAGAGAGTCAGGTCATTTCTCGTCTCCCTTTCAATGGCAGAATTTGTCACTGGTAGACATTCCACTATGGTAGAGTGGAACATCTCTACTGGGTCTACTGTAGGTGCCTCTTCTACCGTTGGCAACGGTAGGCGCGATAAACCGTCGGCATTCCCATGCTGTTTTGACCCTTTGTATTCTATGTTGTATTGGTGTGCCCCTAGAAAAAGGGACCACCCCTGTGGCCTTTGCGCTGTCATAATGGGAACACCTTTCTTAGGGTTGAATATGGAGATGAGGGGTTGATGGTCAGTCAACAAGGTAAATTTTTGTCCGTGTAGGTAATGGTTGAATTTCTTCACTCCCCATACCAGGCTGAGTGCTTCCCTGTCGATTTGGGCATAGTTACGCTCAGCTGAGTTTAATGAGCGTGACGCAAAAGCTATCGGCCATTCTGAGCCATCAGGGAATTTATGGGATAATACTGCTCCTATGCCGTAAGGGGATGCATCGCACGCCAGTCTGATTGGCAGTGATGGGTTGTAATGAGCCAAAACTTCTTCGGATGTGATTAAGTCTTTGCATTTATGGAAGGCACATTTACAGTCTTCGTTCCATTTCCAAATCACTCCTGTTTGTAGCAGTTCATTAAGAGGGTGTAGAAGAGTTGATAAGTTCGGTAAAAATTTATGATAGTAATTTATTAATCCCAGGAACGACCTTAATTGTGAAACATTTTCAGGTGCTGGGGCTTTTATAACCGCTTCAATTTTTTCAGGTGACTTATGCAACCCTTCATTATTAATTATGTGGCCACAATATGATATCTGATTTTGGAAAAATTCGCACTTGGGGCGATTCGCTCGTAGGCCCCGTTCTTTCAGCCTAGTGAGCACCTGCTCCAAATTGGCAAGGTGCTCGTTGTCGTTTTCTCCTGTTACAAGGATGTCGTCTAGGTAGCATTGAGTCCCCGGAATCCCTTGCAGGACTTGCTCCATAGCTCTTTGCCAGATAGCTGGAGCTGATGCTACTCCAAAAACCAGTCGATTGTACTGGTACAGGCCTTTGTGTGTGTTTATCGTGAGATACTTTTTAGAGGCCTCCTCAACCTCCATCTGTAGATATGCCTGTGCCAAGTCAATTTTGGTGAAACGTTTCCCTCCGGATAGTGAGGCGAAAATATCTTCTATCCTCGGAAGAGGATACTGTACTGTGTGAAGGACTGGGTTTACAGTCACCTTGAAGTCACCACAGATGCGAATTTTTCTCTGTTCTTCAGAATTATCTTTATTCAATGCTTTTTTCATGACTGGAACGATGGGTGTTGCCCATTCGCTCCAATCTATTTTGGATAATACGCCTGCTTTTTCCAAATTCTCCAGCTCTACCTCGACTGCTGGACGTATTGCGTATGGCACCGGTCTTGCCTTAAAAAATTTGGGAATTGCTGCATCTTCCACTTTTATTGAGGCGGTGATGCCTTTCAAGGTTCCTAGTTTCTCTTGAAACACTTCTTTGGCGTTGGCCAAGATGTCTTTTAATCGTTCAGGTATGATGTCATCATTGTTTTTTTCCTTACTGGTCACCGTCAGTGCCTGAATGGAGTGCCAGTCTAAACGTATCTTCCTGATCCATTCACGTCCCAACAATGGTGGACCACCATCTTGTAGAATGTATAAATACAACTTTTGTATTTCTTTGCCGTTGTATACAACAGGCACCCTTATTTTTCCTTTGGGGTATACTTTCTGCCCCGTATATGTTTTTAAGATAATGGATGTGTCTTTTAGAGGTATATGTGAAAATAGCCTCTCGTAATCCCGTCGATTTATTACGGTTAGAGCTGATCCTGTATCTAGCTCCATTTTAACTGGGGACCCTGCTATTGTGAGGGTAACCCAAATGGTTTGGTAATCATCTTTGGCAAGTACATTATGTAATTTGAGACAGCTTAGTCTCTTGTTTTCGAAGTCGCTATCGCTCTTCTGGTCTTCGGAGCTACTGTCCGTCATCATTTGTACCTTCCTGTACTTTTCTTTATTGATTTTTTTTTTTCTGTCCGTGGATTTATTTTGTCCAGATCGGCATACCCATGCAATGTGTCCAATCTTTCCGCATTGCCTGCATGCTTTGTCCTTGAACCAGCAGTCCCTCTGGTTATGGGTAACATCTTTCGAAACCCTGTGTCATTTCATGGGTGCCGAAGTCCTGTGTCTTTTGTTGTATCTCTGCAGCTCCTTTTGCTGCTGCTTCGTATGATACAGCCATACTGAAAGCTTTGTCCAATGTTAAATCTTTTTCAGAAAGCAGTCTTTTTTGTGTTCCTTCACTTCAGAGACCGCAAACGAATTTGTCTCGAAGATAATCTGATAGTCCTGCCCTGAATTGGCAGTACTTTGATAGCTTTCTTAATTCGGTTAGGTAATCGGCGTTACTTTCATTCTTGTGTTGATTTCTCTTGAAGAACTTGAATCGTTCCGCTATCAGCAGTGGTGTTGGGTTTAAGTGCTCCTGCAGGGTATCAACAATTTCTTTAAAATTCTTGTCCTTTGGTTTGGCTGGAGTGATTAAATTTCGTAACAGCCCGTATGTCTTTGCGCCCATTAAGTTCAGAAGTACTGAAGCTTTTTTTTCATCTTCTATTCCATTTGCAGTGCAATATACCTCTACTCTTTCCACGTATGTGGTCCAATCCTCTATTTTGCTATCAAAAGCATCAATAATGCCAGACTTAGGCATTTCAGAAAAGATATGGCGCTTCCCGCGCTTTTTTTTTCTTTTCTGTAGCAAAGATATGGCGCTTCCCGCGCTTCCCCACCGCTGCTGCCGATGACAACGCTGTTTACTGCGGTTTCCGTTCTCTTTTTTTTTACTGTTGGAGACTCGTTCCCGCCGGAGGTCTGAACACTGACCTGCTTGCCGCGCCGGCCGTCTCCCGAGTGCTCCCTCCCAGTCCGTTATTGATTGCCTCCAATTTCGCTGCCTGTCTCAGCTGTAGAGCCAGCCGCTGGAGCCCCAGCCTGACGCCCAGGAAGGATTAGCGCAGTACCTGCCACCAGCTTGGCCAGCTGGTGAAACCACAGCTTCTCTCACTTCCTTGAGTCTTCTGGATGCCCGAGGAATCGATGTCCTTGAGGTGCTGCCGAATTGCAGGTAAGTCCGTTTCCACTTCGTCGCCACTGTAGTGTCCGTGTGTTGATAAAGACACTGAAGACAGGAGTTGGTTCATAGGTATTTACTAAGCAAAGTCTGGGGGGGGGGGTTCTAACGGATATACACAATATACAGGCTTATATAGCCCGAGTGGCAATTACCGGCATTACAGTACACCTGGGGCTCTTAAAGGCACATACACCACAAGAAGGTCACCAACAACTCCAGATAGCATGTTACCAGTAGAGGAGGTCAAGCCCACCTTCACACCCTCTCCCCCATCAAAGGATGTGTGCTAGCCACGGTCAGGGGTAAAGTCGAGGCCATGGCGACTGGAAATGCTGGAGATGTTGTGCAAGGTTTCTTCACACCTTATCCTCTTTTTCCCTTATTCCTTCTATCTCACCCTAAACACTCCATGACAAACTGCAGATGCTTTCACCAGCTACTTCTCTCTCTCTGCTCTCCCTTTGCACTAAAAGCAAACCCTTCTCCCTCTCTTTCATTTCAGGTGCTGACGATATGAGGAAGAGCCACTTGAGGAAGAGGAAGCCAGTTTCCCTGATAATACAGCATCACTCGATCTCACCCTCACAAGCACCAGCTCAGATTCTGGCATGACACATACTTTGGAGGCTAGGCTAGAGGCAGGGTCTTTGTGTGGTGAATCACCGGGCACACATGTGCAAAAGCCAGGGTAGGGAAATAGGACACCACAGGTGTCAGCTCATTGGAGGGCGAGTTTGGATACTAGCTCTGCTACAGAGGACTCAAGATGCTGACTTCAAGGGCTCGGCCTACCGAAGGCGGCTGATGAGCATATACCAGCAAAAGCTAGGTGCACTTGGCAGTCTGCCAGAGAGCTTGCACACAATGTAACAGAGCATAAAGGAGTCCAGCTCCAACTTCTGTCAAGGCTTCAAGCAGAACATGGAAGTCAGCTCCATCAATAAGACAGTGCCGCTCACCGTCATGGAGCCTCTCACAGCTGCCATGGAAGTGCAGACGGCTGCCACCTTGGCTTTCGGGGTCACTGTTAACAGGGGCCCCCAAAGCATCAGAGCAGTCCTGCACTCTGTTATCATGCAGAGCCGCAGGAGTGCTGAGGTGCAGTCCCAGGAGAGTGGCCTTGGCTCCATGGGGGAAGCACCTGTTCTCCGCCAGCCACTCTGCCAGTGCCCTTGTTAGTGGCACCCGGCCAGCTGGCCCAGTCTGCAGCCAGGTCCTCAAGGCTGCTCGAGGTCACCCAGCACGGCCATCAATGGAAGCTCAGCAGCCTTCCACCTCCCAAGTTGCAGTCACTGGGACTTCATAGGAGCACTAGGATAGGAAGCACACAAGACAGGCACTAAGGGGTTGCACAAGGGTGATTCCTAATTATTTCTGTTCATAGTTGGATAGAGGCGGAATTGAGTTATTTGATCAATTTGTTTTCTGTTCTGAATTTGGTGGTGTTTATATTTATAGTGAAGAGCAAGATCCATAAGTCTGGACTGAAGGAAGGCAATCGGAGGGTGGTACTAAGGACGGTGGTAAGAATTGTGGGACCATTGGTGTATTGGAGATGGGAGGGATGATTTAGGTAAAGCACTCTTGGATGAGCTGCTCTCAGAGCTCTGGCAGCTAGGGGCACTGATGCCTTCGTCCTCATCCTCTTACTCTTGCTGCACTTCTTGTTTCCCAGGTGGTGGTAATGGCTGGTCCTTCATTATCGCAAAATTATGTAGCATGCAGATGAGCACAAATCTAGGTAACGGCTTAGGGGTGTACTACATAGCTCCTCCGGAATGATTAGGCAGCGGAAGCATATGTTTGTTTGATCATGTCTTGTGACGTTGTAGCTCTCATCACAGACCAGTGCTACAGCTGTTCCCAGGGTCTTGACAGGATCATGAGCCATGTCTGGAGGGACTAGTCCATCACCCAGTAGCTAGACTGTAACTAGACAGCCTGGTTGGAATAAAGGCAGCACAGGAGACTGGCGCAGGATGGACGAGTCATGTCAGGACATTGAGCACAGACCTGCACGATGCGCTGCCAGTTGTCATAAACCAGCTGTAATTTGAGGAACTAGAATCCCTTATGATTGATAAAGATGGCAGGCTGATGATAGGGAGCACGGAAAGCAATGTGGGTGTATTCTATGGCACCTTGCACCTTCAGGAAGCCTGCAATGCCAGTGAAGGTCAGTGCTTCCTCATCCTGCTGTTCTTTCCATGGGGAACGAGATGTTGGTGTTCTTCCTCGTGTAGAGCACCTCAGTGGCCTCCCTGATACAGCAGTGGACTCTGAACTGTGATGTTACCTGCTGCAACCCGAAAGGAGCTGTGCCATAAAAGTTAAGGGTCACTGTGACGTTGATGGCCACAAGCAGTGCTGTCCATGCCCTGGTGTGAGGCTTGAGTTGTATCTACTGCCGGTGACATAGCCTGGTGGAAGCCTCCTTGGTGAAGCTTTGGCGCTTCATACATTGCTCCAGTGAGGTTGAAGTAGAAGTGCTCCCTGAATACCTACTGTGGATATGGTCTCCTGTGCAGTGGCCTCCTCCTCCATCTTGATGCAACTACTCTTGCTCTCTGCTGTCTTCCTTTTTGCTCACCCTCGACTTCCAGCCCTGCAGGCAGCCCTTACAGACCACCCATGACTGCAGTCAAACTGCAGTTTATAAAGCAGTAAACAACAGTGCAACAGAGGCTGGGTATTCGGAGGCGAGTGACTCACCTCCCGATTACCCAAAGCCTTTCCACCATCTACAAGGCAGTCAGGAATGTGATGGAATACGCTCCAGTTTCTCAAGGGCAACTAGGGATGGGCAATAAATGCTGGCCTTGCCAGCGACGCCCACATCCCATGAAAGAATTTTAAAAAACAGTTCCCCTCCAAATCACACGGCATCCTGACTTGGAAATATATTGCCTTTCCTTCATCGTCGCTGGGTCAAAATCCTGGAATTCCCTCCCTAACAGCACTGTGGAAGTACCTTCACCTCATAGACTGCAGCGGTTCAAGAAGACAGCTCACCAGCACCTTCTCAAGGGCAATTAGGGATGGGCAATAAATACTGGCCTTGCCAGAGACGCCCACATCACAGAATCACAGAATCACAGAAACCCCACAATGCAGATAGAGGCCATTTCGGCCCATCGAGCCTGCACCGACACATATCCCACCCGATCCCCGTAACCCCTACACCAACCCCACCCTATCCCCGTAACCCCATGTATTTAATCCCCCTAACATTAAGGGTCAATTTATCATAGCCAATCAACCTAACCCGCACATCTTTGGACTGTGGGAGGAAACCGGAGCACCCGGAGGAAACCCACACAAACACGGGGAGAATGTGCAAACTCCACACAGTCACCCGAGGCCGGATTCGAACCCGGGTCCCTAGCGCTGTGAGGCAACAGTGCTAACCACTATGCCACCGTGCTGCCCTCATCTCATCTCATGAAAGAATTTTTAAAAACAGCAAAATATTCTGCTAAGCAGATAAAGTTAACTTTCCAGAGTCAAAAAACAAGCCACAAATCACCCAGAAGGTAACCTGTAAGTACTGCATGGTCCCTTTAAATAATGCTGGAGTCCAGCTCCAACTTGTATCAAGGATTATCGCTAAGCATGGAGACCATTCTGTCCAATATGGACCGAGCAGTCCTTCCTGTCTGTCAGCACCACGGATTGCTGGGCGAGTTTAGCACGTGGCAAATCGGGCACTGGGGCATATCAAAATCGTAAATGTGTCCTCCAACAAGCGCTAGTCCCTAATTTGATTAAGTTATTCAATGTTTTCCATCATTCTGGTGTGCGCTGTGGTCGCCTGCGGGGAAGCTTCATCCAATATGGCGGGCAGCGCACTGATTCGAAATGACCAGGTGCTTTCTGCCCACCATGTTGGAGACTTATGCACCTGCTTAGCATGTAATCGAATTCCTAGGCGTCAGTGTTAAACTATCATTGACTATTATCTAATACGCATCATCCCAATCATTCATGAAAAGGAAAACACAATTTTGCAAACCTAGAAGATATACAATTATCATCTAAGAGATGTCACTAATGGAAGTACCTTTGTCATCTGTGTTCACTCAACTGCCAGTAACCCTTGTTGATGCACTGATAAGTTACGGTAGCAAAAGATATAATATTGTGTTGTATATTACTACAATAGAAAGTTATTGCTTGAATGGAAATATCAGTGTTAAAGGGCAAGTACTTTTCATGTAAGGTACCCTGTAAATATCCCATAAGATGTGGTGTTAAAGCTATCCCAGTTTAAGAGGCCAGCTGTAAAGCCCAGGAATCAGCGAGGGTAATTTTGACTTGGGCAATAGTGTAAAACGAGTGATGTTGGATCAGCCGTCTGTTATACATCTCTCCCGATTTTAATTTCCATTGTTTTACACAGTCACCCAAAGTTAAAATTACCCCCAATTATTCTAGGCAAGAAGGTATAATGTGATGGTGCTTCAACTAAAATTCAGGCAGGGGGATCCTTACTGAATGCATCTGACAGTTAGTACTGAGTTTTGCAGTTCTCAAATGTACAATATACATTGCAAGGGAGGTTAACAGGATTTAAAAATATCTAGGCAAATTAATTAAGTAAGTAGCTGGATAATGAAACTTAATATGTAAACAGGTATGGTGAATGCACTTTAGTAACATGTATACACAATGGAAGGGGGCAAAATGAATTGGACATATTCCTATACTTTCAGTCCATTTCAAACCATGCATCATTCAGCTGTTTAAGGTGCTTTGTCCAAAACAGAACCTTTCAAATTACATGAGAAAATTGGAGTCAAACTGTCTTCTTCACTACTGCCCTCCACTCCTGAAGGAGTTGACTTCCTGATCGAGTACGGTTCCACAAGTACGAAGCACCCTCTAATATTGTACCTGCATGGTCACTCTTTCTACGTGATCCATGACGTCAGGGTAATCGATTGCAAAGGGCATCACTGCTTAGCACGATCTTGTCTTTACCCAACGTCCACACATACACATTTCCAACAGAGGTCATTGAATAGTGATTGGGAGTGGGAGCTTGGTTGATTTTCCCTCTTCTTAGCCCAAGACAGCTGAGGCCAATTGTGGTGTGAGGAGCAAGAATCTTGGTTGATTTTTCACTTCTTTAGCCTGGGGCATTGAGGCCAGTTATAGAGTTCCTATTGCTGTTCCAAATGACAACAACAAATTCAGCACAGACCAGGCATTGAACTAGGGCTTTGCTGGGCTCGAAGGCTCAGCTATTCACTGCCTGAGCCATCAGTTGAGGCATACATTTGTAACACACAATACTATGTTCAATTTGGAGCATCTTTTATTCAGAAGGACACTAATGAGAAAGTGTTCAGAGTGGGGAAGGTTCAACATTCCATTTTGTTTTGTATTAGAGAACATAAGCTCAAGAAGACAGATCCAAATCTTCAAAAAGTTGAAAGGCATGGCTTATGTGAATTTAATCAGGTTGTTCCACTTCAACAATGATTAGAGGCTAGATATGAGTAGAAAATTACCAAGCACCAAACTTATTGAAAGATCAAAGGATAAATTTTATGAATTTGCACAGCTAGCACAGAGTTCTTAGCGGCCACATAGCATTCTCCGTCAATTAACTTTCTTTTACGGCTTTGAAAGTGACTGAAGATTACAAGAATAAGTATAGCTCCTTAAGATTACCCCACACCATAGACCTCCATATGATTGAGTATGCATACAGGCTGGTATCTAGGAAGATCATGAGTGGTGGTAGCAATACAGGTAGAGACGAACTGTGCGTCATTTGACTACAATTTGCAAATATTAATGAGGCCTCTGCCAATTTCCAGCAGGAGCTCCAGCCACCTAAATCAAGGTCCGCCTGAAAATTGGAATAGGCGGACAACTAGCTGTAAATCAGTGGGTTTGCAATCATCCACACGATTATGGCAGTTTCACCTATTTTCAGGCACAAACGAGGTGGTAGCGAGATAGAAATTGGCCCCAGTGGGTGTAATACAAGTGGCCTGAGTGTTGGAGAAGAGGGAAAGAACAAAATTAGTCAGACTATTCACCCTCTATTGCTATCAAAGTGAGGATAGGATTAGTCTCAGCTGTGAGGCTTCTCCCTCAATCCCACCCCATCCCAGCTAGGCTCTCACTTTACGAATGGCTATTTAAGCTGGCAGCTTGTACCTCAGCTTGAATCACTGCATTTAGGAAAGGAGAGGGGAAGAAATAAAATACTGCTCCTGAAACAAGAAGCTCTTCAAAAGGGCAAGGATCATTTCATTTTATTTCAAAACACAATTACCTCAGAGTTCATTCCACGCTTCTTTTGCACATCAGATGGAATGCAATCAACAAGAAGGTCACGAGGATACTAAACATTTGAAAGTAATAAGACTTTTTAATTACAATGAAGAGACGGTTGAGAAAATCTGATACAAACAGTGAAGATCTTTATTCACATTAATGAGTTATTGTAATGGTTATGTTTCCTCCGAGTCCCTTATCCCTTTATGCTTCTAGTCATTTCTAGAATTTTGCCTCAGCAATTAAAATGGAAAGAGTTCAAATATTAACCAATGTCTCCTGAATATTGGTCTATCCAGTTTGTTAAATAGACTATAATATTGCTAGGCATGTCTATAATTATAAACGTAAAATAATTAGAATTACAGGTCAAAAGAACAGAGATTCCTATTTAACATTTTAATTTTAAATTATTAGATCTCAGATTTTTTTTTTAAACACAAGTCATTTTCAATTTGACAATTTTCTGATCTTTTTTTCACAACGCCCCATCCTTAGGGCCATTCCTCTCACTGCAGGCTACCCCAAGACCTGGGTTAGCAGTCAGGACTCTCCCAGATAGAGTTAGACAGGCAATCAACACATTTCCATGCAGTCAACATCTCAACTTAAATGTTGCTTTAGTTTCATTGGACACTCATGCTGTGAAATTCTTATTAGCAGACAGACAGACAGTGCATGGGATGCTAGTTACACTTTTGGCCCATTTTTCTTTTTAAATACACAGTCAGGAATGCTTAGCTTTACTCTGTTGTTTCTAGAAGCTCAGGGAACTTAGGTCCACGAAAACTAATATACAACCGAATGACCAATCAGAACATCTTTTTGAAATGTTTGAAGAGGTCACCAATAAGGTAGATAAGTGAGTGTTTATGGATGTTGTCTATATGGACTTCCAGAAGGCATTCTGTGAGATTCCACAAAGGAGATTATTAGCAAAAACTGAGAGCACAGAGAATTTGAGGTAGCTTTTTCACTTGTGTTCAAAATTGTTTGGGAGGTAGGAGACAGAGTGGGGATAAAGGGTAGGTACTGATTGGCAGGATGTGACAAGTGGTGTTCCCCAGGGATCTGTTCTGGGGCCTCAACGTTTCACCACATTTGTTAATGACTTGGATAAAAGAATAGAGAATTGTATATCTAAATTTGCAGATGGCACTAAGTTAGCGGGGGAGAGTAAGTAGTGCAGATGGGAGCAGGAAGTTGCAAATGGACATAGACAGATTAAGTGAGTGGGCAAAACTATGGCAAGAGTTCAATGTGGGCAAGTGTGAAGTCATCCAGTATTTTCGAAATGTGAGAAATCGAAGGACTAAAAAGGAACAACGAGATTTGGGAGTTCAAGTACGCAAAACATTAAAGGCCAGTAGACAGTTACAAAAAGCAATCAAAAAGACTGCTTGAATGTTGGCCTTTATATCAAGGGAATTAGAATAGAAAGGGGAAACAGTTATGCTTCAGTTGTATACAGCCTTGGTTAGACTCCATCTGGAGTACCGCACCACAGGAAGGATAGATTGGCCTTGGAAGGGGTGCAGCACAGGTTCACCAGAATAATACCGGGGCTTAAGAAAGTTAAATAATCAGGACAGGTTACATAAACTTGGCTTGTATTCCCCTGAGTATAGCAGATATTATTTTACAATATATAAGGGCGCCTACTTTTTTCCAGTTACCCTCCTTTTCAATGAGCTCAAATCCAAGTAATCTTAATTTTAAAACTCAGTTGTCCATGTTTAGTTTTAGAGATTCAGTCACAGCTCACTGTACTGAAATGGGTGGAAAGATGAATTTGACAGTGAAAATTTGAACATTTTCTGGAAAGCGTTTTAAGACTGTATTACCAAAAAGAGTAGCTTACTACTGGCAGTGTGGGATCAGGGAATTTACCCTGTACACCCACTGCAGATATCATTGCAACAGTTTTAGTCCACTTCAAACTGGAATAGTAAAATCTCACTGGGAAACCCCAAACTTTAATATGTGTTACCTGAGTTTATGATAGAGATATAAACAACATCAACATGTTTATGTTAACACACTGAAGGACTGTTTTCTCCTCATCCTCCAAGTTACAATGTGTCTGACAAGTGCTGCAGACAGATTAGAATGACAAGCACCCTGCAGCATCAAATCATCTGTTCAGATTACCACTATTCTCATTAGGCTACAGGGCCCATTTGTAATTTACAGCTTTTACTACAAAATTGAAAAGTGGAGCAACTTTAGACTCACCCCAAGTGCAACCGCTAGAAGTCTGGAAGGAAACAAGGAAATCATTAATAGTGCCAAACATTGTATTTGACTCAAGTGCTTAATCATTACAGATGGGAAATTCCTCGGAGCTGCACCCGACGTTACTTTGCCAGGTGCAACGGAAACTCTTTACACACATAAATGGGGTCTCCACCACACTCCCAAAGCTGAGCGGGAGCAGCTCTGATGATTTTCCGGAACTATAGCCTCAATATTTACCAAGGCGCGATCTCAGAACAGGGACGGGGAGAGGAGTTAAGGTCGGGAAACCAGGAAGTGCGGGTTTCCCCGAAAACCCTGGAGTTGCTTTAATTTTTTTTCCCCACAGGCTTCCCGCCTGACAGCCAGTCTGGTTGGCTGGCTGTCTGTCTGCCTGTCCAACGGGAAAGGCTGTAGGTAGGTCCAGTGGTGGTGGGGGGGGGGGGGGGGGGGCGGAGGCAGGGGAGAAGAAAGGTTGTGGGGGGGGCAGGGTGGAGGGAGGGGAGAGATGGCGAGCGATGGCTTCATAGGGTTTAGGGGAAGGGAGACATAGTGAAGTTGGGGAGAGCTGAGGCATCGAGGAGTTGGGGGAGTGGAGACATGGTGGGGTTGGGGGGAGCGGAGACATGGTGGGGTCGGGGGGAGCGGAGACATGGTGGGGTTGGGGGGAGCGGAGACCCGGTGGGGTTGGGGGGAGCGGAGACATGGTGGGGTTGGGGGGAGCGGAGACCCGGTGGGGTTGGGGGGAGCGGAGACATGGTGGGGTTGGGGGGTAGTGGATACACGGTGGGGTTGGGGGGAGCGGAGACCCGGTGGGGTCGGGGGGAGCGGAGACATGGTGGGGTTGGGGGGAGCGGAGACCCGGTGGGGTTGGGGGGAGCGGAGACATGGTGGGGTTGGGGGGAGCGGAGACATGGTGGGGTTGGGGGGAGCGGAGACCCGGTGGGGTTGGGGGGAGCGGAGACACGGTGGGGTTGGGGGGAGAGGAGACATGGTGGGGTTGGGGGGAGCGGAGACATGGTGGGGTTGGGGGGAGCGGAGACCCGGTGGGGTTGGGGGGAGCGGAGACACGGTGGGGTTGGGGGGAGCGGAGACACGGTGGGGTTGGGGGGAGCGGAGACACGGTGGGGTTGGGGGGAGTGGAGACACGGTGGGGTTGGGGGGAGCGGAGACACGGTGGGGTTGGGGGGAGCGGAGACCCGGTGGGGTTGGGGGGAGTGGAGACATGGTGGGGTTGGGAGGAGCGGAGACACGGTGGGGTTGGGGGGAGCGGAGACACGGTGGGGTTGGGGGGAGCGGAGACACGGTGGGGTTGGGGAGAGCGGAGACACGGTGGGGTTGGGGGGAGCGGAGACACGGTGGGGTTGGGGGGAGCGGAGACACGGTGGGGTTGGGGGGAGCGGAGACACGGTGGGGTTGGGGGGAGCGGAGACATGGTGGGGTTGGGGGGAGCGGAGACATGGTGGGGTTGGGGGGAGCTGAGACATGGTGGGGTTGGGAGGAGCGGAGACCCGGTGGGGTTGGGGGGAGCGGAGACACGGTGGGGTTGGGGGGAGCGGAGACATGGTGGGGTTGGGGGGAGCGGAGACACGGTGGGGTTGGGGGGAGCGGAGACACGGTGGGGTTGGGGGAGCAGAGACACGGTGGGGTTCAGGGGAGCGGAGACATGGTGGGGTTGGGGGAGCGGAGACATGGTGGGGTTCAGGGGAGCGGAGACATGGTGGGGTTGGGGGGAGCGGAGACACGGTGGGGTTGGGGGGAGCGGAGACATGGTGGGGTTGGGGGGAGCGGAGACCCGGTGGGGTTCAGGGGAGCGGAGACATGGTGGGGTTGGGGGGAGCGGAGACACGGTGGGGTTGGGGGGAGCGGAGACACGGTGGGGTTGGGGGGAGCGGAGACACGGTGGGGTTGAGGGGAGCGGAGACATGGTGGGGTTGGGGGGAGCGGAGACACGGTGGGGTGGGGGGGAGCGGAGACACAGTGGGGTTGGGGGGAGCGGAGACACGGTGGGGTTGGGGGGAGCGGAGACACGGTGGGGTTGGGGGGAGTGGAGACACGGTGGGGTTGGGGGGAGCGGAGACATGGTGGGGTTGGGGGGAGCGGAGACACGGTGGGGTTGGGGGGAGCGGAGACACGGTGAGGTTGGGGGGAGCGGAGACACGGTGGGGTTGGGGGGAGCGGAGACACGGTGGGGTTGGGGGGAGTGGAGACACGGTGGGGTTGGGGGGAGAGGAGACATGGTGGGGTTGGGGGGAGCGGAGACACGGTGGGGTTGGGGGGAGCGGAGACATGGTGGGGTTGGGGGGAGTGGAGACACGGTGGGGTTGGGGGGAGCGGAGACACGGTGGGGTTGGGGGGAGCGGAGACATGGTGGGGTTGGGGGGAGTGGAGACACGGTGGGGTTGGGAGGAGCGGAGACACGGTGGGGTTGGGGGGAGCGGAGACATGGTGGGGTTGGGGGGAGCGGAGACACGGTGGGGTTGGGGGGAGCGGCGACACGGTGGGGTTGGGGGGAGCGGAGACACGGTGGGGTTGGGGGGAGCGGAGACACGGTGGGGTTGGGGGGAGCGGAGACACGGTGGGGTTGGGGGGAGCGGAGACCCGGTGGGGTTGGGGGGAGCGGAGACACGGTGGGGTTGGGGGGAGCGGAGACATGGTGGGGTTGGGGGGAGCGGAGACCCGGTGGGGTTGGGGGGAGAGGAGACATGGTGGGGTTTTAGGATTTTAAAACGGGATATGAGCGTGCAAGCATTTAACATATTCACGTGTAATTCCTCAGTTTGCAGTTTTATTGAAGCCAGTAATCTCTATTATAAATTACTGCTAAAGGAATGACCCATTAACCATCACCCATTAATATCCTAGTCTCCTAACTCTTGCTTTTCTTTCATAAAACTTAGATCACTTACCTAACTTGTGAATGTGTTTTAAAGTGTTACATGGATTCATACAAAGGAGCAGCACAAGAAACAGGCCATTCAGTCCATCAAACTTTTATCTCAAGCAAGAGGGAACAAAGGAAAAAGAGGGGAGGGGTGAAGAAGGCCGGGAGGAAGAAAGAGGGGACAGGAGTGGTGGAAGAGTAGAGGGAGACATGGGGAGCGGAGAGCAGGGGAGGAGAAGGAAAGGGTGATGGGAGTGGAATGATCAGTGAGGAGGGGAAGAGATGGGAGCGGAGAGAGGAGGGAAGGGGAGTGAGGGATAGGTGTAGTAGCACAGAGATAGAGGAGAATGAGAGAAGGAGAAGAATGTTATTACATGTTACAATAACTCCAAAATAGGCCACTTTTATTACGGGAAAAAATGTACATTAGTGTAGCCTATATGCAAGGGGGTTTAACCTATGCATTAATATAGTACTTGTTATGACGCTAATAATTTTCCTTACAACACCCCTACTTCTAATGAAACACAATGGCCCCGATATTAACGCGGAGACGGGAACGGAGCGATAGCGGGTGACGAACTCGCAACATCATGTTCAATCTTTCCTGATAGGTATAACCTCTCAGCTCTGGTATCCTAGTACTGTAAATCTTTTTTGCATTTTCTCCAGTGCCTCCATATCTTTTTTTATAATATGGAGACCAGAACTGTACTCCAAGTGTGGTCTAACCAAGGTTCTGTACAAGTTTAACAGAACTTCTCAGCTTTTCAATTCTATCCCTCTAGAAATGAACCTCTGGCACTATTCCCTTTTCTAATGAAGTTTTATAAATATGTAATAGTGCCCCTGTTATCTCTTCCCTAACTTTTAATATGCATGGATGCAATCCATCCAGACTTAGGGGTTTATCATCTCTAAGTTTGATTAGTTTATTAATTATCCCCCCCACCCCACCTTTCTATCTTAAATGTCTTTACGTCCCGATTTTCTTTTTATATTCCATGATAAATTAACTTTGTAGTTCTTCTTTAACTAATTGTTTCTTTGATTTCTCTCTTAACCTTTGTATTCCCTTTTGTCATCCTCTCCTTTATTGTCTGTGTACTTAGTGTAAGCTTTTTTCTTTAGTTTCAATTTTACCCTTATCTTTTTATTCACCCATGGTATTTCATTATTGGCTAGTTTGTTCTGTTTTTTTTAAGCGTAATATATTTCTACTGAACTCTCTTGATCACCGTTTTAAATATTTGCCACTGCTGTCCTATCTTCATCAACTTTTTTTCCCAGTTTACCTTCCCTAGTTCCATTATCAACCCCTCAAAATTAACTTTGTCTTACTTATGTCTTTCTCATTTGTGCAGTGATATTGCAGGCCCTTTCAAAGATGCAATCACCCAGAGAGTCCTCTACGGAAGTTATATCAGGGTAGTCCCTGCAGGCCCAGACAGCAGCCTTGCAAACTCTGAACACTAACATGTCTACCAGCCACCACATTGTGGCAGATAGATTAGACGTGGGCTTTCAAGGTGTCACTGATCTCCTCCAAGGTGCTCTCCAGCAGAGACAGCAATGATGTGCTGCTGGCCATGGGGAGGGAGGATGGTGAGAAGGGAGATGAAAGTGCGCACTCTTAAAGCATCTGCACTTCTCAAAGCATTGGCATGTTTCACCCGTTGCACCCCCCCACCCCCCCACCTCAACCAGTACCAGACATGCTGCCTGCCACTCCAGCTGGCCCAAGCTACCCCTGCACAAGTGCAGATGGAGCAGTCAGTGGCAGGGACCGAGCTCACAGGCTCCAACACCCAGAGCTCGTTGGCTGCAAGAACCTCAAAAGACAAGAGCAAGGAACAGAGCAGCTTACCACTACTTCTGCTGAAGCCACAGGGATTGTACCATGTAGAAGTGGCAAAGATAGCAAAAGAAAAGCTTTATCGTTCACCAGCGGTAAGCACATGGGTGTTTTATGATATTTGTTAATCAGATTAATTTTTTACATGAAAGTAAATTTATTAATTCGCAGCACTTTCCCATATCCCCCATTCTTGAATGGCGAGTGCTAATTGTGAAACCTGGGAAACATAGAAACATAGAAGATAGGAGCAGGAGTAGGCCATTCGGCCCCTCGAGCCTGCTGCGCCATTCAATGCGATCATGGCTGATCATCCAAATTCAGTACCCTGTCCCTGCCTTCTCCCCATACCCCTTGATCCCTTTAGCCTCAAGAAATACATCCAACTCTTTCTTGAATATATTTAATGAACTGTCCTCCACCGCCCTCTATGGCAGAGAATTCCACAGGTTCACCACTCTCTGGGTGAAGAAATTCCTCCTCATTTCAGTCCTAAATGGCTTACCCCTTATCCTTAGACTATGACTCCCCGGCCATCAGAAACATCCTTCCTGCATCTAGTCTGTCCAGACCTGACAGAATTTTATAGGTTTCGATGAGATCCTCTCTCAATCTTCTAAACTCCAGTGAGTATAAGCCCAATCGACACAATCTCTCCTCATACGTCATTCCTGCCATCCCAGGTATCAGCCTAGTGAATCTTCGCTGCACTCCCTCGATGGCAAGAATGTCCTTCCTCAGGTAAGGTGACCAAAACTGCACACAATACTCAAGGTGCGGTTTCACCAACAACTGCAGCAAGACATCCTTGTTCCTGTACTCGAATCCTCTCGCTACGAAGGCCAACATACCATTTGCCTTCTTAACCGCCTGCTGCACCTGCATGCTTACCTTCAGCGACTGGTGCACAAGAACACCCAGGTCTCGTTGCACTTCCCCTTCTCCCAATCTATTGCCATTCAAATAATAATCTGCCTTCCTGTTTTTGCCACCAAAGTGGATAACCTCACATTTATCCACATTATAGTGCATTTGCCATGTTTCTGCCCAATCACCCAACCTGTCCAAATCGTACTGGAGTTTCACGACATCCTCCTCACAGCTTACCCTCCCACCCAGCTTTGTGTCGTCTGCAAATTTGGAGATATTACATCCAATTCCCTCATCCAGATCATTAATATATATTGTGAACAGCTGGGGTCCTAGGACCGATCCTTGCGGTACCCCACTAGTCACTGCCTGCCACTCGGAAACAATCCATCTGTACCTGCCTTATGCATTTATGTGCAGCGGACTGCAACACCCTCGCTATGTCTCCGGTGGCGGCCTGGAAGGAGCCGAACACAAAGAAATTAAGGGCAGTGGTAACTTTCACAGCCACTGGTGGTGCGTGGCCACCAGGTTCAGCAGGCAGCAGGCATTCTTGTAGGAGGCTACAGATGTCTGCGACCACCTAACGTGGCCGTCACAGGCTTTGGAAGCACTGCTCCTCCGACAGGTCAAGGAAGCTGAGCCTCTGCCTGTAGACCCCATTAGGTGGGTGGAGCCTACTGCAAGCTCGTCCCCTCTATTGCTCCCTTCTCTGCTATCCACCTGCAGCTCCCTCTGCAGCATGCCCTTGCTACTGTCCATCCTCATTCTCATCCTCAATCCAATCACGAGCAGCCATAGCGCCACCCATCATGAGCTTCTCTGTGTGAACAGCTCCAAACTCTAAATAACTCTCTCACACCAAGTACTCTCGCCAAACCATATCCCAGACAGAACTGAGAAAGGACCTGTGAGTACTTAACCTTTATTGACATCGGGCCTCCTGACCTTTAACCACCACGATAAAGTGCCGAGCAATCTCGCCTCCGTTTCCCTGGCAACTTTCCCGACCCCTGGGAAACCCGTGAACCACCAGTTAATTTCAATCTGGGCTCCCAATTGCATTATAGGAGCGTGATTTAAACATGTTAATAAGCTTCCCTACTTTCCACAGCGGGACACTCGGATACCCAGATATCCGCCGCGTACGCGGTGAGTTGGGGTCACGTTCCTCGAATTTCACATTGTCATCCCCACCCGCCATAGGGGGGTTAATATTGAGCCCATTGTTTTGTGATGTGTGTGTGCGTGGGTGAGTGCGTGCATGCATAGGTGTTTGTGTGGGAGTGAGTGTGAGCGGGTGGGAAAGCGCAAGCATGAACAGGAGGATAACTTACTAACAGGAAGAGAATTCTTAAAAAATTAATGAAACAGAAATATGAAAATTAATGAGAGAGAAAATAAATGAAAGTGAATGAAGCAGGAAAGAAAATGAAAATAATCTGGAAAAAATTAGCATTTTACTTGCAGGAAGGGGATGGGTGACTGGAGCACAATTAAAGGAGAAAGCATGCCTTGGGGAGCACTGTCAGCGCAAAGTACTCCCCAGATGTACTTGTTATTTTTACAAAAATTGAAGAACTTATTCCTCCTTTGAATGCGATACTTGAGTCGGTAAGGACCTAGGGGGAGAAATTCGGTATCGCCCTGTTTGGGGCGCTAATTTTTGAAATGATGAAAACTTAGCACCAGGCACCAAGGATTCTGAGCTTCTCCTAAATTGGCTGTTAGCGCTCCTCAAGCACTAATGACCTCAGTAGGGTACTATAGGGGTGTTACCAGCAGATCGATAATGAATTTCAGGTGCAATGCAATCAGGAATAATCCTTCACACTGGCTCCTTCTAGCTCTTAAAGGGGAGGTTGCATCATTTTGCAGATCCTCATTATCGGCAACGCTGGCAACCTACAACCAACTCAATCCCCTGATCATGATGGCGGATCCCACTCCCAGGAAGAAAGCTCGTCATTTCACGGACAAGGCACTGGTGGCATTGGTCATGGAGTGGAGCGACGGAGGGCAGTGCTGTTCCCTGACACTGGAAAGAGGCCATTGCCCCAGGTCTTCAGGGCAATGTGGAGGGAAGTGGCCCAGGAGGTCCTGGCCAGTAGTGTGGTCGTATGCAGCCTGACAGTGTGCCGGAAGAAATTCAACGACCTCACTCGGGTGATCAAGGTGAGTACATGCTTCAACAGGTCCTACATACCAGCATCTGAACCTCAGCCTGTACACAATGCACAAACCACCACACCCCCACCACTCACCCGCACCTACTCAAACTCACATCCACATCTCACGCCTTGCCTACAATCACAGCTATTCAACTACGGCAAGCATATCTCCCAAACACATAGCTGAACTCTGACTCACACACATTCATTTCTCTTGCAGGCCAAGATGGCCCACAATAGGAGGGAGCAGCAGAGAACAGGCAGGGGTGATGCGCAGCTCCAGCAGCTCTCAGACCTGGAGGAACGAGTGCTGCGACGCATTGGGCAGCAGGTGGTGGGGACCGTGGACATCGGCAACGTCGATCCCCTTGGGGGCAACAACGGTATGTTAATCCCCTCCCCCCCCTCACACCACAAGCCTTTCCCACTTTCCAGCTCCTGATACTGTCTGCATTCCTTGCTCCCTTCTTGCCCTCCCCCCCACCCTCACCTTAACGCGAGTCTTGTGCCTTTTTGCTTCAGAGAATCAGCAACCAGATGACCAGCCTGTCCCTGAGCCTCCCACTGAGAGTGAGAAAGGAGAAGAGGAGGAGGAGCAAAGCACCACGTCATTGCATCTCTCAACCGCAGGCACCACCTCAGATACTGGCACTACGCAATATTTAGAGGCAAGTTTAGTAGAGGGGTCGGCACTAGGTGATGCACCAGGGACAAGCGAGCTGCAGCAAGGCCAGGGGAAAGGGTAGCTCGGGTGCCAGCTCCCCGGAGGGCGAGTTCGCACATGCGTTCTGCTGCACAGGACTCAGATGAGGACCTCGATGGGGAGGCGTTCACAAGAAGGGTGAGGGGCATGCACTCCGAGATGATAGTTGCAATGGCAAGGGTGCTCAAGAGCCTCTCGGCAATGGTAAAGAGCATTGAGGAGTCCGCCTCCAACGTTGCACAGAGCTCTGCGCACACCATGTAGCCCATCATTTCCACTCTGCAGAGGATGGTGGACTCCCAAAGAGACCGTGTGGATCCAGACCTCATGACACTTGTCATGGGCGATGTGGCAGCTTCCATTGCAGCACAGGCGAAATCGACGCAATGTCTTAGTGCTGCAATGCAGACAATGGTTGGTTGCATCGAATCTCAGACTGCTCTCATGCAGTCTCAGCTTGATGTCACGAAAGCTCTGACTGCTGCCATTGTCGCTGGGTCCACCACAGTCCACCGGGGATCTCACGGTGTCGCAGCAGGCCACCAATCTGTGCTCCAGCAGATTGGTAGGGGTGCTGAGATGCTGCCCCGGGGGAGTGGCAGTGGATTAGTGGAGCAGGAAGCTGCTGTCCTCTCTCAGAATGACAGCATTCCTGATCTCACCACTGCCACTTCGCCATTGCACTTGCCGCTGCAGCCAGCCCAGACTGCCGCCGCCCAGCCTGAGGTGGCGCAGCGTACAGCTGGGCCTTTCAGGCCCAGAGCTGGTCGAGGGCGTCCTGCAAGGCCATTTGTAGCCTCTGGCAATGACACTCAGCAGCCTTCCACCAGCCCTGCTGCAGACACTGGGAAGACACTACGTAGGAACGGATTAGGAAAAGGCACTGTAAAGTGGGCAAGTTAGGGTTTGCACAAGGATGATTAGTTAATTTTGTTGTTGTGTGTATATATGTGGTTACTGATTTTGGATAAATTCATTATTGCAATGTTGCAGAAATGGTGATGTGCCTCATTTCAGCTTTGGGGTGTGGCATGGCTTGAGAAATTGATGGATTAATGGGGACGGGCTGAGCAACCGGGAAGTGGCCTCGAATTCATTGGAACCGCAGTCTGATGAGGCGGTCACGTTCCACAAGGCTGATGGAGTGGCTGGCTCCTCCGTCGCTGGTGTTCGTGCTCCTATTCCTCCTCCTTGTCCTCCTCCTCGTCCTCATCCTCCTCGTCTCCCTCTTCCTCCTCCTGAGGTGGTGTGGCTATGCCTGGTGGCAATGGCTGCACCCTCATGATGGCCAAGTTGTGCAGCATGCAGCAGATGACGACGAAAAGGGACACCCGCTCCGCTGAGTACTGGAGGACTCCGCCTGAGTGGTCAAGGCAGCGGAAACGTTGCTTGAGCACTCCGATGGTCTGCTCAATTATGTTCCTGGTGGCAGCATGGCTCTCATTGTATGAGTGCAGGGCACAAGTGTTGGGGTTGCGGAGGGGAATCATGAACCAGGTGGAGAGTGGATAGCCCTTGTCTCCTAGCAGCCAGCCGCGAGCTTGATGTGGTGGCTGGAACAGAGCTAGCGCAGGACGAAGGCATTGTAGCTGCTGCCAGGATAGCAGGCATTAACGGTGAGGATTCGCTGTGTGTGGTTGCACACCAACTGTTGCAGAAGGTTAGGGCATTTTTGACTCTAGGATCTAGATTTAAATCCAGCCCAGACCGATGGGATAAAAGTCTTCGTTTTCAGTTGCCTCCAACGGTTTGGGTTCCCACCTGTCTGGATTTTCACCAACCTAATCAGGATCTTGAAACTGCTGCAGGGTGCCCATTGACAATTTTAACCAGCAACAGTGGCTTTATTTTTAATATTCCATTTCTCAGTGTTTCTCAATGGTCCTTATGGTCAAAGACTGTGCCAATGACCAATAAGTCCCACGCTCTTCAACAATTCCATGAGGTCTTCTCAGGGGCTAAAGAGAGCATCATACTACTGCGTGGTTTTAACTCTTTAAATAACCATGCCCACACTGTTTCACTTAACATTTTCCAACATTTTGCATTGTCTCTGTATTGCTCAGTTCTCTTTATTTTATAGTCTAACGTTAAGTTCAAGGTGTTCATGCATTTCTTCATCTCCAAGATAGAGACCACTGTTCAGCTGCCTCTGGTATTCTCACGGTCGCCTTGACTGCTCAGGCAAACCTCCCCCCATTCCCTTCCTCACTCCAGCCCTGAACCCTTGCCTTTCTCTATTTTCTCCCCAATCTCCACTCGTCTAATGAGACCCACTCCCTGCTCCCTCAACCCCATTCCCACTAAACCTCTGACACCCAACTTACCTTCCTGGCCCTTATTTTAGCCAATATTAGAAATGGTTCCCTCTCCTGAGGCACTGTTCCCCCCCTCCCTCCCACCCAAATCTTTCAATACTGCCATCATCATCCCCTCCTCATAACTCATCCTCGGCCCTTCTGTCGTCACTAACTACCACCTCCTTTTCCTTTCCAAAGGCTTTGAACGTGCTGTTGCCATCCAGATTGTGCCTCCTTTCTCGCAACTGGGTATTTAATTCATTTGAATGAGTGGGCCAATAATGAAAATTAATTGGGCCAATAATGAAGGGCGGCCCTAAACTATGAAGATTTACACCCTGCAGCAACCCACTCCATTCCCAGCGCCAATTCCAAAGGAACGTTCAGTGACTGGAGCACAGCCAAGGTGCTCCAGCTACATTATAGTAAAGTCCCATAATTAATCATTTTGGGGGCCTTGAAGACCCTTGTGTAGTTTATGCACAAGCTCAGTCACACTGCGTGCCATGCTACCACATCAGATGCATTGTAGGCCTTGGACCATTGCACATGATAATATAGGGTACACGCCAACTAATTATCATCCCCAATGTCTCAGTATTTCTTAGTGTAACACAGTAACTTTTCTAAATTCTTCTCAGTGCCTCTCAATATTTCAGGATTTCGCAGTACTCCTCATTATCAATATTTGTGACTCCCTCCACATCTCAATATTTCTCAGTGTTTAGCAGTCTCCCTCGATATCTGTCCATTTTCCATTCTTATATTATTCAAACCTCACTGTGTTTCGCAGCACCTGTAATGTCAGATTTCTCAATGTCTCTCTGTAACCCATTGAAGTCCCCTATCTTAATCTCTCTAGTTCTTGGGAACAAGATTGCTGCTGCATATTTCTCAATGCCAATATTTTTCAACAGCTGTATTTCTCAGTCTCCGTTCTCAGCGACAGGGTTGTTCATAGTCGCTGTTTTCAATGACTGGGTATTTCTCAGTCTCAGTGACTGGGTATTTCGCAGTCTCTGTTCTCAGTGACTGGGTATTTCGCAGTCTCTGTTCTCAGTGACTGGGTATTTCGCAGTCTCTGTTCTCAGTGACTGGGTATTTTGCAGTCTCCGTTCTCAGTGACTGGGTATTTCTCATTCTCCGTTCTCAGTGACTGGGTATTTCTCATTCTCGGTTCTCAGTGACTGAGTATTTCTCAGTCTCGGTTCTCAGTGACTGGGTATTTCTCAGTCTCCGTTCTCAGTGACGGTGTATTTCTCAGTCTCGGTTCTCAGTGACTGGGTATTTCTCAGTCTCCGTTCTCAGTGACTGGGTATTTCTCAGTCTCCGTTCTCAGTGACTGGGTATTTCTCAGTCTCGGTTCTCAGTGACTGGGTATTTCTCAGTCTCCGTTCTCAGTGACTGGGTATTTCTCCGTCCTCAGTGAATGGGTATTTCTCAGTCTCTGTTCTCAGTGACTGGGTATTTCTCATTCTCCGTTCTCAGTGACTGGGTATTTCTCAGTCTCGGTTCTCAGTGACTGGGTATTTCTCAGTCTCGGTTCTCAGTGACTGGGTATTTCTCAGTCTCGGTTCTCAGTGACTGGGTATTTCTCAGTCTCGGTTCTCAGTGACTGGGTATTTCTCAGTCTCGGTTCTGTGACTGGGTATTTCGCAGTCTCTGTTCTCAGTGACTGGGTATTTCTCAGTCTCCGTGACTGGGTATTTCTCAGTCTCTGTTCTCAGTGACTGGGTATTTCTCAGTCTCTGTTCTCAGTGACTGGGTATTTCTCAGTCTCTGTTCTCAGTGACTGGGTATTTCTCAGTCTCCGTTCTCAGTGACTGGGTATTTCTCAGTCTCTGTTCTCAGTGACTGGGCATTTCTCAGTCTCCGTTCTCAGTGACTGGGTATTTCTCAGTCTCGGTTCTCAGTGACTGGGTATTTCTCATTCTTGGTTCTCAGTGACTGGGTATTTCTCATTCTTGGTTCTCAGTGACTGGGTATTTCTCAGTCTCCGTTCTCAGTGACTGGGTATTTCTCAGTCTCGGTTCTCAGTGACTGGGTATTTTTCAGTCTCGGTTCTGTGACTGGGTATTTCGCAGTCTCTGTTCTCAGTGACTGGGTATTTCTCAGTCTCTGTTCTCAGTGACTGGGTATTTCTCAGTCTCTGTTCTCAGTGACTGGGTATTTCTCAGTCTCTGTTCTCAGTGACTGGGCATTTCTCAGTCTCCGTTCTCAGTGACTGGGTATTTCTCAGTCTCGGTTCTCAGTGACTGGGTATTTCTCATTCTTGGTTCTCAGTGACTGGGTATTTCTCATTCTTGGTTCTCAGTGACTGGGTATTTCTCAGTCTCCGTTCTCAGTGACTGGGTATTTCTCAGTCTCTGTTAGTGACTGGGTATTTCTCAGTCTCTTCTCAGTGACTGGGTATTTCAGTCTCAGTGACTGGGTATTTCTCAGCCTGTTCTCACTGACTGGGTATTTCTCAGTCTCAGTTCTCAGTGACTGGGTATTTCTCAGTCTCAGTTCTCAGTGACTGGGTATTTCTCAGTCTCTGTTCTCAGTGACTGGGTATTTCTCAGCCTCTGTTCTCAGTGACTGGGTATTTCGCAGTCTCTGTTCTCAGTGACTGGGTATTTCTCAGCCTCCGTTCTCAGTGGCTGGGTATTTCTCAGTCTCGGTTCTCAGTGACTGGGTATTTCTCAGTCTCCGTTCTCAGTGACTGGGTATTTCTCAGTCTCCGTTCTCAGTGACTGGGTAGTTCGCAGTCTCTGTTCTCAGTGATTGGGTATTTCTCAGTCTCGGTTCTCAGTGACTGGGTATTTCTCAGTCTCCGTTCTCAGTGACTGGGTATTTCTCAGTCTCTGTTCTCAGTGACTGGGTATTTCTCAGTCTCGGTTCTCAGTGACTGGGTAGTTCGCAGTCTCGGTTCTCAGTGACTGGGTAGTTCGCAGTCTCGGTTCTCAGTGACTGGGTAGTTCGCAGTCTCGGTTCTCAGTGACTGGGTAGTTCGCAGTCTCGGTTCTGTGACCGGGTCGTTCTCAGTCTCTCAGAGCTGCAGCAGAGCGTAACCACAGATCATAACATTAACTGAGTAGATCGTGAACAGAGTGGGAAGTTGAGAATTTGGTGGTTTGTGAACAGTAGAAAGTTAAGAATTTGGTGAGAGTAGGTATTTGGTGCAGAAAGGGAAGGAGGTGCTTCTTTTTGTCTTTAACACTTGTAGTAGCTTGTGTAAGCTTGATACAGTAAGTATTTAAAATTTTGTTCAGTGTTTTAGTGCTTAGTGCAAGTTAGTATGTAAAAAAAATAAAAACCTGAAAACAGACTAAAAGTTTACCTATAAATAAATATAGACTAAGATAAGGTCGGGACCAAAGATTAAGAACTAGGATAATTAAACAATGTTTCAAAAAGCCTGAGATTTTCCAGTCGTGTGCATTCAGCTGGAGTAAACAACTCCAGGATCCATTGACATCACAGGGCAGCATTAATAAATTAAACTAGTTAAATTGTTTTTTTAAAAACTAAAGTTAAACCAAGTGAATTAATTACATAAAACTTTAATTAATTAAATATATAAAACAAGGTTAGACAGAAATGGCAGTGCAGGAGGTGTGCTGCATATGCAGCATGTGGGAGTAACCACGTCTGCAGTAAGTGCCTGCAGCTCAAAGATCTCCAGCTCAGAGTTTTTGAGCTGGAGTCCGAGGTGCAGACATGGCGATGCATCAGGGAGGGAGATAGTTACCTGAACATTTTGACTCGATGCAATCAAACCCCTTGGGTTAGGTAGTGGTTTAGATTTGGTTAGTGGTCAGGGACAGGAGGATATGACTGCAACTCAGACAGGTAAGAGGACCGCAGATGCAGTGGTGGAGGAGCCTTAGCCACTGTCCAACAGGTAAGAGGTACTTGCTACCGGTGTGGATGGGAACAAAGACTGCAGGGAGGAAGGGCAATTTTTTTTCCCAAATCATTCATTCACAGGGTGTGGGCATTGCTGGCAAGGCCAGCATTTATTGTCCGTCCCTAATTGCCCTCGAGAAGATGGTGGTGAGCCACCTTCTTAAACCACAGCAGTCCGTGTGGTGAAGGTACTCCCACAGTGCTGTTAGGTAGGGAGTTCCAGGATTTTGACCCACCGACGGTGATATTTTCAAGTCAGGATGGTGTGTGACTTGGAGGGGAACTTGGAGGTGGTGATGTTCCCATGCGCCTGCTGCCCTTGACCATCTAGCTGGTAGCGATCGCGGGTTTGGGAAGTGCTGTCGAAGAAGCCTTGGCGAGTTGCTGCAGTGCATCTTGTAGATGGTACAAACTGCAGCCACGGTGCGCCAGTGGTGGAAGGAGTGAATGTTTAAGGTGGTGGATGGGGTGCCATCAAGCGGGCTACTTTGTCCCGGATGGTGGCGACATTCTTCAGTGTTGTTGGAGCTGCTCTCGTCCAGGCAAGTGCAGAGTATTCCATCACATTCCTGACTTGTACCTTGTAGATGGTGGAAAGGCTTTGGGGAGTCAGGAGGTAAGTCACTCGCCACAGAATACCCAGCCTCTGATTGGCTCTTGTATATATGTGGTTGGTCCAGTTACGTTTCTGGTCAATGGTGATCCCCCAGGATGTTGATGAGGGATTAGACGATAGTAATGCCATTGAATGTCATGGGGAGGTGGTTAGACTTTCTCTTGTCAATGCATGGCACTGTGTAGCATGAATGTTACTTGCCACTTATCAGCCCAAGCCTGAATGTCATCCAGGTCTCGCTGCAAGTGGGCATGGACTACTTCATTATCTAAGGAGTTGCGAATGGAACTGAACATTGTGCAATCATCAGCGAACATCCCCATTTCTGACCTTATGATGGAGGGGAGGTCATTGATGAAGCAGCTGAAGATGGTTGGGCCTAGGACATTGCCCTGAGGAACTCCTGCAGCGATGGCCTGGGGCTGAGATAATTGGCCTCCAACAATCACATCCATCTTCCTTTGTGCTAGATATGACTCCAGCCAGTGGAGAGTTTTTCCTCTGATTCCCATTGATATCAATTTAAATCGGGCTCCTTGATGCCACACTCGGTCAAATGATGCCTTGATGTCAAGGGCAATCACTCTCCCCTCCCCTCTATGTTTCTATGACTGAGATGAGGAGGAATTTCTTCACCCAGAGAGTGGTGAACCTGTGGAATTCTCTGCCACACAGGGCAGTTGAGGCCAATTCATTAAATATATTCAAGAAGGAGTTGGATATATTTCTTGCGGCTAAAGGGATCAAGGGAGATGGGGAGAAAGCAGGGACAGGGTACTGAATTTGGATGATCAGCCATGATCTCATTAAATGGCGGAGCGGGCTCGAGGGGCCGAATGGCCTACTCCTGCTCCTATCTTCTATGTTTCTGTTTTATCTCTGGAATTCAGCTCTTTTGTCCATGTTTGGACCAAGGCTGTAATGAGGTCTGGAGTTAAGTGGTCTTGGCGGAACCCAAACTGAGCATCGGTGAGCAGGGTTTTGGTGAGTAAGTGCCTCTTGATATCACTGTCGACGACACCTTCCATCACTTTGCTGCTGATTGAAAGTAGACTGATGGGGCGGTAATTGGCCAGATTGGATTTATCCTGCTTTTTGTCGACAGGACATACCTGGGCAGTTTTCCATTTTGTTGGGTAGATGCCAGTGTTGTAGCTGTACTGGAACAGCTTGGCTAGAGGTGCGGCTAGTTCTGGAGCGCAAGTCTTCAGCACTACAGCCAGGATGTTGTCGGGGCCCATAGCCTTTGCTGTATCCAGTGCGCTCAGCTGTTTCCATGGCACCGTGGTACAGAAGGCCATTCAAGTGAGGGGGAGCGAAAAGGAATGTGGTAGTTGTAGGGGACAGTATAGTCAGGGGGAATAGATACTGTTCCCTGCAGCCGCGACTGGGAGTTCCGAAGGCTGTGTTGCCTGCCCGGTGCCAGGGTAAAGGACATCGCCTCACGGCTGGAGAAGAACTTGGAGAAGGAGGGGGAGGATCCTGTTGTTGTGGTCCATTTAGGAAACAACAACATAGGTAGAAATAAGAATGAGGTTCTGCTAAGGGAGTTTGAGGAGCTAGGGTACAAATTACAAAGCAGAACCTCAAAGGTAATAATCTCTGGATTACTACCCAATTGCGCAAATTGGCATAGGGACAAACAGATTAGAGGTTTAAATGCCAGGCTGAAAGAGTGGTGTGGGAGGCAGGGGTTTCAATTCATGGGGCACTAGCACCAGTATTGGGGAAAGAGGGAGCTGTTCATTTGAGACGGACTCCACTTAAATCAGGCTGCGACCAGTGCCCTGGAGAATTGAATAACTAGGGTGATAGATAGGGCTTTAAACTAATAAGGGGAGGGAGAGGTCAGGAAAAGGTAAATCGATAAGTCTGAAGAGAAAAGTCAAGGCTGTAGAGCAGAGTAGCGATTTGGGTAAAATCAATCAGATTGTTTCAGGAAGGGATGGAGAGTTTAACAATTGTAATAGAACATTAGCGAATAAGACCACATAAGGGAAAAAAAGTAAAATATTAAAATTAAAGGCGCTATATATGAATGCATGAAGCACTTGTAACAAGATAGATAAATGAATAGTACAAATAGAGATAAATAGATTTGATCTAGTAGCCATTACTGAGACATGGTTGCAGGACCAAGGTTGGGAACTAAATATTCCAGGGTACTTGACTTTTAGAAAAGATAAGCAAAACGGAAAAGGAGGTGGGGTAGTGTGGTGATTATTCCTTGATTAGTAAAAGTATTGTGATTCGTTGTTTGTTAACTGCCTTGGGATATGTGTTGTAATCTCATTGGTAGTTGATGATCACATGATGTGTTGTGGCTACCTTAAATTCAGTCCTTTTCTAGCTTTAGTTGGGACTGGATGTGGAAAGATATGCTGCTGATTTTAAAGTTAATAAAGCCTAGCTTTGGAAGGCCAATCTATTCTTTATTTCAGGTAGCTCTGATAGTAAAGGATGAGATAAAGGATAAAGGATCTTATCCCAGAAAATCAGGATGTAGAATCAGTATGAGTGCAGCTACGAATTAACAAAGGGCAGAAAACACTGGTGGGAGTAATTTATAGGCCCCCTAACAATAATCATAGTATTGGATAGAGTATAAATCAGGAAGAAGAGCATGTAACAAGGGTAATGCAATAATCCTGGGGGATGTTAATCTTCATATAGATTGGACAAACCAAATTGGCAAAAGTAGCTTGGAGGACAGGTTCATGAAAACTCTCTAATGCATTTCTAGAACAATATGTTGAGGAACTGACTAGGGAACAGGCTATTTTAGATTTGGCATTATGTAATGAGACAGGGTTAATTAGTTAAGGATTCTGGGGAAGAGCGATCCTAATATAATAGAATTTCATATTAAGTTTGAGAGTGATGTGGTTAAGTCCAAAATTGGAGTCTTAAATTTAAACAAAGCCAATTACAGAGGTTTGAGGGGTGAGTTGTGATATGCCTATCAATTAGTCCAATAAAAGGCGACGAGTTAAGAACGTAACTGAAGGTTTTTATTGGCTAAATAACAGAGCCCACCCTCGTGGGTGATCCGATCCAACAGGGAGGAATACTAGCCAGTCAGCTACCTTTATACCTGGGCAGGTAATGGGCGGAGTCGGAGGTGGTCAGCCCAGGTATAACAGTGCGACAAGAGGCGACCTCGTGTAGTGATGTGACAGTGAGAACAGTGAGAACAATATACAGTGATAACTATAACAGTGGTTTACCACAAGTTGGTGGAGGTAGACTGAAATTAGATTAAAAGGTATGATGGTAGATAAGCAATGGCAAACATTTAAAGAAATAATTCATAATTCTCAACAAAAATACATTCCCTTGATGAATAAAAACTTCACTGGAAAAGTGGTACAACCGTGGGTAACTAGAGAAGTTAAGGATAGGATTAAGATTAAAAGAAGAGGCTTATAATGTTGCCAAAAAGAGTAGTAAGCCTGAGGATTGGGAGGGTTTTCAAAATCAGCAAAAAATGGCCAAGAAATTGATAGAGGGAGAGAAAAGAGTGAGAATAAACTAGCAAGAAATATAAAACAGGTTGTAAGTGCTTTACAAGTATGTAAAAAGGAAGAGGTTAGCAAAAGTGAATGTGGGTCCCTTCGAGGCAGTGATAGGATAAATTATAATGGGGAATAAGGAAATGGCAGAGACGTTAAACAAACATTTTGTATCTGTCTTCACAGTAGAAGACACAAAGAACATACCTGAAATTGTGGGGAACCAAGGGTCTAATGAGAGTGAGGAACATAAAGTAATTAATATTAGTAAAGAAAAAGTACTGGTGAAATTAATGGGACAAAAAGCTGACAAATCCCCTGAACATGATAGCCTACATCCTAGGGTTTTAAAAGAGGTGGCTGCAGAGATGGTGGATGCATTGGCTTTGATCTTCCAGAATTCACCAGATTCTGGAACGGTCCCCATGGATTGGAAGCTAGCAAATGTAACCCTGCTGTTCAAGAAAGGAGGGAACTATAGACCAGTTAGCCTGACATCAGTATTAGGGGGAAAAGCTCTCGAAGGTGAACTCTCAAAAGATCCCATAACACTATTTCGAAGAAGAGCAGGGGAGTTATCCCCAGTATCCCGTCCAATATCTGCCCCTCAATCAACATAACAAACAGATTATATGGTCATTATCACATTGCTGTTTGTGGGAGCTTGCTGTCCATAAATTGGCTGCTACGTTTCCTACAATACAACAGCGACTACACTTCAAAAAGTACTTAATTGGCTGTAAAGCACTTTGGGGGGGTCCTGAGGTTGTGAAAGGCACTAAATAAATGCAAGTCTTTCTTCTTATATTTTCTGGAGTTTAGAAGAATGAGAGGTGATCTCAATGAAACATGAAATTCATAGAGGGCTCGACAGGGTAGATGCTGAGGCTGGCAAGAGACTCAGGATAAGGGGTCGGCCATTTAGGACAGAGATGAGGAGAAATTTCTTCATGCAAAGGGATGTGAATCTTTGGAATTCACTACCCCAGAGGGCCCTGGATGCTCAGTCATTCAGTATATTCAAGACTGAGATCAATAGAATTCTGAGCACTACGGGAATCAAGGGATGAGAGGATAGGGCGGGAAAGTGGAGTTGATGTAGAAATTCAGCCATGATCTTATCGAATGGTGGAGCAGGATTGAGGGGCCGTATGGCCTACTCCTGCTTCTATTTGTTATGTTCTTCTCAGTGACTAGGTATTTCACAGTCTCTGTTCTCCGTGACTGGGTATTTCTCAGTCTCCGTTCTCAGTGACTGGGTATTTCTCCGTCTCTGTTCTCAGTGACTGGGTATTTCTCAGTCTCTCTTCTCAGTGACTGGGTATTTCTCAGTCTCCGTTCTCAGTGACTGGGTATTTCTCAGTCTCTCTTCTCAGTGACTGGGTATTTCTCAGTCTCCGTTCTCAGTGACTGGGTATTTCTCAGTCTCCGTTCTCAGTGGCTGGGTATTTCTCAGTCTCCGTTCTCAGTGACTGGGTATTTCTCAGTCTCCGTTCTCAGTGACTGGGTATTTCTCAGTCTCCGTTCTCAGTGGCTGGGTATTTCTCAGTCTCCGTTCTCAGTGACTGGGTATTTCTCAGTCTCTCTTCTCAGTGACTGGGTATTTCTCAGTCTCCGTTCTCAGTGGCTGGGTATTTCTCAGTCTCTCTTCTCAGTGACTGGGTATTTCTCAGTCTCGGTTCTCAGTGACTGGGTATTTCTCAGTCTCCGTTCTCAGTGACTGGGTATTTCTCAGTCTCTGTTCTCAGTGACTGGGTATTTCTCAGTCTCCGTTCTCAGTGACTGGGTATTTCTCCGTCTCCGTTCTCAGTGACTGGGTATTTCTCAGTCTCTGTTCTCAGTGACTGGGTATTTCTCAGTCTCCGTTCTCAGTGACTGGGTATTTCTCCGTCTCCGTTCTCAGTGACTGGGTATTTCTCAGTCTCGGTTCTCAGTGACTGGGTATTTCTCAGTCTCCGTTCTCAGTGACTGGGTATTTCTCAGTCTCTGTTCTCAGTGGCTGGGTATTTCTCAGTCTCCGTTCTCAGTGACTGGGTATTTCTCAGTCTCTCTTCTCAGTGACTGGGTATTTCTCAGTCTCCGTTCTCAGTGGCTGGGTATTTCTCAGTCTCTCTTCTCAGTGACTGGGTATTTCTCAGTCTCGGTTCTCAGTGACTGGGTATTTCTCAGTCTCCGTTCTCAGTGACTGGGTATTTCTCAGTCTCTGTTCTCAGTGACTGGGTATTTCTCAGTCTCCGTTCTCAGTGACTGGGTATTTCTCCGTCTCCGTTCTCAGTGACTGGGTATTTCTCAGTCTCTGTTCTCAGTGACTGGGTATTTCTCAGTCTCCGTTCTCAGTGACTGGGTATTTCTCCGTCTCCGTTCTCAGTGACTGGGTATTTCTCAGTCTCTGTTCTCAGTGACTGGGTATTTCTCAGTCTCTGTTCTCAGTGACTGGGTATTTCTCAGTCTCCATTCTCAGTGACTGGGTATTTCTCAGTCTCGGTTCTCAGTGACTGGGTATTTCTCAGTCTCGGTTCTCAGTGACTGGGTATTTTTCAGCCTCTGTTCTCAGTGACTGGGTATATCTCGGTCTCCGTGACTGGGTATTTCTCAGTCTCTGTTCTCAGTGACTGGGTATTTCTCAGTTATTTGCTATTTCAATTTCCCAGCCTGTGTTTCTCTCACTGTGTGTTTCTCACCTGAGCTCTGTGAATGTCCAGATGCCCGGGAGATGCCGCGGTCCGCTCACCACCTCCATCAACGGGTCGCTGTGCGCGCACTCCAGCCTTTCAGGCAGCGGCCGTTGTGCGCGTGCTCCCTCCCCCCACTGAGCGCGCTCCCTCCCACCTCCCCCCACTGAGCGCGCTCCCTCCCCCCACTGAGCGCGCTCCCTCCCCCTCCCCCCCACTGAGCGCGCTCCCTCCCCCCACTGAGCGCGCCCCCTCCCCCCACTGAGCGCGCTCCCTCCCCCCTCCCCCCACTGAGCGCGCTCCCACCCCCCTCCCCCCACTGAGCGCGCTCCCTCCCCCCTCCCCCCACTGAGCACGCCCCCTCCCCCCACTGAGCACGCTCCCTCCCCCCACTGAGCGCGCTCCCTCCCCCCTCCCCCCACTGAGCGCGCTCCCTCCTCCCACTGAGCGCGCTCCCTCCCCCCCCTCCCCCCACTGAGCGCGCTCCCACCCCCCTCCCCCCACTGAGCGCGCTCCCTCCCCCCTCCCCCCACTGAGCACGCCCCCTCCCCCCACTGAGCACGCTCCCTCCCCCCACTGAGCGCGCTCCCTCCCCCCTCCCCCCACTGAGCGCGCTCCCTCCTCCCACTGAGCGCGCTCCCTCCCCCCTCCCCCCACTGAGCACGCTCCCTCCCCCCTCCCCCCACTGAGCGCGCTCCCTCCTCCCACTGAGCGCGCTCCCTCCCCCCTCCCCCCACTGAGCGCGCTCCCTCCCCCCTCCCCCCACTGAGTGCGCTCCCTCCCCTCTCCCCCCACTGAGCGCGCTCCCTCCCCCTCCCCCCACTGAGCGCGCTCCCTCCCCCTCCCCCACTGAGCGCGCTCCCTCCCCCCTCCCCCCAGTGAGCGCGCTCCCTCCCCCCACTGAGCGCGCTCCCTCCCCCTCCCCCCCACTGAGCGCGCTCCCTCCCCCCCACTGAGCGCGCTCCCTGCCCCCTCCCCCCACTGAGCGCGCTCCCTCCCCCCACTGAGCGCGCTCCCTGCCCCCTCCCCCCCACTGAGCGCGCTCCCTGCCCCCTCCCCCCACTGAGCGCGCTCCCTCACCCCTCCCCCCACTGAGCGCGCTCCCTCCCCCCCTCCCCCCACTGAGCGCGCTTCCCTTCCCCCTCCCCCCACTGAGGGCGGCTCCCTCCCCCCTCCCCCCACTGAGGGCGCTCCCTCCCCCCTCCCCCCCACTGAGTGCGCTCCCCCCTCCCCCCACTGAGCGCGCACCCTCCCCCACTGAGCGCGCCCCCTCCCCCCACTGAGCGCGCCCCCTCCCCCCACTGAGCGCGCCCCCTCCCCCCACTGAGCGCGCTCCCTCCCCCCACTGAGCGCGCTCCCTCCCCCCACTGAGCGCGCTCCCTCCCCCCACTGAGCGCGCTCCCTCCCCCCCACTGAGCGCGCTCCCTCCCCCCACTGAGCGCGCTCCCTCCCCCCACTGAGCGCGCTCCCTGCCCCCTCCCCCCAGAGCGCGCTCCCTTCCCCCTCCCCCCCCACTGAGCACGCTCCCCTCCACCCCCCTCACTGAGCGCGCTCCATCCCCCCCACTGAGCGCGCTCCCCCCACTGAGCGCGCTCCCCCCTCCCCCCACTGAGCGCGCTCCTCCCCCCCTCACTGAGCGCGCTCCCCCCGCACTGAGCGCGCTCCCTCCCCCCTTCCGCCCCAACTGAGCGCGCTTCCTCCCTCCTGCCCCCCACTGAGCTCGCTCCCCTCCCCCCGAACTGAGCGCGCTCCCACCCCCTCCCCCCACTCCCCCCTCACTGAGCGCGCTCCCTCCCCCCTCACTGAGCGCGCTCCCACCCTCACTGACCGCCCTCCCCCCCAATGAGCGCGCTCTCTCCCCTTCCCCCCCACTGAGCACGCTCCCCTCCCCCCTCCCCCCTCACTGAGCGCGCTCCCTCCCCCCTCACTGAGCTAGCTCCCTTCCCTCCCCCCTCACTGAGTGCGCTCCCTTCCCTCCCCTTCAATAAGCGCGCTCCCTCCCCTCCCTCCCCCCTCACTGAGCTAGCTCCCTTCCTCCCCCCTCACTGAGTGCGCTCCCTTCCCTCCCCTTCAATAAGCGCGCTCCCTCCCCTCCCCTTCACTGAGCGCACTCCCTCCCCCTCACTGAGCGCGCCCCCTTCCCTCCCCCCTCACTGAGCGCGCTCCCTTTGCTCCCCCTCACTGAGCACGCTCCCTTCCCTCCCCCTCACTGAGTTTGCTCCCTCCCCTAACCCCACTCACTGAGTGCACTCGCTCCCCTCCCCCTCACTGAGCGCGCTCTCTCCCCTCACTGAGCGCGCTCTCTCCCCTCACTGAGCGCGCTCTCTCCCCTCACTGAGCGCGATCTCTCTCCTCACTGAGTGCGCTCTCGCCCCTCACTGAGCGCGCTCCCTCCCCTCGCCCCTCACTGAGCGCGCTTCTTCCCTCCCCCTCACTGAGCACACTCTCTCCCCTCCCACCCTCACTGAGCGCGCTACCTCCCCTCCCCCTCACTGAGCGCGCTCCTTTCCCTCCCCCTCACTGAGCGCGCTCCCTCCCCTCCCCCTCATTGAGCGTGCTCCCTCCCCTCCACCCCTCACTGAGCGCGCTCCCTCTCCTCCCCCTCACCAGGCGCGCTCCCCCCCTCACTGAGCGCGCTCCCTCCCCTCCCCCACTCACTGAGTGCACTCCCTCCCCTCCCCCTCAGAGCGCGCATGCTCCCCTCACTGAGTGCGCTCCCTCCTCTCGCCCCTCACTGAGTGCGCTCCCTCCCCTCCACCCTCACTGAGCGTGCTCCCTCCCTCCACCCCTCACTGAGCGCGCTCCCTCCCCTCCTTCCCTCACTGAGCGCGCTTCCTCCCCTCCCCCTCACTGAGCGCACTCCCTCCCTCCCCCGTCACTGATTGCGCTCCCTCCCCTCCCCCGTCACTGAGCGCGCTCCCTCCCTGCCCTTCACTGAGCGCGCTCCCTCCCTCCCCCTCACTGAGCGCGCTCCCTCCCTCCCCCTCACTGAGCGCGTTCCCTCCCTCCCCCCTCACTGAGCGCGCTCCCTCCCCCCTCACTGAGCGTGCACCCTCCCTCCCCCTCACTGAGGCGCGCACCCTCCCCTCACTGAGCACGTACCCTCCCCTCTCCCTCACTGAGCGCACTCCCCCCTCCCCCCCACTGAGCGCGATCCCTCCCCCCCCCACTGAGCGCGCTTCCTCCCCGCCACAACTGAGCGCGCTCCCCTCCACCCTCCCTCACTGAGCTCGCTCCCATCCCTTCCCCCCGCACTGAACGCGCTCCCTCCCCTCCACCCCTCACTGAGCGCGCTCCCTCCCCCTCCACCCCTCACTGAGCGCGCTCC